>NC_064921.1:558357339-559607339 GCF_023897955.1 Schistocerca gregaria
TCCTGCGATTAAAAAAGGGGACATTTCGTTGCTGTCTCAAGATATAACATTTAAATTGGTTCAAAAATGTGTGTGAAATCATATGGGACTTAACTGCTACGGGCATCAGTCCCTAAGCTTACACACTATTTAACCTAAATTATCCTAAGGACACACGCACCCATTCCCGATGGAGGACTCTTACCTCCGCCAGGACCAGCCGCACAGTCCACGACTGCAGCGCCCTAGACCGCTTGGCTAATCCCGCGCGGCTGTTAAATTTGTGTTCGATGCTAACAGATTTCTCTTTTACAGTAACATCTTTATGCTACTGTCAGTCTACGTATTATATCCCCTCTGGTTGTTGCTTTCTTGCTACTTACATAATAAAATACATGTATCTCATTTGATGTCTCATTTGCTATCACAATCCTCTAAGCATCACCATATTTCATTCGACTACTTTTACTTACTTTTGTTGAGATTCACGTCATCACCTCTTTTTAAAACTCTCTGTATTCCGTTCAAGAATGTCCGAAGGAACATTGCATCGTACTTCTGAAGAACATAGCTAAGGAGCTAACAGCGCCGCCTGTGCTCTCGTACTGCGCTGCATCACCCTACTCTTGTTCCAAGTTCCAAACCATGTCCATGAAGGAGATACTTCGGACATTCTTTACTAGATAGGGCATGGTCTTTATACCAAGCGCGCATCAGCTTCTGTTCGATTTAGTTGATGCACATTTCATGTGGTAAGCACACGCCATGTAAGCCTTCTTTTGTGTCAATAAACCAACTTTTGTTGGAAAGAGATAATATCGGTTTAAAAAAGAGAGAAAAAGTAAAAAGCAGTATGATCTAAGTGTTTACTCTGAAAAAGAAGTCAGTTTATTCAAATGGTAGGAGATTATGCTTGATATAAGCTGTGGTGCACTTCGCCTGAAAGACAATAACGTTTTTCTGTTGCTAAACATTTGAACAAAATATCCTCATTTCACTTTACAAATGCCAACCCGTGCCTACCTGTCCCATCCCAATACAATTTCGCTCGTTTACCACTGTCTCCTTGTCTTCAGTAATGCCTCTGCCTGCTTTTTAATGACGTCACACCAGATGAGTTGTAGTACAATGGCTAGTCCAGTTGAGAATGGGGTACTCAGTGCCACATGAAAGTACCAAGTGACCAGTTGCTCTCTCCTAATCAAAGATTAATACAGGTGTGAATTACGTTACAGCATGATAATGGGAACAGGAAGACTAACCTGGATAAAATATAAAGTATATCTCATGTGATGGAAGATATAACGGATAGTCAGGAAGAACATTCTTTAAGAGATATAAAGACCAGAGACCACTTGAGGCTAGGCAGTTATGGAAAATGCACAGTGCTAAGCAAATATATGAGACAGTCCATTCCCTATTAGTAATTGAAGGTGATTTGTAAAGGAGAAGTAGCTGAACTACCTGAAGGACACGAAACAAAATTCATCAGATAATGAAGATGAACCTTACATATTCATGTGATTACCAATTCAGTTGGCTTGGTGATTTGTTCTAACGTAGCAGTAATTACAGTCACCGGAATATCGTTGAAAGGTAGTTTAACGATGGTCATGGATTTGTGCTTAAGTGTGGAACACATTCAAGAATGAGCCTACGGAGCTCAACATCTTACATGTGTAATGAGATAGCATAAGCGTACGTGATACTTTTCCGTCCAGAAATCATCAACAGAAATTCCGCACACCTCGACCCGTTCTGTCGAGTGAATTCCTCAGGGGCGAAGCTATTCACTGCATTTGGTCGCCGTTGAGAAATAGAGCATTCATCTGTGTGTTGAGGCCAAATGAGTAGCACTCGTTCCCCATAACTCGCTTTTTATTAGCCTGATTTCGTTCGGCTGGCAGTTCCGAGACTACTAGCGATGGAAAAAACCGATCGGTTAAGGCCGATACCGAAATTTTAGTTCTGAATAACTGTTACTTTTCGGTGCTTGTTTCCTCTCGTTTATAATGGGTGCTTTTATGTTTTGCTAATAATCGAGTAAAAAAAAAACGAAATATCAAATAGCCACAGCGGACATGCTAAAATTTTTCGTTCTTAAGTAAACATTTTTCTTTAAAAAAAGAGTAATTCTATTCCTAATATGTGTATTGGTGTCATATATTACATTATTACAGAAAATGGCAAAAGCGATCAGTGCTATTTTAATAACAAAGCCAACGGAAACGATCAACAAAGACATGGCATAAGAACTGGTAAAGCATTGGTGACGCAATAATGTCCCCCTTGCACTGTATCGTGGCTTAAGATACGTGCAGTGTGCAAAACATACCCCACCTGGTCTATACGGCAATTCCCTATCAACGCTAATCATCCGTTGTTTTTCAAAATGGCACCAACACTAGTCTGGAAACATTTTTAGGAAGTGACGTAGCAAGGAAGTAAAACGCTTCATTGCTTTACGAAATTCAACACTGCGAGAGGGCTGTACAAGCAATGATCACACGCACGGCACAGCGGACACACCAGGAATCGCGGTGTTGGCCGTCGAATGGCGCTAGCTGCGCAGCATTTGTGCACCGCCGCCGTCAGTGTCAGCCAGTTTGCCGTGGCATACGGAGCTCCATCGCATTCTGTAACACTGGTAGCATGCCGCGACGGCGTGGACGTGAACCGTATGTGCAGTTGACGGACTTTGAGCGAGGGCGTATAGTGGGCATGCGGGAGGCCGGGTGGACGTACCGCCGAATTGCTCAACACGTGGGGCGTGAGGTCTCCACAGTACATCGATGTTGTCGCCAGTGGTCGGCGGAAGGTGCACGTGCCCGTCGACCTGGGACCGGACCGCAGCGACGCACGGATGCACGCCAAGACCGTAGGATCCAACGCAGTGCCGTAGGGGACCGCACCGCCACTTCCCAGCAAATTAGGGACACTGTTGCTCCTGGGGTATCGGCGAGGACCATTCGCAACCGTCTCCATGAAGCTGGGCTACGGTCCCGCACACCGTTAGGCCGTCTTCCGCTCACGCCCCAACATCGTGCAGCCCGCCTCCAGTGGTGTCGCGACAGGCGTGAATGGAGGGACGAATGGAGACGTGTCGTCTTCAGCGATGAGAGTCGCTTCTGCCTTGGTGCCAATGATGGTCGTATGCGTGTTTGGCGCCGTGCAGGTGAGCGCCACAATCAGGACTGCATACGACCGAGGCACACAGGGCCAACACCCGGCATCATGGTGTGGGGAGCGATCTCTTACACTGGCCGTACACCTCTGGTGATCGTCGAGGGGACACTGAATAGTGTACGGTACATCCAAACCGTCATCGAACCCATCGTTCTATCATTCCTAGACCGGCAAGGGAACTTGCTGTTCCAACAGGACAATGCACGTCCGCATGTATCCCGTGCCACCCAACGTGCTCTAGAAGGTGTAAGTCAACTACCCTGGCCAGCAAGATCTCCGGATCTGTCCCCCATTGAGCATGTTTGGGATTGGATGAAGCGTCGTCTCCCGCAGTCTGCACGTCCAGCATGAACGCTGGTCCATCTGAGGCGCCAGGTGGAAATGGCATGGCAAGCCGTTCCACAGGACTACATCCAGCATCTCTACGATCGTCTCCATGGGAGAATAGCAGCCTGCATTGCTGCGAAAGGTGGATATACACTGTACTAGTGCCGACATTGTGCATGCTCTGTTGCCTGTGTCTATGTGCCTGTAGTTCTGTCAGTGTGATCATGTGATGTATCTGACCCCAGGAATGTGTCAATAAAGTTTCCCCTTCCTGGGACAATGAATTCACGGTGTTCTTAATTCAATTTCCAGGAGTGTAGATTTAGAACTTAACATCCACAGAAATAGAAAGTAGCTGATCTGCTGCCGGTGTCTACGTAATATGCCTTTATTCGCTTGTAGCACTTGAAAACGGACAAATCAACACGAAAAATTATAGTTCCTCAACCTCAGTTTTCATCCTGAGCACAGACTGTATTTATGTTGAAACTGAATGAATTAAATTTTTTCCACCTCTGTTTGATTTCTATGTTTAGCACCGGTTTTTGAGAGGTTTTAACAGTCAAGTTAAAATGGCGTGGAGAAAACCTGTTAAGCGACAACCGATTGTTTCAGCGACAACCACCATCCCTACCCAGACTCGCCTTCGTCTCTGGTACTCTTCGATTTAGCTTACTCATTAAACTATTCATTCCATTCAACAGATCCTGGATTCTTTTTCACTTTCACCAAGAATAGCAATATCATCAGCGAATAGTTCCATTCGTATCCTTTGATCCAGAATATTTTTACTTCTGTCACTGTTTTTTCGTTGTATACACTGAACAGTACTCTCATTTTTCTTCGGTTGACCTTACTCATTAGACTGTTCATTCCAATCAACAGATTCTCTACTGTTCTTCACTTTCACTAAGGATAGCAATGTCATCAGCAAATCTTATGATTGATATCCCTTCACATAGAATACTTTTAGTTACGTCATTGCTCCTTCGTTGTATACATTGATCAGCAGGAGCAAAACAAATCCATCCATGTCTTATACCTTTTACAATCCGAGCAATTCGTTCTTGGTCTTCCATTACTATTGTCCCCTCATTTTACATGCTACCTGTCTTTCCCTATACCTTACTCCTACTTTGCTCAGCTATTCTTCAGTCTGTTGTTAGTGTGATCCTCAGTCCGAAGACTGGTCTGATGCAGCTCTCTACACTACTCTGTCCTGTGAAGGCTTGTTAACCTCCGTATAACTATGGCAACACACATCCATTTGAACTTCGTTACTGTAAGCATTTCTTGGTCTCCTTTACAATTCACCCCTCCCTCCCACACACAAATACACACATACACTCCAATCAAATACTAAATTGACGATCCCTTCGTGTCTCAGAATGTGTTCCACCAGCAGAGCCCTTCTTTTAGTCAAGTTATGCTACAAATTGTTTTTTCCTCAATTCAATTCAGTACCTCTTCGTTAGTTACGCAATCTGCCCATCTAATACACAGCATTCTCCTATAGTGCCACGTTTCAAAACTTCTGTTCTCTTCTTGTCTGAACTGCTTATCGTTAAAGTACACTTCAGTGCAAGGCTACACTGCAGAAAAGTGCTTCAGAAAATCTTTCTAACACTTCAGTATTTCTCGTCTTCAAAATCGATTTTTTGCCATTTCCATACATCCTCTCTACTTCGGCCATCACCAGTTATTTAACTGCTTTTAAGTCAAAACTCTTCCACTACTCTTAGTGTTTCATCTGAATCCCTCGCATCGCCTGATTTAATCCATTATATTCCATTACCCTTATTTCGCTTTTGTTAACGTTCATCATCTGTCCTTCTTTCAAGAGCTATACTTTCCGTACAACTGCACTTCTAAGTCTTTTGCTGTCTCTAACAGAATCTGCAGACAGCAAAGCTTTTGTTTCTTCACCGCCAACTTTAATTCCCTTCCCAAAATTCTCTTCACTTTCCTACACAGTTCGCTCACGCCTTCTGTCACCTCTGCTACCTTCAGAAATTACAAAAGTGCACTGCAGTCAGTACTGTCAAAAATTTTCTCCAAATCTACAAATGCTACAAACATACGTTTGCCTTTACTCAAACCATCTTGATTCACTTGTTCCAGCTTTTCTCCCAATTCTAAACTGATATTCTACATCTACAGTTACAATGCCATCGGCAAACCGCAAAGCTTTAATTTCTTCTCCACCAACTTTAATTCCCAGCCCAAAATTCTGTGCAATTCATAATTAAATGCCTTTCAGAAGGTTTATCGAATCACCTTCACGCTATTCCTGTACTGTTCCACTCTCGAACGGCGTGAGGTATAAACGAGCACTTCAATCTTTGTGTGTTACCTCTGATTCCCTTATTTTGTTATGATTTAGGGCGCCAACAAAATATTTTCGAAATC
Source organism: Schistocerca gregaria (assembly GCF_023897955.1). Taxonomy (NCBI): domain Eukaryota; kingdom Metazoa; phylum Arthropoda; class Insecta; order Orthoptera; family Acrididae; genus Schistocerca; species Schistocerca gregaria. The sequence goes on from NC_064921.1 coordinate 558,363,241, forward strand.
GGTGGATAAAGTTGGTGATTCAAATTTCACGATAAGATCCTGCCGCAACGAAAAACGCTTCACATATAACCTTGGTGGCCCCCTATCTCCTATTTCTCAATAATATAAAACGAAAAGCCCTTCTTTAACTTTCTGATGTACCCCGTGAGTGTCATCTCACCGCACAACAATATTGCAGAAGAGGGCGGAGAAGCGTGGTGTAAGCAATCTCTTCAGTAAGACCCTTGCGCTTTCTAAGTGTTTTGCCAATAAATCAGATCACTGTATTTACTTTGCTTCTCCCACAAAATTAGATTTGTGATAGTTACAAGGTCGAATTCTACCAGTTTTTTCATTCTTCTGTAAATAATTCGTGTCAATATTTTGCAGTCATTACGTATGAAACTGACAGCTCGATAATATTCATACCCGCCAGCACCTACTTTCTTTGGAACTGGAACCGCTACATTGTTCTTGACGACTCAGGGTACCTCCTCTGTCTCCTATATCTTTCAAACCTCGTAGAGTTGTTTAATCATCGCTAGCAGTCACAAGGATATCAGCTTTTCTAAGCTATGCGAAGATCACTCATCCTCTTTCGCAGGCACTGTACTCGAGTGACTATATCTCCGTACGAAAGAACAGAGCCGGCCGGTGTGGCCGAGCGGTTCTAGGCGCTTGAGTCTGGAACCCCGCGACCGTTACAGTCGCAGGTTCGAAACCTGCATCGGGCATGGATGTGTGTGATGTCCTTAGGTTAGTTAGGTTTAAGTGGTTCTAAGTTCTAGGGGACTGATGACCTCAGAAGTTAAGTCCCATAGTGCTCAGAGCCGGTTTGAAAGAACAGAAACCATTTGCATCCTGGGAATTAAGGCGATAAGGCGTGAGACCAACCAGTGCGGATTAACACCACACTCCAACTCCTACAGGACTCGGTGAAATGCCGCGAATAATGAACATAATCAGTAGTAGTGTCAACAATTTGAGTGTGACCGGGGCGTAGTACATTAATCCGTGCAGTTGCGATGACCACTGTATCTGGATGGCGCATCTGCCTTGTAGGCAGGGGACCTGGATTCTACTCCCAGTCCGGCCATAATTTTCAAACTTACCCATTGATTTAAATTAATACCCTCTAGCACCTAATGTTGTTAGTACCTTTGCGTCTTGTCTTCCACTCTGATGGACCATGCGGAGCTGTAATTGAGATGTCTTCAGAGCTGAATCCTATAGAACTCGCCTGACAACCAGCGGAGAGACCAAAGTGCAGATCATTCCGCCGCCACTTAGAACTCTCCCAGGAATCTGAACGGAATGTTGTAAGGAGTGGAATCGGGTACAGAGAAGCGAAGAGGACGTGGTAAAAGTGAAAACGGAGCCAGAACTGACGTCTTTCCCACCACACACTTGACTTAACGCCTGCGGAGGCGCACAGGAAATGAAAGGCGGACGGCCGGCATCCTGGCGCTAGAGGCTGTGGCGATCGCTGCGCGCACTTTCGGCAGGTCCTGCGGCGGCTCCATTAGTCACGGGGCGATGCTATCTGGAGGCCCGTCACAGCGGTCGGCCTCTCACTCGGCCACAGCGCGTGAAATACTGCGGTGGGCCGCGCGGGGGCACCAGCGGGTACCTCCGTCCGCGCCCGATAGCGCCTCGCCTGTCCGATAACTCCCACACAAAGGCGGCCTGATAGAGCGCCTGTCGCGCTATGACTTACAGCCAGGTAGCGCGTCGCTGCTCCTGGATTCCAATGATCAGTACGCGCCCGACCGCATCCGCTTGCAAATGGCACTTGTGGCAGCCTATTGTTTCTTCGCGAATGCTCAGCTACGAGACACTTTCCATTCCTTACCTTAATCTACCACACGACTACACGAGTAACAGCAGACCAATCGTCAGTACATTGTTCACTGTACTGACATTACCATCGATCAAATCTGTCTCATTTCAGTAGCGACATAAATACATTTGCTGCTGATCGTACTTCATGGTACCTTGAGAACGGCAATAGTAAACGACAATCGTACTACTGTAATAATTTCTTGTGTGGTTCATGGCAGTTATCATGCGCGAGCAAGTTGCCCAAAGACTGTCGACAGAATCGACAGGGAATCCCTAGCCTGTGTTGGCCGTTCGACGATCTTTTTTCTCCAGGGACCTTGAAGTAGCTGGCAAGTGAAAGAAATGGCCACAAAAGGATTTCGAATTACTGATTCGTGGTACATGCTTAGTAATTCCCCTAGATTTGGTTGCATCTTTTCCTTTTGCGCCCCAACACCTTGAGAGCACCGTCTAGCCCACTTCCTATTGTTTTGTTCACATGTGTCAGGGCTGTTGCGATGGAGGAAGTGGAAAATATTGGTGAACAGCAGACCTATAATAACTTGTGATGTCATTGGTGCCAGCAACAGGCTCCGGTTCACATACCATCTCTGTCCATGCACTGTAATGGGTCGACTAGTTCTGATTCTGACGATATCAAATAGCAGAAACTATCATATGACGCTTCATTGAGCCTGTTGTTCAGCACGCACTCTACACCAGCAGATTACCGTTCTGGAGAAAAAACAATTGGAGCACAATCGAAAATATGCTGTCGAATAACAGAACTCGACTGCCTAAGCAGTCCGTAGTGGGCACATTCGTCAAGAGAGACGATACATGCATCGGTCTGCCATAGCCTCACTCCACAGCTAATCCACACCTACTCGCTGTCACGCACTGATAACAGCGTCGCCCTCCTTTACCCAAAGGTGAAAATGAGATGCTGGTACCTCCCGCACAGCATTTTCAGATTGTAACCTAGACGCACCTCTCGGTAGAGGCAAAACATGAGCAATTTTTTAATCGTTGCGTATCTAAATATGCATGGCCAGCACGACTCAGACATGGGGTTGTGTCTAGGATAACACGAGAAAGACGACTATACAGGATTCGTAAGCCTGCAGCAAGTTGTATGAGTAGTCTGATTCGTTTCCGTCCTCTCATAAAAGGTTGCATAATTTAAAAAAAAATTGCTCTGAGCACTATGGGACTAAACTGCTGTGGTCATCAGTCCCCTATAACTTAGAACTACTTAAACCTAACTAACCCATGGACATCACACACATCCATTCCCGAGGCAGGATTCGAACCTGCGACCGTAGCAGTCGCACGGTTCCGGACTGCGCGCCTAGAACCGCGAGACCACCGAGGCCGGCCAATGAGGCTGATTTAGTTGGTGTTTACAAAGTCTGTGGTCTGTGAGAATTTAAGCTCCAAAAGACAGACACTACCAACGTTCCGAGCGATTGCTGTGCGGTGCCAAGTTGATGTGTAACATTCAGTGACACGCCTTACTCCTGTGTGCTGGTAAACTTGTTGGTTACGAATTTGGGAACTGTTTACGCATAGATTCACCATGGCGGAGCTGCTTAAGTTTCTCACTTTCTTTGTAGAGATACCTCGCTAGGTTAGCCTGAGTAGTTTGAAGGGAAGAATGCAATCCTTGCCCTGACGGAACCATTTCTGAGGACTAGGAGGAGGCCTCCCTGTGGCACCCTGAAATCGGCTGACACTCCCGGGGACGCTTTGCTCTGGTTTTGACAAAGTGATTAGACGATGGAATTTGGAAGTTTCTGACCATAGGTATGTAACGTTCGGCTCTTGATCTCTCTCTCTCTCTCTCTCTCTCTCTCTCTCTCTCTGTTTGTCTGTGTGTGAATGTTGGCGTTTGTGTGTGTGTGTGAGCGTATGTATGTCTGTGTGTGTGTGTGTGTGGGTGTGTGTGTGTGTGTGTGTGTGTTTGTGTGATCGTCTGTCTTCTTGCGTGGGAACTTCCAGTCTGATATTTTCCAAAACTTTTGTAGGAGGGTGTTCAAAAAGTTTATCTCAGCTCTCCTGATTCGTTCACTGACCACTAGTTAACACGTTTTGAGTGGCTGCGGAAAGTTTCAGGTGGTTGGCTTTTCCGCGGAACGCTCAGGAGGGTAGAGAATCTGAATACTTTGGCACTCTGGTGTCAAATCACGACGGGCACAGATATTTTGACGCTCGTATGAGACTTCGGCAGGGGCAGACACTGCCTTTAGACTCTGATACTGAATTTGGTTCGGTAAGCTCTGATTCGCGGGATAGGATGTAGTCTCGCGTGTTTGTTCTTAATGCTTAAGGAATTTTACGAAGACATGTGATTTATTCAGTTGCATCCCAATGTTTCCATTAGCCCCTTCCTCCGGTTCGCGAGTAGATGTCATCTTAGAGAATCACGTCCACACGTTTCCCACATGATAGCTCATGTATTGTGAAGTGCATGTAGTTAACTCCTTACATGCGTGATTAACATCCTCTTCCTATAACATGATCCATGAAATTGTGTCTGTGTTATAGGTGAATGTAAGTTCGATCGAAATCCACAGAGTGTCTATCTTTCATTCAGTCTTACGAGTTGCCGTGTGGCCCACTCACAAGTGTTAAATTTCTTTCCTCTGTCATATGTAAATGTACCGTACATTTCTTCTCTCTTTTGTGTGCTCATGGGAGATATTAAATTGGGTAGCCCTGGACTTATTGTTTCTGCTTCGTAGTCAGCGCTTCCCTACCTCTCTATCATTCTGTCATTTCAATAATTAATGTAAGACCATCACGCATGGTTTATTTACGAGGGCTTTTCCTTTATGAAATTTTAATGTTACGCGTCTGGGCACATGAGGAGCGTTGTGATTCCGCATAGTCCAGGATAGATCACGCATTAAACCAAACAGTTAAATCGACTGTCACTTTGGCACCTTGCTGAACGATACGCAAGGAAAATCACCAGATGTATCACCATGCATGTGTAGGAACCACAACCCCACCGAAATTTACTGAAACCAAGTTCAAGGCAAAGGTTTCCTCAGTGATGTAATGAAGCGAGCTCATGTTTCCTTTTCCTCGGCATCCATGTTAGTTGGAAGGAGGGAAGCAAGCACCTTAGTGTGACATCGAGCAGGAGTCTGAAAGGGCGCCCATTCAGCCATCAATTGTGGTAGCATGCTTTGGAGAGCCTCAGCGTTCTGCATGAGCCAGAATTCTAGTATATTCAAACTTAATCTTTTGTTTATTTACCAGCCTGTGCTCGGCAGTAGCTGATTTTTTGTTATTCCTGTACTCGGCAATAGTCCATATACACTGTCCCTCGTAACTGCTGCCACATTCCCAAGGAATATTATCGGGTGGTCGGAAACAGTCTGAAAAGCTTGTAAGGGTGTCGCAGGGGACGTTGTGCTGGGGTATAATTGTCAAGAAAAATACAATATTTCTAGCTGTTTCCGAATAATTTAGCACTGAAGTTAGTCATTGCGCGCAATTCAAGCTCTTGCAGGAGCTAAAATGAGATAACTAACAGAAATTTGTGGTCCCGTAAGTTATCACTTGTTGAAATGCTCATTATGAGTTAAACTGCACCTTTTTCGGAAGTGATAAACTGAATGTAGGTGAGCAAAAGCAACGTTTGTTCGGTTTGAGAAAAACAAACGAAAAAGAAATTTGGCGACACTCTCTCTACTCACTATAAGGCTGGTTGAATTCGCTCTCGCGACGATCTCATTGGCTAACTTCAATCAAAAATAGCTCGGTAACGGCACAACGTACCGAATTTTTTAGCAATTATTTCTCAGCACAGCCTCCACTGCAACACCTTTACAAGCTTTTCAGGCTGTTTCTGGTCCTCTCAACCCGAGATTATCTTTAACAACTCGGAACATCTCCCTAATTTTTCTGGTTTGCCAGAATACCGGTCTGATACCTTATCTGTTTAGGACTCCATCTATACTTCTCGCCGTTTAACCGTAAAATTGAATCCGTACTATGTTTTGCTCCTTCTGGCTTGTTTTAACGGAATCACCGGTTTCAAGACAGCCAGACTCACGACCTAACGGCGATAATAGAGCTATTCATCATAAGCTTGGGTTTTTTATCCGGATATAACGAAACAAATTAATCGAAAACTTTTTATCTATGCTCTCCATCGCGAAAGACTTCATAACCATATACAGGTTACAGAATGAGTTTTTTACTCTGCAGCGGAGAGTGCGCGGATATGAAACTTCCTAGTAGATTAAAACCGTGTGCCGGACCGAGAGTCGAACTCGGGACTTTTGGCTTTCGCGGGCAAGTGCTCTACCAACTGAGCTACCCAAGCACGACTCACGCCCCGTCCTCACAGCTTTACTTCTTCTTCCAAACTTTACAGAAGTTCTCCTGCGAACCTTGACCGGGCGTGAGTCGTGCTTGGGTAGCTCAGATGGTAGAGCACTTGCCCACGAAAGGCAAAGGTCCCGAGTTCGAGTCTCGTTCCAGCACACGGTTTTAACCTGCCAGGAAGTTTCACATATAGGTTGTTTATTACAACTGATGGATAGATCGTGGCTGATATGTGCCCTATTACTCCCAAATAAACTTACGTTTTTGACCTGATACTTCTAAGAACGCTATTTTATGAAATACTCGTTGTGAGTGTTAGTGAACTGTCAGCCTGTAAAAGAGCTCATAAGTAGTATGGGATTTTGGGGCATATGTTTAGTTCCCACCCTTTTGTTGCGCAATCCTTCCGGTGAGAAAATAGTGCGAAATTTCACATCGTGGGTCAGGGTGCGGCTGGAGTCCAGGGGAGCGCCGCGTCCGGCAGTGGTCCAGCACGGGAGAGCACTCAGGGCCGGCCGGATGATTAGTTCATCAGCAGCGCCACACCACGCCGCGGCGCGCGTTTCCACTTTCGCCGGATGCCGTTTGCTGACCCGAAGGGCAACCAGCGCAGAGCGGCCGTGAGTCACTCACGTCCGCGCTGGCTTCCGCCCCTCCCAGCTGTCACCGCCACCCAGCAGCTGCTCGGTACGCCGCTATGCATCATTCCTAATCACCCATGTCATTGACCAATTCATTGTGGCATTCAGGTGCTAGCAAAGGCTGTCTTCATATAATTTATTCCGTGTGTGTCCATTGTACAGCTCTGACCCATAATTACGCTCTAAGAAAGAATTTGAAAAATTCACCTCGAAGGAAGTATCCGAATGGGACGGAAATCGGTAGATGAAATGTGCGTGAAAACTGGATGATTTATTCGGGGGAAAGAGCTTTACAAATGGAGCAAGTCAATAACATGTTGGTCCACCTCTTACGCAAGCATGTATTTAGTTTGTCACTGACTGAACAGTTGTTGGATGTCCTCCTAAGGGATATCGTGCCACATTTTGTCAAACTGGCACGTTAGATCGTCAAAACCCGAGCTGGTTAGGCTGCTCTTTCCGTAATGCTCCAATCTTTCTCAACTGAGGTGAGATCCGTCGACATTGCTGGCCAAGGTAGGCTCTGGCAAGTACGAAGACAAGGAGTAAGAACTCTTGGGTTGTGAGGGTAGGCATTATGTTGCTGGAATTCGAGCGCAGGATGGCTTGCCATGAAGCACAACAAAACTGGGAATAGAGTGTCCTCGAAATATCGCTGTTCTGTAAAGAGGCCTCAGGTGACAACCAAACGGTCGTTCATGTGAAATGAAATGGCTCCCCAGATCACCGCTCCTGATTGTCGGGCCTTTTGGTGGGTTGCAGTCATGTTGGTATACCACCGGTGTTTGGGGGCGTCTCCATGCACGTATTCGGCCTGTAATCTCATCGACTGGAGTAGAATTGCGTTCAATGATGAGTACCGCTCCTAACAGATCCCCGATGATTATCGAAGAATTTTGTGGAGACGCCAGACCCTACTTTGGACAGCAAGGTAGTCGGTTCTTTCCCCAGCTGAGAACGTTTGGAGCAATACGGGCAGCACCCTCCGACCAGCTTGGGATTTCAAGATCTGACGAGCCAGTTGGACTGAATCTGGCACGCCATCCCTCAGGAGGACATTCAAAAACTCTATGAAACAATGTCAGACAGAATAACTGCTTGCATAAGGGCCAAAGATGGACCGATGCAGTACTGACTTTCTGAGTTTGTGAAGTTCTTTCTCTTGAATAAACCATCATTTTTGTCTGAAATTATAATCATTTGTTTGTCTTTACATGTAAATCACACCTATCGATTTCCGCCAATGCGGAAAATTACTTCGTTGTGAGTTTTTTTTAATTATTATTATTATTTTCTCGAAGTGTATATGATAACACGATTTCAGAACAGAAACTGGAAGCAGTCACAGCCATAAAATGCCTAGGAGTATCCGTATAGAGTGATTTAAGGCGGAATGACCCCTTCAAAATAATCGTAGATATGTAATTCCCAGACTAAGATTCATAGGAAGAATTATCAGGAAATGTAGTCCATCCACAGAAGAGGGACGTTAGAACCCTCATTTGGTCAATACATGAACATTGTTCGAAACACTTGGATTTCTTTACAGATTCACTTAGTAAGTGCCAAGCGTTACAGACACGCTGCAAGAGAGGCGATTTTCATCACAGTATGCCTTACTTTGAAGTTCCTAAAAGAGTTAACCAATATACTCTTTCCTCCTACGTTTATCTATCGAAAAGGTATTGAAGGTAAAATTAGAGAAATCCGAGTACATAGGTTTACCAGCAATCGGTCTTCCAAGGACGTGACAAAGTACCATGCTCCCAAAACTGTAAGGTGGCGTACGGACTGTAGATGTAGATGAAGACCGTAGAATATTATCATTCGATCATTTGATGATTACAAACAATTCACAACTTCCCTGCTTCTGAAGTGACGAGGTGCGAACGTGGTTTTGTGTAATATGGAGGACGACGTCGTTGTTAGGAGGTAAAAAAAAAAAAAAATCTTTGTAAGGGCAGACACGGTGCTCTATTATTCTTGACCACCCCTAAAAATGGTTAGCCCAGAAATATGTATAGAGCAACCGTTGCTAACCACTAGTCGGAGGGGGGGAGGGGGGATGTACGAGTCCTCGATTTCAAAATTAAATATTCCGAAAACAAAGATCGATAGATGAGTGCAACGAACGGTATGCTTATCGTGAGAGCTATAAAAATTTTACGCAGAAGCTTCCAAACATTTCGAGAAACTGCTAACAGATGGCTCTGTACCCGCAATACCTAGTGCGTATAAACAGTGCGCCGCAGCTCAGAGCGATCTGTTCCACCGATGAAACCTGAGAGGTCAGCATACTGAAGGCAGATGTTGAAATCACGATTCTATTAACCCACATGTTTTTGCTGCAAGGGTTAGAAAATAGTCCCGCGGCAACAAGGCGCAGTTTTCAAAGAATCCGATGCGAAAACCATTCGCACTATCTTCGCCAAATGGCGTTGGACAAGCAGCGTCACTGAAGATACAGATGGAAATGTTGGCCCCAGCCAAACTGTAGCTTCTCCTGAAAATGTCGCCACAGTTTCTGAAATTATTCAAGAAAATCCAAGGAAATCCGCTCTAAGAATTGCAGCAGAGACTGATTTGAAGCGTTCCAGCACGCAGGAAATACTTAGCTAGGCCCTACATATGTTTCAGTTCAAATTCTAAAGCAACCAGGCCATATCTGTGAGGGCTGTGCGACAGAGGGCTGAATTTGCGAACCATATTCTCACAGTGATAATGAAGGATTTGGTGTTGGCTACATATGGTTCACAGATCAATCACGCTTCTACCTGAATGGAGTCGTGAATAAACAAAACTGGAGAGTTTGGTTTAACAAAGTCCGCATTTAAGTGGGGTGAAACCACTGTATTTTCCCAAAGTTAATGTTTGATCTGTGGTATGCGGCAGAGGCATTATTGGCACTTTTTTTCATTGGGAGAAACAAACCAATTTTGGAAAAAGCATGCGTTGAGGATGGACCAGAAAATGAGTGGTTTCATGCAAGATCGGGCCAAAACACATCGCATCTAACAGATGTTTCGCTTTCTCCATGAAAAGTTTTTGGAATAGAGTTTTTTACATTAGATTATTACAAATTTACTGGTACACGGATCGATTGGTTTCCCTCTTCGCCCAACATGACTTATTAAGAGGGACATTGAAAGACACTATCTACGGGAACCATCCTATCACGTTAGAGGAGCTTGAATGGGCGATCTATGTCGCATTTGCTTTCCATTTCTGTCGCGACACAACAGAATATAGTGGCAAATTGCGTTGTTTGTTTGCGCTACCTCCGTACTGCGATTGGTGAACATTTAGAAAAGATTGTGATGTGATTGCAGACAGTGCCTGCAAAGGACGCGAAAACTGTATGAGCAGAACAGCGTACAGCGCCATCTGTTAGAACTTTTCGAATTATGTAGAAACTTCTGAATCATATCTGTATAAAATTCTACAGCTCTCATACTAAACGTACTGATCGTTGCACTCGTCTCTCCAACTCACTTTGTTAGAGATATTTAATTTTGAAATCACGGATTTCTTCCGCTCGACAAGCAGTAGCTACTTTTATCGGTAATCCACATTATCTCTTAAAGACCTGTTTAAAAACCTGTCCGTGTGTACCATTCATGTAAACGAGCCGTCTTTAGAAACGTAACACCAAACTAACTTTGATTCTGCTGTAGAAGCACACAAAATAGGTAAGCGGTGTAACGCAACACATTGCATAGTTGACAGTAAACAAATGGAAACACAAAGAAAATACACACCGGTCATTCAGGCAACCGTCTTCAGTTGAGATTCTGTGAACACGACGTACACCAACGAAGAGAAGGTTGAAATTCTACTCGTCTATGGAGAATGTAAGATATAAAGGGCTATCAAATGAATTCGTGACACATGGAAAAAAGTAAGAAAACTATTAATTATTTCAAAATATTCCACATAACTGTTAATACACTTCTGGAAACGGAAAAAAGAACACATTGACACCGGTGAGTCAGAGCCACCATACTTGCTCCGGACACCGCGAGAGGGCTGTACAGGCAATGATCACACGCACGGCACAGCGGACACACCAGGAACCGCGGTGTTGGCCGTCGAATGGCGCTAGCTGCGCAGCATTTGTGCACCGCCGCCGTAAGTGTCAGCCAGATTGCCGTGGCATACGGAGCTCCATCGCATTCTGTAACACTGGTAGCATGCCGCGACAGCGTGGACGTGAACCGTATGTGCAGTTGACGGACTTTGAGCGAGGGCGTATAGTGGGCATGCGGGAGGCCGGGTGGACGTACCGCCGAATTGCTCAACACGTGGGGCGTGAGGTCTCCACAGTACATCGATGTTGTCGCCAGTGGTCGGCGGAAGGTGCACGTGCCCGTCGACCTGGGACCGGACCGCAGCCACGCACGGATGCACGCCAAGACCGTAGGATCCAACGCAGTGCCGTAGGGGACCCCACCGCCACTTCCCAGCAAATTAGGGACACTGTTGCTCCTGGGGTATCGGCGAGGACCATTCGCAACCGTCTCCATGAAGCTGGGCTACGGTCCCGCACACCGTTAGGCCGTCTTCCGCTCACGCCCCAACATCGTGCAGCCCGCCTCCAGTGGTGTCGCGACAGGCGTGAATGGAGGGACGAATGGAGAAGTGTCGTCTTCAGCGATGAGAGTCGCTTCTGCCTAGTTGCCAATGATGGTCGTATGCGTGTTTGGCACCGTACAGATGAGCGCCACAATCAGGACTGCATACGACCGAGGCACACAGGGCCAACACCCGGCATCATGGTGTGGGGAGCGATCTCCTACACTGGCCGTACACCTCTGGTGATCGTCGAGGGGACTCTGAATAGTGCACGGTACATCCAAACCGTCATCGAACCCATCGTTCTATCATTCCTAGACCGGCAAGGGAACTTGCTGTTCCAACAGGACAATGCACGTCCGCATGTATCCCATGCCACCCAACGTGCTCTAGAAGGTGTAAGTCAACTACCCTGGCCAGCAAGATCTCCGGATCTGTCCCCCATTGAGCATGTTTGGGACTGGATGAAGCGTCGTCCAGCAGGAACGCTGGTCCAACTGAGGCGCCAGGTGGAAATGGCATGGCAAGCCGTTCCACAGGACTACATCCAGCATCTCTACGATCGTCTCTATGGGAGAATAGCAGCCTGCATTGCTGCGAAAGGTGGATATACACTGTACTAGTGCCGACACTGTGCATGCTCTGTTGCCTGTGTCTATGTGCATGTGGTTCTGTCAGTGTGATCATGTGATGTATCTGACCCCAGGAATGTGTCAATAAAGTATCCCCTTCCTGGGACAATGAATTCACGGTGTTCTTATTTCAATTTCCAGGAGTGTACTTTTATCCCACTTGAGACAACATGGCCAATGCCTGCATGAAAAAAATGATTAATTTTTTTTATTCCAGTCTTTGATCAAATTACCAATTCTTTTACAACTGACTGTGTGGCAGATGTGGCCTATTCTACACCTTATTTTAGATCTATGAAACGATGCTGTGCTGAGTATATTTATATGTTTTGACGATGCCATTACGGTCCTGTTGCTTTAGGTCATGGTGTAGAAAAGATCTAAGGATGGTCATTACTAACTGAAAGCGGTCAACGTCAAAAGAATTGATAGTGTGATCAAAGACTGGAATAAAAAAATTTGACAGTATTGAATCACTGTTCAAATACCCGTCTATGTCGCAGCTGGTGAACAAAATGTTTGCTGTGGCCTATTGAACCATGACTGTATCCAGGCGTGCACATCTTCGTCCGAAGCAAATCGACGGCCACAATTGTCTTTCTTCAGGTCTCCAAAAATATGGAAATCGCATGATGGGAGATCGGAACCGTATGGAGGATGCGTAAGCGCTTATCAGCGACACTTCTGCAGCATAGGTAAAACACGTGGGCGCGCCCAGTGTTGGCAAGGTTGTTTCGAGTACGATGCAGGAATTTGACTCGGTAGCCCTCACACATCCTCCATATAGTACCGATCTCTTCCCTTACTATTTCAATATTTCTGGAGCCCTGAAGAAAAAGATCCGTGACCGTCGAGTTCCTGCAGACGAAGAGGTGCATCCCTGGGTACAATCTTGGTTCCGTAGCATGAAAGCTGTGACCATCATATTTCACAGAGGGACAAATGTATTAACAGTTATGGCGATTACTTCTAAAATAATAAGTTTACTTGTTTTCTGTCCATCACTCTCGCTTTCTTTTGCTAACCCTTACAGTAGTACGTCCTGTACCCGCCAGGGTAGCCGAGAGCGCTAACGCGCTGCTTCCTGGACTCGGGTAGGCCCGCCGGCTCCGCATCAAATCCTCCCACAGGATTAACGACGAGGGCAGGTATGCTGGCCAGCCTGGATGTGGTTTTTAGGCGGTGCTAGGTGAATACGTTCCACCTCAGTTACACGTGTCGCAGACATTTGAAACACGTCCGCACTATTTCACGATTTACACTAGATGCAGACAGTTTGGGTACACTGTTTCCTTCCTGGGGGGTACGGGGTGGCGGCAGGAAGGGCATCCAGCCATCCCTCACACTAACATTGCCAAATGTGTTTCAACCACGCTACCTGCAATCGCTGTGGGACTGTGGCGTAAGCGAAAGAAAGAAAGAAAGACAGTAGTACATCCTGTAGTTCTTTTAAACTATGTGCTGAGTATAGTAAAGGCAATTCTTGAGAAAAACTGCTTCTTCATTACTTTTCTTTAATTTTGGTTGGAGGTAGGCGTAATGCTAACCTGGCAAAAGAACTATAAACAAAGCGGTATCCCGACAGGAACCCACCCTCCTGACGGATGATTTCTCGTCCGGTTGCGATGCTGCAGCAAATGACAATTTTCGAGGCATCGCAATCGTAGAATTCGCACAGACGAAGCCGCAGAAGTTCCTTTTTTAATAAAGGCATGAACACGTATATAGTATATTGTGATACATCTTTGGACAGGTCTTGAGAACAGGAAGTGGATTGCCGAATAATAACTAGAGGGCACTGTTCACATCTCTGTAACGAGCAAAGTTAGAAGAAAGGCATTAATACTGATTAATCCACCCCCTGGGAGGCAAATAAACTGCTAGTTATATTTTTTTTATTTTGCTTCTGAACAAAAAGATATTTTGGATGGTCAAGATAAGTGGGACACTGTAAACTTCAATGTACATTCTCTGCAATTCACAATTAAGTGCCTGACAGATGGTTCATCAAACCACTTTCAAGCTATACGTCTCGAAAAGCGCGCGGAAAAAACGAACACTTAAATCCTTGCGTGCGAGCTCGTATTTCTCTTGTATTATTATGACGATCATTCATGTAGGTGGGCTAAAACAAAATATATTTTCGCATTCGGAGGCGAAAGTTGGTGACTGAAATTTCAAAGAAGATCCTACCACAATGAAAAACGCCCCCACAGTTCGCGTATTGTATCCGTGACACCCTCTCCCCTATTTCGCGATAATACAAAAGAAGCTGCCATTTTCTGAACTTTTTCGATGTTCCTCCGTTAATCATATCTGATGCGGATCTCATACCTCGCAAAAGTGCTCCAAAATACGACTGTCATGCGTAGTGGAGTTGTTGCACTTCGTGTTTTGCCAGTAAATCTCAGTGTCCGGTTCATTTCTTCACAACATTGTCTGTGTCATCGCTGTGTGATAATTTCTATTTCTTTAAAAACATTTAGTTAGCAGCGTTTTTCGACAATATGCCTTTCAGCCTACATATTCCCATGCAACATCTGATTCATGTGGACCGATCTAAGAAACAAAAAAATCGCCATAAATTTTGCTAGTATTCTTTAACCATAGTAGATTTCTTTGTTGTGCCAACAATGATAGTACAAATTAGAAATAGCATTATTTCTATTCTACGATGTATACCGAAAGTAATCTTTGTATGTTCAGCAATTACCGACGAGTACTACTTCTATTTTTTGTAAAAAATTTCTTATGCTAATTACATATATGTATGTCATAAACCATGTAGTCATATTATTACGTGAATTTAACGAGATATTATCACTGGCATGCGTAAAAAAGATTACATGTAATGCAAGTCACATTAAAATGACCTAAAAAGTCTCGTACGTGTGAAGTTCCACTATACAGACTGTAAGTAGCGTGTTATAAGAAATATTTGTCATTTGTATATTATAGATACCGCTGGTAATGGGAAACGTCCAAAAAAAGTTCGGTAAAATGAAATACTGCAAAAAGCGGCTTCTACTGAACAATTAATTACTACTATTTATAGTTTATGATGTACACTGCTTCTGCCGCCATTGTGCTTCACCGCGAATCGCCCGGACTTGGTAGTACTGCTGCGCTCATGTTCAATTATGTGCTCTGTGCAGTGAATACTGACACACGTGAGTGGTAACTGCTTCTGTAATCAACAATGAGAAGAATGCTCTATATATTATGGCTCCTCATTGCTTGTTGTTGCCCAGCATGGACATAGTTACAGGTTTCCTGCGCTCTGACACACACACGTTCATAGTTACAGACGACTACAGTAGGTGGCTGACACTATTATCAACACATTGTCTGTCCTTTGCTAGAGTACTGCTATGCAGCATGGGATCCTTACCAGATAGGCCTGACGGATGGCAGTGAAAAAGTTCTAAGAAGGGAAACATGTATCGTGGCGAAACAGGGGAGAGAGCGCCATGTGCTGTATATAATACTGGTCTTCAGGTGGCTGTCATTAAAACAAAGGCTTTTTTCGTGACGGAGAGATCTTTTCCCGAAATTTCAATTCCCAACGTTCTCTTCCGAATGAGCAAAAATATTTTGTTGACACACACTTATAGAGGGAGAAATGATCAGTGAAATAAAGTAAGAGAAATCAGAGCTCGTACGAAAAGATTTAAGTGTCCGTTTTCCCCTCGCGCTGTTAGAGGCTGGAACGGGTAGAGAAATAGCGTGAAAGTGGTTCTATGAGCGGCTGTGCCAGGCACTAAGTGTGAACTGCAGATGAAACAGATCTCTCGAACAAAAAGCTGTGCCCAGTTGTTTGAAGAAAGCGAAGGTCACATCTGTCTACAAGGAGTGATCTAGAAAACGCCATTCGCCTGTTGTAGAATCTTAGAACAAAAGCTAAGCTCACACATAATTTCGCAAACAGAAAGATCTCATCCAGGCTAATTTCGAAGGGAAGCCAGCAAGCGATTTTCTTACATGGTATCCTGTAAGTCATGCAGCAAGACCGGTAGACGCAGTATTTCTTTACTTCGGAAAGCATTTAAGTTAATACCTCGCTAGTTTTTACTAACAAAATTAAGTTTTCTTTTTGATTTGGTGACTGGATTATAATTTATTATAGGAAAGGAGGCAGCATATTATCTTAGACGGAAACTGGTCGACAAGTGTAGAAATAATTTCAGGAGCGCCAACGTGTATTGTGTTGAAGCCTTCAGTGTTCATGTTGTATCATGATGACCTAGCAGACGATATTACGGATTATAGTTGTTAGAGGGTCCACAGCCACGATAAAATTCTTGAAAGAAATTAGTTTCCTGCATTGGATGTTTCTGATACACACATTATATTTATTTTGTGTACTATTACGTTTCGGCTGTGTGTGATCTCCATTATCTAAGACATTAACATAAATTTTAGGAAGAGAAGGATATATTATATTCCCTTCAGTCCTTGCAAGGACTGTAACGGGTGTAATCGAAATATAAATACTATAGTTATATTATTACGATTTTCATAGTTCTTATACACAGTTTAAAATAATTTAAAATGAGGTAAGATCATGTTGGACATCGACTAGTCTACCCTATATCCTGCAGGTGATTAATTCATTCCAGGAGATACTCCACTGGCTTGTCTTTTAGTCTCGTCGTAGTATCAGACAATATTTCGTGCAGTCAAAGAAAGAGAGCACCAAGCAATTATCTCCAATTTTCGGCTTTCAGTGAAACATGTTTTCCCGATCAGTGAAAGAGCAAGAAGATAATTTTGAATTAAGATAACAAACATCTGTAAGTGCTTGGGTTCCTCACAACCTCTTACTGGTGAGAAAATGAAGAAATTCCTGACAGCGCCGGAACTTTATTCTCTATATATGTAGATGATATAGATATTACGACAAACAGCTGAAATCCCTAAAACCGAACAATGTTCCTTGGCCATCTGGAATACCTTTCAGATTCTACCCCAAATTTGCGGCTAAGTTAGACTTAAAACTGTAATCTATCGCAGATCCCTCGAACAAAAAACCGTACCCAGTAGTTGCAGTAAAGCGCAGGTCACACTTTTCTACAAGAAGGCTATCAGAAGTGATATCTATTTGTTGTAAAATGTTAGAACATATTCTGAGCTCAAACGTAATGAGGTATCTTGAACAGAATGACCTCATACATGACAGTCAGATGGATTCCGAAAACACATATCCCGTGGAACCCATCTGGTGTCTTGGATGACGCTCTGGGATAGACACTGTATTACTCTGTTTCCGAAAAGCATTTGCCTCAGTACCACATCTACGCTTACGATGTGGTGTATCTATCGAAATTTGTGACTGGACTATTTTTTGGTACGGGGAATGTAGAAAGTTTCATGGATCGACAGTTACTGACAGACGGAGGTAAATGCGGGTCTGCCCCAGGTAGGACGGTTGGAATCTTTGCTGTTCACTTTGTACATTAATGACCTTGCAGGTGAAACTAAGACTTAAGACTTTCTGCAGAGGATGCAATTATCTATGATGAAAAACGTGGCACAGGCATTCGGTCAGATCTTGATAAGATTTGAAAGTTATGCAAAAATTCTAGATAGTCGCAAACTATAACGAGAACCAGATAATCTTTAAAACTCAGGCAGCTACAGCTGAAGTAATTACACATATATAATTGACCGGCAATTCGTACAGTGTAGCAAAGTGTTTCCATATAGATGTTAAAGCTTTTAATGTATACAGTTGAATTAGAAGTCCAATAGTCAGAAAAAGCTGTATCTACTGAAGTTCATTACATACTCACACAATGGGTTTTGCAACTTTTTAGTTGTATCTTCTGGTGTGTATGATACTTTGTCATATGATATAGGGAGCTTATCCAGAACCACGCAGAGTAACAGACCCCTAGGCAAGGTTTTCAACCTTCCTCAATCGGTAAAACCATAACTAGCAATGAATTTTCAACCTGTGTTAAAATCACGACGAACTTCCATCACTTGACCGATTAAACCATGTTCCTGCGGACCCACGTCAACCAACGGAAGTTGTCCCTCATAAATGTTACCTAGGAAAATATTGGGTCTCGAAGACGAGATACTTATGTGTGTTTGTCAGCAACATAATTGTAACCGTAGCGGCCTCTGTGTTGTCGGAGCGTGTGCAGTGGCTGCCGTCGTGGTACCGAAACGGTTAAGGAAATCGAACTATTTTATGTTTTAAAAGCTTTACCTCTGTACGTAAACGCCAGTGTTATAATGTATGAATAGTCATTTAATTATGTATTCTGAGAAAGCCTGCTTACAAAGATTCAAGAACCATTTTTCGGTGATGACTCAACGAAAATACTACAGTCCCTTACAAATCGGTCCCGTAGGGATCGTGAAGATAAGCTTAGGTTAATTACAGCGCGCACGGAGGTATTTAAACACCCGCGCTTCATAAAAGGTACTGATACAATAGGAAATATCCTCTGCTATGCATTCAGTGGTTTTCAGAGTATAAATGAAGATGTGGACAAGTGAAATAACGACATGGGAGAAAGCATTAGACACCTTAAGAGAACCATTGGTCAATTTGGAGTGCTGCAGATGGTTAAAATCCGTACCTGCCAATACGGAATCAGTGCAGTAGAATGGGTCGACGTGGAGACGCTACAGAATTGCAAAAAGGAGCGATCGTCTTTGGACGTGCCCACGGCCACAACGAGACTAATGCTGGAAATTTGGATATTTATCTTATGGGACCAAACTGCTGAGGTCATCGGTCCATAAACTACTTAATCTAACTGAAACTAACTTATGCTAAGGACAACACACACGCACCCATGCCCGAGGGAGGACTCGAACCTCCGTCGTGGGGAGACGCGCGGACCGTGACAAGACGCCCAGACCGCGCGGCTACCCCGCGAGGCACTAATGCTGCCCGACTTGTTTATGTATCAATTCGGATAGTCCAACGTGTACGGCTCGCAGCATGTTATGAGTAATACTACTTAGGAACAGTTGTCGTAAAAAGGCCTTTACCCTCAGGAAAAGGGAGTGAGTTGCACGCGTCGATAATGACAAACAGTTACGAAGGGAACGGTGCGCAATGGACATTTGGAAAAAGGTATTACACACAGCGACTCATAAAGCAGCGCGTGTTCAGTAGATTAGACAACTGACAAACTGGGCAACAGCTCGCCGGAGGGGCGTAGTGATGTCCAGTGAGGTGTGATTTTGTGTCACCTATTCCTAAACTGATGCCTCAATGAGACATTTAACCCGTAACGTGCGGAGGGTGTAGTCCCAGTCACGAGTCGTTCTCTTATGTTGGAGAAAGGGGGGGGGGATGGGGGAGATGGTCATAACCGTGACTTGGACCCATTCATTTATCACTAAGAGTACAGTAAACGTGAATGTTTATTCAAAAATTTTCGATGACCTAGTGCGGCACTTTCATCTGCATTTTTGTTACGAGTATGCTGTGGACATTCCCAAGGCTACGACATGAATACGGCCCTCGTGTTTACAGAGCTAGATTCACACGATCCTTCGCTGACGAAACCTCAGATGCCCTATAGCCCGACTGGCCCGATGAATAACGAGATCTGAATCCGACTGAAAATTTCTGACTGAATTTGGGATAGCGGGTGAAAACTTAACAATCAACATTCCCGCTACTTGGTAGGTTAAGGACATCTCATCGTCAGCGAGTGACTTCAGCTAAAAATGAACTACGAGAAGGAATTTGTGGATTCTCTTCCTCACTGAACTGAAGACATTAGGAAAGTCATAGGCCGTGTTACAGAGTATTGGGTGGTTATTAACGGGAGTGACAATTCTTTTGTCCGCTGTGTTTCGTTTCAAGTTGGCGCGCGGAAAGGATACATGTCTATGCTGCGCTTCGATAGTATTTAGCAACACCTGGCAGCCGTTTCCGCCGCCTGTTGCTGAGGGTCCAGTGGCCCTGTGCCTGGAGTCATCCCGGCGGTCAGCGGGTTACAGACTTTCGCCGGCCGCCGGAAGGCGCTCGCCTCACCCACGCACTGCCCCGCCATAAAACTTGTCTAAACACCATCTCCGGCCGCAGCGCTGTGCGACCGGAGTATTCTCTTTCCTACCCAATGTCGAGTATTTTGAAACTGTTGTGGCACCTATTCACTGGTTAGAAAATATTTACACTAATGCTCGCAGGTCCGTAAGAACAAGAAGCAAATGGAATACATTCCTTATTTTCCCACAGCATTTTAATTAGGAACGTAGAGACAATCATAAATTCGCTGTTCACTGACGGGGTGTAAAAATGCTTATAGTAACTGTTGGCATTACCTACGTCATCATAGCCTTCTCTGTCTGTTTATACACTGGTGGGAACACTAAAGCAACTTTCGCACGATGTGTCAGTACCAAATAACATAGCTGGAGGAAACTTGGACCATACATAGAAGCAAATGCTACAACGGAACAGAGATGGTAACTGAAAAGAATACGCAATGAGACGTACAGAAACACTTTTATTCAGAGGCAATAATTACACTAAAGCCATCGCGATTCATGATGTACTCTGGACATTACAATGGTTCCTGACAGGGTGTGTAATCACCATGGACGGCAGTGCATGCTCTTCAGCGCGCCCCCGTTTTGCACAATGTTGGTGGGGAACTCACTTTGTAGGGCGTTCCATTCCTCAGCCAGAACAATTGACAACTGTGGATGGTTGCTAGAACATGTGGATATTCTGCTGTACGTCTCCCAAACGCATCCCGCACGTGCTCGATGGGTTTAGGTCGGAGGTACAAGCAGGACAATCGATTCGCCGAACATAGTCTTATTCCAAGAGCTCCTCCACTTGCACTGTTCGATGCAGCCGCGAAATTTCATCCACAAAAATGAAGACAGGTCCGAATGCCCACCTGACAAGATGTACAAGACCGGTGAGCATACTATGTTCAAATATTTGGCTGTCAGTACGACGATGCCAGATTGTGCATCCCCACGTTATAACAGCTGGACACCTGAGAGGTGGCTAACCATTCTGCCTAGCCACATCTCACCCACATAAGCCGTGTAGGAATTTTAAGGGGGAATACGACAGTGATTGCACTGGGAGTAGCAGTTCTCTGCATTTTTATATTCGGATGGGATTTCATGCGTGCTGTATAGCGATGTGCGAAGGCGGATAGGATGCTCTCAGGGTAGATCGAGGGGTACGCAGAGCGATAGCCGCAGAGGGGGGGGGGGGGGTCATCTCTTGAATGTAAGATGTGCTGTCCTTGCAAGATGAACAGTGAATCAACGGCCAAAGGAGAGCAGAAGAACGGGACTCTTTGCAGACAACCGAGCAGTCGCCAGGCTCATTCTAGGTCAGGACAATACGCAGGGGCACAGCCGCGGACCTAAAATGCAACCTCCACTTTTCTCCAATACAACAAGTGGGACGTAAAACGAACCCTCAGGTTAACGAGAAAAATATGCCCGGGCATGTGGCTGACTTAACAGAAACGCTGTCAGCTTGCCTGGGTGCGCAAGACCGGTGGTTTCAGCCGCAGAGTTCTTTAGAAAGCGCACGAAAAACATCATGTACTGTGACTTTATTGGGTGGGGGTGGCCTTCCAAGTCAATGCCGAGAGAGTAGAATGTGTCCTTCTCTTCTGTTTTCCTACAGTGGCGGACCAGTGGTGCAAACGGTCCGTCGTTGGTAAGCGGCCTGTGATGTAGGTCATGAGTCCCACATTTTAGACCGAGAGGGGCAGTAAATAAGTTGATTGGGAACACAGTGTTCCTGGAGGGACGATGAAAACTATTTCTAAATTATACCATTTTGTAGTGCTGGCTGTAATTCTGGTGACTGGCTGGAAATTCTAGGCGCACAATAGACTGTCCCACAGGACGGGAAGAGTGTGTTTTATTTGGATTCGGACACAGGAATACGTGAATGGACGGTCGAAGTAGAGATTCAGAGACGAGGATTCGAAGAAATACATTTGGAGATGGACGATCGAAGAGAGATTGAAACAATGGAGTCGCTTAGTCGACTAATAGGAACGGAGGGCCGCCTCGAGTTACGCTACTACGGTTCGGCGGTGACTACCGATGCTTATGGCGAGACCACACTGCAGCAACAGCATGATAGGGACAGAGAGACTTGATATCTTATTAACTTTTATGGAAATGACAAACCCTCCATTGGTCGCTACGCCCCAGTAATATGCTTGCCTTCATTTGTCATACGCAACAGAAAAAAATTGCAACATAAAGAAGAAGTTGTGCGAGATTATCATAAGTTGCTAGCCTTGTTTCTGTATCTGAAAGATGAAAGCTCTCATAAGAGTGGCTCTAGTGGGGCGACTATGAGGATACAAGTCAGGTTTGCTTTGAATACACGCTGTAGTGGCCGTGCGCATTAGTTACGTCTGAGATTGGACGTGGTCAGCTGGTGTTGGTCAAGAACGTCTTTAAGACGGCAAAGCGCCACTGTGATTTCCCTAGATCGGTTCATGGGAATGCAGTGACGGTTCGTACTGAAAGGGTATGGCCGATTTCTTTCCTCATGTTTCCATAATCCGAACTTGTGCTCAGTTTCTAATGACCTCGTTTTCGACGGGACGTTACATACTAATGTGTTCCTCCTCCTCCTCCTCCTCCAAAGAAACCATTATCAACGCCTCTCTGAATTTGAACGAGGTTCTATTACAGGGCTACGAGAAGCTGCATGTTTCATTTGCGATACTGCAGAAAGACAAGAATGTAGCCACTATACATGATTGTGGCAACGGTGGTCAATAAAATTTGCGGTCGCAAGAAGATCGGGCTACGGACGGCCACACGGCACTACCGGGAGGGAAGAACATCGTTTTATGCGTATGGTCCTGTCGCATGGTACTGCATGTCCAGCAGGAATATCAGGAGCAGTTGGCACCACAGTGACACAACGAACTGTTTCAAATCGGTTAAGTCAAGGACACGTCCGAGCCAGACACCCTGTAGCGTGCATATCACTGACCCCCAGTCAACCCCATATGCGATTTTGTGGTGTCCATCGATAGCTCACAGCAGGTCAGGGTGAAAGTCTGTTGTGTTTTCTAATGACAGATGATTCTGCCTCGATGCTAGTGTGTTGGTTTGAAGGCGAGCAGTTGAGGGCATTCACCAAACCTACCTGCAACCTAGACTCACTAGACCTATACCTGGAGTTATGATCTCGGATGCAGAAGCACTCTCGGGGTTATCCTACGCACCCTGACTGCTAATTTGTACGTCAGTCGGGTGACTCGACCTGTTGTGCTGGCAGCATTCCAGAGGGTGTTTTCCAACAGGATAACGCTCGCCACATATCACTGTTGTAACCAAACTTTCTCGACTGAGTGTCAACATGATGCCTTAGCCTACTCGACCACCACATCTGTCTCAAATCGAGCACGTACAGGATATCATAGGAAGACAATTACAGCGTCATCCACAAACGGCATTAAACGTCCCTGTATTGAGCGACCAAATGCAACAGTCATGGAACCTCTACAACACAAGACATGGACGTTTGCATGAGTGCATTAAACATTCTGGCGACTGCTCCGTTTATTCAAGCATCAGTATTTCACATTTGTAATGCCTTATCTCGCACTTATATTGACCTGTGATCTTGCAATATTAATAACGTGAATGTCTTATCTAAATAAATTTATTCCCGAAATCTCATTTTGTGTATTAATTATTTTTGGTGTCGCAATTTTTTTGTCAGTGCAGTAAGACTTATAGGGAAACGGCATAAACAAATAGAACGTCCACAAATCTCAGAATCGTGCAACCTGTTAATTACTGTCATTAACGTGACCATCTATGTTGTACTTGATTAGAAACTGTTTATAATCAATATTTAGTCCCTTCGACGTTTAATGTGGTAAATGTGGAATAAATTATAAATATATATTACTTACCGATTCTCCTTTTGTCCTTAATAAAATCCATGTCGAGTAATAGAAAGTTAATTGAGATACAGTGCTCAGGTCCCCACAAATGGTCGGCCGGTGTGGCCGAGCGCTTCTAGGCGCTTCAGTCAGGAACCGCTCGACCACTACAGTCACAGGTTCGATTCCTGCCTTGGGCATGGATGTGTGTGATGTCCTTAGGTTAATTAGGTTTCAGTATTTCTAAGTTCTCGGGGACTGATGATCTCAGATGTCAAGTCCCATAATGCTCCGAGCCATTTGAACCATTTGACCCCATAAATGATCCCGCATTACTGAATTCCGTTGCGCAGTATAGTTAATCGTCACTGGCTCCTGAGAATTGATCTGTTTCCATAGCTGTATTGGTCAAATCAGTGAGGAGTTTATTGGTAGTTGGGAGCTCCAATATTAGGAGCGTAATGGGGCCCCTTAGGGATATGGCGGCTAAGGAGGGGAAGAAATCTGGTGTGCACTCTGTGTGCATTCCGGGAGGAGTCAGTCCTGATGTGGAAAGGGTCCTTCCGGATACCATGAAGAGCACAGGGTGCAGCCAGCTGCAGGTGCTGGCACATGTCGGCACTAATGACGTGTGTCGCTTTGGATCTGAGGAAATTCTCTCTGGATTCCAGCGGCTATCTGATTTGGTGAAGGCTGCCGGTCTTGCTTACGAGATGAAGGCAGAGCTCACCATCTGCAGCATCGTCGACAGAACCGACTGCGGACCTTTGGTGCAGAGCCGGGTGGAGGGTCTGAATCAGAGGCTCAGACAGTTTTGCGACCGTGTTGGCTGCAGATTCCTTGACTTGCACCATAGGGTGGTGGGGTTTCGGGTTCCGCTGAATAGGAGTTCACTACACTCAGCTGGCGGCCACACGGGTAGCGGAGGCTGTGTGGCGTGGACTGGGCGGTTTTTTAGGTTAGAAGGAGTCCGGAAAGTACGGGGTGGGCTGCAATCTCAAAGAGTGCATGGTAAATACAGGACGTGCTTGGATCAAGGAACAGTCGGAATTGTAGTTGTACATTGTTGTAGTTGTGCTGGGAAAGTCCCTGAGCTTCAAGCGCTAATAGAAAGCACAGAAGCTGAAATCGTTATAGGTACAGAAAGCTGGCTAAAGCCTGAAATAAGTTCTGCAGAATTTTTTACCAAGTCTCAGACGGTGTTAAGGAAAGATAGATTAGGCAGAATTGGTGGTGGAGTGTTTGTGTCTGTCAATACTGGTTTATCTTGTAGTGAAGTAGAAGTAGATACTCCGTGCGAATTGGTATGGGTGGAGGTTATAATTAACAGCCGAACTAAGTTAATAATTGGCAACTTCTACCGACCCCCAGACTCCGATGATATAGTAGCGGAACAGTTCAGAGAAAATTTGAGTCTCGTAACAAATAAATACCCCACTCATACGGTTATAGTTGGTGGGGACTTCAACCTTCCCTCGATATGTTGGCAAAAATACGTGTTCATAACCGGTGGTAGGCAGAAAACATCTTCCGGGATTGTCCTAAATGCTTTCTCCGAAAATTATTTCGAGCAGTTAGTCCACGAACCCACGCGAATTGTAAATGGTTGCGAAAACATACTTGACCTCTTAGCCACAAACAATTCGGAGCTAATAGAGAGCATCATGACTGATACAGGGATTAGTGATCACAAGGTCGTTGTAGCTAGGCTCAATACCGTTTCTTCCAAATCCACCAGAAACAAACGCAAAATAATTTTATTATAAAAAGCGGATAAAGTGTCACTAGAAACCTTCCTAAAAGACAATCTCCATTCCTTCCGAACTGACTATGCAAATGTAGACGAGATGTAGCTTAAATTCAAAGATATAGTAGCAACAGCAATTGAGAGATTCATACCTCATAAACTGGTAAGAGATGGAACGTTTCCCCCGTGGTACACAAAACAGATCAGAACGCTGTTGCAGAGGCAACGGAAAAAGCATGCGAAGTTCAGAAGAACGCGAAATCCCGAAGATTGGCTAAAATTTACAGACGCGCGAAATTTGGCACGGACTTCAATGCGAGATGCCTTTAATAGGTTCCATAACGAAACATTGTCTCGAAATTTGGTAGAAAATCCGAAGAAATTCTGGTCGTATGTAAAGTACACAAGCGGCAAGACGCAGTCAATACCTTCGCTGCGCAGTGCCGAAGGTACTATTAGCGACAACTGTGCCGCTAAAGCGGTGTTACTGAACGCAGTTTTCCGAAATTCCTTCACCAAGGAAGACGAATGGAATATTCCAGAATTTGAAACACGAACATCTGGTAGCATGAGTTTCTTAGAAGTAGATACCTTAGGGGTTGCGAAGCAACTCAAATCGTTTGATACGGGCAAGTCTTCAGGTCCAGATTGTATACCGATTAGGTTCCTTTCAGATTACGCTGATAAATTAGCTCTCTACTTAGCACTCATATAGAACCGCTCGCTGACCGATAGATCTGTACCTACAGATTGGAAAATTGCGCAGGTCGCACCAGTGTTTAAGAAGGGTAGTAGGAGTAATCCATCTAACTACAGACCTATATCATTGGCGTCGGTTTGCAGCAGGGATTTGGATCATATACTGTATTCAAACATTATGAATCACCTCAAAGGAAACGATCTATTGATACGTAATCAGCATGGTTTCAGAAAACATCGCTCTTGCTGTATTGTGTGGCAGGTGGCAGTTGACGCTAAATAACGAAAAGCGTGAGTTGATCCACATGAGTTCCAAAAGAAATTCGATTACTCGATAAATAGTAAAATTCTCAAGGCTGTCAATTCAACTAAGTACCTGGGTGTTAAAATTACGAACAACTTCAGTTGGAAAGACGACATAGATAATATTGTGGGGAAGGCCAGCCAAAGGCTGCGTTTCATTGGCAGGACACTTAGAAGATGCAATAAGTCTACTAAAGAGACAGCTTACACTACACTCGTTCGTCCTCTGTTAGAATATTGATGCGCGGTGTGGGATCCTTACCAGGTGGGATTGACAGAGGACATCGAAAGGGTGCAAAAAATGGCAGCTCGTTTTGTATTATCACGTAATAGGGGAGAGAGTGTGGCAGATATGATACGCGAATTGGGATGGAAGTTTTTCGTCGCGGCGAGATCTTTTTACGAAATTTCAGTCACCATCTTTCTCTTCCGAATGCGAAAATATTTTGTTGAGCCCAACCTACATAGGTAGGAATGATCATCAAAATAAAATACGAGTAATCAGAGCTCGAACAGAAAGGTTTAGGTGTTCGTTTTTCACGCGCGCTGTTAGGGAGTGGAATGGTAGAGAGATAGTATGATTGTGGTTCGATGAACCCTCTGCCAAGCACTTAAATGTGAATTGCAGAGTAGTCATGTAGATGTAGATGTAGAGAACAAACCAGGCTACTCTCGAGTTGCCGGCCGGTGTGGCCGAGCGGTTCTAGGCGCTTCAGTCTGGAACCGCGCGACTGCTACGGTCGGAGGTTCGAATCCTGCTTCGGGCATGGATGTGTTTGATGTCCTTAGGTTAATTAGGTTTAAGTAGTTTTACGTTCTCGGGGACTGATGACCTCAGATGTTAAGTGCCATAGTGCTCAGAGCCATTTGAACCATTGGCACGGACTTCAATGCGAGATGCCTTTAATAGGTTCCATAACGAAACATTGTCTCGAAATTTGGTAGAAAATCCGAAGAAATTCTGGTCGTATGTAAAGTACACAAGCGGCAAGACGCAGTCAATACCTTCGCTGCGCAGTGCCGAAGGTACTATTAGCGACAACTGTGCCGCTAAAGCGGTGTTACTGAACGCAGTTTTCCGAAATTCCTTCACCAAGGAAGACGAATGGAATATTCCAGAATTTGAAACACGAACATCTGGTAGCATGAGTTTCTTAGAAGTAGATACCTTAGGGGTTGCGAAGCAACTCAAATCGTTTGATACGGGCAAGTCTTCAGGTCCAGATTGTATACCGATTAGGTTCCTTTCAGATTACGCTGATAAATTAGCTCTCTACTTAGCACTCATATAGAACCGCTCGCTGACCGATAGATCTGTACCTACAGATTGGAAAATTGCGCAGGTCGCACCAGTGTTTAGGAAGGGTAGTAGGAGTAATCCATCTAACTACAGACCTATATCATTGGCGTCGGTTTGCAGCAGGGATTTGGATCATATACTGTATTCAAACATTATGAATCACCTCAAAGGAAACGATCTATTGATACGTAATCAGCATGGTTTCAGAAAACATCGCTCTTGCTGTATTGTGTGGCAGGTGGCAGTTGACGCTAAATAACGAAAAGCGTGAGTTGATCCACATGAGTTCCAAAAGAAATTCGATTACTCGATAAATAGTAAAATTCTCAAGGCTGTCAATTCAACTAAGTACCTGGGTGTTAAAATTACGAACAACTTCAGTTGGAAAGACGACATAGATAATATTGTGGGGAAGGCCAGCCAAAGGCTGCGTTTCATTGGCAGGACACTTAGAAGATGCAATAAGTCTACTAAAGAGACAGCTTACACTACACTCGTTCGTCCTCTGTTAGAATATTGATGCGCGGTGTGGGATCCTTACCAGGTGGGATTGACAGAGGACATCGAAAGGGTGCAAAAAATGGCAGCTCGTTTTGTATTATCACGTAATAGGGGAGAGAGTGTGGCAGATATGATACGCGAATTGGGATGGAAGTTTTTCGTCGCGGCGAGATCTTTTTACGAAATTTCAGTCACCATCTTTCTCTTCCGAATGCGAAAATATTTTGTTGAGCCCAACCTACATAGGTAGGAATGATCATCAAAATAAAATACGAGTAATCAGAGCTCGAACAGAAAGGTTTAGGTGTTCGTTTTTCACGCGCGCTGTTAGGGAGTGGAATGGTAGAGAGATAGTATGATTGTGGTTCGATGAACCCTCTGCCAAGCACTTAAATGTGAATTGCAGAGTAGTCATGTAGATGTAGATGTAGAGAACAAACCAGGCTACTCTCGAGTTGCCGGCCGGTGTGGCCGAGCGGTTCTAGGCGCTTCAGTCTGGAACCGCGCGACTGCTACGGTCGGAGGTTCGAATCCTGCTTCGGGCATGGATGTGTTTGATGTCCTTAGGTTAATTAGGTTTAAGTAGTTTTACGTTCTCGGGGACTGATGACCTCAGATGTTAAGTGCCATAGTGCTCAGAGCCATTTGAACCATTTTTTTACTCTCGAGTTCTCGCACACTAAAACGATCTCTTTTGACAGCGCTATATGTACTCTCACATGGCGAGAGGTGGGGATACGTAACGCACTCTGGAACACTGTCGAATATGGTTCAGGTGATCCATGTTTTATGGTGTGGTGAGGCATAATGTTGCATGTGCGTACTGACGTCCAAATCTTTGAATGCAGTACACTCAACGGGAAATGTTATTGTGACACTGTTCTCCTTTCCTATGTACGTCCTTTCATGTACGCATTCGACCCTGACTTCATTTTTGTGGATACACTGAGCCATCACATCGAACTGCGCAAATGGAGGAGCTCGTGGGACGAGAGCATACTCGGCGGAAGGACTGGCCTGCCCGTTTGCCAGAGTTAAGTCCCTTCGAGCACGTGTGGGATGCGTAGGGGAGACGAGCTGCAGGTCGGTCACATGCACAACGGCCATCCAAAAGTTGTCAACCACGATGATGGAGGAATGGGACCCCGTCTCCGGAGAAATCCTTACAAATCTAATGGCTAGAATGGGAGCACGTTGCAGTGCACGCAACATTGCCCGTGGTGAACACACACACTATAAAGACCCATGCCCCGTCTTTTTTTAATATCAAGGTGAATGACATATATCGAGATGGCTTCAGTGTAATTATTATTTTTTCAGTGACCTTCTGTACTGTAATTTAATGTACTACAGTACTTCCTTCTATGTATGGTCCAAGTTTGATCGAACTATTAGAACTACTGACAGCCTTGGGAGAGCCAATTCCGACAAACCTCAACCGTCTGGTGAGCAAGATATATGAGACAGGCGAAATTCCCTCAGACTTCAAGAAGAATATAATAATCACAATCCCATAGAAAGCAGGTGTTGAGAGACGAGAAAATTACCGAACTATCGGTTTAATAAGTCACAGCTTCAAAATACTAACGCAGATTCTTTACAGACGAATGGAAAAACTGGTAGAAGCCGACCTCGTAGAAGATCAGTTTGGATTCCGTAGAAATGTTGGAACACGTGAGGCACTACTGACCCTATGACTTATCTTAGAAGAAAGATTGAGGAAAGGCAAACCTATGTTTCTAGCATTTGTAGACTTAGAGAAAGCTTTTGACAATGTTGACTGGAACACTCTCTTTCAAATTCTGAAGTTGACAGGGGTAAAATACAAGGAGCGAAAGGCTATTTACAATTTGCACAGAAACCAGATGGCAGTTATAAGAGTTGAGGGGCATGAAAGGGAAGCAATGGCTGGGAAGGGAAAGAGACAGGATTGTAGCATCTCACCTATGTTACTTAATCCATATATTGAGCAAGAAGTAAAGGACACAAAAGAAAAGTTCGGACTATGTATTAAAATCCATGGAGAATAAATACAAACTTTGAGGTTCGCCGATGACATTGTAATTCTGTCAGAGACAGCAAAGGACTTGGAAGAGCAATTGAACAGAATGGATAGTGTCTTAAAAGGAGGGTATAAGATGAACATCAACAAAAGAAATAGGAGGATAGCGGAATGTAGTCATATCAAGTCGGGTGATACTGAGGAAATTCGATTAGGAAATGAGACACTTAAAGTAGTAAAGGAGTTTTGCTACTTGGGGATCAAAATAACTGATGATAGTCGCAGTAGTGACGATTTAAAATGTAGACTGGCAATGGCAAGGAAAGCGTTTCTGAAGAAGAAATATCTGTTCACATCGAGTATAGATTTAAGTGTCAGGAAGTCGTTTCTGAAAGTATTTGTATGGAGTGTAGCCATGTATGGAAGTGAAACATGGACGATAAATAGTTTGGACAAGAAGAGAATAGAAGCTTTCGAAATGTGGCGCTGCAGAGGAATGCTGAAGATTAGATGGGTAGATCACGTAACTAATGAGGAGGTATTGAGTAGAATTGGGGAGAAGAGGAGTTTGTGGCACAACTTGACAAAAAGAAGGGATCGGTTGGTAGGACATGTTCTGAGGCATCAAGGGATCACCAATTTAGTATTAGAGGGTAGCGTGGAGGGTAAAAATCGTAGAGGGAGACCAAGAGATGAATACACTAACCAGATTCAGAAGGATGTAGGCTGCAGTAGGTACTGGGAGATGAAGAAGCTTGCACAGGATAGAGCAGCATGGAGAGCTGCATCAAACCAGTCTGAGGATTGAAGACAACAACAACATGTTACCCGCCTCTGGCACATTTTCATCCTTAAGTTTAGCCCACTAGTTTGCATGGAAATGGATATTTCTCCACGAATTAGCATGTTCTCATTGGTTTGGGTGCAGTAAATATGTATTACAATAGCATGTAAACCTGCGACTCATATCAAAACTTCACCTGAGTATTCATACATGATGATGTACCCAGTTTATGTCCAGAAATATACCCCCGATCAAGTTATACTTTTGAATTGTTTGCTGTTCCCTATCTATATAAACGATTTGGGAGACAATCTGAGCAGCCGTCTTATGTTGTTTGCAGATGCCGCTGTCGTATATCTATAAATGAAGTCATAAGAATATCAAAACAAACTGCAAAACGATTTAAAAAAAAAATCTGAATGGTGCGAAAAGTGGCAGTTGACCCCAAATAACGAATAGTGTAAGGTCATCCACATGAGTGCTAAAAGGAATTCGTTAAACTTCGGTTACACGACAAATCTGTTAAATCTAAAGGCCATATATTCCGCTAAATACCTAGGAATTACAATTACGAACAGCTTAAATTGGGAGAAACACATAGAAAATGTTGTGGGGAAGGCTAACCAAAGACTGCGTTTTATTGGCAGGACACGTGGAAAACGTAACAGATCTACTAAGGAGACTGGCGACATTACGCTTGTCCGCCCTCTTTTAGAATACTGCTGCGCGTTATGGGATCCTTACCATATAGGAATAACGGAGTACATCGAAAAAGTTCAAAGAAGGGGAGGGTATTTTGTATTGCGGCGAAATATGGGAGACAGTGTCACGGAAATGATGCAGAATTTGTGCTGGAGATCATTAAACGAAAGGCGTTTTTTGTTGCGAGGGAATCTTCTCATGAAATTCCTATAACCACCTTTCTCCTCTGAATGCGAAAATATTTAGTTGACAGCGACCTACATAGGGAGAAACTATCACCACGATGAAACAAGGGAAATTAGAGCTCGTACGGAAAGATACAGGTGTTCGTTCTTTCTACGAGCTATACAAATTTGGAATAATAGAGAATTGTGAAGGTCGTTCGGGGAAACCTCTACCAGGCTCTTAAATTTGATTTACAGAGAATCCATGTAGATGTAGATGTAGAATTGAGTTGAGGGATTGCAAAACTTACACAATGTGGTACGAAAGGGAGCGACGCTACTCAGTAGCAGTAAAACTGAGTACTGAACTGGAACATTAACGGCAAAATTCATACTGCATGCCCTCAAAGTATAACAAATAGCACGCTATGTTCTCGATTTGCACAGGGACAAATGTTTTGTCGTCTGTTGCCTACATTAACTCATAACCTGAAAAATAGAAGCTTGAGTGGTTAAAGCAACAATTTACGCTGGAGTCGTATAACTCGATGAATTTCAATACTGCTGCCATACCGTGGTTGTTGAGTATTTCATTCGAAAGATAAATTCAAGAATGGCTAGAAATGGCAAGAATGTGCTTCATAGCCCCTAAGCAAAGCATAATACAAGTGAACAGCGCTCGTTATGCACGAAAAAATGTCTACGTACACAAACATGGAGGCAAGGTACACATGGTATAATTTGTGGGGAAAAGAAAGGTGAAAGAAAATGAATTCGCGAAGTTCAAAGGCACGAATAAAACCCTAAATAAAACTGAAGTGACCTTATACACTAGTTACCCATTGTATCAACAGACATCGAGACAAAATACTGAACAGACATTTCGAACACCGTATTACAGAATTACGTAAAAATAACTTTACAAGCTATTAAGAAATATACTTGCGAGTACAAAAAGTATTTTGTGAATCACTAGAGTTTACAGATAATGCAATCAGCAACGGAAACCTTTCACCACGTTTTCTAAAGCAATTGAAAACGGGAACGAAGACGCGGCACTATGTACGGCTGGCTTACAAACAATAACCAATGCACAAAAAGGACACGATTCTACCTAACATCCAGTCATGTGAATGCAGCCCCAGTGCCCGCAGCTTGCTGCGATCTTGGCGTCAGGTTTAACTAGCTGTTAGTCGCAGCTGAGCTCGTAATGCAGTACTTTTGTTATGATGAGAGAGGGTGAGTAACTAAGCTATTGTACGTAGAATGTGAATTGCTCTCACGCGTCTGCCTGTTCTGGTAAGTATATCTAGTGATGTGCGGCGGCATCCCTGCTCCAGCTACTCAACGAATGACGACGCGACACGCACACAGCGCTGCTGCCGAAAGGTGCATGTGGACGAGCGTCGGCAGAAGCACGCATTTATGCATCGTGCTATTGAAGTGGCATTAATGCAACAATTTCCGTAGTTTTTTGTCATGGTTATGTTCACTGATATAAGGAAGGTGTTCCGTCCCGTAATTCACATTTTTACGGGTTGATTTTTTTTTCTTAAGTGGCCTCCGTTCTTCTTCAGGGCTCATGCTGTCTCCATACCAGATTTCATCAATATCGGTTAACGGTTTAATCGTGGAAGCCAATACAGTAGCACACTTCCGCATTTATAAAACTTTACAATTATAGAGTCTCTTTTTTTTTCACGCCCTGACTTTGTTCGGACACACCTTTGACCCTGCCCCAAGCTATTCTCAACTCCCGATCATAATTGGTCTAGTAGTTTCGGAGATTAGCGTGTTCTAACAGACAGATACGATGGTCTTACAGTTTTATTATTACTATAGATATAGAAGTTACTGTTCGAGTGAGCGCATATCAAACATAAGGCAGGTTTCCCAACACTTGTGCTACGGCTTGCTGTCCTCATCGAGAGACGAGGCGGCAGTGCCTTTGTGTTTAAAACTGCATGACGGAACCGACCGAATTATGCGCCTCCAGAACTCTTCTTAGCCAGTGCCGGTCAATGCTTTGACCTTGCACCAAGAAATCTGTTTTTTCCTGTTTAGCAAAGATGTGCTGCTCTTGGCGCTAGGTACGACTAGTGACCGACCGTCTGTGAATAAACGAGCCGCTTACGCACATCGCAGGTGCGCAATGTATGGAAGGAGCTCGCTACAAATAGTGCGCCTTGCTAACATGTAGCATAAATTGTCTATAAACACCATTAATATGGATTATTTAAAGTGAAATACTGGAACATAACTCAAGTAATGTCCAATACTTTCTAATAACACAGTTCGCGTATTGGGTTTAAGATATAACACAGTATCACAGCTCACGTAATGTTCAACAGCTTCTGCTACATTTCGCTTTTAAGGTGATATTTGAATGTAGACTTGTAGGAGTAAAGTCTCACGTTGTACAACAAAAGACGTGCGGTTAAGGTGGAAATTTACGTACTGCGTTTAAATCAGCAGTTGAGAGTATCCCAAAATTATAAAGAAAATATGGTCACTGGTTTAGTTCGAAAAGACTGCGAAAATGATGAGTTAAGAGCACTACTTGTATTTTCATGGGCGCTATGCTGGAGCAGTCAAAACACTGACTGATGTGAAATTCTAAGGATGATAACGGATGACAAATCATTAACTTGCACTAGGGACGTTACAATTTTGAGACAAAATTTACAGGAAAGTAGTAAACTATTAAAAGGCGAGATGCATTGCCCAATATCTTCATCTTCATCAGCTTAGAATTTTGGAAACGGAGCTTTCAGAGCAGTAAGAAAAACCACTAATAAATACCACATAGTATTATGTATTACAATAAGTAGTACAGAAATATCGTTTTTCCTTTTCTTTTCATGTATTTTTTTTTTCTTTGAGGATGCACATGGACTGTAGAAATTTCAAGTTCCAGGGTGAATTTGATGTAAATGTCAAGTTCCAGGGCGATTTTGAAGTAGACGAGGCTCTGGTATATGAAAACGTGCTCGGTAGCGGATGTCTATTAAGCGAGATAATACAAGGTGTTGTTTCACACTCATGTACAGATGTTCTGTGCTAGATAAACTGCGGAATGCACATATAAATAATTAGTTTTCTTCTCACTTCCGTGTGTGAGCGGTATGAGAAGAATCCGGCTGCATCCCGGGAACAAGAAGTACGTCCTGCTATGCACTTCCTAGTAATTTCTGGAATGAAGCAGCAGACGCAGTCAGGCAGTAGTGAAATAAGAAAGAGGTGAAGAAGCCTACGGAGTAAAACTCAGATTTGTTTCTTGCAACATATTTCATTCAAGGGCAACAAGAAATGTTATCTCTCCATCTCCGTAGATCAGGACTTTTCCTTAGCAATTTCAGCTTCTTAGTTATGGTGTGTTGTTGACGATGAGATGAAATGTATGCCAAATTTTGGGGAAGAACGTTGCATAGGCATTTACCAAAAGAGACTAGAACTGCAGAGAATATAATCAGGATAATCGTGAGCAACATTCATTTTTCTATTCTAGATTATAATCATTGTTTTAGGGCCCCGAATAAGTAGTTAATCATTGACACAATCTTTCGTTTTCCACCGCTTGTGTTGCCACTGCTTTTTGTAAGTGGTATCTCCCCGTAATGGATTGGCGTTACCTAGTCAGCATTGCAGATACATTATCCGTACCAGTTTACTCGAACACACGCGTGAACAAAAGCGAGGAACCTGGTTTCTTGTACTACAGTTAAAGTAACTTGTACAAGAAAATCACTCATGCCATGATACTTCCACGAACACTATATTTGCACAAGCATGAATAGTGGGTCTGGTTCACTAATTTATGGATTCTTACATTTGTGAAACTCTTAAATTCCACATACGTAGCAGTAAGAATTAAGACTTCATATCTTGATGATAATTTGGGTCAGTTCTCGAACATCCGTGCAAAATATACATCCTTTGCGACCATACACTGCAATAATTAATTGAACTTTCCCTACAGTATGCTGTAATGATAACGAAACAGACCATGAAGGAAACGTTTCCTTCTTATCTTTGATGCGGCGGGGGTGACGTGTTGGTAAGTCCTAGGGTACCGGGGAATTTTTTAGTCAAGATATTAGTACAAAACTTTTATTAATTCATTCTTCTATTAAATGACAAAAGAATTTTTTTCAGACGCATATCCACTTTTCATTGCAAAAGAACATTACTCAATTAAATAGTAAAAAGTCAATTAATTTGATAAGTGCTACCTTCAGCTAGCTGCATTGCTTAAAAACCCTTACTTCAAATACCAGTGAGATTATTAAACAATAAAACCAACACAAACTTTCAACTAGCTGTATTAATTAAATACTCTTGTTTCAAAACAAGAAAAGAAATATACCTGTGGCTCACTGATGGTATAACAAGCCGAATAGCACTCTGGAATGGTTTTGACTAATAGACAGGATAACCAATAATTAATTACTATAACAGACAGAAAGCAACAGAATTGAAAGTAGCATTTTAGACGGTCAAAATATCAATTTAAACAAATAACAGATACAAGCGCCAAAAACGTTAGAGAAGCACAGTATTACTTGGCAGAAGCTTTTAAACATTTGAGATAGCAGTAGAAATCAACAACGATAATTATGGTGAAGTGCTGTCGCTATGTTCTGCTTTTGCGCTCCCGAAATCAACATAACTTAAAAACAAGAAACAGTAGTTTTCTTAAAACCGAACTCCACGGTTGAGGCACTTTAAAAAAAAAAGGAAACACAGTAGTCAACCATGATCACACTACTCAGAGGATGATGTGTAAGTGTTATCGTTCAGAATAAACGACACTGGTAAATACAAACACAAAAAGTCCACAATGTCTGACAGCAATAAGTTCAATATTGATCTCCGATGGGACCCGAAGGACAGTGTTTAACATTAGATTCTCATCAACATAATGTTCCTCGTTGACACCCTTCAATAACGATGTCATAGCCATCGCTGTCATGTGCCAACATCAATGCAACTCGGACTCATTTCCTTCTTAAGGCGCTTCTTGCAGTTCATAGCCTGATTTGGTCTGCAGGAAACCCACTGGAAAGAAAGGCCCCAAATGGAAGCCTCGCGCTCGGCCACAGCAGGGAGCGATATGACCAAACAGTACATCTAACCCATGACCGGAGACTCAGTCCGCACTTCTTTGTGCACACTAATCATTGGGAGAGCACGTCCGCTCCGCTTAAGTCAGCATACATCGGTTGCCCACTCCGGACAAGGAAACTTCACCCGTAACCCGTACTCGTGAGTCTAACAAAGGAACACACAAACACAAACACACACACACACACACACACACACACACACACACACACACACACATACACAAACACACGTTATCGACCTCACGCTCTCGCACGAGTAGATCAAGAACTTAAATAAAGCAATAATATTTGTGTAATAACCACTATATACGCAACCTGAGGGCTGTGCAATTTTGCTTATTTATGAAGAACGTGGCAGTGTCACGCTCATTACTTTTGCCTGATAATTAGACTGAGCTTGACATTATGACAATAGACAACAAGGCGAACTAGTTTTAGTGACCATGTTTTGTTTTCTTTGCATTTTGGCTGCCCCTAACGCATTTTCTAACAACCGCTTTTGTATCTACTACCAGTAAAAGAAGTACCACAGTTAAGATATACTGTCTTTCCTATTGGTCGTCAGTTGCATTTTATCTGGTGTTTCTACAGATACTTCCAACTTAGTTTTTGCGACGCTTTTTCTGATCACGTCTTTCATACGACACCCAACGTCGACGGAACACTTCGGTTAGTTACCCATTTCAAGCAAAATAAATTTTTTAATCGGTATTTTGCATGCGCATTCGTCAGAGTGCTACCAGATTAATTTAGTGTGATACTCGTTTTACCGGTATGCATTAACAGGAACAGTAAAACACGAAGACTAATCTTTAGTCCAGCATCGACTGAGCAGCGTCCTTCTGCATTGCGATAGCAGTGAGCACGGACGAGAGCGGTGTTGTCACTGCTGGAGTACTCGTTATTCTTCGTGTTTTATTGTTCCTGTTAATACATATTGGTAAAACGAATACCGCACTAAACTAATCTAGTAGCATTCTAACGAATGGGTACCCGAAATTCCACTTTAAAACCTATTTTATTTGTAACAGGGAACAAACCGACGCTTTCCAACGACGCTGGGCGTCGCATGAAAGACGTAGTGAGCCGTATTTGTTTGTGCCGAGTCCAGC
Organism: Schistocerca gregaria; assembly: GCF_023897955.1. Lineage (NCBI taxonomy): Eukaryota > Metazoa > Arthropoda > Insecta > Orthoptera > Acrididae > Schistocerca > Schistocerca gregaria. The sequence goes on from NC_064921.1 coordinate 558,401,540, forward strand.
TACACGTTGCAAAAGCAAAGTCGCGATAACAGAGCAATTGCGCCTGACGACTTGTATATCCACCGTTAAACCTAATAGCATAGATTATATCATCCTTGCCTTAGCACACATTCCTCGTGGGAAATACATCCCCACGTTCGCTACACACTCATTCCCTTATTACTATAGCCGGCCGGAGTGGCCGTGCGGTTCTAGGCGCTACAGCTTGGAACCGCGTTACCGCTACGGTCGCAGGTTCGAATTCTGCCTTGGGTATGGTTGTGTGTGCTGTCCTTAGGTTACTTAGGTTTAAGTAGTTCTAAGTTCTGGGGGACTGATGACCTCAGAAGTTAAGTCATAGTGCTCAGAGCCATTTTTTTGAAAATGACTCGAAGTATCGGCGGTTGTCAACGATATCACCCGGCTGCATTCTCATATGTTATTTGTATGTAATTGATATTTTATACACCTATGAGTGGATCTCGACCTACACCTCTATAACAGAAATAACCGCGTTATCCGTGCTAAAAGAAAGGGTACTAATCGGACATACACAGACCTAATGGCATGCAGATAGCACTGTAAAGAGCAAGACGTAAAAACAGAGGTAAAGGTGCCTGTTCTTACCGAAGCCTGAACCGAGAGAAACGTCAACTTCAGCGGCAGAGTGCGAAGTCGGCACAAGTGTTCCCCTGATGAGCACAAAAAAAAGAGTCTAGGAAAATTCTTTATTTCGACTCTTGCCATTTCCGTGGAACAAGCGGCGAACACCAAAACTATTATTGGCCAATCAAAACCCGCGGCTGGTTGTCACCCTAACGAACGACACCGTACAATCGCCCCTAAATTTGTAAGCGGAGACACTGTTTCTCAAAGTCGCTTTTGTCCAGAAAGTTTGCGCCTAGCGTACAAAAGCGAGACATCACGTAGCCGCCGCCCGGTGGCGTGGGCTGGAGACAGCACCCTATGGTCCATTTCTGCACGAGACTTCAAAAATAACGGGAAATAAATGACATGCAGACCCTATCGTTGCATCATGGTGCACATTTTATTTTATTACAGAAAACAGTATCGGTCCTCCATTCCATATTAAAAGGTGCATGAAACTACAGAGAAAAGGGTGGGATGAGTGTACTATCTACTTGTTAGATCGAAATTATTTCTGCTGTAACTGAGTAATCTTTTCCTCACTTCCAATTATTGGCGAAATGAATGTTAAATAGTGGCCAAAACTGATCTACATGGAAAGAGCCAGCTATGTAGGTGGCAGAGAATTACAACATGTTTTGTAAGTCAATGTAGATTGGCATCATGTACGTATGTTGGTCGCCTCTCATCGCAACGGCCGCTCGGTGTGACCGAGCGGTTCTAGGCGCTTCAGTCCACAACCGCGCTGCTACTACGGTCGCAGGTTCGAATCCTGCCTCGGGAAAGGATGTGTGTGATGTCCTTAACTAACCTAAGGTTTAAATAATTCTAAGTTACAGGAGACTGATGACCTCAGATATTAAGTCCCAGAGAGCTTCGAGGCATCTGCACCATTCTCATCGCAGTGAAGAGTTATGCCATTGTGGCTTTTGAGGACAGAGCCTAACCTATCTTCCAATCAGCATGAGAGGTCGCCTTTTAAAACGTTGGTGCTTGAGCAACTTGCGCCAACTCGAGAACTTCTTTATGCAAGCAGGGATGAATCGGATCGAATGGCTTGAGGAATCTACTGACATCTAAGCGGTTAAGCACGCCTGGGATTTTTCTCTCACTGGATGATCTCGGGAAGGCCACCAGTCGCATAGTGGGACAGCTTGAGAAGCCACATCTCAGAAACCTGGTGAACACTAAGTCAAGAAGAATCCAAACATGTTACAATGCAAAAAGTGAAGCTTTTGACGCTACTGAATATTATTAAGCAGAGAAATTTTTATTTCGAAGTCGTGTACTTAGAAACCGTTTACCTTAGTGTTGGTTATTTTTTTATTTTCACACGGTTCAGTCACAGTCGTGTGATCACCTGTGAAAAGCCTGCAAAACCATATTTTGCAATGCTGACGTGCATGAAAAGAGTCAGTGAGCTTCTGGAAGATGCCGCCAGGGATGTAAGGCATGCCGACTCTAGTGCCATGGCCGACTGCGCTAGGTTTCGTGGATGAGGATCCATGCCGAAAACAGCCCAATCGAAGTGGTCCCACCGAGCGGTTCTAGGCGCTTAAGTGTGGAACCGCGCGACCGCTACGGTCGCAGGTTCGAGTCCTGCCTCGGGCGTTCGTGTGTGTGATGTACTTAGGTTAGTTAGGTTTAAGTAGTTCTAGTTTCTAGGGGACTGACGACCTCAGATGTTAAGTGTCATAGTGCTCAGAGCCATTTTTTTTAGGTGGTCCCACCAGTTTCGCGATTGGGTTTTAATCTGGGGAGTTTGACGGCCAGGGGATAACGGTAAACTCATTCTAGTGCTCTTTCAATCACACACATGTATAACGCAAGGTCAGTGACACGGTGCATTGTTGCTCTGGTACATGCCATTGTGGCGAGGAAAAAACGAACTGCATGTAGGGATAGACATAGCCTCAAATTTTATATGCACTCTTGCGGTGATCCATTGTGCCTTCGAGAATGTCTGGTAAACATTCACCAGGCTATAACGCCGTTTCCTCTAGTCCACACCCTTCGGACCAGTGTTGCAATTCAACACACACCAATGGCCATCTTTCCGATGGAGCATAAAACGTTATTCTTCTGAATAGGCCACCAGTCGTCACTCAGTGGACGCCCAGTTACGGTATTTGGTGTGACAGTTCCAGTCCTCGTCGCTAATGAACAGCAATCAGCATGGGTACGTGGAACAGGCGTCTGCTGCGGAGGACCATACCCAGCAACGATCGCTGACCGGTCGTTGAGGAGACGCTGTTGGTAGCCAGTTGGTTCAACTGGGTGATCAGTTTCTCAGTAGCTGTACATCTTTTCGCCCAAACATATCTCTGCAGCCGTCATTCACTCCTGTTGTCTATGGCCTTCGGAGGCCACAGCTGCCTCGGCACCTGTTTTGAATAGCATCATTTGCCATGCACGGCAAACTTTAACCACGATGGCGCAGAAACAGTTTACACACTTAGCTTTTTCGGAAATACTCCGCTGTAGATCTGGAAGCCAATGATCATGAAATTTTGGACCTAAGATAAATTGCTCCGTTTCTGAATTACAACAACAGCTGCACTATTTTCGTCGTCTTCCCGGCGCATTTTATACACCTCCACTGCAAGTGCTACCTGCTGTCTGTGAGTGCTTAGTGCACTTTGACTGCGAACTTGGCCGATGGCCACATTAATGTGACTGAACCGTTATGTCACACCGAAGCTATTGGGTTTAGTTCCATAAAGTTTATTCTTTCAATCCGTCCCTGAATGTAAGGCTTTGTACAGTTGTAGATGAGCAGGTAGTGAAAAATTTCTTTTGATGTGTATAGTATTCTTCATCCACCAACTAAGACGAGAGTCTCCACACGTGTGTCCAAAATGATGGACCCTCACACTAGGACCCTACTACCATAGAGCGAATATCTTCCCAAGATATTCCTGCGTTAATACTTCACACCACTTTCCTTCTAGACAATGTAGGACGAGAACCACTTGGCAAACTGAAGAGTGAGGCATATGTGAAAATCACACCTCACTCATAAGTTGATCTTGATGTGGCTGACTCTTCGATACAGATGCCTGTCTCTGCACAGTCACCACTGGTGCACTCTCACGGACGTCTGCCATGCAGACCATCTCCTCAGAGCCTTCGGAATACGATTATTTAGCAAACATCGTTGTATCTCGTCATGTCAGTAAGGGCGTGCACTGCTTCCTGTTTATCGACCTTTTACTGACCCACTAGGGAAGGCTTTCTGTGTTTCGATACCACAGCCAAAGCCTGCAGAACATAATAATGTACATGTCCTGTGAATATGAACGTCCTATCTCTAATCGTTCACGGTGTTCTGTTTTTCTCAATATGAGTGTATACTGTTTGTCTTAATGTGGTGCCCCACGTGTTGAAATGTTGCATCTACGATGGATGATGTAAATGGAAGTCGCGTAAGACCGTTTACTAGCCGATGCGGCGGCCGCTTTTGGTTAGGAGGTGGGGGACAACCAGGTGTCGTATCGCCCGGTATGGAGACGCGATAGTGGTACGGACACGGGAGCACGGCGCTCGTCAATGCCCGAGACGCGACGGCACGGCGCGCGGCCGCCGGCTCGCTTATCTGGCGTGTCCCGGCCGCCATCTGCGCACAATGGAGCGCTACGAGCACTCGCTCGTACTGCCTGCCACCGGGCGCTGCGTCTCGCCTGATAAGCGAAAGCGGGTGCCGGCTTCCTACGTGGCATCTTCGTGCAGCCGAGGACGACTTCGTGAGCTGGGTATTTGCTGCATTCGCTCAGCTCGCTTCACAGTCGCGCCATCTAAATTGGATTTAGGGAGCGCATTGTGCCAGGATTGATGGACGCTGTCGCGGCCGCCACGGCTTCGGAGCGTCAGCTCGAGTCCTCCTCCCTCATTTGCACAGAAGGCCGGCCGGCCTGGGCAGCGCGTGCTGCGGATGGAGTGAAGGCGCCACCACGCTAATCCGACAAGCAGAGTGGCAACACATACCACTAAAGTAGTGTCTCGCTCTACCGTAGTCTTAACGTCATTAACATTTTATTTTGTTATTAAATTCAGGGTAGTCGTTATAAGTGTGCGATTAGTGAATTTTATTCTTTTTTGCGTAGTAGGTAATGTAGTTCCCATTTTTAAGGCGCTTTATAGTTTAATGTCCTAGCTCTATGTAACATATATCTTGAGATATATACTAAATGCAATGTAATGCAACGTCTGGCATTTTAATGCCACGCACTCCACCAGCATCACTGGGAGGACAGTTAATAGCAGCTGCCAATTTGCTTTTTTATTGTTTTTTTGTCATGTCAGGACACGCAACTTTTTATATATTTCACCTTTTCTTTTGATTATGTTTTTAGCAGGAAGATTTGACTTTGTCCATGACCATTTCCTTATTGAATTACTACGACATCACACACGAGTTAAATACCAATCACGTGTTTTAATTCCTTAGATTAACTGAAAATGTATTTTGTGGTTTACTTTCGTTAAAAAACTAAAAGGAATTTGGAATGAGATTTTCACTCTGTAGCGGAGTGTGCGCTGATATGAAACTTACTGGCAGATAAAAACTGTGTGCCGGTTCGAGACTCGAACTCGAGACCTTTGCCTTTCGCGGGCAGGTGCTTTCTTTGAGGAGTGCTAGTTCTGCAAGGTTTGCAGGAGAGCTTCTGTAAAGTTTGGAAGGTAGGAGACGAGGTACTGGCAGAAGTAAAGCTGTGAAGACGGGGCATGAGTCGTGCTTGGGTAGCTCAGTTGGTAGAGCACTAGCCCGTGAAAGGCAAAGGTCCCGATTTCGAGTCTCGGTCCGGCACACAGTTTTAATCTGCCAGGAAGTTTTAAAAGGAATTTGGTTGTATAAGGAACAGGCAGAGTGTTATAAGCCTACGGTTCCGTTTCCTTGAATGATAGTAAGTACTGTATACTTACGTTCTCCTACACTTAATAGGACCATTAGTTCTGTTCTTTAGTAATCTCCAAAAATTATTATATGCCTGTAAAGCTATCATAAAACTCTCATTGCTTACATTTACCAACTGTAGCGGTAGGCGGTGTGGCTTATAATTGGCTTTCTGTATATTCATAAAAAAGGATAAAATTTTTATTTTGTAATCGTCTGTATATGTTATGGATAACATACAAGTTTCAGTTGAGTACATGTTTACATCATTGTAAATAACATACAAGTATTATACTTCGCTTTCATATTTGACGCTGAGGGCGCTATTTTGGACAAGCCAGTGCCCTCTGTCGTTAGATTTAGCTTCATGGTGATGTCAGATTTTTAGCAGTCTGCCTATGACAGTTATCTATTGAACATGTCTTTCAGTTCGTCTGAACAAAGTGATGTTTTGCTACGTCTTAATTATGTAGTAAACATTGTTTGTGCTTCTTCATACAGCATGACACCGCTGATGAAATATTTTATTTCGTGACAGTGAATGCTATGCACATTTTCAGAAAATCTGCTTTGCACGAGGTGTGTGTGATCGCTGTAGACAGACATCATCATTACCTGGACTTGCTACTGTTTTGCAGGAAGAATTGTACAAAAATGCCTCTAAAACCGTGCAGAATGTATCCATTCTGAGACCACTGGAAGCTGTTTTCAATACCATTGGTTCTCCTACACCGTTTCAGCCATAATAATCCGTTGTGTTTGTGGTGTTTCCTTACTTTTAAACTAAAAAACTCCTCCCTAACTAGCTATAAAGGCCCAACGGTACCGACCGGCCGCCGTGTCATCCTTAGCCTATATGCGTCACTCTAGCGGATATGGAGAGGCATGTGGTCAGCACGCCACTCTCCCAGCCGGACGTCAGTTTCCGAGACCGGAGCCGCTAATTCTCAGTCAAGTAGTTCCTATTTGCCTCACAAGGGCTGAGTGCACCCCACTTACCAACAGCGCTCGGCAGACCGGATGGTCACCGGATGGTCAGCGATTAACTTCGGTGATCTGACGGAAACAGGTGTTACCACTGCGGCAAGGCCACATTTTTGTCCACTCTTTACTCTTCACCCACGCTAGCTAGCGGTCATTACACGCTCGATGTACCTGTTAATCCATTCTAACGAATACTACACACGTGGGTAGCACTCCATCATAGACCATTTATGGGTTCTATAAACAATCCCTCTTGCAGAAAAACTGCAACTTCCTGGAAATTCTTGATAGCATCAAATCCTGCCACTTGCTTTTCGTGTAATTCTTCTATTGTGAGAGTTCCAGTTGATATTCTCACGCATTATACAACGGGTATTCGGAAAATAAGTTCCGTCCGGCCGCAAAATGCAAACCACTGTGAATATCAAAAATGTTTTATATGTAACAGTCAGCTACAGCTTCCAGCTGCGTATCTATATAGTCGCAGCTCCGACTTAGGCGTTTGTAGCGTTGTACCAACTTTCCAACACCCTCGTCACGGAAGGCAGCCATCAGTGCTTTCCGCCAATTCTCGACGCTGAGCTATAGCTCGTTGTCTGTGGCAGAATGTTGTCTCCATAGCCAGCGGTTCATGTGAGCTCAGGAGTAGCCAATTACGGTCTGTAATATGGGTGATCAAACACTTCCCATCGGAAACATGCGGGATAATATTCATTGTCCCTGCAGAATACGGCTGAGAACTGTCTTGATGAAGGAAACGTACGACAGTTCTGTTATGTGGGCTGTTTGGAATCAAAGCGAATTCTCACAACAGCTCCTCATTCTTGGTGGGAGACGCCGTTTTCTAGGAATCTTTACCTATTCACTGTGTGCTCAGAACTGAAAAGAACAACGTGATGCTATCGACGAGCAAACTAGAGGCACTGCTCTACACATCTCCAAATCTTCGTCGGATTTTCACAGTGGTTTCCTTTTCGTGACAGACCCGAACTTACTTTCCGAATATTCCTCGTATTCGCAAGTAGTAAAATGATGTCGATGATCAGTTATTTTCAAAGAGCACTATATTTCGACATTCTATTTATTTATTATTTCAGCTCTCATTCAGTTGAAATTCTGTCTTAATGATACAGAAACACAGAAAACACAACAACATATCCAGAAAGCAAGAACAGAAGTAAGCTAGAACATCAAAGCGTAGACATGATCCAAATAACGTTAAAAGAACAACAACATCAGTAACAACTTCAAATAATAAAAATGGTTAAAAACAATATGTGAAATTATAGTCCCCTTCACCAGAAACCCCTCATACAAAGACTGGTCTTACCAGAGACGCACAGAGCGTATGCGAAACCATTGTCTGAAGTAGACTGAATCCCTTCGATACTATTTCAGTAATAAGCCCAAGCTTCAGAGTGACTGGATACGATTTCACACGCAGACCAAAATGGCACCCTGCTCAACGTGGCTTCTCGAACTTATCTTCGTCAGTACGAAGCAGCTACAAGAAACGAACGGTGACTATCAAGACAACTCCTGTGTTCTGCAGTAAACCCATGTGAACTCGGGATAGTATATTCGTTATCTATCAAAGGAAACCTACAAGAAGAAACTCAAAGTTTAATGTTAGCAATTCAGAACGAGGCGCTACACAAAATAGTTATCAAATATATATCCAAAAGCTCTTTCTCCAACGTGATGACTGCAGAAAATGCGAGCTTGTCTTCGAAACAATTGATCACATTATTGCTGGGATTAAGTAACTCGTCCAAAGAGATTACCGCAACACACACCCAGTCTACAAAAAACATTAGCTGCTTGTACTTACTGCAATTCAAGGATAATTTGGAATGCTGAACGACAAATAAAAACGATTCCCTGTCTTGAAAATAAGCATTATACATTTGTAACAGCACTTTTGGACGTGGCTGCACCAGGGAAACCATAACTCCCTTTTTTATTTTTATTTATTGGTTTCGGTTCGTTCTAATTAAGCCATCTCTGTAATGAAAAGATACGATAATGCACTGGAGACAATTTTCTTGTCAGTTACGAAGGACAGCAAACACCCTATTCAGGAACGAAGAAAATCTCCGATCCGCCTGGGAATCGAAACTGGGTCCATTCGGTTACCAATATGCAACCCTGACCGCGCATGTACCGACGCATACATAGTAACCTTTTCTTGTGTTGATTGAATGAAAAATGTTTCTTTTGCTCTTTTTTTTTTTTTTTCAAAATAATGGAGCACAGCAGTCAGTCATCCTCTCCTTTCGGGCTTTATTAAAGCAAATCCAGTTTTCGGCTAGTTCCATAGTTTCAATGCATTTACTAGTATGTTACTCCCCTATTGTTCATTTTGAAAGTCATATCACAGTTGTTGAGAGTGCATCCCACATTCGTAATGGATGGTAACTTGTTGAATGAATAATGCTGCTCCTGTAAACATGTTCATGTTGTCAGTCATTAACATCATTACCGAGGAGATATAGTGTGATGTCTGTGTAAGTATGCCCAAATAGCTAATCGTGAATTAAGCAGCATGTGAATGGTTTACTTTTGTGATCTAAACTGTCTTTTGGGATCTAAACTATCCGTTATGCCTGAAGTGATTCCGGTTAAAATATTATCTCGTACGACACGAAGGAACTAAATGATGTAAACACGTTTCAGAGTGTCTCTAGTGCTGGCTGTGTATAATATTCTAATCGTAGTAGCATTCCCATTGACTTCCGTAGGTAATCGTGAATTCGTGTATCCTACTAGAACACGACGGCCGTCATTAGTCACAGAAACAGTTGTCCTCTATTTCTGATATCGTTTTATCATTGTAAAAGAGCTGAAGATCATTGCTCACTTTACATATTTTAATTAAGCCGTACTTGTCAATATTTGCACCAGACTCTGATTTTATATGTGAGAATAGTTTTTACTGGACATTGCTTGTTCATGGATAACTGAGTTATATGTGATAATGGGAGTTAGGTAAATTCACGGTACAATTCTTAAGATACCAAAATCAAATATAAACAGCAGTATAAAATCGACACTGTCATCAATAAATCTCTAAAACTACATGTAGCTTGCTCACCAACAGATCGTGTAATTGCACGTAATCCGCTCGCAAGTAAGTTTTCGGATTTTGCTGTAGTCGCGATCTTCAGTCCAAAGACAGGTCCTGTGCAAGCCCCTTCATCTCTTAACAGACGTTGCTACCTTCGTCTGTTTGAATTGCTTAAGTAAAACCTTGGTCACCACCAACAATTTTACCCTCTACGATTTCCATTCCACCTTTATCAAACTGACAAACCCTTGAAGTCAGAGTGTGTATCACTCTTTTAGCCAGCTTAAGCAATAAAATTCTTTTCTCCCCAATTACAAACAGTGCCTCTTCATAAGTTAGTTAGCTATCCGATCTACCCATCTAATATCTTCAGCCCTAATACTCAAATTTGTATTTGATCTTAACAAATTTCTCGTATTCACAACTTTTCCTGACACTTGCCAATGTGCAATTTATGTTCGCTCTACATCTACATCTACATCTACATCTACATCCATACTCCGCAAGCCACCTGACGGTGTGTGGCGGAGGGTACCCTGAGTACCTCTATCGGTTCTCCCTTCTATTCCAGTCTCGTATTGTACGTGGAAAGAAGGATTGTCGGTATGCTTCTGTGTGGGCTCTAATCTCTCTGATTTTATCCTCATGGTCTCTTCGCGAGAAATACGTAGGAGGGAGCAATATACTGCTTGACTCTTCGGTGAAGGTATGTTCTCCAAACTTTAACAAAAGCCCGTACCGAGCTACTGAGCGTCTCTCCTGCAGAGTCTTCCACTGGAGTTTATCTATCATCTCCGTAACGCTTTCGCAATTACTAAATGATCCTGTAACGAAGCGCGCTGCTCTCCGTTGGATCTTCTCTATCTCTTCTATCAACCCTACCTGGTGCGGATCCCACACTGCTGAGCAGTATTCAAGCATTGGGCGAACAAGCGTACTGTAACCTTCTTCCTTTGTTGTCGTATTGCATTTCCTTAGGATTCTTCCAATGAATCTCAGTCTGGCATCTGCTTTACCGACGATAAACTTTATATGATCATTCCATTTTAAATCACTCCTAATGCGTACTCCCAGATAATTTATGGAATTAACTGCTTCCAGTTGCTGACCTGCTATTTTGTAGCTAAATGATAAGGGACCTATCTTTCTATGTATTCGCATCACATTACACTTGTCTACATTGAGATTCAATTGCCATTCCGTGCACCATGCGTCAATTCGCTGCAGATCCTCCTGCATTTCAGTACAATTTTCCATTGTTGCAACCTCTCGATACACCACAGCATCATCTGCAAAAAGCCTCAGTGAACTTCCGATGTCATCCACCAGGTCATTTATGTATATTGTGAATAGCAACGGTCCTATGACACTCAACTGCGGCACACCTGAAATCACTCTTACTTCGGAAGTCTTCTCTCCACTGAGAATGACATGCTGCGTTCTGTTATCTAGGAACTCCTCAATCCAATCACACAATTGATCTGATAGTCCGTATGCTCTTACTTTGTTACTGTGGGGAACTGTGTCAAACGCCTTGCGGAAGTCAAGAAACACGGCATCTACCTGTGAACCCGTGTGTAAGGCCCTCTGAGTCTCGTGAACGAATAGCGCGAGCTGGGTTTCACACGACCGTAGTTTTTTATTTAGCTGCCTTAAGTGCAGTTCTCGAATTTCACAAAAATTGACTCTTTTGCAATCCCCTCAGCATCACCTGATTTGATTCGAATTAATTACATTAACCTGCTTTTTCTTTTGTTGATATCCATCATATAACCTCTTTCCAGGACACTATCCATTCCGTTCAGTTGATCTTCTCAGCCGTTACTGAGTCTGACAGAACTCTCACGCTATTTTTCAACATGAACGAATAATCAGCAGTCTTTTCAGTAACGAGATTATTAAATATTGTACCACTGCTTTATTTCGGTTTGATGCATTTTTCTGTTTGAGGTGTGTGGCTGGTGTCCAGCTCCTTAGAGTGTTCGAGTGCCCAGCAGCTATCTCAGTTTGTGACGTATCTGCCAAATTTTTGCCCACACTACGTTTTCATTTTAGTTCCATTTTCTATCCGACAAGAACACTTAGTAGCAGCAAGGTAGGGAGAGAGTACCGTGCACTGAGTTATGCGGCAAATGGTTTCAGTACGTGGGTAAGAACCTGCTACCGGTAACTGTTCGAAACTGGAGTACCGTTAGCGAGCCAGGAATCACATACTGAGCGTGCCGCAAAGCAGTAGAATGTTGTTAGTTAATATTCATTACTTCAGCAGTGCTGCGCTCTTCTAGCCATAACATCAACATTAGTTACGCTGATAGAAGCTTAATAATAATTCATAATTCATAAACACATTAACTAAAGTATAAAAGTAAATGAGATCATTTTAAGATAGTCGTTTTTGGTGGAAGACGATGGATCAATAAGCAGGAGCTAGACACCGTAACTTACTATGAGTCGGGTACAAGAGACGCAATACGCGTCGGGATGTTCAAGTGGAATACGATGCCGATAATTATTCGTCAGAATTAACAGTGCTTCGGAAAACGTTTGTGTGTAAAAACTCATTAGAAGTTTTATATCAGGTTTGAACAAAGGCAAAGCGCGCTTTGGAAGACGTAATGTAAGGAGTTACCGAGAATCATTTGACGTGTTGAGCACTGCAATGGTGAACGGTCATGCGACGTTTTGAACATAAAGTGGCATCCTTTGTTTTGATTGCTTTCTCCCACACTGACACTTCAGTCTACATGAGTCTGTTGTTTGCACGACGAGTCTTGCGTCTGTATGAAGATGAAGCCCATTTGGACGAGATCTGCAAGAAAACTTTCGAAGAGGCGAGGTCAGTGACGCTAGAAAAGTGGAGAGACATACCCTTAACCTGCGTCGTCATTCTTCCTTTTTTTAAAAAAAAATGTTACAGGCTGCTGCTCGCTGGGAAATAGCTACAATCTAAGAGCATCACCTCAGAGAAATTTATGCTCTTCAAAGTCAAGGAAAAAAAGGTACGCATTTTTGTAACGCTGCACTACTTACGTAGGTAATTTTTGGTAGTTCACTTCAAGTTATGAATTGGAACAATGAGATCGAGACGTAAGATAGCTCTGTTACTGTATATGATCCATGTAACTAAGTTTATGCAGTATGTATCAGGAAATTCTTGAGCGGAACGTATCTAGAGACTTGGAATTATTTATTTTGGGAAAGATGGAATTTGAAACATCTAAATAAAAAATTGTCAAAACTTCTAACTTAAAGATACAAAACTGGAAAATATGTATAGCTGAGAAAGAAAACCTACCGACACAGTTGCACATACACATGAAAACAAGATAGAGCATTCACGCTTTTCAGTAACCTTTGTACTGGTAACTGAAGTCAACAGTCTACTGTAACAGTCTCACCTAAAGGGCCAAACTTAAAATGCAGAATGAAGAGATTGTAGGAACCTGATCTTTCGGGGAGATTAGTTGTGTAAAACAAATTAGTGTTTGTGTATTTCATCAAAAGCAATTTCTCCCAACTCCTGTCTCCTATATTAGGTTAGCTTTACGTAAGAGGAAACGGAACTGCTGGTACGAACTACCATCGGTGCCTGGTAACTCATTAAGAAGCAGTTAAGTTCATACTCTTCCAGCATCAGTCTTACAAGTCTCCAGTGCGTGCCAGATACCTACAAGCGGGCAACACCTTGTATGTATTTTCTCGAAAACTAACTTAAGCGTCTGGTGGACGACCCTGCCGAGAGGGAAACATACTCGATATGCCGACAAAACTGAAAATGCCTCATCTCTTCAATTCAGTTGAAAGGTGTCGGCTGTTAGCACGCCGACATGTTACATAATTCTATCCAAACTGAGCGCCATACACATTAAAAAGACGAAAAGGTCAAGGTAAAGGGCGAAATAACTAGTATTTTGTAAACTTGAACGTATTTTTCCCCATTCATTTCTTTTTATCAACATAAAAATTGTAGATGTTTTAATAGTTGTATCAGAAGTTTCTGAGTAACTGAGCAAGATGCTGAAACGGGGTGTTGACAAGATGTAAGGTTCGTGTTTATAGGACGGAGTTGCCCAGCGCGCAATACGGCGTAAACTGTGGTAACTTCTTAACCTATTTTACATCAGGCTACCAGCACGCCAACGACCTTGTGTCAATCAAGTGGGTAATGACGCGTTGCACCTCTCTCCATACATCACTTCTACTTTACACTTATAATTTCACAGAAGGGCAAAACATCATGTAAGATTGTGGGCATTCTAGTTATGAAACAGAGGCCGGTGTTTGACAATGGCAATGACCGACAGTAACATTGTTCAGAGACAAATGATCGAATCATTCACATATCTCTTGCATGAGATGAATACAAGATACATTGAAATGATCGGCCTTTAATCTCAGGGTCGCTGACTGTTACGATCGAAGATAAATTAATGACTGAACGTAATTCGTGTTCGATCATTACGTCTCTTCACAATGATCTAACGACTTCGATAGATCATGTCTGTAACAAATTATACACGTGGTATAATGCGGAGATCGTGGTGGCACGACGAAGTTGGCAACGAGAGTCGATACCACTGACATCAGAGAGGGCTTGCCGCAATCCGCAACGACATGCGGGACGCGCCCCTGAAGACCATGCCATTTTCTGTTAATGTTGAGTATTGTACTTTAAGAGAACAGTGTGTGACTGTATGCATCAAGTGATGCTTTCGTAGTCAACGACAGCGCTCTCCTCTGGCAAAGGGCTGTCTCAAGTAAATCTTGATTTATGTAATCTTGATTTATGTAGTAATGAGAACTAATATTTCATGTGTTCTAGTGTGATGGGACTTCTCACAGAGCAATCAAAGAACCGGCAGTTATGGCTAGACGAAAATAGTTTCGTCTGCTGACAACAATATGCAGTCGAAAAATCGTGTAATGATGTGGGAGTAGGTAGATCTAAAATAAATGCAAATGCTCTAAACAGATGCCATATTTTTTACTTTAAGGCAGCAAACATCATAACGTAAACACAACTTACACAACGTGTCTCCTTGCTACGACAGAATACCAGAGGAAGACCAGAAAAGGGCGAATGAGCTCAAGCTGTTAGACAAAAACAAGAGAAAAAATTTCCCTACTCTGTTCTGCTTCAGCAACAGTTCATTTAAATACTGGTGATCATCGATAAAGTTTCGCAATGGTGCCACAGAATACAATAGTTTGTACTATTATAATTTCAAAGAACAGCTAGACATTGTATGGGACTTTTCTTGTTCCTTAGATCGAAACTTTTAAAGGAAAGCAGAAAAAAACATATGCACAGGAGACTGGCTCTTTACGGACATTAACGAAAATCTGTTCTCCCTCCAAAAGGTAACAATTCAGTAAGCAAAGGATCTGAGTCTGCCACACTTTCATTGAGTCACTGACGTCATTGACATTGGTTTTATGTGTAACGGGTGACTTTCATTATGCCTCAAGTTCAAGAATATGGGATGGTGTGTACAGGAATTTTTTATGCACCTAAGTTTCATTTGTCTTTCTATCATTCGTTACGTCGAGGAAACAGATTAATTTTGGGGGGGGGGGGGGGGGGAGCGTGAAGTTTGTATTTATGAGGTTCATTAATAAAAAATAGCGGAACAATGAATGCAAATACTGGGTATTTGTTCCCTAAACACATAATATGGCCGACGATCTTTACAATAAAAGGGCAGTGAAAATAGCTTCAATGAAACATGGGCAGCAGAGAAAACTATATAATTACATATTCCTTTAAAAATTGTTAATCCATTTTCAAAACACAGAACTGCAATTGCAGCCATAGACCGTCTTATAGGCACGGTGTATAGGGAGAGTGGTATGAAACAATTTCCATATAAACAATTGATTCAAGCTCACGAAAATTATTGTACCAAGATTGAGAGATAGATTTACTAAGGATCTACAGACATTCAGTTACTACTAGGGTAAAAGCAGAATGTGGACTTGTCTATCGCCAGTCAGATACCGAGCTGCTTATAAACGCCTTAAGATCTGTAAATGCAGAATAGGAAAGGATTCCTTTTTGCATGCCTGAACTTATACAGTTCGTACTGTGTGTACAATAGTATGATGCATAGTATGCCTTGTTTGACGCAATATGATGGACACATGGCACCTCCGGCCTACGACTACTATGTTCAGAATCAGACAAAATCCCTCAACGTGGCCGTGAAATTATTAAATTCATTCATTTAAATAGCTCGTGGGTGGCTTTAATTGGCAATAAAGGAACATGGCGTGGCCACCAACAAAAGTTCCAGAGTAACCCTTTCGCTGCTGTGAGCGTGTACACACGTCCTGCTACACCGTTCCCCAAGTGTTGTGGACGTGTACAGGCGCGCCACTTGGATTTTCCAGCACTGTTGTGGACGTCTGAATGCGTCCTGAGCCGCCGATCTCTCACTGCTGTGGAAGAGTTACTTCTACATCACGACGAATAAAAAGGTTTCTAGTATTTATCACAAACATATGTGCCTTATAGCGTGCTATGATTTGCAAAAACCCACGTTTCAATAGCTTGAACCGCTTATGAGATACGACGATTTTTATGACCAAATTGTTAGCGATGCGCACGGACATGAAAAGATACGTTGCACGCTAACGTCCTTCAGATAAAAAAGCTAATAACTAAAGAAGAAAATGAGATGTCCTTATGCTCTCAATTTGAAATAAAATTTCGATACGTTATCTACATTTCATTCACGGAAATGTATCAGCTAAAAATCACACATCGGCAAAGTTTACCCAATGCGCCTTTACCTCTGCTACATCTTAAAAATTTCGTGTAATGTTTCACTTAATTTAACTGTAACATGTGGAAAAAGGAACGCCATCTGTCAGACTAGGCACCAGCATTTGGTGAGCAATACAGCCATAACAAAAGCCGCCTCAGCAGGGAACACAGCGAGCACGTCTGTAGAAGTAATGAACACATTAAAATGACACAAATTCTGATAGTAAAGGCTTTCAAACTTCATTGAACAAAGACACATTAGAATTTAGAAACAATCTGATGCATGAAACACTCAGCCCACTAATTTTTAAGCACACGTGGTAAGCATCCCCTAGCCGGCCGCGGTGGTCTAGTGGTTCTAGGCGCTCAGTCCGATGCCGCGCGACCGCTACGGTCGCAGGTTCGAATCCTGCCTCGGGCATGGATGTGTGTCATGTCCTTAGGTTTAAGTAGTCCTAAGTTCTAGGGGACTGATGACCACAGATGTTATGTCTCATAGTGCTCAGAGCCATTTGAACCATTTAAGCATCCCCTAACGGAAAAAGGGTATTTTACCAAGAAGATCTACATGCAAAAGCTGATTAAATATAACCAAAAATAACTAGTAAATTGTAACTGAGATGTGCACTGACTCGTGTCGGTACGCTGAAAGTGCTGTATTCCGCGGTGTCCCGTAAGATACGCGTGAAGAGACGGATAATCGACTTAATGCTGGGCGAACCGGCTCCAGCTCTCATTCAGAATGTATTCTGAATATTTATTCCTTGGTCTCAACTGTTAGGCAGTAGGTTCTGCTTCTGATGGATAGAAACACGTGTTTATCCGTACGTGAGCCCTTGTGATTTTTTTGCTTAGAGTTCACATGAGTAGAGGTGATGGCACTGATGCAATGTTGCATACAGCTGCAATCGCTTCGTGTGCAAGGTGCACGGTCAACCAACCTAAATTGGCTTCGAGTTACGGAGGCATGCGCATGGGAGTTCAGCTTGCGATACTGGGAATGGTGAAGAACATTTATAGTTATCCAAGGCATTAAATGAATTGTACCAGCATGCTCGAGTCCTGCAGCATCTGGGGAACCTGAATTTCATTGGACTTGAACTGGTTGTGAGTGACTCGCAAAAGACCCATTTTTCTGCCTGGGCACTGGGAGAGTTAGAAATAAAATTAAGTGAATGTTGTTTTCACGTTGAAAAGGTGTGGCCCGAAACCCATGTGCCCTTTTGCCATTTTAATTCAAATTCTGGGAGCGATGATGCTATTTTCACACCGAAATGTAGTGTGCTGGAAGTAATATTGTTGACTTATATAAGTTGTTTTAAGGTGTTCTTCTTTAGAAACTCGTGAGTTTTTTAACAGACAGGAGCCAAGTAAGTCTCTGACAATAGAAGTGAATCTTAGTTTTTTATGACACGAATTACTTTAATATCTCATATTTAATATACAGAGTAGTTTACATGTCCAGTAAGTGTCGAGTATTGTTTATTCATGTGAAAAATTATGCACTGATATTGTATATCGAGCATGGAGTTAACCTGAAGGGTAACTGTCTTTGACACGAATTTCGTTTTCATTGCTAATAAACATTTGATTCAACTGTTAGTGCCCTTTTCATACAACGACTTATATTTTATGTTTTAACTCTGCCCTCATACGTTGTAGTAGTTTTGGTACCTAGTGTGGATTGCTTTCATAACTGAATTAATAAAATATGTTATCACGTTTGAGAAGCTGTTTAGCCATCAGATTGGCATGCTTACATCAGAAAAGGAGACTGTTCTTGAAATTTTCCTTCTATATGCAAAATGTTAAACTACGCACAGTTTCAACCATTTGCATGTATAAGCCATATACTTCACATATCCCCTCCTTTGTATACTCTGTTCAGTTCCTCCACCTGCTTCTCCCACTACATCTCTTTCTTTTCCCCTCACTGTGTCCATCCCCTATATGTCTGTGCATCTCCTCCATCCCCCTCTCACTGCACATCCATCTTATCCCTCCCTATATATAACCCACTCTCTCCCCTCTGTCCATGTCCTCCTTCTCACCCCTCATGCTGTCTATATACTGCTCCACTGTCTCTCTGTCTATCACCTCCTGTCCTTATATCCACCCACCTCATCTTTCCCTCTCTCTGTCCTCATCCTCATAGCCTCTCTCTGTACTTCTCCTCCACTTCCCCTCTCTGTCCATTTCTTCCTGCCCCCTCTCTGTGTCTGTCCATCTTCTCATCTGTCAGGTCTCTCTGTTCCCTCTCCTTCTGCCCTCTCCACCTGTCAAACCCCTCCTACACACCCTCTCTCTGTCCAACCCCTCCTCTACACACCTCATCCATCCTCACCTGCGCCTATGTGAACTGCAGACCCCACAAAAAGGTTGATAAAGCAGGCAGGTACTGTTCCAACGTGGAGCAACCTATATGTCAGACACTTCAAAATCCTTTTCTACCCCTAATGTGTAGGCTGTGCTGCAATGAAGGTCAATAAGGCTAGCCAATACTATTGCCACAGAATATGCCAGTCGTGCAGGGTAGCCTACAGGTTGAAGGCTGGAAAACCATTTTGTGCTCCTGATATGTTGTTGCCCTGCAAAGCAGGTCGATTTTCATAAAACACACGTCAGCCTTTATAGTGGGGCCTGAAGAATACACATTTTTGTTCGTATCTCCACTCCTAATGGAGCTCATAGGCTATAAACCACACGGTGCTGATATACGTAATGTTTACAGTTTGTGTGCCACATTTGGTTGAAAGTTTTGTGGTAAGGTGTTATGAGACTAATCTACTTAGGTCGTCTTCCCTAAGCCTAAACACTAGTTAAGCTAACTTAAGCAAACTTACACTATGCACAACACACACACCCATGCCCAAGGGAGAGCTCGAACGAACCTCCGACGGGGTGGGGGTGGGGGGGGGGTGGGGGGGGGGGGCACGGACATGGCGCCCTAGACTGCGCGACTATCCCATGCAACCATTTGGTTGAGACCGATACACGGGATTAGGAGGAGATCCTGGATGTATATGCATATGTATATACATTATATTCGTGTTCTTTAAGATCATGTTCAATACCGATTTTAAATTTGCTGATGTTCATTTGTTAACATTTAACTAGATGTTTGAGGGTTATACGTGCCCTAAAACCTTACCCGTCCCTTCTCCGTGCATTGGTATAATTTAAGTAGCCCTAAGCGAAAACCAACTGAATATTATTACACGATGAAAATAACGACTTGATGTCAGGATCCAAAACATATCAGTCAACGCAGTGATGATACAATGTCATGCTTACAAGTTGCTCACCGTGGATTTGCAACTTTCAGTCAGCCCTACCTCACTACATGGAGCAGATGACAACAAAAGTAATTATCTTACAACTGCTTGGTAACGTGAGTCCAAGCAAAAGAATATCGTTGACGCACCTTACGACAACTAAATTAATGTACACACGCTGGAATTGAGACTCTGGTATCTGCAGAACTATTAAAACAGACTCATTCATCCATTCGCTTATTCAAGAAGTTTTACAGGATTGAAAGTGGATTAAAAGGTATTACTGGGTGATAAATAATCGTATCATCCCGCTCAACCTTCCTCCAGAGCCTCTTTGTAACAGTAGAGGGTGAGACTGCAAGTCACGCATGTATGTACACTTAAGAGCCAATGAAACTAGTACACCTGACTAAAATTGTGCAGGGTCCCAGCGACCACACAGAAGTGCCGCAACATGACGTGGCATGGACTCGACTAATAGTGCTGGAGGGAATTCACACCAAGAACCCGCAGGGCTGTCCATAAACCCGTAGGAGTACGAAGGGGTGGAGATCTCTTCTGAACAGTACATTGCAATGCATCCCAGATATCCTCAATAATGATCGTGTCTGGGGAGTTTGGCGACCAGCGTCGTAGAAAAGCGTTCCTGGAGAGACTCTGTAGCAATTCTGGACGTGTGAGGTCTCGCAGTGGAATTGCCGAAGTCGGTCGGAATGCATAATGGACATGAATGATAGCAGATGATCAGACAGGATGCTTACGTGCGTGTCACCTGTCAGAGTCGTATCTAGATGTATTAGTGGTCTCACAATACTCCAACTGCACACGCCCCACACCATTACAGAGCCTCCGCCAGCTTGAACAGTTCCCTGCTGACATGCAGCATCCATGAATTGTTGTCTCCGTACCCAGTCTCGTTCGACCAGGCAACACATTTCCAGTCATCAACAGTCCAATGTTAGTGTTGACTGGCCCAGGCGAGGCGTAAAGCTTTGTGCCGTGCAGTTATCAAGGGTACACGAGTGGGCCTTCGGCTCCGAAAGCCCATAATCAATGATTTTTCGTTGAATGACTCGCACGCTGACACGTTCATGGCCCAGCATTAAAATCTACAAAAAATTGCGGAAGGGTTGCACTTCTGTCACGTTGAACGATTCTCTTCAGTCGTCGTTGGTCCCGGTCTTGATGGATATTTTTCTGGCTGCAGCGAACTAGGTGATTTGTTGTTTTACCGAATTTCTGATATTCACGCTAAACTCGGGAAATGGTCGTTCGGGAAAATACCCACTTCATCGCTACCTAGGAGATGCTGTGTCCCATCGGTCCTGCGCCGACTATAACACCACGTTCAAACTCACTTAAATCTTGATAGTCTGTCATTATAGGAGCAGTAACCGATCTAACAACTGCACAATACACTTGTCTTATACAGGGGTTGCCGACCGCAGCGCCGTATTCTGCCTGTTTACATAACTCTGTACATGAGTACGCAAGCGCATGCCAGTTTCTTTGGCGCTTCTTGGAGATACCAAACGATAGATCGTATGAAACTGAACTGACAGTACCGTTTCTGTGTCTCTGGTTTGTTTTTTGGCACCAAATCGCTGGGCAGAGAAGTAGCGAGGGAGCACTCGTTCTAGGTTAGCATAGCTTCAACTGGGGAACCTCTCTGGCCTATAATGAGAGAGGTAGAGTAAGCAGGCATCACGGGGCTATCTGTTTATGGAAACTGAAGGTTACACTCGCATGCCCGCTTTGCTGATGTAGGTTTGTATCCTCTGAGAACCAATTAGATAGTAGTATTGTTTTCTGCAGGTACCTCAGGGTGTTGACTAAATGTTTAATGGGATTTTGTTTTATCTCACGAGAGACAGAATACATTTCTGATTTAATTGTTCAGTTTTTGATACGTTTCTTGTGTGATGAACCACATGGCTTGTCGGTCAGTTACGTGTGTTAAAGCCCAATCAAGTGCCTTCGTAAGGTCTCCTTATCTCTTTAAAATGCTGTAAGTAGACTGTTTAGGTTTTTATGTTGGTAACGCCAGGTAGTGCTCTGTATGAAAATCACTGACTGCGGTGTGTGCACTCTGTGGCTGGTTGGACTAATTGTTGGAATATTTGTTTGTGTAGTGTTGGGCAGTTGGATGTGAACAGTGCGTAGCGTTTGGCAGTTGGAGGTGAGCCGCTAGCAGCGGTGGATGTGGGGAGAGATATGCCAGACTTTTGAGAGCGGATGATCTAGACGTGTCAGCGAGGAAAAGGAAATTTGTAAGACTGGATTTCATGAACTGATAAATACTTTATGACTTTTGAACACTATTAAGGTAAATACATTGTTTGATCTCTATCAAAATCTGCCATTTGCTAACTATGCCTATCAGTAGTTAGTGCCTTCAGTAGTTTGAATCTCTTATTTAGCTGGCGGTACTGGTGCTCGCTGTATTGCAGTAGTTCGAGTAACGAAGATTTTTGTGACGTAAGTGATTCATGAGAGGTATAGGCTGTTGTTAGTCAGGGCCATTCTTTTGTAGGGATTATTGAAAGTCAGATTGCCGTTGCGCTAAAAAATATTGTGTCAGTTTAGTAATGATCAGAATAAGTAAAGAGAGAACTGTCTGAGTACCTTCAGTTATGCTCAGCTGTTTGAAAATCAAATAACGTAGAAGTTTAACAGCACAGTCATTTTTAATTTTTGAAGAGAAAGTTTCATAATGCTACACAAATGTTCTGCTGGGCGTTTTGTTATAGACTGATGATTTAATTGCGCCATCTTATCAAACTTTCATTTGGGATGAACCACGTATGTGTATTTGTAACTAAGAGAATATTAGATCGAACGAATGTTTCCTTTGTGTCTCTTTCGCCTCTGTGAACACCACTAAAGGGATTTCGCCTGATATTATAGTACGAATTGTTTGGATAACTGATCGATATCAGAGTGTGTACTTTGTTTGGAAATCCGCATTCATTGTACAACGAAAGAGTCCAGGGATGCTACCATAGTCTGAAATAAATTGGAACTCACCGATTCGGTGTCTCAGCTTCTATTGAGTGCAGCTATTGTGCATGCAATGCTTTTTGCTTGTACTTCGTTCGGGCAGTGTAGTACCATACGAAGCCATTTCTCTTATCAAAGTCACATAATTGAGAACCTCACCAGACTCTCGTAACTCAAACCTTTCCTTCCTCATATGGTGTGTGTGCTTCCCTCACTACTGGTATAATGTGTACTTGTGTTCTCCCAACTAATTAAGAATTGTAAGGTATGACTCGTTACAAGAGTGTATTGCCATTTTAATTCGTGTCCAGTTCCCCCCCCCCCTCCCCCTTGAGTCATCAGTCTTCTGATTAGTTGGATGCGGCCCACCGCGAACTCCTTTCCTGCGCCAACCTTTTTATTCAAAGCAGCATTTGCAACATGTGTCATCAATTGTTTGCTGGATGTATCCGAATACTTAACTTCCTCTATAGCCCTTACCATTCGCAGCTCCTCCTAGTAACGTTCCCTGATGTCTTCACAAATGCCCTTCCATCTATCCCTTCTTATTGCCAGTATTTTCAATATATTTCTTTCCTTGCTGATTTTGCGGTGAACGTCCTCTTTCCTTACCTTATCAACCCATATAATTTTCAACATTCTTCTGTAGCAAGGAATCTAAAATGTTTCTATTCTGTTATACCCCAGTTGCCCCACAGTCCACGTATCACTTCCATACAATTTAATTATCAGAAATTTCTTCCCCAAATTAAGGTCTTTGTTTAATAATAGTACACGTCCATTGGCCAGGAATATTCTTTTTGCCAGTGCTGGTCTGCTTTTTACGTCCTTCCTCCATCCGTCATTGGTTATTCTGCAGTATTGCTTTCCTTCATATAATTCGTCATCGTCAATTATAATATTAAGTTTCTCGCTGTTCCCATTCCTACAACTTCTTATGACTTTCGTCTTTCTTCGATTTCCTCTGAACCCATATTCGGCAAACATTAGACTATTCATTCCACTGAAGATATCCTGTAATTCTTCTTCACTTTCAGTGAGAATAATAGTGTCATCAGAGTTGGGGTAGATTATATATTTGTCTTACACCTTTCTCAATCAGTGCTCTTAGTTCTTCGTCTTCCATTTTTATGATTTCCTATTGGTTCCCGTACATACTATATATACTACCCATTTTTCCTTATAGATTATCCCTTATTTTCTTGGGATTTCGAACGTCTTGCACCATTTTACATTGTCGAATGCTTTTTCCATGTCGACAAATTCTGTGAAAGTGTTCTGATTTTTCTTAAAAGCCGTACTAATCGTCATCTAAGAGACCTTTAATTTTTTTTCGTTTCTTCAGTATATTACTGTTGTCAACAACATGAATGCATGAACTGTTATCTTTCTCTTCTGCCTTATTTGACTACAAGTCTTCCGAAGCTCTTCTAAAAATGGTTCAAATGGCTCTGAGCACTATGGGACTTAACATCTGTGGTCATCAGTCCCCTAGAACTTAGAACTACTTAAACCTAACTAACCTAAGGACATCACACACATCCATGCCCGAGGCAGGATTCGAACCTGCGACCGCAGCAGTCGCGCGGTTCCGGACTGAGCGCCTAGAACCGCTAGACCACCGCAGCCAGCGAAGCTCTTCTAAATTCTGATTCTAACGTTGGATCCCCTATCTTTTCTCTATCGGCTCAGTTTTTTCTTTGGTCACGTCATCAAATAAATCTCTCCTTTCCCTTACAGAAGGCCCTCAAAGTCCGCTTTCCACCTGTCTGCTCTCTCCTCTGCTTTTAACAGTAGAATTACGATTACATTCTTAATGTTAGCGCTCTTGCTCTTAATTTCGGCGCAGGTTGTTTTCATTTTTTTACATGCTGAGCCAGTGCTTCCAACAATCACTTCCTTTTTAATTTGTGTACATTTTTCATGCAGCCATTTCGTCTTAGCTTCCCTGTATTTTCATCTCTAAGCAACATGAATTTCTTTATTCATGAATGGGGAATTTTAGTACTTCCTTCTTTCGTCAATCAACTGAAGTATTTCTTCTATTACTCATGGTTTCTTCGCAGTTAACTTCCTTGTACCTAGGTTTTTCTCTCCTCCGTTTTAGAGATATCCGTTCCTCTTCAAAGGAATTGCCTAATGAGCTAGTCACTGTCGCAAAATCAATAGACTTGAAGCTTATCTCTTCATTCCTTAGTCCTTCTCTATCCTACTTCTTTAGGCATTAACTCTTCCTGACTAATCTGTTTAACCTACACCCCACAGTTCATCATTACGAAATTCTCATCTGATACTTTATCTGCCCCTAGGTACACCTACCCATCCAATATCTGATTTCGGAACATGTGCTTGACCATGGTGTAATCTAAGTGAAATCTTCCCGTATCTCCTGGCTTTTTCCAGGTATACCTCCTCCTCTTGTGATTCTTCAATGTAGTATTCGCTAGTATCATCTGCACTTTATTGCACTACTCAATTAATCATTCTCCTCTCTCATTGCTACTTTCAAGCTATATTCTCCTTTAACCCTTTCTTCTACTCCCTCCCCTACAACCGCATTTCTGTTCCGCATAACTCAGATTTTCACCTCACTTCATGTACTGAATTATTCATTCAACATCCTCATACACTTTCTCTATCTCTTCGTCTAGATATAGTGAGTGTCAGTATAGGGAAATGGAAAGGAGGCATGGATTGCTTTTCAGACGAGTATAAGGTAAGATAAACAGCAGCAGAAAATGAATCGCTATGAATACGAAGGTAACACAGTGATGGAGTTGCTGCGAATAGCTCAGTGGCGGGTTTATTCTCATCAGAACCGACAGCAAACCAACACCGTTATATATATATTGTATTTCAATGAGTTCGTAGTAGTTAAGTGAGTGACATTTTAGACTAGTCATTGCCCTCTGTATATTGCTATGGTAAACTTTTTATGTACCAGTCAGTATGGAATATCAAACATTAGGAATGTTCGTTTCTGCTTATTAACTTTATGTACGTTTACACTGATGTAGGTAACTGGAGAACACAGACTGTGTTCTAAACTTCAAAGTAATTCATACTGAAAATGACTGTGTTATAGTGTAATGAACGTCGTAGGCTAGAAACACGCATGCATACGAAATTTAATTCAATGAGTGATGAACATTTCTTTTGAAGCTATATTCAGTGCATAATGCAACATATATGATGCACAGAATTCAAAGGTCTATAGACATGTGATCACGGAACAGAACTGTTGCACCACTGCAAGAGCGAATTTAAAGCAATTCATTTTTGTATTACACTACTAGCCATTAAAATTGCTACACCACAGGCGCGAAATTTAACAGACAGGAAGAAGATGCTGTGTTGTGCAAATGATTAGCTTTTCAGAGCATTCACACAAGGTTGGCGCCGGGGGCGACACCTTCAACATGCTGACATGAGGAAAGTTTCCAACCGATTTCTCATACACAGACCGCAGTTGACCGGCGTTGCCTGGTGAAACGTTGCTGTGATGCCTCGTGTAACGAGGAGAAATGCGTACCATCACGTTTCCGACTTTGATAAAGGTCGGATACAAGCCTATGGCAATTGCGGTTTATCGTATCGCGACATTGTTGCTGGCGTTGTCGAGATCCAATGACTGTTAGCAGAATACTGAATCGGTGGGTTCAGGAGGGTAATACGGAACGCCGGGCTGGATCCCAACGTCCTCGTATCACTAGCAGTCGAGATGACAGGCATCTTATGCGCATGGCTGTAATGGATCGTGCAGCCACGTCTCGATCCCTGAGTCAACAGATGGGGACGTTTGCAAGACAACAGCCATCTGCACGAACAGTTCGACTACGTTTGCAGCAGCATGGACTATCAGCTCGGAGACCATGGCTGCGTGCATCACAGACGGGAGTACCTGAGATGGTGTACTCAACGACGAACCTGGGTGCACGAATGGCAAAACGTGATTTTTTCGGATGAATCCAGGTTCTGTTTACAGCATCATGATGTTCGCATCCGTGTTTGGCGACATCGCGGTGAACGCACAATGGAAACGTGTATTCGTCATCGCCATACTGGCGTATCACCCGGCGTGATGGTATGGGGTGCCATTGCTTACACGTCTCGGTCACCTCTTGTTCGCATTGACGGCACTTTGAACAGTGGACGTTTCATTCCAGATGTGTTACGACCCGTGGCTCTACCCTTCATTCGATCCCTGCGAAGCCCTATATTTCAGCAGGATAATGCACGACTGCATGTTGCAGGTCCTGTATGGGCCTTTCTGGATACAGAAAATGTTCGACTGCTGCCCTCGCCAGCAGATTCTCCAGATCTGTCACCAATTGAAAACGTCTGGTCAATGGTCGCCTACCAACTGGCTCGTCACAATACGCCAGCCACTACTCTTGATGAAGTGTGGTATCGTGCTGAAGCTGCATGGGCTGTACCTGTACACGCCATCCAAGCTCTGTTTGACTCAATGTCCAGGCGTATCAAGGCCGTTATTACGGACAGAGGTGGTTGCTCTGGGTACTGATTTCTCAGGATCTATGCACCCAAAAAGCATGAAAATGTAATCACGTGTCAGTTCTAGTATAATGTATTTGTCCAATAAATACCCGTTTATCATCTGCATTTCTTCTTGGTGTAGCAATTTTAATGGCCAGTTGTGTAAAAGTTAGAGAAATCTGTTCCATTTGTAATTGCACACATGCTTATGCTTCTTTAGTCATTATAAAATTGATGATTTTCTCCGCACATAGTTATTAAAGATTACTCGTATTCTTTTTATTTTATAGACGATTCAGTCTCTTGGTACTGTCTTCAGCAATAGGCTATGACTTATCTAATTTATGTTCTACTATAGTTACGTCAGGAATTTTTTGCTTGCGCCTTCCAGTGCATTTCTTTTTGATATATAGTGAGTTATTCTGTCTTAGCATTTTGTTTAACTTAGGGACATACTAGGATTCCTGATTCTTAGGTGAAGCAATGATGTCCTTAGTGTCAGCATGTGTACTCAATTTCTGAAAAATGTATTATTTTATCTGCAAGTGTCAGGCTACAATGTATTTAATCAGTCATATGACTCGGCCATGCAGATAAGAATTATCAGAAGCTTTACACATGAGTGAATTTTGTAAATATCACAAATGTTCCCTTAAACAAATGCTCATGCGAAGTTAGTGCTACTGAACAAGTCCTCACATTTACGGGAGATCTCGATGTTGGACGGTCATGCGAATGATCTCTATGACTCGACATGGATGACAAAAATTGAAAACATAAGAAGGCACATAGTGAAGGGACACTTACCTCAGCCAAATTGCAAGTGCAGTGTTATCGTGAAGTTAATCCATGGATGGTCACTGCCTGCTGATATCCCGCACGATTTGTTGAGCACTAACAATTCGGAAATTTAAGCGAGGATGAGGTTCTCCAGTTACAATCCAACGGCTGTTACGGCGTAGCACAACGACAACATCTACAGAATGCCTAACTGTCGTCATGTGCAGCTCTGTGCACATAACTGAAATGAAATGAAGTCTCATTCTTCTTTACAGAGCGTAGGGTACGATGGGGGAGACACGCACCGCCTTACTAGGCAAGGTCCTAGTGGAGGTGGTTTGCCATTGCCTTCCTCCGACCGTAATAGGGATGAATGATGATGATGATGATGAAGAAGACGACACAACAACACTAAGTCATCTCGAGGCAGGGGAAATCCCTGACCCTGCCAGGAATCGAACCCGGGACCCCGTGCTCGGGAAGCGAGAACGCTACCGCGAGACCACGAGCAGCGGACGTGCACTTAACTAGTGAGATTTTAAACTTTTACCTGACAACCATGCAATAACATGTTAAGAAAGCCTTAGAGAGGCGGATATTCAGTGCTTGTAGAGGACATTTATGTAAATAAACTCATATCTGTGAACTGTACAGTACCTTACAAACTGAGAGAGATAGTTAAACGTATGAAATAATGCGACAGATCATCGCCCGTAACCATGTTTATTAACTAAAACTAAAAATAAGGCAAAAGTTCTCATTACACAAGAATCAACTTAACATATTTCAGATAACTAATCATTGTGATGCTATGACTATGTTAACAAAAACTATATCTCATGGCAGTCTAGAATAATTTCGTTATTGTTTTACACTGATACTGCCCACTTAATTCTTCATATTCACTCTTTGCGGCCTGTCCAACAACTCCCTGAGAAGATCTGGAGGTCCGACGTGATATATACGATCGTCGGTTGTCCCACCAGTTTCTGCGTCGGAATTCCTGCTGATTCACTGAGAATCATGGGATTACGACCAACGTTTTATTCCTTCATCAGACCATCGAAACTCACCGCACCTGATGCTACGCACTCGAGTCAACGATGTACACGAAATTAGGAATGAACTTACAAACCAAACTTCTATCACACGAGAAAGCCTATATTCTACTTACACCTTAATTCATAATTCATATGAAATACAACATACGAAGAAAAAAATTGATAAATAAATAAATACATAAAATAAGAGAAATCATATTACAGTAATTGTCAGGTGATGGAAAACTATGCTAAAACATGCATCCACCACAAATTTACAAATGACTAAAAAATAACCTTGTACTCTATCATTCTTCATCTCGGCGGTCCAAGAGACACGTAACTCCTTTGTGAATATGTACTTGCTCAACAAGAGTACAAGATTCAGATAAATTCAAGTATTTCTCTTATGACTGTTAACAGTATGACCACATACTGTATCTAAGCCAATTGAAATTTCGTTCTTGACATGGATGAACGGTGGAATTGGAAGGCCTCAGTCCGGTTTATGCCCAATTTCCTGTGACCCGTGTCTCAATGGAGAGGTAAAACTTGCGATGTCTGAGGACAGGTTTTTCACTTCTAAAGTCCATCATGCGTTCAAATGCTGTAATTTGTCTGCCAGATAAACTCTATGTGGCAGGCTAGGGCCAAACAAAGCCAATCCGTATGACTGAATGCTCAAAAAAAGGACTTTTGGTGGCCCTAACAAGTAGCATTCAAGGGGGAGATACACATTATTTTTTAATCACAAACGAAATTTTGATGACAGAATACTTTTTTCTGTAGACGTGGCAGTTAAAGTCAAAAGTATATAAGAAACTTTGATCCTATGAACTCTAAATGTTAATGTGTTTTATTAATAAGACCAGCCCGAGAGGTTACTTATTCTCTGCTGTATCATGTTTCTTCAAACTGCTGTCACGTGTTCATCTGTCTCTTCGGCAATTTATCCGTCTAATACCAGTAGAAGTAACTAGTTAAATGTAATGTAATGCTTGCTTGCGCAATAGCAGTTTAAAATTTAACGATCCAGCATTGTTTTATTTAGAAGTGTCAGATGAAATACCTCTTCTGAATAACTTTTTGTATTATATGTTCTGTATAAATTGTTCGAAAGCCGTCAAAGACCAAATGATTCTACCTTCATTTGCCCACTTTCGTCAATTATTCTATTAATAGGGAAAGAATCTATAAAAGTATTCACCATCATTACATTGCTGACACATTTTATTGCAAAATCAAATATCAGCCGAAGTAAGACGACTACTATGTTATGGCAACAGACCAAGTTGGTGTTTCACTTTCTGTGTGTAGAATTCTTGTATCTAAAATTGATTTTGTTTCTGAGCAACGTATTTATAATTAATTCTCTACGTTACTTTAATTAAAAATTCAGATCAATTTCACTGAGCGTTGCAGTGTCTTTTTGGCACGCAACTGTACCTTATCTTTTATTACTCTATGTGTCACGCTACGAAAATGCATCTACTTGCGCACATCCTGCCGGTCCTCCTGCTTATTTCTGCCAAGCCGGAACGAGTGCATGCATTAGCCAGTTATGTTTTGACATTAAAGCGGTATACGTAAGTCAGTCCAACTGGACGTACAAGCATTTTATTTCGTTGTCGACGACTTATGAGATGTAGCGATGGACATTTCATATTTTATGACTAACTTCGATTTTATCTTTTACTGCTTTTAACTTGTAGTTATTTTCCAGCTTTTTACTATATATTATCTGTTCTTCTTCTAAAGGTGTTTAAGATTCCTCAATTTTTGTGCCATTGCCACACACATTTTCAGGTAGCTTGCGGAGTATGGATGTAGATGTAGATTGCATAAAGTTTTTCGCTCAACTCGCCTTCCACACATTTGCATGTAAAGTTTGTTCCAATTACTCCTCTTACGAAAGAGGTATGTTTTCAAATTATCCGTGTAACACTGGAATCTTCCATGTTCATTTTCAGATGATAGTTACTTAGGGTATTTGTTCTATACGTGATACACTGACGTTTTACCATGAAGGGTGGGTTGTCAGTTTTGTAATGATGTCTCCTTCAGACATTTCTGTAAGAAAATGGAAAATTTGTTTTGCTAAAAAATTTGTTTGTTTTTGCGTATTCCTGCAGGTTTACAACTGGTTCAGTTTTATTGCTGCCATTAGCATCAAAAATTCTTATTCTTGTTGCTTTCTATACAAGTGCATAATACTGCATGATGACTGGCGCGTGCGCGCGCGTTAACACACACACAGAATTTGTATTCAAATAGAATTTAATATGTGCGTGGTAGGTTAAATTAAAAACATAAACATTTGCCGGTGTAACACTGTGATGCACTTCTGTTTTTTATGCTTGATAGGTTTTTTTACCTACAATGTACAAATAAACTGCCAGTTTTTACTAGAGTAGTGTGTTTCACGTTTATATTTTCTGCTCTGTTCCAACATTTTTCTTTTTGAATATCACATTGTACAGAGGTTTTCCAAAGGCGAATCTCTGCATTTGCTTCTTTACAGATTTGAAGACAGTTATTATTTAGAGCCGAAAGTAGATGGCCATTATATTTTTTATCATCCTACGTAAAAGCGGTCTACGCAGTAAAAGATTTTTGTAAATTTTTTTACTAATTACGTCACGATCGTTCTTTCCATTCCTGACAATGTCAGGCATATCAGAATCATAAATCCGCTGGGTATTCGTTTGCAGAACGTAAAAGGCCTTAGTGATACCAGGTTTGTGACGTCGCACTGAAAAGTTAACCATTTGCATATTGAAGTATGTAGACACTTGACGTCAGTGTGAAGTTTGTTGCGTGGTAGGCCTACCTTTATTGTGTATCTGTTTTATTGTTCAACGGTGGTGTAGTTTTCATTTATTTTTACACGAAAAACCGCTGTGCGGCTGCGAAGCAGGTCTGGTGGTCAATTATTGTGTGGCTGTGCTATCTATTGCAGTAAAGAGAATGTCGGAGGTGACCTTGTGAAGCTGATGAGTTTCCCGCAAGCCCGAAAAACTGTGGGAACAGCTGGCCGGGCAATTAATGAAAGCGGAACGAGTGGGGCGTTGGTTGCAGGGCGAGAGGAGCGGACCGCGGAGGAAAAAGAGAAGAAAAGGCGTCGGGGAAACAATAGTCGGTGGCTGCAGACATCCGCCAGCAGGCGGGCAAGGCCACGCCGTTACCGCAAGCGCGCCAGAGACGTGCGCACCGCAGAAATCATAACAATTAAGGGCGCACGCCATTTACGCCGGCGCGCACGACTCGCGATATTTCTTATCGATAGCTACGACAAGCGGGAGGCAGGGGCAGTCGAGAGGCGGCGGCCTGTGGCCTGCGTCCTGAGGACACGCGCGGCCGCCCGGAGAACGGAGGCCTTGCTTGCGAAACGATTAAAGCTCGCCCTGCCGGAACACGCCACTGCGCTGCCTTCGCGCTTCGTTAGGGGTCTTAGCAGGCAATTCGGCAACAGATTTTAATCGTGCCGAGTGCTCGGCAGCAGCTAGTCCAAGTAAGGACAGGTAACGACGGTCCTTAGGAAAAGTTTAAATTATGCAATATATTCGTGACAGAAGTTGTTTACACTGGAAGGGATACCGGGCGGAGGTTCGAGTCCTCCCTCGGGCATGGGTGTGTGTGTTTGCCCTTAGGATAATTTAGGTTAAGTAGCAGGGACTGATGACCATAGCAGTTAAGTTCCATAAGATTTCACACACATTTGAACATTAGAATGGATAATAAAAGGGTTTCAGCTGCCCCTGCGAAAAACTAACCTCACGTAGTTAAGTTTTTGTTTGCTTCAGCTACATGTGTGCAGGCCTGGCACATCTGAAACCCTAGTGGAGATGGGCTGCACCATTTTGCTTTTCGTCCTGTAGCGGCCTGCAATGGTACTGCAGCACTTGTACTTGAGTGTGTAGCATAAATGCAAAGGTGTAATTGCAAACAAGAAAAACATCAATGACATAAATTAATTTTTTGCGGTGATGTATAAATAATCAACTACGGTTGATGTTCAATGAGTAATGCAACACTGTTTTTTTACGGCCAATTACAGTTGAAAAATTGCGTAATTTGCTGTTGGACACTGTGGTATAATCCACCTTCAGTCCCTATCGTTTCGTGAAATTCTGGAAAGTGGCATCGCTTTAGCAGCTATCAAAGTGGTGTCAATAACGGAGGGGCATTCGAAGCAAAAAGTTCTCATTGATTATTTTTGATGGAAAATCACAGCATCGCAAATATTCATAGGCGCCTGCTGAATGTCTATGGAGAAACGACAATGAACAAAAGCACGGTGAGCCTTTGTCATCACTGTAACAATGTCGCCCAAATCTCTCCGATCTCCCGTGTGGTTGCCACGTCTTCAATGTTGGAATGTGCGAACACTCTCATTCAAGGTGGTCGACGGATCGCAATCAGACACCTCGCTGCACAACTGGAAGTCTCTTTTGGTAACGGACACACCCTCGCCCAACGGTTGGAGCAGGCAAAGGTGTGTTCCCGCTGGGTTCCTCGCCGTCTAAGAGGAGACCAAAGAGCAACGAAGGAACATCTGTGCAGAATTGTTTGTGCTTTACGAAGCTGATAACGACAATTTTTTGTTGAATATCGTCACAGGCTATGAAACAAGGGTTCATCACTCCCAACCGGAAACAAAAGGGCAATCCATGAAGTGATGCCACACCACCTCTCCACCAAGGAAAAGTTTGAAGGATTGCCTTCAGCCGATGAAGTTATGGTGAAGGTCATTTGGGACCCTGAAGAGGTTATTCAGTTTGATGCCCCCCTCCTCCCCTCTCCCCCCCCCCCCCCTCGTGGCGTGTTCATCGTCATAACAACGCAAGGCCTCGTACGTTTCTGGGCACCCGTGACGAGTTCACAAAACTTCAGCCGGCCGCGGTGGTCTCGCGGTTCTAAGCGCACAGTCCGGAGCCGCGCGACTGCTACGGTCGCAGGTTCGAATCCTGCCTCGGGCATGGATGTGTGTCATGTCCTTAGGTTAGTTAGGTTTAAGTAGTTCTAAGTTCTAGGGGACTGATGACCTCAGATGTTAAGTCCCATAGTGCTCAGAGCCAACAACAAAACTTCATTGCGGTGTTCTTCTTCATGCACCCCATACTTCGGATCTCGTAACTTCAGATTTCGAACTGTTGGCCCAATGAAGGTGGCACTCCGCGGGAAGCAGTAAATGGATGATTGGTAAGTTTTTGATGCAACAAAACGTTGGCCGCGACGTCGAGCAATAGAGTGGTACCATGTGGCCATAAAGGCCCTCCCAATAAGGTGGCGTAAGGCTTTCTCGTTGAACGGAGATAATGTTGAGAAACAGGATTTTGTAGCCAAAAGAGTGGGGAGTAATATGAGTTATTAGATTCCCGAATAAAACCTACCTGCTTTCAGAAAAAAAATGGATTTTGTAGCCAAAAGAGTGGGGAGTAATATGAGTTATTAGATTCCCGAATAAAACCAACCTGCTTTCAGAAAAAAAATGTGTTGCATTACTTATTGAAAGCCACTCGTACGTAAAAACATTTTTTCTAGACGACAATGAAAATTTTATGACTATCTACCGTTTGCAGGTAGGCCACAAATCAAGGTTTGTTTTGTGTGGCATCTCGTTTGTGGCATGGTACAGAAGTTTCATTCCCACACTGTGTGTGCACTTTCCTCTCTGCTCCCTTTCCTGCTCTTGATCTGTGATTCGGCGAGATTCAGTTACAACATTCATCTTGTATGTTGATATTTTGTATACTATTTGAATGTACGGTAATGAAGTTTACTGAGTGAATATTCAAAAACAGTCTCTGCTATAACAGTATCTCAAACCAACGTTGATTAATGAAAATGTATCATTCTTACTACCACATATGAAATCTCATATGTGTCAATATTTAACATCAGAATTTATCTCTTTACACAAACGAGCTCCAGGAATGCCAAGTACACTGGTGCGGGAAACTTAAGTATGAAAGTAATTTTCACATGATTTGTCACTGCTAATTAACGTAGCTCGATGAAATTTCAACCATACAGACGAAGAACTGCTATAGTATAATAAAGTAGGTAGCTGAAAAAATACGCACTGAGATGAACAGAGACGATACTTATATTCAAAAGCAATCATTATACTCAAGTCACTCAGATATATGATGGTCCCCCGGACATTACGAAAGATGGGACATGGTTCCCATGAGGATGTGTGATTATCGCAGAGCTTAGTGCATGCTCTGCATCCTGTTCCATGCTGGCCACAAGACTGATAAGAATTTCTTGTAGTAGCATGTTTTATTCTCCCCACCGCATTCCACACACGCTAAATGTGATTTATGTCGGGCGAACGGGCAGGACAGTCCATTTGCTGAATATGTTCTCGTTCTAAGAGCCTCTCCACTGTTCGATGCCGTCGCTTACTGTTGTCCAAAGTAGAGAAATCAGCAACCCTAGAAATACGTGCATGGGGAAGGAGGTGTCACAGTGACTGGTGAGAGTACCGCGTTCAAAATTTTCTCGTCAGTATGTACATGCAGCATTATGTCTCCCGATACCATATCACCGGCACCACTGGAACGATCATGTTCGACAACTGTCTTGGGCGCATTATGTGTTCTTACTACTCACTATATGAGGGTACTTCCAGAATCAATATCTACACTGTATCTGCTCCAGCCCGAGAAAGGTTGGTCCAGTTCCCATACTTCTAACACCATCGCAAATAGTGTCGTCGTTGTGCGGGTGCTACCGGAAGACAACACACAGGTCGTCGGGCAAAAGGACCAACCTCATGCATTCGCTGTGCCACTGTGGAGCGTGATTCTGCGTGTCTTGTAGTGCTGTTAAACTGAGCTGCAATTTCAACCGCTATTTGTCGTGAGTCCCCTCTTGCCTCCTGCACAAGGCAGCGGTCATCTGTTGCCGTAGTTGACCGTCGTCGACCACCTCCCTCCCTCGGCCAGCATTGCCTGTGGTTCGGAACTCTCCCCATTGTAAAGAAACTGGTACCCCACATCTAAACAAAACAAAACCTTTTAAATAATAAGGCATGACCTACACATGGAATCTGATTACCCCTGTTAATCATTGACAAAAAAAATTAACATAGTCTTTGTCAGAACGTGCAGAATCTTATGTGAGGCCAATAAGACGTCAATTTTAATCTAAATATGGTATGCCAATTTTACGTAATAAAAAAAATTAGGTAATTCAGTACAATTATTATATAGATGCGATAAATCACTTTAATGGGGGCCAAATGAACAATTAAAGTAAATATAATTTCAGTAAACCTGCAAACGTAAAAACAAATGAACAATTAAAGTAAATATAAAACCAGTAAACCTGCAAACGTAAAAACAAATGATGAAGGACCTTCCAAATGTAGCATTCTTTCTCATAAAGTAACGAGTGCAGCACACCACACATACACTCGGTAACAGTTCCTGTTACCTCACCTTACACCACTCTCCACACCGAATATAATATTATTGTGTCCCTCTGGCGCATGTTGACAGCAACAGTCCAAAAAACGCCATTACTACACTCTCGAGCCCGCTGTCCTATTCGTATTTTTTATTTTATTTTTGTTCCTCTGCTTTTACTTCGATCTTAATTCTTCTGGGGATAGCATTCAGATTACACAAAACACACATGTATAAAATTTACATACGTCAAGAAACAAAAATAACTTCAATCCAAGGTAAGCATGAAAAAAGGAACAGAACAAGGATACAGAGAGAAATTCCGTCCAAACCCGTCGCACTCTCTTACATTCTTTTCTGAACCTAGTGGTCCGTGGGAGGAGAAATTGCCACTATATCTCTATGAGTTAGAATTACACTACATTCACTGTCATCTAAGTTACAACAAATATATGTAGAAGGAAGTTATACTAAAGAAATTTTGTAAGTATAGGGCAGATAAAGACTGGATGACGCAACAACTGAGTCTATTACGTAACTGTCGGCTGGAGGCTTAAGGAAGAAG
This sequence comes from Schistocerca gregaria, assembly GCF_023897955.1. Taxonomy (NCBI): domain Eukaryota; kingdom Metazoa; phylum Arthropoda; class Insecta; order Orthoptera; family Acrididae; genus Schistocerca; species Schistocerca gregaria. The sequence goes on from NC_064921.1 coordinate 558,438,453, forward strand.
CGTCTGATTTGTTGTAGTAGTAACGTACTGTGTCTATAGGTAACGTGAATTTAATATGGAAGCTGCACGGGTCGAGTATATTGTGGTAGATGATGACCAGATGACTTATAGTAACATGAAAATCATACGTCGCATTTGAAGAAAAATATGAAGCGAGCTATAATCTGGTTTTATAGATGACACATGACAGCTTGTGTGCGCGGCAGCTCACGGCAGCTGTACACCAATCAGTGCCACCAGGAACCGAGCAGAAGGAAAGTTTGTAGACCACCGCAATTTTAGCAGGATGGTGCCGTTGTGTAGAATACAACTTACTGTAACATAATGTATATGGAGGAAAGACACTACATCAAACTGGCTACATAAGTGCTCCCCATCGTCAGACATCAGGACATTAAACACAGTCTTCCGACATCGGTGCCGTTTCACTATCACATGGTACCCAGACGGATGCTCCTGCGCTAACCCATCGTATGTGCACGCCTGGACCATAGCTCCTTCAAGGTGACGTCGAGAGGGGGATGTGAGCTGTGTCTTGGCATGATTTACCATCGCCTGACGCTCCCGTGAATACAGCATCATTGTTCTTTCCCAGAGAATGACGAAGTAGAAATTCTGGGTTCGTCACCACCATGTTGCGACCTCCTTTCCATAACCAATCAAGGCCTTGCAGAGGGCAGGCTTCGTGCAGAGGACCCATCATGACATGGCAGACGGATATGCTCCGTGGCGTCGAAGACAAGCTGTCCACATGGTCTCAATAAGCTGCCGACAGTAGGTTGAAGTAAGATGCACCATGTTCAGTTTTCATGGTCTCTGACCGCGCAACACCCTTTGGCCGCAGAGATTGATGGCCCAAATGTATACGTCATGGTCAGAGAATGCAACTGGCCAGCAGCAACTGGGACCCCACCAATAATATAGCGGGAGATACAAATACGATCGTGGCGACTGAAAAAATTGCTAGTGACATGCGTAAACCCTGGACTATCACCATGAACATGCTCCCAAGTGTCCACAAGGTTGAGGTGCTGGAGTATTGCCACATGTGCTGCGTATGGAGAGAGACACGGCAGTGGTCATTGGGAGTCTGTGTGGAGTTGAAGTCGCCTCCCATGATCAGTGCATCCTGTGGATCCAGGAAGAAAGGCATGACTGCCTCGGAGAAGAAAGTGGAACTTTTGCGGTGCGACCTGAACAAGATGGTGCATAGATGTTGAGGATCCTTATGCCACTGAACATGAGAGCCATACTTCTGGCACCAGGGTACACGTAACTCAGTCAGGGAGGATACCGACATGTAGGAGGCTCGCCAGCTTACTACCAGTAGGGAAAGCATGGCAGATGTGTGCGATAAAATCATGGGAAGCACAAAATGTTGCAGCATGAGCCTCCTAAATTCGGAAAATATCAACGTCCTTAGCATGCCAAAGTCCATGAAGTAATGTCAGTTTGTGGCATAAGCGAATGGTACTGATACTGCCCATGACCATGAGATAAGTTTGAAAGCTGCCATTGCCAGGAAGATGGGCGATAGAAACACAGGGGAAGCATGGGGAGCTCCCTGTTAGGTCCCGTGGGGGTGCACATCACTGTGATAGGGAGGGAGCCGACCCTACCAAGGAAGTTCCATCACTCCGTACACGTCGAGAACGTCCATCCTTAGACTCAGCGTCGTTCGCTGAGGAGACAGGCGTCTCACGGGGCTGGTTCAGTGGACCATTATCAGAGCTGCATGCACAGGTATCGTAAGACACAGAAAGAAAGGCAATCGCGTAAGAGTTAGGTAGTGAAGGTCGGTGTCTATAGGTGGAGTCTGACTGCAGATATAGGAAGGGAGAGACATTGCATTGTCCAGTGCCAGGGCATAAGAGGACACTGCATCGTCAGTGTGAGGTTCATCGTCCTGTGCACAGATCCGATGACGTCAATCTTCAGAAGGCGTACGGTGTTGTCTCTTCGTTTCGTCGTCGGCCTTATCTTCCTAACATGTTGTTCTGTGTAGGCCTGGGAATAGGGGGGGGGGGGGAGCTGTCACCCTACCTGCAGCTTGGGACAGACAGCTTGCAGACTTGATGTTCGTAGAAATGCATAAGCGACACAGGCTGAACGTATTTAATTTTGATTTCTGACTTGAGTATATCTTTCCGAAACTTTTAACCATTTCTTTCTCGCAATGTAATTTTACGGTTACTTAAAATTCCATTCTGATGAACACATCCTTAGAGGTGTCGAAAACTAGGTCGATGTACCAAACAGTTATTTGCAACCGGCTGACTGTGTGATTCCTGTGCTGAAACTAACATACGGTTATAGAGAGACACCCAAGTGTAAAACAGTAAGAAAAGACAGTGTTCATACTGAGTGTACAAGAAAACCTTATGTACGCAAGCATTAGGATTTCAAAAGCGTCGCATTCCGCGTAGAACTTCAGTACCTACCAAAATTTGAGAGAGAGAGATCCCTGATTGTGCAATTCACATATACACTGTGGATGTTGACATTACCAAGCCCGAATCAGACCGTCAGCAAACAGTCTACAACAAAGAAATTAAGCATCTAGTTCTTGTACCCCTCTACCTTTCCAAATTGGAAATTCAGCTTCCAAAACACGTAGATTTGTCGCAATTCTCTGAGCTCAAGGAACTACGTGTTGATTAAGAGCATGTCACGGCTCTTTTCTCCGAACTGAGGTGTTTTGCTGTACATGCCTCCACGCTTCTTAGCAAGAGTGTGATTCTAGAAAGGCACCTCATTGATTGCTCGAGCCAGGAACCGGTACGTGTGAAAATGTCTACAGGGAATAAGGCATTCTTAAGGCTCAAGAACAACCCAACACCTGGAGTAATGTCCATTCATTGTATACGATGACTTCGAGCGCTTCCAAGCTCCTATAGATTACTGTGAAGGCCTCTGCACCCCATATAATTTCCACACAATGCCAAGTACCGTAAGCGGCAACGTATCAAGTTTTATACTTGAATGACTCCAATCGGAACAAATTAGAATCATATACACGGGCAATCCTCGGAGATAGTTGTTTGCTGAGCTCGAAAAGCTTGTGTGGGAAGCTGATTGGATCTATGTTAACAACGTCGCCATGAAAAAGTCTCGCGGCGCAGCTAACAACGCATGCAATACGTAGTACCAACTGCCACGGCACATTTTCTTTCATAGTCTGAGCAGACAAGATGCCCTCTTTCTCGTTCAACACTTGGGTGGTTTCGATTTGTAGGCTGATAAGGTCAATGGCCTTCCTGATACCGTTGAAAAGTGAGTAACTTTTATCCAAGACAATGACGCCAAGAATGTCAATCTGGTTCCTCGATGAACCTCAATACATGAACAGCAATGTACACCTGCTTTGGACATTTTCCAAAAATTCCATAGTGTATGCCTGGGCACACACTAACTGGATCCTGTTTTCTATTGCTCTGTGCTAGAGCTTTCATGAAGCTCAGTGTTGAGAAAATGTGTCAGCATCGAATAGATGACCGATGTACACATGCTCCCATTCTTTGAATGTGGAATTTACGAAGGAATTTAACAGCGCGTGCATAGTTACTTCAAGGCGAATAACAAGCAATGAGCTACAAAGATTGCAGGCCATCTGACATTTAAGTTACATCCCTTATCTAGATGTAAATGACCTCTGTAAGTACATAACGGAGCAAATTCTATCATTTGGAGGGTCCAGTGGATGTCCAGAGGGGAAACCGACAGATTGATGGAAAAGATCCATTACGCGGCTACGGAGGAATATGTTCTGAAGGCGAAATGGCATATCCACCTATTTGCATAACGAGCACAATTACTTGCCACTGTGTGTAGAGTGCGTAGTTCCGCAAAATGGTTCGTTCCGAAGGTAGTAAGAATGATCGGGAGCAAGCAGCGGAATATTCTGCTTTATTGTAACATCCAGCAATGTCTCAGGCTGGTGATGTAACTTGTTAGTATAACCCTTGGTATTACCTCCGAGGAGCGTTGATAGTTGAAGGAGTACACTGGTGCAAACATCGAATACAGTTCTTTTGCGAAGTATGACTTTGAAAAAGATTTGTATAAGTTACTATTTAATTCAATTTTTGAAATATCATTCGAAAATGTAAAATAATATTGCGAAATTCATTTAGTTCATCTTTGCCAGGGGTGTGGTGTTGGTTCAGGAGCTTACATCGTTGGATCAAATTTCAATTGAGTTACCATCATCAATGAAGGACTAGTCGTGTGATAGTGGCCAAGATTTCAGTGCACTTCACGAAGCTTGACTATATCGGTCCGCGTCTTCTAGACCTTGCCGAACTCCTTGTGTACCAATACCACTACGGATTAGTGGAGCCAAAAGTCGCAGGTCCCAAGTAGCTTTATACTGATACAGACTGTTTCATCTACAGGGTGAAAGGCTGCAATCGACATGAAATAATGAGATAGTATCACGAAGGATTCGGCACGTTTGCATGCAAACCTTATAATCCTTTTGGAATAATACCACAAAAAGAAGGTTATTGGCCTAATAAAAGAGGAGACGAGTGCATCACAGATTGTTCAGTTTGCGGGGCTCCTGTTGAAGCTGTACACATACTGTATAGATGCAGGTGGGTAAAGGACGTGCATAGCCTCAAAAATTCTCACGATCGTAATTAAAATAGGTGCCTCCTCGAGGACATTGGCACTTCTCCACGTATGGTGTGCGAGGTAATCTTTCGATACCGAGGATCCTGACGACAAACGGTTCATTTATGGGCATAGGGCTGGAACCCTCTAGCATTCACACTGTTCACTGGAGTCGTTGAGTGTGTGGCTATGTATATATTTATTTGTAATTAATGAATGTATGTGCGGATTAGTTGGATGAACTGCCCGTCGTATTTTCATATTTGTGTGTGTGTGTGTAAGTATGCATGCCCAGTTGCACACCATGTGCGTATACGCAACATTGACTGCTGCCGCCTAGTGGTGTTGCGTGCACGTGACACAAACAGAAATATGTAACCGAAACATACACGGACGAGGGATCATCCTAGGGAAGATAGGTGCTGCAAATGGCGAGACTCATTCATATAAGCGACGTCGACAAAAGGCAGACTGTTATTACAAAGAACCCGTGAACGAGTGTCTGGAAAACGGCGAAGATGGTCGAATGATCACGTACTACTGTGGTGAACATCTACGGAGAGAGGTAGAAGGACGGTGAAGCTATCACTAGGCACTAAATGGTTGTCCGTCTGCGATTTTTCACAGAACGGGGAGTGTGGGGACTTATTACCCTGTAGGGTATGATAGATGGTGATGTGTGACGTCTCTGCAGAAAGAGATCAATGCTTTCGCGCACACAATTGGTTAGGAGCATAGTGTTCACCGTACATTGTTGAATATGGAGAACCGCAGCAGACCATCCCAAAGGGTACGCATGTTAACCCAATGACATCGTCAATTACGATTGCAGTTGGCACAGAACCACAGGATTCTACTGTCAATCAGGGGAAACGTCTCTGCTCTATGGCTGAATTACGTTTCTCCTACACTAGGTCGGTCTCATCTCCACAAACGCCGTCGTCGAGGTGAACGGCGGCTCGAAACGTGCAGCGTGCCACGAATGCAAGCTGATGGGAGCAGTATTATGCTATGTGAGACATTCGCCGGTGCTTGCATGGAGGCTGTCGTAGTAATCGAAGACATTCTGGCAGCTGCATACTACCCGCATCTCTTCATGCTTGAGTCTTCCCCGACGGTGATGTTTGTCAGCAGTATAACAACTGTCTGCGTCTCGAAGCCAGAACGGTGCTACAGTGGTTTGAGGAGCATTATAGTGAACGTACGTTGATGTCTCGGTGACAAAATTCGCCTGATGTAAATTGTATGGAGTTCATCTACGTTGCTATCTAGCGTCATCACCGCGAACGCAAATCAGAGGCGCGCTATTTACGCGAATTTCATGACCTGTGCATAGATATCTACTGCCACATACCTCCAAAAACCTAGCAACAAACTATCGGGTCCTTGATACGCAGAATCAGTGATGTATTTCGTTCCGAAGACGGGCTATTAAGCAGGTGGTCATAATGATTTGGCTAATCAGTGTATACAGGGTGAATTACCCGAAACTTTCACAGCAAATATTGCAGAAATGGAAGTACTATTGATGTGCCGTTTTCACAGAATTGATTGGTGGTCAGGGCCTCGTACTTTCAGCCAATACGCAGACTGCAAGGCTACCTACGAAGTGAATTTTTGTGAAAATACATAGTTTTTGAAATGAAACAATGTCTATTGACACTAGAACACTAAAAGTGGGGTAAATTAGAATATCACTGACGTTTGTTGCAGGATTCTAGTGAGAGTCGTGAACATGAGATCGTATTTTGAAAAGTTGTTACACCGACAATTGTTTGTGCCATTCAACCTGCGCAGTTGCTCGGTACGATGTCGATATATCTGCTTACAGTGCACTTGTGTGTTCTTTGAGTGCACTGAGACTTGCTAGTCAGTTAGTGTGTGACAGTTGAAATAGTTAGTCGTGAGGTGACGATGGAATTTACCAATGCAGAAAAATATGACTTGCTCATGGTGTATGGAGAGTGTAGGAAGAATAAGTTCTTTCTTGTATGGTGTATATGGCAAGATATCTCAATAGAAGTCAACAATCTGGGCTATGATTTATCAACCTGTGGAAACATCTTAAGTGAAATTGGTAGTGTAACACATAGACAATGTAGCAGAAGGAACCAAGTGACAACCGGAGAGAGGGAAATTAACGTTCATCCTGCTGTTGCGGTTGATTCGCATTTTAGCTACCGCACAAACACACGAGAAAGTGGCATGAGTCAGGCAAGTGTGCTGCAGAGTGTAAACGTGTGGTGTGGAATAGTGGACCATCAGCTTCTAGGCCCATTTTTCATAGATGGAACACTGAACACACACAGGTACCGCAGCGTCCTAGCACACTATCTTTCACAGATGCTAGAAGAAGTTCCTCTGGAAGCTAGGAGGAACCTGTGCTACCAATGTGATGGCTGTCTAGCCAGTAGGGGACGAAGTACTATAACATGTCTCCACGAATTGTTTCCAGATCATTCGACTGGACGCAGAGGACCTGTACCCTGGCCACCCTCTTCCCTGGATTTGACGCCTGTAGAATTTTCTCTGGAAGAATGCTGAAAGACGCTGTCTGTAAGAACATGCCAACTACACTCGATGATATGCAGCGATATATTACTGCAAAACCGATCAGACATCTCCGCTTAAATGCTAGCAAGTGTGCAGCAGACTTTCCATACCACAATAGAAGCGTGTACTGCAGCTGCCGTGATCAGTCTGAACACAATCTGAGATAGTCAGTTGTCTCGTTACTGGTTAGACTTCACATAACTAGTGTATGCACTTGTGTTGCACTTTTCAAAATATGGTATCTCGTAAGCGACTCGCACTGGAATCCTCCAACATACACCTCTGGCATTCTAATTTACCCCACTTTTAGTTTCCTAACATCAACAGCCGTTGCTCCATTTAAAAATTGTATATTTGCACAAATAGTTCACTTTCTAAGTATTACAATCTGTACACTGGCTGACAATACGAGCCCCTGGCTACCAATCCATTCTGTGAAAGACACAGGTCAAGAGCGCTTTGCATTTTTGCAATATTCGCGGTGCAAGTTATGTAATTCATCCTCTACTGTATGGAACTATTTCTGTGTGTGTGTGTGTGTGTGTGTGTATGTAAATACTGCATAGATATGTGTGTGTGTGCCTACGCGCGCGCGCATGTGTGTGTGTGTGTGTGTGTGTGTGTGTGTGTGTGTGTGTCTGTGTGTGTGTTTAATGCTGCTAGTTCCTGTTTCCTACGCGCGTACTGCGAATAGAACAGAAATGATTGAAAAATAAATAGAAATAAATGATCGGAAATGTAAATACTGTTCATAAAATGATGAAACAAATCACAAAGAAAATATAGATATATGAATAAATACACCAGCAAAAAATGTAAATACTGTATATAACAAAAAAGCATTGTAGAGAAACATCTGTGTGGTCTGTGACAAATAGCCTTGTAAATAAAAGAAATGTCAATAAACAAATTATTGTAAACAAAAATTTCACTAAGTGTATACCAAACAGAACTGCATATAAAATTGTTAATAAACAACAACCTATTATAACTAATATATTGAAAAACAGAATTGTGTGTAATAAACTAGTGGTGAATTTGTCATATCATCGTCATTACTTCCGTACCCAGTCACTATAGAATTTTTTACTTTAGCGAACCTGAACTTCTCCCCCAGAATGCAAAGACCTCAAATGAAAAGGCCTGTTCAGTTGAGCTAGTTACGAAAGATGATCGTGGGGAAGAGGGAGAGCACGAATCTTGTTGTTCATGGGGTTTTCCGACATTTTAATGGGCTCCAATTTGTCTAGAGGCTTCCCACCAGTTAAATTTTATGTGACGAATACTGAATTACGTGCCCATTTCCTTGAAGTGTGTAGGTAGTGGTGGAAGGTACCCGTGGATGACCTAGACTATAGTTCGCGAAAGTGCCTATAGTGCGTTGAGGCTCCTCTGAATGACATCGATCCATTCCCCGTGGTTCACATGGTGTGGTAGGAGGGGAGGGTGGGTGGGGGGGGGGGGGGACTGTCAGGGTAATAATGAATATAAGATAGCATAGTGTGTAACCTGACACCGGAAGTCCTTATCTTATATCTAAAAATAGCGCTGAAAACCTACTGCTTATCAATTATGTTATTATATTCCCTTGCTATCTGCTGTAATTAACAACACAGAACTAGTTGTAGACATAAGTAACTTCAAAGAAGCTTATTCGTGATAATCAAGAGGAAAATGTGATGACAGTGACAACCGTAATAGTTCTGGTAAGAAAGGGCACCAGACAGACGGTTTAGTGAAGTTCATAAATCCAGAGACGTATCACTGCAGTATAGAAAACAGCTTACCATGATCCTAGTTAGTGCACAAATATAAGAGTACTATACCGTGATTAACATACAACATTTGTAGCACTAACACTTTATTTTTAGCTCGTTTATATAAGTTGTGTCAGCTGCATAGCCGAGCTGGTTATATATTATGTTGTAGCTCTGGGACTGGGATCCATCGTGTTTGGTTTTAGAATCTTTTCTGTTTACTGTGACTCTTACATCTCGTAATACTGTCTGATGTATATAGCGTAACACTTCGTATATTTATCACACTTCCCCTGTAGGTTCATAATTAAGATTTCATTGCATTTCTAATCGCTGTTTTTGCGAAGATTTTTAATATCATGTTGGTTCTAGTATCTATAGGATCTAACTGACCTGTCTTGTCACTTCAGACAACTTTCAGTGTTGTCTAGAAGACAGGGTGTAGAATAGCGTTAGGATTATGAAATGGTGATATTTATACACCGCAGCAGCCAAACTGAACGAAGTTTCTCTGGCCGACTGACCGGCAAGCGACGGAGAAGCGCGTTGCATCTGCACCGGAAAACGCAGTTTCGCAAGTTCCGCTCCGGCGTATGAACCGTAACATTTCCCGCGGCAAGACCCCCACCGGACGGAAAGGCACCACGACGCGTGAGTTGCATGTCTCTCACTTGCATAACCGACACCGGGCCTCATCTGGCGATGAACAAATGCAGTCTCATAACAGGACCTAGCAAGTTTTGCTCGTCTTTATCATGTTACAGATGGTGAGAAGCACCACCTTGTCTTAATAACGCTTCAAAATATTGGGGAGCTTTATTATCAAGGAAAAAGATAAAAAAGCTATTTCCACTAAGTGTGTCACGAATAATACGTTGTAGGCGCAATGGGTAGTCTGTTTTTAAATAGGTAAGCTTTTCATAATAAGCTATATGGAAGAAATATTAGTCGCCCCCAAGCACGCTAGTTGCTTAGTTGCTTTCATGAGCATTGGGTGATGGTGAACTGGTACCACGCATGCATGTGACCCTCAACCGTTGTCGTAAGTGAATGCACCTGCCGATCGCTTAAGTGAACCAGCCCGATGAGGTGCGAAGACGGGGAGATGTGACAGAACGGCACAAAGGATTACTGGAAGCGCCAATTACAGAAACATTTAGGAAGTTTCCCCAATTATTGTTGTATCAACGACGACTCTCCAAACGAACCTGCGACCAGTGCACACCTTGTTAATGGAACTCATTTTCTACCTGCTTTCGCTCGTGAACGAAAATCCATATCACTCTATTTTCGAGCGAGCAGTGCACAGGGAACAGTGTGCCTTGAACATCTGGAGTCAGGTATGTCGCAGATAGCCATTGCTCGTAGTGACACATAAAGCTAGATTTCTTGAGCAGGTTCCCCAACAAAGGAACTGGACAGTAGCTGGCTGATAGCATATAGTGTGGTCGGACGAGTCGCGGCTTTTCCTCTCTTCAAGTAGAGCAAAGCATCGCTGAACAGACAGCCCAATGAGGAACAAGGTGATTCTCTGATGTTAAGGAGGCGTTTTTCATAGAATTATATGGAGTGACTTGTTCAGGGCATTGTGGACATTAACAAGGATATTTGTTTCAAAATTGTCTGTGAGGAAGTGTAGCTACTTCTTCTTCTACTGCTTCGTATGCTGTGAACATTCCCTTCTTCATAGACGACCACAGTTCCGAGTTTGATAAAACACCCAGGCATATTTACAAGTACATTCATCTTTATTCATGGTCCATCATCGACCAAACTGAACGGACCGTTTTTGACATTAAATACTTTTTACAATTCTTAAAAGAGAAATTTTTATTGGATCCTAGCATATAATTACGATTTTACAATTAATAAAAATTCTAAAGAAAAAATATCGTTAGACTGGTATATTAGAGAAATGTATCTCAAAAGTATTTAATTAGGAAGTAAAGAACAGAATATAGCATAAAATATGAAAGATACCGCTATCAGTGACACTCCAAATGCGAGAGATTCAGTAGTACACTTCGAGCCACTCGCCTCTACTTTGATTTCTAATCGTGGTAATTGACTGTAGGAAATCTTCTCCGAATGAAAGTCGAGAAGCTTGCCTATGTCTGTCTTCTGTTCTATTCTAATTTAAACTAAGGCCTTGTATCGTACTGTATGTGTGGTTGGTGGTTATCTTTTAGAAGCAGACTAGTGATCCAGTGACATTACTTCTAAAATATAGCTATTACAGGTTAAACGAGCCTGTTAGGGCACACCCTGGAACGATTACATCTAGTTATAGTTTACAGATGTTTCATCTAGGTGTACCCTCATTTAAGAGCTGATAGGCGTCAATATATCAGTGTTGTGTGCCCCATTTTGTTTCCACTGCATCTTTCCCCAACTCTAAACTGTCACTGTCAGAGTCAATGTTTTCGTTCTGTTGAGTGTCGGATACTTTCCATGGGTCAGGTTCATCTCGCATAACTGCCTCTGTGGCTTGTCTGTACAATCTTTTTTTATGCTTTCAGCATATTCACTCTATTACAAAAAAGATTTGTCTATGGCCTGGAATCTCGTAGACTGGAATAGGATTGTCTTCAGTAATGAACCTCTCTTTGAATTGAGCCTCAATGACTAGTGGAGATGTGTCTGGAGACGTCCCAGACCTTAGCAGTAAAGTCCCATAAGATTTCAACAGAAAAAAAAACTCTCGGACAGCGATGGGATATCAACCTGACTGTCGCCTGCTATACGGCCCATAAAGCAGGAGTGATGATTTGGGGTGTTATGTCTTTTCATAGCTGGGCATCTTTGGTTGTCATCCATAACAACCTGACAGTACAGCGGTACGTCGGGAATAGTTTTGATGTCTTCACGGCAAGCCATCCTGCGCTTACATTTCAGCAAGATAATGAACACTAGCTAACGGCAAGAGTTTCTACGGATTGTCTTCCTGCTTGACAAATTATGCCTCGTCCAGCAAGGACGCCGGATCTCTCCGCAATTGAGAACGTTTGGAGCACCCACTAACCCCCTCGGGATATTGAAGATCAAATGCGCCAGCTGTACAGAATTTGGCTTGATATCCCTCAGGATGGCATCCAGCAACTCAGCAGTCAGTGCCAAGCCAAATAACTGCTTGCGTAAGGGTCAGAGGTGGACCAATGCTTTTCGACTTGCTCGGTTTGTGTCAAATCTTTCTGAAATCATAATCATTTGTTTATGTGTACATGTACATCTACGGATCTCCGTCCCATTCGAATAACTCCCAGATGTCGGGAAAAGAAGTAAATTATACGGCCTTTAAGACTTGTTGCCCACTCACTCGCCACAGCTGTAGTTGGCGCTTATCGCTTAATATGACCCCGTAGTTTCCTTTATTTTTCCTGGCCTGCCCCCTTTCAGCCAGTGTGTCACAGTTTAGTGACGGATTGTTAAATTAATCGAGCCTACTCCGAGCACTAAGCACGGTTCTTGGACTGATATGGTGCCCAGCAGAACACTTCTTTGATCTCGCCATCTACGGTTCTGATCGGTGTGCGACAAGCGTTTGTGCACTCATGTGCGCGTGCTAACATACACTGAAGTGACAGAAGCCACGCGATAGCGAAATGGAGATATACAGATGGCGATGGTACCGCGCACACGAGATATAACAATACATTACATTGGCAGAGCTGTCACTTGTATTCAGGTGATTCACGCGAAAGGGTTGCTGACATGAATGTCACACGACGAGAATTAACGGACTTCGAATGCGGAGTGGTGGTTGGAGCTGGACACGTAGGACAATCCATTTCGGAAATCATTGGGGAATTCAGTGTTACGAGATCCACAGTGTCAAGAGCGTGCCGAGAATACCAAACTTCAGACATTTCTTCTCATCACGGGCAACGCAGTGGCCGACGACCTTCACTTAACCACAGAGAGCAGCGGTGTTGGCGTAGAGTTGTCAGTATTAACAGACAAGCAACACTGCGTGAAATAAAAGCAGAAATCAATGTGAGACGTACGACGAACTTATTCGTTAGGACAGTGCGGCGAAATTCAGCGTTAATGGGCTCTGGCAGCAGATATCCGACGCGAGTGCCTTTGCTAACGGCTCCACATGGTCCGCAAAGCCTCTCCTGGGATCGTGACCCTTTCGGTTGGAACGTAGACGACTGATAAATGTGGCCTGGTGAGATGAGTCCAGATGTCAGATGGTAAGAGCTGATAGTAGGGTTGGAGAGCGGCGCAGGCCTCACGAAGCCGTGGATCAAAGTTGTCAACAAGGCACTGTGCAAGCTCGTGGTGGCTCCATAATGGTGTGGGTTACCAGATGACGCCATACATGGACTTCAAGTTTCTCCATAACTTTTATGGTTGACAATGCGCCATGTCACCGGGTCACAGCTGTTCGCGTTTGGTCTGGAAGTGCTGGACAATTCGAGCGAATGATTTAGCTACCCAGATCACCCGACATGAATTCCATCAAATATTTAGGACTTAATTGAGACATCAGTTGTGCACAAAATCATGCACCAGCAACTTTCCCAATGATGGACAACTTCAGAGGCAGCATGGGTCAATATCTCTACATGGGACTTCCAATGTCTTGTTAACGCCATACCATCTCGAGTTGCTGCACTATACCGGGCAAGACTCTTGTCACCTCAATTAGTACTGAGCCAAACAGGGCACGCTGAACATTCCTATTACTTGAAGCATAGGTCAGAAAGTGTTGGTGTCGATGTGTGTGAGTTTGTATACAAGTTGTGTACAATTGCATGTTTTATGTATTGGTTAAATGTCAGTCTGTACCCCTGAGTATCAGTTTACGTATTTTCTGTGAAAATTTGCATGGTTTAAATTTATAATCGGGTTTCGCTGTAGATTACCTTTCAGCAATATGTAGACTCTCTTGTATGGAGCCACCGGGCATTTGTTATTCTGGCATCAAAATCCAGTCGTGTGTAAACATTACTGGCTTAGGTTTCCAATTCTCTTATTGAGTTGGCTGATCCAATAAATCATCAGCGTATACGACAATCCCGTTAATCTTCGTATCGTCATTCATTTGTGTAATCAGGGGCTCAATGGAAAGACCCCGATAGTTGAGCATACATATTGAACACTGCGAGCATCTCTTTATGATTCTCTTGATCATTTTAATTGCAGCCTCATCATTCAACTACTCTATTGCAACAGTAATCTAGTTGATTACTGTATATAGTTGCTGGTACGAGCAGTCCCAGCAGTCTCGCGTACGTCGCGGAACACCAGAGGTTACCAGCTGCCCAGACGATGTCTATGAGTATTGGCATTACGTACTTGCGGTTGACATTGCGTGCTAATCTTAGTGGCCGGTTAGTTGCTTCTTCAATCGACATGTTTTCACGGAACCCGTAAGGTCGTGGGCTGAACTCCAGGAGCCATCTGTGATCTTCTAACCGTTTACAAAGAAGCCGCTTCTGGACTTTAGCCTAGGTGTTGATCAGGAGATTGGCAGTAGGTCTTCAAATTAGCCGGGTTTTTAACTTTCGATGTTGTGAAAGTCACTGTGTTTGTTAATTACTGGGCTGGAGGCACTATCCGCTTCATTTATTCCGCAGTCTTACGGCTTCGTTTATTAACTCAATTAAAAATGATGTAATCTGTGATGCTATTCGCTTAATGATCTCGGAGTGAATGCCGCCCGGTCCAGGTACTATTTCATCTTTAATTTTACAACGGCTAGCACCCCCTCTGCTAGTGCAAAGGGACATGAGGCTGTCTGGTTGTGTATTCTAGCTATATTAGAGCTCTTAGTTTGCTGTGGTGTGGATCGTCCATAACGAAGTTGTCATCAGGAAGGAGTCTGCAAAAACAGAAATTTAGCTGTGCTCCGTGGGAAGGTTCCGACAGCCCACCTCCTATGTGTGGCAAGTACCAACGATGTTTGTCATCGGTTTGTATGGTTCTTAACTATGTTGGAACATATCCTAACGGCGTCATTTTGTTTGAAGTAGTAGGTCCTTCTATTGTCGCTCCGCTTACCTAAATTGTTCCAGTCTTATTTGTTTCTTTCCAGAAGTTACTGGCCTCTTGTAGTACCTGCGCTTGGTTCTCGAATCTCCTTCGAATCTGCTAAGTTCGTTCGACCAGAGTATCTTCCTTTTTGTGATTTATTACTGTTGGGATTGCTTTCTCTTCCACCTCTTGAAATACCTCAGTCGGGCTATCTACACACAACAACAAAAAGTTTTGCATCACCCCAGTTCCCAGAACTCGTGAAGATAGACGTTCACTGTGGATATTGTATCACAGACACAGTCCCTGTGATTGTTCAGAGATCTCACTAAACCTGCCCAAAGATGTAAACAACCATGCATGAGTAGCGCCTATTAGACGGAGAAAGTACGACAGCCGAGTAGTACCAGTCATTCCACCAGGAAGGACGTAGACGCCTCGTCTTGTCTGTAGTTCAACCACGCCTAGAGAGTCAATGCCGCGGTTCGATCGCCAGGAAGGGATCTCAATAAGAGAAGTGTTCAAGCGTCTTGGAGTGAACCAAAGCGATGTTGTTCGGACATGGAGGAGATACAGAGAGACAGGAACTCTCAGTGACATGCCTCACTCACGCTACTACTGCAGTGGATGACCGCTAACTACGGATTACGGCTCGGAGGAACCCTGACAGTAACGCCCCCATGCTGAATAATGTTTTTCGTGGAGCCATAGGACGTCGTGTTACGACTCAGACTGTGCTCAATAGGTTGCATGATGCGCAACTTCATTCCGTCGTCCATGCCGAGGTCCATCTTAGCAACCACGACACCATGCAACGTGGTACAGAGGGGCCCAACAACATGCCAAATGACTGCTCACGATTAGCATCATGTTCACTTCACCGATTAGTGTCCCATGTGCCTTCAACCATACAATCGTCGGAGACGTGTTTGGTGGCAACCCGGTAAGGCTGAACGCCTCAGACACTCTGTCCAGCTAGTGTAGCAAGGTGGAGGATCCCTGCTGTATCGGGGTGGCATTATGTTTGGCCGAAGTACGCCACTGGTGGTCATGGAAGGCGCCATAACGGCTGTACGATACGCGCCATCCTCCGACCGATAGTGTAACCATATCGGCAGCATATTGGCGAGGCATTCGTCTTCATGGACGACAATTCGCGCCACCATCGTGCACATCTTGTGAATGACTTCCTTCAGGATAACACATCGCTCGACTAGAGTGGACAGCATGTTCTCCAGACATTAACCCGTTCGAACATGCCTGGGATAGATTGAAAAGAGCTGTTTATTGACGACGTGACCCACCAAACATTCTGAGCGATCTACGCCGAATCACCATAGAGGAATGGGACAATCTGGACCAACAGTGCCTTGATGAACTTGTAGATAATATTCCACAACAAATACAGGCATGCATCAGTGCAGGAAGACGTACTACTGGGTATTAGAGGTACCGGTGTGTACAGCAATCTGGACTACCACCTCTGAAGGTCTCGCTGTATGGTGGTATAACATGCAATGTGTGGTTTTCATGAGCAATAAAAAGGGCGGGCCGGCCGCTGTGGCCGAGCGGTTCCATGTGCTTCAGTCCGGAACCGTGCGACTGCTACGGTCGCAAGTTCAAATCCTACTTCGGGCATGGATGTGTGTGATGTCCTTAGGTTGGTTAGGTTTAAGTAGTTCTAAGTTCCAGGGGACTGGTGACCTCAGATGTTAAGTCCCATAGTGCTCAGAGCCATTTGAACCATTTGAAAAGTGGCGGAAATAATGTGTATGTTGATCTCTATTCCAATTTTCTGTATAGGTTCTGGAACTCTGGGAACAGAGGCGATGCAAAACTTCTTTTGATGTGTGTATCTTTAGCGAATGTTACCTTTTATATGAGAAAGCTCTTGTATCGCTATAAAGTCCTGTAATATCAGCCACTTTGATTTACTAAACAGAAACCGCTTGTTGTGTGTTTTTAGAGTCACGTGCATGGCTGTACTTGTGATTATGACATTGATATCGCTGTGTATAGCCTCGTTACTCATCTCCCATGTTGTGATTAGCCGTATACATTTTACGTCCCTATTAATTATTTACAGGTTGTTCTCGTGATACTGTCACATCTCGCCAGTACGCTAAATCGAAGATTTGGAACAGCAGATGAAATGCCACAATAACATCGCCCGCTGTTCGGTAGCCCTAGAGGTTCTAATCTCCCATGAGTGGCTTCCGGTGGGTATGGGATGCGTGAAAAATCTTGCGGACTCTCTTCCTCGTTGATGTGAGGAGTTTATCATGGCTAGAGACGATATTGCACGGAATTAACTCGATATATCTTCGGAAGGACAAGTTTTTTTTCCTGTCTGTTAAGTGAAACGAGGTCCTAGACATTCATAAGCGAAAAACATTATTTCATTTAAAATAATAGTACTGGAAAACGACTGGAGAAGACTAGAAACAAAAATATTCTCCACTTGTGTCGTCAGCGTGCGATTTAATTTAATTAGTTGTTACCTGCTTTGTCTTTAGTTTTCTTACCGCGGCTGGAGAATTCGTAAGAATTTCCTTTATTCCTGTCAACTCAGTAATTCATAAAAAAACGTGAAAATCGTTTGAAGGCTTTCTACAATAAATTCTTGTTCTTGTAGTTAATGTGAGATAATGCGAATATTAATGATTCGATACATGTCATGCTTTACAAAATGCGACCTGCAAACTCCTGAAAATAATCAGAAACATATAGTACCAAAGTAAGTGTGCAATGTGCATTCCGCTAAAACTCAGAAACGAGTCCCAATACAGTCAAGAGTTGTATGGCATGGTAGCCCACTCAGCCATCGACGAAGCAAAAGGTTCCTGTTTTTACCTGAAGGGAGTGCTATTGAAGATTTAAGGACTGGGAAGTTTCGATCTCTAGAAATTGTTTGGACATTACAGAACATTCTAGAGTATCCGAGAGCTTTCCAGAACATTCGAGAGTATACGAGTGCATTCCATAACATCCCAAAATTTTCCGGAATGTTCCACAGCGATCCGAGATGTTCTGGAATGTTGGGAAATAGTCTGGAACATTCGGGAAGATTCCAAAATGTTTAGGGACATCCTGGAACATCCACAATCATTGTGGAACGTTCAAGAATACTGTATAATGCCCGCGCGGTTAGAAGCGCCATGTCACTGATTGCGCTGCCCTTCCCGCCGGAGATTCGCCTTCTCCCTCGGGCATGGGTACGTGTGTTGTTTTTAGCATAAGTTAGATTAAGTTAGTTTTATGGAGTGTGTAAGTCTAGGGACCGATGACCTCAGCAGTTTGGTCCCTTGGGAATTCACCCACGTTTGAACAACTGTCGAGTGTCGTGGAATGTACTGGAACATTGTGGACCATTCGAAGCCTTTTCAGTACGTACTAGAATTCGCCACTGGTGGGGCTACTCTCTGGTAGGTGTATATAAAGCAGTACCCATCGTGGGTTCGAATATTGTTTCTTATCAGTGACGAAGGGAGGAACGGAAAAAGTAGTGCAATGAGTGAATAAAAACAAAGAGTGAAGTGCAGTAGTCAAAGTGATACAGTAACTGAATATAAATTGAAGATGAAGGCTAAGAAGTGTGTAAAGTGTACTTAGTGTATTTGTTAGTAAGAAGTTGATTTGATTTACATTTCAAACAATGCTCAAACGTAAAAGATGAAGAGATCTGGCCAGTTCTGAAGCAAAACGGTGAAAACAAAAAGAACAGCAGGAAAACGAACAGATAAAGAGTTGCGAAGCACGTTTAAGTCCCAACGAACGACAAATGAGCACAGGGCGAAGCACAGAATCCAAGAAAAATGAAATGAACGGATTGAAGAATCAAGAATTGCGACAAAATCTTATAATAAAAGACTGCGAACTGAAGCTAGCCATGAAAATGTCACGCTACGAGAGGCGCGGACAAAGACAATTGGACAGTACAACCTAACATGAAGATTTACACTACTATTAGACGAAAGAATATAAGGAACACAAACACAATCAGATAAATGGACGACATATGCCAATTCTAAAACTCGAAAGACTTCGGTAGAGAAGCACCAGAATTCTGTTGAATGAATCGAAAAATAGGATTACCACCAATTAAAGCACCTCCACACGAATTTTTATAATACATGACAGGGGAAAATTCAGAATAAAAACATAGTCTTCAAAATATAAAAGCGTGCAACGCCTGCTTTCTTTCGATGTCAATTCGATCATCACTAACAGAGATGAAATCGATTATGTCTTTTTTTTCTTTTTTTTTTTCAGGCAAGGACACATCAATCACAACAAGGAATTACTACTACCACCACCCAAAGAAGACCATAAATTTCGGCAAGTATATATAATCGGAAATTAAGTAACAGAAATTGATGGTTCAAATGGCTCTGAGCACTATGGGACTTAACTTCTGAGGTCATCAGTCCCCTGGAACTTAGAACTATTTAAACCTAACTAACCTAAGGACATCACACACATCCATGCCCGAGGCAGGATTCGAACGTGCGACCGTAGCAGGCGAGCGGTTACAGATTGACAGAAATTGATCAACGATGCACAAGTATCAGTGGAGTTGGACAAGAAGTAGTCCAAGGTGTGCAGAGGATCCTACACAAATACCATCGACTGATTCACATATTCAAAAAAGTACTAAACAGAATGATTTCTGATGACTACAGTGTTATAATTCGAACCAACAAAAGACTATCTTCAGAACGTGAATGTCGACTTAATGCACCTCAGACAGACGAAGTCGCCATCGTAATTGTGAACTATGAAAACACAAGCCATGGCATAATTGCACAACGAAGAAAAGAAGGACTACAGTCCACTGCAAAGACACACTGTTCATATAATAGCCTCCAATATCCATTAATATTTATTCGCGGAGAGGACGGGTAAAACTGTAATGTGAAACAAATCCTACCTGAAATAGATAAACAAACAAGCAAACAAAAAGGTCCCTTCTAAGGAGTTCTATGCTTACCGCGTAATGATCAGAGACAATGAAATATAAAATCACAATCTCCACACCCGCCATTTATTCCAGAAATTACTGGCACATATGAACGCAAAAATAGAAGCGGAACGGATGCTTCACCTACGACTGAATCACAAGAAACTTCACACGGAAGAATACATCCACCTACGAGACGCAAACATAAATGACGGAAACATTGACGAATTTGGAACAATGGTAATCTTACCCTCATCATACATAGGAAGTCAGAGATACATGCACGAATACACATAAGATGCCATATAAGAAAATATGGACGACCTGACTTCTTCATAACATTCACTCGTCGTAGCCAGAAGTCAAAGAACAGCTAAGATACTGACTAGTTCCCACGCCGCGACACGACATAATAGCCCAAGTTTTCAGACAAAAACAAATGGTAATTATTGAAGTCATCGCAAAATACAACACCTTCGGAACCGTTAGATGCTGGATGTACGTGACAGAAACGAGGACTGCCTCACTCACACAATCTCGTATGGCTAGACAACAGAAATCATCCCATGGATGAAATTGGGCAAGCTGAATTTCCCAATCCACAAGCAGATTCGGAACTGTACGAGATGGTAGTGAAAAACATGATTCAATAACCATGCGGGCCATTAAACCGCAAATCGCCGTCCATGGATGATGGAAAAAAATACAACAAAGTACCCAAAACAATAGTTGGACGACACCAAACCGGAAATGATAGCTATCCACAAATACACTCCTGGAAATTGAAATAAGAACACCGTGAATTCATTGTCCCAGGAAGGGGAAACTTCATTGACACATTCCTGGGGTCAGATACATCACATGATCACACTGACAGAACCACACAGGCAAAAGAGCATGCACAATGTCGGCACTAGTACAGTGTATATCCACCTTTCGCAGCAATGCAGGCTGCTATTCTCCCATGGAGATGATCGTAGAGATGCTGGATGTAGTCCTGTGGAACGGCTTGCCATGCCATTTCCACCTGGCGCCTCAGTTGGACCAGCGTTCCTGCTGGACGTGCAGACCGCGTGAGACGACGCTTCATCCAGTCCCAAACATGCTCAATGGGTGACAGATCCGGAGATCTTGCTGGCCAGGGTAGTTGACTTACACCTTCTAGAGCACGTTGGGTGGCACGGGATACATGCGGGCGTGCATTGTCCTGTTGGAACAGCAAGTTCCCTTGCCGGTCTAGGAATGGTAGAACGATGGGTTCGATGACGGTTTGGATGTACCGTGCACTATTCAGTGTCCCCTCGACGATCACCAGAGGTGTACGGCCAGTGTAGGAGATCGCTCCCCACACCATGATGCCGGGTGTTGGCCCTGTGTGCCTCGGTCGTATGCAGTCCTGATTGTGGCGCTCACCTGCACGGCGCCAAACACGCATACGACAATCTTTGGCACCAAGGCAGAAGCGACTCTCATCGCTGAAGACGACACGTGTCCATTCGTCCGTCCATTCACGCCTGTCGCGACACCACTGGAGGCGGGCTGCACGATGTTGGGGCGTGAGCGGAAGACGGCCTAACGGTGTGCGGGACCGTAGCCCAGCTTCATGGAGACGGTTGCGAATGGTCCTCGCCGATACCCGAGGAGCAACAGTGTCCCTAATTTGCTGGGAAGTGGCGGTGCTGTCCCCTACGGCACTGCGTAGGATCCTACGGTCTTGGCTTGCATCCGTGCGTCGCTGCGGTCCGGTACCAGGTCGACGGGCACGTGCACCTTCCACCGACCACTGGCGACAACATCGATGTACTGTGGAGACCTCACGCCCCACGTGTTGAGCAATTCGGCGGTACGTCCACCCGGCCTCCCGCATGCCCACTATACGCCCTCGCTCAAAGTCCGTCAACTGCGCATACGGTTCACGTCCACGCTGTCGCGACATGCTACCAGTGTTAAAGACTGCGATGGAGCTCCGTATGCCACGGCAAACTGGCTGACACTGACGGCGGCGGTGCACAAATGCTGCGCAGCTAGCGCCATTCGACGGCCAACACCGCGGTTCCTGGTGTGTCCGCTGTGCCGTGCGTGTGATCATTGCTTGTACAAGCCTCTCGCAGTGTCCGGAGCAAGTATGGTGGGTCTGACACACCGGTGTCAATGTGTTCTTTTTTCCATTTCCAGGAGTGTACATAAGAGGAACACCCACAAACAGTGGCTTCACAGCAAAAACACGAATACGAGGTAGCGACGAACTGGAAATCGATTATCAATGGGTAGTACCATACAGCACACTACTTTCCAAAATATTCTAAGCATACATAAACGTAGGATACTGCAATTCAGCAAACACTGTCACATACGTGAACGAATGCAGTGACATGACAGTATTTCAAATTGACAAAGACAGAGAACAACAAAACAGAAACGACGAGATCCTTGTGTATCAAATGAGAAGATACATCAACAGTAACGAAACAGCTTGGCGCATATTCGGCTTTCCGATACACGAACGCGAACCAAGTGTGCAAAATCTAGCAGTACGTTTGGGCAATGGTCAGAGAGTTTACTTTACAAAAGACACCGCCAGAAAAACTGGAAGCGAACCATCTCAGAACACATCATTAACAGGTTTTTACCAACTGTGCCAAACGGATCCATCCACGCAAACATAGAAACACGTATTATACGTAGAACACAACAAGAAAAATCTTTCAACGACGAAAACAAGAAATTCCAGTGGAAGATCATCCAGGAGTCATGAAAACTCACGCACTAGACCGAGAATACAGCGTACATCCGAACAACGCTGAATGTTTCTATCTCCAGATCTCTCTACACGAAATACGGGGATGAGCAACTCTCACAGATCTCAAGACTATAGACAGTTACCTATGCCAGAGGCACAGAGAAGCACGCCAACGCTTGGGAATACTGGAAAACCACATCCAGTGGAAATTAACACTACAAGAAGTCTCACTCACAGCGTAACATAATTGAGAGACTTGTAGCACGTAACCTATCGAATCCAAAACGCCTGCCGGTGTGGCCGAGCGGTTCTAGGCGCTACAGGCTGGAACTGCGCGACCGCTACGGTCGCAGGTTCGAATCCTGCCTGGGGAATGGATGTGTGTGATGTCCTTAGGTTAGTTAGGTTTAAGTAGTTCTACGTTGTAGGGGACTGATGACCTCAGCAGTTAAGTCCCATTTGAACCATTTGAATCCAAAACAGCTATGGGACTTCTTCAAAGAGAGTATGAGTGATGACATATTGTACCAAATTTGACAAACTCATCTTGATCCGACCATAGAATTCAGCGACATCTCCCGTGGAAACCTCATCCGCCTAGAAGATAAATGTTTAGCAATAAACTACCAGACCTTAGTACATCTTGGGACGCAAGCACCACGGAAAGATGCTATCAGTGTGCTAAACTTCGAAATTACACACGAAAAAAATCTGCAACACTGCATGTGAGGTGAAGCAGTGAGCGGAATTTGTGATAAACTGAGTGAAAGCAATGCACTAAACATTAGCTGATTGAGACACCAACCAGGGACACGAAACAGGATAAAAAATATAAGTACAGAAACGTACATAACCTCTACCCTCGAAACAGCTCTCCACAAATACGTAATAATTTTCCTCATGGCTAGTTTGCAGATGACATGCTGTCAAAAATTCGAGAAAAACGAGCACTAAAATCGATGACAATAATACAGTTCAGTTAGCGATGTAATTTTAAAGTGAGCATCCAAACAAAACCAAGGAAATTGCAAATATTGTATTTCTTAGGCGTACAGCAGTTAAATTATTACAAATGTGATATTGTACTTTACAATAATAAAACTTGACCCACAGAAGATGACACACTACTGTCGAAACATGCCTAGGTAAATATAAAAAATAAATAAACTAATTTCCAAAACCATCCAGTTTTTAAGTTGTAAATAGTTATAATAGGTTTTCAATATTTTTTGTGTTTCCTACTTTAAAGTTTATCTTTGTGCTATGGCGGTGTTGTGCTGTCTTTGCATCTTCCGACTGGCGCCTCGGTAGGACGCGCGAGTGCCGCATTAATTCGCTAGATTTACTGCTGTTTGCGAGTGAGGAGAAGGCGGGAACAGTGCCAGTGTTGGGGAATTGGTGTTGGTACGAGGCAGCAGCAGCAGCAGCAGATACTGACTGAGAGGCCAGTCTGTTAACATGGTGACCGTTGAGGTCTCTTTTTTGTACGTGGAGCCATATGCACGACAGCATACATTGTGGCTGATTTCTGGGTTTTGGAGACAGGTCGCCTTCTGGAATGCTCTAGCCGTTTGCAGTTTGGATGTCAGAGGTCGGAACAGTGCTTTGAATGGTGGCATAGGGAGTAGTAAAGAAATTATCGTGCGTACTGTATTTATTTCCTCATTGAACCTGTGGAGTTTAAAACGTAAGGTTTTGTTGCGTTACTGTAATCTATTTGAAATAACAAGTGTAGCTTTGTTGATTTACTTACTAATTTGCGTTTATGTGTGTATAGGGTGTGGTGTCACCACAAGGCACCACAGTTGCTACGTTGTTGGCTTAAAATAGGCCGCGGTCCGTCAGTACACATCGGACACGCGAGTCGCCACTGTCGACGCTAGCAGACCGAGCGCCGCCACTCGGCTGGTCTTACGAGACAAGCTAGCGCACTGGCCAGTTCTACAGCAGACGTTAATAGGAATGGTTCACTTATAGCTTCAGAGATCTTATTTGCAGAGACGCTAGTTAGCATAGCCTTCAGCTAAGTCAGTAGCTACGACCTAGCTAGGCGCCGCATACAGTTTATGCATTGGCAGTTGATCTATAGGTGTGAAGCAATCAGAATTTTAAAGAAGTATTCGCAGTTCAGTCTATAACTGCACTGGAAATATTATTGTACAAAGTCAAGATCGACGATCACCGCTGATGCTGCATTAAAGCTAAGTATTTAATTGTATTCCTACCTACTAACGTTCTAATCACCTAAGATGTTCCAGATACAACTCGCCAAGTACAGTTCATTGATCCTCACTTCAGCTTACGTGATTAACGCACGAAGTTAATAGCCAAACCTCGTGTTCAGACAAAGGGTCAAATTGTGAGACTCAGCCAGGTCACCCTTTTTCCATGAGGCACACAGTTCCGCCTCATACACGACGTAAGAAGTGTTGCATGGGCAGTTGGTCTGTTAGAATCTCCAAGTTAGTCTTGCGTTACATGATGTTAGCTTAGATGGGCCACTGAATGAAGTGGTAAATTTGTCTTTGAATAGATTTACCCAATTCTGCCAGCGGTACTTACTGCGCGCTGATGTTTGAATTTGTTGTTCCTTAGCTTTAAGTCATTTCTTATCGGTCGTAAGTTCTGAGCAATGTGGAATCAGCATTTGATGTTTTAAACTAATGTTTCTTATAAATTTGTTTTAGAAGGGTTTAAATCTTCAAGGTCTGCTACCTTAATCTTATCTGTAAATGTTAAGCCTAAAGTCCGTGTCAGGCAGGTAAGCTTGTATCTATTATTCTGTGGTTTCAAAAGAGCATTCCATGATTGCAAAATCTGCCACTGGTTATCACAAGTGTCTTGTTCTTTTATATTAGAAGTTTTAGTACTGTAATAGAAGTTTCTCCTTATAATTAAAAGTTGTAAGCCTTAGGGTTAAGTACTTTCTTGACAGCAATGAGTCCTGAGTCGTGACTTTGTAACTGGCGCGGCGCTTGTCCGCGTGTACGTATTTCTATATTTCGGCCTGTGTACGTACCTGGACGGCGTCTCTGCTGGCAGGAGTTTTGACTCCAGCTGCAGCTGCTAAACAAGTTAAGTTTTCTGGATATTCTATTTAATGCGTGGTTTTAAGTAACTGCATTTTCGAGCTTGCTCTGTCTTGTGGTTTAACGTAACGAAGATAAGAATCCACTTTCTGTACTTGAGTTTAATAACATGTACTATACTTAAGATTTTGAACGTTTAAATTCCATATGTAATTCACTGCTCTTGATAGTCAGCTTTGCCTAAAGTGGTTGCACACTTTTTGTGGCTCATTGCAAGACTACGAGACTTAACTTGTGCTCTTTCTTAAAGGATTGATTCCTATTCTTGGTTGTTGTATAATTTAATTTAGGAACCTTTATTTAATTCAACTTTATACTTGCGTGGGTTTTATTTAAGGGCCTTACGACCGTTTAAAATGTTGGCTGACTAACTTGTTGTCTACTGAGTTCTGAGGGTGACCTCTACAGTGGTAACGGTGGCTCGGGCCTACTTATTGTGATAAAAAGTATTTATTTCAATAGTAGTTCCTCCGTTTTAAATTTGCTTGTGTAAGTGAAGCTTGTTGTTCAAATTTATAGCTCTCTTGTCTTAAACACTGCTTATGTAAGAGAAACTTGAAGTTCATTATTATGTATCAGGTGCAAGAGAAAATTGTAGTTTTAATTATCATTCTGATTGCTGGCATATTTTGAAATAAATTTCTAATTTATTAGGGAAAAATAATGTGCTCCTGTTTCCGCCCTTTCACGTCTCCTATCCTTTGTTCATCCTATGTTTGGACATTTCAGTCTTTTAATTCCAAAATTTACACAATATTATATCAATTCCCTGAGCGAAGCTGGGTACATCAGCTTGATCATGTATATCTAAAGTTACGTCGTGGTTCAGATTACATATCAAATGCAAATCCCCCCAGAATTGGTTTACTAACATTTTCACAGACAGAAGGGAAATGCCTGCCTCCTGCCATAAGAGGAGAGTGACAAAACTTCACACTTACATCTGATTTGATATACTACTGCACATGTAACCTCTAGTTAGTGATGGCCGAGTGGTTCTAGGCGCTACAGTCTGGAACCACGCGACCGCTAAGGTTGCAGGTTCGAATCCTGCCTCGGGCATGGATGTGTGTGGTGTTCTTAGGTTAGTTAGGTTTATGTAGTTCTAAGTTCTAGGGGACTGATGACCTCAGAAGTTAAGTCCCGTAGTGCTCAGAGCCATTTGAACTTCTAGTTAGTGAAGCATGCTGTCAAGGAAATAAAAATATTAGAAAATATGAATCAAGTATTCGATACATTTGGACCCTGGTACGCCACTTAAAATCTTTTCCCGTTCTTAGGGTATAGCTTCAACATACTATTCACATAAGTTTCATACTCATCGCCGCGCGGGATTAGCCGAGCGGTCTGGGCGCTGCAGTCGTGGACTGTGCCACTGATCCCTCCAGAGGTTCGAGTCCTCCCTCGGGCATGGGTGTGTGTGTTTGTCCTTAGGATAATTTAGGGTAAGTAATGTGTAAGCTTATGGACAGATGACCCATAAGATTTCGGACACATTTGAACATTTTTTTCATATTCATCTCATCTTCAAATTCTACAGTTGTCTTATTCGGTTGTGGGAGTTTGCAAGTTGCTTGGCTTGAAACTTTATTGAAAGAGAGTAAATGACAGTAATTGGCATTAAAAACCTTGAGAAACCAAAGGCCCACAGACAATTCTGCCAGCAACGATTTTAACGTAAACAGGCTCAGAAAACTGGATTCCCACTAATCTCATATATTTTTAAGTATGCAGTGACGAGAATACTGGTTATATTACTGTAACAATATTAACAATTTGTATTGACTTGTAAGGCTAGGAGCCGGTCGCGGTGGCCGTGCAGTTCTGGCGCTGCAGTCCGGAATCGCGAGGCTGCTACGGTCGCAGGTTCGAATCCTGCCTCGGGCATGGGTGTGTGTGATGTCCTTAGGTTAGTTATGTTTAAGTAGTTCTAAGTTCTAGGGGGCTTATGACCTAAGATGTTGAGTCCCATAGTGCTCAGAGCCATTTGAACCATTTTTGTAAGGCTAGTATACACAAAGGGCCGTTATAAAGCTGTGACTGTCATTTCGAAATAGTAACGTTACGTACCGTTATTAATTTCTGTTTGTTTCCTGTTATATTCCTTTAGTGTCGGTAAACATTGAAACGCAGCGGTACAGTACCGAAACACGCCGCTGGGAGAGCCAAAGCAAATTATCGCTGTAGTTCCTTCTCCGAGTCTGAAGGGGAACAACGCGCTGGGAGGCTTTAAGGCCCTAGCTACAGAAATGACCGCTTGGGGCGCCAAACGGAAAGTGGCGCCAGATAAGCCTAGTGCAACGTATGTATTAATGGAGGCTTACAATTGACAGCAACAACTCACACGTTGCAAAGTACACGGTAGTAGAAGCAAAAACTTTCCGGTAGACATGAGTCCGGAAACAACGTTTCTGCGAGGTAGTTGGGAATGTGCATTTACAGCCGCCTCTGACTTCAGTATCACTTATTGTCCTAGTCGGAATTTGAAGCCAACTAGATGGGATCTTAATAGAATAGTCCAGATTGTGAATACATATGTGCTAACTAGGACAATATATCATAATGTAGTACATCGCAAGGGATTAATTTGCGTAGCCATATTTACTGGACGGTTTTCCTTCTACATGAAGGGGTTCAGCCGCGCAGGGCATTGTGGCGATGCAACGGCGAGGGATGGAAATTTGTGTCGAACCAGGAGTAGACTCCGGATGGTCCGCTTCTCTGGAACGGCTGCCTTAACTGTCTCGGCCACCCGAACAGGCTTTCCGTCAGACCCTGATTCCCAACTTACCACGCGCCGCTCTCCAACGACCCCCCCCCCCCCCACCCCCCCCCACACACACACACACATATTAACTCCCTACTCGCAGGTTCTTTATTCCCGAAGGAACTGCGGCTGACAGAATTGATTGTGGGTGCACTATTGCAGCTGTCTTCCTGAAATTTGACTGATTTACTCCTGGGACATGTTCGCATTGAGTTACAGGCACATTTTGTTTTATTTTAACTTATACATTAGGTACCAAAGAAAAAACGTGACCAAAAGTACTCGACAAAACTACATCTATGTTTCAAACGTACGCTGTATAATTACTTTGCAAAAATTTAAGAAAACTTTGTTATTACTCCGTGCGAAATATACTACAGGAGAATACTATTTGTTTTTTGATTCCAGATTAGATTTGCAGACTGCAGGGCTGACGTTATGGACGTACCTCATTTTGGACAGAGGAGCTCCTCAGATGGGAACTCACTGATGACCGAATTTATTGGTTCAAAGGGCTCTGAGCACTATGGGACTTAACATCTATGGTCGTCAGTCCCCTAGAACTAACTAACCTAAAGACATCACACAACACCCAGTCATCACGATACAGAGAAAAATCCCTGACCCCGCCGGGAATCGCACCCGGGAACCCGGGCGTGGGAAGCGAGAACGCAACCGCACGACCACGAGCTGCGGACCCGAATTTATTAATAAATCAGAAAATGCTACCCAAAATTCAGTAAATGATGTGCAAAAGATTTGCTTTGATTGCTTCATTAATTTTTACAAGCAATATCGAAAAAGTTGCTTAATTTATAGATTGACTGGGGAGAATAGACCTTAAGTTATATACTAGAACAAATTTTAACTTTTGGAAAATAACTTCAGTGGCACTACCTGCAGACAATCTTCATCGCACTTCAGATTAATTAATGAACATATACTGTAATACGTCTGGTGAAGGCGACATGCAACCGAAACGCTTCGTGCTAATAAGTATTAGTAAAAAGTTACTGAAGCACTGGAAAGTAATTAATTATCGAGTTTCATTGTTTTGGAGGTGATAATTAACACGGCATACAGCTGAATTTAAGACGGAGAATGCAAAAACTTCTTGGCACGTATGAATGGTATCACATTGGACGAGAGTATTTCTCCGAAGAGACACAGTGAGATATATAAACACCTCCGTGTTGCATTTGTAACGGTTGTGCTGCAACGCCAGAGAGAGTTAATGTCCGGGAACTATGTTTGATCGAGCCGAAAGATTTGAAAGCAGCGTTTAATAGCAGACTAGAAATACAGAAAGGGGAGACCTGAAGAAACGTCATTACTGCTAACGGGTACCGGCTGGCTTTTTGAAGCGCACATGTTAGCAGACTGTCTTATTTTAATAGCTTACCAGCCGTTACAGAGTTTTCCCCGGGACTTTTAAGGCAGTCAGTGGGCAGCGGGGACCATAAGGTGCGGCGTGCAGGCGTGCACCTGCAGGAGATAGCGGCGGGCGGCGCGCGTCAGTCCGCAGCGGGCGTCCGTCAGCGGCTGAGATGTTGCGAGACGTCGGCCGG
Organism: Schistocerca gregaria; assembly: GCF_023897955.1. Classification (NCBI taxonomy): domain Eukaryota; kingdom Metazoa; phylum Arthropoda; class Insecta; order Orthoptera; family Acrididae; genus Schistocerca; species Schistocerca gregaria. The sequence continues at coordinate 558,468,483 of NC_064921.1, forward strand.
CGCGGGTAATGGACGGCTGTTAGCCTCCCCGCTGCGAGGGGGCGCGTGGGTGCCGGCGCTGCGCCGGGATGCGCGCGCGTGGGCGGCGACGTAAAAGTACGCACGCTTGAGTGCCCCGCCACTAAAGATGGCCAGATTGTGCGCCGGTCGTCCGTTCAGGACCGCTGTGCGCTCCTTTCTCAGCGGCCAGTACATCTCGGGCCAGAGTGCCACTACTCCAGGGTCAGTACCGAAGACTTAGTCCTTCTGACAGCAAGATGCAAAAATCTCCTTCAGAAGCTATGCGGTACTTTACTGGAAAAAGCAGTTCCACAGCTACGCTCCATTATTTATATTGGATGATCCAAAAAGAAAGAACAGATTTTAATTCTTTATTCTGAACTGTAGAAGAGACACACTGCGCATGTCACTGGTCAGAGGAAGGTTCAAAGTTTTCACACAGCTCTGCTGTTGTTTGTTTGTAGCAAAATGGCGACGACACCACAAGAGAAATTATTTTGCGTGTTGGAATTCGCGCTAAGTCGAGCTATCGTTGGAGTGCCAAGTGCATTCCGTCGTCGACACAGCAAGAGGTAATCTCTGCCACGCACGTTTATGACTGGCATAAATAATTGTTGAAAGTTGGTTGTGTATGCAAAGGGAAGTGCACTGGTCGGCCACGGACGTCTGATGAAAATGTCTAGCGTATCCGGGATACGATCACTTGGAGCCCTCGGGCAGGCCAGGAACATCCACTACAGCAAACAATTTTCTGTATGTCCGTCCTTGTGATTGGTGGTCTGAGACGGCTGGAGTGGCCAAGCGGTTCTAGGAGCTACAGTCTTGAACTGCGCGACCGCTACGGTGGCAGGTTCGAATCCTGCCTTGGGCATGGATGTGTGTGATGTCCGTAGGTTAGTTAGGTTTAAATAGTTCTAAGTTCTAGGGGACTGATGACTTCAGAAGTTAAGTCCCATAGTGCTGAGAGCTATTCTGATGGTCTGCGTTACTTCAGCCATTCGCTTACGTAATAAAATGAAACACAGGCAGCCGATGTTTTGATGTTATTTCATTATAATGAACCAGTTTCGGTGATTCAGCACACCACCTTCAGGCCTTAACTGACGCTGAGTGGGTGAACTCCAGTCGTATAGACGATCCCACCAGTCGTCACCATCTATGAACTGACTTCTGTAGAATAGTGTAAAAGTTATGTTCTGTCTGCTACCATCAACTACCAGCTACCAACTGCAGTTCATGGTTGCATACAAAACATCGCTTTTGCTGTATTCTGCGTAAGCCAGTTCATAGATGTTGGCCAATGATAGGGTAAATACAGTTTGAGTTTACTCCCACACCGTCAATTAAGGCCTGAAGGTGTACTGTGTTTTTAAAAACTGCTTGTAATACAATAAAACATCCTAACGATGGTTGTATGTGTTTCATTTCATTACGTCCTCAGACAATGGTGTGGACTGATCTGAAACAACGCCTGTATATGCAGCCTTATAAGTTGCACTTACTGTAGCAGTTAAGAACTGGTGACCATATCAGAAGGTGCGAATTTTGCATTTCATTTCTCCTCAATAAAGAAGAAGACACGTTTTCCAAACGACACATCTTTTTGGACAAATGGGCGTTTCATCTATAGGATAAAGTAAATCGCTCTAATGTGAGAATATGAGTACAGAAAATCCAGTGAAAGAGACTCACCAAAACTAAATGTGTTTTCTACCGTTTCTGCTCAAAATTTTATGGGTCTTTCTTTCTACCGAGGTAAATGTGACAAGAATGTCATACGTGGACGTGCTGCAGAACGGTTTCCTCAGATTCACGAAAATTCTAACGATTTCACTGTGACGCACTACGGCGCCCAACTCACTTTCGATTTGAAGTGCGGCGTTATCTTAACACCACCATCCCACAACGCTGGATTGGAAGAGGTGGACAACGAAGTATTGTTCATTGCTTCAAGGCCACGAGACCTAACATCTTGTGATTTTTTTCTGTGGGAGTCCATGAAAGATAGAATCTTTCATCTGTGACAGCTATTCTTTAAGAGTTGAGAAACTGAACTGTTCAGGCTGTCGATTAAATAATTAGGGACCTGTTGATTCGTGTGTGGTATCAAGTCAACTATCATTTCCATGTTCCTCGATCAACGCATGGCGCTCACGTTGAGTGTATGCGCGAACATAACACCTTGAACCTTCCTCTGTCCAGTGGCATGCTCTAAGTGTTTCTGTTTTTCAAAGTTTGTCTATAATAAACAGCTGAAACATGTTCTTTCTTTACGAATCATCCTATATTACGTTTGGGAGGTTGAGAATTTGCGACAACCAGTTATTGCACTAGACAGTTTGTTTTTCTTTACTCGCTATGTGGCAGGATCTACGCAATTATCTCGATGTTAGCCGGTAATGATGTCAAGTAAGTTAGTCGATGGGTAGGGAGACACCAGCGTAGATGAGTATTTGAGAATGAGGCTGCGACCTGAAACTGGTCGCAAAGACTCAAATACAGATAAATAAAAGAATAAACAATAAAAATCAGCTGAGGTACTGACATTTCCAGAAAAACGGTTTCAGCAACGTACCCACAAATCAGATTCTCCCTCAAAAATAAAGCGGAATGTCATGAAAAACTATGTGGTAGTTAAGCTCCAAAAGAAGAGGTGGTGCTTGGGACGAAAAGGAGCACTTTCGGAACATCTATTTGAACACTTTCATAGACCTCGTCCCATCACAGTGAGTTAGATATTCCGTACTCTCCTCTAGTCATCTCCAGTAGGTCAATAAAGAACTATAATCTGACTTATTATCTAGCGCCACCCCTCGTCGTACATCTTCACCGCTGTCATTTGTCACTGTTAACTGTAATATGCACTGGATACAAAGTTTGCTCTACGCCGCGCCTCTGAACTTTGCGTAACAAGTGGTCGTTACCAGATATGAAACGAACTGTGTAGGAACCTTACAATAGTGGTGCCTCTGACGCCTCCTTAACTTGGCGTCCCTAGCAACGAATTATCAGTCCACTTTCACTGTTTTGCTAATTCAATGCATGAAACGTGCATATTTAGTTACCATTGGTGTGTGTGTGTGTGTGTGTGTGTGTGTGTGTGTGTGTGTGTGTGTGTGTGTGTGTGTATGTGTGTGTGTGTGTGTGTGTGTGTGTGTTGTTGGTTATTATGTCTGATGAAATGCGAAATAATAGGGGCAAATGGGATGCAAACACATCAAAGCAAGCTGGACAAGGATATGCGTTTAAAGGACAAGCGCAACAAACGTGTGCAGTGTGTCGAATACTTGATTTGCTTAGTAGTCACGAAACAGCAGCCGCGATAAAAATTAGGAAAATGACCATACATCATACAAATAAAGAAAAATACGAAAAGGAAGTGAAGCAAGACCCTCTTGTCTTGAAACGACGGGCAGCAAATATTCAGAACACAGCAACAAATCTGGATCCTTCGCACAGGACGCGATTCTGGGTCACTTATACATTTATCATCAGAAAGAACAACCTACATTTGATAAACCTGGTACGACATTGCATGAGGCTGAATTTTTCGAAGGCAGGAAGTCAAAGTTGCGACTGGTCTTTTAAATCCGTGTACCGTAGAGCAGTTGCGCAATTTAGCTGTTGAGATACATTCCTGAGCTGTGGAAGCTCGTGGGTTCGAATGTCGTCAGATGTTCGAATTTTTTTATTATTAAATCTTCATCAGAAAACTCTAAAAGTTTCACTGAATTAATTGGTTTAATGTCATTTTCATTTCTCATACTTTGCTACGTCATTTTCTGTGACTTCCACCTCTTCTCATCGGTTGGTAATGCGTTAGTTTGTCTACCCAATGTGAGGGCAGTTTCAGGTAGCCAGTGAAAGCGTGAAATTAGTTTGCTTTTAGCAGTTACCAGCATCTCCGGCATCAAAAAGGTAATTGAAACTGCCTGAATTTCTCTAATCTGTCAGTGACTAGGCTTCTACTATATAGTTACCCATTTGACAACTATATCTGTATCACCTTGAATACTTTTTGAGAAACAGTAGTTGCTTCTCCTGTAAAATCTACCAAAATGGAGGTTCTTATTGTCTACCATACACATGCTATTGCATTAGTAAAACGTCGAAGTGTGGTATATTTCGAAACAAAAATTCATACATTAAGTTGCCATACAATTTATACAGATGTTTTTCTTCTTCGATGATTCTGAGATTATCGAAACAAAATAGCGATTGATTAGGCGTGCGGGGTTATCACCGTCAGCCCATCTCCTTCCACGACGGCCCTCTGTGGTCGGTGGTGAATCTCTAGGATCTTCTTGATGAGCTTCTGCTGAAAATAAGACGTAGAAATATTTCTTCCCGTTTGAGTATTACATAAAGCATGTGCGTTCAGCACTGGCAGATCCATCAAATGAAAAAATACTTTTTATAGCATTTCACAGTTTGTCACACACATTCTACTGAACTTAGCATCATTTTGCTGCTATTGACGGACACCTTATTTTCACTGCAGCGTACGATGAAAGCTGGTATTATTTTTGCTTCATTTGTACTTCTGTCAATTTTGTCGCTTTTATGAAGAGTTGAAACGATTCTCATTCCTCTTGTCCTGCCACTTGAGAGCAAGAAGTTCATCTATTGACATCAGCTAGACCTCATGTGTTTAAGTTTCTTTGATAAAGCATGCACGCCTTTACGGTTTTGCCTTACAGTTCCACAACCATTAATCACTCTGTCATGAATATAAGAAAATAACACTGGGCTAAAGTATCAATTCTTAAAATACACAGTGTGATTTTTACCGCTGTAGCGTTCTAGTAAAATAACAACAACGCTTTCTAGGGATTCCAAAACTTACGCTAAAATCAGTTTCTTTTCTTACGTGAGTCGCTGCGCCCACGTAACTAATGAAGTCAAGAACATATAATCCAGTTTCACATTCTATTGCATATAGATGGAACTATTAGAAAACTACACGACCTTTTTAGGGAACTAAACTTTCGTCGTTGCACAAATGTATAAAAAGATAGGAAGCATCTGGAAATGCTTTTCTAATATGATCCACAATTCGCCTAATTTTCCATATTTTTTCACCTCCAGAAAACTCATTGACAGAAACGGATCGTTGGTGCAATAACTGTTTATTTCATTTTTCTTCTCACTTAACCATCAGGAAATGTACGGCAAGAAAACAATACATTTAATAACGGTTCCTGTTTTCCCAATGTTGCAGCCCTCATTTTTCACTGCCGTCGTTTGCAAAGGTGCTCATAATGTAAATTACATTTCTGAGCCATGTATTTATAATTTCTTGGCCAAATAAAGCTTGGAAACAGTCGTGCATAGCAGATGAATCATTCAAATTGACGATTTTGCAATCGGAATCACTGTTACCGGAATTATACTCTTTGAGGTCCACATGAGAGTCCTTCCATCTGAAATCATCTGTTTGGTGATTTCTCACGCATATGCACAGATTCTTCATCGGAAACGGAGGAAAAAGCGAAAGCAACACCAAAATCAGGATCTGCTTTTACTGGTTCATCATTTGCTGGTTCACTAATATTCTGAATATTTGTGGTGAAGGATTTACCAACAAGCTCATCGGTATCACTATTTGTCTAACCATAATCAGCTGTGTTGTGTATGATGGATCTCTCGTCGTCACTTTGATTGAGAAGACTCAGCAGCTCATCTTCCGTAATTGGCGGTAACGTAGTGACGTTTTATTCGATAATACAGAATGCGCAGCACACGAACTAGATAACTTCACGATACCAGTGACCTCTACTGAGAATTCAGCATTTAGTAAGTCGTTCGGGTAATTCACCGTATTTTGTTTTTGACACTACATATCTCCACTTAGCCACATTTCTCAGGAAATGAACAAAATATTCTGTAAGGGATAATCTAGTGAGGAGACGTGTGGATTTTTGTGTTTGTTTTATCTACTGCTGAGTGACAATATTTTTTCATTTTGTTACATAGCATGAGGCCAATAGAAAAGCCTACATAGTTCTTTGAAAGTTACGGAGAAGTGCTGTTTCTGATTGAAACGTAAATAAATTATAAAACAAAGTGCTGTAACACGGTTTCAATACTCTGTAATGAATTTAGAAACTTTGCTTCTTAGCATAGGAAGGCTTTAAATGGTAACAGATCATTGGACTCATTCTTCCTGTCCTGTGCCAAGGGTCTTGGTAAAAAAAAAAAAAATAAATGCTTGTGACACAAATTTCGACACAGATTATGTTTGAAATAAAAAGAAGATAGTTTTACGACATTTCTGCGACACTGTAAAGCTAAATGAAATAAAAAGAAGATAGTTTTATGACATCTCTATTACAATGTAAAGCTAGACTGTTAGAAATTCAATAAGAAATGAGAAATAAAAAATAACGTCTTATATCTATGTGTGGAACTTTATCAGCTTAATTTGTCACCAGCTCTTGTGGAGAGTCACATTAAGTCAGGAGCACATGGCAACAAAGGACGGCTGACTGTAGAACTCAATGGTTTAAAATCATGAATAACATGTTCACGAATGAAATTCTTTCATGTGACATGATCCTCTTCGTATTAACACTCCAAAACGTCACTTACATGGAATGTCAGTTTTTCATGTTTATTTCACTCTTCTTCCCGTAGACTTCTCTGAAAGTAGTCTTCTCTTGAATTATTTTGGCCACTAATTAGGAAAATGAAAAAATATTATTTTTTCTCTGTTGGGAATGAACAGTAAATCGGTTGTTCTTGTTCGAAACTACGTATTCATTTAGTCGACAGACTCTGCGTGGTGTGCGAAACTTCCTCTTTATAGTACCAAAATCACGATCATGTGGCATGAAGAAATGTCCACGTTTTCATGTTGTGAATTAACAACATTAATGGTGAGTTGCCTACATAGATCGCTTCCTGTGCTGATATTTCACGCACACATTTAGAGCAGAAACAGCACCTCTGCATTAAACTGGAATTTTACATCCTTCTTGTAGGCCGGGGTTATAAACAGTTAATAAAACTGAGACACAGGCGGTGTTCAGTTTCACCTACAGCGCTGACTTACACCACTCTTTTCTACGTGTTACAGTTTGTAAATGTGTAAATTTCCTGCCACAATGGGTGGACGCTCTTGTTCTGCATATTTGACGCCTCTCTTCCTATGGACGACGGCTTGGATTGTTGCTGAAGCTGAAAAAAATTGATTTTGCTATCATTCCGATCGAGATCAACCATCAAGCTGTTTTATTTGTTCTTAGAGATTCATGGAAAACAAATTAAATGGTGTATTGACTGTTTGGCAGAAGTATAAGCACATATCCTGTGTCAGAATATGTATTGGAGAGAATAACATCCGTTTTTTTCAGAATTTATATCGTTGATGTCTCTAACAGAACACGAACGCCTAATAGGCACTTAGAATAGTAGTTTCGATCGTGGTTAAAGATATATAAATACAATGAAAAGTAAGATATTGCCCTTTCATGAGTGGTGCTGGTGTAGATTCACGCGCTCTACTTTAACATATTTATTATTTATAATAAACATTTATGCTACTTATACATGAATTATAAATGACAGTCTTTTTTCCTGTTGACCTCTGGTGTAATTAAAGTACATCATTTTTCCAAGTACTAGTATTTGATGACTCTTTAAGATATCGATACACACCACTACGGGTTACATTGAGAGCCCTGGTTTCCAAATGTGTTTGTCGTTTAAATTCTTTTAACATCTATCAAAATCACGTTGGTCGCGGGATGCTACTGTTTACTTTAGCCATATCTGAGACGGGTACAGCGAACTGGAGGCATTTACTGTCTTTTACTTACTTATTCATTTAGAATTTATTTAGCAGTGATATAAGATTTGTCACTGAAATACAATGAAACGAAATAGCTCAGAAATATGTACACATATAGAACATATAAGTGTGCTTTCATGGGGATAGGACAGCTGGTTGGCTGTCAGTCGTGGCTTTTAACTGAAATGATTTAGTGAAGCGACGGAAAACCAAAATCAGGATGGCCAGAAGTTAATGACTTAACAACAGCATTACCTCATTCAGTGGCCACTACCGTATAATATTCTTTGATTTACACAACAGTCAGCTCGTAATAACTTATGGCGTGAATTATAGTTCCCGCTCATCATCGCTGCACACACTAAGGACACGCGTTGGTGACTCCGAAACCATTAAAATGCTGCTACAAACCGTGCAATACCTCCAGTATGCTCGGGAAACTGCTCACAAAAACAACATCATTATCATGCACTATACACTTATGAGCCAGAACATTGTGACAATCGAACTACTATGGATATAAACCCGTCCAGGCGATAGCAGCTTCACCTGGCGACGAATGACTACTAGTCAGACACGCGAAAGGTGCATGTAGTATCAGTGTGCGTGCTGTTCAAGTGTAAAATGGAAAAGGTGTGCGACCAGTCTGAGCTTGACCGAGGGCAGACTGTGATTGCCCGGAGGATCTACATGAGCATTTCGGAAACTGTACGACTTGTCGGATGTTCGACAAGTGCTGTGGTGAGTGCCTTCAATACGTGGCGGAACCAAGGCAAGTCAATGTACAGACGTCATAGGGTTGGGAAGCCACCCCTCATGACAGACGTCGGACCTCGTAGGCTGAGCAACCTGGTAAAACAGGACAGACAGCGAACTGTACCAGAACAGACATCAGACGTTAATGATGGACGGAGCCTATGTGTGTCTGAGCCCACAGTGCCCTCTGCAGCCGACGACTCATGCTTGTGCCAATGTTAACACCACTACATAGGCAACTACAACTATATTGGACACGTGACAAGCGGCACTGGATGTTGGTGCAGTGGTAAATTGTTGCATGAACTGATGAATCACAATACCTTCTCCATCATGCCAATGGGAGGGCGCGAATCTGTCATCTTCTATGGACCAGATCCTTAACACCTGTACTGCAGGATGGAGGCAAGCTGGCGACAGCTCTATTGTGTATTGTGTTCTGGGCAATGTGGGCATTCGCGTGTCCAGTGGAGCTCGTGCAAGTCACCTTGATGGCAAAGGAGTACAGACCATGTAAGTAGCAGGGCACCAGTGGTGCTTGTGCATTTTATTAGCGTAGATTGCAAACATTCAGGAGCACACTTCATTAATTTGTGACGTGCACCCCTCCCATTAAGCTATTGTCCTGTTAAGTGGTTTGTGACCCCCTGGGGTTGACTCTTGACCTGGGAATAATCTGTCCTGCAAAATCTCCTACACTCACCCTGCCCCCAGTCCTTCCCCCAAGTTCTCGAAACCTCCAACCCTCACCACCTTCCCTCACCGATAGAGGTACACTTTCAGGCCTGATTTATTCGAATAGCTCTCTCCCAGTGTATCGGTTTTAGTGAATAATTTTCTAAGTATGTAGATTAATTAACGCCTTCTCCTCTGGGAAATCCACTAGCCCTCCCCTCAGACCCACTGCCTGGACGTTGCTGGGTGTATGCTATAGAGGAAAGCTCTTATGACTGGAAACTCAATCTCTCTTGCTTATCATTCTCAGCTCTACTGGAAGATGCAGGTCTTGTAAAATACACCTAAAAGAAGTATTTAAGTAGACTGCTTTCTTACTCTGATTGTGCAATAAATACCATCACACCACACATAATTACACTGTGAAGCACGCATTGTCCACTGTTTGCCACCAGCACCATGTGTGAGTGTCCAAGAGACTGCACTATGATCTCTCAGGATCCCCTGACTGCTGTCAGCTGCTGTGGTAACACCCTGAACAAAAGCTTCAGTTGGCAACATCCCTTTGATATTGACACCTAAGAAATATCTGTTGGAAGAAATCCTCCTGCTCTCTCCCCCCCCCCCTCTCTCTCTTTTTCAAGTGGTGGACGCTTCTTGTTTGTTTCAACCAATATATGCAAACACACGCAGACCAAGGTACCCCTCCCCCACTCCTCCTCTCTGCCATCCTCCTTCCCATGACCCCCACACTGCTCATGCAGACCTGCTGTTGGAGTCAGAACACCCCTTTGTTCCCACACTTCCTCTGCTATGGAAACTTGTGGAGGGAACAAAGACATTTGAGAAGAAGTAGGTAGTGCTATGTGCAACAATAACCCCTCTCTTGTCCTGAACAAAGAGGTTGATACTTGGTTAACACCCAAGCTGGGGATGTCTTGGAAATATTCCCCCGCTCTCTCAGATTGAATGACTAAAAAGTAAATCCATACATTTTGTGTGCAACCCGTTTTTTCTTTGTATCCTATGAATGGATGCTGGGATTGGTATATTTGGTGGTATTCGATCCCGCAACTGCTGGTTTTCAAAATCCTACTGAATTTTTTCCCTTGTCTCCTATTGGTGGATAATGAAACAGTTAAGTCACTTTGTTAGGAAGTCAATTACGTTGGGGATAGCTGAAAATTTCAAATTTTAGATCGGTTGCATGCTGTATCTTTAAAAAGTTGTCAGGAGGACAGATGCTTGCTCGCAATACAACTATCTGAAACAATAAATTGATCAGTCGGGAATTAGACCTTGCACTTTGGTTTTTAAAGCACCATAGGGCGCTATCAATGCCTATTAGGAAGGGAGAAGTAATAGTCTTACTAGCGACCAGACGGTAAAAACACGATCACAACGACCATGTCAATGTCGCCCTGCAAAAAAGCGCTCTTGGTTCTACAGGTGTTCCCGGGTTCGATTCCCAGTGGGGTCAGGGATTTTCTCTGACTCGTGATGACTGGGTGTTGTGTGCTGTCCTTAGGTTAGTTAGGTTTAAGTAGTTCTAAGTTCTAGGGGACTGATGGCCATAGCTGTGAAGTCCCATAGTGCTCTGAGCCATTTGAACCATTTTTTCTAGAGGTACACACAAGTATCGGTAAACGATATCCTCGTTAAAAACTGTGCATGCTATACAAATCGAGGTAAGGTGTTGCTTGCGAACAAGTGGTTTTCCACACAAATACCATGACATTGAACATAAATGGTGATCATGATGTATGTATTAACAGACCGAAAATGTGGTTCCACGTCGCCAGGAGTGTAAACTCGTAATAAAATCATCCTGATCACCAAAGTTTGAGAGTGACAGAGCTAATGAATGTGGTAATAATCCAATATTTACAATTTTTAGTTTTTTCTAAATTCACAACATCCTATTGGTTGGTGAAATCGATGGAATATAGTTTAAACAAAAGATCGCTACTAAAAAACACATCCCGCCGTTCCCTGTCCCCTTTCACCGCACAATGGTCAGGATGCACAGGCAGCCCCCGTGACGTGACGACGCGGCCATCAGCTGCCGCCATTGGATAAGCAGCTGCCAGCAGCAAGCCGTATACTCTTAGCTCATTTGTTACGTAGTTTAGTTCTTAATTTCTTTGCGTGTTTTTAGGTACTTTCATATTTTAATTCATAAATTTCTGGCATATTACAGTATTTGTATAGTATAGCATCGCGTTTTAGTACCTGAATAGTGTAAAATCGCGTAGTCACCTTCTGCCGCCGAGCACTGTGTCAGCAGTGCGCAAGTAGCAGCATTACTGCATTTACTAGACAACCTTGTATTTTAATAATAGTTTAATTTTTGTGTCGAAATGTTTGTGCTGTCTGTAGATTAGTTCAGACGTTTTTCGCACAACAATATTTAGCATGGATAGGGGCTGCAAATGCTGTGTTCGGATGCGAGCTGCGTTTACATCCCTTCACTCCCAGCTTCAGGTTGTGTTGGCTTCAGTCACACAGCTTGAGGCTGTAGCCAATGGGCATTACTGTTGGAGTCCCGACGGGGGTTTGTCGGGGACGGTCAGCTCGTCCCGCGCATCCCCCAATCGGACTACAGCTGTTGCTGCCCGGGATACTGCCCACATTGAGGCTGACCCCTAACCCGTAGTAGAGTGGGAGGTCGTCTCGAGGTGTGGCAGGGGAAGAAAGACATTCTGGAGGGCTGAAGGGAAGGCCTCTCCAGTTTGTCTCACGAGCCGGTTTCAGCCTCTGTCTCCGGCTGATACTGATCTTCGGCCGGACATGGTTGCTTGTCTTCTTACAGAGATTGCCCCTCAGTTTGCAGGATCCGGGTGGTCGCAGAGGGTGGGCTTACTGGTAGTTGCGAGTTAGGGGCCCCTTAGGGATATGGCTGCAAGGGAGGGGTAGAAAACCAATGTGCACTCCGTTTGTATATCGGCGGGAGTAATTCCTGATGTGGGAAGAGTCCTTCCTGATGCCATGAAGGGTACAGGGTGCACCCCTCTACAGGTAGGCGTTCATGTTGGAAAAAATTATGTGTGTCGTTATGGATCAGAGGAAATCCTCTCTGGCTTCCGACGGCCCTCTGATTTGGTGAAGACTGCCAGTCTTTCTAGTGGGATGAAAGCAGAGCTCACAATCTGCAGCATCGTCGACAGGACTGACTGCGGGCCTTTGGTACAGAGCCGTGTGGAGTGTCTGAATCAGAGGCTGAGACGGTTCTGCGACCGTGTGGGCTGCAGATTCCTCGACTTGCGCCATAGGGTGGTGGGTTTCCGGGTTCCACTTTTAGGTTACATGGCCTTGGGCAAGTACAGAAATGGCAACAGCCTCAAAGGGTTCCGGGCAAAGTCAAGACATGCGGGGACCAAGCAGCAATCGGTGTTGTAAACTGTCGAAGCTGCGGTGGTATATACTGGAACTTCAAGCGCTGATAGAAAGCACCGAAGCTGAAATAGCTATAGGTACGGAAGCTGGCTGAAGCCAGAGATAAACTCTGTCGGAATTTTTACAAAGGCACAGATGGTGTTTAGAAAAGATAGATTTCATACATCCGGTGGTCGCATGTTGGTCGCTGTTAATATTAGTTTATCCTTTTGTGGAATAGAAGTGGATAGTTCCTTTGAATAATTATGGGTGGAGGTTATACTCAACAACCGAGCTAGGTTAATAATTGGCTCCTTTTGCCGACCTCCCGACTCAGCAGCATTAGTGGCAGAACAACTGAGAGAAAATTTGAAATACGTTTCACATAAATTTCCTCAGCATGTTATAGTCTGAGGTGGAGATTTCAATTCACCGGATATAGACTGGGACAGTCAGATGTTTAGGATGGGTGGTAAGGACAGAGCATCGAGTGACATTATACTGAGTGCACTATCCGAAAATAACATCGAGCAATTAAACAGAGGACCGACTCGTGGAGATATCATCTTGGACCTACTGATAACAAACAGACCCGAACTTTTCGACTCTGTAAACGCAGAACAGGAAATCAGTGACCATAAGGCTGTTGCAGCATCCCTAAATATGGAAGTAAATAGAAATATGAAAAAAGGGAGGAAGGTTTATCTGTATAGCAAGAGTAATATGAGACCGATTTCAGACTACCTGACAGATCAAAACGAAGATTTCTGTTCCGACACTGACAATGTTGAGTGTTAATGGAAAAAAATCAAGGCAATCATAAACTGCTTTAATACAGGTACGTGCCGAGTAAAACTGTGAGGGACGGGAAAAAGCCACAGTGGTTCAACAACAAAGTTAGGAAAGTACTGCGAAAGCAAAGACAGCTTCACCGCAAGTTTAAACGCAGTCAAAACCTCTCAGACAAACAGAAGCTAAATGATGTCAAAGGTAGCGTAAGGAGGGCTATCCGTCAAGCGTTCAGTGAATTCTAAAGTAAAATTCTATGTACCGACTTGACAGAATATCCCAGGAAGTTCTGGTCTTACGTTAAATCAGTAAGTGGATCGAAACAGCGTATGCAGACACTCTGGGATGATGATGGCATTGAAACAGAAGATGGCACGTGTAAAGTTGAAATAATAAACACCTTTTTCCAAAGCTGTTTCACAGAGGAAGACCACACTGCAGTTCCTTCTCTAAATCCTCGCACGAACGAAAAAATGGTTGACATTGAAATAATTGTCCAAGGAATAGAAAAGCAACTGAAATATCTAAACAGAGGAAAGTCCACTGGACCTGACGGGATACCAATTCGATTCTACACAGAGTACGCGAAAGAACTTGCCCCCCCTTCTAACAACCATGTACCGCAAGTCTCTGGAGGAACTGGAGGTGCCAAATGATTGGAAAAGAGCACAGAAACTTCCAGTTTTCAAGAAGGGTCGTCGAGCAGATGCTCAAAACTATAGGCCTGTATCTCTGGCATCGATCTGTTGTAGAATTTCAGAACATGTTTTTTGCTCGCGTATCATGTCATTTCTGTAAACCCAGAATCTACTCTGTAGGAATCACCATGGATTCCGTAAACAGTAATCGTGTGAGACCCAACTTGCTTTATTTGTCCATGAGACCCAGAAAATATTAGATCCAGTCTACCAGGTAGATGCCACTTTCCTTGACTTCCGGAAGGCGTTCGATACAGTTCCGCACTGTCGCCTGATATATAAAGTAAGAGCCTACGGAATATCAGACCAGCTGTGTTGCTGGGTTGAAGAGTTTTTAGCAATCAGAACACAGCATGTTGTTCTGAATGAAGAGACGTTTACAGACGTTAAAGTAACCTCTGGCGTGTCACAAGGGAGTGTTATGGGACCATTGCCCTTCACAGTATGTATAAATGACCTAGTAGATAGTGCCGGAAGTTCCATGTGGCTTTCCGCGGATGATGCTGTAGTATAAAGAGAAGTTGCAGCATTAGAAAACTGAAGCGAAATGCAGGAAGATCTGCAGCAGATAGGCACTTGGTGCAGGGAGTGGAAACTGACCCTTAACAAAGACAAATGTAATTATTGTGAATACATAGAAAGAAAGGAAGGATTCTTTATTGTATGATTATATGATAGCGGAACAAACAGTGGTAGCAGTTACTTCTGTAAAATATCTGCGAGTATGCGTACAGAACGATTTGAAGTGGAATGATCATAAAAAATTAATTGTTGGTAAGGCGGGTGCCAGGTTGAGATTCATTGGGAGAGTCCTTAGAAAATGTAGTCCATCAACAAATGAGGTGGTTTACAAAACACTCATTCGACCTATACTTGGGTATTGCTCATCAGTGTGGGATCTGAACCATACGCGACTGGAACAGGAAAGGGAGGTAAAGACAGTGGTACGTAAAGTGCCATCCGCCACACACCGTTGGGTGTATTGCGTAGTATAAATTTAGATGTAGAACCACGCGCAGGTGTCAGTTCAGGCCAAGCAAGAAATAGGTGGCAGCATCCCTTTCATACTTGACACCCAAGAAATTCCTGTCAAAATACATATTCACCTAGGCACCATTGATGGCGCGATGATGCAGAGCTGCGGGTCCAGCACGATAAAAATCTATTCCAATGCTTCCCAGAATATCACTGGGTGCATTGGTCGTAGGGATTCTAACGGGGCAAATGAGCCGCATTTAGCCGTGCAAGCGATCATACCTGCCCAGCGTGGCTGACACATCACCACGAAATGTTTGTCCTTCTGTGAACATATATCTTAGGAACGTTAAACGTTCTAATTGCTAAAAGCCTTCAACATGTCTGTCCACACTCTTGAAAACACAGTTAATCATGAAAGCATTCTGGTTGTTTGGAAAGAGAGCACAGACGGGGGAAAATCAGAACAATTATGCAAACAGAATGAAAGCACTGTCTTACAGAAGAGAAAAATTGCGAGATATTTCGGTATCCTACAGACAGTGGTCTGAAGATATCCTAATGCCACAGTGGTGGATGAGTGACAGCGTCCCCTTAGAGATGGATGGTCTGCTTCAAATAATCTTTGAACACTTGCTTTCTCAGAACTTCCCGTAGATACCTAGCCTCCATCTAGCCAGCATAGTATATACACCATAGGACTCATTTACAATGCTCTACCAATGAGAATGGAAGCTTGAATATTAGAGCGTGAAACTGATCTCCAACAGAGCAATATATCACGACTCATCGTATCAATGTAGTAAACATACTACAATTCGTATTCTTCTCCACACAAAATCGCTCCTTTTACATCATTTGCATAGCTATCGACCGCCAGACACTCGTACATATACCACAAAGACAGACAGCACCGTATATACTCCTCACGGCACTAGATATCCTCGACACAAAGACGTTACTGTTTCTGGTCCCTTAGATTCCCGGCGGGGTCAGGTATTTTCTCTGCCCTGTGATGGCTGGGTGTTGTGTGTTGTCCTTAGGTTAGTTAGGCTTAAGTAGTTGTAAGTTCTAGGGGACTGATGAC
This sequence comes from Schistocerca gregaria, assembly GCF_023897955.1. Classification (NCBI taxonomy): domain Eukaryota; kingdom Metazoa; phylum Arthropoda; class Insecta; order Orthoptera; family Acrididae; genus Schistocerca; species Schistocerca gregaria. Next base: position 558,484,630 of record NC_064921.1, read on the forward strand.
GATAGATGTTAAGTCCCATAGTGCTCAGAGCCATTTGAAACAATTTTTTTTTTTTGTGTTTCTGGTCCGAACTTGCTTTTCTACAGCCATCTCCAGACTTTGGAATTACAAGAACATGTGTATTTTTTCACATGTTTTACCAGAATATTATACCATTTACACAATACTTCTTGATATCAAGCACTTAGCAGTATACTACTGATCCCTCACGAAACATATTCCGAAGATATAGACTGGGAATTATTTCTCTACAAACCTGAAATTTTATCGACTTGCAGCTTTCTGTATACCACTGAGTAACTAGAAACTTCTCCTGTATGCGATAAATTTTATGTGAGAACCCAAAAAAAAAAGAAACAGAATAGAAGAACCTGATATTTTCACTTACGAATATCGATGTCGGTGATATAACAGATTCCAAATTATCCCTATAATTTGCAAAGTCAACTAAGGTATATGTCATGTGTAGAGAACGAGCAAACGTGTCTTCCACCTGTGTTTCACCTGCTAAATATACACACTACATGCGATATTCCCTCAGCTAAATAAAGGTGCGAAATGTGCAGAAGCCGTCAGCTGAATAATTTACATGTGAGGGAATAACGGCCCATCAAAAATAAATGTTTATATGGAATCTTCTCAAATTTCCATGTGACCACGAAAGCTCTCCAACACATACTATTAGTCGGCCGTCTAGACGACGACATGGTTAAGTCAGCTATATTCCTACACCCAAACAGACCTCTCCATTTGAAAGCTCCTATCATTAGCGGGAACTGTGAATCAATCCCGCCACAGGTCACCGGCGCTGCACAGCAAGCATGCATTGAGAGAATCGTCCTACGAAAGAAAACAGGCCTCATATATATTTTATCCCTACATTTACAATTAAATATTACGATCATGGTCTCAATTGACCGACATTCGACAATGTGTGTAGTATCGGAAATACACCCTGCTGACGGTTGTGGCTCTGGAAGTAGAAATATCTGTACCATTGTTATGACTTGACATACTCTTCCCTTTGCTATAACAGTATTCCTCGTCAGATAAATAGTTTCCTTTCGACTGGTTAAAAAAATGGTTCAAATGGCTATGAGCACTGTGGGACTTAACATCTATGGTCACCAGTCCCCTAGAACTTAGAACTAATTATACCTAACTAACCTAAGGACAGCACACAACACCCAGTCATCACAAGGCTTTCGACTGGGCATAGTCATTTCCTTTGCACATGTTTGAACACAAACACTTACTTCACCAACAAATTATTGCCGGCAATGCAAAATAGTACTGACTGAAAATCAACGATGGGTGGACATGTGTCATAAGCTTGTCTCGCGAGTGCTACCACCCTGTCTTAGAAAGAGGCGTAATCATCTTGCAAACGGCTATATTTTTAAAAAGAAAGCACTATCATATTACCATCACGAGTGGTCTTGGTTCTACAGGCGCGCTATACTGGCCTTATAAATCTACATATGGCACTACCTACGAACGATGTGGTTTTTCCAGACAAGTGGCATGTCACCAAATATAGACGGTGATGCCAGAGTGTATAGTATCAGAACAACAGTGTGGTTAACCATCATTAACGGTGCAGCCGTGTAATAAAATAACCGAATTTTTAATGTGATTCGGCTAAGAACAGTGGTATGAAACTGGTATTTGCAACTCCATCACGCCACTGCCACTAGATATTTCTCCAGTATTAATGCATTCTGTGTCCGCCCCTCTCCCTAGAATGCATCATCAGTCTACCATTAAATCGTACCTCTTTACAGCTCCATCACAACTTGAAACGTCCCCTTAGAAAAATTTTACAAGACTGTGCTTAAACTGAAACACAATATTTTTGGCGCAACGCAATCTGACTTGCAAAAATCCCTACAAAAGAATGGCCCTGACTAACATTAACCTATATGTTTCACAAATCACTTACCTCACAAAAATTTTTAGTTACTCGAACTACTGAAATACAGCGAGCGCCACTACTGCCAGCTAAATAAAAGATTCAAACTACGGAAGGCACTATTACTCGAACTACTGAAATACAGCGAGCGCCACTACTGCCAGCTAAATAAAAGATTCAAACTACGGAAGGCACTAACTACTGATAGGGATAGTTAGCAAATGAAAGATTTTAATAGAGAACAAACAATGTATTTACCTTAATATCATCAAAAGTCATAATATATATAGCAGTTCATGACATCCAGTCTTACTAATTTCAAAACTCCGCCATTTCTCTCCCCCATCCACCACTGCTGGCGGCTCACCTCGAACTGCCCGATGCTACGCGCTGTTAACATCCAGCTGCCCAACGCTACAATTGCGAGTATTACAACAATGCCAACCAGCCACTGACCGCACACAGCACAGCCAGTGATTTTTCATACACAGCGCTACGTGGCGTTACCAATAAAAAAAACCTTAACAGCCTACTTACATAGCCCCCATGCTCCCCACAAAAAATTTTACAAATTGTTTTGGGCAGTGGCCAATACAGTTGTGAAAATCTTTTCATAATTACTGTAAGAAATATATCAAATGCACACACTTATTAATACAATGTTGGTCAAAAGCTAATATGTTCTCACAGTCCCATAAAGACAGTCCTGATCATTCATCACAGTAAAATTACACTGTTTCTTTTTTTTCTTCAAATTCTGAGTAGTAAAAGAAAATGCACACAGAAGTAGTGGATTTCCGTGCAGTCTTGAAGAAGTAGTGTTGTCCTTCCAACGGAAAGACAGTGCTGACTCTTGACATGCAGACAGGTAATGGGCCACAACAGAGCAAACCCACAGCAGATTCAGTCGAAGATTTGAAGAATATTGGTAGGTAGGTAAACACAGAGTAGACCCACTGTAGTCCTGGTAGAGATTATGGTACTGGTGGGCCATGAGAGGTGCAGACCCACTGCAGTCCTTGTAGAAATAATGGTATTGGTGGGCCATCGAAGGTGCTGACCCACTTCAGTCCTTATAGAGATGGCCAGCAGCCAACTGTTGCGACTGTGCAGGTGCACAATCACCATCGAAGAGTCTTGTGGACAATATAGCAAGTCCATAAACCACCATCGTTCAAGGTGGTGGAGAGCTTGATATGTCAACACCACATTCTTGTAGAATCCATACTCTCGCATCAACAGAGAATTAGTGCAAAAACCAAATATAGTGCTCCATGATCATGAGGATGGACAGGACATACGGATATTGCAGTAATTGCTGGTAATTAGGTCAGAATGTGAAGGATACATTACGTCTTATGCTAATCATGATTCAGAATTACACAAGTGTATCAACCGATTTGAATAATTACTGGCATTCATTGGCTATTTACACAGCATTTAAGTAGTGTGTATGGAGTATTACAGAACATTATTCATAAGCCATCTCTATACAGTAATTATTGGCATAGCGCTAATGCATAAGTCATCTAATCACAGTAATTATTGGCATAGCATTTATAGAGTATAACAAAATATTATTTACAGACATTATTGGCATAACATTTATACATAAGTCATCATATAGCAGTAATCATTGTCATCATATGTCATCTCATTACAGTAATTATTGGCATTCATTGGCCATTTACATTGCATTTTTAAGCATTATTCAGAAGTCATTATTCAAAACAATGGTCAATTATTGGCATGGCATTTATGCATAAGTCTTTCATTACAATAATCATTGGCCTACCATTTATGCAGTATTGCAAAGTATCATTAATAATGCATCTCATTACAGTAATTATTGACATCATGTCATCTCATTATAGTAATATTAGCATCATAAGACAGCTCATTACAGTAATCAGTGGCATTCATTGGCCAGTTACTAAACATGTAGCAAGTATTGAGTATTACAAAACACTATTCATAACTCATCTGATTGCACTAATTATTTGCATTCATTTATGAATAAGTCATCTCATTACAATAATCAGTGGCATTCATTGTCCACTTACAAAGCATTTTTTTGCGTTATTCTGAAATCATCATTCAAAACAGGTGTTAATTATTGGCATAGCATTTATGCAAAAGTCGTCATATTACAGTAATCATAGGTATAGCATTTATAAACTGTTACTAAACATCATTCATAATACATCTCATTACAGTAATCATCGGTATAGCATTTATGCATTATTACAAAACATCATTCAGTATTACTCAGAACTCATAATTCCAGTGACATCTATAAAATGTAACACTGGAATTATTACTCAAGATCTGTAGTCCAATAATACATAGACATAAGGGAATCAACACATCAGAAAAATTTGTATTATATTTGGGACTAGAAATATATCTTAAACTGGTATCATTATTTAGTTGTATACTGGTAGTAGGTGAGACTGGTAAAAAAAAATTGCTAGCAATGCTTTGCGTTGGGATCGATAATTGATTGCTGGGACATGAAAATATTTGCTTTTGACTTGTTACTGGAAATAAGGATAACTAACATCATTCGTCATGAGTCAGCTGTATCAAGGTTATGAAACAAGTAGAGTATATGTGATCACATTCATGAATATACACACAAATCTGTAATAAAATTGCAAGTATTAGAACAGGTTTCATAACTAAATGTTTATAGCATATTAATATCATGAAAAGCTCCTCCTTGTAAAATACAAAATGGTTTATTGAGCTGAAAGATGAAATGCATATTATGCTGAAAAGTAGTGAACTTTGAATTAACAGGGAATGAAACGTGTACTTAATATGTATGTACTCTAGATGTCTTTTCCAAACCTTTCAGTCATTATACTATGCGACATAAGACATGCTGTCAAAAGGAACTACAACAAATACTTAAATAACTACATAGCATTTCTTAACTAACAGTAAATACACAAACGTCATCATTATCATCATCTGCAAAGAAAAACATCATTATTCATATTACCATATTCTTCATATAACTATTCATCATCATTTATTATCATCTGCAAAAAATAGACACTTCATTATTCATATTCACATTACCATTTACTTTATACAACTATTCACAGTATAGAGTTTCTTATTTCTAGCATATTTCTAAACATTCATGGTGGTGTCTGTTTGTACTATATCGTGTCTCCCTACCACTTTCGCGCAACGACGATCTGAGCGTGTTTTTTTAGGGAATTAACTAGTTTGAACCTGGGACCTGTTGCTGGTAAGGAGACGCCAGACCACACATGACATGTAGAATTCAGAAGAGTTCAGTGAGACTAGCGATGATATAACCAAATACTAAATGATCTCAACGTCAGCTCCACTGCACTCCCTGTAAAAGAATCTTAATACTAACTAAATATAGTGGAAAGGGTTCAAGGCTTTCCTATTTTTAGTTAGCTGGTAAAAACGTCGAAAAAGCAGTTAAGTTTACCATTGGAAATTTTATTCTACTCACAAAACATCGTTTATAAATTGCACTAATGATAAAAGGAAATGTTTTAATACAGGATAGTAAAAACCAACTGCGTTCAACTAAAATGTGAACGAATATTCCCTGAATGGGATTCCAAGTTCTACAATCGATCGAAGGATGACCTATGCAATATCACATCTGTAATCTAGGTTTAATTTAAGTTTCACAAAAGAGAAAACTATCAAAATGGTCTACAGTGACCCTCAATTATCTTTAATTAATTATCTAACTTCTCGTAAATTACAGTGGCTGATGTGGCTTCTCAATAACTATATAAAAGAAAAGTAATCACGTTTCAGATCTGTTCTTCAAGTGGCAAATGTGAACACCATGAGTTTTAATTAACGATCGACACTAGCATTAAGCAAAAAAGGGGTGTAACAGATGAGTCCTCTGCAGTTCTGAGTGAAGCCTTATGCGCTCAAAAATGCGGCATCGCGTGCGTTCATTACCTTGTCGGTGTTAGGCAGCGTCAGGGCGACAGCGGCCGGCGCACCAGCCATCCAGCTCGCCGTCTCGGAACTAACTCTCTCCTAACTTCTCCTTACTACAATTTACCGAAGTTGGTTTAAAAAAACTATCTGGCTATGTTTTCATCTGACCAATCAGGGTCTCAATGTTAACCTTAAGCTCCGCCTACAAAAATTCTGTCTATCCAATGAGAAACGTTATACTTTTCGTGGTGGGGCAATGTTTTTAAAGTTTGCAACGTAACAGAGACACGAAAAAGTCTCACGCTAAAACTTGCTGGTGGTAGTGGCCCTTTTTGTGTTATCGTAAGATCTATACTGTTTTTCTGGAGGGCTCTAGCTTTTAACATGGGCTGAGGGGGTGGTCCTTGACATAACAGAGACGCGAAAAAGGCTCACGCTAAAACGTGGGGATGGTGAGCCCTAGTGGTTAGCTGGCGACGTGGGTGTCAAGTCCGTCCCTTATCGTAGGGCCTTCTAGCTTAACACAGTTCTGCTCTCGGCTTCTGTTCTCGTTTCTCCCCTCGGAACTGCGTCGGTCTCACGGTGGGAAGGTACGACATGCATTTAGGCATTCTTGTGTTAGTCTGTGGTATTACATTTGCTCACTCGTTACTCGTATTACTTTGGTTAATTTAATGTTACGATTTATTCCGAGCTATGTGACATACTATTGGATTTGCTTATCATGTCAGGGTTTTCATGGAAGGTGTGGGATTTGCCTGACACCTTACATATTTCATCACTAAAATTAACATGTGTAGTTCTGTCTGACAGCTTGCATCCATCACCTCGTATTCTGAAAGAAAAATAATTAGTTAAGACTGCTATTATACAGTGTGTATAGTATATTCTTGTTAATGCTTGTTAATTCTGATCCATTTACTCTTCATGACAAGGTATTGCATTTTCATTCGTTCATTTCGGAGGTGAAATTTCCATTTCATAGTAAATCACTGTGGTTGTATAATTTATTTCTTTTACATGGTATTGCTTTCTGAAAATGATGAAAAAGGATTAATATCTTGCATTTAAATCATATACCCATTAAATAAAAACTTGTTTCTAGTGATACCACTGGGCATACTGCATAGCCTGACAGAAAACGTATTATGTCAGAAACATAGACAATTTTCGAGTGCAAAGAAATGTAAACACAGTATCATAATGTAGTGGCATAAAAGGTAGAATAGTCAAGATGTTGAGATATCGTAAGGCAAAAATGTTAAAAATCAACTGGTGTTTCTCACATCTTAAATATTTCACAGTATACAGAAAAAATTCTTCTTTCGATAGCAAAACAATCATACATACACAAAAAATGGAAAATGTGCACGGTCTGATGTCTAACGACAAGAAAAGCGACCTGCAAACCATACCTTGCTGGACACTTGTCAGGAAAAAAATATGATAATCGTCAGTAAGTGTTCATATGAATAACCGGAAAAGTCATTACAATGTGATAAATCAGAAATTATGTTCATCCAATAAAGGATTTAATATTGGAGACATGATGATTGCCTTTGCTTTTTCTGGTTCTCAAAGTTTCAACATGTACTACATTGGGGTGAGGGATGCTGCGAATTCTGTATGGACCTGCATATAGAAGCTCAAATTTACTGCATCTACTCTTTCCTCTGTTGGATAGATAGTGTGTACGTCCTAATATCTTCTGTCCTATGTGAAAGTCACGGCATGTACAAACCTGTTTTTGCTGTCTTCTCCGGCGCTCTGCGGCACGTTTGATGTTGTTGAGTGCAATGTCAATTATTTCATGGTGGCGTAGTCGACGAGATGTAGGAAAGGATACTAATTCTTTAATTTTGTTAGGTGGTTCAACATTTTTCAATATAACGGTCGGAGATAGCATAGTAGATTCATTTGGTATGGAGTTAATTACATCCTGGAATGAGAGTACGTGTGTATCCCAATCCATATGTCTCTTATGGCATAAATTCTACACAATTTACCAATTTCTTTCATCAGTCGTTCACAAGGGTTCGAAGAAGCGTGATGCTTGGATATATAGATCGGATAAATGTTTCTAGCTCGTAACATACGTGTCCATATCGCAGATCGAAATTGCGGTGCACTGTCGGAAATTACTTTCAATATATGCCCTACATGAAATAAAAAATCTTTTACAAATGCATTCGAAATAGTTTTAGCAGTAGCTTTGCGTAACGGAGTGAAGGTAACAAATTTCGAAGTGAGTTCAACAGTGACAAAGATGTAACAAATACCTCTATTAGATCTGGGAATAGGACCAAAAATGTCTACAGCGGCCATGTCTCTCAATTTAACGTGTACAATGGGATGTAACGGAGGAATATGTGAAGTCGTGTCTGATTTAGCTTTCTGGCCGGTTTTCATGACGCTAAAACTCGTCGAATACGTTTCTCCATGTTGGCAAAATAACAGTACTGTCTCAGTATAAGAAAACATTTTCTGGCCCCATAATGTGCGTAACTTAAATGAGCATACCAAATTAATTTGTTAACATGTTCGTCAGGAATGCATAGTAACCAATTGTTGCTGTCAGGGTGATAGCGGCGAAACAGAATGTTATTGCGTACAGTGTAATGGTTTCTGATGGTAACATTATTCCTATCTTGCCAAAGGTGTTTAATTTCTTTCCACACGTTGTCTTTGCTCTGCTCTTGTGCTATGTCTCGTAATGATGGCGAAATAAAATTTTCGAATGCAACTTGTTGAATATACATGACGCTCAAATTTGCTTGGCAGAAGTTGGTTGCGATGTCTTGCTGATTGTTGCTGAGAGAACGGGATTGTGCGTCTTCTACAACATTCTGTGTACCGGGAATGTGAACAATTGTAAAATTAAATTCCTGTAACTAAAGTTTCGACCTGCTTAACCTGTCATGTGTAAATTTAGCTGAAAGTAAAAACTGTATAGCTCTATGATCTGTGTAAACGGTAGTATGTCTTCCATAAAGAAAACGCCTAAATCTCGTAAATTCCCATACAACACATAATGTTTCAAGTTCTGTGACAGAATAATTGCGTTCAGCAGGTGACAGAATGCGTTTTGGAAAGGCGATGTTTTTAATTGCTGTAGTACCGTCTTCTTCAATTTCCTGAAAAATGTGTACGCCTAAAGCTGTGTTACAACTGCCGGTGGCAATGGAAAAATTTCTGGTAGGCTCCGGGTGTGATAAAAGTGGTGCGTTCAACAAAGCTTGTTTCAGATTGACAAATTCAGACTGTGCTTGGCTATCCCAGGACCAGATAGCGTTTTTATCCGTCAATTGGCGTAATCTAGGAGTGTCTAAAGCAGAGTAATGAATAAATTTACGGAAAAAGTTAATTAAACCCAGAAAGCTGCGTAGTTGTTTCTTTGTCGTTGGAACAGTAATGTCACGTAAAGCTTGAAGTTTTTCCGGGTCAGGCGCAATGCTTTCTGCTGAAATAACATGCCCAAGAAATTTTATAAAAGTTTTGCCAAAGTGTGATTTCCTAAGATTAACTGTGACTCCTTGTGCATGAAAAGTTTGCAACAGTTGTTCAAGAATCAGATTGTGTTCAGAGCAGCTAGCTTCTGCGATAAGGATGTCGTCTACATATGCAGTGATTCTGTATTTAAGTTCTGTCGGAAGTACCCTATACAAACCGCGAATAAATGCTGCTGAAGAAATTGTTAAACCGAAAGGTAATTTGCAAAACTGGTAACAGTCACCAAAACAGAGAAATGTTGTGTACTTCCTGGAGTTCGGATGGAGCTGAATTTGCCTAAATCCCGATTTCGAATCTAATGTGGAATAAACAGCAGTACCATGAAATTTCTGTAGAAGTTCTTCTAGTGTTTGTGGGCGATCTGTTTCATTAGTAATAATGTCACTGATGTGATGCGAATCAAGTACGAGCCGAAGTGAGCCATCCTTTTTCTTAACAATATGGAGCGGGTTTATGTACGGACTAACTGCCGGTTCAATAATTCCTTGGTCAAGCATAGCTTGCAATTCTTTCTTAACTTGTTCTCTGTGAATATATGGAATGGGATAATGTTTGGCTTTAAACGTGTCGTGTTGTTTAACTTGAAATTCATACATAAAACCGGACATAGTACCAGGGACGTTGTCAAAAACTGGAGCTTGCTGTAAAAGAATTTTGCGTAGTTGCCTACGTTCGTCGTATGTATTTGCGCTGCTTTGTTTTACTTTATCAGAAATCATTTGCGTAACGTCATAGTCAGCTTCGTCTGGCGTATTATACTTGTGTTACGTACGTATCTGTGAACAATGTGGAATGTCAGTCCGTGTTACGCGATGTAGAAATGACCTCTGGTCGATTAATTGCCTGTTCATCTGCAGATGAAGCATGCAGAAATTTTAATGCCAGTTGTACATTCTCATCCATTAACATTAAACAGGAATTTTGAAAGTCAATAATTGCGTCATGTTGTACCAGAAAATTCGTACCTAACGTCTGTTGTCAATAAGGGAACAATAAAAAAATTTGAGTGGCCCTTATGACCTGCAAATACAAAATGATAAATGTGTGTGTGATTTTACATCTACTACTTTACTAGATACTGCTCCTTTTACTTTAGTTTTGCCTAATGGTAACGTAGGATAGGTGTTCTCTTTGATGCATTCGCTGAAAGTTTCTTCATTTACAACTTACATAGGTGAACCAGATTCGATTACTTCTGAAAATGTGTATGATCCAATCTTTACTTCAATGACAGGATGGGAAATGGTTTTTTGTATAACTGGTTTTTCATGAAAAGGTGTGTCTCGGATGTCGTCAAAAGTAATAACATTTTCGTCAACAACATTCTGTGTATCTGAAGTATTGCTTACGTTGCTGGAGGATGCAACCTGTACTGTATCTAGTCACATTCTATCTGACATGCTGTTTTTTGTGGGAGGATGCTGTGGCATTTCAACTATTTGTACTGTTCTGTGTTATTTCGTCCTGACGTGTTCGGCTCGGAATGATATCGACTGTCTGGTTCCTTCACGATAATCTGTTGTTATGGATGATTCTGTTGCTGATAAGACCTACTGTTATTAAGTTATTAAATGTACGCTGAGATCTGTGCTCATTACTTTTACGTCTGTCATCATAGTCATTGCTATACGACGCGTTGCGATAGGAATTGAAATAATGTGTTATCTGGACGTACTGTTTTTCTTGTTGCTGTGCGTTACTATTTGGTTGGGCCGACGCTATACGAGTAGGCGGCGAAACATTAAAGCTTGGTTGACCTTGCACATTACATTGTTGGTTAGGTATGCCAACTGGCTGGTTTTGTTGCTGTTCTGGTGAAAACCCTCTATTGTTGCCAAAATGTGTCTGCGATTGCTGAAAATTTTGTGCGTACTAATGATTAAAATTTTTCTGTCTTTTCTGTCTTGCCATTTCGGGAGTGTCTAATGAAAACAGTCACTTCCAGGTACAATTTGTCATATCTGGTTTTCTTTGAAGATTGCTAATCCTAGATAGATCGTTAGTAGAAGTGTTGTTTTGATAGATATAAAGGATAGTAAAAGAGTAGGCAGCAGTGCAGAAAACTAAAGACGAAATAGCACTACTATGGCTCGGGGATGTGTGCACGCTACGGCACATATTCATTGAAGTGTAATGAATCCTCTGAGGTCTCTTACGCGCTGCAAATAAAACTTAGTTTCTGCATTACAGGCAATGCCGGTGAAAATTCAAAAGCAAATTGTTGTATCAGGTCCAAAGCGTGCATCTGTTTTCTGTAATTCGTAAATTTTCTGACGGATAGAAAGTGCTTGTAATAAAATTTATCGTCTCTACATGACTGAGCAGGTTCAGGTTTGTGTAACAATCTGTTTGTCTGTGACTGTTCGGAATCTAAGACACGTACTCTCTCTAAATTACCTAAGTTACACTGGCTGTGTGAGTGTGACAAATGTTCGGAATGTGGCGTATGATGTGTCGTGTTAGAGGTCGAAACATTTTTCATCTCGGTCACTTCTAGCTGTAAAGATGACACTTTTCTACGTAATGTACTACTGGACGAACCGATCTCACTGATTGTCTGCTGTAAGATTTGGAATTCGGGTGTCTGATTGAATGAAATTGGTGACGTATCGTCTGATTTGGTGTCATTGTTATTTTCGGTAACCTCATTACGACTGGCCAATTCATCAAATGTTTCAGTCAATGCTTTAACCTGATCATCATTTTTAGTGTCACAAGCATTAATTTGTTTTTGGATTTTACGTGTGGTTTTGCTTAATTTCTTAACGTCTGCTTTCATGGCATCGGGATCCTGTATTAATTCTAATTGTTCAAGTCTGTTTGTCACTGTCTGAAAGGCTATTGTGTGTGAGTCTGTTTTTGTTTTCATCATGCAATTCGGTGTTCAGCTGTTTGATTTCATCTCATACTGTAGCAATATTGTTGTCTACGTATGTTTTTGCCTTCGTAAACATATTACGCTTATCTTCCTGTCTGTGCAGTAATTGTTTCCATGACTTGTTTCTTTACTTTGTTCTGTTTCCGTATGAATTTACGGTAACGCGTTTCACTGTTTTGTAGGTGGTGATTAAAACGTTCGTCAATTTGGCTGTTCTGTTGGTCAAATTTCGTGTCTACTTTCGCATCCAATGTGCTTGAAAATTCTGATGACATTAATTTAAACTCGTCGCATAACTGTGTGGCGTTTTCAGAGCATTGTTTAGCGACTGCACTAATTTCATCTCTAAGTAATTTCGTTGTGGCTGCATGTGTATTGCGTATCTCTTCACTATTATTCCTGGCACAGGCCTTAATTTCCTCACGTAACTGTTTTTTAGTTTCACTAAATTGCTCCGCAACGGCTGTTATCTGTTCAGTAAGCTGTTCAATAGAAGTGTCAAGTTTTTCATTAATTTGTTTGAACGACCTTTCGTGTTTTTCATTCGGCTGTTTGAAACTTTCATTTAGTTGTTTGAAATTGTTATAGTGTTTTTCATTAAGTTGTTTGAAACATTTGTCGTGTTTTTCATTAAGTTGTTTGAAATTGTTGTCTCGTTTTTCATTCGACTGTTTGAGATTTTCATTAAGTTGTTGTTTGAGATTTTCATTATGTTATAGCAATAATGCCATAACGCGATCCATTCCAAAATTAGCTGCTGTATTCTTTGTGCTGTGTGATGGTGTATCTGCATGTGTCACGTTTTGTGTACCGGTAACCATTTGGTCATTGTCTGATTCACAAAAAGGTTTGCAATCGGATGTGCACTGTTGGTCACTACATCGGAATCAAATAAATTTGACGTGTTTTGTGTATATTGCTCACTTTCGTTAGAAATATTTATCTGTTCACCATGTAAATTTTGCAAAACAGATGTGTCAAACTGGGCAGCGTTCATTGTAACGGAAAATGCCGCGTCATCAATTGTCGTTAAATTTACAGTGGACACAATTGAATTTGTTTTATCATCATTTAGATTAGAAACATTACTAGTATTCGGCACGCACTGATTATCTGTAATTAGAGGATTATCACTATTACACTGAGGGTCGCTAGTATTATCGGTCAAATTATTCGAATCGGCTTTTTCACTCATTGCACATCGCGATGAACTGTTAGCAGTTTTTCGCGGCATTTTCACAGATCAAAGCTAAGCGCAAAATCAAACAAAGACAAATCAAAATGGAACAAATACAATTACAACAAAGAGCAATACATTGTCGATGATCTGTGAAAGAAAGAATGACAATTTAGTGGATGCGTTGCGCCAGATGCAAACTACCTTTAACAATAATGTAAATAAGAGCAGATATATAACTGACTATTACTCAAAAACTCAAAGAAATACGATCATGGCCGGTTGTCGCCAAGTGTAACCACCCCACAGTAAAATAATATAAATAATATTCTCATATAGCGTAACCTCCCAAAAAATAAATTGCGTAAAACTGCAGAAACTGCAAAAAGGTGGGAATTTAAGGAGATGGGACCTGTATCAACTAAAAGAACCAGAGGTTGTACGGAGTTTCAAGGAGAGCATAAGGGAGCAATTGACAGGAATCGGGGAAAGAAATACAATAGAAGGAGAATGGCTAGCTTTGAGGGATGAAGTAGTGAAGGCAGCAGAGGATCAAGTAGGTAAAAAGACGAGGGCTAGTAGAAATCCTTGGGTAACAGAAGAAATATTGAATTTAATTGATGAAAGGAGAAAATATAAAAATGCAGTAAATGAAGCAGGCAAAAAGGAATACAAACGTCTCAAAAATGATATCGACAGGAAGTGCAAAATGGCTAAGCACGGATGGCTAGAGGACAAATGTAAGGATGTAGAGGCTTATCTTACTAGGGGTGGGATAGATACTGCCTACAGGAAAATTAAAGAGACCTTTGGAGAAAAGAGGACCACTTGTATGAATATTAAGAGCTCAGATGGAAACCCAGTTCTAACCAAAGAAGGGAAAGCAGAAAGGTGGAAGAAGTATATAGAGGGTCTATACAAGGGCGATGTACTTAAGGACAACATTATGGAAATGGAAGAGGATGTAGATGAAGATGAAATGGGAGATACGATACTGCGTGAAGAGTTTGACAGAGAAATGAAAGACCTGAGTCGAAACAAGGCCCCTGGAGTAGACAACATTCCATTGGAACTACTGGCGGCCTTGGGAGAGCCAGTCATGACAAAACTCTACCATCTGGTCAGCAAGATGTATGAGACAGGCGAAATACCCTCAGACTTCAAGTAGTATATAATAATTCCAATCCCAAAGAAAGTAGGTGTGGACAGATGTGAAAATTACCGAACTATCAGTTTAATAAGTCACAGCTGCAAAATACTAACGCGAGTTCTTTACAGACGAATGGAAAGACTAGTAGAAGCCGACCTCGGGGAAGATCAGTTTGGATTCCGTAGAAATGTTGGAACACGTGAGGCAATACTGACCCTACGACTTAAGGAAGGGCAAACCTACGTTTCTAGCATTTGTAGACTTAGAGAAAGCTTTTGACAATGTTGACTGGAATACTCTCTTTCAAATTCTGAAGGTGGCAGGGGTAAAATACAGGGAGCGAAAGGCTATTTACAATTTGTACAGAAACCAGATGGCAGTTATAAGAGTCGAGGGACATGAAAGGGAAGCAGTCGTTGGGAAGGGAGTGAGACAGGGCTGTAGTCTATCCCCGATGTTATTCAATCTGTATATTGAGCTAGCAGTAAAGGAAACAAAAGAAAAATTCGGAGTAGGTATTAAAGTCCATGGAGAAGAAATAAAAAGTTTGAGGTTCGCCGATGACATCGTAATTCTGTCAGAGACAGCAAAGGACTTGGAAGAGCAGTTGAATGGAATGAACAGTGTCTTGAGAGGAGTATATAAGATGAACATTAACAAAAGCAAAACGAGGATAATGGAATGTAGTCGAATTAAGGCGGGTGATGCTGAGGAAATTAGATTAGGAAATGAGTCACTTAAAGTAGTAAAGGAGTTTTGCTATTTGGGGAGCAAAATAACTGATGATGGTCGAAGTAGAGAGGATATAAAATGTAGACTGGCAATGGCAAGGAAAGCGTTTCTGAAGAAGAGAAGTTTGTTAACATCGAGTATAGATTTAAGTGTCAGGAACTCATTTCTGAAAGTATTTGTATGGAGTGTAGCCATGTATGGAAGTGAATAATGGACGATAAATAATTTGGACAAGAAGAGAATAGAAGCTTTCGAAATGTGGAGCTACAGAAGAATGCTGAAGATTAGATGGGTAGATCACACAACTAATGAGGAAGTATTGAATCGGATTGGGGAGAAGAGAAGTTTGTGGCACAACTTGACCAGAAGAAGGGATCGGTTGGTAGGACATGTTCTGAGGCATCAAGGGATCACCAATTTAGTATTGGAGGGCAGTGTGGAGGGTAAAAATCGTAGAGGGAGACCAAGAGATGACTACACTAGGCCGATTCAGAAGGATGTAGGTTGCAGTAGGTACTGGGAGATGAAGAAGCTTGCACAGGATAGAGTAGCATGGAGAGCTGCATCAAACCAGTTTCAGGACTGAAGACCACAACAACAACAACAACAACCTATCAATAATGAAATCTGACTGATTTGTCAATAAAAAAATTGTCGCTCACTTATAACCTTTCAATAATGACTGTGAATTTAAACTGGTAAATTTAGGACGTCAGCAGTGCTGCGTCGTGGCCCTGAAAATTCATTCTGAATAAATTGAAAAATCTTACCTCAATTAGGTCGCCGGATTACGCGTATATATCTGCTCCTATAATAAATTTTTCTCGCGCAGCTCAGTGCAATGCTGGTCGATAGATTTGTCATGTATAAAAAGAAACAACTGATTTTTCCTTTCAATAATCGGGATGACCAAGGACTGGAGAAATTAGTATATTCTTTAAATTGAAATGAATGGTTGTCTAAAGTTAGTTTTTATGAGAAAGATTATTATTAAGAGTTTTTTAAAAATATTTGCATGGGACTTGATATAACAGTACTACATATGCGCGAAGCTCCTTTTACCTTATACTACAACGGTCAGGCTCCGCCATCGCTCCACCACGACCGGCCCAGCCAACACGAAACGCCAGACAGCTCTCTACTACTTACTCCTACTACTACACAGTTGCTACTGCAGTCAACACTGCTCTTTGGTCTCAGATTCTCTTATAGCTTACATATCACAGGCAGCGCGTGAGCAATCTATCGAAATTACACTGCTCGAGTGCGCTAGCAACAAATTCTTTGATCATGGACCTCTTACAAGTAATGTCAGCGGGTTCCTGCTAATGTGGAATAATACATTATCTACAAGATGCTTTGCATAGTGGCTCACCAGAAAGCTAATAACAGTAAAGTAGAATGTGTCTGCATGATACTGGAGCACTATTACAGAATTCTGCAGGTGGTTTCTTACTGCATCCAATGTAGACTGATGGATGCATTTTTGGGAAACTGTCCCATAGCACAGCAGATAGCTGTACGTGAGAAACTATCGCATGTTAGTAGAACTTATCGCTTTCGTGGAGCTGTTCACTCACGTACTCTGTGATATTTTGAGATATGCAGACTCTAATCATCTCGTTTCATTAACTTATACCAACGTTTGTGCTTCGTGACTACTGTTGAGATATGTATTGCTCTCAGATAGTAGTAGGAACTTTTTCGTGGGCATTACGTATTTCGTTTTGCTTGTAACTAGAATATCAAGACTTGCTCACCAGTAGTGTGAGGGTGGTTGAGGCAATTTCAAATACACACAAATTTCAAAAAATACACTAAAACAAGGACAAAAATTGCCATACTAATAAAAAAGAAAAAATATTTACTGCATTCAATATTTAGGCCTCATTTCACAAATACTTGCATACATATTAGGAAACATAAATTAACTGTTGCATTATCGCTCAGAATAAGTTAACACTCTCTGTCGTTCACAGCTTTACTTATTGAAAGAACAAAAAATAGCTGAAACGTAAACCACTATAATCACATCCTGTAATGGATATAAATAAAACATTCAGTATTACTCTGTCATAGTCTGCAGCTTATTATCAATAGAGCACAGCGATCACTCGTCCTTTTCGCTCAGGTTTTATTAGGCAAATCTAGATTTCGGCTAGTGCCTAGCCATTATCAGTGCACTATTTCATGGTATCAATGCACGTCCTAATACGTCAGTTCCCTACTGCTCGGACTCCTGTCACAGTTCGTTCAAGACTATAGTATCCAGCATTTGTCAGTAGGACATGCATTGATACCATAAAATAGTGCACTGATAATGGCTAGGCACTAGCCGAAATCTAGATCTGCCTAATAAAACCTGAAAGAAAAGGACGACTAACTGCTATGCTCTATCATTTGAGAGTCTTATGACAGTCGTTGAGTGTACCCACATTCATAATGGAAGGTAACTCTCTGCAGTTTATTGTACATTATACCAATGGCGACTAAAGGAGACCAGTCATCATCTCTACCATAAGTTTAATAAACGGAAATTCGAGATAAACTTTCCGAAAGAAAGCAGGAGTGGAAGTTATTCAAAGTGGATTTTATTTATTGTCACCCGATTATTGAAAATAATTGACAATCGTTTGAAAAAAAGCTGAAAAGAAATGAAATTTAAGTAATAATTAATAGAAATAATTTTGCTTGAAGTTTACTTCCTGAATTTAGGCTATAGCTGTGAGCAACAATAGTTTTCCTGGAGAGTAGGAGAATAATTTTTTGAAACAAAATCAGTTTTCAGCAGAGTCTCCTACATCACTGAAGTAATATGTATATGCTGACAGAGGAAAAGAACACTTTAGATCACGTAACAGCCTTAGTGAATTACTACAACCATTGCTGTTTTGATATTGACTCATGTATCATAAATAAATGCAATTTCCCAGGAACAATAGCAAATTCAAACTGAGTGAACACGATAGAAGACAGTTTTTCAAGAGACTGGAGAACGCACGATGGGTGATGTACATTATGACTTTGTGTCTGCTAGTAAATAGTTGTACTTCGTGAATACCAGTACTTTGGCGAGGACTTCTTCTTCTTCTTCTGGAAGTGTGTACTGTTGTCACAACTAGAAATCTGTCATCTGCCATAAGTTATAGTTTGTTTCTATTCCACTGCATTTACTGAAATTTCTTCCTTTAGCAAATGTTTCATGCTCACTATAACTGGGACACCTTCTGCCACGAAACATCTACCACACGACAAACCTAAAGAGGATTTACTTTTTCCTCTGGTTTCGTGTTAAATAGAATCTTGTAACTGCTTTCAGTTTCGCTGAATTGTTTGCAATGAATAAATTTCTTAAATTCGAAACCATCAACTTTCGATTTTTCTAGTTCCGGATTAATGGAGATAGCACTTAATCACTGGAGCAGCGGATGTAAGAAATTTAGGTCTTTCTTCAAGTCTCATAACTGTGCAACGTCTCACCTACATATGAAACCAGTTGACGTGCGACTTCTTCCCAAATCATAACTCAGAGATCCTATAAATTCTGACAGAAATACTCGAAGGCAGAATATAAGTACCAGAAGCGGTAACACCTTCGAAGAAAAAAAGGCAGTTTCTTCAGACCCACTTGTCAGTGTTCATTTGAGAAGTCAAGTGAGCTGAAATATTACGCACTAGTAAATTTTATCATCATCTGCTTCAATTTCAGATGGGCTAGTCATTTGGTTTCCATGAACTGATTAAATGTCCGGGTGTCTATGACTAGTTACACATCTCCATTTGGATTCCTCAGAGGTTTTATGGGGACATTAAAAGAGCAGGTCGAACGTTTGATTATATTCCACTCAAGCTGTCTTATAATTTTCTTTTTTAGTGCTTCTTGTTTGCTTGGGATTAGGCTTCACTTTTAGTTTGTATTCATTGTCGTCCACGATACTTTGCCTACCTGACAAAGATTCTGAGTACTGACTCTGTATTTCAGTAACCCTATTTTGTGGTAATATTAACATTGAAGTGTGTAAGGAACATCGCCCTCAGATTGAAAAAAGTATGGTGTGATTCCTCCGCTAAATACTTACACACATCTGGAGAGACAAAGATGCTTCCTTCCAAGTAATGCTAGTAGCTTCGGTACAGAGTATGAATCCCAGCACTTGAACTTCACGGTTGGTTGTTCACTGCATTCTTCAAATGGGGTTCTATAAGACCAGGTGATTATTTGTAGACAACCTACTGACATTTTATGTAATCACTACCTTCGCCGAAAAGACAATTACAGGCCCACAAATAACAACATATCATCAAAGAAAGATCACGTATCATGTTCTTCTCCATGTTGCTCAATAATGACAGTCCAAACAAATAAGCAGATGAGCCATATGAACTCACATTATGTGTACAACAACTAAAAAGTTGATTTTAGGAGGACTGGTCCATGCTTCAATAAAACTGACGCCACTTGGAGTTCAGCTATTTACCACTTGGATATTCAGATCGTTAAAAGTTAGAGGGATTTTCTGTGTTCATGCACCTAAATAGGTGTCCTGAAATCTCGAGGGATATTTGCTCAATAGCTTAGAAAGCGCCTCTGTGGTTTCAATTCAGTGCATAGTGACCAGAATTCGGCTATCAAAAATAATATTGATAAATGCTTTGAAAATTGCCTATAGGAGACTACATACACTGTTTTGAGCTTACGTTTCCGGTGCATCTGCGGTATTCATTACACGCAGCGCCGTTTTTCAAACTGATAGCGCTAATACGTCTTTCTATGTGACAGAGCACGATGTGAATTCGAAAATCGTAGGAATACAAGTCACCCTTAACCCACGAGGTGACTTTTCTGTAAGATATGTTACGAGATGGGATCTGGACCTCTATGTTTAAACCGAGATTTAAGTAACAAATCATTTAAAATTATTAATTTATGTTATACAACATTTATTTTTACAATGATTTAAGTATTATTTAAATCTCCTTGTTTATTTTACTGCGCTAAATAAAGCCTGCACTTTACAATTTATCACACAAAATCACATAATTTTGCGTGGTTTTCTTGAACAGTGCACATAAAAAGGCTGTTAGAAAACTGAATTTTACATTTCGAAAAACTAATCTCTGAGCAAACAAATTTTCACATCAAACTGGGTTTAGCCCATAAAAAATCCACTCGGTAAGTACAAAAAGAAAGTCTGCAAAATTGATATTCAGTCTGGGGATCTAAATTTTTCTTATTACCACTCAGAATAAATTTGGTTTTAACTAAAACCTGAAGTATTCAATTGAAAAAACGAAAAGATCCTTATCAAAGTTGTCATGACGTTCTTCCTCTGAAGGATCCTCTTGTTAGATAGCAGAACGGTGCTCACCGGCTATTGTAAAATCGTCGTCTTTTTTCGTCTATTCCTTTATCTGTATCACTGACCTCTTCCTGCGTCCACCGACTAACAATTTCATCAGACTCGAGAAAGTTAAAACCGACAAGTTCCTGCGAACATATTTAGTACTATATGGTATCTTACTGAAGAAAACAAGTACGTACTTTACAAAACGCAATCTAGGAGGTCCTAATATCTCGTCAACAACTAACAAAGATGATAAACAACTGACTACAAAACATTGCAGGGTTGGCAGTTTAGGGGTGGAAGCTGTGACTATAGAAGCATTCTGCCGCAACTGACCTTGGAGAGCGAGGTCGTAAATTTTTGTGCGGGCTGCGAGACGACACCTCGCGAGTTAAGGGTTAATGGCCCGTCAAATACAGTTGTTGGTCACTTAGGCTCCATAATTCTAGGGAGCATTAGACTGTATTTGGAAATTTTACTGAAACGTACGGGCACTATATGTCCGAACTTCCGGCTGCTAAAAACCAGTCTTAACTAATACTCCTATGTGCATGCAGTGCACATATTAAGCATCAAAATTTCTTTATTTAATTTGCATGTAAATGAGACTAGTAGTATGATCATGTAAATATGTTACAGGTGAAAAGAGGACAAAGCTTGAAGAAAAATTTCAATGACTCCGAAAAAGAAAAGAGATCTGAGTTAAACAGAAAAGTCAAAAGTTAGGAAAAAGTTTGAAAAGTCAACGAGAATATAGTGTAAAAGCTTTCTTAACAATCACAATGGGGCACTATCAGATATTTACAGCAGATCACGACAGAACTGTTTTGATTTCATGGTATCTGCAACGTTTCTTTAGGTTATGGTTTTGCTGTTATAGTCATTGAGGTGTTATACATTCTTCAGCTGCACCTATGGTTTATATGCATTTTATTTTGATCTGGGTCGGAATCAGTATAAACTAGAAGTTTTGAGGCAAAGAGTCTACATAGTAGGAATATTGTTCACACACACAGACGTCTAACGACAAACGAAGAACACGTTTGCCTAATGCTTTCATTAGACTAAACATCAACTGTAATGTCATTCTGTCCGAATTTTACCAGCTGCCTTTAATCAGTTAATTCCCAAGTGACCAAATTAAGCAAATGTAAGCTAAATAAATGGTTTTAAGGGTCTACGTTGAAACCGTTGTAGGGCTGATCAGGAGCTAACTTTCCCCATGGTAGTATGGTTACAGAATGAAGCTAATAAACTGCGTAAAAAAGCCTTAAGAATAATAACTAGAAGTGTTTCAGAAACTGGCTGTTCATACTGCATCATGTGTTTACATCTGCCAGTCTGTTTTACATGTCAGGGAATATGTTATTAAGTATTTCAATTATAATTCTATACGCAATCATGCAGCAAGAGCCAGTTTGTGCTTATGTACATGAAGGAAAAACAAAGGGAAAGTGCAAAGCAGCATTTTCTAACACGGGATATGTATGTTTGTGTATGTGCTCCGTACCTTGTGTGTGGCGGATCCACCTTCACCTTCAAACAATATGCCAGACGTGACGCACTGTGGATCCGCGTCCTAACATCGCTCCGCACATAATGCGCAGTGCTTCCACACTCGAGCACTAACTCGGGTCTACGGAGGGTCGTGAATGCGTGACACATGCACATACACAGATATACAGAAAACAGAGAAAATGCTCTCCAAATGTGGAATATGGAGGTTCGAGGCGAATGGTTGCAATCGAGTACAGTGCTATACTATTCCTTCTGATCAGTGCATTATTGCTAGGTGTTGGAGCATCTCTACTACATTTACAAGCAATTTTAGAACATGGAACGAGAGGCTATGTCATGATTGCATGAGTAGAACAGATAAAGGAAATCGATAGAATTGCGGAAAATACGTATATATTGATGGAATATACATCAAAATGTGGGGAAATTGAGTAAGTACTTGCGTGTCTTCTGCTTGGCGCAGAACAGTGTGTACACGGAAACAAGTATGCGACTGCAAGAGGAATCCGTGAAACATCGACATTGAAGTGAAGGGAACTAGGGAAAAAGTCATTTTTATCCGTCGAGGGAGCATTCAATTGCATGTTTATTGGGGTAACAGTGATACACGGGAGTTGACCACTGTATTTGATGCTTTTAAGGAAGACGGAGAACCATCTGCCTCTAAACTTACTTTTATCTGCGTTAAACGATGACATAGAATGGATGGATGGGTCAGTTGTGATGGAGTTGTAACGAGGTACGATTTAATGGTAGACTGATGATGCATTCTAGGGAGAGGGGCGGACACAGAATGCATTAATACTGGAGAAATATCTAGTGGCAGTGGCGTGAGGGAGTTGCTAATGCCCGTTTCATACCACGCTTCTTAGGCGAATCACATAAAAAATTCGGTTATTTTATTCCACGGCTGTACCGTCAATGATGGTTAATCACACTGTTGTTCTGATACTTTACACTCTGGCATCACCGTCTATATTTGGTGACATGCCACTTGTCTGGAAAAACCACATCATTCGTAGGTAGTGCCATATGTAGATTTATAAGGCCAGTATAGCTTTTAACATGGATAGTTGTGCGCACCTGTAGAACCAAGACCACTCGTGATCGTAATATGGTAGTGCTTTCTTTTTAAAAATATAGCGGTTTGCAAGATGATTACACCTCTCTTTCTAAGACAGGGTGGTAGCACTCGCAAGACAAGCTTATGACACCTGTCCACCCATCGTTGATTTTCAGTCAGTACTATTTTGCATTGCCGGCAATAATTTGTTGGTGAAGTAAGTGTTTGTGTTCAAACATGTGCAAAGGAAATGACTACGCCCAGTCGAAAGCCTTGTGATGACTAGGTGTTGTGTGCTGTCCTTAGGTTAGTTAGGTTTAATTAGTTCTAAGGTCTAGGGGACTGATGACCATAGATGTTAAGTCCCATAGTGCTCATAGACATTTGCACCATTTTTTGAACCAGTCGAAAGGAAGCTATGGATCTGAAGAGGAATACTGTTATAGCAAAGGGAAGAGTATGTCAAGTCATAACAATGGTACAGATATTTCTACTTCCAGAGCCACAGCCGTCAGCAGGGTGTATTTGCGATACTTCACTCATTGTCGAATGTCGGTCAATTGAGACCATGATCGTAATATTTAATGGTAAATGTAGGGATAAAATACATATGAGGCCGGTTTTCTTTCGTAGGACGTTTCTCTCAATGGATGCTTGCTGTGCAGCGCCTGTGACCTGTGGCGGGAATGATTTACAATTCCCGCTAATGATAGGAGCTTTCAAATGGAGAGGACTGCTTGGGTGTAGGAATATAGATTAACCATGTCGTCTTCTAGACGGCCGAGTAACGAATAGTATGTGTTGGAGAGCTTTCGTGGTCACATGGAAATTTGAGAAGATTCCATATAGACATTTATTTTCGATGGGCCGTTATTGCCTCACATGTAAATTATTCAGCTGACGGCTTCTGCACATTTCGCACCTTTATTCAGCTGAGGGAACATCGCATGTGGTGTGTACATTATGCAGGTGAAACACAGGTGGAAGACACGCTTGCTGGTTCTCTACACATGACATATACCTTACTTAACTTTGCAAATTATAGGGATGATTTGGAATCTGTTATATCACCGACATCGATATTCGTAAGTGAAAATATCAGGTTCTTCTATTTTGTTTCTTTTTTTTGGGTTCTCATATAACATGTTTCGCACACAGGAGAAGTTTCTAGTTACTCAGTGGTTTACAGAAAGCTTCACGTCGCTAAGATTTCGGTTTTGTAGAGAAATAATTCCCAGTCTATATCTTCGGAATTATGTTTCGTTAGGGATCAGTAGGATACTGCTTTGTGCTTGATATCAGGAAGTATTGTGTGAATGGTATAATATTCTGGTAATCCATGTGAAAAAAATACATATGTTCTTTTAATTTCAGAGTCTGGAGATGGCCGTAGAAAAGCAAGTTGGGACCAGAAAGGGTAAAGTCTTTGTGTCGAGGATATCTAGTGCCGTGAGGAGTATATACGGTGCTGTCTGTCTTTGTGGTATATGTACGAGTGTCTGGCGGTCGATAGCGATGCAAATATTGTAAAACGAGCGATTTTGTATGGCGCAGGACACGAATTGTAGTATGTTTACTACATTGATACGATGTGTGGTGATATATAGCTGTGTTGGAGTTCAGTTTCACGGTCTAATATTCAAGCTTCCATTCTCATTGGTAGAGCATTGTAAATGAGTCCTATGGTGTATATACTATGCTGTCAGTCTTCACGGTATATGTATGAACGTCTGGCTGTCGATAGCTATATGAATGAGGCAAGTATGGATACGTATTTTATGTTTACTACATCGACACAGTAATCGGTCATATATTTTTGGGTTGGAGATTTTCACATTCTTATAATCAAGCTTGCATCCTCATGGCAGAGAAGTGTAATTGACTAAAAGTCTTTCCATATTTGACGATCTGTATGACATTTCTGCACCATTTAACTGTCATTGCTATATGGCGATCTGTAAAAAACACTTTTGCCACTGGAAGTCTCATCTGCAAAAAACAATGGCGGATGGTGATCTCGCACTGGAGGCAGCACAAGCAGTTTGACAGGTAAATTCAATAAGAGCCAATCAGAATGCTCCAATCCTTCACAAGATGCCCTTCATGCTCGGGCATAGGAGTGTCTACAAAATGATTCGAACAAGATGGAGGCTAGGTATCTATGGGAAGTTCTGAGAAAGCAAGTGTTCAAAGATTATTTGCAGCAGACCATCCATCTCTGGGGGGACGCTGTCACTCATCCACCACTGTGGTATTAGGACATCTCCAGAGCACTGTCTGTAGGATACCGAAATATCTCGCCATTTTTCTCTTCTGTAAGACAGTGATTTGAATTCTGTTTGCATAATTGTTCTGAATTCCCCCCGTCTATGCTCTCTTTCCAAAGAACCAGAATGCTTTCATGATTAACTGTGTTTTCAAGAGTGTGGACAGACATGTTGAAGGCTTTTAGCAATAAGAACGTTTAACGTTCCTGAGATATATGTTCACAGAAGGACAAACATTTCGTGGTGATGTGTCAGCCACGCTGGGCAGGTATGATCGCGTGCACGGCTAAATGCAGCTCACACGCCCCGTTAGGGTCCCTACGACCAATGCACCCAGTGATATTCTGGGAAGCATTGGAATAGATTTTTATAGTGCTGGACCCGCAGCTCTGCATCATCGAGCCATCAATGGTGTCTAGGTGAGTATGTATTTTGACAGGAATTTCTTGGGTTTCAAGTATGAAAGGGATGCTGCCACCTAGTTCTTACTGGGCCTGAACTGACACCTGTGCGTGGTTCTACATCTAAATTTATACTCCGCAATACACCCAACGGTGTGTGGCAGAGGGCACTTTACGTACAACTGTCTTTACCTCCCTTTCCTGTTCCAGTCGCGTATGGTACAGATCCCACACTAATGAGCAATACCTAAGTATAGGTCGAATGAGTGTTTTGTAAACCACCTCCTTTGTTGATGGACTACATTTTCTAAGGACTCTCCCAATGAATCTCAACCTGGCACCCGCCTTACCAACAATTAATTTTATATGATCATTCCACTTCAAATCGTTCTGTACGCATACTCCCAGATATTTTACAGAAGTAACTGCTACCACTGTTTGTTCCGCTATCATATAATCATACAATAAAGAATCCTTCCTTTCTTTCTATGTATTCACAATAATTACATTTGTCTTTGTTAAGGGTCAGTTGCCACTCCCTGCACCAAGTGCCTATCTGCTGCAGATCTTCCTGCATTTCGCTTAAATTTTCTACTGGTGCAACTTCTCTTTATACTACAGCATCATGGAAGCTACATGGAACTTACGGCACTATCTACTAGGTCATTTATTTATATTGTGAAGAGCAATGGTCCCATAACACTCCCCTGTGACACGCCAGAGTTTACTTTAACGTCTGTAAACGTCTCTTCATTCAGAACAACATGCTGTGTTCTGCTTGCTAAAAACTCTTCAACCAAGCCACACAGCTGGTCTGTTATTCCGTAGGCTCTTACTTTGTATATCAGGCTACAGTGCGGAACTGTATCGAACGCCTTCCTGAAGTCAAGGAAAATGGCATCTACCTGGTAGCCTGGATTTAAAATTTTCTGGGTCTCATGGACAAATAAAGCAAGTTGGTTCTCACACGATCGCTGTTTCCGGAATCCATGGTGATTCCTACAGAGTAGATTCTGGGTTTACAGAAATGACATGATACGCGAGCAAAAAACATGTTCTGAAATTCTGAAAAAAAAAAAAAAAAAAACAGATCGATGCCAGAGATACAGGGCTATAGTTTTGCGCATCTGCTCGACGACCCTTCTTGAAAACTGGAAGTATCTGTGCTCTTTTCCAATCATTTGGCACCTCCAGTTCCTCCAGAGACTTGCGGTACATGGGTGTTAGAAGGGGGGCAAGTTCTTTCGCGTACTCTGTGTAGAATCGTATTGGTATCCCGTCAGGTCCAGTGGACTTTCCTCTGTTTAGATATTTAAGTTGCTTTTCTATTCCTTGGACTATTATATCAATGTCAAACATTTTTTCGTTCGTGCGAGGATTTAGAGAAGGAACCGCAGTGTCGTCTTCCTCTGTGAAACAGCTTTGGAAAAAAGTGTTTATTATTTCAACTTTCACGTGTCATCTTCTGTTTCAATGCCATCATCATCCCAGAGTGCTGCATATGCTGTTTCGATCCACTTACTGATTTAACGTAAGACCAGAACTTCCTAGGATATTCTGTCAAGTCGGTACATAGAATTTTACTTTAGAATTCACTGAACGCTTCACGGATAGCCCTCCTTACGCTACCTTTGACATCATTTAGCTTCTGTTTGTCTGAGAGGTTTTGACTGCGTTTAAACTTGCGGTGAAGCTGTCTTTGCTTTCGCAGTACTTTCCTAACTTTGTTGTTGAACCACTGTGGGTTTTTCCTGTCCTTCACAGTTTTACTCGGGACGTACCTGTATAAACGCATTTTATGAGTGCCTTGAATTTTTTCCATTAACATTCAACATTGTCAGTGTCGGAACAGATATTTTCGTTTTGATCTGTCAGGTAGTGTGAAATCTGTCTCATATTACTCTTGCTATACAGATAAACCTTCCTCCCTTTTTTTTATATTTCTATTTACTTCCATACTTAGGGATGCTGCAACGGCCTTATGATCACTGATTTCCTGTTCTGCGTTTACAGAGCCGAAAAGTTCGGGTCTGTTGGTTATCAGTTGGTCCAAGATGTTATCTCCACGAGTCGGGTCCTCTGTTTAATTGCTCGATGTTATTTTCGGATAGTGCACTCAGTATAATGTCACTCGATGCTCTGTCCTTACCACCCATCCTAAACATCTGACTGTCCCAGTCTATATCCGGTGAATTGAAATCTCCACCTCACTGTTCTGCCACTAATGCTGCTGAGTCGGGAGGTCGGTAAAAGGAGCCAGTTATTAACCTAGCTCGGTTGTTGAGTATAACCTCCACCCATAATAATTCAAAGGAACTATCCACTTCTATTCCACAAAAGGATAAACTAATATTAACAGCGACCATCACGCGACCACCGGTTGTATGAAATCTATCCTTTCTAAACACCATCTGTGCATTTGTAAAAATTTCGACAGAGTTTGTCTCTGACTTTAGCCATCTTTCCGTACCTATAACGATTTCACCTTCGTTGCTTTCTATCAGCGCTTGAAATTCCGGTATATATCACCGCAGCTTCGACAGTTTACAAAACCGATTGCTGCTTGGTCCCCGCATGTCTTGACTTTGTCCGGAACCCTTTGAGGCTGTTGCCATTTCTGTACTTGCCCGAGGCCATGTAACCTAAAAGTGGAACCCGAAAAGCCACCACCCTATGGCGCAAGTCGATGAATCTTCAGCCCACACGGTCGCAGAACCGTCTCAGCCTCTGATTCAGACCCTCCACTCGGCTCTGTACCAAAGGTCCGCAGTCAGTCCTGTCGAGGATGCTGCAGATGGTGAGCTCTGCTTTCATCCCACTAGAAAGACTGGCAGTCTTCACCAAATCAGAGAGCCGCCGGAAGCCAGAGAGGATTTCCTCTGATCCATAGCGACACACATAATTGGTTCCAACATGAGCGCCTACCTGAAGATGGGTGCACCCTGTACTCTTCATGGCATCTGGAAGGACTCTTCCCACATCAGGAACTACTCCCGCCGATATACAAATGGAGTGCACATTGGTTTTCTTTCCCCCCCTTGCAGCCATATCCCTAAGGGGCCCCATTACGCACCTGACGTTGGAACTCCCAACTACAAGTAAGCCGACCACCTGCGACCACCAGGATCCTGCAGACTGAGCGGCAACCTCTGTAACAGGACAAGCAGCCATGTGCGGCTGAAGATCAGTATCAGCCAGACACAGAGCCTGAAACCGGCTCGTGAGACAAACTGGAGAGGCCTTCCATTCAGCCCTCCGGAATATCTTTCTTCCCATGCCACACCTCGAGACGACCTCCCACTCTACTACGGGTTAGGGGTCAGCCTCAATGTGGGCAGTATCCCGGGCAGCAACAGCTGTAGTCCGATTGGGTGATGCGCGGGACGAGCTGACCGTCCCCGACAAACCCCCGTCTGGACACCAACAGTGATGCCCATTGGCTACAGCCTCAAGCTGTGTGACTGAAGCCAACACTGCCTGAAGCGCGGAGCGAAGGGATGCAAACTCAGCCCGCCTCCGAACACAGAATGTGCAGTCTCTATCCATGCTAAATATTGTTGTGCAAAGAACGTCTGAACTAATCTACAGAGAGCACAAACAGTTCGACACAAAAATTAAACGGTTATTAAAATACAAGGTTGTCTACTAAATGCAGTAATGCTGCTAGTTGCGCACTGCTGACACAGTGCTCGGCGGCAGAAGGAGACTATGCGATTTTACACTATTCAGGTACTAAAACGCGATGCTATACTATACAAATACTATAATACGCAGGATATTTATGAATTAAAATATGAAAGTACGTAAAACACGCAAAGAAATTAAGAACTAAACTACGTAACAAATGATCTAAGAGTATACAGCTTGCTGCTGGCTGCTGCTTATCCAACGGCGGCAGCTGATGTCCGCGTCCTCATGTCACGGGGGCTGCCGGCGCCTCCTGACTCTTGGGAGTATGTGTGGTAGCGTCCTGTGCGGTCCAGTGGACAGGGAACAGCGGGATGTGTTTTTTTAGTAGCGATCTATATTCCATCGATTTCACCAACCAATAGGATGTTATGATTTTGAAAAAACTAAAAATTGTAAATATTGGCTTAGTACCACATTCATTAGCTCTGTCACCCTCAAACTTTGGTGATGAGGATGATTTTATTACTAGTGTACACTGCTGGCGACGTGCAACCACATTTTCGGTCTGTTGATACATACATCGTGATCACCATTTATGTTCAATGTCATGGTATTTGTGTGGAAAACCACTTGTTTGCAAGCAACACCTTACCTCGATTTGTATAGCATGCACAGTTTTTAACGTGGATATCGTTTACCGATACTTGTGTGTACCTGTAGAAAGAATGGTTCAAATGTCTCTGAGCACTATGGAACTTCACAGCTATGGCCATCAGTCCCCTAGAACTTAGAACTCCTTAAACCTAACTAACCTAAGGACAGCACACAACACCCAGTCATCACGAGGCAGAGAAAATCCCTGACCCCACCGGGAATCGAACCCAGGAACACCTGTAGAACCAAGAGCGCTTTTTATGTTGGGCGACAGTGACATGGTCGTTGTGATCGTAGTTCTACCGTCTGGTCGCTAGTAAGACTATTACTTCTGCCTTCCTAAAAGGCATTGATATGGTGCTTTAAAAATCAAAGTGCAGGGTCTAATTCCCGACTGATCAATTTATTATTTCAGACAGTTGTATTGCGAGCAAGCATCTGTCCTCCTGACAACTATTTGAAGATACAGCATGCAACCGATCTAAAATTTGAAACTTTCAGCTATCCCCAACGTAATGGACTTCCTAACAAATGACTTAACTGTCTCATTATCCACCAATAGGAGACAAGGGAAAAAATTCAGTAGGATTTTGAAAACCAGCAGTTGCGGGATCGAATACCACCAAATATACCAATCCCAGCATCCATTCATAGGATACAAGGAAAAAACTGGTTGCACACAAAATGTATGGATTTACTTTTTAGTCATTCAATCTGAGAGAGCGGGGGAATATTTCCAAGACATCCCCAGCTTGGGCGTTAACCAAGTATCAACGACTTTGTTCAGGACAAGAGAGGGGTATTGTTGCACATAGCACTACCTACTTCTTCTCAAATGTCTTTGTTCCCTCCACAAGTTTCCATAGCAGAGGAAGTGTGGGAACAAAGGGGTGTTCTGACTCCAACAGCAGGTCTGCATGAGCAGTGTGGGAGTCATGGGATGGGGAATGCAGAGAGGAGGAGTGGGGGGAGGGGGTATCTTGGTCTCCGTGAGTTTGCATATATTGGTTGATACAAACAAGAAGCGTCCACCACTTGAAAGACAGAGAGGGGGGGGGGAGAGAGAGAGAGAGAGAGAGCAGGAGGATTTGTTCTAACAGATATTTCTTAGGTGTCAATATCAAAGGGATGTTGCCAAATGAAGCTTTTGTTCAGCAGCTGACAGCAGTCAGGGGATCCTGAGAGATCATAGTGCAGTCTCTTGGACACTCACACATGGTGCTGATGGCAGACAGTGGACAATGCGTGCTTCACAGTGTAATTATGTGTGGTGTGATGGTATTTATTGCACAATCAGAGTAAGAAAGCAGTCTACTTAAATACTTCTTTTAGGTGTATTTTACAAGACCTGCATCTTCCAGTAGAGCTGAGAATGATGAGCAAGAGAGATTGAGTTTCCAGTCATAAGAGCTTTCCTCTATAGCATACACCCAGCAACTTCCAGGCACTGGGTCTGAGAGGAGGGCTACTGTATTTCCCAGAGGAGAAGGCGTTAATTAATCTACTGACTTAGATAATTATTCACTCAAACTGATACACTGGGAGAGAACTATTCGAATAAATCAGGCCTGAAAGTGTGCCTCTATCGGTGAGGGAAGGTGGTGAGGGTTGGAGGTTTCGAGAACTTGGGGGAAGGACTAGGGTGGGAGATTTTGCAGGACAGATTATTCCCAGGTCAAGAGTCAACCCCAGGGGGTCACAAACCACTTAACAGGACAATAGCTTAAGGGAAGGGGTGCAGGTCACAAGTTAATGCAAGTTAATGAAGTGTGCTCCTGAATGTTTGCAATCTACGTCAACAAAATGCACAAGCACAACTGGTGCCTCACTACTTACATGGTCCGTAACCAGTGTAAGGCACTCCTTTGCCATCATGGTGCCTTGCACTAGCTCCACCAGTGGAGCGAATGCCCACATGATTGTTGCCCAGAACACAATACACAATAGAGCTGTCGCCAGCTTGCCTCCATTCTGCAGTACAGGTGTTAAGGAACTGGTCCATAGAAGATGACAGATTCGCGCCCTACCATTGGCATGATGGAGAAGGTATTGTGATTCACCAGTTCATGCAACAATTTACCACTGCACCAACATCCAGTGCCGTTTGTCACGTGTCCAATATAGTTGTAGTTGCCTATGTAGTGGTGTTAACATTGGCACAAGCATGAGTCGTTGGCTGCAGAGGGGCACTGTGGGCTCAGACACACATAGGCTCCGTCCATCATGCACGTCTGATGTTGTTCTGGTACAGTTCGCTGTCTGTCCTGTTTTACCAGTCTGCTCAGCCTACGAGCTCCGACGTCTGTCATGAGGGGTGGCTTCCCAACCCTATGACGTCTGTACATTGACTTGCCTTGGTTCCGCCACGTATTGAAGGCACTCACCACAGCACTTGTCGAATATCCGACAAGTCGTACAGTTTCCGAAATGCTCATGTAGATTCTCCGGGCAATCACAGTCTGCCCTCGGTCAAGCTCAGACTGGTCGCACACGTTTTCCATTCTACACTTGAACAGCACGCACACTGATACTACATGCACCTTTCGTGTGTCTGACTAGTAGTCATTCGTCGCCAGGTGAAGCTGCTATCGCCTGGACGGTCTTATATCCATAGTAGTTCGGTTGTCACAATGTTCTGGCTCATAAGTGTGTAGTGCATGATAATGATGTTGTTTTTGTGAGCAGTTTCCCGAGCATACTGGAGGTATTGCACGGTTTGTAGCAGCATTTTAATGGTTTCGGAGTCACCAACGCGTGTCCTTAGTGTGTGCAGCGATGATGAGCGAGAACTATAATTAACGCCATAAGTTATTAGGAGCTGACTGTTGTGTATATCAAAGAATATTATACGGTAGTGGCCACTGAATGAGGTTATGCTGTTGTTAAGTCATTAACTTCTGGCCATCCTGATTTTGGTTTTCCGTCGCTTCACTAAATCATTTCAGTTAAAAGCCACGACTGACAGCCAACCAGCTGTCCTATCCCCATGAAAGCACACTTATATGTTCTATATGTGTACATATTTCTGAGCTATTTCGTTTCAGTGTATTACAGTGACAAATCTTATATCACTGCTAAATAAATTCTAAATGAATAAGTAAGTAAAAGAAAGTAAATGCCTCCAGTTCGCTGTACCCGTCTCAGATTTGGCTAAAGACTACGGAAGTAAACAGTAGCATCCCGCGACCAACGTGATTTTGATAGATGTTAAAAGAATTTAAACGACAAACACATTTGGAAACCAGGGCACTCAATGTAACCCGTAGCGGTGTGTATCTATATCTTAAAGAGTCATCAAATACCAGTACTTGGAAAAATGATGTACTTTAATAACACCAGAGGTCAACAGAAAAAAAGACTGACATTTATACTTCATGTAAAAGTAGCATAAATGTTTATTATAAATAATAAACATGTTCAACTAGAGCGCGTGAATATACACCAGCACCACTCATGAAAGCGCAATATCTTACATTTCATTGTATTTATATACCTTTAACCACGATTGAAACTGCTATTCTAAGTGCCTATTAGGCGTTCGTGTTCTGTTACAGCCACAACGATATAAAATCTGAAAAAAAACGGATGTTATTCTCTCCAGTACATATTCTGACACAGTATATGTGCATCTACTTCTATCTCAGAGTCAATACTCCAGTAATTTGTTTTCCAAGAATCTCTAAGAACAAATAAAACAGCTTGATGGGCGACCTAGATCGGAATGATAGCGAAATCAATGATATTTTTTTCAGCTTCAGCTACGATCGAAGCCGTCGTCCATAGGTAGAAAGACGTCAAATATGCAAAACTAGAGCGTCCACCCATTGTGGCAGGAAATTTACGCATTTACAAACTGTAACACGTAGAAAAGAGTGGTGTAAGTCAGCGCTGTAGGTGAAACTGAACAACGCCTGTGTCTAAGTTTTATTAACTGTTCATAACCCCGGCCTACAGAAAGGATGTAAAATTCCTGTTTAATGCAGAGGTGCTGTTTCTGCCCTAAATGTGTGCGTGAAATATCAGCACAGGAAGCGATCTATGCAGGCAACTCACCATTAATGTTGTTAATTCACAACATGAAAACGTGGACATTGCTTCATTCCACATGATCGTGATTTTGGTACTATAAAGAGGAAGTTTCGCACACCACGCAGAGTCTGTCCACATAGTTTCGAACAAGAACAACCGATTTACTGTTCAGACACAACAGAGAAAAATTTTTTTTTCATTTTGTTAATTAGTGGCCACAGTAATTCAAGAGAAGACTATTTTCAGAGAAGTCTACTGGAAGAAGAGTGAAAAAAACATGAAAAACTGACATTCCATGTAAGTGAAGTTTTGGAGTTTTAATACGAAGAGGATCATGTCACATGAAAGAATTTCATTCGTGAACATGTTATTCATGATTTTAAACCATTGATTTCTACAGTCAGCCGTCCTTTGTTGCCATGTGCTCCTGACTTAATGTGACCCTCCACAACAGCTGGTGACAAATTAAGCTGATAAAGTTCCACACATAGATATAAGACGTTATTTTTTATTTCTCATTTCTTATTGAATTTCTAACAGTCTAGCTTTACATTGTAATAGAGATGTCGTAAAACTATCTTCTTTTTATTTCATTTAGCTTTACAGTGTCACAGAAATGTCGTAAAATTATATTCTTTTTATTTCAAACATAATCTGTGTCGAAATTTGTGTCATTAACATTTTTTTTTTTTTTACCAAAACCCTTGGCACAGAACAGGATGATTGATTCCAATGATCTGTTACCATTTAAAGCCTTTCTATAGTAAGAAGTAAAGTTTCTAAATTCATTACAGAGAATTGAAACCGTGTTACAGCATTTTGTTTTATAATTTATTTGCGTTTCAATCAGAAACAGCACTTCTCCGTCACTTTCAAAGAACTATGTAGGCTTTTCTATTGGTCTCATGCTATCTAACAAAATTTAAAAATATTGTCACTCAGCAGTAGATAAGACAAACACAAAAATCCACACGTCTCCTCACTAGATTATCCCTTACAGAATATTTTGTTCATTTCTTCAGAAATGTGGCTAACTGGAGAAATGTCGTGTCAAAAATAAAATACGGTGAATTACCCGAACGACTTACTAAATGCTGAATTCTCATTATAGGTCACTGGTGTCGTGAAGTTATCTAGTTCGTGTGCTGCGCATTCTGTATTATCGAATAAAACGTCACTACGTTACCGCCAATTACGGAAGATGAGCTGCTGAGTCTTCTCAATCAAAGTGACGACGAGAGATTCATCATACACAACACAGCTAATTATGGTTAGACAAACAGTGATACCGATGAGCTTGTTGGTGAATCCTTCACCACAAATATTCAGAATATTAGTGAACCAGCAAATGATGAACCAGTAAAAGCAGATCCTGATTTTGGTGTTGCTTTCGCTTCTTCCTCCGATTCCGATGATGAGTCTGTGCATATGCGTGAGAAATCACCAAACAGATGATTTCAGATGGAAGGACTCTCATGTGGACCTCAAAGAGTATAATTCCGCTAACAGTGATTCCGATTGCAAAATCGTCAATTTAGATGATTCATCTGCTATGCACGACTGTTTCCAAGCTTTATTTGGCCAAGAAATTATAAATACATGGCTCAGAAATGTAATTTACATTATGAGCACCTTTGCAAACGACGGCAGTGAAAAATGAGGGCTGCCACATTGGGAAAACAGGAACCGTGATTAAATGTATTTTTTTCTTGCTGTACATTTCCTGATGGTTAAGTGAGAAGAAAAATGAAATAAACAGTTATTGTACCAACGATCCGTTTCTGTCAATGAGCTTCCTAGAGGTGAAAAAATATGGAAAATTAGGCGAATTGTGGATCACATTAGAAAAACATTTCCAGATGCTTCCTATCTTTTTATACATTTGTGCAACGACGGAAGTTTAGTTCCCTAAAAAGGTCGTGTCGTTTTCTAACAGTTCCATCTATATGCAATAGAATGTGAAACTGGATTACATGTTCTTGACTTCATTAGTTACGTGGGCGCAGCGACGCACGCAAAAAAGAAACTGATTTTAGCGCAAGTTGTGGAATCCCTAGAAAGCATTGTTGTTATTTTACTGGAACGCTACAGTGGTAAAAAATCACACCGTGTATTTTAAGAATTGATACATTAGCCCAGTGTTATTTTCTTATATTCATGACAGAGTGATTAATGGTTGTGGAACTGTAAGGCAAAACCGTAAAGGCGTGCAAGCTTTATCAAAGAAACTTAAACACATGAGGTCTAGCTGATGTCAATAGATGAACTACTTGCTCTCAAGTGGCCAGACAAGAGGAATGAGAATAGTTTCAACTCTTCATAAAAGCGACAAAATTGACAGAAGTACAAATGAAGCAAAAATAATACCAGCTTTCATCGTAAGCTGCAGTGAAAATAAGGGGTCCGTCAATAGCAGCATAATGATGCTAAGTTCAGTAAAATGTGTGTGACAAACTGTGAAATGCTGTAAAAAAGTATTTTTTCATTTGATAGATCTGGCAATGCTGAACGCACATGCTTTATGTAATACTCAAACG
Source organism: Schistocerca gregaria (assembly GCF_023897955.1). Classification (NCBI taxonomy): domain Eukaryota; kingdom Metazoa; phylum Arthropoda; class Insecta; order Orthoptera; family Acrididae; genus Schistocerca; species Schistocerca gregaria. The sequence goes on from NC_064921.1 coordinate 558,521,384, forward strand.
GGAAGAAATATTTCAACATCTTATTTTCAGTAGAAACTCATCGAGGAGATCCTAGACATTCACCACCGACCACAGAGGGCCGTCGTGGAAGGAGATGGGTTGACGGTGATAACCCCGCACGCCTAATCAATCGCCATTTTGTTTCGATAATCTCAGAATCATCGAAGAAGAAGACCGCTTAGAGAAGGTGCAGTATGTGCGAAAAACATGTGTATGAATTGTATGGCAACTTAATGTATGAATTTTTGTTTCGAAATATACCACACTTCGACGTTTTACTATAGCAATAGCATGTGTCTGGTAGGCAATAAGAACCTCGCAACTCCATTTTGGTAGATTTTACAGGAGAAGCAACTACTGTTTCTCAAAAAGTATTCAAAGTGATACAGATATAGTTGTCAAATGGGCAACTATATAGTAGAAGCCTAGTCACTGACAGATTAGAGAAATTCAGGCATTTTGAAATACCTTTTTGATGCCGGAGATACTGGTAACTGGAATTAAGAGTTTTCGCAGACAGACGGAGTTACGTGATTTTCATTGCATCCTTCTTTTCGTGGGAAAACGGTCAGTAGTTCTTCTGTCGGCTGAACCATGTATTCATTCTTTTAACTGAAACTACTCTAGTATTTTAGCTGACTGAGCTATCCATTCAGTCTTGTGACAAGGGAAATTCCCTATCGCATCCCCCTCAGATTTGGTACTAAAATCGCCCAGTGTACAGCCTCTCAAAAACTGAACCGAGATCGAGCATGGAAACAAGAAAGAGGAGTATTGAACTGTGAAAAAAAAGCCAACTGTAAGTAGTGAACGGTCCAGACTTAAGGTGTTCAAATCTCACTCGTGCCCCATTTTTTTCATAAATTTATTAACCGTCCGTCCGGTCTTTGACGTGTCTGTTCTCCTCCTGTAGTTTGGCAATTGTCACACCATATATTGACTAAAGAGTATGTGTCGTGTAGTTAGAATATATTACCGTCGGAACTAAATGTGATAAAGAGAGAGAGCGGGCCAGATGCCTTACAGACCTCTCACAGAAATGAAATCAGCAAATGAACGTGTGTGAACTGTGATACAAAGAAGGATTAAAGAGTCAAAACTCCCAAAACGGAACGCAAAAGGCATAACCGTTGGTACTTGTGTACAACAAGTAAGATGCATATTGATAGTGACCGTTCACTGTTTCTCTTTTGCTTCTTTTTTCCACAGTTCAGTATACCTGCTTCCTGTTTTCATGCTTCATTTGTGCACAGTTTTTGACGGACTATCCAGTGGGCCATCTTACCAATACATCTGAGGGGGGGGGGGGGAGGCTGCAATATTTTCATTACTTGGACTAAAGCAGTGCTACATTATACCGCCAGAGGATAGCCCAACCACCAGGAGTATGTCAAGACGTACCTCAGGGGTATACCGAAGTTAAAATAAGCATTATACATGTTCATTTAATTGTATACTGAATGGAGTAAATTTTCTTTTCATTATTTAAAACTTATGCATATACTGTTGTGAATTGAGTTCTTCCAAATGCCTGTAACGCGTAACTAATTAAGCTGGCTTATGATTGGGTAGGTCTTTCACCGCTTAAACTGCCAACTCCAGAAATGTTTCAGATGGATCTAAGCAATATGTGACTTAACATATGAGGCCATCAGTCCCCTAGACTTAGAACTACTTAAACCTAACAAATCTAAGGACATCACACACATCCACGCCCGAGGCAGGATTAGAACCTGCGACCGTAGCAGCAGTGGGCTTTCGAACTGAAGCGCTTAGGACCACTCGGCCACAGCGGCCGGCCCAACTCCAGACAAAAACTTCCAAAACCCCGTACATCTAGATCATATCTAATTATTTTCCTGTACACACAGTCTGTAGATGATAACTTGACCATTGTCAAAGAAGTATGAGTGGGGACGTTTCCTCGCTGACACCAGCGGGTGGGCGCCTCCTACCAGTCAGCTGATCTAAGTTACACACGAGAGTAACAGGATTTGTGAAAGCGCATTACACAGTCGTTCATGTTGAAACGTAGTACTCATTTACAGTAAGTATTATGAAGGTAAAAAAGGTCAATTTTAATAAGATCAATGAGTAAAAGGCAAATAGCATGTAAAATATGGTATTGTCTGGGGGGCGGGGTTGCGTCGCGGTACATGCGGTCGCCGATTATCGGTGGCTTCTCATTGTCTCAATACAGAAGTATGCAAAATACATGTTCTCCCAAAATTATCTGTACAGCTTCGATGACATATAATACGAAACGAGGAGAGGTATGAACGTGCGATTTTCGGTATAATGCTCATACAGACGTAAGGTTCTAGTAACGCTTAACAGAGTTCGGCGTGTTGAGGTGACCATTTATCGACCAAAATTCGGTACAAATTAAAAAAAAATTATATTGCAAAAAAAGTCGTAATTAAATGAAATAAATGCTTACAATCACTTTAATTTGTTACAAAAGGTACATTAATTTACAATCTGTTAGTGGCTTCTAAGATGGAGTGTGAGCAGATATACAGTATTTATCAGTGCTGTAAATTTTCGTTAGCATTTCTGTATTCTTCAAAAGCATACAAAAGTTTCATCGTAATTCACTCTAGTCACTAACATTGCTTTCGTTGTTTCTGCAACAGACTGTGTTTTGTCTCTCCTCCTTACTTTATTTATTTGTGAATATACTTTTTCAGTACGAGCATACTGTTACAAGTGAAATGAAATCTAATTTGGGATTAATCGTTTCATAATTGTTAAATCCGGACCAAATATTTCTCCCGAATTACTTTTGAAAAAAATGGGATTGAGCTAAAAGTATCGTGACTTGGGGCGGATGGTCACGTTAAAGTGTGCGCTATCTGTAGCGCACAGGATATCTCAGCGACATTCCAGTCCCATGTTCGGCCGAGCATGTCCTTGTTAACGGATGCTGTTGCTGCTGTGATGCGACCTGACAGTTCCTTCAATAACAGCCCAAAGAAAAACAAATGTAATGAGATTCCGCAGGACCTCTGTCTCATTTCCGCTCTGTACCAACCATGCAACGCACTGTGCCAACTGCTGGGGGAGGGGAGGGTGGCCAATCAATAACCAACATGGTAAATAAGAGAAAAGTTAGCTTCCGGTGCGTGTGAACATTATGCCATAAACTGCACCTTTCTACATATTTCCATTTCTGAAATACACTTCACCAATGTTGTGAAGATCATTTTGGAGCATCCTTAATATGGATAGGAGAGCGTTTAAGCATGCTTGCCTCCGTGTTTTTATAGATTAAAACGTAGAAACTACCTAAGGTTCGGCCCGCTTTAATGACTTTTAACAAAGGTTTATTACAATCTATTTATCTCAAATCAATAGAATTTCTCCAGCCGTGGAAAAAGATCCGATTTTATCCCGGACAGTGCTACAAAAATCCCTCCAGTACGCCTCTGAACGACCTCATAACTAGGACCAGTCAGGAGAAAGCCAATGTTGCAAAATTTCAGCTTATTAACTACAATACATTTGTGCTCAAAGTAACATTGAACGAGTACGCTCACTGCTTATTTGAACATGGGTACAAGTTGTTACAATGTAATTCAGCTGAGCAGTTTTAAGATATTATTTTAGAAGTGCATCTCCTGGATGTATACCAGACATGGGAAGGCGAGAGCTGGCTGGCCTGAGTGTGGCTTTTTACGCGGTTTCCCCACGCTCGTCTAGTCTACTACTGGGCTGGTTAGCAGTTTCAGCCTCATTTACACGAAAAGCATACGCATATTAACTCTGTTACACAGATTCATTTCAACACACGTAAGGTTGCCTTTAGAGATAACACCGTGTTACATTGTCAAGATTATTGTGTTCAGTTGTTCTAAGAAGCTATGAAGTTTGAAATTTATAAATGTATTTTGTTCGTTTGGACTGCTTAAATGGAAACATATAGTACTGATTATGATTTATCAAAAACCTGATAAAAGCAAAGAAGCTTTAGTATTAGAAAAATATACGAACGTATCCATAAAAATCAGATTAATATATATAAATGGGAGACATCATATGACTGTTAAGACATGACTTTCGCGGTAAATTCAGTACGATGTGCAGTACCTACAACGATGAATCATATTATGAAACTATATTAAGCAAAGAAATTAAAAGGGAATTAACGAATGATGACAAATATTTATCGCGAAAAAATACTTCCCACGGATGGCAGTATATGCATCTGATCAGGTAACCAATTAAATAATTGTGTCGTATGTGGTTTACGTGCACGTCACCTCAGCGTTTATCGAAAAAGTATTGTCGATGTTGGGTGCTGAAATGAAATGAAATGTCGTGTAGCGAGGGCACCCTGGCGGATAGACCCGATCGCCTGGTGCAAGTCTTTTGAGGTGACGCCATTTCGGCTGCTTGTGCGCCGATGAGACGAAGACGATACAGACACCCAGTCCTGAGTGGAGAAAATTTCCAACCCAGCCGGGAATCCAACCCGCCCCCTTCCCCCCCTTTCCCCGTTGGGAGGACGATGTTTGGTGCCAACGGGCGGCAAGAGAGAAATGGGGTTTAAAAACATTTCAATTAAAAATAATTATTTAAGTAAAAGTTCTTGATCTAACAAGTTTTTAAAATTGGCTACAATGTATTAAATAATTTGTTCTAGCTCCATACAGATTCTCAACACCATACATAGTCCTAAAAATTTGCTCTTGTGAATTTTTAATAGCTATGGTACTACTTGTAAGATTTAAAATGAAAAACATGGGACACAGGCAATAGGTCAATGGTGCATGAATACTTCATCTACGTCACTAACAATTTTATTGGATTTAATATGATACAGTATGAACTGTTCTGTGAGGAGAGATTATTTAATACCTATAATCCGTTTTATACATGTGTTTTTTCTGATTTTTGGCGTAGTGTGAGAGAAATTTTGTAGCTGATTTCAGACATTTTGATGAAATTACAACAGAGACATATGGTAAATTTCAGATTTATTACAGTTTCGCTTCAACTGAGTCAAATCAACATATCGCTTCGTCCTACTTATATCTCGCGAAAACAATGCGAATGTAAAAATAAGAGGGAATTGAGCTCACACGGAAGCTTAGCAGTAATCGTTCTTAACTGCGAAACGTTCGCGACTATAACAGTAAAACCGATGAATTGCAGTGGGTCACCATGTATTCTTCACCACACACAAGAAAAGAAAGTAAGTTAAATTTGCAGTATCATCAATTTCTGAGCTTCGTTATAAGCTTCAAATCCTTAGCTTAACGGGAAGCTAGTAAGCAGGCTACGACATGGTAGCGAATCGAACAGTGATCCAGAAAGTGTAGAACAAATTTCTTTATTTTCGTCTATGATCACGAAAGTTAGGCCCTCAGACTACCGGTTTGGGTCAGCAATGACCATCTTCAGATCTACTTCAAAAACAAAAATTATGGATCAAATGGCTCTGACCACTATAGGACTTAACATCTGAGGCCATCAGTCCCCTAGAACTTAGAACTACTTAAATCTAACTAACCTAAGGACATCACACACATCCATGCCCGAGGCAGGATTCGAACCTGCGACCGTAGCGGTCGCGCGTTTCCAGACTGTAGCTCCTAGAACCGCTCGTCCCCGTGGCCGGCTTCAAAAACATATACTAGTATTATTCAGCCATAGTGGCATTGTCAAAAGATAAAGCTGATGCCGAACTGATTTTGATGCCATTATGGATCCATTATACTAGACCTGCAGATGCTCACTGCTGACCGAAACCGGTAATCTGAGGGAATAACATTTTGTGATCATAGACGAAAATAAAGAAATTGAATCTAGTTAGTTTAAAACCAGTTACAAAATTTGTACCGAATTGACAGACACACAGACCGTAAACCGAAGTACCCTTTACCACACAACAGACTCGAAAGGGAGTTAATATTGTAGCCTCATCAAGTTCTGAGCTTTGTTGAAAGTTTCAAGTGTGCAGCTTATCTGGAAGTTAGTTTAATACCCTCTGAAAAATTATTACCAAACAAACAGAAAGGAAACCGACCTCATAAAAAGTGTTGAAAAGTAATTGCTCTTTTATATCTCCAGTGCAGCACCAGATATTAAACTTTGGAAACCAAGCATAAATTGATATTTAACCCAACAAGTAAGAAAATTCGTGTATAAGTAAGTAAATATACATTTTGGAAGCACTTTAATGAAAATATACGTTTTATTCACATCTCCTTAAAATAAGATATTTTATTTGGCTGTAAAAAAAGTTGTCAGTCCTACTCATGGTTCATATATAAACGAAAACTCTGAAAAGTCCGAAAATAAAATAAACTCGGAAACTGGGAGAAAACATTTATATAACAGCCAAAACAGACAGAAAATACTGCCAGTTAGCTGTCTCTCATTAAATGAAACCACTCAAACCCGATCAGTGAGTGAAAACATTCAAACAAGGACCGCAATCAACGGAGACTTGTTTCAATCGTTGTCTCGAACTGAGCGAAACTACTTAAGCCGTTTGTGTTAGTGGATACATTCATATTGCTGACATATCGGTAGAGCCTGGTTCAATTCGGCTCGAAAAAAATCGACTGAACGAAGAAACAATCGACTCAACAACTGGTTGTTAACAACAGTCGGTTGTCCCATCACTAGAAAGAGTACCTGTTAGTGATTCACTGCTGCCGCAGTTGTTGCTAGGCGCTGGCTTCTGCTCACAATGGTAAGAATAGTTTCGCGCTATTCTCATACAAAATTTTACATTGTGGAAATAAGCTCCAGCTCAAAGAATATTAAGTTAAACTTTCTGCGATCATGTACTACAACATATTGTCGTTTTTGCGACATATTAACCTATTGACATTCCTTCAGAGTTTCCATGAGCGGAAAGAAACAGCAAAGGAGTAATATGGGACAAGTTTATACGTTGCAAGTGGACTAAAACTATACAGTTGCTAATGTTATCCCATGCGCCACCATTATAAGGTTTTTTAGTGATATGAAGCAAAATAGCTTATAAACGTTACAAACGGATATTATAAGATGCAAGGATTTAGACATTAGACCTCTTTAATATTTTAGTGTCTACAAAACAAAACTGAGCGGAAGGTATGCACTCCAGAAATGCTAGAAGCTGAAACATTGGGCCTGAAAATACGGAAGTATGAACGACAAGTGTCTACGGAACTTGGTTAAGTTCTCAGAGCTCACAGTAAGTCATCAGAAATCATATTAAACAAGTGTGTCCATTTCAAGTTTACTTTTACTTTTTTTTCGACTGGTGCCAATGTAAAAGAAAACTGCTCCCAAACGCAAATGAGTATCTTCTATGATAATGTTTCGAAGCTGTTAGGCAGATACAAGTCAGGTCCACATGGCACATTTGTCACTGATGAGTCGAGAACTTCAGCTGATCCTAACACCGGAAGTCATTGCAACATACGGCAAGAAACACATGGATAAGACTGTATCCGGAAAAATGGGTCAGTCGATAATGTTTGTATGATGTATGGGAGGTAGGGGAAATTACGTCCCTCCAGGAATAATTTTTTTTTTTTCAGAATTAATCATCTTGTGTTATTATGTACTCAGACACCGAATAGTACAACTCAGATTTGTATTTCACATGGTTACTACGTTTTGAGAAATAAACAGCAAGTTCAAGACAACTGTTAATTTACAGCAACTATTCGTCACATTTGTTTCTGGATGCCGTCTTTTGTTGCAGGGACCACAGCATCAAGGTGCTTGCCATTTCTCCACAGAAGAGCGACAAAATTCAACCACTGGCCTGCCCCTTTTTCTAAGCCGTTGGAGGATATTTATTCACAAGAATGCGATCAGAGGATCATTAAACACATGTAGTTACACAAGACTTATTTGTTGCATTATTTGGAAATGCTTAAATGACAGCCCAATTGCGAAGATAACAAATGTGTTTATGCAGTATTCATTGGAAAAATTTCCTGGTCTTAATGATGCATCCACAGCTGAAGATATCTCTCTACAGAACTAAACTTCAAAGTAAAACGCAACTACGACTAATGAGCTTGTCTTCTTTGCCAGGAATAAAAGATCGCTAAAGGAAGACAGAAAACTGGAACGAAGTGAAACAAAGTACATTACGCAAATGTATATACGAAATTAAAATATGAAGATTTTCAGCTTCTGAATCATTCGAGTGAAACTTATCGCTCGTCTTTCTCTTTTCTACATTTATATAATTCTCAGAAAGTACATTCTATTTTAATCACATTGTTAGGTGTTCAAAAGCTGTTTAGCTGTTAGGCCTAATTTACATTCTAAACTCTTTCAACGCCCTTTTTAGACTGTAATGTAAGATCTGTTCCACACGAACCTTTCTTCGAAAAGAAAAGTGATTTGTAGAGCGCTACTCTGACGCCACCATGTAGTAAAGAAAGGATCTCCAAACTCTTTTTCTGCCATTGGTTTCGATCGCAGGCATTCTCTTCCAATGATTAATAGTAAATTGTGCCTTCTTTGGACCATGAACTGCTTCGTAACTCATTTTTGAACTAATGATTTCAACTCTACACGACGAAATGAAAAGAAAAACAAAGCTTTCATTAAGGGCTACAATTTTACAGTAGCAAGAATAACTGAAACAGCATCAGTAACTTCAACTTTAAGAATAAATCCGATAACACTGCGTCCCACTTTGCAAGCGTTTTCCAGAAAATCATGAATATCGTGAATTGCTTAAATATCATGAATCATTAATATCATCAATATCGTGAATAGCGTAAATATATTTCCATGATAAACAGCCAGATGATAAGCATTCGCATTTACGGGTAAAATACATAACGCCACGGGTGCGATATTTGTTTCGAGACCTCACAGAAAACCAATAAACATGTTTAGTATTATTTGTTGTCTTATCTGAAGTACACTTGTGCAAACTAACTTTCCAACTGTCATGCAGTTTGTTTGTATTTCATCTGTGTGCAGGTGTACATGAAAATCATTTGTCTTTGCTAACATCCTATTTAAGTACGTCTACGTAATTCATTCGTCACTAAACTATTACAGATGACCTTTACGAGAATGGTTACAATCTACAACTGTATGACTAAATTTTGAACAAAAAACTCGCGTTGAAGTGTTCCTGATATTAAACTAAATGAACTGTCACATCACAATCACAATGAAGTATGAAATGTAAGAGTAATTTACCATTAGGAAGAGGTATTTCACATACAAAAGGAAAATAATAATAAAAAGTTATTATTGAGTGATACCATCTTTGAAGATTCTTTTAAAATTATTGGAAACATCATTTTCCTTATTCCTCTCTCAGTAATGGAAAGTACAGTACGAGTTTTCTCCATCAGTTCGACGCACAATTGATGACAGACTGCTAGCCTCTGTTTACTGAATGTTTCGGTAACATATCTGTAGGTTACAGGCAGTTATCTTGGTAATGAACTTATCACGAACTCTAAATTACGTTGCGTTTTTGTCATTTGTCAACATCAGACCGTTTTTCTGCACATAAAGACAATGACAGCACACTAAAAAAAATTCTCGTAACCTGAGTGCAATAATGATCTTTATACGACGCACATGTATCAGTGTTACGTACTGTTTCCGTATATATACAGAATTACAATGATTTTTTTCACTTACCTCTCCGTTCTTTGCTACTGCAATGCAAATTTCTGTGGCTGTTTCTGGCAATAAGTGCTGATGTATTCTTCGAAATGACGCTGGCTTATTTTAAAAGTCGATCTTTACTTGTTGCTGTTTTCCAACGATTTTCGCTTAGCTTGTGAATGATCTCTGATCCCTGATTCGAGTATTAAAGAACTATTTACGCTTTTATTTTATTAAATTACTATTACTACTAGTTATTGCTTCATGGTTATTCGTGAAATTACTCCAGTGGCTATACCCATCGTTCAATCTAGTGTCAAGGCGACGATTTTGCCGACGCCGATCAATCAGTTCGCCTATGCTCGTTTGTGAAACAATGTTATATCTTACTCTGCTACCGCAACGCGTAGTGCTTAAGGCATGACTACTGTGTACTTATTTTAATTCGCTTATTGTTAAATGGTTTCCACGACTTAAAATAAATGAAATCTGTCAGTATGTGAAGAGCGTTCTCCATTTAAAAGCAAACAAATAAGTTCAAAGCAGCACCCATACGCAACAATCATCAATAATACCTCATAGCAGATACAACTATTGAGTAAAAGGCCTAACATGCGAGCCGATAAATCAACTCGCGATATCACTAGCACTATTGCCTGCATTCGGTCCTTCGCTTTGACACCGCAACACACGAGCGCCTTACGAAACAATGTAAATCAGTATTCCGAGTACCGGTACCATAGGGTCATGAAGTTCTACCACGGAAAATAAACTGCCAAGTTTAGTAATCGTGGTAGCTGATCTTTTATCCACTAACGCTTACAAAATATGAATGAAAAAGGCTTTTCTTTGGAACTGTAGTGTATTTTGTAGAATATGTTATAATTTACGCTGACGGAAAGTGTATTGTGTATACCATTCTAGCCTGTGTTTCGTAAAGTCCTCAGTTCCTAGTTCATTTATTAATTGCAAACTTTAGTTACAAATATCTACTCAATGTGACTGCCGTCAAGACGTATCTATAGAAATTTTAGCAATAGCTACACGGCTATTTTCCATATTGTTTTGTAAATTGTTGATTGTGTAAAATGACCAGAGAGTTACGTATACCTCTAGAATAGATATGCTCTAAACGTTTAAATTATACTCTGCTAGCAGCACTACCTCATTCTCTATACAATTAAAAAAGAACTATAACGCTCCTAGTTGTTTCACAGATAACCTAAAATCACCCATTGGATAACGAAATAATGTGATTATTATTGTTAACTTTTCACCAGATTCTTCTTCTGCAACATAAGCGGCACATTGCTAATGACAACAATGCTTCAGATTAGTATTCATCCTTAATATAGACGGCAACTCTGCCTTCAGCCACACCTCTCAGAGTGTTTCGTGCTCTTTGACTCTTTGAATAACTACGAAATCCAGTATAAAGTCTTTACTCCACGTAGGCAAGTGAAACGAGATAAAACTGCGAGTCGCGGCCAGGAATCCAGACACCTCCAATTTGTAGCATGCAATTTATCAGCAAGCGATCGCATCGGTCCGAGAAAAGCCCACGCAAGTAACGACAGATCGCGTGAGCGTGTGATAGACTGATGTGGTAAGTGCCTCGAGTGTGGGGTCTTAGGGTAAACTAGCACTGAACGTAACAGAAGGCAGTGAGATCTTTTTACCCTATTTTTTGGAACGAAACAAAGATCTTATCATTTTGAAAGGCTTAGAATTCGATGAACTTGATGATGAACAGGAGACGGAATAGATAATGACCTGTATATGGATGGAAACTCCATGAAATTCGTCTTAAGACTTTTATGTAAATCACAAAAAGACTAAATCAAGACAGGCAACAATAAATGTAACTCTCATTTCTCCAAAATGAGACTCCAACGTTTTGGTGCACCATTCCTCAGCGAACATAGTAAAATTAAGGAAATTATTCCAGCAATATTTCCACAATCTAAATTTCACTGTTATCATGATGTTGATTAAAACATAGTTAAATTACTCTTGCCTTTTAACTATGAAACCAATTAATTCCACTGGATATGAAACTACACTATCGACTCCTCGTCCTTTTGTAAGAATCAGGTAATGGAGCAAAAAGTTTTTTTCTGGGATATTTTTCTAGTCTCCAGGCTTTCAGATCCAGGCAGCTGCTTCGAAGCACCTCTGCAAGTTGTCGCGGCTGTAACACTAACATACAGATAATGGAGCGTATCATCCTTGCCACCGTTTCCGTTTATTTTACTGACTGTCCTACTTCACTGTACTCCGCTTGCTTGTCATGTAAAACAGTTCTAAGGTACCTTCCATTTTCCTCAAACTTTTCTTCTGAAAGTGGACTCCAGTAGCCAGTATTTGTTGTTCTTCGTTACCATTATCTTTCTAAAATGCTTTGTTTTTGTAGAATATACCTTTAATGCTAAGAGAGGCTGTCATCTTCAACGAGGTGATATTTTATGAGGATAATCGGAAAATTAACGAAAAAACTTCACCCGTAGTATGTTTCTATATATCTTTCTAGCATAACGAAAGAGGAATCGAAGCACAGAAAAAGTCAATCTATTGATGATATTATAAGTTAAACAAGCAGTTGTTTCAAATACAAAATAGTTACTGACGTTTTATACATATGGTCATCGACCTGATATTTATTGTTTTTCTGTTTTGTCAGTGCGTCATTTCATGTTCTGTTCTACACTTTCTCTCTCTCTCTCTCTCTCTCTCTCTCTCTCTCTGTGTGTGTGTGTGTGTGTGTGTGTGTGTGTGTGTGTGTGTGTGTTCTGATCAACAAACATAATTTTCACCTCTTTGTATTGTATTCTCTTTACAATTATTTTAAAGCATTGAACAGTATGAACAGTATACTATTATACAGTTTGTTCGGAAAGTTGCTACTAATTTACAATGTACGCTGGAAATGACGTACACTGGCGGCTACACTAATTTGAACCCATTTAATGGGAAAACTCTAACTGCCGATCTGATTGTGATATGCTTCTCTGCTGTTCACGTACGCAGCTACTTTACTCACAAAGCATGCCTCGGCGATTGCGGTAATTACGACCTTGTTGCTCCACAAAGGAGGAGTAAGGTCCGACGAATGAGGGAGCAATATCTTTTGAGCTGAAACAGTTCTCAAAAACCTGTTCCAGGACGCGTAGTGTTGTTTGTGTGCGATGTGGCGTCATCTTGTTGAAACCATGAGTAGTTGGTTTTGTCTTCCTCTAACTGGTTAGTGAAGCCGTTCACTGTTCACGCTTTGTCAAAAAAAAAAAAAAAAAAAAAAAAAAATATATATATATATATATATATATATATATATATATATATATATATATATATATATATATATATATATATATAAGCTCCAACAAAACGCCAGACGGGTGTTTTACTCAAAGACCAAATCGTGTGTTTTGCGTGATGACATGACCAGGCCTCTTCTATATGACATCAGTATTATCAATGACATTTCTCTCAATGAAAGATGTAAACCGTTTGCAGTAACGCATTCGCTGTTCATGATCCGCTATTTGTTTTCATGAACTGCTGTCAATACGAAACAGTTTGTGTTTGCCTAACCGCTTTATGTGCGGCTGGAATACCGAGGTCTTTTTCTTGTCAGCTTGCGCAGCGAGTGTGCTGGGCTCTGCTGCATATAGTCAGATACATCCAACAAATACTGTCAGTTTAGTTTTGGTGATTTTCCAGTTCGTTCAGTGTGTAACACAGCGTACGTCCGGGGGTTTGGTACTCGACGGCACTCGGTACCGGAAATTAATAGAAATGCCCGAAACAGTACCGGAAATTCTAAAACCTGCCTCGGGCATGGATGTGTGTGATGTCCTTAGGTTAGTTAGGTTTAAGTAGTTCTAAGTTCTACGGGACTGATGACCACAGCAGATAAGTCCCATAGTGCTCAGAGCCATTTGAACCATTTAGTCACCATAAAAGAGTGCAGTCAAGTGGCAGTGCCTTGTAGCGCGAGTGAGGACTTGCGTTAGATCGTCGTGTTTCCGCATTATGAACAATCAGCCGCCCCGCATCGGTTACGCGCACTCTTTTACAAGTGAGGACTGAGAAATGAAAAATTAACTACATGAACAGTGGTATATCATTTCTAGTGTCGAGGAGGACTATTACCAGATATCAGTATGTGTGACGAGCGTAAAAACTTTCGTTCGATCATTCGGCTTCCGCGTCATCAACAATCACCCGCGTCGTGTCGGTTACGCGTACGCTCGTCTGAGTGATATTGTGGGCAGATAATCATCAAGATTGTTAATTGGGATAAAAATTTATGATTTAGAATGGTAACAGAGCAACTTCCGATTTCCTTTAATCGTCTCAGAATATAGTTGTTCATATCAGACGTAGAACAGTGTTGTGTTCTGACGATGAGTGGCTCGCTTGCTTATTTCGATAGATAATTTCAGGCAAGCCAGCAGCAGTGTGGAGCAGGGCAATACGACCGCCGCGGGATTATCAGGTACGTGGTGTGGACATGGCGCACGGCCACGAACCGAGAACCAGTTTAAAGTACCACCCCACCCAATTGTACCCCCGGGCGTGTTACAGTATGGCAACGTATGTCCTCCGGTATTGCCTCTGTTATCCATCCCCAACGCGGCACAACTCCAAACACACCCGTTTGTCTTGTGGTGTTAACGGCAGCCTACTTACGGGACAGTAATTCCCAAGTCTAGCAACTGCTCCGACCAGTGGACTAGGATGACAGAGATGTTGCAGGCAGTCCATCAATTACTTCTTCTCGGATGGCAGGCGCAGATGTGAAGAGGTTCCAATGTACCTGGTGCGCAATAAGGCAACCCTCCCTTGTGGTTGTCAGACGTGGTCGAAAGGAACCTTGCCGACTAGTATGCCCGCCCTCTCGTTTCCATACAGTTCAACATCGGGTCGCTCTCACTTCCGAATGGCCTAAAACTCTAGATATTCGACGATTCGAGCGACTAGCCATATAGAGACCTACAATGATGCCACTTTCGAACACTGTCACATGCAGGTAACGCTGTATCACACGAGTATGCAGCATCTACGTGTCTTGATCACTGATCATCTGTTCATGCTCCTTATATACTCTGTCATGCCTGGTATCAACACTAAACAGTAACAACACTGATGCATTTCGCTCACGGTTCTGTCTGTTGCAGGCATACGCGTATCTGCTGATGTTTAGCGCACGAAATGAGATCGACCATGGTCTCTTTCCAGGCAGTGTATATAGTTAATTAAACCGTATGATCTATACGTCGCCAAATACCGGAAGTGTTACATCTAACATCACGGCAGTACATCACTGTCCAGCTAATTTAAGCACCCCATATTTCATTGAAGTGTCAGTCTTTGCAAGTAGTGCTGCGTTTTAGCATTTTCCCGTCGTCTTTCTCAAATTCTGCATCCCAATGACACCTCGAAACAAACTCGGAACTGGACAAATTATCGACGAAATTCATGAATGGCAGTTTAATGATGAGACTGAGTTTTCGAATGAATTGGTAAGTAAATCTGACGGTGTCATAAAGGAAAGCGCTTATCTGCGCGTTACTCCGTGACCAGTTTTGAAACTCTACAAGTAAAATGTATTCTGTTTAGTTAATTACTTCAACAAAGCAAACAAAAGTATGAAAGGAAGATGGAGGGAAGATATCACTGAATCGCAGATGACGGAATCAAAGCCCTAAACGATAATGGCCAATGCGTAAAGTAGCGGAAAATAACAATCGGTTCCTATTCGAATGACAAAGCTGCAGCAGAGCTATTTATGGATAACCAGTGGTCTCATTTTTCATCGAAAGGAAACAGAACTGACTGCTCTCCGTACCAACAACCCACTTATAGAAAGATCTAATCGCTTCGTATAGGTCAACATAAAAAAAGTTCATTGCAGGCGTAAACCTGACAGCTTCATAGAAACGTATCAGCAATTAACGGCTGTTACGTAGCCGGAAAAATTTGTTTGTAGACAGTGTTATCTTAGTAAATAATGAATCGACTTGGATTTGTTATTTATTTTAAAATAGTACTGAATAAAACTATAAACTATAAACAATAAAAAGTTGTCTATTGGGTTAGGCACGACTTGAAAGGCTAAAGAAGTTCATGTTACAGCTCGGGACATATTTGGGCTGTTTCTACTGAGAACTTCGATGGTTCCGAGATTAAGCGATTTCTGTTAGTGGTACTTCAATGATGTGGCTTCAGCGCTATAATATACTCTCCCAGTCGCAAACGGTTTAGGCGCTGTACATTAAATTGGTTACAAAAGTTGGAAACAATTTTATTTGTGTATTTCGGGTTTCAGTGCCACAAATATTTGCGATTCAGTTTCATTTTCGAGCTTTCTCTACGCCTCTCACCTAGTGACATCTGTTACCGCTAGTAAATTTAATACAATTTACTTCGATTACCAGTTTTAAGCATTTGATTCCTAATTAATATTCTTCTTTGTTTCATTTTAATATAACCATTTTGTTTTCAAGGTGATTAAAAGTAATCACAAACCTTTCTTTTACCATTATTCTTCTATGTGTACAGGAATCAAAACGTTCATTTTCACTAACTTGTTAAATCATTAGCGAATAGTGTCTAAGAACCAAATGAAATATTAGTTCTTGTTATGGTTTCGCAGTCAAATATTTTTTTTGGATGCGTTGACTTTTAGCATGACTTAAAAATTATTATAAATGTTTCTATTCAATTTTGTGTGATTATTTTTACAGAAATTTTGTTCCCATGCAAAACGGAAATTTGTGCGATGACAGGATTAAATGCTATCTCCTGTGTGCTTCAGGAGGACTGTCATATTTTAAGCAGAGCTGCGGCTTTTTGATGTGCCTAGTTTGAATAGTCGATTTAGTTATGGTAGTTGATAGCTAACGAGTTGAATATAAGTACAGAAATGAAAGCCTGGCATCACTGTGTTGCTGCAACCACTACGTAAAGTGTTGCGCACACCAGCTCTCAGCATAGCAGGAGATCCATGTGTTTAGTTTCGCATGCCTTACAGTGCGCGATGAAAGTAATCAGAAGAATAACGTGACGAAGACACTATAAAGATTTATACCGCATGTGAATTTCAGAATTTTTACTTGTTTTTTGTAGGAATATTCAAATTTCAAACATACTTGTTAAGAGTTTTATGTACATAGTGTAAATGACACTGCTTTATGTTGAACCGCTGTAGTTTAAGTGAAGTCGAGACGAACAAATTGACACAAGACACTTGCAGTTTGTGAAGCCGGGAAACAGCCATACATTGACCTACAAAAGCCACGTGAGAATTTGGTTAAAATCGTCAGTGAATATTAGAAATCTCTTCTTATTGAACTTACAAAACGTGAAGCTGCACTCGCGCAAATTTTGCCTCTAAGTTTGTGAACTTAAACAGCATAAAATTGACAATTAAGTCGTTTTGTTTGCTTGGATTTCTTATTACGGAACTTCTGTGCGTGTAAGGGTTAAGTTTAGATCGAATTGTAAACGTACACTACTGGTCATTAAAACTGCTACACCACGAAGATGACGTGCTACAGACGAGAAATTTAACCGACAGGAAGAAGATGCTGTGATATGCAAATGATTAGCTTTTCAGAGCATTCACACTAGGTTGCGCGAGTGGCGACACCTACAACGTGCTGACATAAGGGAAGTCTCCAACCGATTTCTCATACACAAACAGCAGTTGACCGGCGTTGTCTCGTAAAACGTTGTTTTGGTGCCTCGTGTAAGGAGGAGAAATGCGTACCATCACTTTTCCGACTTTGATAAATGTAGAATTGTAGCCTATCGCGATTGCGGTTTATCGTATCTCCACATTGCTGCTCGCGTTGGTCGAGATCCAATGACTGTTCGCAGAATATGGAATCGGTGGGTTCAGGAAGGTAATACGGAACGTCGTGCTGGATCCCAAATGCCTCGTATCATTAGCAGTCGAGATGACAGGCATCTCATCCGCATGGCTGTAATGGATTGACCAGCCACGTCTCAATCCATGAGTCATCAGATGGGGAAGTTTGTAAGATAACAACCATCTGCACGAACAATTTTCGACGACGTTTGCAGCAGCATGGACTATCAGCTCGGAGACCATGGCTGTGGTTACCCTTGACGCTGCTTCACAGACAGGAGCGCCTGCGATGGGCCTGCGATGGTGTACTCAACGACGAACCTGTGTGCACAAATGGCAAAACGACATTTTTCCGGATGAATCCAAGTTCTGTTTACAGCATCATGATGGTCGCATCCGTGTTTGGCGACATCGCGGTGAACGCACATTGGAAGCGTGTATTCTTCATCGCCATACTGGCGTATCACCCAGAGTGATGGTATGGGGTACCATTGGTTACACGTTTCGGTCACCTCTTGTTGGCATTAACGGCACTTTGAACAGTGGACGATACCTTTCAGATGTGTTACGACCCGTGGCTCTACTCTTCATTCGATCACTGCGAAACCCTGCATTTCAGCAGGATAATGCACGACCGCATTTGCACGTCCTGTACGGGCCTTTCTGGATACAGAAAATGTTCGACTGCTGCCCTCGCCAGCAGATTCTCCAGATCTCTCACCAATTGAAAACGTCTGGTCAATGGTCGCCTACCAACTGGCTCGTCACAATACGCCAGCCACTACTCTTGATGAAGTGTGGTATCGTGTTGAATCTGCATGGGCAGCTGTGGCCTATCCAAGCTGTGTTAATGCCCAGGCGTATAAAGGCCCTTATTACAGCCAGAGGTGGTAGTTCTGGGTACTGATTTCTCAGGATCTATGCACCCAAATTGCGTGAAAATTTCATCACAGGTCAGTTCTAGTATAATATATTTGTCCAATGAATACCGGTTTATCATCTGCATTTCTTCTTGGTGTAGCAGTTTTAATGGCCAGTAGAGTAATTAGTTTTTGCATAATGGTTACAAAAATCTGTGTTTTCGTTACCTACACGGGTAAGTTTAAATTAACAATGTTAACGAAACATGCGACTAAAGTGGTGGCATAAGGAAGCGAGAGGATTTCGAATATCTCGGGCGGATCACAGGCGATGTGCTTGGTGACTTTTGTAGGCCACTTTGAATTTGCCGCTCGGGTTGACAGACCGCAAATCCACATAAAATTTACGTCTCGACTCCTCCTAAACTAGTGTGCAGCGCTGTAGCATGGCGGTAGCAATCACTGCGGGCCAGGTCTGTAGCAAGTCGCTGCCGGAGTACTGGTCATTTGTAGTGTTGCAATGTCCCTAATAACACATCTCAATAAAAAAGAATATCGCTATAGATTAATTTAGGACTTTTGGACCAAATGAGAACGTCAGATTTTAATTTAATAGTAATTATATTAGTAACGGGAAAGAAGTAGACGGCTTTCTCGACAGTGCATGTTGCGTGGTAGATGTGATGAGCAATATTCGGGCTGACACCAGCTGCTCATTGCAAAAAGGAATCTGCAAGTAGGTGCCGAAATACGAGTGGAAATGCGTCTACAACTTTCAGGAGGGTCACCAAGAAGTAATTCATAATTTGAGAGATTGTCGTGTAATTAGGGCCTCCCGTCGGGTAGACCGTTCGCGGGGTTCAAGTCTTTCGATTTGACGCCACTTCGGCGACTTGAACGTCGGAGTTTTAGAGGTGTTAGTATGGACAAAAACCTGACAAAAAATGCCCAGTAAACATAGGTTCCAAAATACCTTAAGAGCTATGAGCACTTGTCATCTATGTTACTGTGAACCATTTCTCTTCTACTGCAAGCTCTTTACATTGCATGCTTAAGGGGCGGTAGTCTAGACCGAAACAAGAAGAAATCATCTTGTCAACATGGGCTGAAAAATACAGACCTTAAGAGCTATGTGTACTTATTAGGCAGGAGTGATATTTTTCACACTATCGAAGATCAGTTTGTACTGTACGAAACTTTAGCTGCATGATAATACCTCGGCTCTTCAATTATGCAAACTGCCGCCCCCCTACCTCTCTCCATCTCAGCCACAAAAATTACAGGTATAGATTTGTGAAAACTCGTGAAAAAAAAACATAAAATAAAAAATAGATTTTCAAGAAAATACTGTACTGAAATTCAGGTTTTTTAAACATGATTTCTTATAATAAAATCAATAAGAAACGAAATTTCTTATGGAGATGTTGCGCACTGTTCTCAGCTTCGGAACGAAGCACAACATATCTTCATTTTAATGTAGATCTCTGAGGTTGACCGTAGTAATAAACAAAAGACAGTCAACGCGAATGGTACCGATATGTACCGATCAAAACCTCCAAACGAAGCCTAACTCATCTTCGGTATGCTGTACACACACACACACACACACACACACACACACACACGCACGCCCGTGCCCATCGCCCGACGTCGGTCTCCCATTCTCACGGTCACCGGTTCCGGTGCAGCAGAAAGTAATAATTACAATACGATTGCGTACACATGTACTATTTTAAATCTCCGCTGCTGACATTTTCCAGTCAATTAAAAATATTCCCTGGTTTGAGTCGCAACGCCCATACTACGCGTTCCGGCAGAAAATAAGTGCCCTTAACAGTTAAAGTATGCTTTTTACAGATCATGTTTATTGGCCCATGCAGCCAACTCACAGAACTGGAAATAAAGGTTTTAACGCCCTATGTGTATATGATTGAGGTACTGAATGTGTATGTGTGTGTGTGTGTGTGTGTGTGTGTAGTAAACAGAAGATGAGTTACGCTTCGTTTGGAAGTTTTGATCGGTACACATCGGTAACGTTTACGTTGACTGTCTTTTGTTTATTACTACGAGCACCGGTATAATACACTAAAATCGCTTTCCGAAGAGTATACATGTATACATACCAAACATAATGTTATATGCAGGAACATATTGAGGTGACAAAGATCCCGGGGTACCTCTTAATACCGTATCGGACTTCCTCTTGTTCGTCGTAGTGCAGCATTCGATGTGGCGTGGACTCAACAAGTCGTTGAAAATCCGCTGCGGACATATTGAGCCATGATATCTCTACAACCGTCCATACTTACGGAAGTGTTGCAGGTGCAGACTTTTGTGGACGAACTGATCTCTCGTGTATGTCCCATAAATGTTCGATGGGATACATGTAGGGCGTTCTGTGTGGCCAAATCATTTTCTCGAATTGTCCAGAACAGTCTTGGAACCAGTCATGAACAAATGTGGCCTGATAATAGAAGCGTTGTCATTCACAAATATTCCACTGTTAGTTGGAAACAAGAAGTCCATAAATAGTTGCAAATGGTCTCCAAGTATGGAGACATAAGCATTTCTAGTCAATGATCGGTCCATTTGGATCAGAGGACTCAGTCCATTCACATGAGGTCCATGAATGGCTGCAAATGGTCTCCAAGTATGGAGACATAAGCATTTCCAGTCAATGATCGGTCCATTTGGATCAGAGGACTCGGTACATTCCATTTAAAGATAGCCCACACCATTATGGATCCACCATCAGCTTCAAAATGAATTTCCAGCTGATAACAGCTGATGGCAGGGTTGGAGTGTGGCGCAGACCCCACGAAGCCCCTGGAGTTTGTAGAGCGCCTCTGTAACGCACTGGCACCGACTAAATGATAGCGTGAGGAAACGCGCCCTCTTATATCCCTGTACTTATAAATAGGCAGGAGAGCTAGTAATTATATTACTGACTGTAACATGAGCACATCAGAGCAACGTAGACGGTAAGGTGTCGCGGACCGGCGGGGTGCGGGAGCGGAGCGGAGGCCGCCGCTGCCGCGCCAGACGGAAGTTTTGAAAGCCTGTCCGGCCGGCCGCGAGGCCCCGTGACCCCTGCCTGCGTGGTCTTCCGCCTGACGCCGCCGGCTCAAATCTCGCCTTGTGCAACGCACGGCGCCGACGGCGGAGTTCCTCGCAGTCCATTAGGCAGGGCCCTCCGCTCTCCTAACAGCAATTACTCGTTAATTAGCGGACTGGCTGCCCCGCCGATATGAATCGGTGCGTTCATCATAAGAACTTACCTCGCCAAACTGCCGGCACCACTGACCCAGAAAGGGGTTAGTTACTATTTTTGGTAAACTCCTACTCAGTGCCTTCTTGAGTCGAGATCCATACACTTCATGACCAACTTCTTCAGTTTTAACGAGACAGGTGCCCAAATATGGAAAGTAGGTAACAGCAAAAACCACCTGAGTACTGCATTCTTCCATTGATACGTTGTTCCTCATTCTCCTTGAATGATACAGCGCGATTTGAAGCTATTTTCCGCAAACTTTTGTTTTAATGGGATACCATGTTAAATTTAAGGAACATAGGTAATAAGTTGTGGTCCAAAGCATATTTCCCTGCTAAGTTTCGTCTTTCCAGTGCTGGAGACATCATTAAAGGATATAACGCTTCAAAATGTAGTTTCAAGCCGAACTGCTTACACGCAACCATGCAACAGTCGGTTCGTGATGTCATGTTCATAAAACTCTAATCACAAAGGATGGAAATAACGAATGTGAAAGCCTGCATGGTATGATTAAGGAAACTTCCACAATTCATTACGTACTGATTAAAGAACAGTTTCTTTTACAGAACCGGCAATATAGAAATAAACAGGTCAGTCACATAAATGTCACTACCGCCTATTTTAGACGTCAATGGGAGTTAACCACTCACAGATGGCACGTGGCAGCTCTAGCAGTAGAAGGTACACAAAGTTTGTCAGGGGTGCAATACGTAGGGGAAGGGGAGATTGGAAAAGCTTATAGGTCACAGTTTAGTGGATGGTCCTGGGACCGATCAAGCAAAAATTCCAGTAGTACTTGGTGTTAGAGCTGCACCTTATTTAGATTGAAGTCAGCTGACAGGTAAACCTGCTTCAAGGAATCACCTTCTGAGGAGGACAGGCATCAAAGTAGAGAAGGAATTAGCATATTTCATCAAAATATAAGAGGAATTGGAGATAATGTTAGTGGACTGCTTATAGATGTAGACTCTGACATTACAGATATATCAAAGACCACTTTAGCAATCCAGAAGCTTCCTTTACCAGGATACAGAGTAGCTGGCTGTTTATTAAGGAATTTTTGAGGAGCTGGGGAGTGGCCATGTACGCAAAAAACAGTGTTGTATTTGAGTCCGTAGACTTATCATGTCACCGCACTGAACAGGTATTTCAGTGTTGTGCAGAGGCAGTTGAATTTAGTGAAACTAAACGTCCAATTTTGTTGCTTATAGCTCCCTTAACTCTGACTTCAGAGCCTTTCTGCTCAAGCTAGAAAGGAATCTTGTTTCGCTTAGTAGGAAGTACCAAAACTTAGTTGTATGTGGTGACTTCAATATTAATTTTGTATGTGCGTGTGCAAGGAAAAGGGTGTTGGTAAATCTCCTAAACTCATGTGATCTGATGCAGACTGTGTTTTTTCCTAACAGGGTGCAGAGGAACCGTAACACAATCATACACAATATTTTTATTCATCCTTCATTAATAGATGTGCATTCTGTCAGTAAAAGGGTGAATAGCCCTTTAGACAATGATGCACAAATTCGAAGACTAAAAACTTCTGTATTCAAACAAATGTTATATATAATTACAAACTATGTAGGAAAGCTAAGCCAGCGACAATAGAGAGTTTTTTAAACCTGGCAGGATGTTTATATTGGAGATAATATACATGACAAATGTAATGCTTTCCATAACATATATATCATGCTCTTTGACAGCTGCTTTCCATTAGAACGTTCTAAACAGGGTACTAGCCTGGATAGCTGACTAGTGGGATAAGGATATCATGTAGAACAAAGCGGGAATTATATCAAAGTGTTAGAAGAAGCCGCAATCAAGTTACAATGGCCCATTACAAACAGTATTTTTAGGTGCTAAAAACGTTTTTAGGAAGGCAAAAAGTGTGTGGTACGCTAATAGAATGACTAAGTCATAGGGTAAAATTAAAACCGTATGGTCAGTTGTGAAGGAAGTGTCTGGTCAACAGCACAAGGTCGACGATATAAAATCAGTTCGTATTAAAAATCTTTCTCTTACTGACAAGTCAGATATATGTACAGTATTTATAAATCTTTCTTGAACATTGCTGGCGAATTAAATAAAAACTTAATTTCTACATGGAATCATATAACTTTCTTGGAAAATGCCTTTCTGAGATTGAAATCTGAAATACTCCTCTGTGATACTGACAAGGTAGGGATCGACTCAATAATTAAATCACTGAAGACTAAGAGCTCTCATGGATATGATGAAGTGCCTAGCAGCATATTAAAGTACTGTGCTGCACATGTTAGCCATGTACTTATCCATATTTGTAATTTTTCTCTTAAGAATGAACTGTTTCCTGAAAGATTTAAGTTCACAGTAGTAAAGCCGCCATATAAAAAGGGAGAAAGGGATAATGTAGCCAATTTTAGACGTCTTTCTATGCCAACAGTGTTTGCTGAAGTTATTGAAAAGGCTGTGTATGTAAGGATAATTGATCATTTTATATCACATAATTTGCTATCAAATGTACAGCACGACTTTGGAAGTGGTTTGACCACTGAAAACGCAACATTCTTTCTTTTCTGTGAGGTACTAGACAGATTAAACAAAATCTTTCGAACGCTAGGCATATTTTTTGATTTAACTAAGGCATTTGATGGTGTTGATCACAAAGTATTGCTCCAGAAGTTGGACCATTATAGAGTTGCTCACAATCCGTTCACCTCTTACTTAAACAACCTACAGCAAACGATCACTATTCACAGTGTTGATTATGGCTGTGATGTGGTGTCTGAATGGGGCATGGTCAAATGGGGGTGCCCCAGGGATCAGTGTTGGGGCCACTCCTGTTCTTTATTTATACAAATGATATGCCCTCTAGTATTACAGGTAATTCTAAAACATTTTTGACACTAAATTGGTAGTAAACGATGTTGTGAGCACATTGGCTCAGATTCAAATAGTGCAATTCCTGACAGAAATTCATAGCTTGTAGAAAGTAAACCTACGCTATGTCACAGTAAGACTTATTTCTTACAGTTGCTAACACACATTTCAACAAAACACTGCGTTTTAATTTCACAGAATGGGCATATAATTAGTGAAATTGAACAGTCAAGTTCCTAGGTGTTCAGATAGATAATAAACTGTCGTGGAAAGCCCAAGTTCAGTATCTTCTTCAAAGATTTAATGCTGCCATTTTTAATATTCGAACAGTATCTCAAGTAAGTGATCGTTCGACAAAAAAATTTGTCTAATTTGTTTATTTTCATTCGATTATGTCATATGGTAGTATATTTTGGGGTAACTCTTCCCATTCTAAAAGAATATTTTTGGCTCAGGAACGAGTAGTTCAGGCAATAAGTGGTGTGAGTTTGCGAAATTCTTCTCGACCCCTGTCCACTAATCTGGGTATTCTGGCATTGGCCTCTCAATGTATATAGTCTTTACTGTCGTTTTCCCTTAACAATATCAGTTTGTTCCCAAGAATTAAAAGATTTCACTCAGATAATACTAGGCAGAAATACAGCCTGCGTTAGGATCGCACTTGCCTGAGCCTTGTGCAGAAGGGTGTGCGGTAAACCGCAACATCCATTTTCTATAACTAACCAAAAGAATTCAAAAATCTTCGCAGTAATCCATGCACTTTCAAATCGAAACTGAAAAGTTTCCTAATGAGTCACTCCTCCTATTCTGCCGGCCGGAGTAACCGAGCGGTTCTAGGCGCTACAGTCTAGAACCGCGCGACCGCTCCGGTCGCAGGTTCGAATCCTGCCTCGGGCATGGTTGTGTGTGATGTCCTTAGGGTAGTTTGGTTTATGTAGTTCTAAGTTCTAGGGGCTGATGACCTCAGCAGTTAAGTCCCATGGTGCTCAGAGCCATTTGAACCATTTTTTTGAACCTTCTATTCTGTCGAGGGGTACCTTGAAAAGTTGAGCTGATTCCTAAGTAATATTCTTGATTGTTTTTTCCTAAACTTATGGTTTGTCTTTTTTGGGTACATAAACACTTTATTTTATCTATTATTACTTTTGCGTTTTAATTTCAGGTACTGACACGTTCCATGACCTTGCAGATTCGCTCCTCAATTTAGCCCTACGGAACAAAAACTGTAAAATAAAATTAAAAACAGCATTATAAAACCCTTGCGGGCCCAAACTGAAAGAACTTCGAGACTGGTATGTTTGTAAACAGTTGGCGTGCCACCGTGGTTGAAATATGCTTTACATCGCTAAATGGCGCTACGCAAAACAGGCGCCAACTAAACTGATGTTCCACGGTCCATAGATGAGAGGTGTGAATAACGTCTGCACAAATGAGTATGGGCGAATAACAGACGTGCAGCTGTTGACAAACTGACTGCCCAGATGAACAAACAGGCTTCCAACAGTGTCTACTCCGATCGTTCTGCGAACGTTGCCAAGTGTGGGCCTCCGCAGCGGTCCGTGCATCCATGCTGACTGCTGTTCATCGGAGACGAAGGCTGGCATTTGTACTCCAGAACGGCAACTGGACGTCAATGAAAAACGACAGGTGGCCTTTTCAGATGAATCACATTTTATGCATCATTAGCATGAGACGTTTGAAAGTAAACACCTTTTATTTTTGCAGCATTCCCTGGTTGATTTCTCATTTTGGAAGGCACAATGGATCAGCACAAGTATGCATCTATGGTGGGGGACCACTCCCAGCCCAACACACAATTTGTTTCTCCTTGGCATGTTGGCATCTAACCACCAGGACAATATAATGTACAATACAGCTCACAGTGGACTTGCGTGTTTCGAAGAACACCAGGGCGAGTTTGCGTACTCCCCTGGCCAAGAAACTTTCCGGATTTAGCCGGCCGGAGTGGCCGTGCGGTTCTAGGTGCTACAGTTTGGAGCCGAGTGACGGCTACGGTCGCAGGTTCGAATCCTGCCTCGGGAATGGATGTGTGTGATGTCCTTAGGTTTGTTAGGTTTAATTAGTTCTAAGTTCTAGGCAACTGATGACCTCAGAAGTTAAGTCGCATAATGCTCAGAGCCATTTGAACTAACCCAGGATTTAAACCCAATCGAGAATCTGTGGGACCAACCTGATCACGCTGTTCGTGCCATGAATCCGCAGGCAAGATATCTAGTGCAGCTGGCCACGACGCTGGAGTCAGCATGGTTCCACACACCTGTCGCTACCTTCCAGAAACCCATTGACTCTCTTCCTGCAAATCTCAAAGCGATCCGCGGTGCAAAAGTTGGTTATTCAGACTTTTGGCAGGCGGTCACATTATTGAGACTGGTCAGTTTATATGTTTTTGGGGTAGCATGGCGGGTACATTTGACACCTTACAAATTATTCTTCAGATAATGATGTTATTATAGCTGCAAAAATTAAAGATCGGTTCCGTAGCTCAGTGGATGGCGGCACGGTTTGCTCAGCATAATTGGTTAGAGGATGGCCATCCTCCCTCTAAAAAACAAAAATTAATAATAATAAGAATAAAAAATAAGGAAAAAGTCGTCAGCGTGTCTGGCTGCTGTTCGGAGGACCCGAGTTTGATTCCCGGTACTGCCAAGGATTTTTCCTTGGTGTGGGGGCTGGAACGGGTGCACTTAGCCTCGTGATGAGTTACTGAGGAGCTACTTGGGTGAGAACTAGCAGCTCCAAGGTCAAAACATCAGACAACGCCGGGACAACGCCATGCTGCTCCATGCCACTCCGTACCTCGTCCAGTCCGCCACTCGCAGAGGATGACACGGCGATCGCTCGGTGACGATTGACCCATTAGGTCTACGATATGGAGCTTCTTTTTTTTGCAGAAATTGAAACTTTTATCTTATTTCAAACATAACAAAATATGTTAACCGATATGCTGTACAAACACAGCACTAACATTACTTAAATGTACTATTAGTTCACCGAGCGAGGTGGCGCAGTGGTTAGCACATTAGACTCGCATTCGGAAAGGCGGCGGTTCAAACCCGCGTCCAGCCATCCTGATCTACGTTTTCCTTCAAAAATGGTTGAAATGGCTCTATGGCTGTAAGCACTATGGAACTTAACATCTGAGATCATCAGTCCCCTGAACTTAGAATTATTTAAACCTAACTAACCTACGGATATCACACACATCCATATCCGAGGCAGGATTCGAAGCTGCCACCGTAGCAGCAGCGCGGTTGTGGACTGAGGCGCCTAGAGCCACTCGGCCATAGAGGCCAGCTAGGTTTTACATGACTCACATAAATAGCTTCAGGCGAATGCCGAGATGGTTCCTCTGGAAGGGTACTGCCGCCTTCCTTCCCAACCCTAGCTAATCCGATGGGGCAGGTGACGTCACTATTTGGTTCGCTCCCCCGCCCCCTCCCCCTCCCAAATCAACCGACCAACTATTAGTTCTAGTCTATACGGACCATCTGCTGACACTAAACAATAAGTCGCTTTAGTGTCTTATTTTCTGATATTTTAAAGTTAGGTTCAATGTTGAATTAAACAGGCAATCATCAACATTTATGTGTCACACACTTGTCATAAATAAACACATTTGAACTCTCTTCGAAAATGCGACATTTAACGAAGTCTCAGACCACAGAATTTTCTAAGACAATTACGCTTCTTTTAGCGTAATTTGATTTTTTCCCAACATATATCTCCAAATCTATCTGTTTTCTCATTGCTCATAAGCACCCTCCCCCTTATTGTATTATAACATAGTACACATTAGCGTTCTTCCAGACTAAGTGAGTATGTTGATAATCTCTACTTTTGGACCGTTTAATTACAACCGAATGAAACACAATTTTGGTTGCATAGGCGCTTCGCAGTTCATTGCAAGGCATCATGAGGTGGCCTGCTATGTGTACATATTTTTGTTTATACTATTCTTTTTATATTTGAGACGATGTATGTACAGGTTATAAACAATTCTGGTAGTTTGTTTTTCCATTATAGTAGTATTAGTAGCTTTATTCATACGTAGATCTCTATTTACAAGGATATAGGACATGTCAATGCAGTAATTATTTAAAGTCCTACTTGCACTTTTCGTGGTTGTTGTTCTACACCTTGTGTACTTGTTACGTTTTTAGTGCTCTTCTTCTTCACATGACTGCCATCTGAAACATTGTTTTTCAGACTTCAAAGCATTAGAAACTAAGCATTTGCTTGATTTTGTGTTTTGGTAAGTGCTGCCAGCTGTCGAATGCTAATGCCAAGGCTGAGTTTTCCTGCCAACTATTGACTGAATTTTTTGAGGTATCTGTAATATATTTGTGTGTGTGTGTCATTTTGTGTGGTATGATTATGTGACGGCACAAATACCTTTTTATACAGGGTGTCCCAGCTATCTTGTCCACCCAAAATAGCCGGCCGCGGTGGTCGCGCGGTTCTAGGCGCGCAGTCCGGAACCGTGAGACTGCTACGGTCGCAGGTTCGAATCCTGCCTCGGGCATGGCTGTGTGTGATGTCCTTAGGTTAGTTAGGTTTAAGTAGTTCTAAGTTCTAGGGGACTAATGACCACAGCAGTTGAGTCCCATAGTGCTCAGAGCTATTTGAACCATTTGAACCACCCAAAATATCTCTGGAACAATAACAGCTATTGGAGAATGACTTTCACCGGCATCAATGTAGGGCTGGGGCCCATGAATGTACATATTTGGAAACATTCTAAAACGAAAGCATATGTGTTTTTTGACACAAACTTATATTTTATTGAATTGTCCTCCTATATTTTTTCTTCAGCAATCGATAGCATTACAAAGCACATACACAATGGCGTTGATTGCATCGCTATATTCCAATTACACCCCGAGATATTGAGACGTGAAGTTGACGCTTGAAACACCCGACATGCGCTGCTAGCACACGTCCTGAGGCTCACCATTATGTGCTTATGAGAGTTGATGACAGTAGACCGTATTATTCCTTTCGAACCTCTTGATAAATATGGAGGTGTGATTACACATGTCAATCACATCGCGATTACGGGCAGCATGGGGTTCACGCCTGAGTGATGCTACGTGTGGTACCTGTATGTTCTGGATATGTTCTACTAGGTCACCTGTGCTTACAACTGTTCTGTTGTTTTCTAGTTCATAATGTTCTGTGGTTATCTTTGGGAGATGTATAGACATTTGGTATATGGGACTTTTTCTGAAATTAATAACTGCTCCCGTTGTTGTGTCTTTTTAGAGTTTCATCCGAAATAAAGTAAGGGACAAAATTTTCCCCTTTAAATTTTTTTTGTGGGAGTGTAACCGAGAAAAGTTTCAGAAAGGCTTGAAATTAATTTTGTAGTTTGTTCGAATACGATGGGTACCACCGTTAGTCCTTTATGAGCGATGCATTGGCGGCGCTGTCAGTGTGGATGTCTCAGTTTCAGGTGTGAGCTCGTCAGTGGGTGTTGTACAGCGGCGATTTCAGGATATCTTAAATTAATCTGTAAAGACGCTTGAAAGACTAGTTGTTGATTATTAGAGTAATTATATGTGTTTGTAGTCACTCTGAGCATTCACTGTTTATGTGCGCATCCAGTAGCATCGCATTATATATTCACTTATTTCATTAGCATTACATAAGGCTGTCCTCATTATGTCACCCACGGATTCAGCGAGCGAGGTCGACGTGTCAGTTTGGAGTCCACCAAAGAAGCGAGCAAAGAAGAAATCATTAAGTTCTTCTGCGAAGACAGCTGCAGCTACAGGTGTTGGACGTTCTTCAGTGTATCGTGTGATAAGTGAGTACAAGGGCACACACTCTTTGAAGTCTCCCAAGAAAGAAAATTACGACAGAAACTTTCTGAAAGTGTTGATGACTTCGATAGAAATGCGATACCTAATAAAGTACACGAATGTTTTTTCGTAACGAATTGCCAACAATTGAGAAAGTGCTACAGTCTTGAACGAAGATGCAGATCTGGGCAATTTTCGGAGAAGTGCATTTCATAAGTTATTGAGAGAAATGAATTTCAAATACGTCTGGCGTGGGCGCGATAGCAAGTTAATAGACAGGGATGACATCATTTTATGGAGGCGGCGTTATCTTCGAATCATTAAACGGTTGAGAGATGAAGACTGACCCATTTACTATTTGGACGAGACACGGGTGAACGCAGGACGTACCCAAAGTTACGTCTGGGTAGATGACACTATAAATTCCTCAAAACAAGCGTTTCTGTCCGGATTATCCACCGAAAGCAAGGGCCCCTCAGGTAAAGGGAAACGTCTGATTATCGCACACATTGGCAGCAAATCAGGGTTCGTTGAAGGATCTTTGTGGACTTTCGAATACAAGAAAAGTGGAGATTATCATGAGGAGATGTGCGCCGAGACCTTCGAGAAGTGGTTTCACGATGTTCTTTCTCGGCTTCAGGAAAATGCAGTTATTGTTCTTGATAACGCGCCGTACCATTCTCGGAGGAAAGAAAAAGTTCCCAATGCGAATTCCAATAAGTACGAAATATCAGAGTGGCTAAAATCTAAAAACATCGATTTCGAAGACGTTAAGTTGAAGAAAGAACTTAGATATAGTTAAAAATCACAGAACGGCGCACAACGAATACGCAATAGATGAAATGTCGAAGAATGCAGGGAAAACTGTTCTGAGAATTCCTCCGAACCACTGTGCATTAAACGCCATCGAGTTAGTGTGGGCCAGAATCAAAGGCTATGTTGCAGCGAAAAACAAAACATAGAAAATGCTGGAAGTTAAAGTACTGCTAGAAGAAACAGTAAGGACAGTGACTGCAAAGGATTGGAAACCCAAATGTGGAAATTAGACTGCATTATAGAGGAGAGAGAGGAGCGGTTTGTTATAAACCTCAATGAAAACACTTCAAGTTCGACAGAGTGACCCTTTTTTCGTCCTTTATCATTATTATCAGTGGTACTGTTATTAAAATAACAATTAATTGTGTTTGAGTGGAGCGTTTTGTTAGCAACCTGAATTAAAATAAATCTGCTTCGGCAGAATAGACTCAGTTTAACATTATTGTTAAATTTATTTCGTACATTGAATATGAAATGATCGTATGGCATTGTTGGCCTGGAGGCCCCGTGCAGGGAAGTTCGGCCGCCGTATTTCAAGTCCTTTTTAGTTGACGGCACTTCGGCAACTTGCTAGTCAATGATAATGAAATGATGATGAACACACAATACCCACTCATCACGATGCCCAGAAAATCCCTGACCCGCCGGGAATCGAACCCGGGAGCGAGAACGCTGCCGAAAAATCTCTTTTTTTAAAATCTCATTTTGTTCGTTATAGTTTGTTGCAATTGTTCGTGGCGGACGTCCCCTGACGCCCATTGAAGTTCGTTATTAAGCCATTTACTCAGTTTTTTTATTACAGAGGGCAGCTAACACTCTGACCTAACACGCTGAGCTACCGTGCCTGCGCCTTGTTGCCGAGGTTTCTCATGGTCTGCTGTGACAGCTCGCCAGCCAGCCGAGCAAAGCGTGCGCCAAGGATTTTCCACATCCCTTCGCATCACGTGAACACAGAAGGCTTTCTCTGGTAACGAGCGTAGTCGTCACGTGACACTGTTATGTTTCGTCCCAGCTCTCGGTGAATAGACTGTAGATGTCGGAGGTGGTGTGTCCCCACGCAACCTCGCGTCTGGTAATAGCATTGTCTCCATTATCACAGTCAACCGTTAATGTCTGTTAGTTATGTAAATTTCTGAAGTTATCCTCACCGTAAAAGCTCGGTTACTGAATCTCGCTATCTGTGGAGCGAACTAACAGTACAGTTCTCTAAGCGAAAACCAAGATACCAATCTATCGTTGAGACACGACATCTGACGCGGCAACAGTTACCTGTAGAACCATGATAGCCATCTGCACTACCACGTTGCACTGACACGTTATGCGTCGAATTACTGAAAAGTTGGAATGGCACACTTTTTTGGGGGAACATGTCGCAACGAATCTGTCCCACCTTATATTTATTAAGCATATTAAAAATACTTAGAATGAAGATAATACACATGTCCTTTTAAAGAGGAAAGGTTCTACCATTTTAGTACTACAGAAAACCAAAAACGAGATTTTCGGACATATTCCGCACCCATATCTGGGAGCTTTGCAATGGAAGTTTAAGGACAGATTTATACTTTCTGCAGGACCCTAAATTTATAAGTTGGGCCCTTGTCCTACAAACTCAACCGTCAAGGCACGCATCAGTTCCACGACTTCTTCTAGATAGTATTTATTGCCTAGTCTATGTCCTAATTAGTTTCCTAAACAATCTCCTGTCTTCCAAGCTAAATACTCAACTATAAGGCGGATCGTAGGAAATGTTTGGAAAACCGAAAAAATACAAAACTTTCGCGTGACTGACGAACGTAACACATAGCAAGTTTCTTCTTTACGCCCCGTTGACACTCAGAAGGAAGATTTTTGCCACCGATGTCTTTCGAAGTGAGTGTAGAATGAATAATATCTGTAGAAGTACAGTTTTTTGGAGGAAACATATCTCCAGACCGAGTGGCAGTGACTCAGGACTAAAATCCGGCCGCTTACAGTCGCTTGGTAATGAGTGCAGTGGTTGAGTAGACGTTTGCGAAAGTTTCTACGAACGACGTGAAGGTGGTACGTTGACCGGCATCTGCGTACGTTTTCCAGTCCAGTGATCGGATCTTTGAATCCTTCTGATGTACCGGTACAGTTAGACTGCTACGGAATGTATATAACTGGTGTAGAAGTTACGACGTTGCCTGTCCGATCAAAACGAGACTGATGACCCCTATTGCGACGGTTTTTATAGTGTTGAGGTCCACCAGAAACATTCCCTTTTTCAATTAGTGGTGTAAATCGTCACATAAATTCTTGCCACGTACGTCCGTTAGAATTGACTGAGAAGGTGGAAAGTAAGTTGCAGTCTGTTTTTTGCACTACATATTGTTTCCGCGGGAAGAACACAAAGGTTTCCCATCCATTTGTACGTGACCCTTCCAACATTCTTGCCATTTGTAGATGCTTCGTTCAACTCACGGTTGAGCTACCAACTTCATTTATTTCACTTCCTTTAATGAGCCTTTTGTCTGACACTATTTTTGTTCTTTTCGAAAATCACCAGTTCTCCCCTTAGATACACCATTTCTGTTACGGCGGCAGTCAAGTAATTAATGTTCCCCAATACTGTCCTTTTCAGGTGAATTATTCTCTTGTTATAATCTGCATTAGAACTGACCTGGTATTCAACTCCTTTACTGCACAAAACAACCCTATTAATGCCGTAGCTAGCGTTGCAGCCTCTATTGTCTCTCATCGTTCACTGCCGTTTCGTCGTCCCTCTTGTTCAGAAGCTGTGCGGTTCTTCACTATTCGTGTCTCGTCATGCCGTCGACTGCTAGTATCTTTGCCCTAGCAACTGGTGCCAGGTATTGGCCTCTCATCGTGTCACGTGTCAGTAGCAGTTTTGATTTTGGTTGCGGATTTGTATGTCCGGGTTAATATTACACTGAGGCTCAGTTCGTATTTCCTTCTCTGCCAGCATGCAGTAAATTAAGGCCAGTGCCAGTCTCAGGTTTGTAGCTTGAATTTATGTTTTTAACAATACTAGTGTTGAATACCCTTGTCCAAAAAGAGCAGGACTCGTTTTTGTTCATTTCTTACTTACTTATTCATTCGAATTTTAGTAGTATGATCGATAGGCAGTATGCATGCTGAGTGCGGACGCAGATGGAGATAGCCGCAGTTCGCGAACAGCCGAAGACTGTTGGACACGGTCAGCCGTCGTCAGGGAGTAGCAGCGGCGGGTAACTGGTGCATCGTGCGGGTCATCCAAAGTGTCTCTTGCTTCGCCCATGGCCTCTCCTGCCCATGCCACTCCCGATGCGGGGGAACCGCACTCACTGCGGGGTGGATGGCAGGTTGTAAAACATTCGCGTTGCTCAGCGCGATGAGTAATTGCGGGGACTGGCCGTCTGGCCTATCCTGTTCACCCTATGAGAGGACTAGTGGCAGGGTCCAGTTATCACAAGAGAGAAAGGGGTTTTTTGATTACCTACAGCTTCAGATTGGTTAGGGAAATAATGTCTAGGACTGGAAAGAAGTCCAGTGTGCGGATACACCCTCGGTAGGTGTGTTCGGGAGGCTTTCTGAGAGATGTGGTGGAGAGGCTGGTTACTGGCCGTTGAGGTTGCAGTGTCTAGTCATCTGTAAGATGTGGCTCAAGTTAATACCAATGACACCTGTCGCTTGAGTTCTGAGGCCACTCTCCTTTCATATGGGTGGCTGGCAGAAGTAGTGATGAGTGCTATTGTTGCCTAGAGCTTACAATCTGCAGATCGTACCTGCTGTTGGTTCGTGTAATTTGGTTTGTAGCCGACTGGAATGTCCCAACCGGAGACTCTGTCGGTACTGTGACGACCTTGACTGCAGATTTCTGGTTGCGCATTACGGAGTCGAGAGTTGTAGGGCTGCCCTTGATAGCCAGGGGTTGACTACACAAGAGGAAGCGACTAATCGTGTAGCAGAGTACTTGCGGTGTGTACGGGGCAATTTTTTTTGGCTAGGCTATACTTTGAAGTCCTCTGTTGAACAACTAGAAGTCAATATGCAGATAGCAAAAAGAGGTGTCATACCAAGTAAAGACACTTCGAATGACAAAATTTTACCAATAAATTTAAAAAGTGTCTGCTTTCATCAGCCATCTTTCATATGATTCATTTATTTACATATCGGTTGCTACCACGCTCTTTTTTTTTGTATGGATAACACAATGATCGTTTTCCACCTTTTCTGTGATATGTAGGCAAATTTCATATTTCCAGATTTTCAGAAAGCGTTTGACACGGTGCTCCTCTGCAGACTGGTTCTTGAATTGACTACCCCATAGAAATGGAAAATAAGCAACGTTCACCTGCTAGTATAAATCACGATATGTGTTAATGTTGATGATTTTCCATTAGTCTTTGCAGTTTAGCAGGTCCAACCTTCAATCACAGTTTAACTTAATTAGCTTCAGTGAAAATAAGCAGTTCCGCAAATATTATTTACAACAAAATCAAAGAGAATGTTGCTGTGTTTACCTAGATAAATTACACAAATCTCGTCAAAAAATGCGTGTACGTATTATTAATTACAGACCTATAATACAAATAGCTTAAACGAAAGTATTTTACAATTTCATTGAACGTGTACGCTTATACGTTCGGCATCACTTCGATATGATAGTGAGGATCGCATGCACTATGTCTTCAAGTACGCTCAGCGGTTAATCCGGATTTGTTAACCTTAACTGCTAAATACTTTCACTTTGTGATGCCACGTGACACTGCACGAAACACGTGTGACATGATCTCACCCGATTTTCGCCCTGTCCTTCGAGTCGTGGAGGAAATATTTTCATGGAATTTTCTTTATGTTTTTTATTTATTATTATTATTATTTTATTTATTTATTTATTTTTTGATTCAGCCCTGTTTTACGTTTATAGCGATTTCTTTCTTGCGTGGAGCCCTGTGTGTACATTTTTGGACTCAGCAGGCCGGGCTTGCTCTTCGAAGGACACATTGTTGGCGGATTTTCGATGTTTACCGGTATTCTTTTGCCCTCACGGTGATTTATGTACGATTCCTTGATCGTCATATATCCACACAGTTCAAGAGCTGTGGATATAACTGAGAAATATTTTAACTTGCTCACGTTGGCTCCTTGCACGCTGGGAATATAAGTAACAGTACTAGAAACAAATTCTAACTTCCTCTCTAGCGAAGCAGCGTATTCATTTAGTTAATGATGTGTCACATTATTGACTTTATTCTCCTAGATTTGTTTTGTATCGTAACTGCGGTTATACTATGTATAGAATAAATGTTGACGACGTAATTTCACCTGTGTAATCTCTGACTGAGTTGTTTCGCATTATAAATTTTTGATTAATACAGGAAATTTAATGCTTTCTTATGTTTGCTTATGATTGTTTTACTCTGTGCGGATACGTCTGACGACGGAATGTGTGCTCTTAAGTAGCTCATGTACACTAACTGATCAAAAGTATCCGGAGACTCCTGCCTAATGCAGAATTAAAGCTGCTCACTCACTATGGACGAGGACCATTCATGGTACGCAGTCTGAGTAACAAATCTGTCTGGAAATTCTTGAACGTATTCTCAGTTCGAATATAACAAATTTACTTGAAACGGAAATGCCTCTGTCCACAAATCTGGACGGATTAAGAAAGCACTGCTCATTCGGAACTCAGCTTCCCCTTTTCTCGCATGACATCCTTCGATCCGTGGATGAAAGGCAACAGGCAGATGTCGTATCCCTAGATTTCCCGAACGCATTTGACGCGCTGCCCCACTACAGACTGTCAAGGGAGGTACGTACATGCAGGCTGGGTTCGGAGATATGGGAGTGGCTCGGAGAACTCTTAAGTAAAATAGCCCAGTACGTTGTCCCCGACGGCGGGTGTTCATCACAGGCAAGCTTATAGTTAGGAATGCCCGAGGGGAGAGTGACAGAACCGCTCTCATTATCTGTACGGACAGTGTGAGCGGCCGTCTGCGGCTGTATGCTGGTGGTGCAACGGTCTGCGGGATTGTGTCGTCGTTGAGGGATTTTAGGGCAATATGCCTTAGACAAAATTTCTAGTTAGCGTGCTGAATGGCAGCTTACCCTAAATATGGAAAAATGTAAGTCAATGCGCATTAGTAGAAAAAAATCCCATGATGCTCGAAACTAGCATTAATAATGTAACGTTTGACACAGTTACGTCGTTCAAATATCTGGGCGTAACGTTGCAAAGCGACATAAATGGAAAGAGCACTTAACAGCTGTAGTAGGGAAGGCGAACTTTCGAACTCGGTCTGTTGGGCGAATTTTAGGAAGAGACCGCATAGAGAACACCAGCGCGACCCATTACTGAATACTGCTCGAGTGTTTGGGCCCACCAGACTGATTAAAGGAAGGCATCGAAGGAACTCAGAAGCATGCTGCTAGATTGTTAGCAGTAGATTATATCATCATGGGAATGTTACACAGATGCTTCGTGAACTCGAACTCGGATGGGAATCCTTGGAGACAAGACGACGTTCTTTTCGCGAAATGCTATCGAGAAAATTTATAGAACCAGCATTTCAAGCTGACTGCAGAACGATTCAACTGTCGGCAAAATACATTTCACCTAAGTACCACGAAGATTAGAGAAGAAGAAGAGGAGTTTGTAGACATATAGACAGTCGTTCTTCCCTCACTCTGCTTGCAGGTGAAATACGAAAGTACTAATAGTGCTAAAAAGGTACCCACCACCATGCACTATACTGCACTTGTCAACTCTTGCAGTCTTCGGGACTATGTGCATGATGTTTTGCGAAAGTGTTCTCTGAGGAGAAAGTCGGTGATTGAAATTTCATGAGAAGATCAGGCAGCAACGAAAATCGCCTTTGTTTTAATGACTGACAATCGATTCGCTTATCATATCCGTGGCACTATCTACCGTGTTTCGCTATAGTATATAACCAGCTGACATATTCTACCTCCTGGAGCACGTCCTCACTACGGATCAATTGGAATGAAAGTAAATCTAATCTAACGTAATCTAGTCCTTCTCTGAAATTTTTCGATGTCTTCCGTCAATTGTGCCTGGCGTGTATCCCACACTGGACAGCAATTCTCCAGGAGAGGGCGGACAAGCATACTGTAAGCAATCTCTTTAGTACACCTGTTGCATTTTGTGAGTGTTATGCCAATAAATCGTACTCTTTTGTTAGCTTTCCCCAAAGTATCATCGATGTGATCATTTCAGTTTAGGTTAATTGTAACTGTAATCAATTAGAATTTAGTTTATTTTGCAGCCTTTGTATTTGTCTGTTTTATCCCCTAACCGAAATTTAACGTAGTCCATTTAGTACTCAGGTGGATGGCGCCACACTTTTCATTATTTACAGTTAATTGCCACTTTTCGTACCATTGAGTTATCTTGCCTAAAACATTTTACAATTTATTTTGACCATCTGAAGACTTTATAAGACGGTAAATGATAGCATCATCTAAGAGCGCTGCTCAGATTGTCTCCTAAATCTTTTATGTAGATCCCACAGAAGAGGACTTATAACTCTTGGTTGGGGAACACAGGAAACCCCTTCTGTTTTCCTCTTGAACTTTTCTTTATTTCCGTCATTACTTTTTCTTTGTATAGATTGAATATTAGGGGCGAAAGACGACATCAGTCCAAAGATATTTTCAGGTCGACAAATCCTCTGAAAGTATCTTGATTTTTCTTTCGTCTTTCTCCCATTATTAAACTCGTCTTCGGCATTGCCTCTCTGATGCGTTGACCTTTCCTAAAACCAAGCTGATCATCATCTAACACCTCCTTAGTTTTCTTTTGCATTCTTCTGTATATTTATCGTCAGATCGACAAATCTCACGAAGGTGTCTTGATTTTTCTTTAGCCTAGCTTTCATTATCAACCGAAACGTCAGAATTGCCTCTCTGGTGCCTTTACCTTTTCTAAAGCCAAACTGCTCGTTGTCTAGCACATCGTCAATTTTCTTTTTCAGGTTTCTGTATATTATTCTGGCCAGCAAAGTGAAAGCATGATCTGTTAAGCTGACTGTGTGACAGTTCTCACACTTGTCAGCTCTTGCAATCTTGGGAATTGTGTGGATGATATTTTTTCGAAAATCTGATGCTATATCGCCTGGCTCATACGAAGTACATACCAAAGTGTATAGTCACTTTGTTGCCGCTTCCCCCACTATTTTAGAATTTCTGGTGAAATGTTATCTATATTTCTTTCTTTCTTTCTTGCTCTGGTGCCATCTCCCCCGCTGACGCAGGGTCGGCATTGTTAGGAACGGATTTCGCAAGGTTAGTGGAAAGGGGTGGCCGGATGCCCTTCCTGCAGCCACCCCGTACTCCCGGGATGGATTAATGGAACAGTGCGACGTGTTCAGATGTCTGCGAGTCGTGTAACTGAGGCGGAACGTGGGGACCAGTCCAGTATTCACCCAGCAGGATGTGGAAAACCGCCTAAAACCACCAGACGGAGTCAATCCGGGGCCGGCGCGCCTACCTGAGTCCAGGAAGCAGCAGAATAGCGCTGTCGGCTACCCTGGTGGGTGTGCAATGTTATCTGTCTCTCCTACCTTCTTCCATCTTAGAACTTCCTGAGCTCTTTTAAATTTTGATTCTAATAGTGGATCCTCTGTCTATTCTACATCGACTACTGTTTCTTCTTCTATCACGTCACATAAATCTTCTCCCTAACACAGGCCTTCAATGTACTCTTTCCACGTATCCACTCTCTCCTGTGTGTTCAACAGTGGAATTCCCATTGCACTCTAATTTTACCAACATTACTTTTAATTTCACAGAATGTTGTTTTGTCATTTGTATATGCTCAGTCAGTCCTTCCCACAATCATTTTCATTTCATATCTTCGCATTTTTCATGCAGCCATTTCATACCAGCTTCCGTACACTTCCTTTCCATTTCATTGCTAAGTGACTTGTATTTCATTGTTCCTATTTTCCTGCAACATTTTGGTACTTGTTTCTTTCATCGACCAACTGAAGTAATTCTTCAGTTATCTATGATTTCTTCGCAGTTACCCTCTTTGTACAAATTTTTTCTTTCCCACTTTTCTGATTTTCCTTCTTAGAAATGTCCATTTCTCTCCAACTGAAATGCCTATTGAGCTATTCCTTATCGTAGTGTTTACAGCTTCAGCGAACTCTTCACAGCTTAGTACTTCCGTATCCCCCTTGTTTGCGTATTGATTCTTCCTCACCTGTTTCTTAAACTTCAGCCTATTTTTCGTCACCACTAAACTGTTATCTGATCCTAACTACGCATGGTTTCAATATTGTAGCTTTGTACTGCACTTCTGTGTGTAGAAAATACGTCACAGGTCACGCGCTATTTGATTTATTCGACTAGTTTCGCTCACTAGATGCAAGCATATTCAGATTTTCATTGCCCAGGTGGTAACACAATGGATTTCTAAACTGCCGCTCGACATCATTGTCAGCACACAGAGGTAATGAATATCTGAGGATGCTGACATCTGATGAACGAAACTAGCGACCTGTGGCAGTTTACAAGTAAAAGATAGCTGTGTTCCCCGTAGGCAGAGGTTGTTTTTAGTATACTTTGAATTGTCTGAAGTTGTTGCCTTTTTTGTGATTTCTCCCTAATTTTCGGCAACCAGCCTACGGTTCCTCGGATTGAGCTGGGCGGCAGGGTTTCGTGGTACAGCTTTCCAC
Organism: Schistocerca gregaria; assembly: GCF_023897955.1. Classification (NCBI taxonomy): domain Eukaryota; kingdom Metazoa; phylum Arthropoda; class Insecta; order Orthoptera; family Acrididae; genus Schistocerca; species Schistocerca gregaria. The sequence goes on from NC_064921.1 coordinate 558,562,150, forward strand.
CGTTAGCATACTGGTCCCCTGTCGCGGCCAGTCCTGTAGACTTGCAGCCTCGTCGATTCGCGGGCCGCGCCGCTCGCCAGCTGCGCCGCGATGGCCCGACCGCTCGGTGTCGTCCCCATATGCTAAGTGAGCGAGGTACGTGACCCGGCCCGCGGGCGGCGCGCATTTCGGAGCGGCCCGGTCACGCGCAGGTCCCTGCAGCAGCGACCGCTCATTGCTGCAAGCACACACACTTACTGGCGGCGGGCGCGAGATAAATCCCCCCACAAACGGCCCGGGAGAAAGTCGGTACCACTCCGTCTGAGCGTGTTCCTCGCTTACTGATCCTGTAAGTCCTCGGGGAAGTCACCTCTGTACCTGTCACCACAGTCCGGTATCTCCACCACCGGTCACCACAGTGAAGCACATTGTCATTTTACCTTCCAAAACAGTCCCCAATGCACTTGCTGTCCATTAAAACTGCAACATCTGGATAAAAAGTAAATAACGAATCTGTGTCTTTGCATCAGAGTGGAAAAAATACGTGATTAAATTTTCGGGTGCTTTGGGGGCGCAATGGTGTAAAACTTAATAGACCGAGCTGCCACTTCCACCACCAACAATAATGAATCGAACGAAGCTTGGATGATAGATATGTGTACATCCTGCCATGATAATGTAATTATATGTCAGAGTTCAACAATCATAGTTATTAGCGAGCGATGGATTACCACTCGCTCGTAACAAATGTCCAGATGGCAAGCCACAGTGCGGTTCTAGGCGCTGCAGTCCGGAACCGCGGGACTGCTACGGTCGCTGGTTCGAATCCTGCCTCGGGCATGGATGTGTGTAATGTCCTTAGGGTGGTTAGGTTGAAGTAGTTCTAAGTTCTAGGGGACTGATGACCTAAGATCTTAGGTCCCATAGTGCTCAGAGCCATTTCTGAACATGTCCAGATGTTTTCAATAGGTGACTGACCTGAAGAAAGTTCTGACCAAGGCCACAGTCGACCACCCTCTTTGTCGAGGTGCAACAGCCGATCAAAAATACAAGGACACCCATTAGCCGTCATTGATATGGAGTGTGTCCACCCTTCGCTACTACGGCGGCTTAAGCGGGGATGAGTTTTCTATGAAACGTCTGGAAGCCTGTGGAGGAATAGTAAACCCATTCTTTCCCAAAAGCCTGAACCAGAGATGGTAGTGATCTTGAACTATGGTGTCTGGAGCGAAGTCGAAGTAAGTAATCTCAGAGATGTTCGGTTGAGTTACGATCAGGGCTCTAGGCAGGCCAGTCCATTTCATAGATGTTATTGTCCACAGATCGAACGTCATACATGCTTTTTATGACATGGCGCATTGTCATGCTGATACATATATCATCTCCGAACTGTTCATCTACTGTATGCAGTGCACAATGCTATTCACATCCTTGCAAATTTACTGTTTTCGTGAGCGCTTCGAGGAGTCCGCACCCTAACCACATGGAAAGCTCCCATACCGTAACACCACCTCCTCTGTACTTAACTGTCGGCGCTACATCTTGATGACAGGTAACGATCTCCAAGCATTTGTTAAGCCAAAACACTTGCAGTGCCATAGATTGAAACGTGATTCATCATTCGAAATCACTAGTATCCTCTCGTGTACCGTCGCTCTTTATACCACCTCAAGCGTTGCTTAGCATTTACTGCAGAAATATGTGGCTTATGAGGAGCTATACGACCATTGTACCCTTTTTTTTAAACTCGGTATGCACAGTCATCGGGTTACCTACACTGCTGGTAACACTCTAACTCAAGGATTCGATGGTTCCTTTCTGTTATTACATGAGAACTACCAGGTGTTGCTTTAGCTCTGGTTGTTACTTTACGCTGACACATAACAATCACATCACCAACAGTCAAGCTGGGCAGCTTCACACGGGTGGAAATATTCCTAATGGATAATGTAAAGTGTCAGGCAAATCCAACACCTTCCATGAAAATCCTGACATGATAGCAAATCCGGCAGTATGTCACATAGCTCCGAATAAATCCTGACATTAAATTAACCAAAGTAACACAATTAACGAGTGAGCAAATAGAATACCACAGACTAACACAAGAACGCCTAAATGCAAGTCATACCTTCCCACCGCGAAACAGACGCAGTTCCGAGGGGAGAAACGACAACAGAAGCCGAGAGCAGAACCGTGTTAAGCTAGAAGGCCCTACGATAAGGGACGGACGCCCACATCACCGGCAGACCGCCAAGACCACCCCCCACCCATTTTAAAAGATAGAGCCCTCCAGAAGAACAGTATAGATATTACTGTAACACTAAAAGGGCCACACCAGGTGCAAGTTTTAGCGTGAGACTATAAGCGCCTGTGTTACGTTGCAAATGTTAAAAACATTGCCCACCACGAAAAGTATGACGTTTCTCATTGGATAGACAGAATTTTTGTAGGTGGAGCTTAAGGTTAACATTGAGACTATGATTGGTCAGTTGAAAATACAGCCAGATAGCTTTTCTTAAACCAACTTCGGTAAATTGTAGTAAGGAGAAGTTAGAAAGAGTTGCTTCCGAGATGGCGAGGTGTGTGGAGCTGCGCCGCCCGCCGCCCCTTGACACTGCCTAACCAATAACAAGGTAATGAACGCACGCTATGCCGTATAAGGCTTCACTCAGAACTGCAGAAGTCTCATCTGTTACACCTTTTTGCATAATACTAATGTCGATCGTCAATTAAAGCTCATGGTATTCACATTTGCTATTAGAAGTTAAAATCTGAAATGCGATGATTTTTCTGTTATATAATTATAGAGAGGCCACATCAGCCACTGTAATTTACTACAAGTTAAATAAGTAATTAAAGATAACTGAGAGTCTCTGTAGACCATTTTTGGTAGTTTTCTCTTTTATGGAACTCAATTTAAACCTAGATTATAGATGTGATATGGCATAGGTCATCCTTCGATCCATTTTAGAACTTGGAAACCCATTCGGCGAATATTCGTTCACATTTTTGTTGAACGCAGTTGGTTTTTATCATCCTTTATAAACAATGGTTTGTGAGGAGAATAAAAATTCCAATGGTAAACTTAACTGCTTTTTCCACTTTTTACTAGCTAACTAAAAATAGCAAAGCCTTGAATCCCTTCCACTAAATTTAGTTAGCATTAAGATTCTTTTACAAGGGTGCAGTGGAGCTGACGCTGAAATCATTAAGGATTTGACTATATCATCGCTAGTCTCACTGAACTCTTCTGAACTCTACTTGCCATGTATGGTCTGGCGTCTCCTTGCCAGCAACAGGTTCCAGGTTCAAACTAGCCAATTCCCTAAAAAACACACTCAGAACGTCGTTGCGCGAAAGTGGTAGGGAGACACAACTTAGAACAAACAGACACCACGCATAATGTTAGAATAGGTTTCATTCAATCGTTAGTTCATGTTCGAAGCCACAGGGCTCTCCTTCTGTTGTTGCTGATTATCTACTGGCAATGAAAATTTTCGGCTGCTTATGAATGCTTCAAGATTTGCTTGAATCCAGTTCAACCCTTCAGCTTTATAACTGAAAGTTTTCTAATGAGGTTAATATTCAGTGTAGGTTTTATACTTTTTAGCTTCTTGTCTATATGACTTTTCAAAAGAGTCTTTACTTTTTCCATTTTAATGAAAGTTTTAGATTTTAATTGGTCTGTGAGCGTAATATAGCTTTATGCTCTCTAGAGGCTGTATGTACCAATACCTACGTGCTTTACTACATATTTTGTATGCAGTTCTTACGAACAAGACGCATCTGACCTATCACATGTGAATAATCTCAGAGTTTGATCTCTAAAGAAAAACGTTTACACATCATCAGAATGTGTGTGTAATTTGAATGGAAAATCACTGTTCACTAGGTACGGAGGATAATATTCAGTGCTGGCCCTTAAAAACGCAAATGGGCGAACTGTTTCGACTTGCAGCTGCCAACATGTGATAAATCACCCTGCTCGTTATGATTTAAGTTCATGTTACCATGTGCTACGTAAGATTCTGCGGCAACTAAAGTTAACAGTTGCAATGCGAGTCCGAAATAATTTTCTTTTCAGACTCGAGGGTAGCAAGTGGGTTATGGTGGTTTGACGTCGAATAATTTGCAAACTGACTGAATTTCACTCAAATTTTCGTTAACCAAATTAGAAAATGTGAACAAACATACGCACATCATGGACATTGTTATTAGCGAATGTTAATAGTCCAGAAATAAGCGGTGGGTTTAAAAATTAACTCTTCGACAAATCCTCCATGAAAATTAATTGTTAAACACAATTTATATTCCGTATTTAAAAATAAAAAGGTTTAAAGAGTGATATCTTTCTTTCCTGAGTTCATGCATGTGCGACGTAATGAAACAACGGTATCGTAATTGTGAAATAGTGCGAGTTACGGAAATTTACAAACCAAAACTGAAAATGTTTCATACACACGATATCGCACTATCTGCTAAGCCAGAGCATGCGCCATATGCATTTTTAACGTTGTGGAAATTACATCAACAGCAAACCGAAATCGGGTATCATCATCAGTGCACACGTTTGCTTCCAATCACGTTCGACAGCAAAGTCTCCCCCCCCCCCCCTCTCTCTCTCTCTCTCTCTCTCTCTGTCCCGCAGATTGGCTACTTGACAAATGCATAAACTTTGGAATCCAGGCAACCTCCACCCTCCATATATATTTTAAAGAAAAGTTCTGTGTGATCAATATCGCATAGGAAACTGCCACTTCGAATACTGTAACAACCTCTCAACAACACAGTAAATATCCGCCCCCTTTTACACTGATGAGTCGGCCTCTTGGCATGTAGTAGTTGTTCGGCATTATTTGAACGTTACCGGATACTTTGGATTGGATAGTTTTCCTCGGGACAGCATGAGAAACATAGTTCTTACTTTATCTTGTTGAGAGGTATTGCCACGCAGACCAGGATATAATTCAGCCGCCAACTTTTATCATCGACTGGTAAGGATAATTGTTGGTGCATAACTAGCACGGCGCGGGTCAAAATAAGGAACTTCTTTTAATTAGAAAACAGTATTACATTCCAAATTATTATTAAGAATCACATTTTACGTGGTCCTTTGACAAGCATACAGTATATGAATGATCATCAAATCATATAGCACATTATGTTGCATGATAATTTCGAAAATTGTGTTGCATAAAATTTGAATAGTAGTCTTTTTGAGCTCCTTGAGGATTTTGCAAAGAGTGGTGGATAATTAGTCAAACATATAGGATATACACTGCATAGAAGAAGTGATTCAAACACATTTTTTTCCCCATGAAACTACTGTATACAATGAAATAAAATGAAAAGGCTATTTTGTAGCTATTCTGATTAGAATTATAGATGTATCACGCCTCCCTTGACGTTGATTGATTTTCCTCTACTGTTCTTTTGAGGGTGCTTGGAGTCTGCAGTATCCTACCAACGGTACGATAATTTCCTTAGGCAAAAGGAGATTATGTGGCCTCCTCACTAGTTGTGGCTTTATCAACTACGTTCCTAGACTTATTGGAAACATTCCTCGTGTGAACTTTTTGTCTGTAATTGGCGAGTACTAAAGAACATAGGCATTTACTCCAGAAATATTTAAAATGGCATACAACAGAGCCATTTGTCGTCGACGAATTCTCCTACAGACAGAATAGTTGTCACAGTTCTCGTCATGACCATCGCCAGAACCTTTTGGTGGAACTATAAAAGGCAATAATTTCAAGTTTTCCTGAGTCACGATCAAGGTTTTGCGAACTCTGCGTGCCCGAAATCAAAACATCATTCTTGTTCTTTTTAGAAACATCAGATAAGAAGGTCACTTTTTGGTTGAACCATAAGGTGTTGAATTTACTTCTGTTATTCTCTGAGGCAGAAACTGATCGGTTATTTCGTGTTTGGCGTTACTCATAGTGCCAACGTATATAAGCCTCTTTTTAGTAAATTGTCCACCAACGGAATTGAGGTGAATCAGTTATCAGCTGTAGCGTTCATGTTTGATTTTTCATAGGCTTTATAAGCCTCACAATAGCTTGAAATGGCTTTAGTAGTTCCAGCAGATTGACACGCCATCCTCCCCCATCACTATCTTTTCCTGTGTAGAAGTGCCCAATATAGAAATAGACAGTTATTTTTTCGTGAAAAAAATTATATGCTGCTGTTCTGACATTGAATTGGAGGCTGTGATGACCATATGAAATTATTTCCATTGCCAAAGAAATAAGAACTGTAACCAGGAACTGGCTCTTCATTTTCACAAGGAGACACTCCAGAACCTTGATCATGTTCACTCTCTTCATTTGTAGCCTCGTCAGCTTCAGTTTGTTCAGCACTACTAAAACTGTTTTGTTGTGGCTCAGATACTTTTTGTTATGAATACAACCTGAATAAGCTGTTTTGCAAGTGCTAAGCTTTCATTGCACTTCAAGCAATGAAAGAAATCAGTTAGCTTCTGGATCAAAAATTCTTATGTAAGGACATGCTGTAGGTCATGATGAATCTGGCTTGATTCCGCCTTTCTTTCAGCAATGAAATTGTGCTTATTTTTGTATTGTGTAATTCAGAAGCAATTATGAAGGTACTATATTCACGAGATTTAGATCATAAAACAGAAGAGTTTATTAAAAAAGGCAGGAGAAGCGGCATTTTGACCCACGCTATACCAGTAACGGGTTTAACGGTTTAACATGCTAAGACTCTGAACTGTCTGTCTAAATTATTGGTTGTGAAAACCAGAAATAAGCTATTTGTGTACACAGTGGCACCTCGTATCAGCACACCAGGTGCTGTGCTACTACAATAGTGACATGTGCTCATGATTATCTCCATGGTGATACTGTTGTTGGTCGTACAACTGTCGATCCACCTCTACCCTCCAAAGTGTCAAGGAAAGTCATTACAACGTTGTCTGCTTGCTGACAGTCCGTGATTCTTACGTCATCGTTGAAACTTGTCTTAATGCAAACAAGACTACGTGCCTGCTGGCAACATGCGAGATAAAAATTGCGACTGTAAACTAAAAAGACTTATTTTTTCTAAGTGCACACGGAATTTGCTGTTTGTGGGACTAAATCAGGGCAAGTAAAGAGTGAAACAAGAAAGATTTATTTGTTTGGCATTATGTCTACAATAACAGTATTTGCAATAAATGTGCTACTTTGAAACTCTATCAGAAATCGGGGAAGGGGCGGATTTTTTAAAGCTGCAACAGCATTATTGAGGCTAATTCATATAAAGATGTTACAAAAGAGAATGCTACTTGCAACTGTTTCTTGTTTATCATCTGACTAGTTGCTGTTGCCTGTGGTGTAGAAGATAGTTTTTCTCTATCTTCGTGCTCTTACTGAAAGATTTTATTTTGAAGGTTCGACTGGCACACAGATGAAAATCGTACTATTATCAACACTATCCTCGAGACTCATTGTTTTGTATCACTCAATCTGAATACTCGCCTTTAACGTGAAGTGTATACAATGTTATGTGGAAATAATAACAAGATGTTCCGATTACGTAATTGCATCGTATTAACAGTCAGAAGTTAAAAAGCGACCGCAAAAACACCGAAGATATGGCGTGCTTTGGCGCTCTGTTGAAATCTCTCAGGAATTAAGTGAAATTTGTTCAGTAATAGATGATGTGCCGAGGACAGCTGATATGATACACAAGTTTTTATGCAAGTGAACTGCACCCTGTGGGAGAAACAGTATATCAAATAAAGCGTACCTCGTTGCCGCGACTGTACGAGACAGATGGAAAAAAATGTTTTGCTGAGTCCTGTCGAAAGATGGGGACTTAAAGTAATTATATTGAAGAATTACTGTATCTGGAACTGAGCTACAGATTTCAATAACACTATCATAAATTGCTTCACAGTGAGATTCATTTAGTAAATAATTCTGAATTAACGAGCATTTCAGAAGTGGCTTCGTAAGTACCGATGTCCGGCGGCATGGATTCCCTGTTCAACGGAGCTGAATCCGTTGGACCTCTAGCTATGTGGACATTTAAAGGCATACGTGCAAGATCAGTCCATGTGGCCGAGCGGTTCTAGGCGGTTCAGTCCAGAACAGCGCTGCTGCTACGGTCGCAGGTTCGAATCCTGCCTCGGGCATGGATGTGTGATGTCATTTGGTTAGTTAGGTTTCAGTAGTTCTAAATCTAGGGGACTGATGACCTCAGATGTTAAGTACCATAGTGCTTAGAGCCATTTGAACCATTTTTTTGTTCAACCCATCGACAATCCATAGACATTACAGGAGCACGTGATCAGTTCATGTGTTGCAATCCAAATTGAACTAGGTGTATTTGAAAGAGTTTGTGAGTAACAAGTGAAGTAGGCCTGAAGGATGTGTCAGGAGGCATCGTAACAACATGCCGCACTGCTTGTAGTGTCTAACAGGCTGATGAGGATGAGAGGTCAGATTGTCCTATATCTCAGCAGGTTCTGGTTTCCAGACACATTATTACAGGAAACTTACTTCAGAATTCGACCAATACAGACTCCTATGGGAACACGTGACACTTTTTTTAAGCATGCTGTTGAAAGAGGACTGCCCTGTTTTCCATGTCGATTCACAAGAAGATTTGGCCATAATCGTGAATGAAGTTCCGGAATGATAAATGTACTCAACCTCTGCACTAACGAAACAATCATGTTAGCGGTAAGTTTGTGTTTCGAGACCAAAGATGTTATGGTGAGTCAGAGAGTAGAAATGAGTAGTATGTGTTGGACAGTCTGGGTACTTAATTGATTTGAAATAGATGTAAGCTGTCCTGCCGTGTAGGGGAGACAGCTTTATTTAAAAAGGATTTGGCAATAAAATGTTTTGACGAAAAATTTTGTGGGTGTGAGTTGATATGAATGCAAGTATGTTAAAAGGAAAACTTTTAAGGTAATCCAGCTTTTTATGTTTGTAATCATGTGATTTCTTATTGCTGGAATATTGTGTATGGTTGAAGTTTATTGTAGAAATCTTACAATGCAACCAGTGCGAAGGACAGTAACTGTACACAGAAGATTTATTAAGAAATGTATTTGCTAACTTGTCTAGGTGTGAAAACCTTACGAAAAGGTGTAGTGTCGTCGTTTAATGAAGCATAGTTATACTTTGAGTATGTGTTCTCATTTACCAGTCCATAATTTTCCTCATTTTTCATTGTCTACTGTCGTGACTGTGTTTGCGTACTCGCATTGTAGATTGCGAGTTGTTTACTGATAAGCATTTTATGAAAAGTAATAAGATACTGCCTTGCACTGCACACAGCAAGTACGACAAATTAAATTTGATTTTTGACAATTTCAGTATATTCCTAACAGTGACAGGTTGCAGAGCAGACGAGCGTTCCGTGCGCACAAGTATGTCAATAAATTTAATTGCCATCAGGATACATGCCTATTGAAAGGCACAGTGAATGTCAGAGTATATTTGCGAAAATAACATCATATCAGTTCAGAGGCTTGTTACCAGTGAAATATTTCAGTAAATTTCTATCTTGTGAATTTTCAAGCAGTTTTATCAGAAACTCAGATGCGTTAAATGTTATGTTGACTTATTGCGTAATTAAGAGTAACAGTTCTGCCATAGTGGTTGTTTTCTTCAAGACTAAGATAAAGATTGGCTATACTAAGGGCCAACATTTTAATCTCAGTCATTTATTTTGCAGTCAGATAGCACATATAAATTTAATTTAAAACTGCTTTTTCTCAGGCCACTTCTTTGATGTACCGTCTAGTCTGAATTTCGCATCAAAATGTGTGAATTCCTAAGGCACCAAACTACTGAGGATTAATTTAATTAATTTTCAAACAATTCAGCTGCTCAGCACTGAGATTTACGTGCTTCTATATCAAGATATGATTTTTTTTGTTACCAACCTGACACAAACACGAGTTGAAGTACTACAAGTTGTGTTTAACCGTAAAGTAAGGGAAGATAATCAGGAAAGGAAGTTAGTTCACACACCATGCCCGAAATGACGAAAACATGATAAACGCTATTATAATGTTTAACGAAACTAACTTAAACAAAACAGTTCCACTGCTTCGAATCTTTACATTTGATTGTGGAAGAAGTTCCTGAAAACATACAACTGGAGCCTAGAATCTTACAGAAAAGCAGCGCGAATTGTTTAAAATGTGGAGAAAAGGAAGGAGGGTTACTGAAAGGTGACCTTGTAGGACTTGAGAACTTAAAACCTAAAGCGCAAGGATAATGTATAAAATGGGGTGATGCTTGTGGGAATGAGTTAGGAAAAATCATTACCCGGAGGAGCACACAGTTCTGTTAACACTCTGGAGCTGTTCACTTGTCACAAGTAAGGGCAACAGAGTGGAGGAGTTGTAGCACAGATAATGAAAAGAATTTGGGAAGTACAAGATCGCCGGACAAAATATTAGTCAGCCCCTAAAAGTGCACACTGGTCGCTTTGAACAGCTTTAGATGGTGTGTACTTGGTGCCAGGCGGGCATGTGAGCATCCGCCGCCGAAGTAAGTCATGGCAATGTTGTTTCATTTTTATATGTCTCATGACTGGAAGCAGCACAGTTAGGTGGATCGACGTGAAAATGAGACATAGTGACAGAACTGAGCTATCATGTTTGAACATGCCCATTAACAGACCTCAGTAAAGTTCGTCAATTTTTTAGTGAGAAAACGGATCTCTTCTGCCAATGAACAGCTGCAGAGACTAGCTATTCTCATAGATGGATGCAATAAAAAACATGTCGTCACATCTGTCATCTACAGGCGAGCTGAAGCAGCACATTCGCCTAAGGATGAGTAAAAGTATTTGGCTGCAATAAACTTTATTAGAACGTTAGAAATGGCAATACGACTTCATCTCAGACTGATACGATTACTTAAATGTGTTTAGGTGCAACGAACAGTCCATTACTAAAATTGAAAGGTAAACCTTCTACAATAAGTTCAACGCAAAAGAAAAATATTAGTCGTCCCTTAACACACTAGTTGCGTTCAGAAGCAGAAGCTGACGTCCAACTATTACCAGACAGTAACGTGGCTCTGACTGTTTACATAAATGACGACAGTGAAAATGAAATGTCGTGTGGCTAGGGCCTCCCGTCGGATAGACCGTTCGCCTGGTGCAGGTCTTTCGAGTTGACGCCACTTAGGCGATCTGCGCGTCGATGGAGATAAAATGAAGATGACTAGGACAACACCCAGTCCCTGAGCGGAGAAAATCTCCGACCCAGCCGGAAATCGAACCCGGGACCTTAGGACTGACATTCCGTCACGCTGACCACTTTTTTTTAAAATCTCATTTTGTTCGGTTTCGTTCGTACATCTGCTCGGGGCGGACGTTGTAATACATCCATTTAAGTTCATTGTTGATCTTTTGAGTTTTTTTATTACAGAGGGCACATTACCCTGTGAACTCGCAGCTATGCAACTCAGTGCAAGAGAAGTGGTTGTAAAGACCTGCTAGCCGAAAGGTTGGTTCAAATGGCTCTGAGCACTATGCGACTTAACTTCTAAGGTCATCAGTCGCCTAGAACTTAGAACTAATTAAACCTAACTAATCTAAGGACATCACACACATCCATGCCCGAGGCAGGATTCGAACCTGCGACCGTAGCGTAGCCGAAAGGTACACATGTAAAGTAGCATATGAAAACTGCTGGATTTGGACGGATTACACTTGTAACTGAAATATCAGATCTGAAGATGGTTCTGAATGAACCGAAACCGGTCATATGAATAAAAATATTTGCAATCAAGACGGTTTTTAAGTAACAAAATAATTTTACATTGCCACTCAATCTTAACCCGTCTGTCTAATGGGCTGTGCGGCACAAATAGAAATATCATTTGCGACAACTGGTTTTGTTCTTTAGAACTTGCTCAGGAGCTACTAATTCACAATCCGACATTAGTTGGGTAAGCAAAAAGGAACAAACCCCAGATAACAGCTGAATTACAAGCGACAAGCGCTCGTGAAATTGGATCTATTCTTCATGGCTTTACAAAAGCCATGACCCTGTTTTCTTATGTCCACAGAAAAAATAAGGCAATCCTACTTCTATCGACAGTGCATCATTCCAATTATACTGACGTTGTAACCACAAAAGTGGAATAGATTTGAATCTTATTTTGGACGTTTCATTTTGAACCGGCATGGAAAACAGGAAAAATGTGTTTTAATAAATTTTAATGGAGATTTTTCTATTGCTGTAACTAGTTTGCATAGTAAATTGGGTTACGTTTGTAAATAAAGGAATATTAAAATTAAAACTTAAAATGGGACTTGTTACAATTTTTTGTCCCGCTATGAATACAAAAATATTAACCGCAGTGTAGAAGCAAAACTTCCAAATTGATGAAATATTCCGCTAAACAGGCCAACAAATACGGGACACCTTTGGCAACACGTGGTCGGGAAGACCGACTAAAACTTAACACTTTTAGGAACACCCGGTCTGTCAGACCGGGAAGAGAACGCACATTTTCGGAACACGGTCTCACAAACCGACAATTGTAACAAAAAATCTACTCGCTGGAGAACAATGAGTGCGCCAACAATGTGGATTACTCAGCTTCTCCACTCCTCCGGGTACAATGCGATGCCGTCAGCATTATGATGGTCAACTGTTGCGTTATCTCAGACCGATGCTCTGTTCAGAGAGTTAATAAAGGTCACATTCCTGCGTAAGTCCACATTATACTGAAACGATAAACAAAACAAAGATGGAACCTAGGATACATAGAGGTAGTCCGCTATAAAATGCTACTGGTAGTACAACAAGAAATAATAAATTGCCGTTGATACACGTTTGAGATATTTCCTATCCCGCCATTTGACAACGCTGAAATGAAGTGAAGCCTGCTTTTTGAGATAGTTTAGTGTATTATGTTTACCCAAGGGTAGCTACTGACAACTCTGGGCATTCAAACTTGAAATGAGGCTAATACCGAGGACTTCAGTAGCCTAAAACCGGGAAGGACGATCATTCAGATTTTTCAGAGCAGGTGTGGTACTGCTGGAGTCATTAACTGTGGCTTTAAATAGTTAACAGTTCATCACAGGTCATCCGCTGAACCAACTTCTACACAATTCGGACTTAGAGGAAAAGGATATATAAGTCTAGCAAGCGAAGATTGCAGAGCCATCAGTTTTGCAGTGTCAGGAGAGTTCTCCAGCAGTCTTTTCTTTTTTGTAAAAACATTCGCTTTTGGCACACATCTTCCGCTTTTACCAATTTGTTTTCGGAGGACGAATGCTGTATAAGTAGCTACCAATCTATAAAGTGGTGTTTCACGGATTCCTCAAAGTATAATACTGACCACAATTTTCCGCACTATCTGACATTGGCTCCTACGGAACGTAATCACACTGGCCGTTGTGGTTCTAGACGCTTCAGTCCAGAACAGCGCTGTTGCTACGGTCTCAGGTTCGAATCCTGCCTCGGGCATGGATGCGTGTAATGTCTTCAGGTTAGTTAGGTTGAAGTAGTTCTAGGTTCTAGGGGAGTGATGATCTCCGATGTTAAGTCCCGTACTGCACAGAGACATTTGAACCATTTTTTTGATCTACCGTACTCACAATAAATTTAGTGTGCTGTAACAATTTACGGCTTCGCAAAGCATAGTATTTCCTGAGCCAAAACGGCTCAAAAATATTATAATATTGATAACTTATTCTCTGAAGGAACACTGTGGTATGAATTTTGTGCTGTGAGAGAACAAGTAGCTATCAATTTATCAGTTACTGATATTATTGACAAACGAACAAAGTTTTTGCTGCTATATAAAAAGACTGTATTATTTGCTCTTCCTTTGTCTGTCCTACATGCATAATTCAACGATCCTTCAGTACTCTAGAAAGAGTAAAACCGTGGTTGTATTCTACAGTGGGTGAAAACAGATTATTTGAGCTATACTCGCTAGGTGTTCACAGAAGGAAAGTGACTTCGTTATTGACAGATTTGGGCAACAGCGACGACGATTGTTATTCGCCTTCAAACACGATCAAGGGTAATATCACATTTTGAGTAGTTTCATATCACATGGGGTTCTTCATAGTTATTCAGTAAATAGAATGATGTCTAAGGTATTTACTAAACACCTAATTCCGTGTCTCATGTCACATCGTGTTAATACTGGTGACACATTCACCGAGCAGCTACAATGCAACTGTTTGAAATATGCTGCTGGCAGTAGTTGAAAACATGACGTCATAGGCATAAGAGGTGCTTTACGCTACCTAAAATTTTAGATATTAAGCACTATCTGACTGTCTTCAATGGAAGAAAGAACACAGACTGCCGAGAATAGCCAGCTGGAGGCGTGTAACGCAGTACAAACAGTCCCTTTTTTCTTTTCAAGTGATACAGCTAGGCATCGGCATAAAATCCAACAGGGCGTTTCACCCGCATTATCTGGAGATTGAACATTTTGGCAGAGGTGTTTCAGTGATAACAGAGGCTGGCGGACAGGATCATTCAGGTTACGTGTACGTTAACGAGGAACGTTTCTTAGCACTCTCGGTTATCAAGTTTGGACTTTATTTTACCTCTTACTGACGACAATATCTGGGGCTGGTAGAACAGCGGGAGGAATGCAGCAGTTAACCTCCCTGTAATTCGGTATCTCTACGGGACGTATGATTGGATTCAAATGTATGTGGTGTAGTATACTAGAGATACCATTCAAGAAGAGTTAGGGACGTCCGTTTGTAGCTGGATCATAGCTGCGCGTTGACCAATACCGCTGCCCGCGAGAATCACGCCCTCTGGAGCTGCAGTGCCGCCACGAAGAGAAACCGCGCTTAATTAATTGTGCACGACCAGAAGCTGCCAGTAGCAAGTTCTGAATCTGTCCTAGTCTTGCTAAGGACTTCAAAATTACCGTGTATGGACAGAGACCACATGCCTAGAGATGTCATAAAATAATGTCAATTTGGAACTGTTTTCTCGAACAGTAAGCCAAACCAGAAAATTAGTTTTCTTCTGACTTCAATTCAGAGAAAATTAATTAGTTTGTGCTCATTGAAGTGTGGTAAGCGCGGAACAGTTGGCTACACCAGTATTTCATAACTGCTGTAACTAACGCTAACAAAGTTGAGTAATACATTTTATTATTCACTATTTTTTATTACTTTTATTGTGTGTGTGTGTGTGTGTGCTATCCTAGAACCCATGCATCCGTGCTACCAGGGACTCCCCTATCCACAATATATGTCATAACTGAAGAAACTTGATAACTCTCTTCGTCGTCGAGTCGAGATCATTTTCAGTTACAGAGTTTGAGCTACACAGTATCAGCGCAACGTCTCCGGAGGGGCCGGCAGTTGTGGCCGAGTGGTTCTAGGCGCTTCAGTCCGGAACCGCGCTGTTGCTACGGTCACAGGTTAGAACGCTGCCTCGGGCATGGATATGTGTGATGTCCATATGTTAGTTAGGTTTAAGTTCAAAAATAGTTCAAATGGCTCTGAGCACTATGGGACTTACCGTCTGTGGTCATCAGTCCCCTAGAACTTAGAACTACTTAAACTAACATAAGCACATCACACACATCCATTCCCGAGGCAGGATTCGAACCTGCGACCGTAGCAGTCTAGCGGTTCCGAACTGAGCGCCTTAACCGCGAGACCACCGCGGCCGGCTTAGGTTTAAGTAGTTAAGTCTAAGGAGGATATAGGATGAACATCAACAAAAGCAAAACGAGGATAATGGAATGAGTCGAATTATGTCGGGTTACGCTGAGGGAATTAGATTAGGAAATGAGACACTTACAGTAGTAAAGGAGGTTTGCTATTTGGGGAGCAAAATAAATGATGATGGTAGAAGTAGAGAGGATATAAACTGGCAAATGGCAAGGAGAGCGTTTCTGAAGAAGAGAAATTTGCTAACATCGAGTATACATTTAAGTGTCAGGAAGTAGTTTCTGAAAGTATTTGTATCGAGTGTAGCCATGTATGGAAGTGAATCATGGACGATAAATAGCTTTGACAAGAAGAGAATAGAAGCTGTCGAAATGTGGTGCTACAGAAGAATGCCGAAGATTAGATGGGTAGATCACATAACTAATGGTGAGGTATTCAACAGAATTGGGAAGAAGAGGAGTTTGTGGCACATCTTGACTAGAAGAAGGGATCGGTTGGTAGGACATGTTCTGAGGCATCAAGGGATCACCAATTTAGTATAGGAGGGCTGCGTGGAGGGTAGAAATCGTAGAGGGAGACCAAGAGAAGAATGAACTAAGCAGATTCAGAAGGATGTAGGTTGCAGTAGGTAGTGAGGGACTCAAGGGGTCTGATGAACTCAGATGTTATGTCCCGTAGCCCTCAGATCCATTTGAACCATTTTCTCCGGAGTGGTGACGACATTTATAATCCTGTGTGCATATTATCCTTGTATTGTGCGTAGGCGGTACTCCTTCCTACATAGTAGAAGATTGATTTCAATTTGCTGCCCCTAGCTACATGCTGTTCAGTCCAGGTCCAGTAGCTCTGACTCTTACAAATAGAGGGCTGGACACGGGCCGTGACTCCACGCGGGAGGTCTGTGTGTTCGAAGGGCGGGTCGTTATTCGCCCGTTTCCGTTTATCTGGCGCTCGTAAAAGGGCCCACACGGTGAGGCCGCACCGCAAACCGGTGGTAACTTCACGGGACATTACTCATTACCTCGCGGCGGGCCAGGTCGTGCCGCCGTGACTCGTTACCGGTAAATGGAACTCGTTACTACTTTTTAATGTTTCCGTTCGTGCGTATTCAGGCCTAAATGGTGATAGCGGAGTAACGGCTAACGGGTGTGGTAGAGACATACATTTATCGCCGTAAGAGCTGTTCTGCTGTGAAGTTCTTTAAAGTCAAGAACAACACCATTTCGACTAAGTACTTATGCCAGGAAACAGGATTTTACGTTCGGAAATATATATTTTTGTAGCGAACTATCAGAAAATAGAAAAAGAGCTATCTTTAATAAATGCGGTATCAACTAGATATTTCCTAGTGTATGTTGATTGCATACTCCTGCTGCACACTAAGAGAGGAATTTGTTGAAACAAAAGCTTTTGCAAATAACGAAGACCGTTGAGGAAACCGGTGCATCAGTTACGTTACACTGTCTACCCTAAGAATTCGGCTCTGCAGCCACTAGAGATTATTGAAACAATTAAGCCGTTCGCACACGGACCGTGCTGTCGAACGTTAACGTTGAGCGTGCCAAGTTCAACGTGCTGCTGAACGATCAGGAACGACACGAGTTGTGCATACGGTAAGCGGGCCCCAACGTGATATACGCGATAGCAACGCACTCTAGCGGCAGTTATTGGATGTTTCTAGTTCGTAAACCACAGTTCACTCAACAGGCGCGCGTAAAATTCCATCAGCTCTATCAAAACGACATTTCCTCCATTGTTTATGGTTCAAATGGTTCAAATGGCTCTGGGCACTATGCGACTTCACTTCTGATGGCATCAGTCTCCTAGACTTAGAACTAATTAAACCTAACTAACCTAAGGACATCAAACCCATCCATGCCCGAGGCAGGATTCGAACCTGCGACCGTGTCGGTCGCTCGGCTCCAGACTGTAGCACCCAGAACCGCACGGCCACTCTCGACGGCCCTCCATTGTTTATATCCTGGTCACGGTGTTCTATTTGCAATATACACAAATGAAAATTTAATATCGATGTACATCTTTTAAGCCAAAAGGGAAGTACCATGTCCAATCAATAAGGGCACAGACATAAAAAAGTTCCAATACAAACAGTGCTACACAAATTTGCAATAGCTCTCCACATAAGATTGACACTATTTTATCTTTCCCACGTTTCAGTAAAACGCTAAGGTCATTCTTACTTGATCACTCTTCCTACCCAGTAGCAAAATCTTTACAACATGTAAATTACAAACTCAAAAGAAAATGGAACAAAATATCTTTATACAAGTAGCTCAAGCTGTCCTGTAGATTTAGCAAATCGAACAAACTCACTCGTCAAAGAAACGTGACATTGTAATTCTGTAAGAGACAGAAAAGGACTTGGAAGAGCAGTTGAACGGAATGGACAGTGTCTTGAAAGGAAGGGTATAAGATGAATATCAACAAAAGCAAAACGAGGATAATCGAATGTAGTCGAATTAAGTCGGGTGATGCTGAGGGAATTAGATTAGGAAATGAGACACTTAAAGTAGTAAAGGAGTTTCGCTATTTGGGGAGCAAAATAACTGATGATGGTCAAAGTAGAGAGAATATAAAATGTTCGCTGGCAATGGCAAGGAGAGCGTTTCTGAAGAAGAGAAATTTGTTAACATCAAGTATACATTTAAGTGTCAGGAAGTCGTTTCTGAAAGTATTTGTATCAAGTGTTGCCATGTATGGAAGTGAAACATGGACAAGAAGAGAATAGAAGCTTTCGAAATGTGGTGGTACAGAAGAATGCTGAGGATTAGATGGGTAGATCACATAACTAATGGTGAGGTATTCAACAGAATTGGGAAGAAGAGGAGTTTGTGGCATACCTTGACTAGAAGAAGGGATCGGTTGGTAGGACATGTTCTGAGGCATCAAGGGATCACAAATTTAGCATTGGAGGGCAGCGTGGAGGGTAAAAATCGTAGAGGGAGACCAAGAGATGAATACACTAAGCAGATTCAGAAGGATGTAGGTTGCAGTAAGTACTGGGAGATGAAAAAGCTTGCACAGGATAGAGTAGCATGGAGAGCTGCATCAAACCAATCTTAGGACTGAAGACCACAACAACAACAACAACACCAAATATTGTAGTATATACTTACATTAAGCTAATAAAGCATCAGAAGCGATTATATACGCGAATGATCGGAAAAAATATTTAGATTTTCCGAGACGCTAGCCATCATCAGATCACGTACGTGGTCATGAAATCTCAACGCTACTCACTATGCTGTAGTGACATAATTTGATTTATGGCCACTTCTAAGATGTTGCCACTTGCTAAATGGTTTAATCGTAGCTATGTTACTAACTGAAATTTAATTATAACTCAAGAGATGTCTCTGAGCACTATGGGACTTAACATCTATGGTCATCAGTCCCCTAGAACTTAGAACTACTTAAACCTAACTGACCTAAGGACGACACACAACACCCAGCCATCACGAGGCAGAGAAAATCCCCGAACCCACGGGGAATCGAACCCGGGAACGGGAAGCGAGAACGCTACCGCACGACCACGGGATGCGGGCAGTTAATTACAACAAATTGTACCAAGAGCAAAGTATTTTTGGTGGATCCTCTTTTTGTCGCTACCTTCAAATGACATACTCTCATAATACCCAAGTTAGAATAATTCTTTTGCCATGAATATGAAGTCTCTCATTATTTTATTGCAACGAATCGCGCAGTTGACAACGAGTTTTCGAGTGATTCTCAATTTGCTGGTGCTCAGAAACGACATATATAGGTATAGGCTTGAACGGAATGCCAATATGGCGCCTCACTGCTGAATGCTGAAGTGAGATGGTGTGCCATCTGATTGACCAACGCTCAGACGCACGCTCAGAATATCTGACATGCTAAATATTGCTCTGCACATTCGGAAAGACTCCCAAACGTGCTATTCGACGCTATGACTTCAGGAAATCTGCACGCTCAACTCTCGGTTGCACGGTCTGTATGCCGACGCCTACAGATGAAAAATAATTTCGAATTTGTCTCTATTAGGCTCGAGTTTGACCGAGTAGTTCAATAATTCGTAAAAATCAACAGATATTTTTCGGTCGAAACATAATTTCGGAGTGTGTGTTGTACGTAGAAATAGTGTACGTGAAAACTCATGCTTTTTTTCGCTTGGTACTTCATTCTAGTAACTAATTTTAGAATCCCATGAAGAAATGTACATTCGAGACCACCATAATAGTTTCCGCCATTTTCTGCAGCTTTGTGTTTCCTAGATATGAAGTTTTGTTTTTTACAGCTTTTGTAAATATTTCTAGATATACATATTTAAGAGCTTTATAATACAATGAAGTTATTTGGAAGCTACTGTTAATTTCTTAGTTACAGAATTTTATGGCAAGCAAAATTCTTTACGTTTTTAAGCTATTTAAAACGTTTTGATGGTAAAGACGTTCTTTGCCGATAATGCATCATCTTCTGCCTTGAAACAGAAGAAGGTCTTTTACCATGAGCCATAGGATATGTCCAAGTTAACTATGTTTCGTTAATGTCTTAGTAATTTTACCTGTCTTGAAAATGGAAAATTTGGTAATTTATGGTAAGGTTGTATGGGACCAGACTGCAGAGGTAATCGGCCCCTAAGTTGACACACTGTATAATCTAACTTACACTAAGGACAACACACACCCATGCCCGAGGGAGGACCCGCACCTCCGACGCTGGTACCTGCGCGGACCGTGACACGGCGCCCAAGACCGATCGGCTACCCCGCGCGGCTTGTAAATTAATGATTGTCTTAGTTTCCAATAGCTTCTATTTCAAAGTACATTTACGAGGGCGTGCTTGAAAGTAAAGCCACCCAATTTAAAACTTTTTAAATAAAAAAACTTTATTAACATACTACATCATCATTCTTCATGTCTACATATTTATTTCTCAACATAGCCACACTATTGGTGGACACATTTCTCCAAATGAGACACCGTTTTGTTGATACTGTCGCTGTAGGATATTTGACATTGTTGACGGAGCCCCAAACTCACCTCAGCTTCCACCGATTCATCACTATCAAAGTTATGTTCTCGAAGGCGCCCTTTAACTTTGGAAACAGATAAAAATTGAACGGAACTAAGTCGGGACCGCATGGATTATGACCGATGACGGTGAAACCACGTCGTCAGATAGTTCCAGATATTGCAGCACTGGTGCGTGGTCCGACAATGTGCTCCATGTGTGGTCGAACTCTTCGAATTTCAAACTCGATTATTACCAGCTGTTTGTCACACATCGCCATAGCGATGTTAAACACCGCCATCGTATAAGCTACAGTTTGGAGCTCTTTAGCGGCAGAGGCATGCAACACGTAGACATGAAGAATAAAGATGTAGGTTGTTAATAACATTTGTTTAATTTAAAAAGATATTACATTTTTACGTGGTGTCACTGAATGATTGTTGATGTGTATTAGAGAAATAATGTATCATATACACGACTAAATACAAAACTGACACGAATTTTTTTCGATTTTAGTGCTTTTAAATATAAGCAGGTGCGCTTTTAAATATCAGCAGGTTATTTGTTCTTCGGTGTATCAGGATGGCGTACCATTGAACATTTTTGCATGTGGAGAAACCTTAATTTTTCCCAGTAATTTTTCGAATTTCAGAAAAAGTCTGTAGCATATGAAAAGTGAACGCCATCATTTAAAAATGGAATAAGAAAATGCATTAAATGTCTGTAGTGCACCGGCCATATTTAGTAATAAAAGCTCGAGGCTGCAACGCCAGCTGCAGGAAAGTACTATATGAAATACACTCCTGGAAATTGAAATAAGAACACCGTGAATTCATTGTCCCAGGAAGGGGAAACTTTATTGACACATTCCTGGGGTCAGATACATCACATGATCACACTGACAGAACCACAGGCACATAGGCACAGGCAACAGAGCATGCACAATGTCGGCACTAGTACAGTGTATATCCACCTTTCACAGCAATGCAGGCTGCTATTCTCCAATGGAGACGATCTTAGAGATGCTGGATGTAGTCCTGTGGAACGACTTGCCATGCCATTTCCACCTGGCGCCTCAGTTGGACCAGCGTTCTTGCTGGACGTGCAGACCGCGTGAGACGACGCTTCATCCAGTCCCAAACATGCTCAATGGGGGACAGATCCGGAGATCTTGCTGGCCAGGGTAGTTGACTTACACCTTCTAGAGCACGTTGGGTGGCACGGGATACATGCGGACGTGCATTGTCCTGTTGGAACAGCAAGTTCCCTTGCCGGTCTAGGAATGGTAGAACGATGGGTTCGATGACGGTTTGGATGTACCGTGCATTATTCAGTGTCCCATCGACGATCACCAGAGGTGTACGGCCAGTGTAGGAGATCGCTCCCCACACCATGATGCCGGGTGTTGGCCCTGTGTGCCTCGGTCGTATACAGTCCTGATTGTGGCGCTCACCTGCACGGCGCCAAACACGCATACGACCATCTTTGGCACCAAGGCAGAAGCGACTCTCATCGCTGAAGACGACACGTCTCCATTCGTCCCTCCATTCACGCCTGTCGCGACACCACTGGAGGCGGGCTGCACGATGTTGGGGCGTGAGCGGAAGACGGCCTAACGGTGTGCGGGACCGTAGCCCAGCTTCATGGAGACGGTTGCGAATGGTCCTCGCCGATACCCGAGGAGCAACAGTGTCCCTAATTTGCTGGGAAGTGGCGGTGCGGTCCCCTACGGCACTGCGTAGGATCCTACGGTCTTGGCTTGCATCCGTGCGTCGCTGCGGTCCGGTACCAGGTCGACGGGCACGTGCACCTTCCACCGACCACTGGCGACAACATCGATGTACTGTGAAGACCTCACGCCCCACGTGTTGAGCAATTCGGCGGTACGTCCACCCGGCCTCCCGCATGTCCACTATACGCCATCGCTCAAAGTCCGTCAACTGCACATACGGTTCACGTCCACGCTGTCGCAGCACGCTACCAGTGTTAAAGACTGCGATGGAGCTCCGTATGCCACGGCAAACTGGCTGACACTGACGGCGGCGGTGCACAAATGCTGCGCAGCTAGCGCCATTCGACGGCCAACACCGCGGTTCCTGGTGTGTCCGCTGTGCCGTGCGTGTGATCATTGCTTGTACAGCCCTCTCGCAGTGTCCGCAGCAAGTATGGTGGGTCTGACACACCGGTGTCAATGTGTTCTTTTTTCCATTTCCAGGAGTGTATATGACACAGCCTTCAGAATGTTGTGAGACGAGCCGGCATGGCATGGCGTGAAAACACCTGACGCTGCAGTGCCCAATCAGTAGATGCCCTAAGTCTTTCCGCACTGGCATCTGGTGAAATGTTCAGTGTATGTGACGTACTGAAACATCTGAAGAATTTCAGAAAGGTTACTTCAAAGGCATGGGAATGGTTGGACATGGTAACAAAGAGGCGTGTAGAATCGGTAAAAGAATTTGCGGGTAGAGTAAGGAAGATCACCCTACCCGCAAATCCTCGTGTATTTTTGAATAATGACGGGGTCCTCTTGGGTAAAATATTCCGGAGGTAAAATAGTCCCCCACTCGGATCTCCGGCCTGGGACTACGCTGGAGGATGTCGTCAGCAGGACAAACGAAACTGGCATAGTACGGATCGGAGAGTGGGACGTTAGAGCCCTTAATCGCTCATGTAGGTTAGAAAATTTAAAAATGAAAATGGATAGGTTGAAGTTAGATGTAGTGGGAATTAGTGAAATTAAGTGGCAGGAGGAACATGACTTCTAGTCAGGTGAATACTGATTTATAAATACAAACTCAAACAGGGGTAATGCAAGGGTGGGTTTAATAATAAATAAGAAAATATGAATGCGGCTAAGATACTACAAATAGCAAAGTGATCGCATTATTGTAGTAAAGGTAGACAGGAATTCCACGCCTACCACAGTAGCACAGGTTTATATGCCATTTAGCTGCGCAGAGGAAGGGATTGAAAAAAATGTATTATGAGATAAACGAAATTGTTCAGATAATTAAAGGAGAGAAAAATTTGGTTGTGATAGGGTAATGGAATTAGATAATAGGAAAAGGAATGGAAGGAAAAGCAGTAGGTGAATATGGAATGAGAGAAAGGAATGAAAGAGGAAGCCGCCTGGCAGAATTTTTCACAGAGTATAATTTAATCATAAGAACTTT
Source organism: Schistocerca gregaria (assembly GCF_023897955.1). Lineage (NCBI taxonomy): Eukaryota > Metazoa > Arthropoda > Insecta > Orthoptera > Acrididae > Schistocerca > Schistocerca gregaria. The sequence continues at coordinate 558,585,966 of NC_064921.1, forward strand.
TAACATTGCAGCGCGTCAGCAATCGTGAATAATTTATTGATTATAAAGAATCCGCCTGGATGCAAATGGAAACCGGATGTTGACCTAGGTTTCGGCGCGGATAACCACGCCTTCTTCTGAACACACAAAAACTACAAACAGCCTAAATAGGTATGGTCCAACATTAACACAGGAAGCCCAAAAGGGCAAAAGACTCACATGAAATGTAAAATAAACGTTACGTGTGTACCATGTCAATAGCTGCACTTAGCTCAAACGTCAGAAGCGTGCTTCCTCACCCCAGCTAAAGTTCGGTGGGCCGCGGGCTCTCAGGTAAACCGAGGTGGCGCCGGGAGCTAGGCTGTCAGAAAGGAACACGCATGCGCAAATTGACAAATCGTCCTGTTTCATATGATTGGCATAAAATGTGTTACGAAAGAGATCCGATGACTGGGTCAAAGGCGCAGGAAGTTAATGCGTGTGTATGTATAATGTCCTTAGTCGAGGACAATTTTATAGAACTATAGAACGTGGTTAGGCTGAAACTATATATGTGGGATAGCAAATTCCACGGATGGTCAAAACGCATGCACGCAGAACAAAATTTCACGCAAATACATTTAGCCTGTCACACTAATTTCGCCCTTTTGTGATCAATAGAGCTTAGAATTAAATATAGTGACTCTACACGCTTATCCAAGCGTAGTCATTAAATACTGTCACCGACCACAAGTAATTAAAAAAGGGGTTATTCATACCCCATATCTTTAGCCTGCTCTAGTTGATGGTATTTTCTGATAATAGAAATTCCATACAGAAGAACGGAAAACCTGGTGCAAGCGGACCTCGGGGAAGATCAGTTTGGATTCCGGAGGAAAGTACTGGACCTACGACTTATCTTAGAAGGAAGGTAACTTCTAACAATGTTGACTGGACTCGAGCCCGGATCTGTTCGGGAGGCAAACCAGGATCTGCAATGGGCAGCAATTTCAGGGGTGCCCAATTCATATTCTTGAAGAAAGAAACCCTGTTTCACGAAGCGCCTAGCATCCGGCACACATTGGTCTATCGGTTATTCATATTATTTTGAAACACATCACTGTTGGTCTTTGAACGTGTTTGAACGCATTCTATTGAACGCATTCTAAGTTCGTTTCTGAGCTAATCATAAGTTAATTTACGAATGCGTGCCTAATCTACTTGATGTCTCTGCCAGGGGACTCCCCATCGCATCTACAGGTAGAATTTATAAAAAAAATTCTCGTAGATGAAAGGGGACAGGGCTATAGCAGCTGGCCCGAATAAACCCAAACAGGTGAATGCCAATCACTGTTTGCGTATGAGGTTGATTTGGTGTGCGGACGCAAAGAGTTGTTATAATTACTAGCGAAATCCATAGAGTCAGACTACCAGAGAGGAAATAAACGACCAACGGGAATAACAGGTAAGAAAGATTACATGTCTCCTAGAAAACGAAATTTCGACAGAAATTTTTTGCCAGATCACTACACTACTAGGATACATTTGCACAGTCCCTGGTTAGCAGCCGCTTACGTTTCATTTTCAGAATACCGCGGAAAACGCGTTGTTCGAACACTTAATAACGCCTAAGAGGAGAATAAGCGCGGGTGAACTGAACCGGTCGCTCTGGCAGGGCTATTGAAGTTAACCAAAGAATAAGTTTCGGCAATGGCAGGAATAGTTACAGAATTAGCGATGACAATACTGATCGTTGGAATGAGGAAGAAGAATAAAAGGGTACATCACACAAATTATTTAAAGATTATGGAGATTCCAAATTATATAAAAATTTCGCGCTGCTTCTACTACTACTACTACTACTACCACCAACCTTCGATCGATATTATGTTTGAGAAACTGGAGCATCCGAATGAAAGTGAGACTATTTCCTAACATTAAACTTTTCGCACGTAGTAGGCCTAATACGTGTTTGATATTGGTACTTCGTGAATTACATTCTGTCGTGTATTTATGTAAATGAGGTAGATAAAAATGGCCAAAACAGTTTCGCTTATCTGGCACGTGTTACAATTGCTCCATTGTCCTATTTCGTTTCATCTAGCAGACAGTGACGAAACAGACGTAATCAAAACGTGAAACCACACCAGTATGGGTACTATTTGTATTAACAGCTTTTTCATTATTTAGACAACTACACTTTGATTTTCCATGTAGCAAAACGTTTGATAGACTTTAGTCAGTTAATAGATTCTCTCGCAGGAAACAAAACACGCCGTGTAAAGCTATAGCAAGACTGGAGGCAGAAAACGCTGGTATTTAAGACTTAAAGAGATGTGTACTGTTTTGTTTGCCTCTTGTCTTTACTGGTTTTATGTTTCCTATATTTAGTTTCATGCCGCACAAAAGAGAAAGTTATTAGCTAATATGCAATAAAAAGTGCAATTTTTCTGCAGAGTCCTTATTCTCCCGGTCACAAGCAATCCCACCCAGTATTAACTGTGAGTATTTTAAGAGAGGGGTATGATGTGAAACCGGTCAACTGGGAGCAGGAGAGGCTCCATAGAATGTCAAACCGGCTGAATGGGAGCAGCAGAGACACCGCAGGACTGTACTGAACATAAATTGGATGGCATCCATTACAAAATATTCACGTTTGAAATCCACAGAGAGAAACACAGTGACGTGCTATAGAAGAATGCTCTGTACAGAAGTGTGACTCTGCACTTTGGCACACTTAAGACCTAATACCATGTCTCACACTTCCTCCAGTAAACAGGGTGAAGAAAAATTCTAGCAGTCGGACTTCGCAGCGCGATTCCTCCCATACTAGCAACACAAAAATATCTGTCACAAAATTTCGTTCTGTCACAAAATTTCGTCCTGCAAATATTTCTGGCAAACTGGCAACACTGTAATCACGTGTAAAAAAACTATCTCTGTCAGGATACAGCCTTTGGTGCTGTGCAGTTGGTGTAGCGAATAGTCCGGCCGCAGTGGCCGAGCGGTTCCAGGCGCTTCAGCCTGGAACCGCGCGACCGCTACGGTCGCAGGTTCGAATCCTGCCTCGGGCATGGATGTGTGTGATGTCCTTAGGTTAGTTAGGTTTAAGTAGTTAACTGATGACCTCTGAAGTTAAGTCCCATAGTGCTCAGAGCCATTAGAACCATTATCATTGGTCACTTTTAAAGGAAACTTTTGCACGTCGTGGACGCTAATTGTTTCACACCATTGCTTCCTCAAAGATCCTATCTATTATTGCAAACTATTACTCTTGCCACGTTCGTGTCCCTTACATATCGTCAGGGACTTAAGCGACGTGCTTCGCTAATAATTTCGATGGGCCCATTAGATGACAGTACGTAGAAAACAGTTTTGAAATCTGGTACATGCAGTGGACAGAAACAACTTACGTCCACAACGTACAAAAGGCTTCTTGAAAATGTGACGAATGAAAACGATTGTACTCTCATTACTGCGTTCGTAGCACATAACTCCAAACATTTTGTAGAGGACCCACTATAATCGCTGTATGACAGTAAGGACGCCATATATCGTACCACTCAGACTACTTTCAGCAAATAAAAACAAATAACCCTCCAGCCAGCATCGAACCCTCCACCTCCTACATGAAAACCAAAACGGTATCCACTGCATGTATTGCACAGTACTGCGCTGTCTGCTGACAGACGTGGTTACATTACATCAGATTAGTGTTGCTACATTCTCAATCTTTAACGTCCATTTGATGCCCTAAATATGCACAGTGCTAAATTTTGTGATAGACATTTTTGCATTGACAGTATGTGAGGAATGGCGCTGAGAAGTCAGAGTGCACAAATTTTTCTTCACCCTGTATATTTTTTCGATATCAAACTCTTCAGAAAGATGTGCACTACAAAATTAATTTATTTTTGAAAAATTGTTTTTATTTCTATTTTTGACGTGTTATCACAAACTCTTCAGGGGAAGGGGGAAGCGCCACATTTAAGTTTTTGCTCCTGTTCGAAAACATCGTAGATCCGGGGCTGACTGAACTAGTCTATTTGAAATTCTAAAGGTAGCAGGGGTAAAACACAGGGAGCGAAAGGCTATTTATAACTTGTACAGCAACCAGATGGAAGTTATAAGAACTGTGGCAATCAGTTATAAGCACTGTGTGGGAACAGTGACTGAAAAGGGAGTGAGGGAGGGTTGCAGCCTATACCTGGTGTTATTCAATCTGCACTTTGAACAAGCAGGAAAGAAACCAAAGAAAAATTTGAAGTAGGAATTAAATTTTAGGGGGAGGAAATAAAAAAAATATGGTTTGCTGACGAAATTGTAATTCTGTAAGAGACAGCAATGGACTTGACAGACAGTTGAACGGAATGGACAGTGTCTTAAAGGAAAATATAAGCAGAACACCAACAAAACCAAGAAAAGAATAATGGAATGTAGTCGCATTATGTCAGGTGAAGTTAGGGGTATTAGATTGGGAAATGAGATACTTGAAGTAGTAGTTGAATATTGCTATCTGGGCAGAAAAATGACTGATGATGAGTAAGGATATAAAATGTAGACTCCAATACTAAGGAAAGCATTTCTGAAGAAAAGAAATTTGTTAACATGAAATACAGATGAAGGTTTTACAAAGCCTTTTTTGAAAGCATTTGTATGGAGTGTTGCCATGTATGGAAGTGAAACACGGACAATAAACACATTAGACAGAAAGGGAATAGAAGTTTTCGAAATGTGGTGACACAGAAGAGTGTTTAAAATTAGATGAGTTGACCAAGTTACTGATGAGGAGGTTGAGGAGACAAGAAATTTGTGGTCCAAATGGTTCAAATGGCTCTGAGCACTATGGGACTTAATATCTGGGGTCATCAGTTTCCTAGAACTTAGAACTACTTAAACCTAACTAACCTAAGGACATCACACACATCCATGTCCGAGGCAGGATTCGAACCTGCGACCGTAGCGTTCGCGCGGTTCCAGACTGAAGCGCCTAGAACCGCTCGGCCACAACGACCAGCATTTGTGGCACAACTTTGAAAGTTGGACGTCTGTGATTCTGCTGTGTGCAAGCACAAACTCTGGATCTGAGATGTTATTATCGCGAGCAGTAGCCAGCAAGTAGTTCTTAGGGGGTGTCGGAAGCGGACGGACGCGGAGTGCGGTGGAGAGAAGCCGCTCAACATGAGAGGTCGCAGCATGTCTTGATTGTGCTGGTAGCGCCGGAGGAGACTTTGGTATTAATTGTGGATTTTTGGGAATTTGCCTTTTCGCTGCATGAAGTTTTTGATTGCTTGCGCACTGGAGGGGTTTTATCGGATTAAAAGTCTGTGTACACTTTATCTTCATTTAAATCATCGAATTACTGAGTATAGTAAACTAATAATTTTTATTGGTTTCTGTCATTTTCCTTCACATCGTTTAAGGTTAATTGATCAATCCCTTCCTGATCATTCAATTTCTATGTCTAAAAGTTTGGCAATAATTGTTGCAATTAATCCATACACTGTACTCTGCATGGATCGCAGTATTGCTGTTTGAAATGTTTTAACATCTTGCTGATTACGCAGTTGCAGAGGCAAGACGAGGTAAGTTATCTGTTGCGGACAGATTCATTGCGGAGCAATTGTTGGGGTACATTAAAGGATATTTTAAAACTTCCAGTCAGATGATTGAGAATTGACATTTTTATAATTCGTGGGAGTAGTAGTCAATAATTTTCTGTTCCTTACTCTGTTCCTTTTTGTTTTCAAGCAGAGTAATATAATTGTCAGAGACAGAACGTCACTTCACAAATTTCCGTCTACGTCTTTAAAATAAACACTAGTCCAGTAGTAGTTCCCTCTCAAACATCCTTTCATGACAAAATAAATCTCTTATGAAGATATTTCTGTCACTCTACCTTCGAATAAAGTGTTCACAAACAGAACCTCGATGTACCTAGTGCATCTGTGAAATGTTTCGTTTAAAAAGCGTCCTTTCCTTATCTTGTCTTGTTCCGTGAACAGCTGCAAAAACAGCTTCCTCACTAACTCTTGCTCGTCTCCCTTCCTCAAAACTATATATTTTGTTAACTTTCAGAATAATGTCCTATGACTCATAGTCTTCTTCAAATAACATACCATAACTGCACCAAAAATATACAAATCCACCATAATAACCCATCATAACATTATAAGCCTCACATGGCAATCTTAAAGCAAAATTTCTCATGACATTCCATATCTATATCGTACAGGATTCCCTTGATTCATCATGTGTATGCATACAACTCAGAAATTAGCACATTTCTAAAATACTTCATAAGTAACGGAACAAGCAGCAGTCAGAAATGTTCCCTGTTAGACTACTGCCAAAAGAAATACCTACCCCAATTCAGAACCACTCATATACAGTCTTTCATTCAAAATAATGTCAGCCTGCTATACCTATACTGTTCGTGACCTACTTCACGAAATATGTACCTACACAAAAAGGCATCTCATGCACTTTCCTCAAAAATAAAGCAGTATTCTGGCTGGTGAAGGTAACGCAAAATGTACATCACAAATTACCACCAGACACAAAATCTTCATTATATGTTTAAACTATCTTCTTGAAGAAAATGAGTATCTTAGAACCTCTGCTGTACCAAGTACTCAAGAGAAAAAACTACATACTCGAGAAATAATATAACAGTATGACATTTCAATTAGATACTGCATCAGTATACTCAGAATAACACAAACTGCATTCAAAATGTCCACAGATGGCTTATAATTCCATACTGTCATAGTGCAAATATAAATACAAAAAAATTCTCTACTTCCACTGTCTTATCAGCTAGTTAGACCATGCTTTCCAAATTCAAAGTACTCTTCTTCACACAACACAAATCATAGATCGTCATTATTCAGGAAAATTCCGTAGACTGACAGTAAAAGATGCGTTAACAAATACACAGATTACTTGAAGGGTATGAAACAGCGCTGAGCACTAAGATAAGGAAATGCAATGTAACAGCTTTGGCAGACATTCTTCTCACTGCATATGTTTACCAAAGTACAGTAAACCTCCTAGGGTACTATTCTTTCTACATTTTGATGTTCGATACATGATGAAGACCTCTTGATTTTTGTGTGTTTGTTGCTTCAAGTTACACAGTATTTGCATGTGCTGTTCGCCGTATGCGAAAAGGACCTTCATACACCAAGAAAAACTTACTACTTAAAGACTTTCCTTTATGAGATAAACGATGCGATTTCAGCAACACTTTGTGACCTACAGTACCTGTAAACTCTTGATGTTCACACATTGATTCTGTAGCTTCATTCTTTTCTTTGTGACTTTCTTGATGTTTTTCAATGCTAAATTAATTATTTCACGATGTCTTAAACATTGTTATGTCTTGAAAGCTGCTAAATGTTTTATATGATCTCGTGGTGATTTATTCTTTAGTATAAGATGTGGAGCTAAAGTTGTAGAACCATTCGGTAGTTCGTTGACGATATTTTGAAAATCAGGTTGACGTGAATCCTGATTTTTATGTTGACGTTAGCAATACAATCTACATATTTAACTAATTCATTCGTAATAAGGAGTTACAAAGCGCCATAAAACGTGACATAAATATTGGTCTAATTCTTCTACGTCTCCACGTTTTTAGCCACACGTTGGAACGAATTTATTGCCCATTAGTCAGAAATTACTTTGTCAACATGCCCTACTTTTTACAACATGTTCTTTTTGCTCTAATTGCTCCACGTGAGTCCTCAGAAACCGTGGAGTACAATTTTTGATCCGATTAATTCCGCTTACTCCACGCGAGCCCTCACATATAGTGATGCTCGCAGCACAATTATCGATCCTAGGACAATGTTGTGTCTATCCTTTCCATATTGTTCAAGTAACATATATCCCGTAATTTAACTGCGAGAAAGTGTTAGTCATCAAAACCATCATTCTCTGAACGGATGAGTTTTGTATCACACCGTAACTCGCATTCGATTCATTGTGTCCTGCAACATATCACATTCACGAGACAAGTGATCAGCATTTCCAAAATTAGTGCCTTCACTGTTATTTCCAGTGTGATAATTATTGAACCTACTGTTATCGTTATCGCAACTGATTTTTTCTTCGGTACTGGCAAGCTGTTCCTGTGTCTTTCTTACGTCACGTTTAGCTTGCTGATTAATCGTCATTTGTCCTTCCTTTAAACTTTGCGGAGACTGAAATTCTTCGGTATCAGTTAACGGAATCGGCTGAGGATCGCCTGACCTTTTTCTGAATGATTTTTCATTGCGTCACTCTGTCTGATAATTCTTCGACTCGTTTTACAACAGTCATCAACTGATTTAGCGTCTTTCGAAGTTCGGTATTACTCTGTAACTGTAATGATTCGAACTTTTGTGCTAATTACTCTATTTGTAGTTCCTGTTGTGACGTCTGTTGTCTCATCTCACCAATATCAACATACTGTACGTGATCAAGTCTGGACTCAAGACTATTAGCTAATATCCGACTTGAGTTCCTCACGTACTTGAAATTTCAACGGTTTTGACATTTCCTTGAATTTACTATTTAAATTGTCATTAATCTCATCCCGAAACAATATGAAATTCTCTTCTTGTAACTTGATATTTTGTTGCTATTTGCTACTAGATTAGTTGATCTTGTCATTTATCTCGTCACTAGATTCTTTTGTCTCACCAAGTTGAGCTAGTATTAACTGTATAGCATTATTATTGAAAGAGGGGACGACAAAATTATTTTGCTCTTTAGACGTAGAAGCAATACCTGAATCTCTCATACCAAAATCGCATTGTGTTACGATATTTTGATCACCTGAATTGCATGCACTTTCGTGCGGTTCATCACGCATGATCGGTAAATAATAGTGTATACTCTGATAATTCACAGTTTTGTTTGAAAGTTTCCTGATTTCATTATCCGGAGAAGATTCTTCGACACCATGACTCAAAATTTCCGAAACTTCATTTGAAGCTGATTCTACTGTCTTGTCCGTTCCTGCGTTTTCTCTAGTTTTCATTGTACTAGTAGCAAAAACAAACTAATTACTGAACTAGAAAATTGCTGAAATATAAGTTTTGAATTAACGCAAAGCAGCGTGCAAGCAACAAAATGATATGCAACAACTACTGACAAAGCACTATTGCATACAATTTAGAAAAATGCTGTAAGATAAAGCATCTCTAACTGCGAAATCGTCCAACGAAACGACATCCTATCAGGAAAGTTTACATGTGAAACGGAGTTGGTATTTACTTTAAAAGACGTACGGAAATGTGTGAAGTGACGTCCCGTCTATTACAATGATATTTTTCTACCTAAAAACCGAGAGAAACAGAAGAAGGATCAGAAAATTAATAATTGCTCCTCCCACGAATTATAACTATTTGGCAATGCTCCTGTATGCAACAGACAACTTACGTCGTCTTGCCGCTGCGTGATCAGCAACGTTCTTTTTTTGTGTCATCAGTCTTGTGACTGGTTTTATGTGGCCCGCCACGAATTCCTCTCCTGTGCTAACCTCTTCATCTCAGAGTAGCTCTTGCAACCTACATCCTCTATTATTTTCTGGATGTATTCCAATCTTTGTCTTCCTCTACAGTTTTTGCCTCCTACAGCTCTCTCCAGTACCATGGAAGTCATTCCCTCATGCCTTAGCAGATGTCCTATCATCCTGTCTCGTCTCCTTATCAGTGTTTTCCACATATTCCTTTCCTCTCCGCCGGTCGCGGTGGCCTAGCGGTTCTATGCGCTTCAGTCCGGAACTGCGTGACTGCTGCGGTCGTAGGTTCGAATCCTGCTCGGGCATCGATGAGTGTGATGTACTTAGGTTAGTTAGGATTAAGTATTTCTGAGTTCTAGGGGACTGATGACCTCAGAAGTTAAGTCCCAATAGTGCTCAGAGCCATTTGAGCCTTTCCTCTCCGATTCTGCACAGAACCTCCTCATTCCTTACCTTATGAGTCCACGCAATTTTCAACATTCATCTGTAGCAATACATCTCAAATGCTTCGATTCGCTTCTGTTCCGGTTTTTAACATAGTCCATGTTTCACATCCATACAATACTGTACTCCAGACGTACATTCTCAGTAATTTCTTCCTCAAATTAAGGCCGATATTTGATATTAGTAGACTTCTCTTGACCAGGAATGCCCTTCTTGCCATTGCTAGTCTGCTTTTAATGTCCTCCTTGCTCCGTCCGTCACTCGTTATTTTACTGCCTAGGTAGCGGAATTCCTTAACTTCATCTGCTTCGTGGCCATCGATCCTGATATTAAGTTTCTCTCTGTTCTCATTTCTACTGCCTCTCATTATCTTCGTCTTTCTTCGATGTACTCTCAATCCATACTCTGTATTCATCAGACTATTCATTTCATTCAGCAGATCTTCTTCACTTTCACTTAGGATAGCAACGTCATCAGCGAATCGTATCATTGATATCCTTTCACCTTGAATTTTAATTCCACTCCTGAACCTCTCTTTCGTTTCCATCATTTCTTCCTCAATGTGCAGATTGAACAGTCGGTGCGAAAGGCTACGTCCTTGTCTTACACCCTTTTTAATACGAGGACTTCGATCTTGGTCGTCCACTCTTACTATTCCCTCTTGGCTGTCATACATATTGTATATGACACGTGTCTCCCTGTAGCCTACCCTAATTTTCTCAGAATTTCGAACATCTTGCAACCTTTTACAGTGTCGAATGCTTTTTTCAGGTACACAAATCCTATGAACGTATCTTGATTTTTCTTTTGTCTTGCTTCCATTATTAACCGCAACGTCAGAATTGCCTCTCTTGTGCCTTTACCTTTCCTCAAGCCAAACTGATCGTCATATAGCGCATCGCAATTTTCTCTTCCATTCTTCTCTACCTTATGCTTGTCAGAAACTTGAATGCGTGAACTGTTAAGCTGATTGTTCGGTAATTCTCGCACTTGTCAGCTCTTGCCGTCTTCGGAAATGTGTGGATGATGTTTTTCCGAAAATCACATGATATGTCGCCCGATTCATACCTTCTAGGCACCAACGTGAAGAGGCGTATTGTTACCACTTCCCCCAACGATTTTAGAAATTCTGATGGAATCTTAACTATCCCTTTTCCCTTATTGATCTTAAGTCCTCAAAAGCTCTTTTAAATTATGATTCTAATACTGGGTCCCCTATCTCTTCTAAGTCGACTCCTGTCTCTTCTTCTATCACATCAGACAAATCTTCCCCCTCATAGAGGCTTTCAATGTATTCTTTCCACCTATCCGCTCTCTCGTCTGCATTTAACAGCGGAATTACTGTTGCACTCTTCTAAGTCGACCCTTGTCTCTTCTTCTATCACATCAGACAAATCTTCCCCCTCATAGAGGCTTTCAATGTATTCTTTCCACCTATCCCCTCTCTCGTCTGCATTTAACAGCGGAATTACACTCTTTATGTTGTCTCCCTGTAGCTTACTCCTAATTGTCTCAGAATTTCGAATATTTTGCAACCTTTTACATTGTCGAATGCTTTTTTCAGGTAAGCTGAGTGATTTCCTTTTCGATTGCTTCACATTTTTCATGCAGCCATTTCATCTTACCTTATCTGTACTTCGTAATTATTTCATTTCTCAGCGACATCCATTTCTGTGTTCCTGAGTCTCCCGGAACATTTTTGTACTTTATCCTTTTATCGGTCAGTTGAAGTATTTCTTCTGTTAACCATGGTTTCTTCGCAGTTACCTCCTTTGTATATACGTTTTCCTTCCCAACTTCTGTTATCGCCATTTTTAGGGCTGTTCATCCCTCTTCAATGTACTGTCTAATGAGCTATTCCTTATTGCTGTATCTATAGCCTTAGAGAACTTCAACCTCTCTCGTCATTCCTTCCGTATCCCACTTTCTTGGCGTATTGATTCTTCGTGACTAACATCTTAAATATCAGCCTACTCTTAATCACTACTATGTTTTAATCTGAGTAAATATCTGATCCTGGGCAAGCATTAGAATCCAGTATCTGATTTCGGAATGTCTGTGTGACATTGATGAAATCTAACTCAAACTTTCGGATATCAAATGGCCTTTCCCAAGTATACCTCCTCCTCTTGTGACTCCTGAACACAGTATTCGGTATTACTAGCTGAAGTTTATTACAGAACTCAATTAATCTTTTTCCTCTCACATTCCTTGTCCCAAGCCCGTCTTATCCTGTAACCTTTTCTTCTGTTCCTTCCCCGAATACTGCATTCCAGTCCCCCATGACTATTAGATTTTCATATCCCTGTACACATTAAATTACCCTTTCAATATTCTCATACACTTTCTTTATCTCTTCATCTTCAGCTTGCGACGTCGTTATGCATACCTCAACTGTCGTTGTCTGTATTGGTTTGCTGTCGGTTCTTCTAAGAATAACCCTGTCACTGAACTGTTCACAGTAACATACTCTCTGCCCTGCCTTCCTATTCACATCGAATCCTAATCCCATTGTACCATTTTCTGTATCTGACCAGGAATCCTTGTCTTATTTCCATTTCACTTCACTGACCACTACGGTGTCTAGATTGAGCCTTTGCATTTCCTTTATCATATTCTCTAGTTACCCAACGACGTTCAAGCTTCTGACATTCCACGCCCCGACTTGTGGAATGTTATTATTTTGTTGATTATTCAATCTTTTTCACATGGTAACCTTCCCATTGGCAGTTCCCTCCCGGAGATCCGAATGGGGGACTATTCCAGAATCATTTGGTAAAGGAGAGATCATCATGCTAAAATATTTCAAAAAGCAATGCTGCTCTCCACGTAGAGTGCAATGCATGGATTCATTGCAACAATTATTGCCATCCTTTTATAAACAGAAATTGAATAATCAGGAAGTATCTGGTCAACTGACCTTAAACGATGTAAAGAAAAAGGAAAGGCATCAATAAAACTTTTAATTTACTATATTCAGGTAATCGATGATTTACATTCTGACAAACTTTACACATACTTTTAATTATTCTACAACCTCTATACTCAATAAACACGTTTCTAGCCACAACAAAGATATTACTCTGAGTGTATGCGTACATAAATCTAACCAAATCGTTCCAAAGAAATGGCTCTGAGCACTTTGGGACTTAACATCTGAGGTCATCAGTCCCCTAGAACTTAGAACTACTTAAACCTAATTAACCTAAGGACATCACTCACATCCATGCCAGAGCAAGGTTTGGAACCTGCGACCGTAGCGTTCGCGCGGTTCCAGACTGTAGCGCCTAGAACAGCTAGGTCACTCCGGCAATAAAATAAAACCGCTGTGTAAAAGCATTTGAATGCATTGAGCAGTGCAAACAATATTACACCTATCTAAATATGTGGAACTTCTCCATCAAGCATATAAAGTAAAGTTCCGAACGAAGAGGTTTTCAAATATACACTCCTGGAAATGGAAAAAAGAACACATTGACACCGGTGTGTCAGACCCACCATACTTGCTCCGGACACTGCGAGAGGGCTGTACAAGCAATGATCACACGCACGGCACAGCGGACACACCGGGAACCGCGGTGTTGGCCGTCGAATGGTGCTAGCTGCGCAGCATTTGTGCACCGCCACCGTCAGTGTCAGCCAGTTTGTCGTGGCTTACGGAGCTCCATCGCAGTCTTTAACACTGGTAGCATGCCGCGACAGCGTGGAGGTGAACCGTATGTGCAGTTGACGGACTTTGAGCGAGGGCGTATAGGGGGCATGCGGGAGGCCGGGTGGACGTACCGCCGAATTGCTCAACACGTGGGGCGTGAGGTCTCCACAGTACATCGATGTTGTCGCCAATGGTCGGCGGAAGGTGCACGTGCCCGTCGACCTGGGACCGGACCGCAGCGACGCACGGATGCACGCCAAGAACGTAGGATCCTACGCAGTGCCGTAGGGGACCGCACCGCCACTTCCCAGCAAATTAGGGACACTGTTGCTTCTGGGGTATCGACGAGGACCATTCGCAACCGTCTCCATGAAGCTGGGCTACGGTCCCACACACCGTTAGGCTGTCTTCCGCTTACGCCCCAACATCGTGCAGCCCGCCTCCAGTGGTGTCGCGACAGGCGTGAATGGAGGGACGAATGGAGACGTGTCGTCTTCAGCGATGAGAGTCGCTTCTGCCTTGGTGCCAATGATAGTCGTATGCGTGTTTGGCGCCGTGCAGGTGAGCGCCACAATCAGGACTGCATACGACCGAGGCACACAGAGCCAACACCCAGCAACATGGTGTGGGGAGCGATCTCCTACACTGGCCGTACACCTCTGGTGATCGTCGAGGGGACACTGAATAGTGCACGGTACATCCAAACCGTCATCGAACCCATCGTCCTACCATTCCTAGACCGGCAAGGGAACTTGCTGTTCCAATAGGACAATGCACGTCCGCATGTATCCCGTGCCACGCAACGTGCTCTAGAAGGTGTAAGTCAACTACCCTGGCCAGGAAGATCTCCGGATCTGTCCCCCATTGAGCATGTTTGGGACTGGATGAAGCGTCGTCTCACGCGGTCTACACGTCCAGCACAAACGCTGGTCCAACTGAGGCGCCAGGTAGAAATGGCATGGCAAGTCGTTCCACAGGACTACATCCAGCATCTCTACGATCGTCTCCATGGGAGAATAGCAGCCTGCATTGCTGCGAAAGATGGATATACACTGTACTAGTGGCGACATTGTGCATGCTCTGTTGCCTGTGTCTATGTGCCTGTGGTTCTGTCAGTGTGATCATGTGATGTATCTGACCCCAGGAATGTATCAATAATGTTTCCCCTTCCTGGGACAATGAATTCACGGTGTTCTTATTTCAATTTCCAGGAGTGTAATTAAAAAACTGTTTTTTATCATGTAATGCGTATAGACAAATGATAAAATGTAATAGTCTACCTCCTACCAAAGAATCAGTGTTAACAATAAACAAAGCAAATCTCGAAAGAATGAAAAATGAGAATAATATGTTTACTAGCCTTATGATTTTTCAGAGCTCCTGTACAAAAAATAAAACGATATTATTCACTTTAATTTCTTCGTGATCAGACTGACACAGGTGAAATACTTGACTTCTACGATATATATTTTTCAGAAACTAAATCCCCTAAACTGAAAAAAACTTGGTTCAAATTCTATATTTAAATCACTGTACCAATTTAAAATGCAGCGTGGACAGTGCGTAAACGATAATAATGTATAGAACGTAAAAGAGGTGAACAATGGATAAAGGGAAAAGTAGATGTATGCATTTTTGACGCCCCTGTACGTGACTCGTCGCCAAAATATACAATGATCACATCATACTGAATGGGTTTCACACTATCAAACAGTCCATATTGAACAGTTTACGTCATTGCATCACAACTCTTCAGACAAGATTTTCTGCGTCTCTTCATAAATGACGTAGCTGGTTGTTCGACAACTTTCTGTTTGTGTGATCGCACAGTGAGCCCGTCAACGCACCTTAGGATAATACGGGAAGCTTTTAATTTGGAGTTCATACAATCCCATTGAAGTTTTTATCTAGTTCTATCACGACACTTGTTCATCTCTCCCGATTGGTGTCATGCGTCACTACATATTTGAAGACACAGATCACTGCATCTCCCCACTAAACATACCTGAAGCGTCTGGTAGTTAGTTTCTGGAAAAATTAGCGATGCAGCGGATGTCGTGTTTGAGATTCCTGCTCTTGGTGAATTAGCGCCGAAGCTGCATCACATTAGATGTCGGCGGTACTGATTTACGCTTCGTTCGTCCTTGAGAGAGATGGGAACTGTGAATTTACGCGGCGTACTAGGAAGGCGACCCGGAGTCAACTGGGTTGTTGGTGACACACGTTGCGAGCAGATCACCTTCTCATTAACGATGTCCGCTAAACCGCACCTGACAGCAGGTATGCACATCCTTATAATTATGACAGACTGCTTTCGTGTACAAGGTGGACGGAGAAGAACCGCAACTTGTGGTATTCAGCTAGATCTCATTTAGGCCAGCCTGTAAAGGAAAACTTCCTGATCTATCTCATTTCGTTGCATAATTAAAAAAGCAATTTAAAGTTGTGAGATATTTTCTCTGAACATTATAACATAACGTAAATAAAAATTGTAATACTGTAATTATTTGCTTCTGAGTTCTGCATTGCGATAGTATGTTTCAGAAATCTGAGACTTTGAATGAAAACGTAATGATTGAAATTTGTATAAATTATGCGGTGTAACTAAGAGCATACGCGCACTCTCTCTCTCTCTCTCTCTCTCTCTCTCTCACACACACACACACACACACACACACACACACACACACACACACATACACACAGCAATTGCCTCGTTGGGGTACACAGTATCTAGGTACAAGTGTACATACTACTGTTTTGTGTTGTCAAGAAACGAACTACTAGTCTTCCTTATGTAGTTACAGGGTATTAGTACAGTGAAACCTTACTAATTTGGACTGGTTGGGGCAAGTCCTGGCTCGAATTACTGAAGGCCTTAACTACAGCAATATTTCAGAAATAATGGTCTAAATCTATAAGAAGTAACATAACACACAATATATGTAATGATTAAATAAAAAATAAAAGATCCTGGTTAGAACAACTTAAAAGCAATTTACGTGATGATATAACAAGAATAAACAACAAGATTAAAAAATTATATTTATACTGCATATTCAAAGGTTCCATTGAACAACTACTGTGTGTATACATTACTGTATTTATTCAAAAATGAAAGTCTGCACTATACTGAAAATTTATTTGCTACCTTCACTGTAGAATGTTATGTACCTTACTAATTCTTTCCAGCTGTCATTGTATCTACAGTGATATAATCCACAGCAAAAAAAGAGGTACTACTATGTTATGTTGATTCCACCTCAATATTTCCATCACCATAATTTACTGATAATAAAGAACGAACTAATATGTTACTGATGCTCTTTGTTGCACCATTCTTTTAATGTAAGCGGGTACCGCTGGCAATTAATGTGAACAAAGATGATAAGTGTATTAACAGAAAAATTTCCATCATCTAAATATATCAGTGTTTAATTTGTTAGGAAGTGGAATTCTGCTTTAAGCGTTTTCCACATTCTTATGTTTAGGATACTCTGTGCATAAACGTAAGGAATCTGAACAGCCGTGCACTACTAGCCTTGAAACATATTTGTCAAATCTGTCTGCAAATCTTACCAATGCAGCCTACATGGCCCTGTCTGAACATTGTTGTTTATATCAGATATAGGCAGCATCATAAACGATGGTCAGTGTTGGTCCTGCAGACTTTTTCATTTTCCTGCTGGTTCGTCTTGATTTAGCATTGTGTCCGAAGTCTTAAACTGATTATTCTTAATGTCGTAAAAAGCTGACTCAGCAACCCAAAACTGTCATAACACTCTAGGCAAAGATCAGCTTGAATTTTACTAGAGCTTTTAAGCCTTCACGAAGATGGGATTTAACAAAAATTCCTCATGTTGGCTTCAGCAGGAGACCTGAGAAATCCTTGAATTTGATGCGAACTTCTGACCAACAATGAAACTGACTGTTCTCTTTGTCAGCCACATATGAAGCAAAGGGGGAAGGGACGGAATGTGATTGATACGTCACAATGAGCTTAGTAGGAATTATGTTCAGTATAGTAGGATTTGTAGCCGAAATACGACAACAGTGGGAATCTGCATGTTAAAGACAGATTTATGTAGTATTGGAGCGAGATTCTGGATTCATCAGGTGACAAAACTACTGCCATATTATTATAAATAAGTTAGTGCTCGTATTTGAGTCCACAATTAGCAAGATACTAATAACAGATTTTAACATAGGTGAGTAGAATAACAGGAAGTCTATATTACCTTCTAATAACAGTACACGTCTCAAATCTACTTTACATCTTAATCAAATTTTAATTCACGTTGTAACAACAGAAATTAGATATGATGTTGCACATATCATTCGAAGCTTCTCTGCTTGGATACTTGTAACTGTACCTCAAATTCTTATTTACAAATAACCAGTTACATTATCATTTCATCTCTGCTACAATAGTACAAGGTATGTTCGTCACTCATGGCTTCCTTCAGATCTCTATTACGGACTGCTGTAGCAGTGAATGACATTATTTGATACATTTTGGGTGAGCAACATAGCTGTGAAGGAAACATGGCAGCCGCCTCCTCCCTCCCTCTTTGTGTCCAGTAGCTGCTCTCCCCCCCTCCCCCCTCATCTCTGTCCAACTCATCCTCCCACTTCATATGCTTTCCCCTTCTCCACTCTCTCTGCCATTTCATCTCCACCTTTCCCACTCTCTTTATCAATCTCCTCCACCCCTCTGACCATATATTCCTCCACCTCTCCCTCTATACATATCCTCCTCACCCTTTCTCTCTCGTCTCCTCCTCTCTATCACTTCCTTTCCCACTTACCCACTACCTCTCTGCACCTTCCACGTGCCTCCTGCATTCGTATCTCATCCTCCTAACCTCCTGCCACTTGCATTTGTATCTCACCCTTGTAACCTTCTTTTGCCCATCTTCTCCTCCCTATCTCTTCCTGACCGTCTCCTCCTCTCTCTGTCCATCTCCCACTGCTCCATCTCTCTGACCACCTCCTCCTAGCCTCTCATCTTACCCATCTCGTCTTATGTCCCACTCATGCCTTCCTATCCACCTGCACCTCTTATTTCTCCACAGTCGTCTCCTTGTGTCCCAATTTCCCTATCCACCTCTCCTCCCACCCCCTCCCTATCCATCTCCTCGCCCCTCTCCCAACCTCCTCCTCCCAACACTCTCTGTCCACCCCTTCTGGCCCCCTTCATTTCTCTTTCTCTCTCTCTCACGCGCGCTCTCTCCTATATCTCCTGCCCCCTTCTCTCCTGATTCATCCCCTCATGACCCCTTTCCCTTCTCATCGTCCCCAGCTGTGCCCATTCCTACATCTGGTCCCTGCAATTGAGGTCGATAAAGCAGCCAGTTGTACTGTTGCAGCACTCCTATTGTGCATGGTAGGTTAATAAGGGTACTGTTCCTGATCAAGACTGGGCGCACTATGAAAGCTGCTTCCTGTTTCTGAAAAGTGTCTGGACCGTTATCTGAATGTACAAACTTTGAATCTTTCTTCAGAAAATTGCATTAATGGTCTGGCAATATCCACCAATCTTTTTACGTACCATTTATGATGATTTGCAATGCCAAGGAATGATTACAGTTTCTTCACGGATTCAGGCACAAGAAATTCACTTGTAGGTTTAATTAAAGTTGGGATTTAACTTAACCCATCCATTTAACTATTTTACCAAAGTACGCCACCTCTTCTAACTGAAAATGACATTTTGCTGTACTTAGTGTTAAACATGCAGCCCTTAATCTAGGGAATACCTCCCTTAGATGATGATGATAATGGTGCTTGGTTTGGGGGGCGCTGAACTGCGTGGTCATCAGCTCCCATATAAAGTCCCAATTTTTACACGGTCCAGTTTTTTTTACGAAGCCCAATTTAGGCACAGTCACAAGTGATGATGAAATGGTGAGGAAACACAAATACCTAGTCCCTGGGCAGAGAAAATCCCAACCTGGTTGGGAATCTAATCCGGGACCCTGTAATCCAGAGGTAGCAACGCTAGCCACTAGACCACGAGCTGCGGATTCCCTTAAGTGTTGTATGCGCTGCTCCATGTCATTCACAAAGACGATCATGTCATCAGAATACGCCACGCACCGACATCGTTTTAACCCTCTGAGAACCACATCGAACAATTTCTGAAATGTCACAATCTAAAAGGTATACTTCTAAACTCATTACGTCCCTATGGTGAAGAAAATGCTGTGTTTGGTGACTTACCCACCTCTAGTGACACCTCCAGCCGATGGTACACACTTTTAAGTCCATCGTCAAAAAAATACTTCTATTAGTATAAGTAGTCTATGGTTTCCGTAACGTTCAGCAAACGGCATCCGTTACAGTCTTGGCATCCATGTGTCGATAATCCGAACAAAAACTTGTATTTTTATGATCCATCTGACTGCCGCCAGGCACTATTACTTTTCTCAGTTATCTAGTCCTTCAACAGAATAGACTACAAGTACCTCAGTGCCCTATATGGTATATGCTAAACCAGCGATTCATTCCCTGTCGGTATTCAGTGCTGTATAACATGCCTGGGTGGCAATGAACGTTTTGGAAAGAAACATATCCCTAAATTCCAGCAGTTATTGTTCCATCTGCTCCATAACGTTCTTCTTTAGGTGCTTTGCTTTCTCTCATAACGCAGTTTCAGCGGTGTTTGGCGAGTGTTCATAGCCAATAGCCCTCATGCCCCACTCTTCCTCTTCCAGGATATCCACGCTAGCGATTGACAAGCCCTTCATTTACCGTAAAAACTTTGCAGGTACAATTTTTCCTCATTAACCTCTTATTTGCATACAATACTTCTCTCCATTAAGCAACCTGTCTGATCCAATATTTCATTTACTTCCAACAGCTCCATCACACACAACATCCCACCGGAAAGTTAGGTTGAACATACAGCCAAAGCGATGTCGCAGTACCCTTAGGTAAACAATTGTGTGCATGAAGCCTTAGTGCAGTTGTTCGCAGTTTAAGCTGTTTTTCATACTCGACGGACTTCCCATGTGACATCGCACACAAGTAACCGAAGATACCTCATATTGGCTGAGAACAATGTCCGTCTGGCTTGCAACCTGTTTTACACAATTGCCTCATGTTCTATTGTAAGTCTGAAAACTGCACGAAACTCAACTGTAACCCCTGCTCGCACTCCACTCGACATTTCCGTTGGCCAACCTCTTACAAATGCGTCAAGCACCCTCTGTTCTGATCATCACTGCATTCTGTCCCGTCTTGTACATACAACCATTGATCTTCCTTGCTGGTGGTATGGGATTCAGTCTGAAGACAGGTTTGATGCAGCTCTCCACACTATCTCGTGCGAGCCTCCTCATCTCCCAAAACTGCGATGTGGCACAGTTGTTAGCACACTGGACTTTCATTCGTGACGCTGACGGTTCAACCCCACGTTCGTCCACCCTGATTTAGGGTGTCCGTGATTTCCCTAAATCGGTTCAGGCTAATGCCAGGATGGTTCCTTTGAACGGGCACAGACTACTTTCTTCCCGTCTTTCCCTAATCCGATGGGACTGTTTGGTCCCTCCCTCAACACAATCAACCAACTAATCAACTGAATAAATACTGCAGTCTACATCCTTTTGAATCTGCAAACTGTATTCATCTCTTGGTCCCCCTCTACGATTTTTATCCCCCCCCCCCCCCCCAATAGTAAATTGGTGATCCCTTGATGTCTTAAAATGTGTCCTATTACTCGATCTCTTCCTTTCGTCAAGTTGGAAGTTGGACGTCTACCGTTCTGCTGTGTGTATACACAAACTCTGAGGCGGAGATACTATAGTAGCGAGTTGCAGCGAGCTAGAAGCTCTCGAGGGGTGTCGGAAGTAGTCGGACGCGGGGTGCGGTGGAGAGAAGCCGCCCGATATGCGAGGTTACTGCCTGCCATGATCGTGCCAGTAGCACCGGAGGAAACTTTGGTATAAACTGAGGATTTTTGGTGATTTACCTTTTCGCTGCACGTAATTGTTTGTTGCTTGCGCACTGGAGGGATTTTGTCAGATTTATGTATGCGTACACTAGAAACGCATTTATTGAGTACAGACATCGTGGAATAATTGAAAGTCTGCGTAAAGTTTATCAGCCTTTAACTCATCAGTTTTCTGAATACAGTACATTAGAAGTTTTTATTGGTTCCTTTTATTTCCTTTACATCATTTAAGGTTAGTTTACCAAACCACTCTTGGTCACTTAATTTCTGATGCAATTTGTCCATCCGTTGCACTCTGCGTGTAGCCCAGTATTGGTTTTTGAAATATTTTAACATATTGCTGATCACGAAATTGCAGCGGCAAGACGAGGTTAGCTGTCTCTTGCAGACAGGAACACTGCAGAATATTTGTAGGGGACATTAGAGGATATTTCAAAATACGCAGTCAGATTCCTGATACATAATCATTTAATTTTCCGTCAGCATGTCATAATTTTAAGGTACGACAGGCCGTTTCGCTGAAAACGATCATTTTGCCCCCTGAAAACATCCTCAACGGGTGATATTGCACTCCTTGGCTGTGCATCATAATACACTTAATCCAGTTAAGCTATTAACATTGTCTGAAAGAAGGCGATGAGAAATTTTGGCATTTTACTTCCCGTTTACACTTCATTTAACCGCTCTTCACTGGGTTTTGCTAAGTTTGATATTTTAAATCAGTGACGGGACGGTACTGTTGGGCGTAAGCGTACGTAATCACAACAGAAGGATTGGTGGTAGCAGAGCGATGACTCAATAAAAACCATCTATTTAACTTTTCGGTTATAGTCACAGATATCTGTTGATATCTTTGTCAGTTCTGCGCATATGATCTCAGTTATTTCGTGTGACTGGTCTCAGCGTGTACGTTAACATTTCCCGGAGCTTTGAATGTACGCCATTTGATGTTATTACGTATCTACAATGAGTGCTCCTCTGGTAAAATGTTAAGCGTTTATCAAGCAGTTTTCAGACAATGTTAATAGCTTAACTGGATTAAGTGTATTATGATGCACAGCCAAGGCTTGAAATACCTAATGCACTCACATAGTAGCTTTTCAGGACAATTTTCTGAGTAACGTTTGACGGCAAGAAGATTTTCAACCTTCACCCGTGATCGATTCATGCAGTACCGACCCAGGTGAACAATCTGGACCACTGTTCATCAGATTTATTTTTCGTCAGTTGTAAGTAGACTGTTTAGGTCTTTATGTTGGTGACGCCACGTAGCGCTCTGTATTAAAATCGCCGACAGCGCTGTGTGCAGTCTGTGGCTGGTTGGACTCATTGTTGGAATATTTGCTAGTGTAGCGATGGACAGTTGGATGTGAACAGCCTGTAGCGTTGGGCAGTTGGAGGTAAGCTGCCAGCAGTGATGGATGAATCATTCATTTGTTAACTATGCCTATCAGTAGTTAGTGGCTTCAGTAGTTAGAATCTTTTATTTTGCTGGCAGTATTGGCTCTCGCTGTATTGCAGTAGTTCGGGTAATGAAGATTTTTGTGAGGTAAGTGATTCATGAAAGGTATAGGTTCTTGTTAGTGATGGCCATTCTTTTGTAGGGAATATTGAAAGTCAGATTGCGTTGCGCTAAAAATATTGTGTGTCAGTTTAGTGTTGATCAGAATAAGTAGAGCGAGAAATGTCAGAGTACGTTCAATTTTGCTTAGCTGTTTGAAAATATTTGCCGTTGGCGGTACCGTCCTTCTGTCCATGAACTACATCTAGGGCCGTCACCCCGTCAAACGCATATTCCTTTGTGTCTTTCCTGGCTAAGTGATCCGCTATGGATCTACCCACTACAACATCCACACTCATTTACCCTGTAGTTACTCTCCTCCTAACGCCACATATTCCTTGAATCCCCGTATCACATTTCCACCAATTCTTCCAAACTTTTCCCTGATGCCTCGAGATTTTTACCTCGCACTTCTCACATTCCTTATCCACAATCACCAAACAGACACGTCATTTCTGTTGCATTTATCAATATAACTGGATTTATCATAACACTTACCGCCACCAGTAACACCAGGAGCAGAACCGAACAGCAGACCAGTCGGTGCGGGAGTTTTGCCTTCACCAGTTGTCACCACGCCAGTGTCTTCAGCAGTAGTCACAATTTCAACAACTTTCTGTACCAGGACTATGTCATTAACGCGGCCACGGTCCTCGGACTAACTGGCTTCCACCAGATCTGTATCAGACCGTTGAAATCCACCTCGGCTCATTCCAGACTATTACTTCATTCTTTTGTCTTATACTGAACTGACGGCAAATCCCTCAATTCCACGACTATAACCTTCAAATTAATGTCCATCCACCAAAAGCAACATCATAAATCTTATCCTACACATAGATTCAGTAATCATCAAGTCTCGACTTTCATCCTATTCTCCTACACAAAATCTCCTCTAGAAACTTTGGTCACCATGCATCGTAAAACGCTCTTGGAACCCGAGGTCCTAAGAAACTTAACCACCTTCTTATTTGTTGCCTGTCACAACCGTGATCAAATGGCAAGACCAGGCATGTCAATCTCTGAGGTTAATCCGACCCCAATAAACGAGAATTTTCACAGAAAATATGGGTATATATGAAAAATATGGTGCACTAAAGTTTAAGAACTAAAATAGGATTAATGTATTTTTCTTGTTACAAAAAGACGTTTAGATAATTTTGGTAAACGCGTTGGTTTCGACTAAATATGCGATACAAATATGGAGGAAAACAAAAGATAAAAGTTAGGGTTTTTTATTCCTGGCAGTCTTCCGTGAACTGTATCTTCTACACAGGGCGAAATTTATTTTACCATGTCTATTTTCAAAGCTGACACAAGATGAATGTTAGTAACTCTAGATATGATAGGAAACATATTTCCCTTCATGATTGTACAACTGCTCACACCGATAACTACTGATCATTGATATAATATACTATGTGATTCTCTGGTATCTTCCAGCCTTGTAAGTAAATGTCTGTAATATGCAGACTCATCCTCACCGAATTTAAACTTCATCACTAAACAGCACTGTGACTCAATTACATCTATTTGCCCTTCATTGTGCAGTGATTCAGTATTTCTTGAAGACGTTAAAACAAAACAAAGAAAACTTGTGTTGGAATATTTGGATATCTTCAAACCTTGTTTCAAATTCAGGTCTCAGGCGACACTTCTCACCCCACGTTTCTGCTGCGATACAGTTTCACTCGAACTGAAGTTGTTAATGTCGCCTATCAGAAACTGCGCCAAGCCGTAATTTTTCAACTGCTTTCCCTTAAGAACTAGTTTACGTTTATACAATTTAAACTCGTAACCCTTAGTCGTAATGATCCGATCTTTATCTAGCTGTATTAAATTTAAATCGTGTTTTATTATATCTTTCAAGAAGGATAAATCCTGCAACAACAAGGCGTCAAAAATGAGAAAGTGCCTTGGTTTTAAATTATTAAGAACAGAAGAAAGGAATCGAGGAGGTCGACGGCCATCGTATCTCGATACAGTAAGTCGGTCTGGAAAATTTGCCTTGTAATTAACTTCAAAGTCAAAAGGATCGTCAGTGATTTAAGCTTCCAGATGCAACCCAATTTTTATTTTATTTATTATTATTATTATTATTATTATTATTATTTTTTGACAGAGTCCAACTCATTTTCCGTGTTTATTACTTAGAAGTATGTTTTTTTAGTTACAATGCACTGCGCGTGATGTTTCTTATATCCAACATAGATTTAAATTAATTTTACAGTAATTACACCAATCTTTTCTCCCATCTTAGGAGATTCATCTGTAACTACAGAATTTCATTTTGATCAATGTGTAAGAGACTGAAGCATATTTTGTCATGGGTTAGTATTACGCATTGGTGCTCCAATAATTCCTCATAAATTTGAAATCAGTGTCACAAACACGCTCAAATTCATCTAGTTGACATTTGCCACAAAACGACAGCACTCATTGTCATAGGCAATGGAAAAAGGTGGAAGGTAAATGCTTTTGTTTTGATTTGAATGCTTAAACTGTCGACCAAATTAGTAACTCTTCCGTGGCTGCATTTCTACTCAAAGAGATTGAGAATTCATTATATTTTCCAGGAAGTTCATATTAGAAATTTATTAATGAAATCGTGTTCAGTAATTAACTACGAATGTTAGATGTCGACTGTGTCCGCCTGCTTTACTTTTTATGACTTTTTTTCTGACACGTTACAATCTCGACTTGATCCTTTTCAGCTAACCATGCCTTTCATCCCACGTAACAAATATATTCTGATTTGTGTTGTTCGTCGTGACGAATATCGTTATATAACTTTGGTACACAAATAACTTAACTACGTATTAATCAGATTATTTTCTTCTTTCTTCATAGCAAAAATACTTGAACTCTGCTTTCATTGGAAGATTCGGTGTAAGTCAGTAGTTTCCTGAGTATTACTAATTTTTGGTTTTGAGACAGACATGCTAAATCCCAAGGCCTGAAATAGATTATTAATTGTTAGCCACCTCCTTTCGGGCGGTTTTCAGCGCAGAGGGTCGAAGTCCTACTCGTGATAGCTGAGCTGTAACCTACCAGCGTGTCGTTATGAAACTGCTCGTGTACAGTAAGTTTCACGCAGAGTAAGTCGTCGCGATTGCTGCAAGTTTTGGTGTTTAGAAGAAATGTAAATCACGGAAAATCTTCCCAATAAAAATTCTGAACAAGGTATTTGAGGTATATAGCCCACGCTCATTGTCAGAGATCACAAAGATGGATGTATCGCCTTTTGAGTTTGTTGCACATGAGGCTTTCGATTTGTCGACGAACGCGCTGCATCCTTTTGTGTGGAACAGTTACATCTTTGGGTAACAGAGTGTTAATTTACCGCCAACTAGCTCTGCAGATGACGAAGAAATTGAAGAAATGTATGATGAGATGAAGGAAATTATTCATATAGCGAAGGGAGACCAAAATTTAATAGTCATGGGTGACTGGAATTCTACAGTAGGAAAAGGAACAGAAGGAAACGTAGTAGGTGAATATGGATTGGGGGGAAGAAATGAAATAGGAAGCCGGCTGTTAGAATTTTGCACTGAGCGTAACTTAACCATAGCTAACACTTGGTTCAAGAATCATAAAGGAAGGTTGTATACATGAAAGAAGCCTGGATATACTGACAGATTTCAGAGAGATTATATAATGGTAAGAAATTTAGGAACCAGGTTTTAAATTGTAAGACATTTCCAGGGGCAGATGTGGACTCTGACCACAATCTATTGGTTATGACCTGTAGATTAAAACCGAAGAAACTGCAAAAATGTGGGAGTTTAAGGAGATGGGATCTGGATAAACTAAAAGAACCAGAGGTTGTACGGAGTTTCAAGGAGAGCATAAGGGAGCAATTGACAGGAATGGGGGAAAGAAATACAATAGAAGAAGAATGGGTAGCTTTGAGGGATGAAGTAGTGAAGGGAGCAGAGGATTAAGTAGGTAAAAAGACTAGGGCTAGTAGAAATCTTTGGGTAACAGAAGAAATATTGAATTTAATTGATGAAAGGAGAAAATATAGAAATGCAGTAAATGAAGCAGGCAAAAAGGAATACAAACGTCTCAAAAATGAGATCGACAGGAAGTGCAAAATGGCTAAGCAGGGATGGCCAGAGGACAAATGTAAGGATATAGAGGCTTATCTCACAATGGGTAATATAGATACTTTCTACAGGAAAGTTAAAGAGACATTTGAAGGAAAGAGAACCACTTGTATGGATATCAAGAGCTTAAATGGAAACCCAGTTCTAAGCAAAGAAGGAAAAGCAAAAAGGTGGAAGGAGTATACAGAGGGTCTATACAAGGGCGATGTACGTGAAGACAATATTATGGAAATGGAAGAGGATGTAGATGAAGATGAAATGCGTGAAGAGTTTGACAGAGCACTGAAAGACCTGAGTCGCAACAAAGCTCTGGGAGTAGACAACATACCATTAGAACTACTAACAGCCTTGGGAGAGCCAGTCCTGACAAAACTCTACCATCTGGTGAGCAAGATGTATGAGACATTCGAAATACCGTCTGATTTCAAGAAGAATATAATAATTCCAATCCCAAAGAAAGCAGGTGTTGACAGATGCGAAAATTACCGAACTATCAGTTTAATAAGTCACAGCTGTAAAATACTAACGAGAATTCCTTACAGATGAATGGAAAAAGTGGTAGAAGCAGACCTCGGGGAAGATCAATTCGGTTTCCATAGAAATATTGGAACACGAGAGGCAATACTGACCTTACGACTCATATTAGAAGAAAGATTAAAGAAAGGCAAACCTACTTTCCTAGCATTTGTAGACTTAGGGAAAGCTTTTGACAATGTTGACTGGAATACTCTCTTTAAAATTCTGAAGGTGGCAAGGGTAAAATACAGGGAGCGAAAAGCTTTTTACCATTTGTACAGAAAGCAGATCGCAGTTGTAAGAGTCGAGGGGCATCAAAGGGAAGCAGTGGTTGGGAAGGGAGTGAGACAGGGTTGTAGCCTCTCCCCGATGTTATTCAATCTGTATATTGAGCAAGCAGTAAAGGAAAAAAAAAGAAAAATTCGGAGTACGTATTAATATCCATGGAGAAGAACTAAAAACTTTGAGGTTCACCGATGAGATTGTAATTCTATCAGAGACAGCACGGACTTGGAAGAGCAGTTGAACAGAATGGACAATGTCTTGAAAGGAGGATATAAGATGAACATCAACAAATGCAAAACGAGGATAATGGAATGTAGTAGAATTAAGTCGGGTCTTGCTGAGAGAATTAGATTAGTAATTAAGACACTTAAAGCAGTAAAGGAGTTTTGCTATTTGGGGAGCAAAATAACTGATGATGGTCGAAGTAGAGAAGATATAAAATGTAGACTGGCAATGGCAAGAAAAGCGTTTCTGAAGAAGAGGAAATTGTTAACATCGAGTATAGATTTAAGTGTCAGGAAGTCGTTACTCAAAGAATTTGTATGGAGAGTAGCCATGTATGGAAGTGAAATGTGGACGATAAATAGTTTGCACAAGAAGAGAATAGAATCTTTCGAAATGTGGTGCTACAGAAGGATGCTGAAAATTATATGGGTAGATCATATAATTAAGGAGGAGGCATTGAATAGGATTGGGGAGAAGAGAAGTTTGTGGCACAACTTGACTAGACGAAGGGTTCGGTTGGTAGAACATATTCTGAGGCATCAAGCGATCACTAATTTAGTATTGCAGGGCAGTGTGGGGGGTAAAAGTCGTAGAGGGGGACCAAGAGATAAATACACTAAGAAGATTTAGAAGGATGTAGGTTGCAGTAGGTACTGGGAGATGAAGAAGCTTGCACAGGGTAGAGTAGCATGGAGAGCTGCATCAAACCAGTCTCTGGACTGAAGATCACAACGAAAACAACATCCCATAACGAATTTTTTCTCCGATCTCTCGATGTCTCCCTCGAACTTGCGGAACTATGTTCGTATTTGAGAACAGTAAAACTTGAAGATGCGTTGCTGTACGACGGTTTTAAAAATATGTGATCGGGCTTTGTAACAAACTTCACATCCTGCGCAGTGAAAGCTTCTCACAGTAATTTAGTAACTCCTTAGGCAGTTGTAATAGAGAACACGAAAGACAGTACCTTCGAACATAACGCCGAAAAATGTATAGATCAGTGGAACCTAGTTTATCTGACCCTTATTAATTCATTGCTACAATCCTAACCTGATTGTTGATGATAACATTGCTGAAGAATGTGCAAAGTCTGTATGGGTGCCAGCTACAAACTCCCAACATCGACCAGTAATATACCAAGTACCGTAAGAAATTCAAAATCATATTCGATCAGGATTCAACCGAACTAACCCAAACACCCGACTACTACGGTCAGTTGGTTGAAATAGTTCGGCAATGCTCACTGATGACTATTCCTCGAGGTTGCAGAACCAATTACGTACAGTGACTTATTCCATGTAGAAAGCAACAGCTAAAGAAGTACCTTCAACTTTTCGGGGAAGACATATTGAGCGAGGAAAATCCTAAACAACACAGTCAGAGAAGGCAAAAGAGAAAATTGCATGGAAATGGAAGAACTAGATATATCTACAGGTTGTTTAATTCCATGCGTAACACACCTGAAGACATTCCTCAACAAGACCGATGGTGGGCCATGGTTCCTTCAGTATTTTATAAAAGCTTTCCACAAAGAGAAATAAATTGGAATGTTTTTCTACACTAAATTTCGTTCTCTTTCACCGATATTGTATTCAGTAACGTAAAACTCCGTCTCCAAATGTGCTTCTTATCTTACGTGTGCCTACCATTAGGCGATTAAGTGCCGATCAACGCTCGGACACTGGTTACCAGCATCGCAAGAGGAGTGCAGCGTGCCACAGTGTTGCGATTGGAGCTGTGGGTCACGAGGTCGACGCCCCGCCAGCCACGCCCATGTGCGGCGTGGATTTACGAGTGGCGTGTGGTGGACAGGGTGAGGCCGTGGTCGAGCAGACACTGGGCAGCCGCAGCGAGAGACGCTGCCCACACACGTTAGTGTTCTATTAGGCGGGAGGTCCGTGATACATGGATCGTAGAAGAAAAAGCGGTGACTTGCGCTATCAGTGGTCTACAAAGTAAATATTGATTGAATTAAAATATCATAAAAGGTGAAGAAGAATTAGTTAGTATAAGATCTAGAAACATGCACTTACTGCTCATTTTTATACTCTGTCACGATTTTCTCAAAGAAAATTGCTACACAATGAGGGCGGCATGAAACGTAATTCATGCTTCGATATGCCAATAATTAGCGTTTCAGTGCAACGACACAAAGCTGGTAGAAGTAACGCAATCCGCTTTCCTTGGGAAAAGCTAACGCAACTGGTTTCTCATTGAGAAAAGGCGTTTTGAAGTTGCTAACTCATGAGAAGGTCGTGTTATCTAACGAGCATCTACCAGTACCTATCGGAATTTGACAGCGTGAGGATCGTAGCCTAACAACAGTGCGGCCTATCATTCCGCCATTTTGGTGCTCGTGTTATTCGTGATACGATGACTGCCGTGCGAATATGGAATAGACGGGCTGTAAAGTTTCTAGTTTATTTTTGGTACTCAAGTAATCTAATGTGAGCTCTGAATTTTCATTCGTCATGTTATACTTCGTATTTGCACAGTGGACATTTTTGAAACACTAGTCTTCAGGAGTCGATATGTTACGTCACAGAGGTTCGACTACAAGCAGTGAGGCCTTCGGTTGTAGGTAGGATTGCCGCTGCTGCAGCTTTCTGTGAGAATTAAGAGAGTAAATAGGGTGTTAGTCACACTGCTGAGCGATCTGAAAGTTGCCAACAGAGCACAGAGATAAAGATACAGTGGATGTTGATTTCTGGAAATATGATTTGAAAAAGACTGCTCTGAAAAAGTAAAGTTTTTCAGGTATTGTTGGCGCTGAATTGCTTGCTAATATGTATTTTACGATGTTTTTGGAAAATGGAAAATTTTAGTGGAATTCTTATTTATTTTTTCGGGTTACTTAAATTAGTGCGACGTGATTAAGCAAAGTTATCTATACGCACGGCTTGCTCACAGAAGTTATAGATTTACCGCTCCTTTACCAAGGTACTAATTCATTTCATTGCTGAGTGATATTTAAAACGAGAAGTAATTTTTCTAATAGTAGTTGTAATTGTTATAGAAGGAATTATAGTTTCAATAAAGTTTTTGAATGCTATTCTCTTTCCAGTCAATTAGCAAATGCAATATCCTCCACCGTTCCTTCACGAAAATTAGTGTTTTTAACAATGTGTCGCCGCATCGCACTCTGTGTAACCCAGTGGTGAAAACTGAATCATGATTTCCTTAGAATAGTTGCACGCACTTGGATTGCGCTTTAGGTAGTTTCCTGCTGCGCTGTATTTTTACATTTGTCATTTTCGAGCAGTATCGAGTTTACGTTGCCACAGGTAAGCTATGAAAATAGGACAGGGACACTTTAATATCACAGTGAGAACTTTAAAGAGACCATTGAAAGATAATTCTACATTTCAAAATTGTTATGAGATTCAATTTAGGTAAAGTTCATTCCATATTACTTTTAGTATGCAGACATTCTCATCGTGCCGTGTTACCTCTGCTTGTGTATTATTTGATCGTTACATTTCATTTAGTCAATTCCCTTACGTAAATTCACACGACATTTTATGAGGAACATTCTGGTTATTTACTCTTTCAAAATTATATTGGTAATTTTATATAGCATCTTTTATTCTGTTATCTTTGATTGTAGGAGCTGCTAGTGTCGTACTGTGACATCACCCATTTTGGCACTGTCCACTGCACTGCACGAAACAGAATTTCATGAGACAGCCTCTTTAGCATACAGTTTTAGGTTTTCTGATTATTTAGGTAAAGGTTTATTCAAATGGAGTTATACATTTTCAGATAGTTCACGTGACTCTCATTATTAGATAGTGTCTGCGTAATTACACCACTTGCATTATTCGGGATTACCACACAGACACACGTGAAGTTAAGAATAGGAAAGAAGGTCAGTCCGGTACAGATATAGTTCACACCATCAAACCATTATAACCATGAAAGTTACAGAGTTCAGGAGGGCCAACACGCCATGCAGGATCTCAACGACCCATGCGACTAGTGCATGATTGGTCATACTGTTTGCTCGATCACCCAGTGTCGTTCAGTTACGACACGTATCTGGAGACAGGAAATAGGCTTATTTCCAACTCGTAATTACACGAACAGTGCAGCAACGACTGGACCAACACGGTGACACTGGTCGCAGGTTCCCTTGACTCATTAGCAACGAGAGGCTCACTGACAGCGGTGCCACCAGGAACTGGACTGGACACAAGAGTGTCAGTATCTCGAGTTTCCAGATGAGTACCCGATCATCACAATGGACGTATCCGAGGAGATTGAATGTGTCAGACTACATCCGTAACTGTTATGCAGGTACGTTTTGAGGTTAGACGACACTATCTCCTCTGCTTCGTTTAGCCGGTAATACGTTTCTGACGCGTTAAGGCGGGTGCTGGAGGTATCCTTGAAAGTCATCGTTCAAGAAGATAACACAAGACCGAATGTTGCTCGTACATTTGTGACCGACCTCGATACAAAGGGCGTTCGGCTGTAGCCCTGACCCTCGCGTTCTCCAGTCTCTCAGCTATTGAAAACCTATGGCCATAGGTACGTCACCCTCTTCAGCTTCTACGATAGCCGAAATCTAGCACAGAACTGAAATAGAATGATGTAAGCTCAGTATGACTTGATACCCACCTGGATTAAAGGCATTGTCACTGTTAGAGGTGACAATAGTGTGAATTTAGTTCTTCGTATAGCATCAAACGATCTACTAATTCCTCCTATATGCACAATAAGTAAAACTTAGTTTTTTGCTCTCTTTCATAGTGTGCAATTTTGATAACCAGCAATATACTTTCGGTATTTTGGAACAAACGTTCCTTTGCTGATAATTTCGTTGTCTGTAATTTCAATCAGACTGGAAAAGAACTTTCCAGCACCCGAGAATCTTTAACCGCAAGCTCTAAGGAGACATCATGAAAGCAGCCACCAGCACACAAGCCAGCAGATCCCAAAACAGAGTTGCTTCGTCAGCGGAATATGATGAATGTTAGTGACTGCACTAAAAGAACGGATTTCTTTTTGTTCGGCAATAAAGTATGATTTCTGCGTTTCGCTGTCAGAAATGTTTTGGAGGAAACAAAAATTATCTCAGTATCTCCATTATCTTTCCATATAAGTCAGTTTCCATATACAGAGCCAGGTAGTTCAATTTCTGGTTTGCAGTTTGGTGTAGTTTTGTTAGAGACATGTGTAAATATTCTTTGGCGAAACAACTAATTGTGAAGCGCCTAATATGCAGCACACTTTTTTAGACACGTGCTGGAACTGCGTGACCGCTACGGTCGCAGGTTCGAATCAAATGGTTCAAATGGCCCAGAGCACTATGGGACTTAACATCTGATGTCATCAGTCACCTAGAACTTAGAACTACTTAAACCTAACTAACCTAAGGACATCACACACATCCATGCCCGAGGCATGGCTCGGCTCCAGACTGTAGCGGCTAGAACCGCTTGGCCACAGCGGTCGGCCCAGGTTCGAATCCTGCCTAGGGCATGGATGTGCGTGTTGTCCTTACGTTAGGTAGGTTTAAGTAGTTCTAAGTTCTAGGGGACTGATGACCTCAGATGTTAAGTCCCATAGTGCTCAGAGCCATTTACACACGTGCTCAATAGTCTTTTACCCGAAATACACGCCTATCACTCTGCTCTCGACGTGCTACATAAGGTATGGTCTTCCCCAAATTGCGCTAGCGTATAACATAGATTTTCTTCATTTACTGTACCATTCTGTCAGAATTTGATGTAATCCAGTAAGACTCACACATTTCGTAGTAAATTTTAACCACGTCGTTTTTTTGTATTCGCCGATATTTACACTACTGGCAATTACAATTGCTACACCAAGAAGAAATGCAGATGATAAACGGATATTCATTGGACAAATATATTATACTAGAACTGACATGTGATTACATTTTCACCCAATTTGAGTCCATAGTTCCTGAGAAATCAGTACCCAGAACAACCACATCTGGCCGTAATAACGGCCTTGATGCGCCTGGCCATTGAGTCAAACAGAGCTTGGATGGCGAGTACAGGTACAACTGCCCATGCAGCTTCAACACGATACCACAATTCATCAAGAGTAGTGACTGGCGTATTGTGGCGAACCAGTTGCTCGGCCACCATTGACCAGACGTTTTCACTTGGTGAGAGATCTGGAGAATGTGCTGGCCAGGGCAGCAGTCGTACATTTTCTGTATCCAGAGAGGCCCGTACAGGACCTGTAACATGCGGTCGTGCATTATCCTGATGAAATGTAGGGTTTCGCTGGAATCGAATGAAGGGTAGGGCCACGGGTCGTAACACATCTGAAATGTAACGTCCACTGTTCAAAGTGCCGTCAATGCGAACAAGAGGTGACCGAGACCTGTAACCAATGGCACCCCATTCCATACCGCCATGTGATAGCCAGTATGGCGATTGCGAATACACGTTTCCGATGTGCGTTCACCGCGATGTCGCCAAACATGGGTGGGATCATCATGATGCTGTAAACAGAACCTGGATTCATCCGACAATATGACGTTTTGCCATTCGTGCACCCAGGTTTGTCGTTGAGTACACCATCGCAGGCACTTCCGTCTGTGATGCAGCGTCAAGGGTAACCACAGCCATGGTCTCCGAGCTGATAGTCCACGCTGCTGCAAACGTCGTCGAACTGTTCGTGCAGATAGTTGTTGTCTTGCAAACGTCCCCATCTGTTTACTCAGGGATCGAGACAATCCTTTACAGCTATGCGGATAAGATGCCTGTCATCTCGACTGGTAGTGACACGAGGCCGTTGGGATCCAGCACGGCGTTCCGTATTACCCTCCTGAACCCACCGATTCCATATTCTGCTATCAGTCATTGGATCTCGACCAACGCGAGCAGCAATGTGACGATACGATAAACCGCAATCGCGATAGGCTACAATCCGACCTTTATCAAAGTCGGAAACGTGATGGTACGCATTTCTCCTCCTTACACGAGGCATCACAACAACGTTTCACCAGGCATCACGGTCAACTGCTGTTTGTGTTTGACATATGGATTGGAAACTTTCCTCATGTCAGCACGTTGTAGGTGTCGCCACCGGCGCCAACCTTGTGTGAATGCTCTGAAAAGATAATCATTTGCATATCACGGTATCTTCTTCTTCTCGGGTAAATTTCGAGTCTGTAGCACATCCTCCTCGTGGTGTAGCAATTTTAATGGCCAGTAGTGTATTTTCCAAAATATTTTCGGCTTTGGCAACGAAACCTAATTTCCACAGAATTCCAACCATGTCCCAACAGCAACTTCAATAGAGACACCGGCACAGTAACAGGTGCTTGACAAAGGAGATGACAGAGGAAGACATCACATAGTGTACCACCTGATGCTGGTGGTGGTGCTGAAAGCGACGATGAACAGAGAGTGCAGTGCTAAGTGAAGAGGTTATTCGCTCTCTCGGTAATGTCATAGTGATACAATCCAGCCAGTAAGTTGGCGTCCAGTAGCCATTAAAATGTGGACCTCACCAGCTCCACAGCGATCGCACAGCCTCTGACAACGATGACGGAAGCAGTTATCAAAAGCTTAAGATTCATCAGAGCTAGACAAGGAAAGTTAATGAGACGTTTATGCTGTTTACACCACTGTCATTAAAAACAAGCAAAAAAACATAATAGTAAGTTTACTTCTTGTGCACTAAAGTGCCTTGTATGGTAACGGCACAAGCGCGCAAGAGCAGACTGATTGCTGCACACAGTAATGTTTCGTAGACAACTCTGCCTTTGATTCACGCGGATTTCTTAGAAGTTCCTTGTTGACTAGTGAATTCAAGGAACAGAATTGTAATGGTCAGTGTTAATGGCACTTTTTGTTGTTATCAGGACTCTTACTCATACAGCCTATAAAAAAAAAATTCTTAGAGAATGTCCAATAATAATGGTGAGTTAGACTGAAATGTATACGAAACTTAATAATATTTTTTGTCCTATTCTTAGCATGATCATTTTAGAATGAACACTAGCGCAACTAAATAAAACGGAGGAGAAATCGACAACTATTTTACTGAAGGAGCTGTTCAGGTCGAACGGTGTTTGAAACCAGTTCCTAGGAACTTCCTGTTCAGTGACTGAACCTTTATTTGTACTAACGCATCAAATGCTTTTTTTTCCCCTTCCTTTATAGTTCATTGTTACAAAGTTGATCAGTGGAGCATAAATCAAATGCCAATCATAAATCTTGGCACCTGATATGGTACAGAAAGTTGTGTTGCTTTCGAAACTTTCGAAGAGGTAGAGTTGAAAGCAAGATACACTAAGATACATAACCAAATTTCACAATGCAGAAATCCGTGAATACCATTACTTTAAAATCTTCCAGTTCTTCCTTGGGGCCTTTTTTATGATGTGTAAAAATACTTTTACATCTCATTTATTGGTGAAATCAGCTTCGTATGTTATTCCAGATGGTTCACTGCAAGAACTTTCACAGTATCGTTAAGGAAACACCGGTAGTCCATTTTATTATCCCCGTAATAAAGCACAGAAATAAAAAATAATAATTTTCAAGTAAAAGCTTGTAGCTGGTAGTTAGCCGTGGAAATAAACCAGATAGCGAGCGCGATTGATTAAGTTGGAAAAAACTGGTCGCGAATGTCATTAATACTAAATTGTCGTGACAAGCTGCATTTAAGCATATAAATCGTTTTAGCTATATAGCAATGCAGTTCAGTCCGATGAAGCGTATACTTACGTACCGTTAACACCGTAGATGTATTAGTCAAGGCGCGTAGGGTAGGCGTTTCTGTTGACAGTTGTGAAGAGCCATATAATCGCTAATAATAGATTTGCAGTAGGCGCAGCGCTCCAACAGTCTGGCTGTGGAGCTACTATATGAATATTCGTCTATTACTTTCTCTGAATGAGCTAATAAGAAGTACCATACGAGAGTCATAATTTCCGGACCGCTTAAGGAGTGCATCAGGAAAATATTATACGACCTGAGCATTCAGACGCGTAAACTAGGTAGTGCCTGTTACCTGTAGTTACCTGTATAACGTAAGGCCATGGTCATAACGTGTGCATTTCAGTTATTCGTGGTACTTAGTATGGGTGCAACATGGTTGTTATACACGTGTATAAAATCTCAGTATCACCTGATTACTACGAAAACAAGAGAACGTGGAATTAAAATGATTTTGTTGCAATAAGTTGCAAGTTGTACGCCTCACAAAAGCATATACTGAATGGAATTTTAGTGCCGAATTCAGGTCCGAATATAGTTTAGAAACAAAGAAGATACTGTTGTACCGAAGCGCCTATTTTACTAAATGCTGTGGAACTGTATTGGTATTCACGAGTTGAATTCCTAAAATATTTACAAATTGTTCGTTCTCAGCTTCTTCGCCGAAAAGTGGGAAAAAAAATGTGTGATCGAGTAATGAGGCACGTCATTATGATGACGAGCATGTCTATGTGTAACTCTACGTGGTGTACGTCTGGGAGTATGCGCTATTATGACCTGAAGGAGGTGGGTACACACGTTCAGCTACTCAAATTTGTTGAGAGTTGCAGGCGAGGGAGGATTCAAGTTGAGGAGACTTGAGGGTTTAGGTCGGCAACAAAAATATGGATGGCACACCTCGATGTCAACCCCGCGAATTTTCAAAATGTTTGAAAATGCATTTGTAAAGTCGATAACCTAAGAGCTGTAGATTTGAAATTCCCGGAATGGTAGAGCAGAACAGTTCTGCAACTCTCAGAAAGGCTTGTACTTTCAAAAATTGCTGTCAACCATTGCAAACGCAAACGTTGGTAAAGTTATGTGGTATGAGGTTTGATATATGAGACATCAGTAATGGATAGAATCAACAGCAGCAACTGCAATTCAATCAACATTTCCAATGCTGAAGAAAAAACGAGGTTGCCGCAAAAATGCAGGTAATCAAATTATTTCGTTTTCTATATGGGGCACTAGTGTCGAACTTTGCTCAACATTTTTAACCAAAGCAGTTGAATCCGTTTCATCCCACCCTTTCTCACCATTCTTACAAGGACAAGTAGGCAATTCGAATTTCGCACAATTTTAATTTAATGTGACTGGCATATTTCCTGCCGCACTTCGAATTTTTCACAATTTTTCTGTGAAGTACGGGACTTTTCGGACATTTTCCATGGTCAGAGTGTTCGGCTTCCTTCATCTTTGTCGCAATCAACATAAAAACATCTAAACTGAAACAAAAAGAGAGCTGGATTGAGACCAACAGTGGCATGGACAGTTGGCTGCTTTGCTATGGTCTGGAAACCATCCTACTCCACCGCTAGTGTTGAACAAACTTTATGGACCTACTTAGAAACACGATACTCACATTGTTTGGACCAGTCCCCACTTGTTTAATCAGTGGCTCGACATATAGATAACTGTTGTAGCATCATGTCC
The DNA here is from genome assembly GCF_023897955.1 of Schistocerca gregaria. Classification (NCBI taxonomy): domain Eukaryota; kingdom Metazoa; phylum Arthropoda; class Insecta; order Orthoptera; family Acrididae; genus Schistocerca; species Schistocerca gregaria. The sequence continues at coordinate 558,624,584 of NC_064921.1, forward strand.
TCCACGAGACGATACACGATGACGTGACACGTCCATTCCCCAGAGTTTTGGTATTACGCTTTTTTGATATCGTCGATTAATATTGATGCCTGCTAACATGGCTGCACTCCAGCGATTATACGGTGTTTAAACGTGGGTTCATAGTAACCTTTTCAGTCAACCAGAAGAGAGCGCTACAGAGCATTCTTATACACCATCTTTCTGCAGTTTAATCTAGTGATTGTTACGGTACAATCTTTTACAAAGTCTAAGTTGGAAATCCTGTGCGTCATTTAAGTTTATGATATCAAAAATAGATTCTATGCTCAGGGTGCCAACGGCCTTGCCGTAGTGGTAACAACGGTTGTGTCAGCTCCTCGAAGTTAAGCGCTGTCAGGCTTGGTTAGAATTTGGATGGTGACCGTCTGTCGAGTGCTGTTGGCAAGCGAGATGCACTCAGCCGACTCGAGGCTATTTGAGGAGATATTTGATTAAGAGGTGGCGGCTCCGGTCACGAAAATTGACAACGGCTGGGAGGCGGTGAGCTGACCATACCTCCCTCCTGGGCTGCATTCAGCGACGTCTGTGGTTTGAAGACGATACGGCGGTCGGTCAGTACCATGTGCGCCTTCCGAAGCCTGTTGATGTGCGGTCCTGCCCACTCGTCTCTTGTAGCGTGCCTAAAGGATGCTGCCTCCTCGGAGAGAAAATCGCATTAGTAGCTTTATTACAATAAAGAAAATTGACAATACTTAACTTTGGATTTACAACGAGTTATTGTAGGCGATGGTCGACATGCAAAAAGGACAGTGTCCTTCACTATATACAATGTCCATGTAAGCAATGGATATGGGTGACGGATAGCTGCTGCACAAGCGTCCGTCTTCTAATGTGCGGCCGAGATTGGCAGGAGCGGCGCTTATATGCTCTTCGGATAGAGGCCGCTCCTGTCGTGGTGCTGTTCTCGTAAGCTGGCTATTGGCTGACGTCTCACAGTCTTCTCTGCTCTTGCGTTCTTTGTCCTCGTTCCGCCCCTCGTAGTCACGACGGAACAGTTCAGACGGAGTCACTCTCGAGATAAAAACTCGTTGTTTCCTGTGGTATTAAATGGGACCTAGCAAATACATAAACACATTCAGTAGTATTGCTCTTTAGTGAGAATACTTTTTGAAAAATATGCTGAAAGCACAATAATACAGTACAATCTCATTTTTAACGGTTTTGAAACAATGATAATATTGATGGCTTTTCCCTGTAGCAGTGTGTGTTAGAAGCTACCACATTTTTAAGGAATTGTCAACTTACCATGAGAACCACACAGAGCGTGCAGGCTGTTCTGCTACATGAAGTCGCGTACATTAGCCATGCAATGTCTTCATAACTACAATATGAAGAGCGTCGGTGCAGGCTATTTAGAGGCGATTAAAAGTGCATGAAATAGCTGACTCCATGTATTTACCTAAGTAAACAAGATATTATAAAACGTTTGTGGTTTACGATACACTTCGAATCAACTACGAGATAGGTTGATGAGAAACAGACGCTTCATTTGTTGAACACCGACTACAAACACTTAGAAGGGGATGTAACGGAAAATGTAAACATTTATTTAAAAAATCATGACACTCATATTTGTTATTGTTGTGGTCTTCAGTCCTGAGACTGATTTGATGCAGCTCTCCATGCTACCCTATCCTGTGCAAGTTATTTCATCTCCCAGTACCTACTTCAACCTACATCCTTCTGAATCTGCTTAGTGCATTCATCTCTTGGTCTCCCTCAACGATTTTTACCCTCCACGCCGCCCTCCAGTGCTAAATTTGTGATCCCTTGATGCCTCAGAACATGTCCTACCAACCGATTCCTTCTTCTCGTCAACTTGTGCCACAAACTCCTCTTCTCCCCAATCCTATTCAATACCTCCTCATTAGTTATATGATCTACCCATCTAACCTTCAGCATTCTTCTGTACCACCACATTTCGAAAGCTTCTATTCTCTTCTTGTCCAAACTAGTTATCGTCCATGTTTCACTTCCATACATGGCTACACTCCATAAAAATACTTTCGGATACGACTTCATGACAAATGTATACTCGATGTTAACAAATTTCTCTTCTTCAGAAACGCTTTCCTTGCCATTGCCTGTCTACATTTATATCTTCTCTACTTCGACCATCATCTGTTATTTTGCTCCCCAAATAGCAAAACTCCTTTACTACTTTAAGTGTCTCATTTCCTAATCTAATTCCTTCAGCATCTCCCATTTAATTCGACTACATTCCATTATCCTCGTTTTGCTTTTGTTGATGTTCATTTTATATCCTCTTTTCGAGACACTGTCCATTCCGTTCAACTGCTCTTCCAAGTCCTTTGCTGTCTCTGACAGAATTATCAACGTAAAAATCGAAAATTCTCCATGTGCAAAGCAAAAGAGTTGTTTTTTAACGGAAAAATATAATAACTTATGCAGGATTAATATTGTGCCAGAAATTTGATTTTTTAATTTTTTTATGGGCTTTTTATGAGAAGACGTAACTCGAATCCTAATCATGTAACTAAACTGAAAAGTTTATTGTAGTGTCTAGAGAAGGTTATAAGGCCGCTGAACTCCAATTTTTAAATTATTGTACAAATCGTGTCACTAACAGAGTTTTTAATTTTGCGAATCCCAAATTAGCTTTTTTTCTACATTAAATCAACCAATAATCAGAACGTAGTTGTAGGATCTCGTATTTTTTATTCCTAGGGAGGCAGCAACACGTTGCCAACAGTTTCTGAAAATTTCATAGCATTAGCTCATATACTTTTTGAGAAAATCTTATAACGTAAAAAATGTAGAATAGAGAAAATGAGGTTCAAAGATTTTCTTCTCATATTTATTCACTTAATAAGCTTACCTCAATTTTAAAATCTTCCATACTGATATTACTCATCCTACAGGTTTCTCTTCTCTTCTCTTCGAATCTGCCTGGTCTGTATTTGCAGGTAACACACTGATCTGTTAGCCTTTTTAATCTTGCTCTTGCCGTAGGTGTAAAATTTTGTTGTTATAAACATACCAGGACCTATACCAACTCTCTTCTGCACTTCAGTTCTGTTATTATTTCCGTTATTGTATCATAAAACTGCATCGTTGACAACTGTTTTGAGTATTCCACAGAACGCCCTTTTTGAGTAACTAATCCAGATTCAATTATTGGGGCTTCCATTTGCATATTGTGTCTTCCGTGAAGACCCTTCCTCAATAAATCAGGGTCTGCAACAAACCTAAATGTGACAGTTTCTTTCAGGTTAAGCCTGCCTTTTCCTCCTAGTGGTTTTCCATCCTCAAGTACTTCACCTTTCTTCTCTTTCAGCAGCGACGAAGCCTACCACCAAGCACCTTTCGGATGTGGCCATCATATTCCAACTTTCCTATTGTTGTATCGTACGGATTTTTATCTGTTACAGCTTTAAACGAAGAGAAGTAACCATTACCAATGTATTTACACTACTGGCCATTAAAATTGCTACACCACGAGGAGGATGTGCTACAGACGCGAAATTTAACCGACAGGAAGAAGATGCTGTGATATGCAAATGATTAGCTTTACAGAGCATTCACACAAGTTTGCCGCTGGTGGCGACACTTACAACGTGCTGACATGAGGAAAGTTTCCAACCGATTTCTCATGCACAAACAGCAGTTGACCGTGATTGCCTGGTGAAACGTTGTTGTGATGCCTCGTGTAAGGAGGAGAAATGCGTACCATCACGTTTCCGACTTTGATAAAGGTCGGATTGTAGCCTATCGCGATTGCGGTTTATCGTATCGCCACGTTGCTGCTCGCGTTGGTCGAGATCCAATGACTGATAGCAGAATATGGAATCGGTGGGTTCCGGAGGGTAATACGGAACGCCGCGCTGGATCCCAACGGCCTCGTATCACTAGCAGTCGAGATGACAGGCATCTTATCCGCTTGGCTGTAACGGATCGTGCAGCCACTTCTCGATCCCTGAGTCAACAGATGGGGACGTTTGCAAGACAACAACTATCTGCACAAACAGTTCGACGACGTTTGCAGCTGCATGGACTATCAGCTCGGAGACCATGGTTACGGTTACCCTTGACGCTGCATCACAGACGGGAGCGCCTGCGATGGTGTACTCGACGACGAACCTGGGTGCACGATTGGCAAAACGTCATTTTGTCGGATGAATCCAGGTTCTGTTTACAGTATCATGATGGTCGCATCCGTGTTAGGCGACATCGCGGTGAACGCACATTGGAAACGTGTATTCGCCATCGCCATACTGGCTATCACATGGCGGGATGGAATGGGGTGCCATTGGTTACAGGTCTCGGTCACCTCTTGTTCGCATTGACGGCACTTTGAACAGTGGACGTTACATTTCAGATGTGTTACGACCCGTGGCTCTACCCTTCATTCAATCTCTGAGAAACCCTACATTTCAGCAGGATAATGCACGACCGCATGTTGCAGGTCCTGTAGAGGCCTTTCTGGATACAGAAAATGTTCGACTGCTGCCCTGGCTAGCACATTGTCCAGACGTCTCACCAATTGAAAACTTCTGGTCTGGCTGAACAAATGGCTCGTCACAATACGCCAGTCACTACTCTTGATGAACTGTGGTATCATGTTGAAGCTGCATCGCCATCCAAGCTCTGTTTGACTCAACGGCCAGGCGCATCAAGGCCGTTATTACGGCCAAAAGTGGTTGTTCTGGGTACTGATTCCTCAGGATCTATGCACCCAAATTGCGTGAAAAGGTAATCACATGTCAGTTCTAGTATAATATATTTGCTTAATGAATACTCGTTTATCATCTGCATTTCTACTTGGTGTAGCAATTTTAATGGCCAGTAGTGTAGTATATCTAACACGATACTGGTCCGAAGATCTGGAGAACATACTCACAACTGCAGCAGCCCCATGCCACAACATGAGCCACCATAATTTTTAGAGCATCCTACTGCATGCTTTTTTTGCCACAGTTTGATTGTTGGACGTTTTCCTTGTTGCGCAGTTGTGGCAGTGTTTCTACATCTAAAGTTTACCTATCAATACTAATTACAGATCCAACTTGTAACGCCCCAACGACGACCTTAAAGTCAATTAAGAAAGAACATGAAGTAGGGAAAGTTATTTTGGCAGTTACGACATCCTTGCCGATGAGCTAACACGAAAGGGTTAGTCAACAACCACATTGTACACCACTGAGCATATTTGTTAGCGAAAGAGAAAGAAGAATCATCACCAATGGGCTAAGGTTAGTCAACAAACACATTGTACACCACTGAACATATTTGGTAGCGAAAGAGAAAGAAGAATCATCACCAATGGGCAAATATCCATGTGACAAATGTGAAATTAAAATCTCAAAAGTAAAGTCCAAAGTAATGTCATCAGACATAACTTTTATGTGGAAGAGAGTTGTAAGCGCAACGAAGAAATTCAATGCGCCCACAGTGCTCTTCCACAGAAGAAGACACTTGCTATAACACATCCAGTGCACACCTACGAGAGCAGTTCTGATCTGAATTATTGAGATTGCGCATAGTGACGAGATTGTTTTCGAGTTTAGAAGTGTTTGTTGCGTGACGGGATTCACGGCTTAAGACACTGATATTATAAACTGAGACAGAAATAGATACTCTCATTTAACCGTGCATTACGGGTTAATTGAAATCTAATAACGGAGTTAGTGAACATTGGACTTGACTTTAAATTAGTTGGACCTTAAGGAGAAGTGAACATTCTGTGAAAGAATACACGCCATTAATCTTGAGTAGGGCCCAAGTACACGACATCAGGAAGATAAAACAATTACGCTAAAGTGTTGAGTTGTGGTAATTGCCTAGAAACTATAACTCAATCAGACTGGCTTAACCAAACTATTCCGTGTGCGTGTGGTGCGGGAGTTATAAGTATTTAGTGACAAAATAACAAACTGTTCGTTACCAGTTAAATACCTGGTGTGGACCACATCATTAAATATTTAGATAAATGACTAAATCAACGTCTATTCAGGAAAGACTATTTCATTGAAGTGCAAGTATTCACATCATTAGTTGAAAATTGAACTTTAAAATATATTCCTATTACGACCCAATCTTACAAAGACTGAATCAAAGAGTATCTCAGGATCTCGCTGCATACCAGCACAACAATTCCATAGCAAAGAGACAACAGCGCAAGGAAAAACTGTTAACCTAAATATTTCCTCGCAATCAGTGGTGTGTGCTATGCGAACGAGAGAACAATTAATAACTACTGCAAATCCGGGCAATTAACAATACAATATTAGTAATAAAAAGCATCAATCATACGAGACCGTATAAGTGGGAACGCTGCGGAATTTTGAGATACAACGACTACGCGAGGAACGCCTTTTCGGAAGTTTTTCTGGTTTTTTTCTCCCATTAATCTATGGGGGCTTACGTTATATCGCATCGTGTCTCTACTCTGCCGTGAGGGCTGTGGCAGTAGCAGCTCTACCGTGTCGACTACATCAGCACGCAGTTGCAGTCCGGGGCCACGCGCCACAAACTCTATACATAGATGTGTAACCCCTTTCCATCCAGGTCCCATCTACTTACACACACAGGTCAGTAAAATTTCTAGGAGATTCATTGTCATGAATGTCTACCCCAGGATCTATTTCTTTTTGGTTTATCTCCACCAATTCCTCCTCTGATTTTTTCATTGATACTTTGACAGCGTCGCATACAGCATCGGACTTTTCTTTATGTATTTTTTCAAACCGTGCACTAGGTTGAGGCATGTTCAGTAAACCACACAATAAATTACCTCCTCCCTTGCCCTGCCCAAGGCATCTCACAGCGTATGTTAACTTAAAGTTCGTTTCATAGGTGCCAATGTCTTTTTTTTGGAAGAGGAAAATGAAAATTCATAGTCACACGAATTACAAATTAATTTAACATCACAGGCTATTCCCACTCTTCTTTCTTCAACAACAGTCATGCATTCCGTATTTTTATAGCTAACTCATGATCATGAAAACTTTATAGCCTGACAGAGAAGCTGTAAATCAATAAGTCTGAATCAGTGGAATCCATATCAACATCATTCACGCACCAATACAATTTTCCTTTTCCAAGTTTCGATGCTGAAGCTGAGAGCTTACGTTCTTCATTTCGAGCTGCTTCCTCTTTTTTGTTGGTAAACCGATTTCCATGAAACCACCGTTTCTTAAACATAGTTTTTCCACCACCCGTTATGCATAAATCTGACTTCCACGTAAAGGTTTGCGAATTCAACCTTCCACCTACTAATATGTGTTAGTATTGTCAAAACGTTAATAAACCACATGCAAGAAAGTTTTCAGGCAAAAATATAGATGTCAGCCAGAGATATAGGTGTCAGATAAAGATATCGACAGAAAATAACTTTCACGCTGACAAAAATTCCGCTGAAGCAAGTAGTCTGAAAAGGTGAGAGTGGCCACCAGCGCAGAGTTAATCAGTTTAATAATTTAAGGGCATTTCTAAAGCAACTATCACGATGAAATTCACACACAGCATAGATTAAACTATGTAGATCAATAAAATAATATTTTCGAAAAATCGATTTTTTGAACCAAAATCCATTACATTCCCCCTTCAGAAAAATAATTTTTAAGCGAAAAGTCTCCTGCAAAATCCGTGGGTCAGTTTCTTACTGCGCATGTCACGTCAGGACCAGCACCTTACGTCAGGAACGAAACATGAGAAAAAGCATTTGATTTTACATGCTAGTGTTTCTTGGAATTCAAAGCGGACTCTTCACACTAATTATCCGGCAAAGATCACAGTAGCAACTGCTGGGTTCAACACGACTCTTGTGCATCTATTGTTCACAAAATCTAAAAACGAAAAAATCGATTTCAAATGGAATATTTCTTATTTGAAGAAGAAAGTGGTTGGGTAGTGGAAAAACAAAAGGTCTTGAAGTATGAAACATTGGAACATTCACTCTTCCCAGCGGCCCTGAATTCTTTCGACTTCCACCTATGTCTGCAGTAGAAAATCTTGTAAAGGTCGTTGAACTGCTTATGGCAGTCGTAGATTGGCCTGTTGAGGACTTTGTAAGATGGTACCATGCTTCAGGGATGGAATCTAATGATTGTAAAACGTTAGTCATCATTCTTTGAACTAAAAGGGGCTAAACTGAAAAATAAGCATGAATTTCAGATACTGTATGAAATTTTTTGCTATAAATAATTATCTATTAGCCCCCATATGTCTTCCAGCAGAGATACTACTTAGTCTAGAAAATACCGGTGTCTGTCCGCTTTCCATTTTCTTTTTTGTCACTTACATCACTCTTTGTCACCCTTTTCCAGCGATAATCAGATTCTTTTACTTCACTTTCTTATGATGCCTCGGAAATATTGAACAGATATGCCATCTACTTATTATCATCTTAATTAGTCGTGAACACATACTGAGGCCGCCAAAACCTAAATTGCAAGAACAGATTCAGTAGCAGTCACATACATAAAATTTTTTGGTTCATTGTTTAACTTTTTGTGTAACTGTTCATGAAGCTTACAGTTACTTAGATTTTGAACTCTTCAATACCTGTTTCAAATTTTTTGCTGATTCTAGCTACTGCCTCAAGATGCCCGTGTCTGTGACTCTTTACGTTAGCAAAAACAAGGAGGAGTAGCGTTAGGTGGTAAACTTGCCTTTTCGGACGATATTGTTAGAACGTCATTTATTCCAATTCTAAATTCGTTTGTATAAATCATATGTATTATAGTTTTTTCTCTTTGATTTCATTTTCAGTAATTATCGGGACTATAATGAAAATTATGACTCCTACGTAGGGACATAACGATCAGCGTTTGTACTAGCAACTTATTTATGGGACAAGATTTGTGCTGTCGAGTAACTTTGTGGTTCAAATCCACCACGAATAATCCCGTATAGATTCTATGGAGGAAACAAACGAAATTCGTTCACAAAGAGATACTGAGTAGTTGCAGAAGCCATTACTGATGAATGTTATCCATTGTATCCATACTCTTGATACGCTAGTATTACAGTACGGCGGGAGAACCTGGGTGAAATTAACTGCTGCTCAAGCTGGATGGACGCGGGATAGCTTGAAGCTTTTAGTTAACTAACGGGGCATTCATTGGTGTCCGGCTTTTAATCCGGGGCAGCATCATGTTCTAACTTCTCATCGATGATCAGCACACTGTGTAGTGTACAAATACTGAAAGCTCTCCGTTTCCACATTCCGGAGGTTTTCTTGGTGTTGTAACCGAAATCTCGTGTCGCACGTTAGAGCGAAATCCCGTCCACGTGTCGTCTTAAGGCAGTGGGCATTTCCACAAACTGCAGTGAGCCCAGTAATAAAATTTCTGCACGTTACTACGATTACGTTCCTTAGTTATATAGCTATATATTAGCTATTACTCCTATATTAGCTATTAATCTGCTTTCCTCTCGTCTGCAGAAATAATTATTTGGTTTATGTTTTACACGACTGCAAAAAACATTACGCTATCATGAAATTCCTTGATGCAGATTCAGTGAGCGAATTTCTTGTACAATTTTCATCTATGCTAAATGAATTTAGGTGTTAAATAAATTGTCGTCATGAACAAGTCCCCTAAGTAATGTGACTGAGTGGCGTCAGCAATCTACCCCCAGGTGATCTCGAAATGTGATGTTCGAAGAAAATTTGTCATGTCTTCCCGGCTCTCCAAGTCAAAGTTTGAAACGTTAAAAAAAAAAAAAAACATTCAAGGTTCTTGAATTTTATTGTAGAATTATTTCGCACCGTGTGTCCTTCGGTACAAGTATGGCACGTGTCAGTCGTCGTGTGTTCCTTTACAAATATACCATGGGAAATTAATCAAAGACATAGTCAATTACGATTGCAATTAGCACGGGATTATCGAAATTGGGCAGTAGGTTATTCGAAACGTGTCGCCTGGCCGGATAAGCCGCGTTTCTTATTACAGCATGTCGACGCATGTTTCCGGATGCAGCGTCATACAGGCGAACGACTGCTCAACATATGCACCGTGTCAGGGAAGCAGGTCGGTGAGGCCAATATTATGCTATGGGAGACATTTACCTGGGCTCCCATCAGAGCCGTGGTAATAATCGAAGGCACCATGACGGCCATAGACTACGTGCACTTTATCGCGAACCAGCTGCATCCATACATGCTTGATGTTTTCCAAAAGAACAACAGGGTACCTGTCGGTATCACAAGCTCTCAATAATATTACAGTGTCTTGATTAGCATGATAAGGAACTCACATTGATGTCTTGGTCTCCAAAATCTCTTGATTACAACCAAATGTAGCATATTTGTGATGCTATCGGACGCCAGTTCTCATCCGTAAACGATCAGCTCGTGATCTCGGAAATATCCTGACCCAGTGCGACAACATCTTATATCACATACCTCCAGGAAGCTACCAAGGACGTGGAGAAGCCATGTAACGCAAAATAACTTCTGTGTTGCATTCTGTAGATAGACCAAAACACTATTCATCTGGTGAACAGAACATTTTGCATCGTGTATACACATATATCTACAAAATAGCGGTATTATTTCCCTGAATGACGAATCGTCCGAGGAAAACTATTCCGAGAAGTCCGTTTACTTGTTTCTCTTTGGTGTCAGTTCACAATCAAATGGCTGCTAATGGTCTGTTGGGACAGCAAAACGCAATGCCTCTCGTAACCGAAGACGGCGGTCGTAAATACTAAACATACATGAAACAACGTTTAACTACCAACAAAGTGTCGTTTCAGCTTGTAATTTTCTTGACCCAAGGGAAAGCCATAAAAGGAAGGAATCCAAATGATACAGTATCTAGAATACAATAGTTGGCCACGGTTTTATTGCGCTTTGTGAGAGATGTTAATAGCCTTTGCCTCGTAGACAGGAAGATCTCGCTGTTGTTGACACAGAAATACCTTCTGCTCATACATAGAGTTTCCTGAAGAAATATAGGTCGTCAAGTATATGCATACTGTCCGGATCGATGGTCTGTTGCAATACTAGCGAAACGATTCAATTATACTTAACATAAATAATTACGGAGATCATGCACGTGATGTTCACTTTCTACGTTTAGGGTTGTAAACCCTCGGGGGTACTTGTAACATATAGATTGTATATGTGTGGTCGCCTCATGTCCTCTCACGCCTACAAACGATTGAAACAACTCTGCCATCGATACGCTGCAGCTTGAGAATTCCATAGAACGAAATATAGCTTTGTGGTTTTACTTCAGTTTAGAAAATCAGACCAATTATTCGTGTTGCGATACCACTAGAATGAATCAGAAATTCAATACCGTAAATTTTATTCTCGAAACATACGTAGAGCGCAAAATATTTATATAAATATGAAGTACAAAATGCCAGTTCCAATCTTAAATGTAATTTCTAGATTGTCAGAAGTTATATCAGTTGCTTTAGACCGCGCCTCCTTTTATTAGACGGACAGAAAGTTGGCTGATCCTGATTAGCAGTGAACAATAGAAGATCCTGGCTGGCTCTTTCAGAAAAAAGCTCAATCGGCAAGCAAATAGAACTCAACACATTTTCTGTGAGTGTTTCCCTATCCGCCGAAGAACCAAAGTGCGCTTATAACATGTCGAAGCAAGGATAGCACATTACTGCCCCGAAATTTGCTCGTTGGAGCGTTCGACGATGTGCAGATGGTGTACATGACAGGCCTATAATTCTCTGCGTAGACGGTGGACGCAATATGACGTTCACAAACCCCTACGGCTGAAATTACTCAGAACAATACAGAAAACTAGTCAAGATTTCTGTTTGCAGGAACAGAAAATCGATTCAAGTATTCGCTTCCGTAAAGAAGCACTTCAGTGAGTGTCAGACTCGAGTAAACAGAATAACAACTCTATTCACAGAGAATCGACTTGATGCGCTCTCTGAGGCGAAATCTATACTTCTCAAAATCTTACTGCCAGATTGTCCCTTGTGGCTTTCGCTAGCGATATGTCTAGGTCGATCCCTGGAGGGAAGTGTCTTTGATCGATCTCTGGGGGAAGGAGCGTCCACACCATACGTCTGGTCCCACCTGGACATGCCACGTCTATGTTAGCGCTCAGGTGACGAATCCCAGTGACCGTTCCAAAAACATTACCTCCCAGTACGTGGGTCACAGATCTGATGGTCAGTCACGTGAAGCTCATAATCCTTTCCGAAGTGTTTCTGGAAGTTTCCATTTCCCATCGTTCATCCTTAGCGCTCCGCCAATCAAACATGCATCTCTGTTTTTCAGTGGGCCCCAGCGCTAACCGGGAGGAGATCCGTCAGAGGTCAGCTCGTGACCATGGTCTGTGACCCCTTTGCGCTTTCTCCAAATTTTTTTCGTTCCGCGTGAGGGCTACTTCCCACCCACAGTGTTTGCACTACAGAGCTTCTACGGCGTCCAGTGTTGTAAACTGCCATCTCCTCGCTCTGCACTCTCTCAGGGCAATAAAGATCCACCTCTGCATAACTTGACAACTCTCTTCCAGCCCTTCTTCTGAGGAACGCATTTCCCATACCGAACTTTCTGTCGGTGCTCAGCTCCAATTGACTCCTTACTGTCAGAAAAAAGTGGATCAGTTGCGATAAAATGATATATGCATATGAATGAAGTATTCCATGCATTCCTGCATACAAGATCCTAAATTTTGCTATACAAACTGGACCCAAGTAAAAGACCTGAAATTGATTGCTTAATTATTTAAGTATAGAAATGTACTGCCTATAAATCGTCGAAAAATAACAGGAAATCAATTGTTGTCGTGGTCTTCAGTCCTGAGACTAGTTTGATGCAGCTCTCAATGCTACCCTATCCTGTGCAAGTTACTTCATCTCCCAGTACCTACTGCAAACTACATCCTTCTGAATCTGCTTAGTGTATTCATCTCTTGGTCTCCCTCTACGATTTTTACCCTCCACGCTGCCTCCTCCAATGCTAAATTTGTGATCCCTTGCTGCCCATGTCTTACCAACCGGTCACTTCTTCTTGTCAAGTTCTGCCACAAACTCCTCCCCAATTCTATTCAATACCTCCTCATTAGTTATGTGATCTACCCAACTAATCTTCAGCATTCTTCTGTAGCACCACATTTCGAAAGCTTCTATTCTCTTCCTGTCTAAACTATTTATCGTCCATGTTTCACTTCCATAGATGGCTACACTCCCTATGAATACTTTCAGAAACGACTTCCTGACACCTAAATCTACACTCGATGTTAACATATTTCTCTTCTTCAGAAACGCTTTCCTTGCCATTGCCAGTCTACATTTTATATCTTCTTTACTTCGACCATCATCAGTTATTTTGCTCCCCAAATAGCAAAACTCCTTTACTACTTTAAGTGTCTCATTTCCTAATCAAATTCCCTCAGCATCTCCCGACTTAATTCAACTACATTCCATTATCCTCGTTTTGCTTTTGTTGATGTTCATCTTATATCCTCCTTTCAAGACTCTGTCCATTCCGTTCAACTGCTCTTCCAAGTCCTTTGCTGTCTCTGACAGAATTACAATATCATCTGCGTACCTCAAAGTTTTCATTTCTTCTCCATGGATTTTAATACCTACTCCGAATTTTTCTTTTGTTTCCTTTACTGCTTGCTCAATATACAGATTGAATAACATTGGGGAGAGGCTACAACACTGTCTCACTCCCTTCCCAACCACTGCTTCCCTTTCACGTCCCTCGACTCTTATAACTGCCATCTGCTTTCTGTACAAATTGTAAATAGCCCTTCGCTACCTGTATTTTACCCCTACCACCTTTAGAATTTGAAAGAGAGTATCCCAGTAAACATTGTCAAAAGCTTTCTCAAAGTCTACAAATGCTAGAAACGTAGGTTTGCCTTTCCTTAATCTTTCCTCCAAGATACGTCGTAAGGTCAGTATTGCCTCACGTGTTCCAATATTTCTACTGAATCCAAACTGATCTTCCCCGATCTGTAAAGAATTCGTGTTAGTATTTTGCAGCTGTGACTGATTAAACTGATAGTTCGGTAATTTTCGCATCTGTCAACACCTGCTTTCTTTGGGATTGGAATTATTGTTTTTTCTTGAAGTCTGAGGGTATTTCGCCTGTGTCACACATATTGCTCACCAGATGGTAGAGTTTTGTCAGGACTGGCTCTTCCAAGGCCTTCAGTAGTTCTAATGGAATATTGTGTACTCCCGGGGCCTTGTTTCGATTTAGGTCTTTCAGTGCTCTGTCAAACTCTTCACGCAGTATCGTATCTCCCATTTCATCTTCATTTACATCCTCTTCCATTTCCATAATATTGTCCTCAAGTACATCGCCCTTGTATAGACCCTCTATATACTCCTTCCACCTTTCTGCTTTTCTTTCTTTGGTTAGAACTGAGTTTCCAACTGAGCTCTTGATATTCATACAAGTGGTTCTCTTTTCTCCAAAGGGCTCTTTAATAATAAGGTAGGCTGTATCTATATTACCCCTAGTGCGATAAGCCTCTATATCCTTACATTTGTACTCTAGCCATCTCTGCTTAGCAATTTTGCTCTTTATGTAGATCTCATTTTTGAGAAGTTTGTATTCCTTTTTGCCTGCTTCATTTACTGCATTTTTATATTTTCTTTCATCAATTTAATTCAATATTTCTTCTGTTACCCAAGGATTTCTACTAGCCCTCGTCTTTTTACCTACTTGATCCTCTGCTGCCTTCACTACTTCATCCCTCAGAGCTACCCACTATTCTTCTACTGTACTTCTTTCCCCCTTTTCTGTCAATTGTTCCCTTATGCTCTCGCAGAATCTCTGTACAACCTCTCGTTCTTTCAGTTTATCCAGGTCCTATCTGCTTAAATTCGCTCCTTTTTGCAGTTTCTTCAGTTTTAACCTACAGGTCATAACCAATAGATTGTGGTCAGAGTCCACATCTGCCCCTGGAAATGTCCTACAATTTAAAACCTGGTTCCTAAGTCTCTGTCTTGCCATTATATAATCTACCTGATACCTTTTATTATCTCCGGGATTCTTCCAAGTATACAACCTTCTTTTATGATTCTTGAACCAAGTGTTAGCTATGATTAAGTTATGCTCTGTGCAAAAGGAAATCAGTAACGAACACGAAATATCAAAAATTAATACTCCGGAGCGACCAGAGAGGAACGACCACCTAGAACTAGTTGTAGGGAAGAAGTATATACCAGTAAGATTCATTGAGAGGACGCATGAAGCGCAACTCATCCAGCATCAATAGTGGACCCTTTTCAAGCAGGATTAATAGAGCAGGCAGTAAATAGTCAAAGGAGAGTGGCACATTAGGTCATGAGTTCATTTAGGAGGAGGAAGGATGTCCATCAAACACAAATGGAAAATACTGTACTACAAGAAGGACATTGTGAATCGGGAAAGGGATGGAGATTGGGTTCTGTTCCAAAATGTGCAAGGGAACATGATACATCCTCCCATATAAATGTCGTGAAATGAGCACCATGGGAAAATGAGAAAAAATAGAGCTTATACATAGGCTTGCAGAAGGTTCTTTTTCCTAAACACAGGGAGAAAGGGAATGGTAGTAGCACCATAAGTACGCTTCACTAGACACGGTGTGGCTTGCGAAATACGGATGAAGACAAGATATCAGTCATAACTGAGGTATATAGAGTAATTTCTATTCATTGCGATTCCGGGTAGAATGATTATGTAAATATTTTTATTTGGGCGCATACTGATGTGCGTTGAACGAATCCTGAGGAAGTGCAGTTGATGTATTACCACTTTTTGCTCTTAACTTCACTCACATTTTCATATTTGCTTACGTGACTGTATCGCTTGTACACACATACATACGCACACACACACACACATATATATGGTGTCCCATTTATCTTGACCACCCTAAATAACTGTTTGTACACATGTAAACTACAAAATATTTCAAGCAAATGATCTTTAGCGGTCAGGGGAATATCACTCAGAATGATTGCCTTCGTTGTAGCTTTGTTTTTTTGCAAAGATATGAACAGCGCTATGACTTTTTTTAAATAGCATCCTGTATTTTTTATTCTGTAATTCATTTCCTCTCCTAAAGATCTAGTCAAAAATGTATCACAATGTACCATTCACTGAAACACAACGTTATTAATTACGCAACACTACATTGACTTTGAGCCTGGGATCACAAACTCCTCCACTTGCTACAATTGTCAGGACAGAAATGAAAACAAAGCAAAATCATAACACAAAATTGACTTTGACTCTCCTATACCATTGCCCAGGTGTAGATCATTCAAAGGTGCCCATACATTTTTCTGTGGTGCACTCGTTGAATGAAAGAATTATTTACTGCTTCCAGTGTTGCCTGCTGAAGAGAATTACAAGCAAGCACGATACCTTCCTACATGTCCTCTAGAGTTATTGGAAAATCACGATAGACATCGTCTTTAATGCATCCCCAAAGAAAAAGTCCAAGACGTAAGCCCTATTCCGAAAATGGTTTCCGAGATACAGCATTTTTTATATCACTTTTGTACGTTTTTCTTGAATAACTCGAAAACGCACCCTGCAGACAAAACATGTCGCAGTACAAAATATATTAAAACATATTAAATTTTATATCATATTAAAAATATTAAAATATATTAAATTATAATATAGATTGTACTAAATGTTTTAAAACATATTAAATTACAAGGAAAAAAGGTTCTATTCAGTTTTTTCTCTGGAACTATTGGTTTGGGCGAGGAGAGCGCGAAAATGTTGAAAAACGTGCTTGACACGCATGCGCTGTAGCTTACGTAGTTTTTGTAGGTCAATTGGAGGTAGTTTCCCGTCTTGATAGACCACAAGTGTCCTGTATCAAACTGTTCGTCTCAACTTGCTACCTCAATATGCTACCTCTAATTGGCGTACTAAAAGTACATAAGCTACAGAGCAAGTGAGGTGAGCGAGTTCTTTAACATTCTTGAGCTCTGTTCGCACAAACCATTAGTTCTAGAGAAAAAACGAATAGAATCTTTTTTGTAGGAAATTTAATGTAGTTTAATTTTGTACTGCAACACATTTTCGCTGGACGGTGTGGTTTTCGAGTTATTCAAGAAAAACGTACAAAAGTGATATTAAATGTGTTCTATCTCAGAAACCATTCGGAATTGGGCATACGTCCATATGAAGTTTTTTTGTTCCGAATCACTAATACTATCACCCCTCAAACCATATACCTTTCCTCCTGACTCACCCTGTATATACAGGGTGTATCATAATTAATGGCGTACACGCATACAGTTGAAAGTACACGATACTGGAAGCAAAAAAGGCTGAGTAAACATAGCACTTATTCATTAGAAGAGTTAAGTTTCAAAGTAGCAAACATGAACAGGTGCTCACAGCACTTAAGGAATGCATTTAGAGTACATGTTTACCGGATTTTTTTCTTGTTTTGGTCCTTACTACCAGTTCCAAAAATATGGAAAGCAAAGAACTTGCATAGAAGAGATTTGTTTCACAGTATCGAATCTGAAAAAGTGGTCGTAGCTCTTAAGGTATGCTTTTTCATCCGTACCTCTAGCGAATTTAGCCCTGCAGTTTCATCTGAATTCTGATGAAACTTCTAATTATGGGGGTAACTAAATTTCTTTTCGTGAAAAAGAAATGTCGATGGGTACTGTCCGTTTCTCCACAATTTCATGCGATGCTTCTCTTGAGGACGTTAAATCTGTCTTTGGTACCGACCGGTGTGGCATGAACTTCGGCTACCAAAATTATTGTCGCGCTCCGCTGCTCATTCTCACTATGTGGTTGATGCACTGAGCAACGAAAATAAGATGCACTTTCTACCCATACTCTTAAGGTATTCCCAGTTAAATAACATCAGAAAAGAAATACCAACAAGTCGTTTTTGGATATTTGTACATGTCACGCGTTCTCATCTTAACCCCCCGCCCCCCATCGCTAGAGAGAGCAGGGGTCCTTACTCGCACAGTATTTCTATGCGAATAATAAGTCATGTATATACCAAATTTGGTTGAAATTTCTACGGGCATTCCTGTAGCCTTTCGACACCAAACCTTCGGCCAAGTGGCTAATAGGGATTTTAAAGGCACATCTGTGGTAAGAGTGGATTTTACGCACAAAATATTTGAAAAGTAATACATAAATAAAGTATCAATTAAAAATTAAGTACTATGTACGGTTGAATCGACTGTAGGATAAAACAGCAGAAACAACTGTAGAATTACGTCCCTCAATTTGTTTTTGTGAGGGGGAAGAAACCTTTTTGTTTTAGAAGCGAACAAAGAAGAGCACTTTTCTGTAGTTACCGCAGATTTAGAGGGCACACCGCCATTGTCAATTATATTTTGCAGAGGCGCCATCAACATAACGACAGCCTCTCCTGTATGTTTACGTTTCATGAAGCCAAACTGATCTAACACATCATCAGATTTCTTTCCATTCTTTTGTATATTGTTCTTGTCAGACAGTTGGATGCATGAGCTGACTTGCACTAGTCAGCGTTTGCAATCTTCAGAATAGTGTAGATGATATTTTTCTGAAAGATGGTATCACCAGTCTCATACATTCTAAACACCACCTTGAGCAATCGTTTTGTTGATGGAATGTTGTTTATCCCTTCTGCCTTAGCTTATGTTAAGTCTTTTAAAGATCTTTTCAATTCTGTTTCTGATACTGCGTCCCCTATCTCTTCATCTATGTGCACATCCTTCTCAATGTCTATTCTTTTAAATCTGCTAGCAATATGAAAACTCGATTGGGCTGCTCGTTTGTTGAATGGTGTTTGTCATTTATCACATGTGAAATTTCGACAAGCTGAAGTAATAAAATAAGACTCAAAAGTTTACAAAGGAAAAGCTCTTAGTTTGGGGACAAGGAAGAAGGATTTTTAGTGAATCATGAATGTATGAGAAAGAATCTAGTTTCATTCAGATTAAGTCTGATAAGACAGACTGTGACGCACTGCTCTAGTGATGTATAAGATGTGAACTTTTCGAAGTATGGTCCTGCTTCTAGGGAAGTCATCAGACTGGGAGCACAAAGTGGCAGCCGATGAGAAGGAGACAGGAAATGTATGGGAAACACTCTAGTTTCATTCCGTAGCTGGGATCAACTTTCGTGCGTTAAAATATGAATAAGTCATCTCGCGTCTGAAATAGCGTCTAACATGGGATCGAGAATAGGTGCGGGGAGAGAATCACTCCTAAGCACACGGTCAGCTATAAGATTCTCAACGAAACGTTTTTTGAATTTTCCTGCTCCTGCCTCACTGTATTTGAAGGACCACAAATTGAAGCTTACCGGAATACTATTCCGGCTTAAAACTCAATCTTCACTATTTGTGAGATTCAACAATTACAACGGCGTGAAAACTAGATTGTTTAATCGTTTATAGTGTCGAACAGCATTCGTAGAATTTATGAATGCTACAAAAGCAGCTTCAACATTCTGTTCATTGATGGGATGATACTAACAAAGACAACGCACAGTGGAAGACATTGTAAGAGAATTTTACATTTTGATAGATTTAACTGAGCCGTTACAATCGAGCATTTTGTGCCGAAGATGGTAGCGCTTTGCTTGCAGCTACCGGACGCCCTTTTTTAAGTTTCGCAGTCACTCACTCACGTACGTCGATCGGCGCTCAGGTCGCATCAAGCGCCAAACGAGCGGCTGCTTTGATGTTCGTGTCCTATCCACACTCGTCGAAAGAGTCCACTACTACAGACGCTCTGCAGTCGGTCAGTGACGGTTGCCAGACAAGGCCTTTAAAATCAATATTTATTAATACTAGCATTGATACTTTAAACTGTCAAATTTTAATTATAATAACCTGTGAAAGAGACACTCGCCAATCACTCGCTATCACTTACAACGAATAGCTGACGACACATATAACTACACAACTGGCGACTAACTACACCGTACCACCAGGTCAACTTGATATTTGCTGCTACAAAGCGCCATTCGGATTACTGCACTCTGATTAGAACTGCGTGTAATACAGCGTTTGTGACGTGACGGTACGTGCGACGGTACGGCGCTCACACACAAAAAAGGATAGAAAGCGTTTTTTGCCTTTGCGGTCGGAGACACCTCCACACTCTCCACATCATCTCCCAATGAAACTTATCCAATCATGAAATCCATCCTGATTCATATCCGTCCTATCAGATCAGAAAGAAGCCCTCCCTCCCCGCTTTCGGACAGGGTTCCCTTCCTCTCCACTCACACCTTAAAGCTTGCTCCGGAACGGCATCCTTCTTCACTCTCCCGAATTCCATCTCAAACACCCACCCACACAAACACTCAACATCCTCTTTTGCACAATCCCAACGGCTATTTTTCCATGATATCCCTCTTCCTGGTAGTCACACATCTATGTCTCTCTCTTAACCAGTCAACACAACGGACTTTTATTTTTTTACCTAATGCAACTACACCTCTGTCTTTTGTGAAACATTCATTTTCTTTTTAATCTGTCTCATTCTTTTAATTGAGCAACAAATCCGCCTTTTACATTTTAAATTACGCAGCTGATTGTGTAACTTTTATTATTCTGAACGTTCCTTTTGTCAACCGCCGTATCCAGTTTTACAATATGTTTTAACAGCTGTACTGTCCTAAGTCTGGAGAGTGGCGACTACTATCTGCTGACAGCTCGCAGGCCGCCGATATGGGGCGAGGGAAATGAAATGATAATCAAGGAAAAAAAAAAAGGCCTGGCTTCTGACGAGTATCGTAAACTGTCTATGGGCAGACGACCAGACTCGCGTAGTTTATTTTTTTGGGGACCACGAATAAAATTGGAGAATAACCGTAACTACTTGAATATAACTTATGCGATCTAAGCTGAGCACGCCGGGAAAGTTGTATGGAAGCATGAACATTATGTGCTCCGTCTTGAAGTGACGTTTGGAGCGACGTCTCAAGCCAATAATGGGAGCGCATCGTGATGTAAGTAATAGCTTTACAAACAGTGTAAATATTGAATGCGAATAATGTGTGTGTGTGTGTGTGTGTGTGTGTGTGTGTGTGTGTGTGTGTGTGTGTGTGTGTGCGTGCGTGTGTGTGTGTGTGTGTCTGTGTGTGTGATTCAGTGGTGTATCTAGTCTGTCTTACGTGACACAAATAAAAGACGAAATAAGAAATAATGAGCATGATGTAAATGTTAAGTTCGTGTTACAGCACTCCTTTTGTGAATCTTAGTACGAGCTGTGATGTATTATTGAGACTCATTGCCACAATTCCTTGTCTTGGACTCTCCATGTCACAATTCTTCTTCGTGCTGCGCAAGGAATCCCGTCCCCTTATAGGTTTGATTTATGAAAAGCAGTAAGGTGAAAGTTGTTTCATCTGCTGTGCTGCTGAAACAATGTGTTGTAAACACCTCAACTTTTAGATTCGCACGTCTTTTTGCTATGCAACTGTTCTCAAATGATTACAGGGAAAATATTGGTTAAAATATGTGATGATTTCAAAATGTCTCACATCACAGCCTGCCAATAAAGTGGTCATATTTATTACAATACTTCAAAGTTGCGTAACTCATTCCGTTGTTCGAAGAATTTGCAGTGATTTAAGAGTGAGTATTGTGATTCGTAATCTGAGAGAAGCAGAAATTTGCCGTCTGAAATTACATTTCAAAATGGTTCCTCAAACATCCCTAATGGTACTTCGACATCTCTTGCATTCATCCGCAAGAAATTTCTGAATTCCAATCAGGAAGATCGTGCGCATGTATTTGTGAACCTGAAAAGCCCTAAATTCCTTTCTCGCCAGAAAGTCATTTGCTGCGCTGCTATAAAATTTTCTTAACGTGAACGATGCTACATCCCATGGGTGCGTTTGAGACGCGCGTGTTTCTTCGCTAGTTGTACTGAAAACGACTGCAAGGAGCGGGATGTCGCTCAGGCAACTTGCATGTCAGTACTCAGTTATCGAACTGGCAAAGTATAACGTGGAATGTGAGACACGTGCTCTTTCTGGCGAATCGCCACATCACTGAGAGGCGAATACTAGGTGAAAAGGGAGATCGAGGAAAGTTTACCTGGTCGATCTTGCAACTTCCAGTTCCTAGGCGAACGTTCGAAAACTAGTCTCAAACTGGATGTCAATTTGATCATGCCTTCTGCTAACTCAATGCACTGCTGTTCTTTTGAGTTATGGGAGCTGTTCGCTAGGTGGCACTGGTATCGTTTTCACGACTGTAATTCATAATAACTCTGACAATTTGTATACAAAAATCTTCCTTGCGAACCATTGTATCTATTAGTAAAAACCATATCAAAATCCTTACAGAATTTCGTGAGCTTATCCTGCATATACAGCGACTTCTACGATATGGTGTACACACGAGCGGATTATAACTGTTTTTGTATCATGTTTTGTTTCGCACTGTAAAGGAACTGAAAATATTGTGATTTAATCGCAGAGGTGCTGAAAAATTGTTCCAGTGACACACCAGAGAAATATCTGGTAAACCTTTTATCTTTGAGAGACATAGGAACAATTTCGCCCTTCGTTTTTTATTTCTTGTATGAACGACTACTTTTTGTTCTGATGGGCGGGTGGGATGTCGTACTGTCTAATTACTAGTGTGTGTGTGTGTGGTAAATGAAAGAGTTAAAAGACGCAAGATGTGTTTTATATTATTTTCATCGCACAACAAGCCTTATTCCCATGCCTATGGAGTATTTATGTTAAGCAGAGAATGCGAGTTTTAGATGGAACCGAAGATCTTCAAAACGGCGCTGCTCAACAATAGAGGTACGTGATTGTGCTCTCTACTTTCCTTTCGTGGCCGCTAAAATTACTTCCGATTCGTTTTGCCGAGACATTAAGAACCTGCAATCTTCTTTTTCTTATAAAAATACTAGTCCGATGCAAAAGAAATACTCTTAGATTTAAATAATTGCCATTCTTTTACCCAGGCCACGGGGAATGATAGAACGTACGTGCCTCTACTCTGAATGTACGTTCGCAATCTCCGAGTGTGTTACGACGAAATTATTTCACAATGAAAATTTCTCATCAGACCGCAACCACTCGCACGCGAATGTACGTACCCTCCGAATGTATCTAGTGAGTCACGCGCGTTGTTCAAAAGCTTTACTTTTAATATTCAGTGGATTACATTTCCGAAATTAATTTTTGTTTATGCTGCAAATCGTACTTCACGCGAAGTATTTATTACGTAAGTTTCAGGCTCAATTTAATAAAAAAAAAGGATTCCGAATAATAGAAATAAAGAATAACAATCAAACAAATCAAACCTAAATAAACAGAAAGAGGGAACGTTACAATGGCGACCGAGTGCCATGACCATAATTTCAGTAAAAAATCAGTAGAATTGTTAGTTGGAATATTTAAGCTTTTTTCTTGCCATCCATTATTGCCACTACAACATATTGTTTCTGTTGCATGTCATGCGAGCTACGTACCAGAAACGAAAAACCACATGGAAATTACTAATTTTCGAAAAAAAGTTTTGGACCATTTAATGTTAATTCTTCTCACTACAAAACCGTCAGAAAACACACGTAAGGTAAGGACAACAGCACTAATCCGCTTTAGTTGAAAGTAAATGTGGGGCAGTTTTTTTTCATTTTTTCGACACCCACTGCGTAGAACGCATCAATTCCTTTTTCCAAATTCTTTTCCATTTCTTTTTAGTTTACGTAAAATTCGAATCCTGCCTCGGGCATGGATGTGTGTGATGTGCTTAGGTTAGTTAGGTTTAAGTAGTTCTAAGGTCTAGGGGACTGATGACCACAGCAGTTGAGTCCCATAGTGCTCAGAGCCATTTGAACCATTTTTTTTGCATTAGTTCATTTTCTTTTATATGTAAATGCATCACAAGATGGCGGACAATTTTTATTGATTGAGCGCGAAAAAAGTAAGAGTCATTTATCAGTCTTCTGTTTTGCCAGAGACATATTTTACTACGTGAATTTTCACGGACGAGTGCAAAGCCATCTGTGATTTATTTACGTGTAGTACGAGCTGTAGTGATAGTGAAGTTCGGCTGCACGCTGTTTTGTGTTGTGAATCGGCATGGTGAAACTCAGATCTCAAACAAAAACCATGGATAGTTCGTCAGATGAGGAATCAATAGTCGAACCCTTACAAAACTTTGAGGCCGAAAGTACTGCGAATACCGAAAACACAGTCGCAGCGACCGGCAGTGCTCAGTCGCAGGCGACGGGCGACAATATGTCGACTACAGAAACAAATACGAATACTGACAATACACAAGACCCAGTAGAAACAGACCTTATACGCATGTTTAGAGAGATGCAGACAAATTTAATGTCGCAGTTTGCAGCTCAAGTTGTAGAAAATGTTGCGTCACAAATGCAAACTCACACAGAAAATGTTGCAGCTCAGATAGGTACTGTTAACACACGAGTAGAAAATGTTGCAGCACAAATGCAAGCTCACACAGAAAATGTTGCAGCTCAGACAGGTAATGTTAACACACGAGTAGAAAATGTTGCAGCACAAATGCAAGCTCACACAGACAATGTCACAGCGCAGATAAACGCTGTCACTACCCAGATAGCCAGTGTAACGACACAAATGGACAAAATAGACAATGACGTGAAGAACCTGACCGACATGCAAAATAATCTGACGACTCAACTGACCCAGTTAAAAAGAGAGGTAGCAGATCAAGTGATAGAGGTAGTACGCGAAGATTTAAATTACATGAGCCAAGACATTGATAACTTAAAGTCCACAGTTAAGGATATGCCAGAACAGATCCGTACCTTAACCGAAAATTTTGAAGCTATGAGTTTTCAACAGACCGAGCTTAGTGTCAAAATGCAGGAGGCTGTAGACCAAGTTGATGACATGACGAAACAACAAAAACAGCAGTTTGACGAATTTTTAGAGGAAAAAGACAAACATATCAACCATACATTAGAAACAGAACTGAAAAAAAAAACTAACACTGTAGAACAGGTGTACAATACCCAAAACACGTCTGTAACTAAACTTCAAACTGACCTAGCTCAGTTACAAAAGACTCTGACACAGGACTTACCTGACTGGAAAAAAACATGTAGACGAGCAACTAAAGAGTAAACACCATACACAGAACGAAAGAGAACAACATTCAGAAGAGGAATTTGATGACAGATGCACAGGTAAGAGTGGCGACGCAGCAAACAGTTATCTTTATCCCGATGTACCCATGTTTTCACCAAACCAAGGTCGTTACGGTAATCAACATTACCGCGACGAACGAGAGAGACACCAGACAACCGAACCAACTTTTTCGGCTGTTCTGTTAGAGGAAAGCCTTATAAAAAACAGGCAGTTTCAAGTGTTTATCCCAGAAAAAAAATCCGTCCACCCGGTAATTTTTATAAAGTCATTTAAGAATGTGTTGCCTAAGACCTGGTCTGAAAAGCAAAAAATACAGTATGTAACTGGATATATTCAAGGGGATGGTGCCCTATGGGCAATGGAAATGTCGGAAAATTGTCAGACATTAGAACAATTTGAAGCTGCATTTTTATCTAAGTATTGGTCCCATGGTGTACAAGAGAGATTGAGAAAAGCTCTGTTTAACCCGGAGCCATACAATCCAAAATTTGGATCACTCCGGAAGTATTTTGAAAAATACTTAAACAAAACGCGATTCTGGGACGAGCCCATCACACACACAGACGTACTGCGCATCCTGCAGGCAAAATTACCGATCAGTATCAGAGAAAAATTAGTACAAGTACCAGAGAGCAATCTCGAATATTTCCTATCTGTATTAGATTCTATCGATTTAATTAATGAGGATGCTAGGCAAAATCAAGCCTACCAAAACAATTTTCGTGGCAGCGGTAGCAACCAGCTTATACAGCGCCAGCCGCATTACGGCGTCAACAATGTAGCGTGCGCGGCTGAATCGCGACCGGCTTTTGTCGATCGCGCCCCTACAGCACAGATGCCAGGCCCGAGTTCGGGAGGAAATTACAACTGCTACAATCAGACCTGCCATCCGCAATACAATAGAAAAAGAAAAACGGGGATAGGAATTTTTCTGGTTATTCCGGTGACCGAAAACGTAACTGGTACAGAAATGGCAATAGGAACCAGTGGGGAAAATAGTTATAATAATTTCCAGCCTGAATTTAGCCGCAACCACACGGGAGATCATCAAAGTAGGCAGTGGCAATATCCTGCTAACAGCCAAGCCTATCAATCAGAAACGCTAGGTGACACTATTCCGCTAAACTCAGGGCAAAACCACGACAGAAATACTCAACTAAGGAGCAACACGTCAGGGGTAAACATAATTGAAGTCGCAAACGAAACACAAACAGATATGAACCGTGGAGCGTTAAACTAAACATGGCCTCATTATGCTCCCCAATGTTGGCCATAGATTGTCGTGGGGGCGATCCATGCTGTCATGAAAGTAAATTGCTCAGGTACCAAGATGAAACGGATATGCGCGATTTATTGACCAAGGAGGAAGAACCACAGTCATGTGAAGGTGATGGTATAGTACAAGCTAATTTACAGGCCGTAGTAGGAAAAGTACCTACGCATATCCTTGTAGATACTGGTGCGAAAATTAGTGTGATGTCCAAGGTACTATTTAAAGAGATTAATATCCACACGACTTTACCGACCTATCCAGTACAAAATTGTAGGATATTAGGAGCCATAGGCGGTAAATCCAAGTTAATTAAAATGCAAACCATGGCCGAAGTGCAGATTGAAGACATTGTTTTTCAGTCAATTTTTCTAGTTGTAGAAGGGTTGACAGAACGGTGCATTTTCGGCATGGACTTCTTAAGGGAAAAGTGTGCTAAAATTGACTTGGAATCTGGAAAGTGTCATTTATATATTAACGGAAAGAACTGTAGTGTGGATTTAATAAAAGTCAAGAGTAGGAACGACAAAGCTTGTCGAAATATACACATCCAAATCCTAAAGGTCAATACTCCACGAAATAGCGACTCGAGTGAACTGTGGTATCAGCAGGTAGAGCAGCATGAAATTGAACAGAAAATATCTGAATGCTCGGAAATCTCACAACAGAAGGGTGATCTTAGAAGTGTATTGTTACGCTATGCTCGTGTGTTTGATAAAAGACCCGGTGTCATTAGGACGTATCAGTATAGCATGGATGTCCGGCCCCACGACACTTTCTGTAAGAATACCTATTCTACACCTTGGTCACAAAGAGAGGCAGTGGCTCAAGAAATAAAGAAAATGCTCTCGTGGAATATCATAGAGACTTCATTATCGCCTTATTGCAGTCCACTATTAGCGGTCAAGAAAGCCGACAATTCGGTGAGACTCGTTCTCGACGCAAGGGAAATTAATAAGATTATAGTTCCAGTAACCACCCGAGCTGAAAACCTGGAAGAACAGCTGCAGCGTTTTCATGGGGTGCAATATTTAAC
This sequence comes from Schistocerca gregaria, assembly GCF_023897955.1. Classification (NCBI taxonomy): domain Eukaryota; kingdom Metazoa; phylum Arthropoda; class Insecta; order Orthoptera; family Acrididae; genus Schistocerca; species Schistocerca gregaria. The sequence goes on from NC_064921.1 coordinate 558,651,989, forward strand.
TAGTGTAGACCTCCGTAGTTCATATTGGCAAATCCCACTATCACCTGATAGTAGGAGTATACAGCATTCATATTTGCAGGTAGGTCCTACCAGTATTGTGTTCTACCGTTCGGATTGAACGTTAGTGCCGGCGTTTTCATAACTGCGCTCGACAGTGTTTTAGGACCTGACCTTGACAAACTCACAGTTTATATAGATGACATATTAATAGCAACACCTACATGGGATGAACATATAGAGCTTTTGGAAAGAATGTTACAGAGGTTTTCAGCGGCAGGTGTCACAGCAAACCTTAGCAAATCAAAATTTGTGAGAAAAGACATAAAATTTCTCGGTCACATAATTTCGCCGGCAGGGATAAGACCCGACCCAGAAAAACTGTTAGCCATAAAAAACTTTCCCGCGCCGTGCACAAAACGACAGCTAAAGGCATTTGTGGGATTGTGTTCTTTCTTTCGCAGGTTCGTGCCGAACCAATTGCTCAATAGCCCTGCATTATTGGGCCTCTTAAAGAAGGACAAACAGTGGATCTGGACGCCTCAATGCCAGACCGAGTTTGAAAAAATAAAACATGCTTTGGTTAATTCTAAAATACTAGAACATCCTGACATGAGCAAAGATTTCCGTATAGCGGCGGATGCTTCATTTTCGGGACTAGGAGCCTGTCTATTTCAGCTGGACATAGGCGCTAGCTCCGACAATGTTAAGATAATTAGTTTTGCTAGCCGTACTCTGTCAGAATGCGAGCGCAGGTATTCCACAACAAAATTGGAAGCCCTTTCTATTTTGTGGGCTATTAAAAAATTCCACTATTATCTATTTGGCAAACATATACGAATCTACAGCGACCATCAGGCATTAAGCTTTTTACTCACTTGTAGGTTGCTACACAATCGCCTTGCGCGGTGGACGTTATTTTTGCAGTCTTATGATTTTGAAATTATATATGTGAATGGCAAGGATAACGTAATCGCCGACGCACTGTCAAGATTACCACAAGGACTACCTGAGTTCGAAGAATTGGTAGGAGAGAACACAGAATTTAAAGTTATGCTCATCAAGGACACAAAATTCAGGAAATATTTTTTGGATATGTGCAATAATATGGCCAAATTACAGGAAGAAGATGACCGGTGGAGAACAGTTAGATTCCAGTTAAACAATAACCCCCCTTTGCCCATAAGACAACATTACAAATTACACAAGGATGTATTATTTTACAGGAGGAACATGTACAGCAATACATGGTGCGTTTGTGTGCCCGAAGCATATGAGAAAAGTTTAATTTGGCATACTCACTACGCTTGGGGACACTACGGTGCCCGCAAGTGCTATAAGAAAGTAAATATGTACTGTTACTTTCCCAATATGCTTCGACGCACACAACAAATTTTGAAAACTTGTATTATTTGTCAGAAGGTTAAGCCTGTCAATCTGAACTGCGAGACAGAGTTGCATCCTATTTTACCAAAAAAACCACTAGAGCTAGTATGCATAGATGCTATGGGTCCTTTACCCTCTGCCAGGGGAGGTGTAAAATATATTATTGGAGTATATGATGTATTTTCAAAGTATGTGAAATTATATGCCACGAAAGCAACTGCAGCTAAACGACTACTTCCCGTCTGTTGGGAAACCACAGGCGATCTTAACAGATAACGCAACCAATTTTACGTGCCATGCTTGGAAAAAATTTCTGAAAGAACAACAGGTTAAACAAATACTGATATCCCGGTATAGCCCGCAATCAAACCCTATTGAAAGAATATTCCGTGAATTGAATAGGTTTATGAGGACATACGTAGCCAACAAGCAGTCTAAATGGATTGAATACTTAAATGTTTTTGAACACGTGGTAAACAATCTCCCAATATACGACACTGCAGTTACGCCGTCAGAACTAATATGCAATAAGAAAGAAAATAATGAATGGGTAAACCCTATCCCGTCTTTTCCTAGACAACCCGTCGACCTAAATGAAAAAATAAGGCAAGTATTAATCTCTATCACACAACAGGCCCAATGCCGAAAGAAGCATTATGATAAACGGCTACATGGTGTTAACAGATTTACAATCAGAGAAAAGGTGGTACTCAAAACTCACGTGAATTCTTCCTTGCTAGCTAAGAAAAACGCTAAGTGGCAAATGAAATATACTGGTCCGTACGTAATCGCACATATTCCGCACGACGGTTGTTATTTACTTGCATACCCTCACAGTGGTAAGATCAAAGGGCTGTATGCACACAGAGACTTAAGAAAATTCTACTATAATTAAGTATCATACGTCATATCTAATAATGCACAAGTATAAAATAAGTTACTGTAAAAAAAGGAACGAGCACGATTAGGATAAAGAAAATACATCTTATGCAGCTAAGTGAATCAGAGCATTTCACTATTTCTGTTTACATTTGTCAGTGAACGTGGACGCAAGACACAGGTAAGCTAGGACATACACGTCAGTTGGTGACTAGCGATGTTTAACACGAAGTGTACTTGTAAGTTTTGACGGAATGCTTTTTGTTTGGTCACAGTGGTATTTTAGTTTTAAGTTTATGTACGGAGGTATCTGGAGCGAACAATTGGCACAGACCTCATAGCAAAATAGATGTAAGTTATTTATTCTTTTTTTTTTTTTGCCACTTGTGTATCAAGGCAGTAAGGTACAGGGTAAGTTACAAAGAAAAATATTGGACTCCCTAAGGTACAAAGGTTAAATTTGTGACGCAAGTACACGATAGGTTGCTGAGAAAGTATTTTGTGTCTTTGACGTATCCACACCACGAGTTTTTATCTATAAATATATCGCACAAAACACGACCTTAAATTTTTTTTGTAAGCTGCAATTATAAAAAAGGATTCCTAACTGCTAATGAAAGTGTAGGGTACTATATACCATACGCACAGTAACTTAATCTAAGAAAAGTGCACCTAAAGATAGGATACACGAATAACAACTTGTGTGATCTTACTGTCATACAGATAATTTTTTTTAAACTTTATATACATGTTTGAATTCAAGTACGATGTTGAGATACAATCTGTGAATGTTAACTGAAGCAAACATAACACCGTCCCTTATAAAAAAAAAATAAAGGAGTATGTATAAGGTAAGTTACAGGTAGCCAACTAGCCGAAAAAATGAGGTAACGCCGAAACAAACACAATTATTTACAGGTGGCGCTCGGCGAGATACTGCGGGACTTCAATCGGCGGGGAAAAGTCATGAAGTTACATTAATGTCACTATGACTGACGATTGACGTAATAAAACATTACCAAGATCACTGAGAAACACACTTCGTGATACCCAGTAATGCCAAAGAATTTTAATAATCTATTTTTTTAGTATGAAAATACGAAGGATGTACGCTGACTTTAGAGGGATGCAGTACATTGATTATATTTTTTTATGTGTTTATAATATTTTGACCAATCTGAGTGGAAGATATTTGATGGAAGGAGAAGAAGTAACACAAATATGAACACAAAAAAAAAACACCATATACGCGAGCACAGACTTTAGAGGCAGTAGCGCACAGCAGCCAAGCTTCATTATTAATCTGTTGTTTGTGCTACCTAGCAATTTATGTATAGTGATTTATTTATGTCTGTTTACTCATTTCCTATTATTATTTTATTCCTTTATGTTTATGATGTGTGTGTACCATGCGTTGTTACAAACTTGGGTGACGAAAGGATGAAAGAATCCCCCCCTCCCACATAGTAACTCGCGGGTAGAGAATGAACAAACTTTGACTCATTTGGAGACAACTTCTAAAAGCACTTATAGTGTGTTCATGTCCTAGTATTGTTATTTCAATACATAAGTGCATCAGTAGCACGACATAGAGTAAAAAAGTGCTGTTGTTCTCAAACGTGTTCTCCTATGCTCTATGAGATGTCAGACGGTGTCACGATCGCGAAATATAGTATTAGAGGCACGTACTTTCTGAGAACACAATCACCTACCAATTTGTGTAATAAAAATGTTATGAGCAAAAAGGTACGCCGACAAGGTTCAGTAAAAAATCGCTGGAACAAATAACGAACGTGGGCATTTATCATAAAAGACAAGCTAGTGATATCATGAGCTACAGTTTTGTTTCTGAATGGACAGGACAGTGTGACAATGTTATTCAGTGTCAGTGACCTGTGAGCTATATGCAAATAGACAAGTGAAAATACGTTTCATATCACGAACCTTTTCCTTCGAGGTAAAAGAGACATAGTGAATCGACGAAGACTGCGGCGGTACAAGTGTTTGTGCACTACATAGGACAGTGTGCCGTTGCTAGCCAAATAGTGAAGTGCAGTACTTACCTTTGTGCAGTGGACTTCGGAGGCACCGAGTGGTCCCTTCCCACAGCCAAGGTGGACAGCAAGTGGAAACAAGTGCGGTTGGTTTTTTTGCAAACTCTGCGATCACTGTACGAGACACTGAAAAGTTTGGACCGAGACGCGCGGCATCGCTTTACGGCGGTGAGCCCGCGCAACTGCCGAGTTCCACACGGTGCGCAGCGCGCCACCAAACTGATTGTTGCGAGTGCAGTTATGTGCATATGACACATTATTGGCTAACGGCATAACATAGAAGGACAATTTAAATGCAAAGCAAAATCTACGTTTAAATGGACACCCAACGAAGTGCCAAGACATGTAGAAACACAGATTCCTGAAACCCGAAATAAAGTCTGACTACCCCAGCTCATGATTCACGCCCCACGTTACCTTTGAACAACGCCTATGTTTATATGTATATATATGTATTAGTATTAAGTTAGACTAAGTATTAATCCATGTGAATTTTTGTTTGTTACATGTTTATATTACCCATGATGAGACAATAGTAAAATACGGAAAGGATGTCACTAAGCAGATCTTGGCGTAGAAGAGAGAAGCAGTGGAAAGCAGAACCAACTCTAAGCAAGAGCTAACGCCTCTTGCTGCCCCAGACACGACTATTAACCCACAATCTAGATCCGAACACTCTAATAAATATGTGACTTTCCTGAAAACTTTTTTTAATAAAAAAAAAGACTTAGGAATTAAGAATTTTATGAGCATCAAGTGTAAAAGAAGACTGTTTATATAGCGATATACTATGTATAAAACAATGTAATACCTTTGTATAATGCGATGTACCAAGAAATAATAAAATAATTTTGTGTATACAATACAAAAAAAAGAGAGAAGAAAGAAGGTAATAGGAGGATGTAACAATTATCCAAATGTGATGATTTTGTGTCAAGGACGATGTAATAATTTTGTGTGTATAGTATGTAAGTTTATGTGTGTTTTACATGTGTTCTGTGTATCCTTATATAAATGTTTTGTCCTCATTGTCATGTGTCAAAACTGGCATCAAAACCATGTTTGTAGAATGAAGTGATCGGGAGAGAGACACTGACAGTGCAATCCCATTACGTGTGAATAACAGTCAAGGACTACCAGTGTGCAAAGTGTTTGGGCTCATTGCCCGCAAAATTGACATTTCTTCTGACAATTCGCCCAAGGGGGCGATGTAAAGGAACTGAAAATATTGTGATTTAATCGCAGAGGTGCTGAAAAATTGTTCCAGTGACACACCAGAGTAATATCTGGTAAACCTTTTATCTTTGAGAGACATAGGAACAATTTCGCCCTTCGTTTTTTGTTTCTTGTATGAACGACTACTTTTTGTTCTGATGTCGTACTGTCTAATTACTAGTGTGTGTGTGTGTGGTAAATGAAAGAGTTAAAAGACGCAAGATGTGTTTTATATTATTTTCATCGCACAACAAGCCTTATTCCCATGCCTATGGAGTATTTATGTTAAGCAGAGAAGGCGAGTTTTAGATGGAACCGAAGATCTTCAAAACGGCGCTGCTCAACAATAGAGGTACGTGATTGTGCTCTCTACTCTCCTTTCGTGGCCGCTAAAATTACTTCCGATTCGTTTTGCCGAGACATTCAGAACCTGCAATCTTCTTTTTCTTATAAAAATACTAGTCCAATGCAAAAGAAATACTCTTAGATTTAAATAATTGTCATTCTTTTACCCAGGCCACGGGGAATGATAGAACGTACGTGCCTCTACTCTGAATGTACGTTCGCAATCTCCGAGTGTGTTACGACGAAATTATTTCACAATGAAAATTTCTCATCAGACCGCAACTACTCGCACGCGAATGTACGTACCCTCTGAATGTATCTAGTCAGTCACGCGCGTTGTTCAAAAGCTTTACTTTTAATATTCAGTGGATTACATTTCCGAAATTAATTTTTGTTTATGCTGCAAATCGTACTTCACGCGAAGTATTTATTACGTAAGTTTCAGGCTCAATTTAATAAAAAAAAAGGATTCCGAATAATAGAAATAAAGAATAACAATCAAACAAATCAAACCTAAATAAACAGAAAGAGGGAACGTTACAGCACTTCGCCCGCATCTCGTGGTCGTGCGGTAGCGTTCTCGCTTACCGCGCCTGTGTTCCCGGGTTCGATTCCCGGCGGGGTCAGGGATTTTCTCTGCCTCTTGATGGCTGGGTGTTGTGTGTTGTCCTTAGGTTAGTTAGGTTTAAGTAGTTCTACGTTCTAGGGGACTGATGACCATAGATGTTAAGTCCCATAGTGCTCAGAGCCATTTGAACCATTTTTTGTTTCGCACTTCACCCTGTTTTGTCGTTACAGAGGATGGCCCGGCCACTGCATGAACATTCCGATTACGTATTTGTGGCACGATCAGTGTTTCTGATGAAAAGAATTACAAATGTTTTTAACGGGCAAAAAGCAATTTTGCGCGAAACATTTATGCGCCTGACCTTCTATATTTCAGAATGGTTGGTTGGTTGTTTGGGGAAGGAGACCAGTCAGCGTGGTCATCGGTCTCATCGGATTAGGGAAGGATGGGGAGGGAAGGCGGCCGTACCCTTTCAGAGGAACCACCCCGGCATTTGCCTGGAGTGATTTAGGGAAATCACGGAATACCTAAATCATGATGGCCGGACGCGGGATTGAACCGTCGTCCGATTTCAGAATGAATTTGTCTGATATGGTGGAAAAACTGAACATAAACTAATCACAGTTATTTGCAATCTTTGATCACGCGAGCAGTCGATGGTTATCATCCAACAGTCATGTTTTACTGTAAGGAAAGCAATAGTAAACACTATAGATCTCTAGAAAGTATCAGATACGCGCTTGTCAGAGAGAAAATAACTAGCGGCTAGCGGACAGCTAGGAGGACTGTCCGAGATGCAGCGGTGCCGCAAGGGTCATCGAAGCGAGCTGCGCGAGTAAATAAGCTCGCCTCGAATATTAATGAACCGGTTCGGCCGAACTCTGCCGCAACATGCGAAAATCGTGCGGGGAACAGAACAAAGGTGCCGCCGCCTCGCTAGCGAGCGCTATGAATATTCAGATTGAGGGGGCAGAGGGAAGGGGGGGGGGAGTAGGGGGAGGATGGAGGAGTAGGCGGGCAATAAACCGCGTGCGCCGGGGACTCCCGCGAGCGCAACGAAGCACCTTCATCGATATTACCTATCGATAGCGACGGAACTTCGAGAGCGCTCCACCGCAGCTCTCCACCGGGAATTACTATCGGGGGACTATCTCGTGTCGAACGAGGCCGCGGGCGGGTCTGGGGCATAATAAAGGAAGCGCTTCCTGCCGCGGACAGCGGCGCGGCGTGTAGCCGCCCGCCGCTACACGTGTGTGTGGTATACGACTATCGCCGCCGCCATCGGACGACAGCGTGTTCCAGCCGTGCATACTGCCCCGCAGCCGCACGCACTGCCGTACGCAGAATACATCCCCGAGCACCGTTGCTGCGCAATAGATGCTCGAGATTCCGCTGAATTCCGAGATCGCGTATCCACTCCCGATAATAAAAGGACTTCAGACAAGTGACGCTTCGTTTGCGGTATGTTAAATGAAATGAAATGTCGTGTGACTAGGGCCTCCCGTCGGGTAGACCGTTCGCCGGGTGCAAGTCTCTCGATTTGACGTCACTGCGGGGACTTGCGTGTCGATGGGGATGAAATGATGATGATTAGGACAACACAACATCCAGTCCTTGAGCGGAGAAAATCTCCGACCCAGCCGGGAATCGAACCTGGACCCTTAGGATTGACATTCTGTCGCGCTGAACACTCTTTTTTTAAAAAATCTCATTTTGTTCGCTTGTGTTCGTTGTACCTGCTCGGGCGGACGTCGTTAGACATCCGTTTACGTTAGCTGCTGATCGATTAACTCAGTTTTTTTTTATTGCAGAGGGTATCTAACCCTCTGGCCGAACACGCTGAGCTACCGTGCCGGCGACCACTCAGCTACCGGGGGCGGACAGGTACGTTAAATCATACGTTTAAAGCAGTATTTTACCAAACGAATTTCGTACGTCGTTATAACACCGGAAAGGGAGCTTTAGGAATGCGTTGACAAGGCTGACCACATGAAGAATGTTGTCTTGCTTCTACAGTGCGACTTTTGTGAGGCATGAAACACTATGAGACGCGAATGTTGTGTTTATTTATACAGGGTGATCGCAAACAGTCTCAGAAACTTGGAAGGGATTTGCAAGGTTCTGAGAAATCTGTTAAGAAAAGAAATTCGATACGTTGCACCGATTCCGAGTTAATTAGCATTGAAGTTCTTTAATCAAACCGTTGCGTATGCAAATTCAAGTGGACCGATAGATACAGTTAATGTCAGTTGTTCGGATAGCGTAGGTGACAGAGCACGAGAATCCTTAGCCTTTTGCTCGAGTTCGCTCCTTATTTCCATCCCATGCCTAGTTTTATTCGGTTTTCGGAAATCAAACGTAGAACGCCCTTCGTGAGAATTTGCTCACGCAGCGGCCTAATTGGCTAATTTCAGAGTCAATTAACTCGGAAACGGCGCAACTTATCGAAGTATTTTCGTATCAGTTATTTCGCAGTACAATCTACCATGCAAGACCCTTACAAGTTTTTCAGACTTTTTCTGACCATGCTTTATACACACCCAAAAGAAAAGATCACCCGCTAGAAAGGAATTATCCAAGTGGGGCGAAAATCGGTAGATGTGACGTACGTGTAACACGTACAAATGATTTCATTTTCAGAAAAAGTTAATGATTTATTCCAGAGAAACTTCACTAAGTGAGCAATTCAATAACGCTGTGGTTCACAGTTCGCGCTTATGCAAGCAGTTACTCGGTTTGGCATATATTGACAGAGTTATTGGATGTCCTCTAGAAGGATACTACTCCAAATTCTGTCCAATTGGCGGGCTATATCGTCAAAATTCCAAGCTAGTTTGCCGGCCCTGCCAATAATGCTTGAAACGTTCTCAGTTGCGGAGAGATCCAGTCACCTTGCTGGTGAAGGTAGGGTTTGGGAATCAGGAAGACAAACAGTTCAAATAGTTCAAATTGCTCTGAGCGCTATTGGACTTAACATCTGACGTCATCACTCCACTAGACTTAGAACTACTTAAACCTAACTAACCTAAGGACATCACACATATCCATGACCGTGGCAGGATTCGAACCTGCGACCGTACCAGCATCGTGGTTCCAGACTGAAGCGTCTAGACCCGCTCGGTCACATCGGCCGGCGAAGACGAACAGTAGAAACTCTTTCCGAATGCGGGCCGGCATTATCGACCTGAAATGTAAGCCCAGGATGGCTAGCCATAAAGAGCAACAAAACCTGGCGTAGAATATCGTCGACGTACTGTACTAAGTGTGCCGCGGATGACAACCAAAGGGGCCCTGCTATGGTATCGTTCCTATTCAAATGCCGAACGATTCGCTGACACTCCAGCCGGCTTCTTTGAGCCCACCTACTCATCCACGCTGAAATGCTGACATCTGAGCTTATTGTTCACTCGCCTGTCTGCGAGGCATAATTACTGCCCAATTGAGTACACGCAGTGTCCTCTGTTTACTATCCTTGCCATGTGTGATGAAAGTAAGCTGCAACGTGACACATTGCTCCTTCGCCCGCCAAAGTTTACAGTTTTACATTTTCCATCGATGTATGAATATCACTTTGTGACCAACTTGCATATGTCTTCGTGGTGCATCTTTCTGTTGTATCAGAGTGTATATTTCCTTTATTTTTTGTTAGTGCTACCAGTTATATGAAACATGTACATATTTATTTATATGTTATACATTTATTTTCTGTTGCAAGCGTACTATGTCGACAGAGATTAATATTAGAGTAAAATTGGAGAAACAGACAACTGAAGAAAAGTTGAGCGCTGGTATTTTTCCTTGTGACACACCACTGCCAGTTTCCTTCAGCATTCTTTTCTAATCAGAGATTCTACTCCGTCTCTAATGACTTTGATTTCGATGGGACGTTAAGACATCGCTTCCTACTGTCCTGCAGTACACTGCCTCAATTACTCCCCAAGTCCCCAAACCCCGCCACCTCCTCTCTCGCTCTCTGTCTAACAACTTAATCCACAGCAGTATTTTATTACTTGCCTAGAATAAAGGGAGAAAAATTGTAGCCTTTAGAGGCCAAGAAGGCATCATCTCCAGGATATCGCGCCTTTTCAAACTGTGAGCCATATGGGGTGAAATACAGATCTACTCACGTAGAGATACACATTAAATAATTCTGCAGTCCAGTAGCTATGGCTGTACAGTAACGTGTCAAAGTGGAGAGAGGGCGACCATTTTAATCCAGTCTTAGGCTCTCCAGAGTCGGTTCTAATGAATGGATAAATGTTTTGGGACTTACCCCGTACCCCTGTAAACGAAAAGAAATGCTTTGTTTTAGTTAAGCAAGTCAATATCAAAAAATGGATGGCATGGAAATACAACAATAAATCCATTTACATGATCTGACATGAAGTTTCTTAAGGAAGCCGTGATACAGATTGCGGGATTATAGTTCCTGTCCTCCACTTGTACTCAATCACTCTGACTTTATTGCTCTTTGCTGATTTTCAGTGTCAACCTAAAACTATCGGTAGGTGAATGACATTTTCATTTGTAAATATTTTATCTTTTATTTACCAATTCGTTGAGTTTACTCATATGCAGATGTGATTTAATAAAGTTAAATCAAAAAGGTAGTACCCATACTCATTATTACAAGTGTGGACTCCGATTTTGTCATATATTTCATGAAAACTGACGCGAAATAGTTATCACATGTAGAAGAGATTGTATCTTTGACACCACTGAACTAAATATGTTGCCTGAGCGCCACAATCGATTGTAAGTAAGGGCGCGCAGACCGAAGCAGCTCTGCTAAAGGTAGGATGTAGGACTTTAAGCTAGTGGGTAGCTGTGAGAATTTAGATGTTGGCCTATGGGAGTAGCATAATACAGTTTTGTAACGTAATGAAATTTTGTAGATTTAGTTTTAAGTACGCAGCAACGCAACGTGGATTTTGCTATTTCTAACAGTACCTTCCTTTGAATGTAGGAACCAAGTACCTTCCATCAGATTTAATGTATAGGTTGATTAGGTATGCCCGATTTGTAATATTTTGTGTGTTTTGTAATTCTGATACAGACAAGTTAAATTTTGGAATCTATTTTGTTAAACGATGTTAGACTTTTGTCATGTAACAATCCAAGTGTTGTTAACTACGTCAATAAGTGAGAATTGTAGAACGGTTGAGAAGTTCACTGATTTTGAAGTTAATGTAAAATGTTTCATATTAGATTTTGTGAAGGAGAATCTTTATTTTGATTGCAGTTTTTTAAGTGAAGAAGTCAGTCTTATCATGACCTGTTATCAGTACCTCATCCTCTACCTCATGGTAGTGTGACATTCTTTGTATGAAGCTATTTTAAAGCCAGCATTGCACTTACCTGGACCAAGATCCAGTATTTTGTATGCCTACTGTGGAAGAACAGAATAACAAGATTACATCCTTTGCGACTCAAGAGCGAAGGAAAATGTGTCTCACTGTTTATTTGCATAGGGCATTTTTATCAGTTTATTGCACAGAGCCATAGACCTTGGTGCTCACGAGACTGAGTAAATTTCAGAGGGATTTATTTCATTATAGGATTAAATCTGGTTTTCCAGATAAAGTTGTTTAATTTTTCTTTGGATTACAGGAAAACTGATTATGCACATCATTTACTCAACAACACATCACCCAGTAAATTTGGATAACACAAAGTTATTTTTAAAGAACGTTACACAAGAACAAAAAATCTACTTTGCATGTTCTGATGCTAATCAGATTATGCTTACATTTAATGTATCAGAGTACTCAGTGAGTAACTATAAATGCTTTAAGGTACTATAAAATTCACGTATATCATGCCAAATTTTATTCTTTGGGCATGACACATTCTCAGAGTCAAAGAATGAGATGTAGGAAATGGAAATTTTAGAATCTTGCTCCTCCTGAATAAATTTTTCGGACGCCCGTGTTTATAATCCGTAATAAATTAATTTTTAGTTAGCAGAAAATATATTTTATAAAACTTCACAGGTATCGATGTTGTGTATTTGAATGTTTATTTCGGTATTGTGATCGCAATTTTTCCATTGAGTAAAGAAGAGTAGGCGGAGAACATTAATAACGTAGTAAAATAAGAAAAAACATACTAATAGTTACAAGTAATATCAGAAAAAGATGACACTTACTTGTTGTGTTACGAGGGCGCTAGTTACTGACTAGACGAGATGAAAGTGAATTTTTCGAAGCTTATCTGATCAGACACTATCCGATCAAAAGCATCTGGATATCTATTAGTGGACATTAATGTGAGACGTTCCACCTTTCTCCTTTTTGGCGGCTCCATCCCTGCTGGGAACACTTATAGTGAGGTCTCAGAATGGTTGCAGAGACATGGCAAACTCGCGAGCGGAAAACGGAGACGGTAGTGGTTCAAAAATGGCTCTGAGCACTTGACATCTGAGGTCATCTGTCCCCTGTAACTTAGAACTACTTAAACTTAACTAACCTAAGGACATCACACACATCCATGCCCGAGACAGGATTCGAACTTGCGACCGTAGCAGTCGCGCGGTTCCGGACTGAAGCGCCTAGAATCGCTTAGCCACCGCGGCCAGCGAAGACGGTAGTGATGTTGGATGCAGGGCTCTGGACCAAATTGATGTTCTAACTCATTCCAAAGGTCAACGTTCACCCGTCTAAATTTCCAGATCGTTACTCTGTTGGTGCTGTGTCGTCCTAACAAGATACAGCCAGGCCAAAAGCACCACAGGGGCGAAGTTGCGAGCTGGTGCCAGTGCCATGGAGACTCGCAACTTGCGCGAGTTCCCCCAGTGTCATGGGCGGCGATGAGGATGAAGATATCGACTTATCCTCAGCCAATTGCTGAAGTGAACAAGCTGTTGTTGTAAATTGCACTTGCTATGTACTTTGAAGTTCACTTACGATTATTTACACAAAGCCATTGAAGGCCTTTTTTGCGTTATATTACATGCAGTGCTGCAGACTTCATTATTCGGCAAATCACAAAGATAAGTAAACCTTTTTAGCTCATTTGTGTGCCTTTGTTACTAATTCGTTGGCGTGTTGTAGAACCTTCGTCCTCCTCTCCTGTTACCTGACTCCGGGGCATAGCTGTGTAATATTGGCAGGGAGAAATCACCTTAGTCGTGTACTGCACCAGAAGCCGCATTACGAATTCACAAACTCGGACAATCGTAACAAAAGTGGCAATTAGGCCTCCACAGTAGTAGCGACGAGGCCTTTACAAAACTGGCAACGAGGATTTACAAAAATTGGGCTACCAGATTCGGCGATGTATTATGCCATCTTCAGCCCCCTGACCGACGGGTAGGAAGATTCTCACCTTCGGTCCAGTCAAAAGAGGGACCAAAATTCAAAAGCCAGCACCCGCAGATTTTTGAGACAGCGATCACTTGAAACAAAACCTGCCTGAAGTGATCGCTGTCTCAAAAATCTACGAGTACCAGTCCTTGAATGTTGGTCCCTAAATTTATTCGACCAAAGGTGGGAATCTTCCTACACATCGATCGGGAAAGGCCGCTAGTCCTGATGGGATACCAGTTCGATTTTACACAGAGTACGCGAAGGAACTTTCCCCCCTTCTCGCAGCGGTGTACCGTAGGTCTCTAGAAGAGCGAAGCGTTCCAAAGGATTGGAAAAGCGCACAGGTCATCCCCGGTTTCAAGGAGGGACGTCGAACAGATGTGCAGAACTATAGACCTATATCTCTAACGTCGATCAGTTGTAGAATTTTGGAACACGTATTATGTTCGAGTACAAAGTCTTTTCTGGAGACAAGAAGTCTACTCTTTAGGAATCAGCATGGGTTTCGAAAAAGACGGTCGTGTGAAACCCAGCTCGCGCTATTCGTCCACGAGACTCAGAGGGCCTTAGACACGGGTTCACAGGTAGATGCCGTGATTCTTGACTTCCGCAAGGCGTTTGACACAGTTCCCCACAGTCGTTTAATGAACAAAGTAAGAGCATACGGACTATCAGATCAATTGTGTGATTGGATTGAGGAGTTCCTAGATAACAGAACGCTGCATGTCATTCTCAATGGAGAGAAGTCTTCCGAAGTAAGAGTGATTACAGGTGTGCCGCAGGGGAGTGTCATAGGACCGTTGCTATTCACAATATACATAAATGACCTGGTGGATGACATCGGAAGTTCACTGAGGCTTTTTGCAGATGATGCTGTGGTGTATCGAGAGGTTGCAACAATGTAAAATTGTACTGAAATGCAGGAGGATCTGCAGCGAATTGACGCATGGTGCACGGAATGGCAATTGAATCTCAATGTAGACAAGTGTAATGTGCTGCGAATACATAGAAAGATAGGTCCCTTATCATTTAGCTACAAAATAGCATGTCAGCAACTGGAAGCAGTTAATTCCATAAATTATCAGGGAGTACGCATTAGGAGTGATTTAAAATGGAATGATCATATAAAGTTGATCGTCGGTAAAGCAGATGCCAGACTGAGATTCATTGGAAAAATCCTAAGGAAATGCAATCAGACAACAAAGGAAGTAGGTTACAGTACGCTTGTTCGCTCACTGCTTGAATACTGCTCAGCATTGTGGGATACATACCAGATAGGGTTGATAGAAGAGATAGAGAAGATCCAACGGAGAGCAGCGCGCTTCGTTACAGGATCATTTAGTAATCGCGAAAGCGTTAGGGAGATGATAGATAAACTCCAGTGGAAGACTCTGCAGGAGAGACGCTCAGTAGCTCGGTACGGGCTTTTGTTAAAGTTTCGAGAACATGCCGTCACCGAAGAGTCAAGCAGTATATTGCTCCCTCCTACGTATATCTCGCGAAGAGACCACGAGGATAAAATCAGAGAGATTAGAGCCCACACAGAAGCATACCGACAATCCTTCTTTCCACGTACAAGACGAGACTGGAATAGAAGGGAGAACCGATAGAGGTACTCAAGGTACCCTCCGCCACACACCGTCAGGTGGCTTGCGGAGTATGGATGTACATGTACATGTAGATGGGTGGCTTATGAGCAGCCGCTCGACAGTGAAATGTATAATACTTGAAGTGTTTCGAATCCCTGTCTGATAGTTTGGACAGATGTCTGTCTATTACACATTACGACCCTCTTACACTGCCGGAGGTTTCTGTCAGCCATGGAAAGGTCGGCCTGTACGTATTTGTGCTGTACGTGTTCCACTTCACTTTCATATCGGAAATAGTGGACCTAGGGATCTTTAGGTGTGTGGAAATCTCGCATACAGACGTATGACACAGGTGACACCCAATCCCCTGATCACGTTCGAAGTCCGTGAGTTCCGCGGAGCGCCCCATTCTTCTCTCTCACGCTGTCTGAGGTTGCTTATATGGAGTACCTGGCAGCAGGTGGCAGCACAATGCACCTAATATGAAAAAGCATGTCTTTGGTGGTGTCCGGATACTTTTCATCACATAGTGTATTTATACACACACACACACACACACATCATTACGAAATATGGTATTCATAATTTATGGGACAAGTACTAATGTAATATGATGTAATGTGCAGATTTCTTCATCTCTGTGGAATTGCTGCAGTCTACATTCACTTGAACCTATTACTGCAGTCAAACCTTGGTATTCCTCTACAATTCCTGATGGCACAATACAGTTCCTACAAACGCCCTCCTCTCTTAGTCAAGTTGTGCCATAAACTCTTTTTCTTTGTTATCCAGTTCAGTACGTCTGCATTAGTTACCCAGTCCACCAGATAACCCTCAGCTTTTTTCTGTACCACCACATTCTGTTTTCCTCTGGCCTATTATTGTCTTAGACTTATACTTTAAATGCTTATTACTCGTTTGCCGTCTGAGCTCATAATATTCATGAAGCTGCTTCTTTTATCTCTAAGGTGTCTTTAATTTTCTTATATGCAACATCCATGTTTTCCGTGCTCATGCATGCTTCTACAGAATTTCTCCTGTATCCATTACTGTTTTCCCATTGGGTAATTTCTGCCAGTCTCATGTTTTACGTGTCTGTATTCCCTTTTGTCTACTTGATTTGCTACATTTTTATATTTTCTTCCTTCATCAGTTAAATGTTGCATCTCATGTATTACAAAGGATTTATCCAGGGACGTGTGTCTTTGCTCTATTTGGTCGTCTACTAGTTTAACTATTTCATCTGTAAAAGCTATTCTTTATCGTCTGCTCTACTCTTTCCCCCTGTTTCACTCAATCGTTACCAAATGCCCCCTTTGAAACTTTCAGAAATATCTTGTTAATTCTGTTTTTCAATGACCCCCATCTCCTTCAATCTACAGTTCGTAACTGATAAAGTATGTCACAGCCTACATCGGTCCTGGAAATACTTCGCAATTTAAAACTGGCTTTAGGCCCTTGTCTTACTGAAACCTGGTAGTCAAGGGAAGGCAGGATTTGGTTACGATTGTGGACTGGGCCGTAATCAATTACAATTGGTTGCCTTTTACAGTTACACACGATTTATTTTAAATCAGTAATTCCAGACTCAACAATAAATAAAAAGTACCACACGTTATTAATGAAGGAATAAACAACTGTGTAAATGTTTTCAGTGAGTTACAATTTAGCAAATCAGCATTAAATACAGATGCAGCAGATAAAGTTTTAAAAGCAAGCCATTGTGATCGGGGCAGAAGGCCTTACACGCCAGGAATGGCAATAAATTAAGAATTGTTTAAAACTCGCTGGAACTTACAAATTACAGGTACTGAAGAGTTAAACGTAAGTCGCCACAAACACAGCAGAAGGTATCATACGCCAGGAATTGCAGTACATAAGGTTTTAAAGGCTTACTGCGTAAATACAAATACCAAATTTGAATGTTAAGGCAAATGACTACAATCACGGCTGAAGGCCTTACACGCCAGGAACGGCAATAATATAAAAAATTTAGAAACCTGCTGTAAAACAGCAACTACAGTAGCAAAGTTTAATTAAAAAACAAGCAACTGATCACCAAACGGATGAAATAAGATGATGGTAAACCTTGTAACACAACCCTTAACATCCACTGAACACTACACAGCTAGTTCTATTCCAGTAGGCGACTGGAACTATTAACTAGACATATATAACCTTTAATGTAGGCATTAAAAGGTAAGGTAATAAATAATACAATAATAAAACACAAGGTCCAGTACATAAGTTCCTGAAGGGTACTGAGGCATATTATAACCGCAGAAGGCGTGGACTGAAAGAGCGCGACACTGAACTACTGGCCATCAGGCCTTTTAGGACACACACGTCTTACAAGAACCAAGGGGCCACAGACAGTGCTCCAGGAATCGACATCTGAGAAGGTTCGGCAACAAACGCTTTCGCGAGCGATGAGATAGGCAGCCAAGAGCTGCACTCGCTTCACAAGATGGTAACTCAGACTAATGGCAGTCTAACGAATGACTAATGATAATCTTCCTGAAGCTACGTGACGTCCGATAAATCAAATGCAACGATGGAACAATACGCCAAAGCCGGAACCGGTGATCTGCAATGCGTCCCCAGAATACTGTGTTTAGAGCGCCCGGAACGAGAAGGGAATCATTACCACCACAGCAGAAGAATCGCCAACCGGCCTACAGTCAGGTAAGCTGTCAAAACTACATGCCTTACCAGACAACAGTGGCAATCTGCGGATACGTACACTGCCGTTACGTACACTAACCCCCAGGCCAGGTAACTGGGGCGTTAGCGGGCACCAGGCAAGGAAAATTGCCTCTGGTTGAACAGATTGTAACAAGTTGAACTCAGTAAACAGTAATAAGAAGTCGTGGAAAGCTAATCAGATCCGCCTTCCCCAAGCACTCCACTCGCTGCTCTTCGCCTCGTCGACACTACGAGCAGCAACACGAACCCAAGTCACTGGAGAATTGCGAGATACACAACGGTGTAGGTTTCTCTATTTGGATTGAAATGCACTCATCTTAAAGCTTGCTGGATCCGGTTTACGTCGAGGTCTTGCACCCTCGTGACCACAGCCCTTCCATCCGGCAGTCCATGAGTGGCGCCAGTGGTTCTGGCGTGTTCTGGCACTATGCGGACCTGTCTCCTACTGAGTCTCCAACCAACTGGCTCACTCACACAACCAGGAAAAACAACCACGTCGCCCCAAAGAAAGGGCAACAGTTACTACACATCGACAACCGCCGCTGCTGCCACTAGCGGAGAGGCAACGATTGCGAAACCGAGTGGCGCCAGCCAACACGAGAAGAAGACAAACAACCGCAACCGTGCCAACTAAACGATACCGTCTGGATTCCATGAGCGGGCGGAAACCTACAAACAGCACCAATGCGAGCCGCAGCACTGCTCACTTACATTTATGTAATCAGTCTGAAACCTACTGGTGTCTCCAAGTCTTTTCCATGTATTTACCATTGTATCGTGTTTCCTAAACTTAGCTCTTGCAATGTTTAAATTGTGCTCTGTGCATAATTCTGTCATCTGACTATCTTACATCCCATTCCTCCAGTTCTTGTTCGTCTACAGTCTCCCATCATATTTCAGTTTTTGGTCTCCTTAACGATCTAAATAATTTCTGTTGTCTTGACACACATTTTTTCGTGTCTCCGTTATTTATGGAGCTAGATGTATAGGTACTCACAGTAATGTGTTGAGTCTTGGTGTTATGTCTGTCTTGTCTACGTTAATTCGTCCACTATGTAATTCTTAGGTCACTCGCGTAACAAATTTCTTACGCATTAGTAATCTCTTGAGTTATCCCTATTCAAATGGACTCGCATTCGGAAGGACGACGGTTCAATCCCGCGTCCGGTCATCCTGGTTTAGGTTTTCCGTGATTTCCCTAAATCGCTCCAGGCAAATGCCGGGATGGTTTCTTTCAAAGGGCACGGCCGACTTCCTTCCCCGTCCTTCCCTAATGAGACCGATGACCTCGCTGTCTCGTCTCCTTCCCCAAAACAACCAAACCCTATTCATTTTTGTGTTGCTCGCATTTTACTCATCTGATAATAAATTTTGTTCTTCCAGCCACCGTACTTCACTAATTCCCTCTATTTATAACTTCAGACTATGTATTTCGCTTTTCAAATTCGTTAGCCTTCCTAGATTAAGAGATCTAACATTCGATCCTCCGGCCCGTCATAGGCGAAATTTATTTTTCTTTTCGATGGAAACATACTCCCAAGTACTTTTCGACTGGAGATGCAAAGAAGGGACTATTTAACCTTTGTAATATTTTATCAAAGAAGGTGCTATCATCATACATTACGGCTGCCTCTTCTCGGGAGATATAATGGTTGCAGTTTCCCAGTACATTCAGCCTTCCGCGGTGCCAGTATAGCAATGCCATACTGACTGTTGTGACAACGGCATATGAGTTTATCACTGAAGCCGCTCCCCTGAAATTGCTGGAAAGGCCATGTCACAGATCGTTTACGTATATAGAAAACAAAAGCGGTCGCGTCACACTTCTCTGGCGGACTCCTGACGATATTTTTTTCTGCGAAGAACGCTCGCCGTCCAGGACAACATACTGGGTTCTGTTACTTAAGAAGGCTACAGGCCACTCACATCTGAGAAGATAAGGGCATTATTCTACCAGCTCAAGACTGTTTCATTTGTTTGGAGCATAATTTATTATTTCATGGTCTACGTTCGATAATGCTGACCAAAATATTAATATCCATCATTGTGAGACGTACAGTCGAAAGCCGCGATACTGTCTTCAGCACCTAGTTTCTCGGCAAATCACAGTTGACCAAGAACCGGCAAGCTCTGCAAATAAACGCCCCGCAATTAAGAACACCCAATCTTCACTGGACCAACCTATGCTCAAATTTCCCAAGATATCCGATAACTCATTCCTACACACATACATTCTGTTATTCTATGTATTATTCTAGTCAATGGTTATAAATTAGACATACTGCCCTACTTTGAGTTCTACTGAGCTGAAACAATGTAATGGTCTGTGAAACTGTGATTGCGTTACTGGACCACGTATGTCTTCCGTATCAACATGCTTCGCAACAGTTATCCTCAGACTGACCGACTTCATTTGTACTCTCCCACCTATCTTTCCTTACGTCCTCAAATATCAAATGTTACCCTTTCACACCTCGTACTTTTAGCAACTACGGAATGTGCTTTAAAGCGCGTGCGTGTAAAGTTAATTTCGCTTATAGCTCTCTGGTTCAAATGGCTCTGAGCACTATGGGACTTAACATCTGAGGTCATCATTCCCCTAGAACTTAGAACTACTTAAACCTAACTAATCTAAGGACATCACACACATCCATGCCCGAGGCAGGATTTGAACCTGCGACCGTAGCAGGCTCACGGTTCCAAACTGAAGCACCTAGAACCGCTCGGCCACACCGGTCGGCTTATAGCTCTCTGTTCTCTCAATTTGACAACACTTTCTTTTTCCGTTTTGGGCATTTCATTCTCTTTGTAGTTGTGCTTCAACAGTTGGCAACAGTGACAATGTTTAATAGTACAGAAAATAAATAACAATGGATGGTGAATGTGTTCTATCTCGGAAACCATTCGGACTAGGCCATAATACATATGAAGTTTTTTATTCAGCGTCACGAGTAGTAGTGCCTAGAACCGCTCGACCACACCGGTCGGCTTATAGCTCTCTGTTCTCTCGATTTGTCAACACTTTCTTTTTTCGTTTTGGGCATTTCATTCTCTTTGTAGTTATGGTTCAACAGTTGTCAACACTGACAATGTTTAGTAGTACAGAAAATAAATAACAATGGATGGTGGATGTGTTCTATCTCGGAAACCATTCGGACTAGGCCACAATCCATATGAAGTTTTTTATTCAGCGTCACGAGCAGTATCACCCCTCAAACCATGTACCTTTCCTCCTGACTCACCCTGTATAACTTTCGATTACTGGTAGGACGCTAACTTGTAACAGACCGTCTGAAGTACCTGGACACAAAGCATTGACACTGCGCATAGTGAAGCTTCTGCAAATAGTAGGAATTGATAGTAGTAACTAGAGGCTGAAACATTTGGCGCAGTATTGTGTACCACTGCATCTGGTGCGACTGTTTTTCTTTCTTCATACTCTCATTGCGGGCTGTTCGGGTTTTTATTTATTTAACATGAAACGATTAGGGTTATTAAAGCCTCTCTTACATCTTACTTGACATTCTATATATTTTATAGTACATTCATTGCGATAAGCATATTATAAGTTAGATGTACAGTAATATTTAATCCGACTCCTAGAAACAGGTGTAATGTAGTAAAAGAGACTATTTAAATTTGACCGTGAGAACAACAATAATTTAGACGAATTAGAGACAGGTAGATTTAAGCTAAGAATGGTGGCAGCAACGCACACGACAGAGGGGGATGGAACAGGGTGAGAAAGTGGAACGTGATAACACACAGTCAACGATGATGGTGGAAAAGAAAGTGGTGTGACTGACTGAAGAATTAAGGAAGAACGTTGAATACACAGAAACAAAGGGAGTGTTTTCTTTACTGTTTGATAGAAGTCATGCACATTAATTTTTGGGGAAGCCGTACGAGGGTGGCAAAAGAGGTGCTTCAGATTATTCTTGAAAGCAACAATCAATTTAATTGTGTTAGTGTATCCCAAAGGCGGATGCCAACTGCAGAGCCAGTGTCTGCGAAGGTTTCTGCTTTATGGAGGAGAATAGCTACAGTACTACATAAGTGGGGCACCTGTCTCCACTATAGTGGGATGACAAAAACTTAATTTGTGACGCTTCTTAGTGCTGTGAATGCGCACTAAGGAGCTGATAAGCTACACGTAGCGTATGGTAGTCTTGTACTTTGTTCAGCCGCAACCTTGCTAACTGGGCCTATGTAGTAATGAAGCAATGACACAGTAAGTACACAGATGTTGCAGATGTGAAGTACAAAAGCACAGGGACAAGTTTTAAATTGATATTAGACGCTGAATACTGACGACATTTAGCGACTATAGTAGGTAGAAGGAACAGAATGTTTTTCTGAGGAACGAACAAAATTTTGTAATTTTTATGAGAGCAAACGACGGCCTTAATTTGTACTAATCGCTTTTATGAGGTTTCACAGAATTCAAAATGAATTAAAAGAATACATTTAACGTGACGTTAATTACACTGTCGACCTCAACAGGCAAGAATACATCCTGACTTGTCAAGTAAATCTGTGAAAGAACTGACTTGGGCTAAGTGTAATCTATGTCGTGTCACTATCTCTAGATTTTTCTCTGCTGTATATGGACCAGCGAAACACTTATTAGCGTTACAGTTAGTATTAATACTACTGGGTTTTCAATAATACGTTTTATGATCAAGACATAACTCGTTTTACGATCGTGAGATCGGAAAAATAACTACATTCTATCGGATGAATCTCTTCTGTGGTAGTAATATATACAGAGATATATCTAGAAACGCGAGATACTTTAGGTAGCTAATCAGCCACTGTGAAGCTTTCCCAAAGGGTCATTAATTTTTATAGTTTCTTGTGCAGCAGAGATAATGATGGCATGACGAGAAAAGGCGATTATATAAAAAAGGAAATAAACATGCCCTGATGAAACTCGTTTGTTAGTATAACTGTTTCCGTTTCATTGCTGCGTTTAGTTGAATTTTGGGTACATTTACATACCCGTCAGGTGAAAATCTGGAAGCAAACGATTAATGTCATGTGTGATGAAAACTTTTTACACAAATGACTGAGCACCTGTAAGAAGTCAAGTGGAAGCGCCGTTGCTTGGTGTTTCCGGAACTGATGCAATACATTCTCGTAGTTAACCGTTATGTTCACGACAGTATAATTCAACGGGCACGCATGAGTCGTTCGGAACGTGCTGCTTCATGGAATGTAAGTCACATCACGTAATTGGAACCTCAGTCATAATATGATGAGACATTTGTCAAACATCTCGGTGTTTCAATACTATCGTTTCGCTAGAAACCAGAAAATGTTTTTCTTGTGACTAACGGAGTCATGTATGGAGCAGTATCCTCATTACGTTCTCGCCAAACGTGAGTAATGGCATGCAACAAAAATATGTGACAGCAGTACGGAAGGTATCATTCAGGAGTAGAGGATGACTGGTCGGAGGAAGAGGGAGAAATAGCACGGTAAGATTAGCAGACAAGATGGAAAAAAGAACAATAATATTGAATGATGAGAAAAAGCATGGATAGTGTACAGTGTGAGAGAAATAGTGGTTCACTTTTGGGTAAAAAGGAAGCAGTTGGGAAATGCCGAGAGGGAAGATACGCTGTTGATAGAAATGAAACATTAATCTGATGCTTTGATTACAGAAACATGTGTAAGTGATATTTGGTGAGTGTGAAATTCTTTGTAATGGAGGAGGCACAATGCTTTACAGCCTCAGACAACTGCAATGCAAGAGGAGCAGAAAATCACACATGCAAAAACACACAAAAAATTTACGTAATCAAATTCACTTGAAAATTAGTATAAATTCTCAAAGCACATTGTGCTAAGCATGAAAAAATAAGTAACGGGTGCAGTAACACAGTTGCAGGCTTTCCAAAGACGTCGATATGATGAACGAAATTAAGTTAAAACGTTAATTTGCTGATGAATGTAGAGCAGTTTTAGGTAAGAGGGCGGTTGCAGGGTAATTTGTTCATAACCTTACAGCTATCGTGCATAACGAGGTGAAGAAAGGTTTAGTGTTATGCAAAGGTTAATCTAAGCTGCCAGTCCTATCCGATGTGGTATTACGGTCATCGAATGGTGACAGGTAATTGGCCGGTCGCAGTGGCCGTGCGGTTCTAGGCGCTTCAGTCTGGAACCGTGCGACCGCTATGGTCGCAAGTTCGAATCCTGCCTCGGACACGGATGTGTGTGACGTCCTTAGGTTAGTTAGATTTAAGTAGTTCTAAGTTCTAGGGGACTGATGACCTCAGATGTTAAGTCCCATGCTGGTCAGAGCCATTTGAACCATTTGAACAGGTAATTGACATGTGGTAGGGGGAGGTACTGACGACACTTGTGACTAAGAAGCACATGTCCAAACAGAGCGTCGGAAAATCAAGCCTCACTTCCGGTGGCATTCAACCTAACTGAGTACAGTAAGGACTGACGTGATCAAACAACCGAATGTTATCAAATGTCTTACGCATGCGTTCACAGTCAACTCTATAGTCTTCTGGGGTTTTCTTACCATTACGAATGTTTAAACAAACAGGAAACCAGACAGGCACTTCCAAGTTTCTTTCTCACAGTCCAATTTTGCAACACATTCTCGAGTTGAATTATCATGTTCAAAGTTCACGAATTCCTACATAGAAAGTTATCGCAAGCTGAAAGACAGCTTGCACTGCCAGCGAGTAAAATGTTTAATAAATAACAACAATTATATTATTATTATTACTAACATAACTTTCACGCTGTACATAACACGTCATGTCTCACCAGTGGCGGATACAGAAAAAAAATTATGATATAAAAAAGTTACAATTGTGATTCTATTCCTTCAATGATGAATTCTATGAGCATTCTACCTGGCAAATTCGTTAACTGCATCGTCAATATGACAATCAATGTCAGAGCGAGTGTTCAACAGAGCTAAGCCATTAAGTCGATCTTCCTTCATTGTCGACCTCAGCCATATCTTTGTACGACGCAGTGTTGGAAAACTTCTTTCTACTGTAGCAACAGATGCAGGGAGACAAGCAAATATTTTGTACAGCGTGTGCAAAGTAGGATAGTCAGATCAAGGGTAAACAGACAACGCTTGCGTAACAGAATCACGATAATTAAGGGGTTTGTGCTCGCTTGCTAGTATTGAAGAATCTCTCCCATTAGTCTCTTTTTAATCACAAAGAGTGACTCTTCTTCAAAGAACGGTAGTTCAGTTAAGCACTGATTCGATTTATGTGACGGATCATTACCGTCATGTTTCAGTACTTGTGAGGGAAAAAGTATAATGAATTTTAAATAACAAAAACTTACTTCAGCGAAACGTTCTCTCATGTCAGCCGAAACATGGTCCAGTGTTGGAATGAAAACAGTTCTTTTCCAGTATATCATAGAATCATCATTATTTTGCAGTGAACACACAGTGCGTACTGGGGCGATCACTCTGTTGTAGAAATAATTCAAAAGCCGATATCGATTGAATACTGTTTAAACATTATCTAAGCGATCTTGGCTTTCGAATTATTTCTCCACCATCATTATGGTCGCAGTTTTCTTTGTCTTTTTGTCTGTCTGTAAGACGAGGAACACTCATTTCCACATCTAACTCTTCCTTAACTGCCTTCGCCTCTTCAACAATATGAGCGAAGTGGCTATCAGCATTAGCTCTCATGCTCTCGTACTAAAGAGGCTGCTTACATTGTCCGCCATATTCTGGATTATTGCTGTGCGGTGTGGGATCCGCATCAGGTGGGACTGGCGGATGACATCGAAAAAGTTCAAAGAAGGGCGGCTCCTTTCGTATTATCTTGAAATAGGAGAGATAGTGCCACAGACATGATACGTGAATTGGAGTGGCAATCATTAAAACAAAGCCGTCTTTCGTTGCGACGGGATCTTCTCGTAAAATTTCAATCACCAGTTTTCTCCTCCGAATGTGAAAACATTCTGTTGGCACCTACCTACATAGGGAGAAATGATCATCACGATAAAATAAGAGAAATCAGGACTCGCACATAAAAAATAAATTGCTTGTTTTTCGAGAGTGTAACGGTAGAGACAGCTTGAAGGTGGTTCATTGAACCCTCTGCCAGACAATTAATTCTGAATAACAGAGTAATCACCTAGATGCAGATGTAGAAGTACACCTTGAGCGTCGAATATAATTTTGCTTTTGCCCTCGCGACGTCGAAACTAGGGTGTTGTAAGATTTTACTGACTGGATATGTTACCGTCATATGTCACTCAGTGTAAACAGACTGATAATAAACTCGCAGTTCGAGAGGGCTCGAAGGAGGATATTGGCTTTGGCAGCCGTTATTCTATCTATCCAACACTGTATTTCTTTGAGAACATTGCGAGCTGTTCCGAGATCAGCTGTGAATTGAATAACAGTATCATGTCGCTCAACCTATCTCGTTTGACAATGTGACAGCAGCGAGTGTTTTACGTGACTCTTCAATGTTGCTAACAGCTTGCTGAACGCACACGATCATACTCCGAGTATTTATAATATCACTAAGTACAACACTGACTGAAGTCCATGGTAATAGCCAATAATCGCAATTGTTCATTTTTTATCACTTCCAAGTTATCGCGACGATTGTCGCTTTCGAAGTGACTACCTGACAGCGACTCCGCTTCCATTATGTATGTGGCTCAGTTGTTTCGAGAACATTCCCTACCAGAATGTTCACTCCCAGTCTTTCATGGAGTGTGAACAAATACCTAATGTGAAAGCGACAAGCCAATATGTACCTTACAACGTATTAGATATGGTCGAGTTTCCAATGATGAAATCATCCGGCAATTTATGTGTGTGGAACTTTTATTGTCGATTCCGTTCCTTTCTAGTGGATTCGATAGAGGGCCTATATAGTGACAATGCGGTTTTAGAAATCTTCTAGAAAGTCAGTATTACAGAGATATACGCTTCAATGGTTTCCCATACCTAACTCGTGTTACTATTAATAATACATCACGATCAACTGATTTCTCTCACTGTTCACTAATCTTCACACTTGCTACAACTAGGACTTTTTACTTACTCATTCTTCAGCCTTAATATTTCTGTTTCTGATTGTAAACTATCTTCCTATAGTCCGCATTTATAACGCTACGTATCGAAGATTCTCTGTACAAGAAAACAGTAGAATATTCGAGACTCGAACAAATTCTGGACAGAATAACGTATCGACGCCAGTTGAATGGCAGGGACTTTTCTCGTAGGTATTTGTTAGCTGTTTATGTGCCTCACAGAAACGTATAACACACGGTGACGCAGACGCGAGTGCTACATAGGAAAGTACAGCTACTCGGTAACTCGATTCAGTCGAGTCGACTGACGTAACAAACGAATGAATAGCGTGTGGGCTGACGCGCGGGCAGCGCGTGTAGCGGTGAGGGGCGCTCCCCCCTTCCCCCCCCCCCCCCCACCGCCACCACCACAATTTGTATCCGCCACTGTGTCTCACAGCAACATTCTCCCCTGTCGTTCATAACGGTCCCATCATCGAATGGAGATCGTAAAGGGATGAGAGGAATGCGTACTAGATCTTCCTCCTTTTCAATCCACAATCACGAACTACTGCAGGACATTAGTGTACAATTTACGAGCCCTCATTATAAGCATCTCAGTCTACAAGTCCATGTCTGAGGCAATGGAATACACATACACAGGTAGAGGGAGACAGGACACATAACTAGGAAATTCGTGCATGACTGAGAAATCTAAGTGATGGCTGTGAGCTTAGTTATATCTAAATAATCTACAGTGATCAAATATAGATTTATTTGCCGAAGCTTACTTAATACAAATAATACTTTTAATATCTAAAACTTCTTCTTGCTCTATCATTCTAAATGACCCTATTAAGAAGATTGTTGATATACTTATACATTCAAAAATTATTCGACGTCCGCATTCTAGTTGTTTATCTGCTCGTGGTCTTGTGGTAACGTTCTCGCTTCCCGCGCACGAGGTCCCGGATTCGATTCCCGGCGGGGTCAGGGTTTTGCCCTGCCTCGAGATGACTGGGTGTTGTTTGATGTCTTCATCGTCAGCATTCATCCACATTACGGTCGGAAGAAGGTAATGGCAAACCACCCCCGCTGCGACCTAGCCTAGTCGGCGGTGCGGGTCTCCCGCATCGTTCCCTACGCTCCTCGGAGTATGGGACCTCATCATCTTTTTATGCTTACTGCTACGCGTTGGTTTTAGTAGTGGTGTGTGTAACAGCAGGGTACCTTAGTTTCTGCACTTCCCTTAAGGGAAAGAGTGGAGGATAAGAAAAATAGCTATGTTGCAGTAACGACTGTGAAACTTTGTGACTCCATGGTGAGACAAAAACAGCGAAGACCGTTTTCCCCAGACAGTTTCTCCCTGCCGTTACCAATTTCGCATACTGTCTCAATGAATGCTAAATATAACGACTATACTGTGACAAATGTTAAGGGAATGCCTTCCTGAACGAGCTGCGGCTTTAGCATTCTCTCCCTCCTCCCAGTAGCAGTGATCTATTAGGTAAAGGTGCCTCAAAATTAGTAAAAAGCAACTAGGGTTATTAGTCTAAGCGTTTATGATAAAATCACTTAGATTTGGTGATGTTAACTATAATCACGGAAGAATAAAAAACTGAACAGTGTGTACCTGAGGTACCATTTTCTTTCTTACTACTGACTAAACAGCTTAGAAAAACAGTTAGTTCGAATATAGCATTATAGGTGTGTGGCTTGACACAGTTAAGTCGATCAAATATCAAGGCGAAACATTGCAAGCCGGCCGGTGCGGCCGAGTGGTTCTAGGCGCTTCAGTCTGGAACCGCGCGACCGCTACGGTAGCAGGTCCGAATCCTGCTTCGGGCATGGATGTTTGTGGTGTCCTTAGGTTACTTAGCTTTAAGTAGTTCTAAGTTCTAGGGGATTGATGACCTTAGATTTTAAGTCCAATAATGCTCAGAGCCATTTTTTCGAAACATTGCAATGTGACATGAAAGGTAACGAGCACCTTTGGTCGGTTGTATGGAAGGAGAATGGTCAACTGCGGCACACTGAGCGACTTCTACGAAAGTGTAGCTCATTTAAGAAGGGCACAGCGTACAGAACACATGCGCAACGCGTTGTTGAGTACTGCTCGAGTGACTGGGATCCCAACCAGCTCAGAGTTGAGGGAGACGTCGAAGCAGTTCAAAGATATACTGCTAGTTTTTTTGCCGGGATGTTCGCTCAGTATGCGAGTATTTAGGAAATGCTCCGTCAACACAAAAATTAATGGAAATGTCTGGTGGGAAGAAGACGTCCTCTTCACGAAACACACGTGAGAAAGATTAGAGAACAGGCGTTTTCGACAGGCTGCAGAATGATTGTACTGACACCAATGTACACCTCACGTAAAGTCTACAAACGCAACCTAAGATGACTCTTCTCGTATGGAAGAATGCAAACATTGATTGAAACTTCCTGGCAGATTAAAACTGGGTGCCCGACCAAGACTCGAACTCGGGACCTTTGCCTTTCGCGGGCAAGTGCTCTACCAACTGAGCTACCGAAGCACGACTCACGCCCGGTCCTCACAGCTTTACTTCTGACAGTACCTCGTCTCCTACCTTCCAAACTTTACAGAAGCTCTCCTGCGTTTGGTAGAGCACTTGCCCGTGAAAGGCAAAGGTCCCGAGTTCGAGTCTTGGTCGGGCACACAGTTTTAATCTGCCAGGAAGTTTCATATCAGCGCACACTCCGCTGCAGAGTGAAAATCTCATTCTAGAAACAAACATTGATTACTCCCTTGTCGTTGTTGCGAGCATAACACGTATGGGAATGATTGGCAGTGGTACAAGGTAATCTTTGTGGTACACGTAATGACTTCAATGATGTCGGTCCTATCTGTGAATTCCGAGTACAAGTTCCACAACATTTCTGTATTTTGCTGAAGTTCCTCTTGACTATTTATTTCCAACTTTCCTGTTACATAAGTTATCTTCTACCCTGCATATAATATAAAATCGCAATGCCCTCTTTAAACTGTGTTACTGTAACTTTTACATGAAACAGTCCATGAGTGCATTTCCCGCATGCCCTCATGTGTTACTTACTCGTCATCATCTATGCTTTAAAACCCAATTTTCCTTCTTTTCCCTTACATCACAAAAGAGAATCCTGGTGGATAACACTGCTTTAAATGGAATGGAAATCCCTCTATCGTCTTTCCTCAGTATTTCACCTTTTTCCTCGCAAGCAGTTGTGCTTCCAGTTCCGGTATTTAGTTTCCAGTGTAATGTATGGGTATTACGGAGTTCAAACATGGATTATAGCGTCAAGATTGACGCTAGCACAGCTTGATCAGCTTAGCACAGAGTGCTAAACTGATCTGTGCGTTTTCGTAAAGTGATCAAATAGAATGTCATACAGTAGACCTAATATACTACCAAAGTATTCGGGGGGGTTGGTCTTGGTTTTGCTTAAAGTGGAAAGATCCTTGTAAAGTTTCCAAATCTCCCAGGCTGTTTCGATTGCTAGCTAAAAAGAACCATGTATTACAAAAGGTCAGACCCACAATCACGAGACTTGAATATCAAATGTAAAAAAGTCAAGACCTGACATACCACGACATCAAAAAAAACCTAATGTACAGTACTGAAATTTTGGGAACATATTCGTCTAGGTAATATATTTATGTAATTAACATAGCAAAATCACAAGTTAACGTAAATGTGATATGCTTTTGTACATCAGTAATCGGTATAACAGCCAGAACATTGAATGCTAACATGCACACGTGCATGCATTGTGTTTCATAGTTGCCGGGTGTCAGTTCGATAGAGTTCCATGCCCGTTTTACCTAGTCGGTCATTACAGGGACGGTTAATGCGAGTTGTTAATGCCGCTGAAGTTGTCGTCCAATATGCGATCGATTGGGAACAGATCTGTTGATCGAGCAGCTGAGCCCGAGACAACATGTCGACACTCTGTAGCGCATGTTGGGATACAACGACGGCATGTGGCCAAGCGTTATCCTGTTGGAAAATTACCCCTGTACTGCTGTTTATTAAAGGCAGCACAAAACGTCGAATCAACCGATTGACTGTCAAATTTGCAGTCGGGGGGCGGGGGTCAATCGAAAGTGCTATTTCTGTCACACGAAATCAGATCTCAGCACATAACTCCAAGGTACAGTGTGTCTAGCATGCAGACAGGTTGGTTGCAGGCGCTCAGCTGGCCTACTTCTAACCAGCACCATAGCTGAAACGACTTTCATCAGAAAACACAACATACCTCCAACGTGACCCCCAACAAGCTCTCGCTTGGCGCGACTGAAGGATTGAAGTCGCCAACGAGCGTGGTGGCGTCAATGGAATGCACGCTACAGGGCGTGTGGCTGTCCTTAAAGTAACCTATTAGTAACAGTTCTTTGGGTCACTGTGGTTCCAGCCGCTGTTCAAATTGATACCGCAGACGCATAACTGTGCGCCAGAGCCATGCATCGAGCACAGTCGTCTCCTCTCTCGGTAGCGCTAGGTGGCCGTTCGAAGCCCTGTCTTCTTGCGACCGTTCTTTCTCGTGACGACAGCTGCCAGCAATCATGTACATTCCTGCCGAGTCTTTCTGCAATATCGCAGAAAGAACATCCAGTTTCTTGTTGCCCTATTACAACCTCTCGTTCAAATGCAGTGAGATGTCTTTGCTGCCTTAAAGGCATTGTTGAATAATATCAGCTCATCACGTCCAATCTCAAAGATAATTAACACTCATGACCGTTACAGCGAGTACTTAAAGCAAACCTGACTATGTCCTCATAGTGGCGCTACTAGCGCCTCTCATACGCGACTGGGGCGAAATTGAAATAGACCGTATCTTTCAGGTGTAGAAACGCACCTCCCAACTTCTGTTTATGTCGCACATCTCCTTCTTGATGTAGCAATTTTTTTCCGTCATTGTATGTGGATGTGCGTGTGTGTGAAGGTACGTATGTTCCACATCTCCTCCTTAAACCCCGAACTGATTTCTACTCAATTTAGTATACACAGATCTTACTGTCTGGAAAGAAGTACTGCGGCGGTAAGAACAGCGCAGCTCCTGTTAGGATGCGGGTGATGTAGTGGATGGACAGAGAGAGAGAGAGAGTGAAGGAGAAGAAGAGGAGTAGGAGATGGACGGAAAAAAAGAGAAGAGGGGGAGATGAAAGAGGTGTGTGGAAAATGGATGGGGATGGCAGGCATATGAAGAAGGAAGAGAGTGTGAGAAGGCATGCGAAAGAGAGTGTGAGGTGGAATACGCATAGAATATGAGGACGCAGGTGGAGAAGGAACAGATTGTGAGCATGAAGGTTGAAGAGGGCCAGGTTATGGGGAGGCATGTGGAAGAAAGAATAAATAAATACCCAGGAAAATCCGGATATTCACTTATAGACACTGACGTAAGAAAAACGAAACACCAAGAAGGTGTTGTGCGACAGATAGGGGAAGTTGGTAGTCGTGTGCCTACACCTGAAAGATTATGTCTACTCCAAACTCTTGCCCAGGACCCAAGTTGTCTCGGATGTTCGATTAGCACATCTCTCTCCGATCTAACGCATATTGGACATCATCGGATGACAACTCCAGCGTCATCCACAGCTCGCATTAACCGTCCCTGTAACGACTATGTGCAATGGGTATAAAACTTTAATCCACAAACTGACATCCGGCCCCTGTGAAACACAATACATTGAAATTTGCATGCTTGCATTCAATATTCTGGCGGTTTCCCCGGTTGTTAACTTACTAGGATTTCACATTAGCAATGGCTTATTTCGCATTGCCATTAACCTACGATCTTGCAATGTTAACCACGTAAATATGTTTCCTCGTCCAATGCATTCCTGAAATTTCATTGTTCTGCATTAATTATTCTTTGGTGTTACGATTTTTTTCTATAGAACAAATCATGAAGCTAGCCACTCTCACACTTTTGACACGCTGCAAACTTGTGGAACGATTTATCTATGTGAACATTAACGAGTGAGGGATCCGTTGGCACCTACGTACTAGCGTGCAGCCCTACCGGTGCCCATTGTGGACGGCCACGCATAAGGCAATGGACTTTGCGAGACAGCAAATGTGTTGAAGAGACAAACTTATTCACGAACCTGAAACTGTGCCCGCAAATCACGCAGGTCGCCCGGAGATCGGCTCGTGGTTTGTAACGCATGCTCAATGGTGTCACGGTTATGTGGTTAGGTGACCCGGTGGTTCAGCACTTTCATATTCCACGAATCACTCTTGACATATTTCAGCCGGAATGTATGTGGTGGTGCACTGTATTGCTGAACGTAGACGGCGATTGCACGGCACTATAGAAAAACAAGCGAATTCTCGTGAATGGAGTATTGCTTAGTGTGACACTTGTTAGTAAGGGACGACGACATACTGCCACAGAATTCATTTCATGTAAAGAATCATCACACAATCCTACCTCGCCCAAAGGCACCGGAATGTACCGTCTCGCGTTGTTTTCTGCGTGTTCGTAACCATTATCTAGCAACATGAGCCTCGACTCCTCGATTCCCGGAAATATGTAACAATATTTGAGCGTCCAACGGTAATGTCTTCACACCAGTGAAATGTGGCGAGAGGCAGTACTCATGTTCGGAGCTGTACTTCGAGGTGACACGATGTTCTAGATGGTTTGGCTGCTCACCAGTTGTTGAGCAACTTGGAACTAAAAGATAACATCCTGCACTTTCACCCTCTACGCACTGTCATCTCCTAATAGCCGATGACGAATCCGCCATCAAGACGTTGTTGCCACCAGTAATGGTCCCTTTGGTCGTTTTGTTCCCCAGCGCTCCTCCCTTTCCCCCTTCCGCTCGAAACGTCGGGCTGTGGGTAGGTCCTAGTCTCTCAAGGAGCCTAGCGTCTACACGATCTCCAGTATGCAGTATGTCACTCATTGTGCATCCACTACCTGCCCGTGATCAAACGCTCTAATTTCGCGCTCATTGGTAATCTTGCTCTCGACTGTCGCAGTCGCGCCCAGTACACGGTATGACGACACCCCATTTAAATGATAGGTCGTATTATATTCGCCGTTACGACAGGAGCGCTTTATTTCCAATACGGAAGTCATTTCTATTTCAATGGGTCATTTATTTTATTTCCATAATACGTAGATACTTGACGGTGTGATGTGATGAAATAGCCTCTCAATGTGCGTGAAATCTGTGGTGAGAAACAAAAAACATATCGTTGGTGACCTTGATCATAAATGCGACTGCTGTTAGCGGTCGCGTCCTTGCGGTAAGCCGTGGACAATGGCGCAGCTGCGGCTCTGCTGCGGAAGCTGTTTACTCACCGAGATGGCTCGGGGCGGCGTACGTGGGCGGCCTGCGGCTGTTTTCTTCAGGAAGGACGTAACTGCGTCAGTAGGCTGTTCCGGTGTTAGAGAATATCCTTTAGTGTTGTCTGACAAAAGGCTGACAAGAGTAAGCTTTAGTTCTTTCAGTAACACCAGAGAAACTACACAACGTTAAGTTCAGAGTAAGTGAGGTTTCGTAGACTCGAATGTAAGGTAAAGCTCTGTCGTAGAAAGAATTGATTGAAGCCTTCGCACATCCCTGGAGTAGTTGTGTTGTTATCGATTCATTAATTGCTTAGTTCTTGTCAGGAGGTCAGTCAACTCTATCGGGATACATATGAATCAAATACATAACTGCCACGAATTTCTTGGAGGAAATAGGGCATACTATTCTCATTTTTATAGCTAGCAGTCCAGTACAAATTGTGATAACAGTTATGGAGGTAGCGACATGCATGTACACTCATGAGCCGAAACTTTATGACCAACTGCTTAATAGCTTGTTTGTGCATCTTTGGAACGAAATATATCTCTGATTGTGATCACTGATTCCAACAATTTGTAAGTGGGTTTGTGCAGCTATGTGGCGTTAATTGTCTACGCATAGTTATGTAAGTCGCGTAAATAACGGACCGATGACTTGTGTACGCGGTGAAGGCGCCCAGTAGTGAACCAGATGGATTCCATCGCAATTACATCAGGCGAATTTGGTCGCCAAGACATGAACGTGAGGTCAATAGAATGCTCCTCAAACCAATATACACCTCTTGATCAAAACTATCCGGACACCTGGCTGAGAAAAACTTACAAGTTCGTAAGGTCATCAGTCCCCTAGTTCTTAGAACTACTTAAACCGAACTAACCTAAGGACATCACACACATCCCTGCCCGAAGCAGGATTCGAACCTTCGACCGTAGCGTCGCACGGTTCCAGACTGGAGCGCCTACAACCACTCGACCACACCGCCCGGCACCTTTACATCGGATCGCTATATTGTGTACCTTGGTTCGTCACTTCACACAATGTTTTTCCACTGTTAAATCGTCCAATGTTTACGCACCTTACACTAAGCGACGTTTCGTTCGGCGTTTAACGGAGTGATGTGTGGCTTATCAGCAGCCGCTCGACCGTGAAATCCAAGTTTTCTCACTTCCCGCATAAATGTAATAGTACTTGCAGTGGATCCTGATGCAGTTAAGAATTCCTATGTGACGGTCTGGACAGATGTTTCCCTATTACACATTACGACCCTTTTCAACCGTCGGCCGTCTCTGTCAGTCAACAGACGAGATCGGCCTGTACGATTTTGTGCTGTACGTGTCCCTTCACGTTTCCATTTCACTATCACATAAACAGTGGCCCTAGGGCTGTTTAAGAGTGTGGAAATCTCGCGTCGAGACGTATGACACAAGTGACACGCAGTCACGTTCAAAGTCCATGAATTCCGCGGAACGCCCCATTCTGCTCTCTCACGATGTCCAATGACTACTGAGGTCGTTGATATGGAGTACCTGGCAATAGGTGGCAGCACAATGCACCTAATGTTAAAAACGTATGTTTTTGGGGGTGTCCGGATACTTTTGATCTGATAGTGTAGCACCGTTCTGGCTCCGAGTCACGCACAGTTATAGTGCTGAAAGATGACATCGCCGTCGGTGAAGACATCAAGAATGATGCGATGCAGGTTGTTCGCAGCTGTCCGCGTGTATTCGATTATTACCACAGGTCCTATGCAAGCGTAGGAGAGTGCCTCGCAAAGTATAACAGTGCGTCTATGGCACGCTGACTTCAGTCGTAATAGACGAGGTCATTTGGTCAACATGCGAACACGTAAGGGTGGTCTGCTGCGGAGTTCCACGTTCTACAGTGTACGATGAACGGTGTGCTACGAAACAATTGTGCTTGCACGAACATCGTAGTTTTTCATCGGATATGCCACAGATCATTATCTATCCTATTTGACTGAGCAGAAAAGTCTCCGAACCCAACGTTCTGTGAAGAGTCGAGGACGTCCAACGATTTACCGCCCAGCAGTAGTTACTCTGTCATTCTACCTTTTTCCACAGATGCTTACGACAGTAGCACGTGAACATCCGACCAGCCTCCCCGTTTTCTAGATATTTGTCCGTCCATGTCTGCTCCGCTTACCGACTTCTGTTAACGCATCACGTGCCGTTATTTAACGACGCGGTGGACAATTGTCATAATGTTTTGGCCTATTAATGTATGCAGATGGCTGTAGTAACGCTCACAACCGACCGTTGACTTGGAATCGTCATGTTCGGCGATTTAGAGAGTGTTTGTAGCCATTCGGGGACTTCATGTTCGCAAACAACGATGGAATTTTTCTGAATGACAGTGCGCCATATACTTGGCAATACTTGCTGGCATTTGGCTTGAAGAATATTCTGGACAATTAGAGCTAACTAAGGTTTGGCCACCCGATCACCCGATATGAATCCCATAGGACACTTAGACGACATAATCGAGAGGTCCGTTCGCAATTATGAAAGGCTATAGAGGCACCATGGTGGAATACTTCTGCAGGGTGACCTCCAATGCCTTGTTGAGCCATCGTCCGACGGGATGCTGCACTACACCTGGTAAGAGGGGGACCGACACGATATTAGGAGATATCCCATGAATTTTGTCTCCACGGTGTAGCAATGTATTCCACTTCCTTCGTTCGTCCGATCGTCCATTATTTTAATCATAATTCATGCACTACTTTTTCCAATCTTTGTCTTCCACTATAATTTGCGTCAAAAACCAATGTTGCTCCTTCTATGCATATGATAGAACGACCTTTCCTTCTTACAGTAAAATGATTCTGTGGTTGCTTCTTCGTCTTTCAGTTTAACATTTCTTCATTTCACTACTAAGTCATATATTTTTCTCCTATTCGTACATCGGTTTTTCATTTTGCACGTTACACTTTAGGGCTGGATTCCAAATACATAGCCTTAGAATATATTCTTCAAAACTTGTCCAAACACAGAGTCTCAGTTGGAGGTGTTCTTCATTGTTTTATCTGTTCCTTACTGATCGTTAGTTCCAACGCGCCACGAGACCATTTAACGTGCCACCAGTCCATTTAACTACATTTCCTTTACTTTCTGCATACTTTTACTGGTGAAGTTGTGATTTCTGCCTAATTCTCAATCACATTTTCTTGTATTCCGTTCGCTTACATCTTGCGTGAAAATTTAATTTCGTAATTTTCTGTTTGGTATTCAAGACAGCATTAATAGACCAGCTGTCTTCCTCAAACCACATGATGGCGTGTCGGCAAGAGCACTTCGTGTACCATCTTCTCTCTATCCAGTTAAGAATGATGCGCATGATGAGTGTCTGTAGGTAAAAATGTTTAAGTTTGACGATCTAAGATTTGACCACCATTTTAATTTGCTGACAAACAACGTTTGTGGAAATAAATAGTGTGTTGCTTGATCGGCTTGTTTGGAATTTTTGCAGTTGACCTTTCTATGATGCACAAAGTTTGTCGTGTACCACGTGCCACATTTTTGCGTTTGCAAGACACATCTATGACGAAACACGTCGCTCTCTGTTCGGCTATCTTTAACTCCCGTTTCATTACCACTTGTTAAGCGCTTGTCACAATCTTCGTGTAGAGAAATGAGTGAGAGAAATGCAGACTTGTGAAAGTAGATAATACAGATGTGTAGTGGACATCAATGAATCACGTGTCAAATCTGAGAAGGACAAAAAGTGATTCTCTTAATGGCCAATCTATGGAAAGATATTCGAAAGCATCGATGTAGTTTTGGAAGCTGCTTACAACGTAGTTGTTCCGTCTTTACTAATGTACTGTTTAAATGTTATAATACATAACTCGCTGACGTACTAAGTGGCATTAAGCGAAGGCGGATGGATGAGTGTAGCAGAATTACCGAGAATTCAGAAGTGAAATAAATTCGATGCAGACTCCCATTATCATCATAATTATCTTCATCATCATCTTCACTTCAAGCATTAGGTAATTTTTCAGTTTCGCCTGTTACGGAACCCCTCGCTCCCTTGATCTTCCTTGACTTCTTTTCCGAACTTACTTAAATCTTCTTATTTGGGAACTAAATGTTTCTCCACTCATTCCTTGCAGATGTTAGTTCCGGTTTCTCCTGTTTTCTTGTATCTTGTTGAGGATTTAAACATTTTCAGTTCTTCCCTGATTTTTGAATTTCAACGTCTGTCGGCTCTTTTGTATCCCTTTACTGCTGGTGGAAACCTCATCTCCGTGGCTTGTACGCGATTATCTTTACTTTTACTTATACGCAAGATTCACTTCCCTAATCAAGCGCCGGCCTAGGTGGTCTAGCGGTTCTAGGCGCGCAGTCTGGAACCGCGCGACTGCTACGATCGCAGGTTCGAATCCTGCCTCAGGCATGGATGTGTGTGACGTCCTTAGGTTAATTAAGTTAAAGTAGTTCTAAGTTCTAGGGGACTGATGACCACAGTAGTTGAGTCCCATAGTGCTCAGAGCCATTTGAACCTAATCAAGCATAGGAACTGTCGTTGTCTTGAAAAATTTCAGCCACGTTTCTTTCCTTGTTACGTTTTCGAGGCATCTCTTTATTGTTCCACGTATATTCCCAAACTTTGCTAATTTCTTCTCCATGTGTTCTTCATACTCAAATGTGACTTTACAACCTAAATAGTCTGACCGGTTCTGTTGATCTGTCGTCAATCACAATTTTTGTTGCACACAGTGTTTTCCTTTAAAAGCCATTAATTTTGTCTAGTTTTCTGACGGCGTCATATAGTCCTCTTCACAAATCTTACCCAGCATACAGTTTCCCAAAAAAACACCGACAAACTTTAGGGACAGGTTCCTTGTAAGGAGACAAGTATAAAAGAATGTCTAGTCAATATGGGCTGTGAAATACATACGTTAAGAGGTATAAGCACTTGTTCATCTTCGATTCCATGACACAGATCTCTTCTACTGCAAGGTCTTTGCTTTCCATATTATGGAAGCTGGAAGTAGTAACCAAATCAAGGAAAAAAGTGTATAAACACGGCTTCTAAAATGCATACATTAACAGCTGTGAGCATTTGTTCATTTCCGCTAGTGTGAAATCGATCTGTTCTAGTGAAAATGTGCTCATAGTTCTTAAAGTACGCATTTTACCTGCCTATGTTTACTAGTCACAAAAAATGGCTCTGAGCACTATGGGACTTAACATCTGAGGTTATCATTCTCCTAGAACTTAGAACTACTTAAAGCTCACTAACCCAAGGACATCACACACAAGCATGCCCGAGACAGGATTCAAACATGCTACCGTAACGGTCGCGCGGTTCCAGACTGTAGCGCCTAGAAGCGCTCAGTCACACTGGCCGGCTACTAGTCACATTTTCTTGTGTTTGATACGTACTACCTCCTCCCAAAATATGAAAAGCAAAGAGCTTGCAATAAAAGATAATTGCTTCATAGTATCGAAGATGGACAAGTGCTCATATCTCTTAATGCATATGCTTTACAGCCCTTATTTACTAGGAATTTTTTTTATTGTTTTAGGTCTAAGGAAATTGTCCCTAAAGTTCGTCGTATTTTTTTTCCGTACACCTTGTATATATTCCACTTTGTAGATCATCTTCATTCTCCGCCTGCTGTATGACTTCATCTGCATATAAAACGCATTTCAAGCTGGAATTTATGCTGATTTCAGTTGCCCCGTTAAAAAATAGCCTTCCGTTTAAGAACAGCGTCATCAAAATAAGTGTTAAGGAGTGTGGGTGAAATGATATACCCTTACCTAACTCCTTTGTTTGTGGCTTTAGGTTGTGTTAGCGTACCATTTACATCTAAAAGTAGAATCGCGTGTTTGTGGAGATTTTACAAAACTTTTATCATACGTTGTGGATATCCTCTTATCCTCATAATTCTCCACATTTTCTTTCCATCTATATTATCGAACGCCTTAATAAAATGAAGGAATGCGAAATAAGTGTCGCTATTATGCTCTCTCTCTCTCTTATTTATTTAATTATGAATACTGCATCTGTTGTCGACATTTCGCTATGATACCCTGTTTGTTCTCCGCCTGATAAACTCTGAGCTATAGCCTTTAACCTCTTTTTCAAGATTCTTGTGTAAGCTAGTATGCGATGTCCACTATGCTGATTCATCTATAGTTCTCGAGCAGTTTCCTTTTTTGAATATTGATATCACCTTTGCTTGTGAGCATTCTTCTGGAATAGCTCCATTTTTCCAGCACGTTTTAAATAAATGCGGTGAGCCCCTTTGTTGTAGGGTGCCAGCATATTTTAGAACTTAACTGTTTCTCTCAACCGTTCCAGTATATTTTCCATTCTTTGTGGAACTGAGAGCTTCTCTTAATTCATCCATACATAAATCGTTTACACATCGTATTTCAATTTCATCTTCTTTATTCTCTGTGTAGTTTGTTTCTCTGTACCACAAGTATTTTGTAATATTGTCTATTTTGTTTGTTGGACGTTATTTATGCAAGCTAGTTATTTTACTATTTGATTACTTTGTAAGCTACCACTTGCCTTTTTTGAATGTCCAGAAGTATTTCTTCCGTTACCCAAAGTTTCTTGGCAGTTAACTTGTTTTACGTATGTTTTTCTTTCCAACTTCTGTGGTTACCCTTATTAGAAATGTCCATTAGTCTTCAACTGAACTGCCTATTCATTATCATAGTATATACAGCCTTTGAGAACTTTAAACGCATATCGTCATTCAGCAATACCTCAGTATCGCACTTCTATACACACTGATAGTTTTGGATGATTGTCTTAAACTTGATTCTATGCTTCATTGCTACTAAATTGTGATCCGAGTCTGTATCTCCTCCTGAGTCCCCTAGAACTTAGAACTACTTAAAGCTAACTAACCTAAGGACATTACATACATCCATGCCCGAGGCAGGATCCGAACCTGCGACCGTAGCGGTCGCGCTATTCGAGACTGTAGCGCCTAGAACCGCTCGGCCAACCTGGCTGGAGAAACAACAGTTCATTCACAACGAACACTCGCAGAACATGCTCAAAAGAAGCGTGTTTTGATGGTTGATAACAACAATCCATCCATTGAATTTCTGTGCAAACCACCAATTTGAGCAATGTGCTGTTTAAACACTGCACAAGAATTTCTATTAAAGCTCCTAAAAAGTCTTGTAGTAAAATTTCTAATCACTGCTTTCGTTAAACTGAGAAAATTCCCTTCTTTTCATTAATGTAAAGAAGCGTGATATATATATGGCACGTGTACATTTTTTTCTAAATTATTTTTGAGGCTAATAATGATGTTGAGATACTGTTTGATTAAGCTCATCCTTCATAATAATAAAAACCAACATAACGCTGCAAAAACTTGTAAGAAACTACAGATTATAATAATCAACAGCGAAAAAATAAACCGAGCGAGGTAGCGCAGTGGTTAGCACACAGGACTCGCACTCTGGAGGACGATGGTTCATACCCGCATCAGGCTATCCTGATTTAGGTTTCCGTGATTTCCCTAAACAGCTTCAGGCAAATTCCGGCATCGTTCCTTTGAAAAGGCGCTCCTGACTTCTTCCCATCTTTACCTAATCCAATGCGACCGATGACCTCGCTGTTTGGTCCCCTCCCCCAAATCAACAAAGCAACTAAAATATAAGCAAGTTCTTTTCGTTTTTGTGGTGTCACCGCCAGACACCACACTTGCTAGGTGGTAGCCTTTAAATAGGCCGCGATCCGGCAGTATACGTCGGACCCGCGTGTCGCCACTACCAATGATTGTAGACCGAGCGCCGCCACACGGCAGGTCTAGAGAGACTTCCTAGCACTCGCCCCAGTTGTACAGCCGACTTTGCTAGCGATGGTTCACTGACAAATTACGCTCTCATTTGCCGAGACGATAGTTAGCATAGCCTTCAGCTACGTTATTTGCTACGACCTAACAAGGCGCCATTATTAGTACTATTGATATTGTGAAATCATGTAATGTCAAGAGCGACGTTCGTCATTAATGGATTAAAGTTAAGTATTCCACCAGCTACGTCCGTTTTTCTCAATTCTAATTCCCTTGTCATGTTCCAGACCTCACGCCAGCCTGCGTGAGCTAGAACGCGTGCATATCGGCCTCCTTTAGCAATGCGGTTGGCTCTCCTGCCAACCACATCAGTTTTCATTCTATCACCTGGCCCTCTTGTACCTTCTCCTGAGATTAGTATTCTTTGTATGATTTCAGCTCGTATTTCAATAACGAAATTTTGTGATTTTAAAATTATAACTTCTCAACGGAACATGAGTTCTTCTTTCACGAGGCTATTTAGTCTGTTGTACTCCGTATCAAAGAGACCGGTAATTAAAATTACCGTTTTTCATTTTTGCTTAACACTTTATGAAGTGACAACGACCTGGAAAACAGGAATATGGGCGCCAAAGTTTACGCGTTAATACTTTCTGGTCTGTTGTAGAGTCATGTAAACGTGACTGGAAAACGTGAAGCTCCGTGAGGTGTGTGAACAGAGTTAAACTTACTTCCGAGGTTTAGTAAGTTCGTAACTTTAGCTTTCTCATACATCTGAATAGCAGAATTTTTCCTTCCATTTTCAGTTACGGTGAAAGTTGCTTAGCTCAATCACAGCTTTGAAAACTATTCTTTCTTTCATGTATTCTGAATCGAATTTTATTGGAAAGAAGTTCTCTGCCAAACTATCGATTACTGAAGGTGTCACAGAGTTTGACCAGATGAGAAGCGATATCTGAAGTAAGATACTTTTGTTAGCGGAAGCGGTAGACATGATTTTAGCGAGTGCTCGGCACGTGTTACCGTTTAAATAAAAAAATGGCTCTGCGCACTATGGGACTTAACTTCTGAGGTCATCAGTCCCCTAGAACTTAGAACTACTTAAACCTAACTAAACTAAGGACATCACACACATCCATGCCCGAGGCAGGATTCGAACCTGCGACCGTAGCGGTTGCGCGGTTCCAGACTGTAGCGCCTAGAACCACTCGGACACCTCGGCCGGCCAATTTAAATCACACAGAGCATTCTAGTCCGAAGCCCTTAGGCATTTCCGGGTGGTTTTCTGCGACAAGCGGTCTTGGTTGTTGCTTCCACGTGTCTGCGACGGACGACAGATGTAGTAACCCACTTTGAAGCTGCTTTTTGATGGCCATTCCCCTGCAACGAGTTGTAGAGAATATGGTGAGACTGCGGCTCGCATCGTGCACCTTGGCGTAATACTGGTTCCAATATCTTCAGATCTTTAAAGTGCCTTTATTTGTGATCAAACTTAACATTCGTTGTTCATTGTGTTCGTCAGCATCCGATGCACGTGCTTTTGAATCGAGTCTTTATTAATATCCGAGGAATAGGGTTCCTGAATACATCACCACGGAAGCCTGCTGAATACATCCCAGAATTTTCCATTGCACCTAGAACTTTTTATTTTTCAGCTCTTTCTTATATTGTGGTAAAATGCGTCACGTGCTCCATGTACGGCCAGTTTTATTCTTTGTTGTAGCAATGATTATATTTTGAGGCGAAACAGTTACCAAATGAATTGAAATTCTTGATTTATTCACATCCGCGTCCGCCGATGAATTTATGTTGAAAGTTCCGATTACTTACATGGAACTGTGTGTACTGTGTAATCTTCATTCAAGTTAAGGCATGAATATTTATGCATTCTCTACCTTCAGCAGGAATGTTGACTCAATGCGAGGCACAACTGCAATTAATGCAAACTTTCTAAGAACTGCAATTAGCAGGAAACCCTTGGTATTCCTCGCACGGCTTTCTGGACAGCAGGTACGTGGCGGCGTGAAGATCCCGTGACTGTTGGCTTGTTTAGTGTTTCAAGTTCGACGTGGTAGCAATCCGTCTTTGTTTCGGGGCTTTAGATAGAAATTTGTTAGGTTAGGACTGAGCCGTATCACCGCTGCGAATAACTTGCCTATAAGATGGGTTACCTATACATTACGGAAATAACATTACGAACCTTGAGTTTCTCCCGGCGTATTTGATGATCAAAATATCGCCGAAATATTGTGCCCGTTGGACACTATAGACCGGCAGTACACCCGTGGATATTTTGATCATCAAATACGCCGGGAGAAACTCAAGAATCACATCATACACCTTTACGGGGAGGAGATGTATCGCAGCATGAAGAAATTTGAAAAGTTGCGCCTCCGTAGATGTCGTTTGCTAAGTACTCTTGTCTTTCTAAAGAGATGTCGTTCCGAGAATGTTGTTCCAAAATTTTGCTAAGGTTATGCATCACATCGATTCTGCAGCAGCTAAGAGAATCAAGAAACGAGCCAGCCTCGCATTGGTACGTGAGAGAGTGCAATTCACCCGCCGGAGCCTTGAGTTTATCTCACAGGAATTACTCAAGTTACATTTGCAACTAGCTACCAAGTTCACTTCTTTTTCTTGGGATTGGATTGATGGTGTCACCTGGGTGTCAGCTGATTCCGCTCATAAGAAGGCTACGGGACGTCAAACAGCTAAGTTCTCACGTCTCCTTGACAAACCATCTCTGCAGGTTCCGTGCAAGACTGTCATCAAT
This sequence comes from Schistocerca gregaria, assembly GCF_023897955.1. NCBI lineage: Eukaryota > Metazoa > Arthropoda > Insecta > Orthoptera > Acrididae > Schistocerca > Schistocerca gregaria. Next base: position 558,696,936 of record NC_064921.1, read on the forward strand.
TTGAGTGGCATGGTGTTGAGTGATGATGCGGTCTCGGTTTTGCAGAAAGGTCTCAACTTCGCTCCAACCCCCAAGTTCACTCCGGTCGCAGAAATTGTTAGTGCTGTTGAACAGGTTGCAGCTCGACTTCCGCCAGAATCAGCCGAGGAAATACGTCGTGAAACTTGTCGTGCGTTGACGAAATCCAAGCCGATGAAGTCAAATATCAGCAGTAAAGAGAGGGCGGCCATTAGTGATCTGAGGGAACGCTCTGAAATTGTTGTCTTACCGGCTGACAAAGGCAATGCCACAGTTGTTGTCTCCCGTAAGAACTACACTGATAAGATGCAGAGCCTGCTAAATGACGATTCCTACCGGAAGATCAGCGTTGACCCTACAAAGAAGGTGGAGAACAAGACGAGGGTTCTTCTCAAGGACGCAGATTTACCGGAGGGTGACGCTAAGAAATTGTTACCCCAAGGTCCGGTACCGCCTAGACTATATGGACTCCCGAAGGTTCACAAAGAGGGGGTACCATTACGCCCCATTGTCAGCAACATCAGGGCACCTACATATTTGTTGGCCAAATACCTGACGGGAATATTAAGTCCTTATGTGGGTAAATGCCCTCATCACATCCGTAATTCCGTGGATTTTGTTAAACGCCTTGATAGCTTCAGGTTGGATGAGTCAGATATCATGGTGAGTTTTGACGTCGTTTCCTTGTTTACGAGGGTACCCCTGCGAGAGTCGCTAGAGTTGATTGGTCAGAGGTTTGACGAGAATACCACTGAACTTTTCAGGCATGTCTTGACTTTCACGTATTTTCTTTTTAATGGAGAATACTACGAACAAACGGAGGGAGTCGCCATGGGTAGCCCACTCTCACCGGTGGTGGCGAATTTGTACATGGAGAATTTCGAGGACGAAGCCCTGTCGTCATCCGAATGGAAACCCACTTGCTTTTTCCGTTACATGGACGACACGTTCGTCATCTGGCCACATGGTATGGATAAACTCCTTGACTTCCTTACACATCTAAACTCCATACACCTCAACATCAAATTCACTATGGAGACTGAAAAGGAGGGTAAATTACCTTTCCTTGACGTCTTGGTCAGGAGAAGGGCTGACGGCACCCTAGGTCATGGGGTGTATCGAAAGACAACACACACTGATCTGTATTTGCACGAAGACAGCTGCCACCACCCTTCACAGAGGAATGGGGTACTTAAAACTCTGGTACATAGGGCGTGCACTATCTCTGACACAGAGAGTCTACCCCAGGAATTGGAACATCTGAGAACTGTGTTTCGAAAAAATGGGTACTCAGAGTGGCAGATCCAACGTGCTCTCCGCCCAACCACTGCAGCACAACCTGTTGATATGGATGAAGTCACGAGGGAGGAGGTAGGCACTGCATTTATTCCATACACAGGCGCACTCTCGGGGAAAATCGCCCGCATTCTGAAGAAACACCGTGTCAGAACTGTGTTTTGTCCTCCGAATAAAACTCGTGCACTGGTGGGGAGCGCCAAAGATGACCTCGGTTTGAGGAAGGCTGGCGTGTACCAGATTCCGTGTCAATGTGGCAAGTCGTATATTGGTCAGACGATGCGTACTGTCGAGGATCGATGCCGTGAACACCAGAGGCACACTCGACTAATGTAACCGAGCAAGTCGGCGGTCGCTGAACATTGTTTGTCGGAAAATCACGCTATGGAGTATGACCGCACGAGGATTCTGGTACAGACGTCGAGATACTGGGACAGCGTTGTTAGAGAGGCCATCGAAATTCGCACCAATGACGACCTCATAAACCGTGACTGTGGCTATAATCTTAGCAAGGCTTGGGAACCAGCGATTGGGTTAATCAAGAGTAAATCGAGCAAACGCATAGTTGTGACGACCACAGCGGACAGAGCCATCACACCGACGTCATCTCAGACGCCGTCGCAATCTGTTCCACCGCGAGACCGTGGCGCGGGGCGCGGACGGCGGAGGGAGCGCGCCGCGGGCGGAGGGTATTTAAATCGGCCGCCGCCGCGACCGAACCCAGTTCCCCTGAGCAGCCGTAGCGTACGGATCTCCGTGCCGGCACGTTTACAGGAGCTCAGTCCGTCAGTTCACCTGATGATGGCGACATGTTTGATCGCCGAAATATTGTGCCCGTTGGACACTATAGACCGGCAGTACACCCGTGGATATTTTGATCAACATTACGAACGTTTTAGAAGTGAGTGTGTCCAAAAAAATCCACTTAAATATTTATTTGCGTCCTCAGTTCTTTCCGCTCTGCCAAGTAAGCATTAAATTGCTGTGAATATGTATCTTGAAATATGATCAGATTGTGTTATAAATGATTTTCATTTACGTTTTATGATAACAGGGGCATTTATTCAGGGTGTTCTTTCTGAAGACATCTTTTCATGTAATCAGATAAGACGAACATGTTAAAAATGGTTCAAATGGCTCTGAGTACTATGGTACTTAACTTCTGAGGTCATCAGTCTCCTAGAACTTAGAACTAGTTAAACCTAACCATCCTAAGGACATACACATCCATGCCCGAGCCAGGATTCGAACCTGCGACCGTAGCGGTCGTGCGGTTCCAGACTGTAGCGCCTAGAGCCGCTCGGCCACTCCGGCTGGCAGACGAACAAGGAAGTTAGCTCATAATGTGATGACAGGAATGGCATGTGATTACGGGTATACAGGGTGAATCCACTAAAACTTGTACTCCAAGCACTTATGAAATGGAAGGCGTTGATGTGCTGCTTTCACAGGTTTTCTGTCCACACATTTATTTTAATAATCACTGCACTGTTCGCAAAGTCGCAATTTAAAAAAATTAAACTAGAGTAATTGTAATAATCCATGCGTGGGCTGTAATTGTGGACCCTTATTTACAGTTCCTTTCTGTGAAAACAAAATACCGGTAACACATTCCACTTCGAGAGTCTTAGAGGCGCCAACTTCAGGTGATTCACTCTGCATAATAACGACTGCATCCGGAATGAGACACTGGTCGTCAAGCACGGTCTATGAAAACGGGGTGAAAGGGAAGCGCCAAGTTGTGCTATAACCGTCTCGTCACATTCTTTATGTACACTAGCCCTTACGAGAGCGAAACTATATTACACAACTTATCATGGGATGTGCTGTACGAGTGGAAGTTTTTCTTAGAGATTATTGCTAAACGGGTTTCGTAAGCTCCTCGTGCAGCTTACTGTACTGCGAATATGGAGCTCTGGAATGTTAGGTACTAAATGCCGATATTAGTCTCGGTCCTCCCGCCGTTCGCGTGTCGAGCGGATCCAGATGAATGTGTATCGCGGGTGGTTTTTCTGTAACGCACATGCGGCACGCTGTTAATTCCGAGTCTTCGGCACAAGAGAAAAGAAAAGAACCAAGTCGATGAGCGCGGCCAGCCTCGGGTGAAATACGGCTGGCGTGCCGTTTGTGCTGCGGCGGCGGCGGCACGCTAATAGCGTTGTTTGCGGCCCACAGGGCGCATGCGTCAAACCCAGCAGAGGCGCCGGCCTTGGGACAGGGGAGGGGCAGCCGCGCCACGACGGCATAAATCACGGCGGCGGCGCTCCGGCGCGGGGCCCTCGTCTCCCAAGCGCCATTATCACTCGTCCTGAAAGGATTTACGCACTGTTCTCTGCGTGTCAGCGAAATATGATAGCTGTACTAGCAGGGAGACCACACAGCAATCGGATTTTTGTAATTTTCCTTTTTTGTGGCACGTGAAGGTCAGAACTCAAATGTAAGTTGCTCAAAGAAGCTCTATGGAACTCCCAAAAAATGCTCCAGCGTGTTGAATTCACTAAAGCTATTGCGTTTCTTTGGACGGACCACGTGTTTCTGTGGCAAAATGCTGACCTGCTGTGTGGCTGGCCTGGGTTCGATTCCCAGCCAATGCAAATTTGTGAACAAAGGTGAATACTCTACAACAATTACCGTGAAGCGTAAAGTTCATGAAAAAGCATTAGTTTTTAATGTTTTTTTAATTTTGAGCAATAATTGTCTACAGTAATTTATTGAAGACCGGTAATTACGAGTTCATATTTGCAATGAAAACTAGTTTTTTGTGTGCTATATCTAAGGCATTCCTGGCCAAGAGAATTGGACCGGCGTCAGACATAGGGATTCATTTGACGAAGACATTTCTGAGACTCTACTTTTGGACGACAACATTGTATGGTAATGAAACGTGGACTGGAATCAAACCGGAACAGAACAGAGCTCCAGTGTTTGATATGTGGTACTTCAGAGGTATCAGATTACATAATGGTAAGACAGAGATTTAGGAACCAGGTTTTAAATTGTAAGACATTTCCAGGGGCAGATGTGGACTCTGACCACAATCTATTGTTTATGAACTGTAGATTAAAACTGAAGAACTGCAAAAAGGTGGGAATTTAAGGAGATGGGACCTGCATAAACTGAAAGAACCAGAAGTTGTACAGAGTTTAAGGGAGAGCATAACGGAACAGTTGACAGGAATGGTGGAAAGAAGTACAATAGAAGAAGAATGGGTAGCTCTGAGGCATGAAGTAGTGAAGGCAGCAGAGGATCAAGTAGGTAAAAAGACGAGGGCTAGTAGAAATCCTTGGGTAACAGAAGAAATATTGAAGTTAATTGATGAAAGGAGAAAATATAAAAAATGTAGTGAATGAAGCAGGCAAAAAGGAATACAAACAACTCAAAAATGAGATCGACAGGAAGTGCAAAATGGGTAAGCAGGGATGGCAAGAGGACAAATGTAACGATATAGAGGCTTATCTCACTAGGGGTAAGATAGATACAGCCTACCTCAAAATTAAAGAGACCTTTGGAGAAAAGAGAACGACTTGTATGAATATCAAAAGCTCAGATGGAAACCCAGTTCTAAGCAAAGAAGGGAAAGCAGAAAGGTGGAAGGAGTATATAGAGGGAAATGGAAATGCAAGAGGATGAAATGGGAGATATGATACTGCGTGAAGAGTTTGATAGAGCACTGAAAGACCTGAGTTGAAACAAGGCCCCGGGAGTAGACAACATTCCATTAGAATTACTGACGGCCTTGGGAGAGCCAGACCTGACAAAACTCTACTATATGATAAGCAAGATGTATGAGACAGGCGAAATACCCTCAGACTGCAAGAAGAATATAATAATTCCAATCCCAAAGAAAGCAGGTGTTGAGAGATGTGAAAATTACCGACCTATCAGTTTAATAAGTCACAGCTGCAAGATACTAACGCGAATTCTTTACAGACGAATGGAAAAACTGGTAGAATCCGACCTCGGGGAAGATCAATTTGGATTCCGTAGAAATGTTGGAACACGTGAGGCAATAATGACCTTACGACTTATCTTAGAAGAAAGGGTAAGGAGAGGCAAACCTACGTTTCTAGCATTTGTAGACTTAGAGAAAGCTTTTGACAATGTTGACTGGAATACTCTCTTTCTAATTCTGAAGGTGGCAGAGGTAAAATACATGGAACGAAAGGCTATTTACGATTTATACAGAAGCCAGATGGCAGTTATAAGAGTTGAGTGGCATGAATGGGAAACAGTGGTTGGGAAGGGAGTGAGACAGAGATGTAGCCTCTCCCCAATGTTATTCAATCTGTATATTGGGCAAGCAGTAAAGGAAACAAAAGAAAAATTCGGAGTAGGTATTAAAATCACGGAGAAGAAATAAAAACTTTAAAGTTCGCTGATGACATTGTAACTCTGTCCGAGACAGCAAACGACCTGGAAGAGCAGTTGAACGGAATGGACAGTGTCTTGAAAGAAGGATATAAGATGAACATCAACAAAAGCAAAACGAGGATAATGGAATGTGGTCGAATTAAGTCGAGTGATGCTGGTGGAATTAGATTAGGAAATGAGACGCTTAAAGTAGTAAAGGAGTTTTGCTATGTGGGGATCAAAATAACTGATCATGGTCGAAGTAGAGAAGATATAAAATATAGACTGGCAATGGCAAGGAAAGCGTTCCTGAAGAAGAGAGATTTGTAAACATTGAGTATTAAGTGTAAGGAAGTCGTTTCTGAAAGTATTTGTTTCTAGTGTAGCCATGTATGGAAGTGAAACACGCACGACAAATGGTTTGGACAAGAAGAGAATAGAAGATTTAGAAATGTGTTGGTACAGAAGAATGCTGAAGATTAGATGGGTAGATCACATAACTAATGAGGAAGTATTGAATAGAATTGGGAGAAGAGGAGTTTGTGGCACAAGTTGTCAAAAAGAAGTGACCGGTTAGTAGGACGAGTTCTGAGGCATCAAGGGATCACAAATTTAGCATTGAAGGGCAGCGTGGAGGGTAAAAATAGTAGACAGAGACCAAGAGATAAATACACTAAGCAGATTCAGAAGGATGTAGGTTGCAGTAAGTACTGGGAGATGAAGAAGCTTGCGCAGGGTAGGGTAACATGGAGAGCTTCATCAAACCAGTCTCAGGACTGAAGACAACAACAACAACTACTACTACAGAAGTGGACGGATAAGGTTAGAAAAGTGGGCGTTTCCGCAAAATCGGCGAAGAAATGAATGTGTGGACAACGCTGACAAGAAGAAGTCACAGGATGATAGATCGTGATTTGACACATCCTCAAAAGGGAGCTGTAGAGGGCAGACATTAGAATACATATGGCATATAATTGAGGATGTAGGTTGTAAGTGCTACTCTGAGATGAAAAGGTTGCCACGTGAGAAAATAGTGGCGGGCTGCATCAAATCTGTCAGAAGGCTATCGACTCATAAAAGGTAATTAGAAATACACTGAAGAGCCAAAGAAACTGGTACACTTTCCTAATATCGTGTAGGGACCCGGCGAGAGCACACAGAAATGCTGCAACACGACATGGCATGGACTCGACTTATGGCTGAAGTAGTGCTGGAGGGAACTGACACCATGAATCCTGCTGGGCTGCCCATAAATGAGTAAGAGTACGTTGCAAAGCATCCCAGATATGTTCCATAATCTTCATGTCTGCGGAGTTTGGTGGCCAGCGGAAGTGTTAAAACTCAGAATAATGTTCCTGTAGCCACTCTGTAGCAATTCAGAGTGTGTGAGGTGTCGCATTGACCTTCTGTAATTACCAAAATCCGTCGGAATGCACAATGAACGTGAAAGGATGCAGGTGATCAGGCAGGATGTGTAGCCTGTCAGAGTCGTAACTAGGTGTCCCATATCACTCCAACTGCACACGCTCCACTTCATTACTGCCTGAACAGTCACCTGCTGTTATGCAGGGTCCCTGGATTCATGAGGATGTCTCCATTCACGTGCACATCCGTCCGCTAGACACAATTTTAAACAAGACTCGTCCGACCAGACAACATGTTTCCAGTCATCTACAATCCAATGTCGGTGTTGAAGGGCCCAGGCGAAGCGTAAAGCTTTGTGTGGTGCTGTCATCAAGGGAAGACAAGTGGGCCTTCTGCTCCGAAAGCCCCTGTCGATTATGTTTCGTTGAATGATTCGCACGCTGACATTGATGGAACAGCATTGAAATTTGCAGCAATTTGCAGAAGGGTTTCACTGCTCTCACGTTGAAAAATTCTCTTCAGTCGTCGATGGTCCTGTGCTTGAAGGATCTCTTTCCGACCGTAGCGAGGTCGGAGATTACATGTTTTACCTTATTCCTGATATTCACGGCACACTCGTGAAATGGTCGTATGGGAAATCGCCACTTTATCGCTACTTGGGAGACGCTGTTTTCTTATCGCTCGTGCGCCTACTGTAACACAACGTTCAAATCCACTTAAATCTTGATAACCTGACATTTTGGCAGCAGTAACCGATCTAACAACTGCGCCAAACACTTGTTGTCTTATAAACGTGTTGGCGACCGCATCGCTATATTCTGCTTGTTTACATGTCTTTGTATTTGAATACGCATGCCTCTACCAGTTTCTTTGGCCCTACAGCGTATAAAGACGTGCATGCTACATAAAGAAACGACAAGAGTATATTACTTAGCATAAACCATAAACTGTATGATTTTTATAATCAAATGACCCAGGTATTCGAAAACAAAGGAAAAAAATCGAGAAAATAATGTCCGAAATGAGACTCAAACTATCATTAACAAGTCTAGAGTTTTCCTATTTTATTTCATCGTTATATATTTTACACTTTACATAAATGCTCATAGAACATACAACTGGCACGGATTGGATAAAGACATTGCCTACTTCGTGTCGGTCTGCACCACATGCCAAACACGTCAGGCAGCACCCCACCGCCAGTATTTTTCGTGGCCATATGCAGCTGCTTAATGGGAATGCCTCTACTTTGATTTCGCAGGGACATTGTAGGTATCCCAGAGGCTCATCGTGATTGTCTCCGGATCGGGATAGCTTTAGTTATCCCACATGATGAGCACCACTTCTTCAGAGACTATCAAAATTCTCCGTCGCCACTTTGCTATTGCACGATTGTTATGGATAACGGTCCACAGTTGACTTCGACCGAGTTTAAGCAATTCTGTTTTACCAACATGATTTCTCTCGTCCACACTGACCCGTTTCACCCTGTGTCAAACGGCCAGGCGGAACGTTTTGTGCCGACGTTCAAGATCCAACTCGATAAGCTGCTGTGCAATCATCCGTTGGAGGAGGCTGTGAACCTTTTTTTTTTTTTTTGTCTACGTACCGCGCTGCCCCGTATTCGGGTAAAAGTTCTGTAGAGATACTTCACAGTCGACCATTCTGCTCTCCCTTATCTGTCCTTGCTCCCGAGACTTCTCACTCTCCCTCCCGCACTTCAGCGCATACCTTCTACAGCAGGCCAGAGATCTGGGTGCGGATCTTCTCTCATCCGTGGGCGCGCTGGACGCCTGCTTTCATCACCAAGCTCTGTGGCCCAGCGATAGCATCTCTCCAGTGGGCCGATGGTTCTGCCGCCTGCCGACGCCTCAACCAGCTCCGCCCCATCTTGTGGACCACGACGCCCCGTGGGAGCTACCAGTGCCTGTCGACGACCACTCTGTGACAGAACCTCTGTTTCCATCCCCGCCTAGGCCGCTGCCTCCACCGCCATCTGCCCCCACGGCATCGCCGCCTCCAGCCCCTGACAGCCGCCAACCTATGGATGTTGACCCCCTCGATTCCTATGGACGTATGTGGCGCTGTGCAATCTACTTCCAGGGGGAGAAATGTCGTAGCAGCCCCTTATCAGATAGAGGGCCCACACAACAGACAAGGAAGGTGGGCGGCCAAACTCCTTTCAAGAGCTCATATCAAAACATCGCCACTAAACATAAACATCAACCGGCCGCGGTGTTCTCGCGGTTCTAGGCGCGCAGTCCGGAACCGTGTGACTGGTACGATCGCAGGTTCGAATCCTGCCTCGGGCATGGATGTGTGTGATGTCCTTAGGTTAGTAAGGTTTAAGTAGTTCTAAGTTCTAGGGGACTGATGACCACAGCAGTTGAGTCCCATAGTGCTCAGAGCCATTTGAACCATAAATATCAACAGACCTTCTGCATAAACATGGCACTACTTTCTGAAAAACCATGTGACAGAGATCCTCCAGTTGGACTAATGTAACTAAGTGTAGCATTCCGCAGAGTCGGTGTTAGAAGCATGCCAGCAGAGTCTGCCTGCAATGTGTATCTATAACTAGGACAGCTCCGTCCAATACTTACGCCGTCTCTAGCCCAGTAGACACTCGCCGTAGTGTTCTATAGAAATTTGTATCTTGTTTGGCGGAACACTACTTTCGAATTATGTAGCGTAGTATTTTTGTTGTCATTATTTCCTTTCATTGTCTTGTAACTTTTGTCTGGCTTTTGCAACCACAAGTATAATCGTATTTCTTGTTGTTCTTGAGTTTCAAAATTAGTGCACGCCAATTAGTTAAAAAAAGCGTGTTCAAACTTGATCGTTAGTTCTTTCCTGCGGACTGCAGGACACTACAGTCTGTTTAAAATTACGCACCTGCCGCGAATCCAATACAGGCCACCAACAGTTCAGTGAGGATTGTACCACAGGACCACATGGCCCGACGAAATATTGTTTGGCAGTAGCGATTTAAAGATGCTCGGAAAACATCAAAATCTATTTTCTACGGAATTTTCAAGTGTTCCATCGCCCTGATTTGGAACCGATACTTGTTCTGAACTTCATCTACCATACACGTAAAAATTACATAAATCCCGTTATTGTGTGCTACGGACGCAGGTTCGAATCCTGCCTCAGGATTCTATTCGTTCTCCTTTAGAAAGTTCAGTTGTCTTACTATATAGGACAAACTGGACGTGCCTTCACTACCAGATATAAAGAACACTTGCTAAGAAAAAATGGCACTACCCTCCAAAATTCGTCTTTTGAGACCACCTTCTAATGACAGGTCATTCACCTCAAGCCATCTGTGATAGCAACATTTTGCACACCGAAAAGAAAGGGCGTAGACTAGATATTCTAGAAGAATTAGAGATTTTCAAACATCTTGCTCGAAAGGATAGCCTCATCCTTAACGAACAGCTACAACCACGTAACAAAAATTTTCACAACGGTATAAAGCCATTACTCGATATCTGATTTCTGGTCTCCTTGTGCAGGTTGCCGAAATGTTCTTTTCCTTCTAAGGTAATTCTATGTTTTCTAATTATCAAATTGTTTCTTGGCTGTATTTCACGTCAATATAACTTTCTACAAGTTGTCATTCAATCCTATCTACATTTTCATAATGATGTTTTCTTGTTTTATCTTACTGTTATAAGCTTCGATCTGGACAAAATGTTATGTTGTATGCTACTATCAAAAAAACATTGCTTTCCATTATGTACCAAATACTGTTCATTTATAATCATTTCTGCTATATTTCAATGTGAAGTAGCCTAATTCTATCTACGGCTACTAGATGGCACGCTCGTTGCAGTGCCATGTGCACCTGGCCGCATTTGTTAACGCGGGCTCCTCAGTCCGTTTGCAACCTGTAACCGCGTAAGTAACGAGCAGCCCTTAGTGGCTCGCCATCACAATTTTTATCTTAAATGTCTTTATGACTAATGCCCTTTTGGCATATTTATTATTTTATAAATGACATATAACTACTGCCAGTCTTTCACGATGATTCTGTACTTATACTGTGTATCATACGTTTTTAATCATAAGTCTGTGACCATGTTATAGACCATTCTTCAATTTAAATTCTGAGGAAGACACTCCTAGCAGTGTTGAAACCCGGTTATTTCGTTAAAAATAGTGACCGAGGGCTGTTTTCTTTCAATTGTAACTATTCACGGTCTCTGAACGTGCAGCCATGTAGAAAATTTTGCGTTCCGTTTTGTTATGAATTACACTGAAATAATTTCCCATACAACTGTAGTCGGTATTTTTCTTTCTGCTGTACCACTATTGTATCTATTCCCAACGTTTTTTGATGTCTTCCTTCCTTACACTGTCCAATACTGTATCTTTACCATACCTTGTCCCGTATTTCCTTTCTGTTGTGTTGGATCTTTCTTCACTTTGTGCTTCAGTGTGAACACCAATGGCCGGCCGTTGTGGCAAAGCGGTTCTAGGCGCTGCAGTCGGGACCCGCACTGATGCTATGGTCGCAGGTTCGAAATCTGCATAGGGCATGGATGTGTATTATGTCTTTAACTTAATTACGTTTAAGTAGTTCTAAGTTTAGGGGACTGATGACCTCTGACGTTAGGTCTCATAGTGCTTACAGCCACCTGAACCATTTTTTGAGCATCAATGCCACATTTCACACTAACTTCTTTTACTGTCCCGTCTCTAATTTCCTTGTCGCCGATGAAATCTTATGCCCTGAGCGGCTCAGCAGTCATTTGTTGCGTACAGGTTTTGCGATCATGATGTTCCTGAACTGGGGACTGGTAAGCGCCGTCAGCCCTCCATCACCATAAGCTCTGGGCATGCTTCAGCAACAACTGTAGGGTACTGCAAAGTAACGTTGTGTGACACAGGGAACGGGGTTCTTGGTCTGATAGCCCGGATTGCAAGGATGGTGAAAACCTCTATAAAAAAAACAAAAATCCTCAGTCCGAAGGTGCGTTACGCTCCGATGAGTTGCGTGGCTGTTTAGGTGAAACAGTCGTTAGTGGGGAACCTCTGGGGAACTGGCCGCTCCTCAATGTATGAGGCTTATCTAGGCACACATGGGGCCTTGTCTAGGTAGACCTTTATTTCCCTAGTGGCTCTCCTCCCAGCGGAATGGATGGGCTGCTGGTTGGTACCATGACCAAATCAGACAAGATCTGACGTGCAGCCAGTCCTTTTGAACGAGGGATTAATTCCCAAAAGCTGGTCTACAGTAGCAGAACGCATGCAAGTAATCAGAATGTTCTCGTGGCAATTTTAATTCACCAGTTTTGCATGTATGGGACACTGTTCTGCCTTTAAAGGCTGTGCGGTTTCTGCGTCTTATTTTTGACACAAAACTGTCGTGGTTATCACACCTCAACGACATGAAAGCAAGATCCTAGAAAGCAGTGAACATCCTGAATTAGCTCAGTCACGGGTCTTGGGGTAGGACAGGGAGCGTCTGCTGCAGTTTTATAGGGCCCCGCTATTGCCACGTCCCCAACATACCATACCGTTGTATTCAGCTGTGGAGAGGCTATTTACTCATCGTCCACGGGCAACGGGGCTGTCTGGGCTCCGTGCGAAACGTGTGCTAGACCTTTGGTGTGTTGACCGACTGCTGCATAGGGCCAGAACGATTTTAAATTTAATGTAATACGGAGAGGTTGCACACTTTCATATTTTTTAATACGTTATTGTATGACATTTTAACTCAGCACCACAAGTGTGCAGCTGGGTCTATACAGGGGACTCTGTTGGTTGCTCTGCTATTTTTCCTGATAGTATCCTCAATGTTCGACTGCCTCGAGACTTTAATGTCTTCTATGCGGAATTATACGCAATCTAGCGGGCACTGGACGTGTTTCGATTGCTAAATTCCTTGTCTGTTCCTATTCCCTGAGTGCCCTTCCATTTCTACAAAGCTTGTACCCAGCAGATAAAGTAGCCCAGAACATCCGGGACTCCCATCTCCGACTAAAGAGGCTGGGCAAGGAAGAATCTTTCGGCTGGGTACCAGGGAACGAAAGGGTGGATGTAGCAGCCAAGGAGACATGTCGCGATTCTCAGATAACTGTGTACCATCTCCCTACTTGCTATTGCCTCGCTGTTAAGGTACAGAGTCTTGCGTCGATGGGAAGAAGGTTGGCTGAAAGTGACGGACAATAAGCTGTGTCTAGTATAATCCCCAACACGGCCGTGGCCTACCTCCTTCCAACCATGCAGGTGGAATGAGGTCCGCGTTACCCGTCTTCGCATAGGCCACAGCTCTATGACGCTTGGCTACTTGGACCGGAGAGAGGACCCTTCGATGAGTTGTGCTTGTGGTGTACAGAATAACGTGCGCCAGATTTTGCTAGACAGCGTTTTATTTTCGGAACAAAGGGTGGCAGCTCATTTGCCGACAGAGTTGCCGTCTGTTTTAGCTGACAATCAGACAAACGTGGTACGACTTTTCAAATCTTATGAATTGTCCCAATAGTTTCCTAAAATTTTATGGTCCCGTTACTCGTTTTTAATGTGTCATCAGTGTGTCACATGAACCGCGAAAATATCGTGTCTAGATGATAGTATGATCCGACTGCAGACACGACAAGAATGTTATCAGTTAGTACTCTGGCATTGCGTCCATAGTCACGTATGATATTCTGTTTATTTGCTCGACAAATCACTATGTTTACGGCATAAGAAATCTCTTTCCGTGTGAACTATGGCTCCCTTCCCCTCTTCCTTCGAAACCACTCACACAATGAGGTCAAAGAGCAATGCTGATACTGACTTTCAAGTTTTCACCTCGTTCATGGCTCTTCACTGACTGAGTCTTCGTAACACTCTTCTTTTCAGTCTCAGCTGATACTTCTACAAATCTTCCGAATTTGGACCCTGTGGTTCATTGTGTATGGGGAGCGGAATTTTGACAATAGTTACTTTTATTAGATGAGGGTGTAAACGAAAGTTATCACAAGCGTAAGCATTTAGGGTAGGTACCCGTGCTGCATGCTTGTGTAGCGCAATGGTATGGGTGGGAGGAAGGAGAGGGTTAGACCCTGCGCCTATTTATAACCTTCTCTTCTCGAACAGTACTCAGTGACCCTTCGAGCTTGATATCTCCATGTTCCTGTGATAGTTCCTTAGTGCACTAAGACAGTGGAAAAATGAGTAATTTGGTCTAAGACATCTGTAAACAACTTTGTAATGAGGAACAATACGCTTTATTAAGCATTCCAGCTTAACAGAACAGATTGTTTCCACCATCACGGCAACAACGTCCAGTATACGTTGCTGGATTAGCGGTGGGGGTGAGTCAGTGTAATACGGTGTCACAGGTTCTTGGCGTTTCCTTTCAAGTGAAACTCCTTTGTCAAGTCCTTCAACGGTAGCTAATTGGAGAAAATTAAAAGTGAGAGATGGAAAGAAGTTAGCTTAGTGCCAAATAAGTGTAGGTCGTTAACAAGGGAACGGTGTCTACTTAGTTGAAGGCATAGGAATGAAATCAGATGTGTCCAACAAAAAGGAACCATCACATGATCTGATTTAGGAAAAATCATGGAAAACGTAAGAGTGAATAGCTGCAAATGACAGACTGTATAGCTTTGGTCGGAGAGGGTCTTATCATCTCCGGCGATCGTGCTGAGTCGTCCCCATAGCACACATATCGTCACTTCGGCTCAAGACCGTAGCATACCTTCCTGGTGTATAACAGTTTGCAGCAGTATTACTCACTATGATGTCTTACAGTTGCCGTATGAGACGCTGGAGATCAGGATGAGATGCTGGACGGCTTGACAATACATCTGTTTCATTTAGGTTAAAACGAGACTACTGGTTCCGATCGAGGAAAGTCGGTGAACAGAACGCATAGAGGAGATACGTAATGTTAATCTCCTCATTCACGCTGCTACCACCACGTCCCGTAGTCTTCCCACGGACATCTTGCTCCTCTGTGATGAACACTTTTCGTCATGTAACGCTCCAGAGCTATTGTGTCTTAGGTATCTGCTTAAGGGTAACGAAGGCTGGATAAATGAATTAAGTAAATTGTTGCTATCATTTGGTTTTCACGGTTTGTAAACTGATCTACCGTCTCTCTATTGTTATCCCAACGATGTTGTACATCTTATTCTTAATTTACCTATCCGATCTGCAGTTTTCATAATGAGAGAATCACAACACTAATAAACCGTATGCAAGGCTCAAACAACTGTAACCCTGTACTTAGCGCACTGAATAGGAGGATGTGTAGGTCCCTGTGCATGACACTGATCAGACCGCCGATGACATGCGCTGCTCCAATCTGGGGATATTCAGCTGCACCGCCTGCAAGTCATACAGAATGAAGTGCTACGTTTCATAAGCAAAGCTCCATGATACACGCGCATCGCAGACCTTCACAAAAATACTGCCATGAAATCCTCTCGGTAGTATTCAGAAACCTCGCCAGACGACAATACAGGAACTCAAGACACTCGAACAATGCTTTCATTCTTAACCTGGGTAACTACGGTCACAACCATAGATGGATGCATAATACTCCATAAACTCCCCTTCTTAGGTATAATTTAACCACCTATGGTAAGTTCAATAAGTTGAACTTAAGCACAAACACAAACAACGCAGTTTTGGCGAGCTCCTACAATACAGCAAATGTAATTGGAATTCCGACAATCCGGCAACAGCAGGACACGCAAACAAACCCACTCAATCTTAACACAGAGGTCGATTTTGTAAGCAAATCGACCATTCAGATGACTCGGCTTGCTGCTGACGTACAGCGCTGCAGCTGACTCAGGAGATACTGTTGGTGCACACCCTGTCAGTGCCTCTCATCGATCGGATAGAAAATCTTATGATGAACATTGGCTATGACACTAGTACCGAGTATTGCACGATACCCGCTACTACCATAACCATGCCTTTGCATAATCTTCCGCAGATAGCGAGAAAACCGCTTCTGCTCTTACTACCCGCCCAGAATGTCACAGGGGTCCGTTTCCAGTAGCGCTTGCGAAGGTCCTTTTTTGCTTCTGTCCTTAAAAACACTGTTCTTGAAACGATTTTAGACTATTTCTATCATCCGATGGGCTCGTATTAGTGGATAATCTTACCCAGATGTATGGACAACAACAGTGGCTTAGATTCCGGGAACTCACCGATGTAATTACTAACAAATGCTGAGGTGAAAATACAACTTTCGTGATGGTCGCCACGCAAGTGCGGGCGAGAAAAGGTTTTCTCCATTGCGAAAAGTTTTGATGTATGTGTGTGTCTGTGTGTGTGTGTGTGTGTGTGTGTGTGTGTGTGTGTGTGAGTGAGAGAGAGAGAGAGAGAGAGAGAGAGAAAGAGAGAGACTTGGTGTACGCGCGTGTTTTCCTCTCGCTCCAGAGGCATCATACTGACAGCGAATGTTTCGTCAGGGCCGATATTACTTGTTATTTCAACTGATGCTGAAATAAGCAATGTGGGTGTGCGATGGGAATTAACTATTTTCCGCAGTCGTGCAGTGTACTGTCCTTGAAAGGACTTAAGATACTTGTTCGCGACTTTACCAGGTATCAGGCTCACTCGAATGTTGTTTCCAGCACTACGAGATCCGCTTGAATAAAGCCGTTGTCTTAATAAGGACACAGCTACGGAGCGCCGATATAATCCTTTCCTGAAGTTACTGCCGGTTGTTCTGTGCTACGATGTCGTGCATTCCGGAACTTGATGTGTCATTTAGTGGTCGCCTTACTCGGAGCGCCGGCCATTCAAATTACAGCTGGTCAGTGTGGACCTCTTCTCTCTTCGCCTTAGACCGTTACATTACGGGATGCGCCACCCGAGATATGCAGGGAAGTATTAAGTGACAATAGAGGGATACCGCGGGACGTTTACGGTGGGGCAGCTTTCCCAGCCGCCTGCTTAGCGTGGACTTTATGGCCGCGGCCAGCCGCCTCGGCGCCCTTCCTTTTTATTATCTTCATTACGCACTTCGTCGCATCAGCTGCTAAGTGGCATGTGTGTCCGCAGACTGCTCGCCGTGCATAGCCTCCCCATTTGAAGGAGCAGTTTAGTTTTTTATGTAGGTGTTTCTTATACGCTCACCTCGCAGATCCGGTACAGTACTACTGAAGTGACTGCAAGTAATTTGTTGTTGCTTGGTGCTATTCTCCTTTGGCGCTACTTGGATTGCAATTTTACTGCCCCTCTTTTTTCGGAGATGAGTAGAATAAAGTACGGAAGCCGCAAGTTATTCTAGCCCCTAGATCTCTATCATCTACATGTGTACTCCGTAAGACATCTAGCTGTGTGTGGCGAAGTGTACTTCCTGAGCCACTGTCATTTATCCCTTTTGCCGTTGCAGTCGCACATGATTCGCGGGAAAAACGATCTTTGATAAGCCTCCGTGTGAGCTCGAATCTCTCTCATTTTATGCTTATGGTCTTTTCACGAGATATACGTAAGAGGCAGCGTCATACGAGAGTGGTTTAATAAGTCTAGTGAAAAAAGCAAGGCAAATGTTTGTTTCGTGAACAACTCACCAAACTTCTACATCTATATCTGCACATATATTCTGCTAGGCACCAAGAGGTGTGTGGTGGAGGACACATTCTTGCCAAAGTCAAAATCCCCCCCCCCTCCTCCTCTGGTCCACTCGCGGATCGCACGACTGAAAAACGACTGTCTGAACGCCTCAGTTCGAGCTCTAATTTCTCTTATCCTTGAATGGTGATCATTGCGCGATTTGAATGTTGGTGGTAGTAATATATGCTCTACAACATCGGCGAAGATCAGATTTCAGCATTTAGTGAGCGGACCCTTCCGTTTCGCGCGCCGTCTACCTGCAAGTGTGTCCCACTTCAAACTTTCTATGAGGTTTGTAACGCTCTTCTTTGGACCTTCTCAATCTCTTTAAGCAGACCCAACTGGTAAGGTTCCCATACAGACGAACAATACTCTAAGAGTGGACGAACTCGTATTGTATGCTATTCGTAGGATTCTACGAATAAACCGCAATCTAGAGTTCGCCTTGCCCGTTATTTCTGTAATCTGCTCATACCATTTGAGATCATTTCGAATAGTCATATCTAGATACTTGACGGATGTTACCGCTTACAAAGACTAGGCATTTAATTTGTACTCGTACATTAATGGGGATTTTCGCCTTGTTATACACAGTAGGTTACACTTATTAATATTGAGAAATAACTGCCAGTCATTACACCACGCATTTATTTTCTGCAAATCCTCACTGACTGATTTCTTGAGGTAGTCTCCCTTTTGATGAATATAACTTGGCACATCAGACTGGAAAAATAGGTTCTGTAAAATTCACCAAAATATTCGTCGGCTACAACGACGCGACAACAAAGATGCGAACTGTAAATTTTACACCATGTGGTGACAGATGACTATGGCGAAGAGGCTCGGCTCTGAGCACTACGGGACTTAACATCTAAGGTCATCAGTCCCTAGAACTTATAACTACTTAAACCAAACTAACTTAAGGACATCACACACATCCAAGCCCGAGGCAGGATACGAACCTGCGACCGTAGCTTTCAGACTAGGAAGGAGGAAGAAGTCACGTAGGGCTGTCAGGTGAATAGAATGCATCAGAAACCAACTTAAAACGCAGTTCATGCACTTTCGCCATTGTTATTGCTATTGTGTGATATGGTGGAATCTTTGGGTGTAAAAGCACTTTTTTGCGTGTCTTTTTTCAGCCAACGCAAATTTTGAAACGATTCAACAATGAAACATAAAAGAGTTCAGTTATGGTTCTGCATATTACCAAGTAATCTATGACGATTATTCCTCGGAGATCCTAAAAAATAGTGGCCATCGCCTTACCAGTTGACAAAATGGACTTAAGCTACCCCAATGCGCTTTCACTAGCCCTTGTCAACTGTTTTGACTGTTGTTTTGACTCTGGTGTGTAATGATGGTTCAAGGTTTCATCAACAGTAACAAATCAGACTTAAAAGTCTTGTGGACTGCTATTAAACATCGCCAGACGTTGTGTTGAAATACTGTGCCGCATATGTTTAGGTCGACTTTGTGCAAATCGCGGAACCCACCTTACTCACAGCTTCTCCATTACGAGCTATCCGTGCAGGATATTACGCAATCCCTTGGTTGGGATGCCTATAGGTCAGCAATGGCAAGAATGTTTAATCGGCAGTCTTGTGTTACCATATCACGGGTTTTGTCAATGGTTTCTGTTGTGTTGACTTAAAGTGGACGGCGGGAGCACGCTTCGTCTGCGGTGCTTTTCCGGCCTCGTTTAAATTCATTAATCCAAAAGTAAATAAGCTTTAATGATGGTGCAGAATCCACGTGAACTTCTTCCAGTTCTGCTTTGATGCGGCAGTCCAAGCCTTCAAAAGAAAAACTTTAATAACAGCACGAAACTCAGTCTTCTCAATACACTGACCATTGCAGACGGCTGTCAACAATGAACTACACGCTTTGCATTGTTGAAACTCTTTACACAAACCTTAGAATAATCAAGGCATGATGGAGCAACAACAATGTTCTTTTCTTTCGTGGAAATTTACCAGACTTATCGAACCACTCCAAAATTGACAGACTCTTCTAGCAACGCACGCTCTCCAAATTCTAACGGTAAGCCACACCCTAATACAAAACTCTTCTTTTGCAGTGTCTTCTGCTGTAGGTGTCTGTGACGTTTTCGAATTTACTAAATGAATGTGTAACAAAACGTTGTGCTCGTCTTTGGATTTTCGCTAATCCCTCTATTAGTCCTAGCTGGTGCAGATCCCAATCTGACGGGAAATTTCAAGCACTGGTCGAACGAAGTCTTTGTGACCTACCTGCTTGTTTGGTGGACTGTACTTCGCGAGGCTTCTTCCAATGAATCGCAATCTGGCATCTACCTTACGTGATATTTGTTTTATGTGTTAGCTCAACTTTAAGTCGCTCCTTACGCTTAACACCAGACGTTTAAAGGCTGTGAGTGCTTTCAGTGATTAATACGCAATCGTGTAACCATACAACAATGGGTCTTTCTTGCTATGTATGCTATGTATCCTCAATACGTTACATTGGTTGCGTTGAGGATCTACTGCCAGTACACTCACCAAGCGTCGATCGTCTGTAGACAAGCCTGCTTTTCATTACAATCTTTTAGCTTGTCAGCTTACTGTGTAATACAGTACCAAACGTGAAAGACCTCGTGAAACTTCTGAAGATATCCTCTAATAGGTCTTTTATATGTGGTGTAAAAAGTGATGGTTTTACAACACCCATTTGGGACACTCCTAAAGTTACTGTTTCGTCTTAAGATTTCTCTCTGCTAAGGCTGACAGGCTGCATTCTGTTAGATAGGAAATCTTCGGTCGTCACACAGTGTGTGTGATATTCCCTACGCTCGTATTTAGTTCGTTGAGTGACAGTGCCGACGTCTTCTGGAAATAAATGAACTCAACATCATCCCGAGCGCCGCCATCTGCTGCTTTTTGAGCGTCGTGGGTTTCACACGATCGTTGTTTTGTAAGTCTATATTTATCTCAGCAGTGGAGGTGTTCGGTCTTCAGAAATGTCATATTCTGCGAGCATAAAACATATTTCAAAACTCTACAACGTACCGACATGAGAGATACAGGTCTACAGCTCTGTGCCTCTGTTCGACAACCCTTCTTGAAAAAGGGGCGACCTCTCCATTTCTCCCGTCCGATCTGTTCAGAATCCTCTATCGGAGTACTCTTGTTTTGCAGCTGCGTTCAATACTTCAAATAGTTACCTGGTGGTGCTAAGGGAGAGCGGAGGGGTAAATGGGCAAAGATGGGAGGAAGGGATAAATGGGGCTGGGGTGACTGGTAGGGGGCAATGGAAGCAGGGAGGGGGGATGGTAGAAAGGAATGATAGGAATATCATGAGTTTAACAAGAGCGATCTTGGGAAAATGACTTTAAGTATAATTATGTAAGAATTCTCCCTTAACTTTGTATAGTGTAGAACTATGTATATGTAGAGCGTAAACGGCATAAAATAGTTAAATTATAAAATGGAGCTAGGGGTCTTGAGAGTGGAGAAAGAAGGCAAGGAAGGGTGAGGGGAAGAGAAGTGGTAGGTATGTTATGAGCTAATGAGAGAGGCTCTTGCACTGAGGAAACAAAAGTTATGAGACATCTCCTAAAATCGTGTCGGAGCTCCTTTTGCCGGAGTAGTACAGCACCTCGACGTGCATAGACTCAACAAGTCGTTTCAAGTCCCCTCCAGAAACACTGAGCTAAGCTGCCTCTATAGCCGTCCTTAATTGCAGAAGTGATGTCGATGCGGGATGTTCTGCACGGACTGACCCCTCAATTATGTTTCATATATGTTCGATGGAATTCATGTCGGGCGCTCGAATTGTCCAATCGGCAGGAACTGTGGCCTAGTGACACATCGTCGTCCATAAAAATTTAGTCCAGGTAGGGCTACAAATAGTCTGCAACTAGCTGAACACAACCATTTCCAGTCAATAATGAGTTTAGTTGCACCAGATGAGTCAGTCCATTGCATGTAAACAAAGCCCACAACACCATTGTGGAGCCACCATCAGCTTGCATAGTGACTTTTTACAATTTGAGTCCATGTTTTCGTGGCGGCTGCGTCACACTCCAACTCTACAATCACTTCTTATCAATTGAAATGGGGACACATCTGACAAGGCCAATGTTGTCCAGTGATCTAGGGTTCAGCTGAAACGGTCACGAGCCTAGGAGAGGCGGTGCAGCCGACGTCGTGCTCTTAGCAAAGGCGCTACCAATAGTCGTCTGCCGCCATATCCCATTAACGCCACATTTCATAGCACGCTCATAAGGGAAGCGTTCGTTGTACGGCACACATTGATTTGTGTGGTTATTTCAGTCGGAGGGGTTCTTGTTTGTTATCTCTGACAACTCTACGCAAATGCCACTGCTCTCTGTCGTTCATTGAAGGCCGTCAGCCACTGCGTTGTCCATGGTGAGAGGTAAAGTCTGAAATTTAGTATTCTCGACACATTCTCGACACTGTGGATTTCGAAATATTGAATTCCCTACCGATTTTCGGAACAGAATGACCCACGCGTCTAGCTCCAATGACCATTCGCCTTCAAAGTATGCTAATTCCCGATATGAGGCCATTATCACGTCGGAAACCTTTTCACGTGAATCAGCTGTCTACACAAGATAGCACTGCCCTTATGTATGCGATATTACTGCTATCTGTAAACATGCATAACGTTATCCCATTAATTCTGTCACCTCAGTCTATACTACAATGCAAAAAAGTTATGTAAAAATTATCCGTTGAATATTCAAAGCGTAGAACAATGGATGTGTGACACCGTAAAGACTTGCCTTGGAGTACATATAGTAAAATTGCTTGAAATGTTCGTTAATATATTAAAAATATAGAAAATGGGTATATAAATAGTAGAAGACGTGAAGACCATAAGATTGTACAAGATTAGTTGCGTAGGTATGAAAGTATAAAACCATGAAAGGTATAAAACAGCAAAATATAGTAGCGAAACTAAGTATTACAACTGAAGTGACAGGGATCAGTGTGTGGCAGTTATGGTTAACTGCATTTGCTTCTGCTTGGTGACGTTGCATGGCTCACAGTTGTACAGTACTTACGGAAACAAGTCTGCACGCTGTAACGCTGCTAGGGCGGTGTGTGAACGGATGCGCTGGATGAGTGGGTCCGTTGTTCATATGTGCGCAGTGTCGAGATGCACGATTGGAAGAGGCCTTTACAGTTTCTAAGTATGGATCAATGTGTGTGTTTTAAATGCGTCGCTTCGATTGTCATTTTTCTTTGTTGTGTAATGAGAGTAGGGCACTTCAGCAAATCGACGAATGTAGTTCTTTACCTGTTGCAGGTGGTATGTAAAAACTCTGTTTCCTTCAGCATTATCAGGAAGTGTTCCTTAGATTGATTGTTCAACACTCCCAAAGGCGTTTCAGTGGTTATAGCAGCATGCTTTGATGTCAGATGTTTACAAAACGCTGTTTTATTATTGTAAATTAAAGGAAGCTCTTCGAAAAACTTTTTGTCCGTGTTAAATGATTTATACGTATCAAATCTTGCTAAACAGTACAGCATTTTATTACGAAATTGAAATTTTATGGTATTAATAGTGCTGCGCATTAGTCCTTCAAGTATTACATAAAACACAGAGAGCAGAAAACGGTCCTACATAGCGAAACGGTGGTAACGAGCAGCGCTGATTTGATTCGAAATCATTAAAAGAATTCCAAAAACTTCATTCTTTTTCTCAATATTGTTTTCTGTCTTTGTAAACGACCTCCCATTTACTACCAAAATAAAGGTGCAACAAAGCCAATTAATAATAGATTTTGATTAAGACGTAACAACTAAGTTGGAAGTGTTAAAATATTTCGGTGTTCATATAAATAGAATGTAATGGAGACGTAACACATCTAGAACTTCTCAAGCAACTCAGGTAAACAGCGTGTCGTTGGACGTCTCTAACATGAGCAAAAAGTAAAGATAGGATACATCCTTTGCTTTAATCCTACAAAGTCCAACAGAATCACAGTCTGAGAATGGAGCTTGTAAGTCCAAAAAATAAAACTAACGCACTGGTCAACCTCGATGTAAACATTCGTTTAAAAAGTTAACGTTTTAAGTACACCTTATACATAAACGTATATTTGAGCAGGTAGCTTAGAGCCAGATACTGAGCTGAAAAGGACGGTCACGGAATAATTGCGGTGTCGTCAAGCAAAACGTGCGACACAGACGCATTTCATGTCACATGAGGGACCCACCATACGTTGCTCGCTATCGTCGAAAGATGGGCAAAAATAGGAAACACTTATTTTTGCCTTAGTTGCCACCACGCGATAGCTTCGGGGAAAATGAGCCACACTTTCAAAATTTGACATCCTCTGTTTGAATCCAATCTTTCGATTTGTTTTCCTTTTGTTCTACCACAAGTGTGTAACATCTATATCTTTGTGACTCGTACTACACAATGATATCACAGAAAAAAGAAATGACCACATAAAATGTTGTTAAAATACAGTGAATCGTTACAAATATTATATAATCTTATATATGCAATAAACAATAATTGAAAATTGAAATCATAAAAATTCTAATATTTCAATTTTTGCTTTGATTTTTTCCTTTTATGCTTCAAGTGAATCCGTACATCCATCGAAACAATCCAAGCACAAAAACTGCGAGCACCACGAGCTACGTGCGAAGGCACACCTAACACAGTGACAGTTTTTTGCGTGAATAACATTAGGGATACAACTTCGCGATAATCTCACGGTAAATCCCGCATAGCTTTTGTCGAAAGCTGCAGTTTACTGTTAAGTATGGATCAATGTGTGTGTTTTAAATGCGTCGCTTCTAATTGTCATTTCTCTTTGTTGTGCAGTGACAGTAGGGCGCTTCTGCAAATCGACCAATGTAGTTCTTTACCTCTCAATAAGAGTATATGTCACAATTAACATAACGTCATACGCTTTGACGGAATTACGTTTCACTAACATTTCAGTATTTCATTTTCAACGACAATTGTACAAAGAGAGATCATTTTGCCCGTCCCAAGAGTCAGTAATGTAAAATAACGTAGTTGTTTTTACGTTCGAAAAACTTTGTCCGTGAATTGATGATAGGTTCCTTTTGTGAGCTTCCCAGATTTTGTGGCTGTTGCGTGCACATTCTGATGTTCTAGAATGGGCTGGCTGACCAAATTTGTCACTAACTTCTGGAACGTGTAAATCAGGGTCAAGTGTGATGATACAGTCTGTTTATAATCAGTTTACTTCTTTTGCCACAAATCGCATTGTATTTTACGATTTCCTAAAAATAATTCATGTCAAATACTTCTGCCGCAACAAAAGAAAACAATTATAAAACTGGAGGGTGACTATCGGGAGCAAAATTTCGAATTTGCACTCTTAGCCACTGCGCTACCGACGCGCTTGGTTCTGCGCTGCAAGAGCAGCCTTATGAAGTTGCAAAGAAACTATCACCGTAATTTTCTCGGAAGGGACTGCGTGTTGGCACCTAAGCCAGAAATAGGTGTCCCTTCATTTTCATCCTTCTATCACCCTGAAGAGTTGCGACTGTATCAGAGAGTGCGCAACGCATTTCAACCACTTGCTGCCACCTAAATTTTATCATGGGACTGAAGAAACCTCTTGGTGTGCACAAATTTGAGAATGAGAAGCTAGCTCCTGATTATTATTGTACGGAGTGAATTATTCTTTCATAGCTCAGCGATGATTGAAAAAAAACAAAGAAACTAAATCTGGAGTGTTCTGTTGAAATTTGAACGATTATATTCGTTTATAATACACGATTATGCGATTAGGTGATCATGGATCACTATGAACATAGAGGTACTGAAATTCATTGCTCCGTTCATGGAGTACAAACGACAAAATTGGTTTGACTGTATTGATGCTTTAACTCTCAGCAAATTGAGAACCGTGGTCATGGAAAAGTGACTAAAAACAGAAGAAATTGGGCGATTATTTCCAGTTTATGAACTACACCGCTACGAAACACAGTAAGTTTTAAGTGCAATTTGTCAAATATTTAGGGAAGTGAAAACCAGAATCCCTATAAATCACGCACTGGATTATATTCTGAATTTACGTATACAAACAAAGAGTGGCAAATGGTGAAACGGGGTATAAAATCGACCGTCGTGAGATCCAGTCCTCAAAAAGAAATTGATGTAAAATTCGTCTCAGGTTTTGCTGTACTTTATGTAAGCCTCGATTAGCTGTCGATTTTTAGATAGCTGGTTTTAAATTTACTCAGATTATCATGTGTCCTTTTAGTGCTATTGATGCTAGCTATTAATTGGCATAAAAATTTCTGACAGTGTGGAATGTAAAGTTTCGCTACTTTCCGTTTCTGTCAGTAGCGAGATGCTTGTAAATACCAATGGCACATGTTTGTGTTCTTTTAACTGATCACTTTGTCGCCGGCCGTAGTGGCCGTGTGGTTCTAGGCGCTACAGTCTGGAACCGAGCGACCGCTACGATCGCAGGTTCGAATCCTGCCTCGGACATTGATGTGTGTGATGTCCTTAGGTTAGTTAGGTTTAATTAGTTCTAATTTCTAGGTGACTGATGACCTCAGAAGTTAAGTCGCTTAGTGCTCAGAACCATTCGGACCATTTGATGACTTTGTCGATTTTTCCCACGTCGCTGCATATGTATCCCCAATATGTAAAAAAATCTTTCATGCCCCTCGTGTAAAGGATAAAGTTTCATTGCCTTTTACGGTTTATACCTAAATTTTATGTCGCCAGCTCCCACCCAGTTTTACTACAGTTTTGTACTGCCCTGCTCAAAATGTTCCTTTACCACTCATAATGGACTTTAAACGTTTTTTATGTAACTTTATATACAATGTTTCCTTTTTTACATCTCTCATTGTAAATGTAAATAATAAATTCAGATTGTGAACGGCCGGGCTAGTGGCCCCGCGTTCTTGTTTCCGTCAACAGATGGCAGTACGTTTGCCACTCTGGTTTACTAGTTTACTCCCTCCTTCGCGTACTCGACTCCATAGCCCGCGCTAGTTGGCGGCACACCGCACTTGTACTCGTCCAACGCGGCGCTCGGAGTCTCTGCTCCAAGCGTAAGTTTTCTGGCATTCTTTCCGTATTTATTCACCTAGGCAGTCATTTACAGTACTGTCTGGTGTCACTTTGGCATTGACTTAGGTTTCACAGCACCTAGCCCGACCGGTGGGTTCTAAAATGTTTATCGATTTTTTTGTGTATTTTACGTGCATTGCTGCGTGTAAAAATTATCTCCCGCCTCTTGCTCTTTTCAGTACGACACTTGAAGCTGAGCGCATAAGAGCCCGAAACTGGTCGTGTCCTTAATAAAAGTATCTTACAAACGTTGCGGTATTTTTTTTAAAAAGAAAAAGAAGGTAAAACTGAAAATTTCTGACAGATTAACACGGCGTACCGGACCGGAATTTCAAGTTGGAATTGCTTTTCGCGGGCAAGTACTTTGCCGACAGCGTTATCCATACACGTCTCACCGCTTCACTTCTGGCTGTTAATCATCTCCTATCTTGGTCGGTAGAGCACTTTCCCACGAAAGGCAAACGTTCCAAATTCAAGTCCCGCTGCAGCACATAGTTTAATTTGACAGGAGGTTTGAAATCAACGCATACTTCACTGCAGAATGGAACGTTTATGCTAGAAAGATTTAATTGAATGAAAGTAGAGTAATTAAGAAAACATTATTGATTTGAGGGGAAGTTCTTTTCCGAATTTTCATGACCAACCTAACAGTGTAAAACAGCAAATCACGTTTCAAACTGACCAACGTGAAGTCTAGTTTTCGTACATACAGCCGTACAATGGCATTAAAGGTCTACGTACAGAAGATTCATGCTATTACAGTTGCGGCATGCTGCCTAAATATTCTTTACTTTACTTTATATCTTTATGATATCAAAATACTCGTGCTGTATGAAATTACCACAGCTAATTGTCTTTAATTTTAGGTGCCATGATGCCGAAAAGAGCACTTTTGTTAAAACAGTTGAAGGCTGCAATGAATGCAGTAAACGAAGGAATGAGCGTTAAAAGAACTTCGGAAGTACATTAAATTCTTGTGAGAAATATACGCGATCATATCCAGACTGGATCATGTGCCAGGAAGATTCGTCGTGATCCATTCCTTAGTAAGGAAATGGAAGAATAACTATGTTCTCGTATTTTTCGATTGAGAGAGACTGGTATGCCAACAGCAGCGAAAATTTTGCGTGAGTCTGTTTCCAACTTTTGCCTACTTAACAGTTTACCACACCTTCTGATGTGGCAAAACGGTCTGTAGGCAGGAAGCCGTTAAGACTGTTCCTGCAACGTCATCCGGAGGTAACTGCTAGAGAAACCTAATTAATGACCCCAGGTCGTGCAATGAAATTAAATAAATTTATTCCATAAATAAATTTATTCTATCGACAATGGTAACGAAAAAGCGGCAGAAACATCACGAAAAACTACACCTTCAACTCCATTTCTCTGATGTTCTCTACAGGGCAAAACAAAACCACTGTGGGAGAACCGCACGTAAACTGTTGAATTACAAAGGAACCCTAATTAAGGCCTCACTGTTTAATGATTTGGAAAAGAACCATGAGAAGACCAGCTGTGACGAAGTCCCTGGCACAAGCGACCTCCAACGCAGCACAAGCTCAGGCAGAGGCTGGATATGTTTTCTGCGTGATGAAGATCTTGTGGAGAACATGCCAATGTGCAAATTTTGAGTCAGTATTTGCATTATAAATATTGGGTCATTAGGAAAAATCAAACCTTGCAACGTACAAGTGCCCAGAATGCGCAGAGTGATGACTTCCATGTGTGAATATTCACATGCTACATAAGCTCAAAACAGATTGACACGGTGACATTTTGGTTAGTTAATGATAGTTATGAATAAAAACATCTACTTATTTTGTGTTTCAAATACATGGTGTTGATTTTACCATGTTTATCTAAAAACGCCAGCATGCAATATTTTTCTGATTCGGAGTTTCTGAACCTCCAGAAATAAGTATGAACAATATCTTTATGTTCAAAAGAGATTAAAGAGCCATTTACATAAATTTTGTGGTTCATTATGACCAACTAACGAAACCACAACATATTATGTTGTAACGTGTAGTTATTTGGCGCCTGCACTCTATGTTACGTTGCATGCTTTATGAACAAAACGATTGTTTTGGAAAAGACGGTCAAATTCGTTGTGATATGATTTGCCTAAAAGTAACAAATGAAATAAATTAGAAAAACATTGGAGGCATCTTATTTGCTGTACCTGATTTCGAGCATCATTGACAGGCGCGTCAAGTGTTTCTCTAATTTATATTTTATCTTACTTTTAGACAAATATTTTCACGAAATATTTGACTTTTTTTGTAAATAAGTCGACAGTTTCCTGTGAGTAATGCTAAGGAACCCAGTGATCCTCGAAACATTTAAGGAAAAAATAAGTGCGTTTTCGATTATCCGTATTTTTCGGTTAGCAATTTATCGACCAGTCTGAGTTATGTGGCATAGTCGGGAGCTTCAGTGTCTGAGCGATGGAAGAACGTGCTGTTGGCTTTGGTATTTATAAATCGACTTCAAACGTTTAGTGTAGTTGCTATCATGAATCTATAAACTATGATATTTCAAGGCATTTAAGTTAAAATAGTAAGCTATATAAAGATATACTTTCTGATCAAAATAATAGTATACGAAACTAAGCAGTTCGTCTTCTAATTCTACCCGAAAATTGTAATTTAACTGAAACTCATTTGTTACCATGCGAAAATTAGTTTAGTTTCAGAAATATTAATTTTTAAATCTCTCAGTTTGTGCACGCGATTTCGCTACCATTAGCTTCGCAGGTTAAACATAGCCAATGTATAATGAAGTTACTCTGAGAATCGGTATGTATGCAGTCATCAGTTTTATTCAGTAAAAATCACTAAGTCTGTTTCTAATCTACCAGTAATAAGAAAGAAAAATTCAAGTACTTGTAGCAGTCAAATAATATAGATAAAAAGCAGGTACTGCAATGTGAAATCTAACGGCGGACGTGTACCAGCACAATCAATACTAAAGTTAGGAAAAAATTAATTTCCATTTTCACATAAATTACACACGGTAATAAAAAACTAAAAATCACTCATTTTCGTCGTGAATTATTACCCAACCATTTCTCTGTACTGAAAAGTCTACACTTCTACAACGAAGGAGCAATTTTCGGCTGTTTCGTTTCTGGCTATAAGTGATGGCCCTACATGTTATCCTTGTTAACAAATCGAAACACAATATCGATTGGTTTCTGTTTAAAACAATACAAAAATGCTGAGAGAGGTCTTTTCCCATTGGTCAATATCTTACAAATAGACTTACGATTTTTTACAAATCTGTCTGATGGTTAATTCTTTGTGCAAAATTTAAGTTTTTTTCTTTTGAGGCATCTGTTGTACATGTTATATCATACACCCTCAGTTTCTTGTAGCCTGAACCACATTGGCACATTTTCAAGAGTAACTTTGAGATTTCTGCCATGCGATTTGAATTTAACCACCCATACCATTAAGTGTTGAAAATGTAAACTGAGACGCACTACCAATTTTGGATGACATTCCGTCGGCAAGGAAACTGTCGATGCATTTCACTATGGCATGGAATCCCAGTTGCTCTCGACAATTCTACCTAAACAAGCTATACACACGGAACGATTGCCTTGAACAAGTTGAGTCCTGACTTAAATCATTGCACAAAATGAGCCAAGTTAGGAAAATGCCGTACCATGAAGGTACCACTCGAAGGAAGTGTTTCCTTTTTCTCGTATACTGCCATAGTGGAACGGTGGCTCGAAATCTGCCGCCGCCGCTACAAGGACAGTGAAAATGCCTTCGAATCGTAACTATAGTTAATGACAACCTCCTATTCTGTATGCAGTTGGTTTGATTGACTCTTCTGTTTCTTCGAGCAGTGAGTTAACTACAGAAGTTACACACCCTCTGTTTCTGTAAATAGTCGAACCATTTCGCGCAGTACTTCAGGAATGTCGAACAGATCTTTGAAGCACGAACACTAGCTAGCAAGGTCGCCTAGCCTTTCCCATTGCAACGTCAGGTTGTCTTTCCGCTATATGCATGCGTTCAACTCCGCGACACCTTATTTTGTATCTACAACATTTCCCGCCTTTTTCTGTCACACAGACTGCATAAATCAAATTTTCTATAGTTTTTAGTACCACCACACCCAGTACCCAAGAGGCGATACTATTAATACAGAAGCATATGTCAACACATTCACAAAACTCAAGACGCGCTTCCGGCTAATTCTGCGCCACAGAAACTTGAACGACTCATGAGGAATCATTAGCACTAGTTACCACGACACAAAATTAGTGCAATCTCGTTTTACTTGTATTAAAAACCACAGTACTTTTTCTCCAAATTTTTTTGTGGATAACTCAGCATTAGTTATTATTCCTCATTTATACACTCCTGGAAATTGAAATAAGAACACCGTGAATTCATTGTCCCAGGAAGGGGAAATTTTATTGACACATTCCTGGGGTCAGATACATCACATGATCACACTGACAGAACCACAGGCACAGAGCATGCACAATGTCGGCACTAGTACAGTGTATATCCACCTTTCGCAGCAATGCTGGTTGCTATTCTCCCATGGAGACGATCGTAGAGATGCTGGATGTAGTCCTGTGGAACGGCTTACCACGCCATTTCCACCTGGCGCCTCAGTTGGACCAGCGTTCGTGCTGGACGTGCAGACCGCGTGAGACGACGCTTCATCCAGTCCCAAACATGCTCAATGGGGGACAGATCCGGAGATCTTGCTGGCCAGGATAGTTGACTTACACCTTCTAGAGCACGATGGGTGGCACGGGATACATGCGGACGTGCATTGTCCTGTTGGAACAGCAAGTCGGTCTAGGAATGGTAAAACGATGGGTTCGATGACGGTTTGGATGTACCGTGCACTATTCAGTGTACCCTCGAATATCACCAGAGGTGTACGGCCAGTGTAGGAGATCGCTCCCCACACCATGATGCCGGGTGTTGGCCCTGTGTGCCTCGGTCGTATGCAGTCCTGATTGTGGCGCTCACCTGCACGGCGTCAAACACGCATACGACCATCATTGGCACCAAGGCAGAAGCGACTCTCATCGCTGAAGACGACACGTCTCCATTCGTCCCTCCATTCACGCCTGTCGCGACACCACTGGAGGCGGGCTGCACGATGTTGGGGCGTGAGCGGGAGACGGCCTAACGGTGTTCGGAACCGTAGCCCAGCTTCATGGAGACGGTTGCGAATGGTCCTCGCCGATACCCCAGGAGCAACAGTGTCCCTAATTTGCTGGGAAGTGGCGGTGCGGTCCCCTACGGCACTGCGTAGGATCCTACGGTCTTGGCGTGCATCCGTGCGTCGCTGCGGTCCGGTCCCAGGTCGACGGGCACGTGCACCTTCCGCCGACCACTGGCGACAACATCGATGTACTGTGGAGACCTCACGCCCCACGTGTTGAGCAATTCGACGGTACGTCCACCCGGCCTCCCGCATGCCCACTATACGCCCTCGCTGAAAGTCCGTCAACTGCACATACGGTTCACGTCCACGCTGTCGCGGCATGCTACCAGTGTTAAAGACTGCGATGGAGCTCCGTATGCCACGGCAAACTGGCTGACACTGACGGCGGCGGTGCACAAATGCTGCGCAGCTAGCGCCATTCGACGGCCAACACCGCGGTTCCTGGTGTGTCCGCTGTGCCGTGCGTGTGATCATTGCTTGTACAGCCCTCTCGCAGTGTCCGGAGCAAGTATGGTGGGTCTGACACACCTTTGTCAATGTGTTCTTTTTTCCATTTCCAGGAGTGTACAACATACTTCATTACGCATGGCGAATGGCGATCTATTGAGCTCATCTGCGTTAAATCATGTTATTACATCTAAATAACAAATGTGGCGTTAGAGAGCGTACTGCGTCACACTGTGCTTAGCATAGAGGTAGATATACAAAACGATTGAAGGCTAAGTGTCCACAGATATTTCTTTATTCCCATGAGGAAATGAAGCACCTGCTTGTTTAGATTTCGTTGGATGAGGGACTGTGTTTCTTAGAGGGTGAAATATCTGCCTTGTTGGCGAGTCTTTGTGTTGAGTGTGTACCGTGAGTGGACTAATTACACCACTGTAAATAAAAGCAGTGCGAATTACCAAGCTCCATGAGCCGCTAATGTGGAAGGTGACTTCTCCAGCAGGGTGTGAAGGCCAGCCGACGAGTCACACGTAAATAGCTCACTGTTCTAGCAGACCAGGCACCCATTTCCATAAAAACAGCTTCGCGAACCTAGGTAAGTCTGAGACCGCAAATCAGTCGAATACTGTCTCTACCCATGCACGATTCCTCTGTGGGTCCATCTAAAATGATCGAACTGGCCAGATAAAATGGAAACACGTAAGCTGCTGATTGGTGACGAGTCATTGTTTTTGAATGGACTTCAGTGTGTCGAGCTCGAAACTACAACTGCCTTGTATCGATTGCTGGGTAACCTCAAGGGGAATTTGGACACAGTAGAGATATGTGGAATGTTTTCGTAGCAACCACTAGGACGTTTTCTCCATGTGTACAGTACACATTACTAACCCGCACTCAACGGTAAATAGGGCCTGCCAACCCTGGATAGGATGAAGTTTCCACGAGGTCATGTAACCTACCAAATAAACAATGGTGTCTCTAGATATATGCAACACCTCATTGTGCATACCTAAGTAGTTCTCCAGCCCCATAATTAACAAGATCTTAACAAAAATGTATAACTAAGGGATTCCCACTGTAGTGATATTCTCTGTGCTAATCATGTATCAGGCATATTCTGACAGCTGTGCATATCATCATGTACAACTTGGCTTTGTATAGAATGTCGGAGAGACTGGCAGCACTTGACTGGGTCCCTTTCACTCATTTAGCTGTTGTGCACACGGTGGTTACTCCGAAAACTAGCAACCGGTCGTAATAAGACCATCTAAAGGTGTATTTCATGTGTAATGTACTGTGCAAATCTTTGCGAAGAGCTTGAAGGAAGAAGCACTTGTTAAAATTATTAATCGAGCCCTTTATGGTTACGTTCACGTGTAGAACCCTGTAAATGTGGCTGCCCAGAGGTAGAATAGAGGAAATAGCTCTTTATAAAGCCTTCGTCAGATGACGTTGTAAGGGTTCGAAAGAAGACTGGAAAGATCGGTGGAGATGAGTGGCATCAGAGTAAGTAACGATCTGGACGAGTGCAAAAGATTATTGAGGATGTATATATACAAAAGATGTAAATGGGAACTCTAGAGAACATATACGCACGCTACTTTTTTATACACGCAAACGTGATGTAACTTTGCTAGATTCAGCTAAGCTTTTCAGTCGCATTAGGCATCAACATCATCTGACACAGAGCTATAAAGTTTAATTCTGCCGTGATTGTAGGCCTGATTACTTTATTTCGCTTGGCACTCTGTTCAGTGCGACAAAGGCGTGACGGATGACGTAGCTGCAGAATAGTTTCAAAATGGCATCTATAGGTGATGTACGTTACAAGCAACGTGCCGTCATTGAATTTCTCACTGCAGAGAAAGAAACTGTAGCGATTATTCACAATAGCTTGTGCAAAATCTTTGGAGCATCTGCTGTCAACAGAAGTACCGTTTGTCGCTGGGCGCGGAAGGTGAGGTCATCAGAAGGCGGTTCGGCGGAGCTCCACGATATGCAGCGGTCGGAGAGACCATCCATGTTGCAGCGAGCTTAAGTTGTCTTTCGCGAGGACAGACGCATTACGACTCGGCATTTGGAACTGAATATGTCAGTCGGCAAAGGAAGTGTGGATTCAATTATCCGCACTCTTGGATATTCAACAGTTTTTGCAGGAGGGGTCACGTGGTGTCGAACGGTGGATCACAAACCACACAGTAAAAACGTTTGTCTTGATTTGCTGCAACATTTTGAAGTTGAGGGGGGAGGCCTTCTTGTCCCGGGTTGTGACAGGTGATGATACCTGGTTTCACCATTTCGAGCCCGAAACAAAACGACAGTCGATGGATGGCGTCATTTCTACTCCCCACAGAAGAAAATATTCACCGGTAATGTCACGATCGCTGTGTTCTGGGACTGTGAAGGCGTGATTCTCATTAATGCGAGGCCAAGAGGCGGTACTATTAATACAGAAGCATATGTCAACACATCCACAAAACTCATGACGTGCTTCCGGCGAATTCTGCGCCACAGCAACTCAGGACATATTTTGCTGCAACACGATAACGATTGGCCCCACACAAGTCTGAGGACTGCTGAACACTTGGCAAAACAGGGCTAGGCAGTGTTAGTCCATCCACGCTACAGCCCTGACCTAGCTCCCTCGGACTTCCAGTTGTTTGGGCCATTAAAGGAAGCCATCCGCGGAAGACATTTTGAGGACCATGAGGAGATGAATCACACAGTGAAGCACTGGCTCCGCCACCACGTCAAGAATAGCTACTGACAGTACATACACCTCCTTGTTTCACACTGGAGGAAGGCCTTAGAACGGGATGGAGATTACGTGGAAAAATAGAGTATGTAGACAAAACAGCATTCTTTCGTGTGTGTAATTCTCATTATGTTCAATAACGAATTGTTGAAGAAAAAAATGCGGTGCGTTACTTTCTGGGCAACACTTGTAATATGAAAATACACCCACAGGTAAGATTAAGTAACTTATTTTCTATGAGAAAGCGCTTGTTCAGCTTCATAGATCTGAAGGTATGTATTTATGTATACATGTGTCGACGAGAGAGAGGAGAGCTCTTTTTTTTTTCAACATCGAGTCGGTCGTGAAACGGAAACCACAGTGAGAATCAAAACTGTTTTATTTTCGACATTTAACTACACCATCCAGCTACTTCCGTACATAGTCGCCGCTCCAACTTCGATATTTGTCGTAGCGTGGCACGAGCTTTGCAACGCCCTCATCAGGGAAGGCAGCTTCCTGTGATTCCCGCCAAGTCCTTGCGCTGGTGTGCAGCTCGTTGTCTGTGCCAAAACGATGTCCTCACATCCAGCAGTTCGTGTGAGCGAACTGGTTGCAAGCAGGGGGAACAATGTCCGGTCTGAATGGTGGGTGATCAAATCTTCCCCACAGAAGGCGCTGCGGGAGTATCTTCGTTGCACCTGCAGTGTATGGCCGAGAACTGTCGTGAAGAAGGATACGCGGAATGACAGTTATGTGGGCTGCATGGAATTAGTCGAAGCCCCTCAACAGACACTTCACACTAGGAGGGAGACACTATTTTTCTAGGCCTCTTCACGTGATCACTGTGTGTTCTTAACTAAAAAGTGCGATGAGACGCGGTAGGCGGGCAACATATCTGATCAAAGCTACCCCGGATTTTTGTGTGGTTTTAATTTCGCGACTTTTGAATGGTATGAGTTGTGTTCTTCAGAGATACGCTCCCGTAGTAGTTAGAGACTGGATCTCTTGTTCCGCTGAGTGTGTGTATACAGCCTGACGGTGTACCATCACCCTCCTGTGTTAACGTGTGTGGAAACTTTAGCAATGGATGTTCTCAAACGTCGAACTGGAAGAGCAGCTGTAGCACCATGAGCAGCGCAACCGCCAGACCTCACTCCGTTGTACCTTTTTCTGCGGAGCTGTATGAGGTTGTTGTTGTATGAAGCATTAGCAGAAACTGAAGAGGAGTCGCGTGGTACGTCGTATATGAGTAAGTAGTATGACAGACTGCAGGGATATCCAAAAGCATGCTGCAAAATGTATACTCCTTGCAGTGCATGCATTAAGACTGCTGGTCGATACTTTGAACCATTAATCTCGTGTTGGTACAATATATTACGCATGAAAAAGTTCATTTATTAGCGTTTTTTCTTATCTCAAGCTACCAGACAAAATTTAGTGTCCGAAATCGAGTAAGAAGATTCTTCCTAGGTACGCCCTTTAGCTTCACGCAACACGACTGCCGAGACAGAGCACAGA
This sequence comes from Schistocerca gregaria, assembly GCF_023897955.1. Classification (NCBI taxonomy): domain Eukaryota; kingdom Metazoa; phylum Arthropoda; class Insecta; order Orthoptera; family Acrididae; genus Schistocerca; species Schistocerca gregaria. The sequence goes on from NC_064921.1 coordinate 558,733,516, forward strand.
CGAGGGCAAGCAGCGTCCTTGTGCCTCCATGACATACGGTACATCTGGCAGCAGAGAGCCGCAGCTTTCGCCTGGTAGAGCGGACGGGACATCCGCCCTCAACTCGCTAGTGGTGCTTTCACTCCGAGCAAAGTATGGCCCATCTGACCAACTAGATCGCGCATAGCGTTCCCGTTTGCGTCTCTGCTATTACTTTATAATTTTTTTAACATTCAGATACCTGTTGCTGAGAGCAGCACGGTGACGGCATAGTGTATTCATTATCTTTCGACATGGAAACAACACCAATATATCTGGATGTTGAATTCTGAACAAGCTTTGGAACATATGATTTCTTTTTACGTAATATGCACTGGCAACATTGCATTTAGTCTAACGACTTTCTTTGGTGGCATTTCAGGTTGCAGTAAGACACCCTGAAATGTGTAGAAACCCGCTTACACGCTACAAATCGACGCAGTCAAAACTGCTTCAACTATTCCTACTTGGGGACAAGAAATGCTCATCCTACCGTTCAAAACTCGTGATGTCGGTTTCTAAATTAACAAAGAGTGGTCAATAATAGTTTCATTCAAAATTTTATTGATGTTAGGGTTTCTGTATGATCACTGTTTTGGCTGCCACAAGGTCTCCTCCAGGTTGCCAGCGTCGCTGTCGGCTGGAAATATTTGTATGACGCCTGCTCCAGCCCCAGACGGCCTTTCCATTTCGATATAGTAGTTGCAAGGTGTTCGTAATTCTGAGAAAAATAGGGGAGTGAGCTGTAGAGAAAGACGTATAATATACAATATGTACAGGAACTAAGGAGGAACGATAAGGTTAGAAATCCAAGAAAGAAGTGCTCGGACTAAAAAGCATGTAAGCCAGAGATCTACTCTTTCGTCCCTACTGCTCAATCCATACATCGAAGAAGCAATGACGGAAGTAAAAGAAAGATTAAAGAGTGAGATTAATGTCGAAAGTGGAAGGGTATTAGTGATAAGAATTGCTGACGACATTGTTATCCTCAGCGCAACTAAAGAAGAGTTACAGTATTGGATGGAATGCACTGTCCAATGAGTACAGAACACGGATTGAGAGTAAATCAAAGAAAGACGAAGGTAATTAGAAACAGCATAAATGAGAGGAGCAAGAAAACATGAGAACTAGGGGTCACGAAGTAGACCAAGTTAAGGAATTTTGTCACTGCGGACAGTAGTAGGGCCCCTCCACGTCCCCGATAACATTATGACCACCAAAAAAGTTCTGCTGCCACATCTGCATTATGGTAAGTAATCGAATGCAGATTTCACAGCATGCGGACCTGTCAAGTTGTCAATTCATCGGGGCACGACCACTCACTAATTAGGCAAATCTGGGAGATAACTGGCAGCGATTGAAGGGGAGTGGTTTTGAGGGTAGAGGGGAGGAAAAAGTGCCACAGAAAACAGCTTCTGCGGTAGTCTGAGAGGGTATTAGGCCGGAAGCTTTGCGCTAAAAAAAGCTGTAGCTGTACTCCGACGAAATTTCATGTGCCATCTGCAGCATCAGCATAGCTGTAAAATACAGTTTCGTAATCTGATCAGACAGTCTGGTCGCTCGTGTGTGGGGTTTGTGGGTGTCTTGGATGTTCGGCTTTCTTTTTAAGCCGTCTGGTAGGCTTTATGAGTTCAGCTGGCGGTACCAGTCATGGCTGCTGTAATACATGGGTTCGATGATACAGCCTGGTTTGTGGGCTCAATTTAGCCTCCCGTAAGTGATTAATTTTCACTGAGAAAAAGTGTTTATGGGCGGTTATGATTCCACTTGTGGCTGTATCTGTAGTCCCCGGATTCAAGACGAAGGATTTGTTCGAGTTTCTTGAGTTCCTGTAAAGTCATGTGGCGAATTTCTTGAGTACCTAGCCAACACTATAGAAACGGTGTTCGTTATGTAAGTGCGCGGTGGGGTGTGTCGCGGAGTATTGCTTCTGTATGACCTGCAGGCGGCTTACTTCTTGCACGGATGTCAAATTGATTCCATATTTTTAGATTTCCAGAAGGCTTTCGACACCGTTCCTTACAAGCGTGTGCTTTGTTGGCGAAGTTTTGTATGTGGTCTCCACAAGTGAGTTTCCGATCCATCCAGACACCGACGTATCTTTCTTTATCACGGTAACGAATTGGACTTATATGTTAAGTGTTTTCATTATTGGTGTCTGCACAGTTGTCTCTGTCTGAGTGCTGTCTTTAGTCGTGAATTAATATTGGTCGGTTGCCAACCTTGCGCCAGGATGCTTTTGCGGATGAAGCGAGAGACGGTCGAAGACTTTTACGATGTCTGGAAACGCCGCCCCCGTTGCTTTGCTTGTTGCTGTTGTTGTGGTCTTCAGTCCTGAGACTGGTTTGATGCAGTTCTCAATGCTGCTCTATCCTGTGCAAGCTTCTTCATCTCCCAGTACCTACTGCAACCTACATCCTTTTGAATCTGCTTAGTGTAGTCATCTCTTGGTCTCCCTCTACGATTTTTTCCCTCCATGCTGCCCTCCTATACAAAATTGGTGACCCCTTGATGCCTCAGAACATGTCCTACCAACCGATCCCGTCGTCTAGTTAAGTTGTGCAACAAACTTCTCTTCTCCCCAAACGTATTCAATACCTCCTCATTAGTTATATGATCTACCCATCTAATCTCCAGCACTCTTCTGTAGCATCACATTTCGAAAGCTTATATTCTCATCCTGTTCAAACTATTTATCGTCCATGTCTCACTTCCATACATGGCTGCACTCCATACAAATACTTTTAGAAATGACTTCCTGACACTTAAATCTATATTCGATGTTAACAAATTTCTCTTCTTCAGAAACGCTTTCCTTGCCATTGAAAGTCTACATTTTATATCCTCTCTACTTCGACCATCATCAGTTATTTTACTTCCTAAATAGCAAAACTCCTTTACTACTTTAAGTGTCTCATTTCCTAATCTAATTCCCTCTGCATCACCAGATTTAATTTGACTACATTCCATTATCCTCGTTTTGCTTTTGTTAATATTCATCTTATATCCTCCTTTCAAGACACTGTCCATTCCGTTCAACTGCTCTTCCAAGTCCTTTGCCGTCTCTGACAGAATTACAATGTCATCGGCGAACCTCAAAGTTTTTACTTCGTCTCCATGAATTTTAATACCTACTCCAAATTTTTCTTTTGTTTCCTTTACTGCTTGCTCAATATACAGATTGAATAACATCGGGGAGAGGCTACAACCCTGTCTCACTCCTTTCCCAACCACTGCTTCCCTTTCATGCCCCTCGACTCTTATGACTGCCATCTGGTTTCTGTACAAATTATAAATAGCCTTTCGCTCCCTGTATTTTACCCCTGCCACCTTTAGAATTTGAAAAAGAGTATTCCAGTCAACATTGTCAGAAGCTTTCTCTAAGTCTACAAATGCTAGAAACGTAGGTTTGCCTTTTCTTAATCTTTCTTCTAAGATAAGTCGTAAGGTCAGTATTGCCTCACGTGTTCCAATAATTATAATGAATCCAAACTGATCTTCCTCGAGGTCGGCTTCTACTAGTTTTTCCATTCGTCTGTAAAGAATTCGCGTTAGTATTTGCAGCTGTGGCTTATTAAACTGATTGTTCGGTAATTTTCACATCTCTCAACACCTGCTTTCTTTGGGATTGGAATTATTATATTCTTCATGAAGTATGAGGGAATTCCGCCTGTCTCATACATCTTGCTCACGAGATGGTAGAATTTTGTCAAGACTGGCTCTCCCAAGGCCGTCAGTATTTAAATTGGAATGTTGTCTACTCCCAGGGCCTTGTTTCGACTCAGATCTTTCAGTGCTCTGTCAAACTCTTCACGCAGTATCATATCTCCCATTTCATCTTCATCTACAATCTCTTCCATTTCCATAATATTGTCCTCAAGTACATCGCCCTTGTATAGACTCTCTATATACTCCTTCCACCTTTCTATTTTCCATTTTTTGCTTAAAACTGGGTTTGCATTTGAACTGTTGTCATTCGTCTGTTATTTTTCAACTACGCAGGGTGGTTGGTACTTTGTGTAGTAGCGATTCCTGTAGCTTAATCGCTTCGGCCTTATTGCGCCGTTGTTAGTGCAGCGCCTAATGAATCAATTCAGTATTAGGTTTACAATTATCTAACTGAGCGAGCTCGGCTAACTGCTGGGTCGGTAATTTTGTGTGAGGGAGTGGTGTTTTCCTGGCTTCATGGACATCAGGACCCTGGCCGCCTTCTAAAAGGCAAGGATTGTTCGTCTCGTATGATGGCATTCGTGATGTTAGATAAGCATTCTACAGCTTTGCATGTGAACTTCTTGACGAGAGGGTTTTGAATGCCATGGTGAACAGGAGCTTCCGTAGCTAAATTTGGTTAATAGCCAATGTGATTTCATGTTGTGCTTCCAAGTCTGGTTTCGTTGCACGCTGGCTGCGCTACAAGTCGTGTAACCGCCTGGTCCGCTGTAACTGGAGTTCTGCGTCTGGGGGAACCAGTCTATGTGTGTAGGACGCTGCTAGTATTCTGGCCATCGGCTCTGCCTTCTCCTCCGCGGAGTAAGCAGATTCTTCTCGTCCCTGTAGTGTAGGCCTATTGTGAGGCTCCGTGTTCAAGTGTCGAGCTAGACTCAACGCTCCTGACTGTCTGCCTCAATATCTTACACAGAAAATTCATTCACAGATGATATTCGTTTATAAATTGAGATGAATGGATAGAATAATAACTTCACAATCACGCATTATTAACAAAAACCAAGTTTAATTCATTCAAAAATAACCTGAGCCAGTGCTATACTCTTGAACATTGAAAGTGCAAGTGGAATGCTGATTATCTTAATAAATTGAACATAAATTAAACAGGAATGTGATTTGACAACCTTCTCTTTGAAAACAATGTAGTTATGGAACTGGGATGAATAGAGATTACTATTTTACAACAGTCATTGCACACAAATATTTGGTGTACCATACTTTTTAACCAATTATCAATATTTATCACATCAAATCAATAAGGAAGATGCAGAAGAGTGGGCACAAGTACATTCATATTCATCAGTAAGGTGATACTACATGCAAAGCACAATGATCTTTTTATTTGGAAAAATTATAAGCAACAAACAAATTGCCTGTAACACTAAGCTGACATTATGTCATAACCTCCTCATCTAATAATACTGGCTGCATAAGGATTAGTATTTGAAATTTCATACAGTCACTTTGCAAATATTTGATGTTTTACACTGATAATGGCCTTTATTTTTGTGCTTCCTCTCCTACAAAGCCAAACTGACTTGAGAGGAAATCATGTATATGATAAGAAAGCACTTTTTTTACTTAAAAGACAGTTGTTGTCTGATGTAAGGTTTAAAAATGTCCTCTAATACTGGTAACCATTAGATGAAATGTCAATATCTGTTCAGTATATGTGCAAATGCCTTGTAAATGATATTGGAATGAGTGACTATACAATACTATAGCTGTAACAGATAAACCACAAATATCTGTGAAAAACACAAGCTATAGAGACAAAACTGTAACTCAGAGAATGTTCTGACATCATCATCCAGTCCAATACATGTGATACAATGCTTACGCAGCTTAAATCGAATAAATGAACAAAATTTTACAATAGTGGCCTTAAATGTCACTTAACAAGTTACAACAGATATGACCGGTAATTTGATACACAAACTCTAGCGCAACACATTCAATGTACTGGTATTGGTACCATAAACTAGGCCTTGGCCAGGCTCGGGCGCCCAGCGGATGCAATTCAGACTAGTAAAGCTATTTTCACGATTCTGCTCAATGTCACGTAGGTGACACAGGCGACCACGGCCTCCTATTGAACGACCAGGTTTTGCATCTTCCATACGAGTTCTTGGTCCAACTGTATATAAATGCCTGTACTTTTGCCTGTATGATACCATAGAGCCTGTTAACTAGCAGTTTATGCAGCGGATGACTTGTGCGCTGCCAATACCTCCTGAGCTGTTTCTCAATTCTCAGAACTTTCTGTGGAAGAATGGACTTTCTGTGGAAGAATGGTTGAATATATAAGAACTGCTAATGTGTCAGCCACGACGTTCTGGGCTGCAGTGGGAGAGCTGCGACAGCTTCAGTTTTGGTGTGTGCGTAATTTCGTGAGTTTCTCTTTCCTTGCACAGTGCCCAGTTCGCGCACCTCTGGTATCCGTCGTGATCTACGTTCTGTGACTCTTCCACGTGACATAAAAGTAGCAAGCGGTCGGAGGCCAGATTGGTTTCAGCTACAACAGTTATTGTACTTGTGATGCTCTTGATGAGAGCTATTTCTATCACTTGTGCCCTCTGTAGCCGCTGTGTGGCCCCGAGTGTGGGTACGTTCAATCCCAGTACAATATCTCCGGCCTAGTAATTGCTCGTAAAGTTATTTGCTGTTGGAGGTTCGTATTAATTTTTTTAACTACGCAGTAAGATAACCCATTACAGATGGAGCTAGAAGACCAGCACTGGCGAAAAGGCAGTCCTGGCCAAGAGGGAAGAAATTTCTGGGTTGTACGGTGAGAAAGCAGCATTGTATGATAGCGGAACAAAGAGTGTACGAAAACCAGAACAGAAGAGAATTGATGCATTTTGGTTGCTGATAATTATGTGATTGATGAGGTAAGGATGTAACATTCTGCGTGCTGTCTGTTTGTTCTATATCGTGTCTTCCTACCACTTTCGCGCAACTACGCTCTGAGCGTGTTTTTTAGGGAATTGACTAGTTTGAACCTAGGACCTGTTGCTGGTAAGGAGACGCCAGACCACACATGACATGTAGAGTTCAGAAGCGTTCAGTGAGACTAGCGATGATATAATCAAATACTTAATGATTTCAGCGTTAGCTCCACTGCACTCCCTGTAAAAGAATCTTAATACTAACTAAATTTAGTGGAAGGGGTTCAAGACTTTTCTATTTTTAGTTAGCTGGTAAAATAACGTAGAAAAAGCAGTTAAGTTTACCACTGGAAATTTTATTCCCCTCACAAAACATTGTTTATAAATTGCACTATTAATAAAAGGAAATATTTTAATACAGGATGATAAAAACCAACTGCGTTCAACAAAAATGTGAACGAATATTCACTGAATGGCTTTCCAAGTTCTACAATAGATCGAAGGATGACCTATGCCATATCACATCTATAATCTAGGTTTACAATAAGTTTCATAAAAGAGAAAACTATCAAAAATGGTCTGCAGTGACCCTCAGTTATCTTTAATTACTTATTTAACTTGTCGTAAATTACAGTGGCTGATGTGGCTTCTCAGTATTTACATAACAGAAAAATCATCGCGCTTCAGATTTTAACTTCAAGTAGCAAATGTGAATACCAGGAAGTTTAATTGATGATCGACACTAGTATTACGTAAAAAGGGGATGTAAGAGATGAGACCTCTGCAGTTCTGAGTGAAGCCTTATGCGCTCTTATGTGGCATTGCGTGCGTTCATTACAATGTCGGTGGTTAGGCAGCGCCAGGGGCGGCTGGCAGCGCAGCTCCACACACCTCGCCGTCTCGGTAGCAACTCTCTCGAACTTATCCTTACTACTGTTTACCGAAGTTGGTTTAAGTAAAAAGTATGAGGCTGTGTTTTCAACTGACCAATCAGGGTCTCGATGTTAACCTTAAGCTCCGCCTACAAAAATTTTGTCTATACAATGAAAAACGTTATACTTTTCGTGGTGGGGCAATGTTTTTAATGTTTACTACGTAACAGAGACACGTATAGTCTCACGCTAAAGCAGCTGGTGTGGCCCTTTTACTGTTATTGTAAGATCTATACTGTTCTTCTGGAGGCCTCTGTATTTTAACATGGGCTGGGGGATGGACCTCTTGGCGGTCGGCCGGGAGTCCCAATGTCCCGCTCTTATCGTAGGGCCTTCTAGCCTATACAGCTCTAGTCTCGACTTCCGTTCTCGTTTCCCCCCTTCGGAACGGCATCTGTTTCACGGTGGGAAGGTACGACATGCATTTAGACGTTTTTATGTAAGTCTGTGGTATTCCATTTGATCACTCGTTGACGTATTGCTTTTGTTAATTTAATGTCAGGATTTATTCAGAGCTATGTGACATAATACCGGATTTGCTATCATGTTAGGGTTTTCATGGAAGGTGTTGGATTTGCCTGACACGTTACAAGGAATGAGGAGATTTTCCGCAGAACTGGCGAGGGAAGGTATATATGGAAAACACGGACAAGAAGGAGGGACAAGATGGTACGACATCTGTTAAGACGTCAGAAAATTACTTCCATCATACTTTATGGAACTGTAGAGGGTAAAAGTTGTAGAGGAAGACAGAGACTGGAATGCACCCAGCAAATTGAGGACTTAGATTGCAGTTTGTACGCTGAGATGAAAAAGTTGGCACAGTAGAGTTATTAGTGGCGGCCTCTTCAGACAAGTCGGGAGACTGATGACATAAAAAAAGAGAGGAACGACGGCCTATCCACGCTGTGTTTGCTTCATGCAGTCGTTTTTAACGGCTAACCAATCAATTGTTTGGTTGTCAAAACTGACGATCGATTGTACTTGTTTGAACTGTATTGGCAACCCATAGACCAAACTGCTTCATTTCGCTGGGTAAGCAGCAGTAAATACTCCATAGTTTCATATACAAACAGGGAGATTCTAACTACTCCTCTAGAAGGAACTAATAAAATCACCGTCGTCAAATTATTGTAAATAACAGCGCTTGTAGAAATTTGTTTGGTTACTGATACCTTACTTCAATAAAGAGACCTTTATTGGGATGGCACTCTTGCACAGAAACAGAATTTCATTAGGTCTTACATTTGCTGTGAGCTTGTCGGTTTCCTTTTCCCAATCCGTTGGATATTACTCACTTCTCGGCGATTTCCACGAGAAGCACTTTCGGCGTCAGCTACTACCGAACACTGCATCGCTGCGAACACCCAACCCTGTCGGCGTCTGTTTAACCTGCATGCTAGAAAAGCACTTCCAAATCAGTTGAGTGGCGCATAACCAAGTAAGAAAAATGCTGGAGGATCCGTACCATTGGTAGAAGTCATTCAAAACTGCAGTGGATCTCCATCCAAGAGATGTATTAACACTTGTGAAGAGTCACCTGTGGATACAGAAAATATTACCTGCAAAACGACTAATTTGAGTCAACCAAGCATGATTTTAACCGGTTTCCTAAGGACATTGCAGGCGTCATACTATTCCCACGTGTTAGTTCACTGTTTTGCGTAACAAGCGCGTAAAAACTATTCTTGCTGAGAACGTTCCACACATTGTATGCAGACAGAATCTCTTTTTGAATTTGCGCAAAATAAAATCTCCGCAAGAACGCTTAAATCTCTATATTTACCTCTACGTAACTGCTACAAAAACTTGTACTACAACGCCAACGAACACACGATCCTAACACTTCCATCTTCCACCGTAGCTTCCTGACGTGTGGCGTTCCACTGTTAGCCGATCAGCCTGCCTCGTTACAGCGAACGACGGCTGTCGGCTGTTCCATTTACTTCCGTTTACAAATGATTTTTCAATTGGTATTATTCTGGTGAGTTGTATTTTTTGTTGCGCGTACCTAGATTTGATTTTCGTTACTGTACTTTATACCAAAGAAAATTATACTCTTATCTTTCAGATTGGTCCACTTGCTGTCTCCACCAATCAGCTGGCTCCCTGAAACATTTCCTTACTTCATCATTCCACAGACGACACAGCAGTGTTTAGCCACTACACCCAAATTCGCCGTCGAATGCATATGAGAATTTTTTTTTCATTGAGTGTAGCACAATCGTTTTATTGCGGGTGTCGGGATATGAAGAGAACGAGTTACAGATCTAGTACCATAGCAGCTGCAGTGACATGATGTACAGGGTCTCCGAAAAGTTTTTCCCTGATTACATAAATTGATAACTCAGGCTAGAAGTAAGATACAAATATGAAACTGGTATCTAATTGTTTACAAACTATCAAAGCTTTTTCACACATCAGTAAACTTCCACATTAGCACCCTTGGTAGCACGTAGCACATCTAGGCGATATTCAATTTTCGTCCACACATTAGCCAACATCACTGGAGGGATCGATTCAACGACTGTGGTTATCCGTTGCCGCAGGGTTTCAAGATCTGGTACACGTGTTCGGTAGACCTCGTCCTTGACATAACCCCATAAAAAGAAGTCTAATGGGTTTATGTCAGGAGACCGTGGAGGCCAAACCGTTGGCCCATCATGACCAATCTATCGCCCAGGAAAGGTCATATCGAGGTAGGCACGGACGTCCAAACTCCAACGAGGAGGTGCACCATCTTGCTGAAACAAGACATGGTGGTGATACTGAAGCAGCTGAGGAACAGCATACAGTTGCAACATGTCCAGATACACTGCAGGTGTGATGGAGCCTCAGCGAAGAAGAATGGCCCGATAATTCGATTGTACAATAGCGCGCACCAAACATTCACCTTTGGACTGCCTCTGGTGCATTCCATGACCTCGCCAGGGGGCTGTGAACACCAAATGCGCACATTACGGCGATTCACTACTCCACTGACAAAAATGGTCGCTTCGTCGGAAAAGGCGATTCGTCTGAGATGCCCATCATCGTCCTCAATACGTGATAGCATTTCGACCGCAAAGTCATATCGTCGTGTACTGTCATGGGCAACAAGGCCTGAACGACTTGCACTTGGTATGCACGAAACAATAAACGTTTGTGTAAAATGTCATGGGGAGAGCTTTTTGGCATCTGTAATTCACGTGAGGCCCTGCGCACGGATTTCTTCGGACACTGCAGAAAAGACTGCCTTACAGCTTCCACCCCTCTCTGCTGAAGTTTTGGGTCGACCAGAGCTCGGAAGGTCAGCAACAAATCCTGTGTTCTTGAACCTCTCATACCAGGCTTTAATGCTTTTGACATCAGGTGGATTTCTGCCAAATGTTGCCTGGAAGTGTCTTTGCACTGTGGTTAGTGATCGGGTCTCAGGGTACCACAGGACACACTGTGCCTTCTCCTGATTGGTTAACATGGCTTCTTCGTCACTGCACCTCATCCATTACTTACGTACTGCGAACCTAAAACTGAAAAAAACTTTGATAGTTGTAAACAATTCGACACAAGTATCATATTTGTATCTTGCTTCTAGCCTGAGTTATCAATTTATGTAATCAGCGAAAGACTTTCCGGGCACCCTGTATTACGTATGAGATCCGGCCGCCAGACGCTTACGCTGCGCCTTGCCTCGCCACTGGGCGGACCAACGTCGGCTGCTGCAACGCAGCTGGCCGGCTGGGCAGGCGCTTAGCACAGGGTCTCCAGTTCCGCTTTGAAACACCGCTCACGTAGCTGAGCGGCTTCGTCTTGGGCGTTTCGCGCCGGATCGCATTGCTAAACGAACCTTGAAATTCAGAGCTGACGTCAGCGCACAGTGTTTGCTCGGGCGGTGCAGAAAATCGCAAGGTGGGCGGAATCGCAAGTCGGCTACCGCTGCTCTTGACCTGGCGGGAAGACGTGCGGTCCGGACACCACATCTGGCAGCACTGAGATCGTAGCTGGAGGTCGGTGCAAGGCGACACCCATCAGAGACTTCGCAGGCGGGTTAACCTTTTTGTTAGAAAACTGCTTTCATATTAGCACGTCTGAGGATAGCAATGTTACTGTTAGCAGTTAATCGTAGATGGGTTACTGGTATGAAATGAGTTAAATGCACTAAAATGAAATGAAATAATGTAAGGACAGTGGATAAGCCCGGTTTTCATCTCTATCATCCCGAATCAGTTACTGTGTTCCGTCAAACGCTTCGTCGTCGATACCACGCTAAGCCTAAATTTCCTTCTAAGAAATACGTCAGTTATTTTCCCCAATGGAAGTACGAATATTCTTCAGTCTCATACAGGGTGTTCGAAAACTTCCGTTACAAACAGGTAGTGAGTACATAACACTTTGAATAAGAACCTATGTGCGGAACCGTACTGTTTCTGTTCTACGGCTGTTTTAGTTCAGGTCTGTAACTCGTCCACGTCTGATGAGGGACAGAAAAAGTCTCAGAGTTGCTTGCCCTGATACGCAGTAATGTAGACTGTGTGAATGGTACTACTTCGAACGGTCGCCTGATGTCAACGTGTGCTTTCCTACGAGACTCATATGGAGACAGAGGGAGATCTGCTGATAAGAGTTCTGCCGGCTGTACTAGAAACTGAAGAACGCCATGTGGAATGGAGAATGTGTACTAGGTACAACGTCAGTAACAACGCCGGTAGTCGCCGTATCGAGTCGCGGCTGTAATTCATCAGTACTCTTCTGTACTTTCGGAATAATGTAATGTGCTTAAGTGATAAATGGATGTCTCGTTGTGTTTCCTTTCGAACTATTATCTAATAAATGTACTGCGTCACGCCCAATTCCAATCCTGAGGTAGATGTGGATGAGTTAAACACCTGAATGAAACCGTCGTAGAACGTAAACGGTACGTTTCCGGACACGGAATTCTATTCAAAATAATACGTACACACTCCTCACAAGTCCTAGAAGTTTGTAAGGGAAATTTACTTTGTATACCAGTATCAGTTCAGAAACAGAAAAACTTGCTTAGATTAACATCCGTAATCTGTACACATGAATGTGATGTTGAAAGATGGCAGTCAATCCACCTTTCATATAAGTTTCTCGTTTTATAATTCTGTGGTTTTATCGAGCTCGGCAGGGTGTCTTTAGCCTCTCCGTATTTTCTAATACATTTCCATGCCAGGGAAGTAGATGACGCTGGGATCCGAAATTAAGCGTGTTTTATTCTCACTTTTGTTATACTTTCTATTCAGAGCACCATGTACCTGTCCTAAACATTAATATTTGCTGGATTCAAAGAATGTGGGTGTAATTGTGAACACATGCAATTGGGCGAATTCCGGTGGAATTTCTCGGTTAACCTTTGTGGCATGGCCTGCAAACAGCGTTCCGGTTCAACTTTCAAAGCTATCTTGAGACGTCAATCAGGAGGCGTGTCGAGACGTCATCTGCTCTGGTTCTCGTTACGGGCGCCCATGCGCGAAGGACGTTTCAATTTTCAGACATTGAACCGACGGAGAACTGTTAGAAGCAATATGGGGTTCTGGTGAGTGATAACGTTGCCATCACTCTTATACATTGAAGCGCCAAACAAACTGGTATAGGCAGAATAAGCCGCTGCGATCGGCAACGCCTATGTAAGACAACAAAGGTTGCTGCTGCTGCTACAGTGGCAGGTCATCTAGAATTACATGAGTCTGAACGTGTTGTTACAGTTGGCGCACGAGAGATGGGACACAGCATCTCCGAGGTAGCGATGAAGTGGGTATTTTTCCGTACGACCGATTGACGAGTGAATATCAGAAATCCGGTATAACGTCAAATCTCCGACATCGCTCAGGCCGGAAAGAGATCCTGCAGGAACGGGACCAACGACGACTGAAGGGAATAGTTCCACGTGACAGAAGGCCCACTCGTCTTCCCTTGATGACAGCATGACATAAAGCTTTTCGCCTCGCCTGCTCCCGTCAACACTGACACTGGACTGCTGATGACGGAAACATATTGGCAGGTCGGACGTGACTCGTTTCAAATTGCATCGAGTGGGTGGGTATGGAGACAAACTCATGAATCCATGGACCCTGCATGTCAGCAGGGGACAGTTCAACTGGTGAAGGCTCTGTAATGGTGTGGGACGTGTGCGGTTTGCGTGATATGGGACCCCTGATACTTCTAGAATTGACTCTGACAGGTGACATGTACGGAAACACCCTGTCTGAGCCCCTGTTTCCATTCATAGCCATTGTGCGTTACGACGGACTTGGACAATTACAGCAGGGCAATGCGACACCCGACAGTTCAGAATTGCTGCAGAGTGGCTCCAGAAACACTCTTCTGAATTTAATCACTTCCGCTGGCCACCAAACTCCCCAGATGAACATTACTGAGCATATCTGGGATGCTTTGCAACGTGCTTTTCAGAAGAGATCTCCACCCCTTGTACTCTTTCGGATTTATGAACAGCCGTGCAGGTTTCATGGTGTCAATTCCTTCCAGCACTACTTCAGGCATTAGTCGAGTCCATGCCAGGTCGTTGTTGCGGCACTTCTACGTGCTCGCGGGGGCCCTACACAGTATTAGGCAGGCGTATCAGTTTCTTTGGCTCGTCAGTGTAAATTCAGATTGGCCAGCTTCAGCTCTTTACCCAGTCAAAATTTATTTATTGTATCGTGATTCTGTTTATTTCCGCTACGACGTACACCTCGGTTTTGACGACTCAGAGTTGCCTATAAAATGGTTAATTTTGTGTTCTATGAGTGCCTGTGACATTGCGCGTGAACATATGGGTGACCATATTGCGCTCCTAGCCCAGCCAATCGTCGCTGAATAATAATGATTAATGCAGTTTTCTCTAATGGAGCACAGTGTCAGGATTTTATGCGTATTTCATGTTTAACGCGGTTCAAGACTACACTTCAGTTTGTAAATAAACGTCCTTTCCGTTTCAATTTAGTTCTTTAAACTTTCCCCCAGTGAGCATATCCGCACCCCACCCGTCCTCGTGTCTTCACTGACCTCATTTATCTTACAAGAGAGAATTACTAAGAAATGTTTAGAACTCTACCGCTGATGGGTCCGGTAATAAGGTTTTAATTCCGCGTTTTCTCCTTGGAATAGCAGCTAGGGCGGCGTATTTATTGGAGTAAGGAATTCGATAATGTCTAGCGAGATTATCACTGATTCCGATTGTGAATTAGTCTGGTAAACGTCAGCACGAAACGCGGGTTAAAAATGGCATTTGGATGCCTTTATTGACCACCTGCGCACGGATCTTTGTTTTTTGAGAGAGTATTCTTCTGACTGGTTTGATGCGGGCCCCCAAGATTTTCCCTCCTGTGTCGACCTCTTCGTCTCTGTACAACAGTATTTCCCTCTACAGCTCCCTCTAGTACCGTGGAAGTATATCTTAACGTACGTCGTATCATCTCGTCCTTTCGTCTTGTCACTGTTTCCCCCGTATTACTTTCCTCTCCGATTCTGCGCAGAGCCTCCTCATTCAGCAAGGCCCATAGACGATTAAAATTTCTAGGACTTAATACACCTTGGTTTTCAGAGCAAGGTAATGAAGCTCGTGGCTACGGGAAATACCTCTTATAGGGCGAAAGATTGTCGCAGCAAAGAATTAACAACCATTACTTAGGCGGTTTTGACAGCCAAGAAACGTCTGCCTCTTTCAACGGAAAGAAACTCATGTACTCTGTGTATTACAGTTTCGTCCCATCATTTTTTCCTATCGTATTTTCTCTATCCACTTACATTCGCACACCAAATTATAGGCTGCGTAAATTCCAGAAAAATTTCGCTGTAGCATTATTGACTATAAAAAACTGTTATTTTGGTATTCAGGTAGCCTGTTTTACACGCTTCCCTCTTATATGGAATTTACATCGTTTCGTTCTCTTTCGCCTCTGAGTTTTGTCTTCTGCCACATTTTAATGAACTTTCTGCTGCTCCTCATCGCATTGTTTTTAAATTTTTAAGCCATGTTTTGCAAAAGTATTCTCTACTCTCATAGTTTCTACGCTAACTACCTTACTTCTCATCTTATCTGGATACATCAAAACAAATCATCAGAAAATGGCCTTGCATAAATGGCTCTTTCTGCATAAGTTTTAAACCTGATATATGACTTATGGCCCAATTTGACAACATCTCAACGAGCATATCTGAGGCGATTAATGCTTACTTTTCACAACGGAAAGAACTGAAGCCTAAATGAGTGAGTGCCTTTTTTATCACATTCACTTCTAGCAAGTTCAGAATCTGATCTTGTGTACATACTGATAAACTCAATAATTGGCCGACCGATGTGTACGTGCTCTTCTAGGCGCTTCAGCCTGTAACCGCGCTGCTGCTACGGCCGCAGGTTCGAATTCTGCCTCGGGAATTGATGTGTGTGAAGTCATTGACTCAGATAGGTTTATGTAGTTCTATGTCTACGGGACTGATGACCGCACATGTTAAGTCCCATAGTGCTCAGAGCCATTTGAACCATTAGGACACGAATCAGTGAACAGTCAGTACTACAGATATCTTCACGCCGTCACTTACCTGGTAACCTGAACAGCATGCAGAGAATGCCAAAGGCTTCCTGCTAATTGCAATTCTTAGAAAATTTTACATTGGCTCCAACTGTGCCTTGCTGTGACTAGCATTCCTGCTGAAGTTAAAGAACGCATGAATATTCATGCTCTAACTGAAATGAAGAATATAAAATATATACACTCCCATATAAGTAATCGAATCTTTAAACATGAATTCATCAGTGGCACGATAACTTGAGTATATCAGAGGAGTTTCAGTTTAGTTGGTAATTGTTTAGTCTCCAAACGTAATGATTGATATAAAAAAGAATACAACTGTCCGTTCGCGAAGCACATTACATGCAGGACACGGCATAAGAAAGAACTGAACAAAGGTCTATACGCACTGGAAAATCTCGGTAATATTTAAATGGGCGGGGGCGCGATGTACTCGATACTATTATTATTCGAATGGATTAATGCAAACCCGATTTTATGACATGTGCATCGCAAGCCAACCATCTCATTGAACAACGTACCTTGACCGCAACTGAAGACTCCTTAAAGATCCGAAAATACTGCAAGCAGTGTTGCATCAAGTAGCGTGACAGAAGCTGCAATTGCACCACACTACCTATAACTTGTTGCATTATACTGACCATCATAAAGCAACTTGAAAGCAGGCTATTGGATCTCTCGGCCGTTGCAGGACCGTGATTGCAACAGGTAAACATACAATCACTCAGAAACAATGACAGGAAACGTCTAATACGCTCAGTATGGTTGAAATGGGAACACATGCAGAAACCACGCGGATCCATGACTTACTTTTGACTGCCGCTTCAACTCCTAAGTATCTCGTTTGCGACCGCTTCTTAGTTTGTCGGAAACTGTGATGACTTCGGTAATCCATTACTTGGTGCAGAACATCTTTACAATATGTTCGCCAACCATAATAAGCAGTAAAAAGAATAATTTTCAGTGTTGTCGAGTGATAAACATCTTTGAAGTTTCTCATAGTGTCATATATATTTACAGCCTGAATAGTAGGCCTAATTTTTTTTAACTCTTCGTCTTTCTCGAAATCCTTAACTTGTCTCTGATTACAACTAACGCGAAAAACTGGTCTGTATGGCACATGCGACTATCTTGAAGTGTGCAACGGTAAAAATGCAATCCAGGACAAATACTTCCGTTACACGCTCAGGCAAAACGTTAGTGCAACAAAAATGCAAGTGATTTAATCAAACACATCGCATTTTAAGCCTATGTGTTATTGAAGGACTGGAATAGTTGGGGCTGACTTCACGAGCGCACTACTTCTGTGTTAAGAAATAAGTAATTTAATAGACTGGATAGCTGTCTTTAGTTAGGTTGACGGCAGGCGGTTTCTGCTTCCCGTTCAACGCAAACTGAGAACGGGTTCAGAGCGCAGGGCAACTTGACACGGCATCATAACTCCATCCTTCCGCGAATGCGGCTTTTACCACGACGTCGCTCTCTATCCGTTACCTTAATCGTCGTTTGTAATTACTGTCGTGGAGCTGTGCTAGAGACCTCCGCATAATTATTTACTACTGGTTACCTTGGCTTCAGAAAAATGGACGAACGGCTCTGGCTCTGCCCGGAACAAGTACGCACCAGAATATCTCGCTTTCTCCCACTCTATTTATTATTCCGCAGAGCAGCTTTCCAGTTTCCTAGTATCGCTTTTTAGAATAATTTACTCCGTTTGACTAGGTCGCCGAAGGACGCGATTCCTTGGGAACGGCGTTATATATGTAGTGAGTCTGACCTATTACATGTTCCACTCAAAACAGTGCCGTGTTGTGTTTTATTAGAGTTTGCACAGGGAATGTTTGCTTATAGTTAATCAGGTAATGGCTCATAAATAAAATAAATGTCACACTGGCGGTAATTATATAGTAACAAACGACGAATGGATAATGCAAAAAATGCTGGTACTCTGTGTTAAGCCTCAGAAGATTTTCTACTTAGATTTGTAGTTTCCGCATCCTAACATAAGTTTTTACCAATATAAAACAATGCGATTACCCATAGCTGCTTTTACCTTTGTAAGGTGGCAGTGTACTTTCTGTTATCTAACATGCCAGTTTCGTCGTTAGGTCGATTCTACGTGTAAATCAGAATCGTTTGGTATGTCACAAGCCATACTTTGAAAGCAGTTAGGTAATGTGCATAGTCCGAAGTGTAATAAGAGCATACGTGGCTTGATTATGAACGGTACTAACAATTCGTACCTCTTTAACATGCAGATAAATACGTAATATTTGGGTAGTAAAGTGGAAATAAAGTGAAACTGGTTTGAGAGTTGACAACGCAAGTGTGCGACAGAAAATTACACTTAGTGAGCCATAACAGAACGACCCTCGCATCAGAGAGGCCAATTAGTGGACAATGGACTCGGCCCATTGGTTCTTCACAAAATGAAACCAGAAAATGCAGGGTCACGTGGAAGTGCCTTCCGTAGTCAGTAAAAATCACATGATACTACCTTGGACACTGCACATGCTTTACATGCTGAGCACATGGCCTCGTGAAGCAAGGAGGGAATCTCGAGCGCTGGTTGGTTAGGAAGAAGTCAGCATACACAGGACTTTGTTTTGGCGCTTCTTATTGGACGAGCAAGTGACGATGGACGGTAACCAGCACGCCCATTGGGTGATACCAGTCCTCGAAAGAAGTGAAGCTTCGGTCCTAGTTAAATACGTAGGTATAAGTGAAACCACTCTCTGGAGGTATCGTCTGTTGCATGGAGCATGTTATGCTCTACGGTGACCGCGAGTGTGATATTTCTCTGTTAACATTTTATTTATACTCGAAGCTCTTTGTCATCAGAATGTGCTGGATTTCTCCGTAGTAGAGGGCACTAGAACGGCTGTTATAATTAGCATTGTTGTGAGAATTTTTGAGGGCAACTTTGTGCATGTCATCCAGGATTGGTGAGCGTACAAAGCCATTTGTCTTACCTATTGTTAGGTTCCGCTTCACGGAAACATGGGGAAGTTATAGACGGTAAATTCAGTCAGAGGCCAGCATAGTTCTGTCAGGTCGACAGGTACAATGGTCGATACGCATAATAGCATACCAACACTGAGATTATCACTACATTCTGTGAAATGTAAATGACGCTTTGCTCAGGCGTTAAATGTTGAAGTCAACAGTGTGCTTTCACTTCAAGTCTGCATTAGATTGGAGTAATTACTCACATTCCCTCACGTACATGTCAGCCACGTAATTCGCGTGTGATCTTGAGGTTTTAATTTAAGGAAGTGATCAGGCACCACTGTATGATCAAAAGAATCCGGACACCCCCCAAAATATACGTTTTTCATATGAGATGCATTGGGCTGCCACCTACTGCCTGGTACTCCACATCAGCGACTCAGTAGTCATTGGACATTGTGAGAGAGCAGAATGGGGCCGTCCTAGGAACTCACGGACTTTCAAGATGGTCAGCTGATTGGGTGCCACTTGTGTCATACGTCTGTACGCGAGATTTCCACACTTCTAAAAGTCCATAGATTCATTATTTACGATGTGATAATGAAGTGGAAGCGTGAAGGGACACGTACGGCACAAAAGCGTACAGACCGACCTCGTATGCTGACAGATGAAGAGGGTCTTAACATGTAATTGGCAGAAATCTATCCACACTATCACACAGGAGTTCCAAACTGCATCAGGATCCACTGCAAGTACCATGACAGTTAGGCGGGAGGTGAGAGGTGAGAAAATTTGGATTTCATGGCAGAGCGGCTGCTTATAAGCCACACATCACGCCGTTAGATGCCAAGTGACTCCTCGCTTGATGAGCGTACACATTGGGCGATTGAACTGTGGAAAAACGTTTGGAGTGGCGAATCACGGTACACAATGAGACTATCCGATAGCAGGGTGTGGGTATGGTGAATGTCCTGTGAACGTTATCTGCCGCGTGTGTGGTGCCAACAGTAAAATTTGGAGGCAGTGTTGTTATGATGTGGTCGTGTTTTTCTTGGAGGGGGGCTTGTACCTCTTGTTGTTTTGCTTGGCGCTATCACAGCACAGGCCTGCATTGATGTTTTAAGCACCTTCTTGCTCCCCATTGTTGAAGAGCAATTCGGGGAAGGCGACTGCATCTTTCAACACGATCGAGCACTTGTTCATTATGCACGGCCTGTGGCTTAGTGGTTACGCGACAATAACATCTCTGTAATAGACTGAACAGTAGAGAGTCCTGATCTGAATCCTACAGAACTCCTTTGGATGTTCTGGAATGCCGACTTCGTGGCAGACCTCATCGACCGACATCGATACCTCTCCTCAGTGCAGTGCCATTCTCCAAGAAACCTCCCAGCACCTGATTGAACGTATGCTTGCGAGAGTGGAAGCTGTCATCAAGGCTAAGGGTTGGCCAACACCATATTGAATGCCAGAATTACGGATGGAGGGTGCCACAAACTTGTAAGTCATTTTCAGCCAGGTGTTCGGATACTTTCGATCACATAGTGTATTTCCCATCTGCAGTAGTTTAGTTTATATTGTCATAGATTACAATTTTGGTTTTTATAATAATGTCAACTGAAACAGTTTTATTACATTTTCGTTATTAAATTGCAGTGACTTTAATCAATGATCTCCTTGTGTTTATATTCCTACGGTTTTCCTAGTTTATATATGATTTTAATGAAATTACCATTTCCGCATTCTGAACCCAAATGTATGTGGTAATTCGTGTAATTAATTTTTTATACTGGGAATAGACTGTTTTTTTGTCCTAAATTAGAATTTCCCCACCTTGTTCACTGACATATTTTAGGTATACTGACAGCAGCTATTCTTCTGATGCCTAACAGTTGTCGTGGCTGAGATCTTCACACCTGCCTGGACCTGGGTTCACCGACGTAAGATTCAGTTTTCCTTTTCAAATCATTTCTTGCGTACTAAGTGGCAGGGTAGATCACACCAAACCAGCGCTAGATCTTTAGATAATAGCGATTCTGCCAATATGGTTCAGTGTGTTTTATTCTGATCGTTAGCAGGGTGTAGGTGATATCCTAGTGGAAGTCAGAATTGTAAGACTTTTGCTCCCATGTGTATTATAGAATCAGTAGTATCATATTCTAGGATTCTTATTTGATTAATGTTGAGTGCGTTAGCAACATTCACAAGGTGCATTGTCCTACTTAAATATTGAGAAACAATGGATTCTGTTTTAACAAAATTTAAAAGTACTACATCGTTTCGAAACATCGAAATTTTTGTGAGGTAAGAAAATTCATACAGGGCTATGCAGTTTTTTTTAGAGAAGAGTTAAGTTGTATGATGGAATGTTAACGCGAAGTCAGGCGCGTGAACCATGTGAAGCCCAGAGAGCGTTAGAAAGATTTGAAATAGCAGATGAGCGTAGATCAGAGCAAAGATAGGTAGTAGACGAGCTGGAGAGGATCGAGCATGGACTTGAGCAAGGTTCGTGAGCAGCACGATTTAGAACACAGAATGTCACATGAAGATACAGAAACAGTTTCAAGACAATTGCTCCAAGTGGTTGACAGCGAACATGGAGAAGAGGTAGTGTGTAAAGGAGACACGGATGCAGATAATTTTTCATTAGAGTATGTAGAACTGAGTGTAATCATACTGAACCAGCTGTCACAAGATAGAGTGTCAGAGAAAATGAGTGTTAGTCCACCAGAATTCTGTTCCGAGCTCAATAAATCGGCACAGGAAACGTAGGATAGAGAAAGGCTGCATCAAATGGCTGCAGGGCAAGATACAAGCGTGCACGACAATAAGTTTGCATCTTTCGATATTTGACTCAGACAGTGCAAAATGTCAGTGCAAAAGGGCTTGTTGAAAGAAGGAAAACAAACAGAATATGGCATAAAGAACACCGAGAGAGGCACACAGAACCTAGGTAAAAAATTAGATCATATTCGAAATGACTCGAAATAATCACGAAATTTGATTGAAGCGCTGATAGGTGGTCACAAAAAAATGAAAACGGACATGATGGGGTACAAAAAGACATGACCAAGTTGCGTAACGAGACTCAACAGAGTGTCAAAGAAGTTAACCACCTGGTCAATACATTTTAACCAGAACAAGTCAAAGAGCACAACAAGTCGTCGAGGAGAATTCTATACAGAGATGGGTGGTTAGAGATACTAAAAACGGGTACTATAAACAAAATCGAAAAACAAGGAAAACTTACAGCGGGTGAGGTCAGATTTGTTGAAGTGTATCGAAGGTCGACGTGATAATGACAGCAATTGTTCGGAGTGTACTCAGACGTGTCGTTATGTCTGAGTGCACAATGTGTGAAGTGACAAAATGTACAAAAGTCTAGTACTAGGATTCACACAATGAGTACTAGCAATCAGCACATGAATTCATCAGTTGCGGGAGACAGATGGTGCCTTAGGTAGAAACAGAGTTACTTGGAGCGTAACATAGTCCAACTCTTCAGGCAAAAATGTGACTTTCACTGACCGTGGTCTAAGAGATAAATATGAAGTAGCACTGCAATTGAATCAGGTAACAGCAAGCTGCTGTGCCATAGTCCGATGCCACTAGCAAGACTGTATACAAATCCTTTAGTTTGCAGTGTGTGCTAAGGTCGCGAACCATTACCAAAGACGGATAATTCGGTACATGTGGCGCAATTTGAGGCCAATAACTGTGTGCCTTTGTGACGCAGTAACACACATTTGGAGGTCAGTGGAGGTCTGCAACACTCAATGGAGGTGCAGTGGACAGATGCAAATGATCTAGGTGTGATTGAAGAGACGATTGGTGTATTAGAACAAGCGCCATATAATGTCACAAAGAAATTTGACGATGACCACTTCCTCAATAAGAGAAAGTTTTAACATTATGAAGGCGATATAAATTCCTTACGTGCAAGATCATTTATATATCAATTTTAAAGGGATTTACCAGAACATTGGCCCATATCACATATGTTAGGTTTCATTTGTACTCACATGGACGGCACTATGCCGAAACAATGTATAGAGTTGCACAAACCTGCAAGTCCTATGATGAGTTCAAATCTTCATTTATCTCACGGTACTGGTCGCCTGAAGTACAGAATAGGCTCATATATGAGCTGCTTCAGAGAAATTAGAAAGAAAAAAAAACAGTAAAATTTTCTGAGAATATGATAAAGAAAAAAAGTCTCATCACATCAGAGCCTTTCTTGATACTACTTCACTCTGTGATGATAACAGTACTCCAAAGGGCTTACAGTTTTTCTTCACAAATGAGTTTCTCTCAATATATATTATTATTTTACAAATTAGATTGTGTAATTAATAATATAAATTTTAAGTGTTTCAAAATGTTGTAATTTTAAATGTTTCAAAAAAAATTATTTTAACTGTATATTCAGAGTCAGCACATATCGATTGTAACAACAAATATAAAATAACGCCTTTTCATAATTTTTAGTTTGAAGTATGACATATTGTGTATAAACTTACATGAATCGTTTCAGAAAATCAATTTAGGTAACAGTGACCAGTCCAAAATCCGAAAAATATTTTTGGTATCCATTGCTACTGTTGAGGAAAAGTGATGTTAGAGGACGATGCCCCTTTAGAAGTTGATTCAAAAATTTCATGGCACAAAGGTTTTTTCGTCTCTAGATCTGAGGTCCAGGCAAATATAGTACCACAATAGAGGAAGTGCATGGTCTTTATAGCATTCAGACGATGCTACCAATTAAAAAGGTTCCCATTTGGGCTCAATGCAGTATTTGCTTCGTTTATAGGGGGTTTTTGTACCATGTTAAGTAAAGAGTTACAGCAGAGGCTGACATGCTGTGTGGAAGACATATTATTCACTGAACCCTGTGGGGAACAGCATAATGAGGTCTTATGTAAACGCGTCCACACTAAAAGACTGGCAATACAGTAAATATTGCGAAATCCATATCTAGAACAAAATAATAAGAATTTTTGGGACACACTATTTTAGAAAAAGGAATAAACCAAGTTCAAACAAACTCCAAGCCATTAGGAATTTTCATATGTGATATAGGAGAAAAAAACTGTATAGATTCTTGGTCCCAGACAACTTCTATAAAAGACATAACGTAGACGTAATGTAGGTACCAGTCCGCGATTTGTGTGTATTCCAGATTCGTATACGCACCTTAGTAATGGTCACTATGGACCAAAAATATCTTGAAAAGTTGAAAAGTCATGTTACTTTCCAAACATGGATAGGCGAATTAGGTAAGATTTAGGTAATCGTAAAGATTGTCAGCGAACTAAACACCTGACGTTTCAAACCAGACCAACCATGTTTCCCATGACGCCAGACAGATTAAAACATATTGCAGCAAGGATCTGATGGACCCTTTGTGCTCAACAAAGAAGGGACATACATTCATTTGTGTGGTATTAAAATTAACTTCTAAGTAGTCACCTGACCCTTGTGAAAAAGGCGACAGAATTTAGTGTTACTAAGTCTCTCAAGCAAGTTTCTTGAAGCAACTTGACCAGGTTCAGAAGATACTGTCAGATAATAGATAACATTATAGATCCAAACAAAGCCAGGCCACACTCAAGAAACATAGGATGGGGTGTATATATATTTCTAAATATAAACCAAATGCAAATTTGGATAATGCAATATGAACGGAGCTGTGGCATGGTGTCGTTTATATTGGAGTAAGTGGCGTAACACATGGGATACATGTTTAGATGAATTTCAATCAGCAGTTAATGAAATGTCCCACATTACCACTACATCTGATTACAGTAGTAAAGAATAAACCAGCCCAAGTTAGGATGAGAGGTAGTAAAATTTCCTCCAATTCTAAGAGAACAACATTTGAATATAGTGACGATGGCACTAAACAAAATTCGTTGTGCGTCCATAAAGACAAAGAACAGTGCAGACAGAACTTGTGTAAACAGATTATTTGTCAAATAAATAATACAACAACACCATAAATTCTCTGCAGCATATAAGGATCCAGTGTAAATAAATAGAGTTTTCTACACAAATGCCATAGAACTGATTGACCCAAAGAAAAGGAGATCTTTGGTTATGCACCACGTAAGCCATTTGAAAACTTATGAGGGATGAAACTGTAATATCTGGAGATCTTAATAAAGAATTTGACTAAGGAGGAGTACATTAATGGTGTTTTAATTTATCAGACGACTTTACTAGATCTTTCTTCTACAGTTCAGAGATACTTGATGTCACAGTAGTACATATAAGTTAGAATTTGCGTAAGTGGAGTGATTTCCGACATAGGGACACAGATATAGTCTGTAAACATGATAATGAGATAGGTAAAGATGCAAGGAAGGGTTACCAAAGGTACTGTACAGCAAACACAGGTATTCAATAATTTGAATTATAGTTTTGAAATATCTCTTAAGAAGTGTAAAAATCTAATCAAAGGGGAAATATCTTTGTTTCGAAGATTTATGCTTCAGAATCCATCCATCAGGATAAAAAGTGCACTTACAGAGACAAAGCTACACAGTACTCCAGTTACATTACTAAGCAAGGTGCATTATGCTTTTGTACTTAAGAATCAGAAATGATGGAGGAAAAAACAGAGATTTGGAACTAACTGCATGTTATGACAAACCTTTCACAATATACGTCTCCATTATTCCACACTCTTACTCTCCCTGTGAAGTTGAGGAAACTTGGGTACAATGTACAAAAATGAGACATTTATAAATTAACAATGAGTCTTTTATTGAAATATAAAAAAATGTTTAAAATTATACACTGATTGTTAAGTTTTACAGCGATACATAAAAGTAAGATCAGTTTGTAACAGAATAAGAAAATTTTTGTATACATGAGTGGACAACATTCCAGGGGAACTTTGAACTTCTAACAGTGGAGGATATGGCAGCATAACAGGTGACAAGGATAGGCGGAAAGAGTAAGAGGAAGGCCATCTTTAATTACTGCTTCTGTTGTTACTGTAGCAGACAATTTGTGGAATAGCAGAGCAGATAGTAGAGGTATTGAACTGTGAAGATGGAATCAGGCGACAGGTAGACACGGGAGCAGAAAAACAAAATTTAGAAGCTCCGTTTAGCGCCATTTACCTGTTCAGTGAGGCACCCTGGTGCCATAAAGCTATTGAGATGATTAGACGCCACAGAAAGTGCAAAATTTTATGAGGGGAGAGTGCTTATGTAAAAAAGTCTCTCAGGAAGAAACAAAGAATTCGGTGTCAGTATCAAGTAACAGAAACATGAAAAGAAGTACTGGAAAATCCATTTGGGGCGAAAGTGCTGAAACGAATCCAACAATAGCCAAATTACATACCTTGACATCATTAAACATAGATCCTGTTAAATTAAATTCACATATCCCATTTTCCAAGCTACAAGTAATAAGAAGGAAAGAAGTGGCAAGTGCAGAAGAGAAGACATACAAGAAGGAGGAAGAGAGAAGATGGGCTATAAGCATTAAGAATTTACGTTTCCACGTCTCATCCTTACATTTTTAATCATCAGCATGAAACCAAGATCACTAGACTGCCTTCGAATAATTTAGAGGTATGTTAAATCCAAAGTGACAGCGCATAGCCATCAGAGGTATGGTAAATCCAAAGTGACAGCGCATAGCCATCTTCGAAGTTAATACAGCCGGGTCCAATATAAACAATGCCAATACGGTATTACTACAGCTACTAAGCGTCGACACCATCCTGTATATATGAGCTGCATACAAAGCACAGCAGTCCTCTGCTAGTCTACCTTGCCAATAAAACTTATCAGTCACTGGGCTTTATAAGGAGACAAAACGTCACACCCTCATCGTACTCACTCTACGCTATCACCATCACTGAATCCTTCATCCATATGTCATCACATTACATGTTCTGAAGACTGCAGCGCCAACATTAATGAAGAAATGTGTAAAGAATATTTATAACTTTGTGTTATTGTGTATCATCAAATGAGTTGTCCTTGAATTTGCACAGAAGGAATTTGATACATTTTATTACTATCGAAAATAGGCACCACATATGTCGAATTCGTGTGGTCCTGTATTTTCGTAGATGTCCGATCTCATGTACGCTCTCTCTCTCTCTCTCTCTCTCTCTCTCTCTCTCTCTCTCTCTCCCTTTGTCTCTCTCTCTCTTTCTCTTTTCGTACCCATCGGGTGTTATTTTTTTTAGCAAATTTGAACCCTGGAATTTAGTTATATTTGGAAATTTATTTGCTACAGAGTTTGTATAATTTTTGAAAATGTAAAATTCGTTGCTCTGACAGTCTATTTATGTGTTTTACTTAGAAGAACCACAGAACCACCCAAATTTATTTGTTTTTTTGTGACAAATAATAAAATGCTGCAGACTTTGTTTAGTGCAATAAAATAAAATAGAGGCATTTTAATAAGGCTTAAATAATTGTAAAGATAAATGTTACATAGCATGAATTAAAAATTTCAACTGATTGTTGCCTTAAATCTTAGTTTAAACTAAGGGTTCCCAGAGACTCCACCACGTAGTATACATAACAGAAGTCATCGCGCAAGTTAAGGGTTAATTTCCTCAATAGGACGATTCTATTTGTTATGCTGATTCGTTCGATATGTCACAAGCCATATTTAGGACGCAGTTAGGTGATTTGCATAAAGTATAATAAGAACATTTGTGTGTCACATGTATGTGGCACTAACAATTTCTACGTCATTAGCATGCAGATAATTATGTAAAGTGGAACTGAAGTGAAAGTGATTTGACAGTTGGCAACGCAGAAATACGACAGGTAAATATACTTAGCGACCCATAACAGAGAAATCCTCTCAGCTGGGAGGCCAATTAATGGTCAATGGATGTGGCCTTTTGATTTGCGTGAGACGAAAGTAGTAAATGCAGCGTCACAGGCCATCCTCCAAACAGTAATGATCACGTGATATTACTGAGGACAGTGCGTGTGCTTCACATGCTGATCACGTGGTTTTGTGGAACTTCAACTCAGAGAGGGAGTCTTGAATAGTGGTTGATCGGGAAGAAGCCAGTATAAGTAAGATTTTGTTTGGAGATATTTATTAGTCAAGTCAGCAACGATGGACAGTAACAAGCACACCCATTGGCTGATACCGGTCGTTGAAAGAAGCAGAGCTGCGGTACAGTGGGGAGGTCAGCGATAATATTACGTACTCATAATTGAGTCCACTCTCTGGACGTGTCATGTGTTGCATGGAGAACTTAATCATCTGTGGTGACGCCGAGAGAGATATATATCTGTTAACACTTTGTTGATTCACTTTGTGTGTGAAGTCTTATGGGACTTAACTGCTGAGGTCATCAGTCCCTAAGCTTACACACTACTTAACCTAAATTATCCTAAGGACAAACACACACACCCATGCCCAGGGGAGGACTCGAACCTCCGCCGGGACCAGCCGCACAGTCCATGACTGCAGCGCCCTAGGCCGCTCGGCTAATCCCGCACGGCTTTCTCGAAACTCTGTGACAGCCGAATTTGTCCTGCATTTCTCGTATATCTCCGTAGTTGGAGGACACGAGAAGAGCTGTTATAGTTAACATTTTTGTGAGAATTTTTGAGGGCGACATTGTGCATGCAATCCAGGATTAGTGAGCGTACAAAGCCATTCGTCTTAACTAGGGGAATTTACAGTTTATCGCTTCGCGGAAGCATATTGAAGTTTTGATTATTAAGTTCAGTCAGACGCCAGCAGAGTTTTGTCAGGTCAACAGGTATGACAGGCGATGCACGCAACAGCGTTGCCGAATTGATAGTTCTCCTCTGCGAAAAATAAATGATACATTGCTCAGGCGTTAAATGTTGAAGTCACCAGCATGCTTTCACTTCAAGTCTGCATTACATTGGAGTCACAATCCTTCTCGTACATGTCAGTCACGTAATTCACGTGTGATCTTGAGGTTTAAATTTAAAGTAGTGATCCCGCAGCTAGAAGATATTGCCCAGCTACAGTAGTTTAGAGTACATTCTCACAGTATACAATTTTGGTTTTTACAATAATGTTAATTGAAACATTTTTAGTAGATTTTCGGTATTAAGTTGCTAGTGATCTTAATCAGTATTTTCCTTGTATTTATGTTTCTATGGGATCTTCCTAGGCTGTATAGGATTTTAATAATATTATCATTTCCGCATCCTCAACCCAGATGTATATGGTAATTCATGTTTTTTTTTATATTTAGGAATAGAGTTTTGTTTGACCTAAAGTAGAGTTTCTCCCCTTTACTTGCTGATATACGAGGGTTGGAATTTTAACAGTGATTACCATTTATTTACAGCTCGTACAAAGTAGATACGTGTTTCAATGTTTTACTGACTGTCAAAGTAGTCACCAGCGTTGTGTATAACCCCTTGACAACGAAGGGGGAGTCGTAGGATACTCTTTGCAGTTTCAGTTGTGTTGAAAGTTCGAGTGGCGCTGTCTATTGTCCGACGAATTTGTAGCAGTTCTGAAGCGAATACCGTGACGTGTTTCCTTCAGTTTAGAAATCGGGTTGAACTCATGAGGGCTTAATTCAGGGAAGTGAAGCAGGTGGTATAGCACGTAGCAGCCCCATCAGTCGAACAAACCAGTAACAGCTTGCACGGTATGTGCTTGAGCATTGTCCTGCAAAATGATGGTCAGGTCCTGCAGAAGGTGTCATCACTTCTGCCTCTAAGCTGGTCTAGGTTGTGATTCAAAAATGAACAGCATAGAGACAGAAGTGATGACACCTTCTGCAGGACCGGACCATCATTTTGCCGGACAATGCTCAGGCACGTACAGTGCAAGGTGATTTGTTTGACTGAAGGGCTGCTAAGTGGTATACCACCTACTGCGCGGTGATCTAAAACCCAGTCCGTCCGTCCAGATTAAAGTTTTCCGTGGATTCCCTAAAACGGCTGAAGTTAAATGGTCGGCGTCTGTGGGATCCTTGACAAGGTAGAGAGCAGGGCCCAAGGCAACTGGAGTGGAATGCCGAGCCACGAGCTGAGGATACAGTAAAAAAAGAGAGATTTATTTGACAAAATCCAAGATGAAAACATTGTTACTAACACAATAACACATATACTGCGATTCTCCCGTGCAGACTCCTTCTGTATTCCCTTACACGGCAGAGTGCAGGGCCCTGCATATCAAGGGGTTGCTCGTCAACCAGCGAGCGTCAAAGTATATCATTTAGGCAGAGAAAACTCTGCAAAACCAAGAGCATCGCAGGAGGTCACGGTGCAATCTTAAAGCATGATCATCCGTCATTTGATCGGCGAAAAGGACACTCTCCCTTTATTAATTGTTCACTTAAGGTGAGAAGAAATCATTGACCCATACGTTGTGTATATTTGAGAGGAATTCATCTGAAACGTTTTTGAATGTGCTGAGAGACGACGCAAAGACGATGAGCCTATTGTTATTGAACGTTACCTCCCACCTGCAGTCTTTACCAAAATTTTAGAACGACGCTATATTAGTTTTTCGGGTCTTAGCATACTTAGTTGTGTTTTCATGCGTAAAGTCATCTTTATCTTATCCTGTTTTCTTACGACTCGAACACTATGGTGTAAATTGCACTCTACGTGCAAAACGAATCGCTATACCCAGGGGCAGCACGGATGCCGAAGACAGAACCAACAAGATGGATGCCATATCAAAAACGACGCTTGAATAAATAATCTTCTGCGACGGAAGAAGATTAGTGGTAATAGATTGTGATTTCAACGTAATATGTGTAGAGCATACTTTGGTACATAAAAGAAATGTTGCTTTTGGGAAACTAGATAAATCGGAATCATATGAAGTGAGTAGATAAAATTAACGGATGAAGTAGAAAAGAAAACATGCGTAATGGAAAGATTACGCGAGGAAAGTAGACAGTAGAAATCCTTTGCCAGTAGAAAAGTTAATCGGTGAGTAGCTGAGACATCCAGAAATTAATAGCTTTTCGAATGGAGACTAAGAGGATAAAAACTGCAGTGTTGGCCATAGGTCTAAATTTCTAAAACAGCGAAATGAAAATCGCATAAAGTAAATAAATAGAGATGATAAATTTTGTGCAGATAAAGAGAGGCGAGGCGATAACCACTTCAGTCTCCGATTGTGAGACTGACCTTAAATGCTCACAAAAATTAAAAATTGCTGCTTAGCGATAGTAAATTATTTGAGATAGTGACTTCGACAAAGTGCTATTTTTACAAGGGAATTTCCTTCCGAATCTGTCCTGATAATGAACGAAAAACGTTGTAAATCGCAGCAGATGGATAGACGATAACTGAAGATCATGAAGAATGCTTGCAGAGTCATGAACCAAGCAAAAAAATCAGAAGACTGTTTCATATGCTGATACCCGGTGTTTGACATAATTTATAATAATATAAAAACAACCAACATCAAAACGTATACAATACCTCGTGCGACTGTCAGCTACCTGCAGGTGACGGTTGCAGTTTACATTATCACCGTCCGAACTGTGAAAAAGCTAAAAAGCTTTCATTGGGAACTGGGATGGCGATATATTTATTGCATTGATATCTTGTTCTTAGTGGACACACGTGAAACCTACCACCACGGTTCATGTGGTTGGGAGTACTTGCTCTGGTCTTCATCCCTATACAAGGATATTTAGTTTTGGTTTGAGCCTTTTCGACTCACAATTTTAAGGCAACACAGCTCCTCTCCTATGTTGCCTCACGAATACGAGACTTTCTTTGAGTCATCAGTCATTTGATTGGTTTTATGCGGCGGACGACGAATTTCTCTCCTGTGCCCATCTCTACATCTCAGAGTAGCCCTTGCAATCTACGTCGTAAATTACTTGTTGGATGTATTCCAATCTCTGTCTCCCTTTACAGTTTTTACTCCCTACAGCTCCCTCTATTACTGTGGAAGTCAATCCCAGATGTCTTAACAGGTGTCCTATTATCCTGTCACTTCTCCGCTCAGTGGTTTCCACATATTCCTTTCCTCTCCGATTCTGCGTAGAGCCTCCACATTCCTTACCTTATCAATCTTCCTGATTTTCAGCATTCGTCTGTAGCACCACATCTCAAATACCTCGATCTCTTCTCTTCCGGTTTTCCCTCAGTTCATGTTACACTACCATACGATGCTGTGCTCCAAGTGCATATTCTCAGAAATTTCCTCTTCAAATTAAGGTCTATGTTTGATACTAGTAGACTTATTTTGACCAGGAATCCTTCCTTGCCAGTGCTAGTCTGCTTTTAATGTCCTCCTTACTCCGTTCGTAATTGGTTACTTTGCTGCCTAGGTAACAGGATTACTTAACTTCATCTACTTCCTGACCATAAATCCTGCTATTCTTGCTATTCTCATATCTGCTACTTCTCATTACTTCAGTGGTTCTTCGATTTACTCTCGATGCATGGAAATGAAATGAGCATATGGCATAGTAGGCCGGAAGGCCCCTATTCGCGGAAGTTCGGCCGCCAAGTGCAAGTCTTATTTAATTCGACGGCACATTGGGTGACTTGCGCGCCGGTGATGAGTATAAAATGATGATGAGGACAATACAACACCCAGTCCCTGAGCGGAGAATCGAACCCGGGCCCGCTTGCATGGGAGGCGAGCATGTTACCACCCAGCTAAGCAGGCGGACTATAGATCCATACTCTGTACTGATTAGCTACACAGTACTCCAATTACATTACTAAGCAATTCTTCTTCACTTCCACCAGGATACCAATGTCATCAGCAAATCGTATCACTGATATCCTCTCACCTAGAATTTTAATTTTTCTCCTGAACTTTTCTTTATTTCCTTCGTTGCTTCTTAGATGCACGGATGGAACGGTAGAGGCGAAAGACTACATCCCTGTTTAAACCCTCGTGTACATATCGTATATTACCTGTCTCTCCCAATAGCAATAGCTTAACCCTATTTTTCTCAGAATTTCGAACATCTTGCACCTTTTTACATTGTCGAACGCTTTCTCTAGCTTGATGAATCCTATGAACGTGTCTTGATTTTTATCTCACTTAAATTATCAGCCGCAACTTCTCTGGTAACTTTACCTTTCCTAAAGCCAAACATCGTCATCTAACACATCCTCAATTTTCTTTTCCATTCTTCTGTGTATTAATCTTATCTTGGATGCATGAGCTGTTAAGCTGATTGCGCGATAATTCTCGCACTTGTCAGCACTTTCAGTTTTCGGAATTGTGTGGATGATACTTTTCCGAGAGTCAGACGGTATATTGCCAGACTCATACATTCTACACATCAACGTGAAAAGTCGTTTTGCATCCACTTCCCTTAATGATGTTAGATGTTCTGATGGAATGTTATCTATCTCTTCTGTCTTCTTTGATCTTAGGTCCTGCAACACTCTCTTAAATTCTAATACTGGCTCCCTTATCTCTTCTAAATCGACTCCTGCTTCTTCTTAGACATATTACACAAATCATTCTCCTCATAGATTCCTTTAATGTACTCTTTCCATCTATCCTCTCTCTCCTCTGCATTTAACAATGTAATTCCGGTTGCACTCTTAATGTTACCACACTTGCTTTAAATTTCACCGAAGATTGTTTTGACTTTCCTATATGCTGAGTCAGTCCTTCTGACTATCATTTCTTTTCCGATTTCTTCACATATTCAAGCAGCCATTTCGTCTTAGCTTCCCTGCACTTCCTATTTATTTCGTTCCTCAGCGACTTACATTCCTGTATTCTTGAATTTTAGAATGTCTTTCTTTCATCGATCAGCTGAAGTATTTCTTCTGTTACCCATGGTTTCTTTGCAGTTACCTTCTTTTTATCTACGTTTTTCTTCAGCTTCTGTGATTTACCTTTTTAGAGATGTCCATTCCTCTTCAACTGTACTGCTTACTGGAATATTCTTTGTTCCTGTACCTACACCCTTAGTAACTTCAAGCATATCTCATCATTCCGTAGTACTTCGGCATCCCACTTTTTCGCGTATTCATTCTTCTTGACTTAATCTCTTAAACTTCAGGCTACTCTTCATCACTACTACATTGTGATCTGAGTCTACATCTGCTCCTTACAATCCATTACCTCATTTCGGAATCTCTGTCTGACCATGACGTAATCTAAATGAAATCTTTCCATATCACCTAGCCTTTTCCATGTACACCTCCTCTTCTTGTGATTCTTGAATACAGTATTCGCTTTACTAGCTGAAATTTATTACAGAAAATTAAACTTTCTCCTATCTCATTCTTTGTCCCAAGCCCATATACCCCTTCAACGGCATTCCAGTATCCCATTTCTATTAGATTTTCATCTTCCTTCTCACAGCAGTCATCCATCACCTATACCTGTAGTCGATGTAGCCGAGGGACAATGTCGTGAACAGCACTGTACAGCACATTGTGAGAAGTTGCCGTCAGTTGGCTTTTAGCATTTCTGATGAGGTCGGACGATCGCGGTAGACATTCAACTTCAGGCAACTCCACAACCAATAACCACACCGATTGAAGTCTGGATTCTTTGGAGGCCTAGCATGACCGAAGTGGTGGCTGAGCACGCGATCCTTACCGAACGATGTACGCAAGAGGTCTTTCACACGCATTATGAAACGGAGCGCCATCCTGAATAAAAGTCGTATCTTCCAGCTGGTGTTTGTCAGCCAGGCAAGGGGTGATCTGACACCTTCTCAGTACATCTCAATTTATACACGATACTCTTGCGGCGTCACTGACGTGTTGCTTTCCAGCACCATCTGTTGGACAGTTCTAGTACTCGTTTTCAGTTGCAATAAAACCTCATATCTTTTTAGAAGTATGTGTTAATTTGTAGCTCTGTCCACATTATTTCGTGAATTAGTATGTTTTCAAACGTTAGCCGGCTTTTGGGTCAACCTATATTGCCTGACAGTAGTTACGAGGTAGTATTCACGTGTTTGCTGGATGTTACGACACGGCCCTTGTAGAGCACATTAGGAGAGAAAAAAGGAATCTTCCGGTACTCCGCTGCGGAGTCTGTCTCTGCTCTCACTTATCTCCTGTAAACTGTCTTAACCACAGTACGGGTGTTGCACGGAGTATTAATTTCACTAGATTCCGTGTAATTATCGCCTGGTTTATTACGTGTTGACTGCGAAACGACGTATAATTTCCTGTAATTCCTGAGACCACAGCGAGCATCGCCAGGAGACAAAAAATCAGAGGAAGTAGCAGCAGTTGCTTTCCACTAGCACAATCGTGAAAGCAAGTAGAACCTTCTCTCACAACATTTCAAGGGAAGAGAGTGACGTGTTTTCATTTCAACATTTTGTTTTTATGGGACAAACGTATTATTAAACTTTAGTAGAAATTCAAACGTAGGAAAGCCACAATTACGTACTGTTTACTAATTTAAAAACTTAGTCTTATGCGACCGATGCTGTTGTTCATTTCAAATGTTTTTCCACGTGGAAGAGATTCTAAACAAAAATATTTTCTCAGTTTTTCTCGGACGATGACATAAAATATAATTATTTTAGTACCATGAACAAACTGATGTTATATTGTTGAGTGGCCTTCTCGACGGCTATATAGCTAAGTACGCCACAGGTTGAAAAATCATATTATTGGCAATAGACGCCGCCATTTTCTTGTAAGCCGTCAGTTAGCATTATGTTGTTAGTTAGGGACAACTTGTGACCAAACTGAAACGTTTCATGGTACCAAAAATAACTTATCCCTTGGACAGATAGTGCAGCGAAGCCCTTATCAACGTCGATGAGTGTCATAAACTGACAGTCGATAAAACACTGAGTACATTGCATTCATACGTTCTGTTCTACGACTGTGTAGGGAGGGTCAAACTTGTGGATTTGGTGCTGGTTTCCCATCACATAAGGGAAGAGTAATACCATAAGATATTGGATTAGAAATTTGTGAGAAAGATCAAACTGACAGAAAAATAGATATTTAACGACAAAGCGCATTACTACAAAGTTCCAGTTTCAGAGAGATATAATTTTGAGGAAACTACATTAAAAAACGATGTCCTCCCATCTCTCTTATTCTTGGTAATTTCTATCTCTTATTATTGGTAAGTTATCTGGTTAATGGAACAGACAGAGGGAGAATATACGGAGAAGAAATGGATTCACGTTAGTTTTTTTGTTATTAATCATCGGGAGAGCCACGTTGAAATACTCATCACGTTACTACGGACGATGTAATGTGTAAGAGGACTGCATCATGGACCGTTTACCCTCTGAATTCAGAAGCTTACTTTTAAAGTGTCCAGAATACTGTTTGAAAAAATACTTGAATAGAGACTATGACGATGGAATTTAATGTGTTTGGGTTTGTATCGAACGGAAGGTAGTAGTACAGTTCAACTTCTTGTAGACAGTGACGTCGGTGTCATTATACGTGGAGTTCAAGGTCACATAAGCAAGGCCTGGAAAGGAAATCGGCCATGTGTTTCCCAAAGCAGCTATCCTGACTTTCACCTTGATCAGTTTAGGGACACCAGAGGAACCTCTATATGTACTGCCGAACGGTGATATAAATACAGCTCCTCGTTCACCAAAAGTAGTGAGTCCACATTCATCAGCGAAAGATATTAGGCTAGGGCTACTTACAAAGTTTCGTCAGACGGCATCTCGGACTGCTCTGTACAATAAGAAGTTCTAACTTGAGCAAGTCACTAAAAATTTTACATCTAAAATTTGACTGCCCACGGAACTTAGAAGCCCCATGTGCACTGCATATTTCTTTGAGAAATAGTAAGATCAAAGCAAAGACCTTACACGTTCGACCAACACACTTCTTATCCCTAGGATCGCCTAATTCAAGCTGAGGACAAAGTGAAATTTCCTCAAGCCTTTAAAGTTTGTCGACTGTCTCACCAAAATCGTTGATATTGTTATTCCGTGGACCTTGAGTTTCACATATGTTATCTTTCTTATACGAGTTGAGAAGGAGCTGGCTGTTTAGTTTCACTTACAGTTTGTGACGTATAAAAGTGTGTTATATTTAACAGACAGAGTTTTATTTTAAACTACTTACGCACTAAAAACAATTCCGATTATATATTCTGAGGTCTACAAGCTGCTACTAATGAGTTTCTTTAATTTTGTTGCCAGTTCAAGTTTTACAAGTTTTAATTAACCTCAGTGATTAGTAACTAACTAAATGCCTTCAGTTACTACCAACCCATTTCTATTGCAGTCATATAAATATTCTAACGGGCTGTGGTGACTACACTCGTTCTAAAGCAACAGACACACACAGGCACACACACACACATACACACACACACACACACACACACACACACACACACACACAGCTGATCGAAAAATTCATGACGATCTGATTAATAGCATATTGGTTTACCTTTGAAATGCAAGTAGGGATTTTGCATTGCACGGATTCAACAGTGTTTATACAGGTCTTGAAAATTACTGAGCTGTGGTGGCCGGTCGGAGTGGCCGAGCGGTTCTAGGCGCTACAGTCTGGAGCCGCAAGACCGCTACCGTCGCAGGTTCGAATCCTGCCTCGGGCATAGATGTGTGTGATGTCCTTAGGTTAGTTAGGTTTAAGTAGTTCTAGGTTCTAGGTTCTAGGGGACTGATGACTTCATAAGTTAAGTCCCATTGTGCTCAGAGCCATTTGAAACATTTTGAGCTGCGTTTTGTTGCCCACACCTGGGGGGTGATAATGTCAGAGATGTGTTCCATCGGTTCGGGCGGACAAATTTCGTGGCCGAACCATCAAAGTGAGTTCACTACCATGGTCTTCAAACGACAGCAGCCGGAATATGACCTCATGACACGGACATTTATCTTGCTGGAAAATGGTTCAAATGGCTCTAAGCACTATGGGTATAACATCTAAGGTCATCAGTCCCCTAGACTTAGAACTACTTAAACCTAACTAACCTAAGGACATCACACACAAGCATGCCCGAGGCAGGATTCTAACCTGCGACCCCATCAGCAGCGCGGTTCCGGACTGAAGCGCCTAGAACAACTCGCCTCAGCGGCCGGCTATCTTGCTGGAAAATGCCAGTGACGTCCGGGAAAACATCAAGTATGAAAGGATTCAGGTAGTTTGTGCTAGCGTTGTCGTAACTTCACATCCGTTATTATCCCTTTCCGTTATTACTGTTTGTGACATGTAAACCCAGGTGAATCCCCCGAGCACAGTAATACCTCCAATCCTCTGTTTTGTGTATATATTTTGTGTTGTACGTCTTTAACATAGTTTAGTGTTTGTTTTGTAGTTATATTGTAGATGCCATAATGTCAGAATGAAGTACATGCTTCTCCGGGACTATCTGGGTTGTGCTAGTGTGCGAAAACGCGTTACCCCCTTAGTCCAGAGAGGTTACTGCCCACGGTCGTAGCCAGCAGCTGAGAATGCAGCAGACAGCGTTCACAAACAATAACGAAAGTATCAAAAGGGGTAGTGGCACCGTAAATTTGCTCAAAATTTAATGGTTCCCATCCTTTTACGTACAATGGATATACAGTAGCATTTGTACCGGACGAGAAGTCGGTTCGCGTAGAGAAGGGCGAAGTATTGGGCACACAAGTCGTCGGGAGCGAACTAACGTGTGCGGTGAGTCGTAAGAATAAGATACCACCGGATATACGGGTGCTTTCAAGTTTCCTTCCACGACAAATGTTGCTAGGAACCTGGCACGCTGGTTTCGTGGTTGACGAGTTAAGTATTGCTTTAGAGATACTACTATGATAGGAAACCTATGACTATGGATCATAGGTTGCTGAACTTGCAAGTATTTGCAATTATTTATTGGTAGGGAAATATACGATGAGCTGTAAGGAAAAAAGTTAAATGTTGTAAGTTTTAGTTTGAGGGTTGCGAACTGTGATCCGTATGCTATGGAAGACGTATCCAGATGCAGATATAAGTGCAGATATGGCGTATGTATACGGAAGTTTGGCTTGTTCCTATAGCGTTAATTTGCCCATGCCTTAGTAAAAGTCTGACCTAGGATTAGTAGAGACAGACCGTAAAACTGAAGGAACCATTAAAAGGAGCAAACACAGAATAAAGCTATCACTTACTATCGTTGATTGTGTCGAGTGACCATTCAGCTTAGGGATTGTAGCGGGAAGCGTAACGCCAACCCCGGAAGAGGTCGTGAGCTTTCAACAAAGGTGTAATTGTATGGTTGAAAGTGGTGGGGGCACCTAGGTTTTATGCTTCATTTTTTTACGGCTCTCCCTCAGTGAGATTGTAGATTTTTCCTGGCACTCTCAAGCTACGACGATTTTGGCTGTACTGTATTAAAACAATAAAGGAGAAAAAGTGTTCCCTTCTGTGACATACATTTCAAATCAAGACGAAACGTCTTAAGAAAGTATTATTAGGAAAAAGGTCCTGTCAAGAAAGAGAAGAAAATCAAAATTTGCTAAGTAATCGTAATTACGCTGAAGTTGTCATAAAGAATTTCATCTTATGGCTGTCCAGTTATGAAAAGAAATACTATATTTCTTAAAAGGGACTAATTGAGAAGCATAGCTTCAGGTATTCTATTCGAATCCTTCATATATTATAAACAGTTTCCTTAAAGACTAAGATATACAAAGGTAGATAAAGATTTTATGACCGAAACAGAAAAATAAAACAGTATACATAGTAAATTACATAGCTGGCCTTGCTTGTAACGTAATGTTTAGTTCAGTATAGAACAAATAAAACAAAAGAGCATGATTTTCGTCGGATTTAATTTTTTTACATAACAAGTTTGCGTAAGTAATTTTAATCTTGAAACTGACAAACTCCACAGAGTGAAAGGTTTTATTTACGGCATGTAACCTAATAATAATGCTCAAGAAGTTTTAACTCTACAGGTTGCACAAATTATTAATACAAGTATAAGACAGACAATTTACAGTGCGATAAACTTTAAAGTGGCTCAAGTTTTATATATCGATGCAATTAATTCAATAAAGCTAGAGGTCATATTTCTAGGCAGATAATTGAGTTTAACTGCAATTTTTTGTAACGCACCAGCTATCTGTGAGCAGACAATTCGCAGTGCGATAAGCCTTAAAGTGGTTCAAGTTCTATTTATTGATGCAATTAATTGTATCCAGCTATGGGTCATATTTCTATGCAGAAAATTGCGTTTAACTACATCTTTTTTTAACACACCAGCGATCTGTGAGTGATTCTGTATACTATTATCTCAGATCTCGAATTTCACGTATACGCACACTACGACAATTTTGGCTGTACTGTTTTAAAAATACAAAGAAAAAAAGAGTTCTCCAGTTATTAATCTAAATAGGTATGCCTTCTTATCCCTTCATTTCGTATGAGCTAGGGAATCTTTTCTAGCAGCGAGACTGTCAGATGCTTTAAATTTAACAGTGCTTATGGGTGTATTACACTTCTGAGCCAAAGAAACTGGTGCAACTATGTAATATCGGTATGGCTCCCGCGTCCACGCAGAAGTACCGCAATACGACGTGACATGGATTTGAGTAATGTCTGAAGTAGTACTGGAGGGAACTGACACCATGAATCCTTCGGAGCATGAGGGGGTGGAGATCTCTTCTGAACTGCACTCTGCAAGGCATGCCATATTTCCCCAACAATGTTCATGTCTGGGGAGTTTGGTGGCCAGCGGAAGGGTTTTAAATCAAGAGAGGGTTCCTGGAGCCATCTTAGCAATTCTGGACGTGTGGGGTGTCGCATTGTCCTTTTGGAACTACCGAAGTCATTCGTAACGCACGATGGACATGAAAGGATGCAGGTGATCAGATAGTATGATTACGTATGTGTCATCTGTCAGAATCGTATAAACACGTATCAGGGGTTCCATATCACTCCAACTGCACTCGGCCCATACCATTAGAGAGCCTCCACCAGCCTTAACAATCACATGCTGTCATGTAGGGTTCATGGGTTCGTGAGGATGTCTCCATACGCGTACACGTCCATCCGCTAAACACAATTCGAAACAAGACTCGTCCGACCAGGCAATATGCTTCCAGTAATCAACAAGCCAATATCGCTGTTCATGGGCCCAGGTGAGGCGTCAAGTTTTGTTTCGTGCAGTCATGAAGGGTACACGAGTGGGTCTTTGGCTCCGAAAGCCCATATGGATGATGTTTCGTTGAATGGTTCGCAGGCTGACACGTATTAATGGCTCGGCATTAAAATCTGCTGCAATTTGCGGAAGGTCTGTACTTTTGTGACGTTGAACGATTGTCTTCAGTCGTCGTTGGTCCCGTTCTTGCAGGATCGTTTTTGGGCCGCAGCGATGTCGGAGATTTGATGTTTTACAGGATACGCACTGTACACCCTTGAAATGGTCGTACGGGAAAATTCCCACTTCATCGCTACCTCGGAGATGCTGTATCCAACTGCTCGTGCATCGTCTGTAACACCACGTTAAAACTCACATAAATCTTGATAACCTGCCGTTGTAGCAGCAGTAACCGATCTAACAACTTCACCAGACTTTTGTTGTCTTATATAGGCATTCCCGACCGCAGAGCCGTATTTGACTGCTTACGTATGCAACTGCTGGTAGTTGGCGGGAGTTTTCACACAGCGTGGAGCCGGGAGGCTCTGTGATTTTGTAATAGTGTATTGGCGTGCCTGCTCCGTGCGATTTCGAAGTACTTATCTCAATATGCTGGCCAGCGGTCCCTCTCAGAAAAATTGCCATGGCTTTCACGCATAGCTGCATGAGGGCCCTTTGTCTTAGGTATCTCTTTAATTTTTTCAATTTTGTTTGCTTTAAAATATTTGTGTAAGAGATCCAGTTGGTCTGCGTTTTAATGTGTGTTATCTCGATTTTTTGAGGAGCTGGTGAGCTCTCTGGTATTGTAGTCACCTAGCCCATTTATGCATCTTGTGACCTCCAGCCAATGGTAAGACACTAGCGTTGTTTATTATATTTCTTCCTGGAAGATATCACAGTTCCCTTTCCGTAGTTCTCTGTTAGCGAAGCTCATTTCCTAGGGCGTATCAGCTTATTGGAAACGCTCTAGAACTGCAATCATGGTTAAACCCCAACTTTACTTCTAGTGTAATCCAGTCAGAAACTTGTTGACATCGCATATCAAGTTGCTGGCACAGTGTTCCGTGCCGGCGACTTCTTGCCGCGTGGGCCTCATGTTACTTCCGACCGCGTGAACGGCTGTCGAGCATTTCCTACCGCAGATTCCTATTTGTTTGCAGTCGCGCATCTTGGCTGTCTGTGCTCAAGTTGAGTATCTTACGTTACCTAACTTGCACTAATTAACTGGCTTCGCAAAGAAAATTTTCTTTTTAATGTTTGATACATATTGTACTCTTATTCTAAGTTTCATTGCAAATTATTTTGTGTAAACCTTTGGATAATCCCTACGCTAACTTTGTTAATATTTATGTGTTGGGTGTTCACCTACTCTCTTGAAGTTAAATTTACTGGACGAAATACTAGAACTGTTTCAGTTATTTTAATTGGTTGGCTTATTTAAAACTGATTAGCTTCAGAATTTTAAAAAGGCCAATATTGTTAAGGTCTCATTTCTTGAATATGTTTCAGGTTATTACTGCAATTTAATGGCTGTATTACTCACTATTTTGAACGCCTGTAACGGCAAATTAACTTTTCTGCCTCCTTGTCAAAGGGGACCTGTTATCAAAGAAAATATATGAAAAATGTGCTGTTGTTCAAGGATAAACGATGTTTGTTAAAGGACCCTAGTCCTTCCATGTCATTTCCCTAATCCTAATAATTCCCGATTTCAGCGTGGATGACAGGGGAAACGATTGTCGACAGGGTATAACAACAAACGCGATTCGTGCGACCAGGTGATGCGTTTCCATTGCTCTATGGTCCCTTACTAAATGCAGTCGTAACTGATGGTGTTGTCTGCTCCAGAGCCCCATGTTCAACAACGTGCGCTGAGCAGTGTGTTCTGAAACACTTTTGTCTGCAGCAGCATCGTATTCCGTCGTTAGATCTGCCGCATAACAATCCTTACTCTGTTCTCTATTGAGGTGTGAACTTCTAACACCTTGTCGTCCACTAGTGCTTTCGGCATCCTTTAGGCACTTTTCTGTAGATGCTCAACATAGTAGCAAGCGTGCAGGCGACCATCTTCGCTTTTTCCGAGGTTAACGCGGCCATAAAAATCTACCAGAGTCACAGATGTCAGCTAACTTATAGCGCATACCATTGTAAGAATGATTCCCCTCAAACGATACTGGTCATACGATAAACAAGAAATGCACAGGGCACTGTATCCGTCTGACGTCTGATTGCTATACATGAGTAGAGCATGAAGGTTACGATTAGTATGAAATGTTATTGTTCGTAAAGTCAGCAAATGTATGTCACTTCCTAAAGTGTCATGTGAAGGTCACTTTCAGCCTCTTATGAATCAAATTTAGGAGTTCTTTGCGCAGTGTATAGATGAGATTATGGGGTGAAACATTTTTTTTTTTTTTCGTTTAAAATCTCATGGATTTTCTCTGAATCATTTGGAAGACGGGAGGTTGCCGTGAATGCTGCTTAACACCAGTGTTGAGAGCAGAGAAGGGAGCGTTCATTATAATCGGGATACCAATTTTTGAAGAGTTTGTAGTCATTTTCATGAGTTTGTCTGCAGCCAGTGACTACATGCCTAAGTCACACCCCAGAAAGCCACCACACGTATATTAAATCTGCAGTGAGCAGTGGTCATAACGTGAAGGCTGGAAGTTGTATGTTTTGGCGTTGAGACATTCTCCACGACATGTCTCAGTTCCTCTTAAAGGAGGTATTTTAAGTACAGTCTCTTAATAATAATAATAATAATAATAATAATAATAATAATATCTGCGCTGCAGGATCCATGTTATCGTCATGGTATTCTCCTCAGTTTTCTGGTTTTATGACATAAAAGGACGAACAGATATTTGTTTTCTGGTTTTGTTACAAAA
Organism: Schistocerca gregaria; assembly: GCF_023897955.1. Lineage (NCBI taxonomy): Eukaryota > Metazoa > Arthropoda > Insecta > Orthoptera > Acrididae > Schistocerca > Schistocerca gregaria. The sequence goes on from NC_064921.1 coordinate 558,777,459, forward strand.
TATTCTGTGGTAAATTCTGTAGCAAGACGGCGATAAACAAGGTGTCTACCTGATGTCTTCAACAATAACCTGACGTCATGTGCGTCGTTGTTCACCATATGCAATGAACTGTCAAGTGTCACTGTACGAACAAAGATGATTACTATGTATGGAAATCCATTTTAGGTCTCTCTGCTTACTTTGCTGTATTTTATATGGACCAGAGTGAATAAACAAGTAGTACCACAAACTCAAATTCAGATGCTTCATGTATCATCGGCCACAATGATTGGATGTAGTACATATTTACTCATATGGATCCAGTAATAGGACAGAAGATGCTACGGTCATCGTATTGTCCTATTCCACAACGGGGGAATCATAAAAATTTCAATTTCCTCTAGAGAATTCCGCGTTTAGTCTACAATCATGAGCAAGAAGGGTACTCCATCGGTTGAACAACGACAAGGAAGTAACCGTATGGTTACGAAATGGATGGATGGTTTCAGAAATCAATCCGAAATTCATACACTCATACTCAAAACGAAGACAGTCCGGACGTAATGTCAAATGAGACGTATAGAGTGACACTCTGTGAAGCTCAGTCACACTGTCAGGCATACACACAGATTGAAGCCGGCCGCGGTGGTCTCGCGGTTCTAGGCGCGCAGTCCGGAACCGTGCGACTGCTACGGTCGCAGGTTCGAATCCTGCCTCGGGCATGGAAGTGTGTGATGTCCTTAGGTTAGTTAGGTTTAAGTAGTTCTAAGTTCTAGGGGACTGATGACCACAGCAGTTGAGTCCCATAGTGCTCAGAGCCATTTGAACCAACACAGATTGAAACGAGCAAACAATGTTGTTAATGATGTTTAATGTAGATAGTTATAGAAGAAATTAGCTATAATGTAGGTCTAACCATGTCGTTGATGACGTGTTTTGTTTTTAAAAAATGGAGAACACAGAATTAACATGGCATAGGGTATGAAATCGAACGTGGCTGTATGAAAGAAACCATCAGAGTATTCCCGAAGAGAAAGACAGTATCAGTAGACAAGGACTGAATCCCCTCATCAGGAATCTCTGTAGGGTATTATCCTCATTATGAATCTTCGAGTGTCGCAAGTTTCCTAATTGGCGCTAAAGGTGGTGATTAAAAACAATAATAAATGCTAAATTAAGCTGAATATCAAGGGGTTTGATCACTAGATTTCATTTCATTCATGTTTTCAAGTAGGGCTATAGAACATATACATATAATTATGTCATTGACGTCAGTTTGTTATAGAATTATGGAACATATTTTATATTCATCGTTGGTGACGTTTTTCAAGAACGAAAATCTCTATAAAAACTGATTCCGCAAAAAAAGATCTTACGATACTCTTCTTTTTCTGTTCTCCATTGCTCTAAAAATATGTGCCCAGGTAATTGCCATGTTCTTTGGTTTCAGGAAGGCATTTGACACTGTGCCACACTGCCGTTGAGTGACAAATTTCGAGCTTACCTAGTATCGGACTAGATTTGCGCCTGGATTCAAGATTTGCTTGCACACGGAACAAAATCGATAGATGTAAAGGAAGTGTTATACAAACTTTGCTGCCAACAATGCATATAAATGGTCTATTGTGACGTGTCGAAGCCCTTTTAAGACTGTTTGCAGATGATGCGGTTGTCTGTAAGAAAGTGGCAACGGCAAAAGACAATAACACTTTGCAGTAGGACTTGCGGAAGATTGGTGAATAGTGCAGGGACTGGCAGTTGTCTCAGAATGTTAATAAATGTTTGTTATTGTGCATTCATACGAAAAGAAAAATCACTACTATACAAGTATGCAATTGATTGGAAATTGCTGTAAACAGTATCTTCCATAAAATATCTGTGAATGTCTATCCGGAGCGACCTTAAGTCGAACGGCCACACAAAGCAAGTAACAGGAAAAGCTGGTTACAGACTGGGATTCATGGGAAGGATCTCAAGGAAACATAATTCATCCACTAAAGAACAGGCTTAAAAAACGCTTGTTTGGCTAATTCTTGACTTTCGTTCATCAATATGGGATCCTTAGCAGGCAAGACTGATTGATGAGATAGATTCAACAAAGCGCTGTTCGTTTCGTCACGTAACTGTTTAGTTCGCTCAAGAGCGTTACAGAGATGCTGAACAAACTTCAGTGGCAGACTCTACAAGAGGCGCGTTGTGCATCTTGGAGAGATTTGCTACTGAAATTTTGAGGGAGAAATTTCCGGAGAAAGTGGGAGAACTTATTACTTCCCTTCTCATTCGTCTCCAGAAATTATCACAACGAGAAAGTTCGAGAAATTAAAGCTAATACAGGGAGCTACCGAGAATCGTTCTTACCACACGCCATTCACGAACGTAGAAGGGTAGGGGGAATCAGTTATAGGTACCTGAATTTTTCGTGGCTTGCCGAGTGTTGATATACATGGTACATGTACAAAATGCCCAGTCCCTTCCATCCTGTTTAGATATCTTCTGAAGTTGTAAGTTGATTGCTACGAGATTTGACTCCTTTCCGTAGCCGTAGAGGGTGAATCACGACTATGATGTCTGCGCATACCGCATTAGGTTTCCCAGTCACAGTGCGATGGTCACTTTTTGCGACGGGGACATTTCACGCACGCCATCTGTGTAATTGATAGTTGCGCTGCGAAGCTCTTTTCATCTAAATTGGCATTTTCTCCCCGGTGTAATTAAAAGCGCGCTCCTAATAAACCGGTGTAGCGCTCTGGCCCTGAGTTATGAGCGCCAGCCGTATAAGGGAAACTGGAGCGCCGCCATCAATAAGAGTGCGGGCTCCGCTGCTCGCTGCCCGCTGGCCTGCCCGCCGTGCCCGCCGGGCTGCCTTACGTAAGGGGCGGCGGTGGCACTCGGCATGCTTCCGACTGCCGGGGGCGAACAAAGGGCAGGACGCAGGCTCTTCGCACAATCACTCTGGCCGTAACGGCACCTCGCCTTCTTCTCAATGGTCACTCGAACACACTCTCTCTCATGGTAGTATTTTACTGAGTTTTGACCGTGACCGTCTTACTACTAATTTACTTCGGTAACTGACCTATACGTTATTTGCTTATTTTCGTAGTTAGGTCACACAGAGAAATTGTAATTATTTTTGCAAGGTAACTGGTCGGGATTGGTGCAAATCGGTTACGTATTTTAGTAAACAAAGCAAATGAGCTCTTTAAATTAAAAAGTTTCGTAAGTAATTTGACTAACAGTTTCATGAGAGCATTGTTTCATGTAATCAATTTTTCACTACAGTATAATGTCACCAACTGCGACATGGTCTTGTATACAAACAGTGATCCAATACTGTCAAATGCTTTTTATTCCAGTCATTGATCACAATATGAATTCTTTAGACGATGACCGGTTACAGTCCGTAATGATCATCTTCAGATCTTTTTTACACCATGTCCTAAAGTGATAAGGCCATAATGGCATAGTGAAAACATATAAATATAATCAGCACAGCATCGTCTTATAGATCTTTGACGATGCCATTATGGCCTTATCACTGTGGGACATGGAGTAAAAAAGATCTGAGGATGGTGAACACAGACTGAAAACAGTCATCGTCTAAAGAATTCATATTGTGATCAAAGACTGGAATAAAAAACATTTGACGGTATTAATGTCATTGTTTCCTAAGGGATAGTTAGTAATAATAAAATCATTTCCTTACATTAATAATTCCTGAAATAACAAGGATGTTTCTGAGTAAATAAACATCTAACGTCATTATGGAAGTTAATCGTCAGATCAGTTTTCTTTGGATGGATACTCTATTAACACAAGTGCACCAGATGAATATATTCTTGTCACATTCGAATACTAACCTCAATTTATTTACCTTAAATTTGTTGAGGAACGTGGAAACGAAATATCTTTGGTCCTTAATTCGTTTATTCAAATCGATAAGCAGGTTTTATCATTATGATCATCATTAGATTGATCTCTCTCCTTAAACTTAGTAAAAGAAAGGAAAAAAATATAGATATGTTTGGCATCGTCACGAAATAAATTAAACAAACAAATTTACGACAGAAGACTGTTTTTGTTTCCACCTAATCTCACATAATGGAACCCTGCTATTATCAGGATGATTATGTCACCCTTCATCATTAAATCTGTTTGGTAGTACTGTGAAATTCAGCTTGTTTTCAATTTAATGATTGTTTTAATAGCCTTCATATTTTACTTCAATACATTGGCCAACACTGAAAATGTTTCGGGCTCAAAAATAGTTAATTCCTACGTATTTCCATCTGCTGAATTAAACAATCACCGTAAAAATTACAGGTTAGTGGCATTTCATTTTTATAGTCAACATTTTCAGTATGAGAGAAATTTTGTTTTCGGAGTTTGCACACCTATCCAATAACAAAACACAAATGCTCTTAAGCTATTTGTAAGTAATAAACATAGATACTATTGCTGTGACCGTGAATTTCATATTGTTTCTGATATGATTAAAGAAGAATTTCTGGTTTGAGAGTACTTTTACAGTGTGAAGTTCGTAAAAGTGCCACAAAAATGTGTAAATAAGGTGAATAGTTTTTGTTACATCTGTAGAGAAATAACATTTTCTTTGTAGAAACGCATTCTGACGGCTCATGTGAAGACCGCCTACCAGCATCATATCGGTGGGAAAGTAGGGGACCAGGATAAGTATTGGGCTCCACATATATGCTGCAATGCATATTCAGTTACACTGCGGGAATGGCTGAAAAATAAGAAACGATATACAGGGTGCTACAAAAAGGTACGGCCAAAGTTTCAGGAAACATTCCTCACACACAAAGAAAGAAAATATGTTATGTGGACATTTGTCCGGAAACGCTTACTTTCCATCTTAAAGCTCATTTTATTACTTCAGTTCAAATCACATTAATCATGGAATGGAAACACACAGCAACAGAACGTACCAGCGTGACTTCAAACACTTTGTTACAGGAAATGTTCAAAATGTCCTCCGTTAGCGAGGATACATGCATCCACCCTCCGTCGCATGGAATCCCTGATGCGCTGATGCAGCCCTGGAGAATGGCGTATTGCATCACTACCGTCCACAATATGAGCACGAGGAGTCTCTACATTTGGTACCGGAGTTGCATAGACAAGAGCTTCCAAGTGCCCCCATAAATGAAAGTCAAGAGGGTTGAGGTCAGGAGAGCGTGGAGGCCATGGAATTGGTCCGCCTCTACCAATCCATCGGTCACCGAATCTGTTATTGAGAAGAGTACGAACACTTCGACTGAAATGTGCAGGAGCTCCATCCTGCATGAACCACATGTTGTGTCGTACTTGTAAAGGCACACATTTGTTCCAAATAGATTAAGACTTCCTGCGATTCGTAAATTTAAGCCCAAGGATAAGCAACATATATGGAGTATGAAGAGCAATGTCAGAAGCATTCACTGTATTCAGAAGTAAAGAGTTTCTTGTTTGAAGTCAGTAAATGGAACTGTATTCTTTTTTTCAGCTATTTGTGAGTCCTAGATCATTTATTGAGCTACATGTCAGACAAGAAGAAACAGTTAGCAGGTTGTGCGGAGTTCAAAGGAGTTTTCTTAAAAGATACGAAGAGGAAAAATGAACTAGAATCATCATTTGGGTGCATTCTCATTTCAGTAGTCAATTTTCCGCTTCTGTGCAACAAGATAGTAGGACACTAATTGGTAACGTTTTTCTAGACAGTGCTCAGGCTGACACAAGTAATCTGATAATGATGGACAGTTAAAGGAAATAAACAGTATTGAACCCTATAACCCTGAGGCAGGTTCATACAAAACAGAGAGGCTCATTGACGAGAAAAGGATACATGTTTTAAGAGGAACTTAAAAGAAGTGGTATGGGAGGAAGTATATAGAAAGAGAAAATCAGATCTAACTTATTCCACAGCAAATTTGTGTCAATATTTGAAAGTTAGTTACCTAAAAAGCTATCGAGAAGAATCACTAAACCAACAAGTAAACCGTAGATAACTTATGGCATAAAAATCTCATATGAGAGGAAGGGGAAATTTATACATTGACGGAAAAAATATTGCAACGCCAACATACCATTAATCTAGAACTGTGAAATTTCGGGAATACATTTGCCTAGGTAACATATTCAAGTGATTAAAATTGCAAGATCACAGGTTATGCCACTGCAAATGTGAAATCGGGTCGGAATGCTGAATGCAAACATGCAAACGTGCATGCATTATGTTGTACAGGTACCGGGCTTCAGTTGTGGGATAGAGTTCCAATCCTGTCGCACTTGGACTGTCAATACGAGGACGTTAAACACTGTCTCTGGTTGACGCTCTGGTTGTCGTCCGTTGATGTCCCATATGTGCTCGACTGGAGACAGTTCTGGTGACCGAGCCGGCCAAGGCAACATGTTCAGTTACACTGCGGGAATGGCTGAAGAATAAGAAACGATATACAGGTTGTTACAAAAAGGTACGGCCAAACTTTCAGGAAACATTCCTCACACACAATCATTTTATTACTTCTCTTCAAATCACATTAATCATGGAATGGAAATACACAGAAACAGGACGTACCAGCGTGACTTCAACCACTTTGTTACAGGAAATGTTCAAAATGTCCTCCGTTAGCGGGGATACATGCATCCACCCTCCGTCGCATGGAATCCCTGATGCGCTGATGCAGCCCTGGAGAATGGCGTATTGTATCACAGCCATCCACAATACGAGCACGAAGAGTGTCTACATTTGGTACCGAGGTTGCGTAGACTAGAGCTTTCAAGTGCCCCCATAAATGAAAGTCAAGAGGGTTGAGGTCAGGAGAGCGTGGAGGGCACGAAATTGGTCCGCCTCTACCAATCCATCGGTCGCCGAATCTGTTGTTGAGAAGCGTACGAACACTTCGACTGAAATGTGCAGGAGCTCTTCTGCACACTGTGTGTTAAATTTCCCTTTGAAATTTCACTACCACTATTTGGTCGGCAAGGTAGGGAGACATGGCACCGTAAATTTTCTGATCGCCAGACCACAACAGCTTGTTTTAAATACCACACCTCTCCGCAGTCTCAGGTAGCGACGGGAAAGAGACGCTATTGACGGTGTCATTTGAGGACGTTAAGCTTGGCAGCCGCCTTGGTTCTATTCGCTAGTAGCAGGCCATGTGCCAGCACCGGGTTTCACTTTCTCCGTTCTCTCATCATCATCGTCTTTGCCATCATACAACACAACGAGCACACACACAATACATACATAGTCATAAGTCAGAACATTATGACCACTGCCCACCCCGACGTTGGATGCCGCCTGGTGGCGTTGCGGACATGTGACGCGGTAACTAAAGTGTGTAAGCGGAACAGATACTGATTGGGGATCCCCTAGCGAAGATATGGACTGAAAATAGGGAGAACCATTGAGATGAGCGACATTGAGAAATAATTATTATGCAGAACCTGTGAACAAGTACATCTATATCTACATCTACATCCAAACTCCGCAAGCCACCTGACAGTGTGTGGCGGAGGGTACCCTGAGTACCTCTATCGGTTCTCCCTTCTATTCCAGTCTCGTATTGTTCGTGGAAAGAAGGATTGTCGATATGCTTCTGTGTGGGCTGTAATCTCTCTAAAAAATGGCTCTGAGCACTATGGGGCTCAACTGCTGTGGTCATCAGTCCCCTAGAACTTAGAGCTACTTAAACCTAACTATTCTAAGGACACCACACACATCCATGCCCGAGGCAGGATTCGAACCTGCGACCGTAGCAGTCGCACGGTTCCGGACTGCACGCCTAGAACCGCGAGACCACCGCGGCCGGCTCTAATCCCTCTGATTTTATCCTCATGGTCTCTTCGCGAGTATACGTAGGAGGGAGCAATATACTGCTTGACTCTTCGGTGAAGGTATGTTCTCGAAACTTTAACAAAAGCCCGTACCGAGCTACTGAGCGTCTCTCCTGCAGAGTCTTCCAGAGTTTATCTATCATCTCCGTAACGCTTTCGCGATTACTAAATTGTAACCTCGAAAACGGCGAAATTTTTCGATCGATCACGTGCTGCAGTCGTGAACATCTACGGAAAGAGGTAGAAGGGTAGTGAAACTACCACTAGGCCATGAATGGTTGCACGTCCACGACTATTCAGTGAATGTGGGGTTCGGAAGTTTGTCTTCTGTGTAAGGTAGGATGGCATCTCTATCGAAAGAGCAAAATGCTGGTACACGCACAAGTGTTTCGGAGCACACAGTTCGTCTTATTTTGCTGAACATGAGGCTCCACAGCAGGTCAGCCCTACGTGCTCACGTGTTGACTAAATGACATCGTCAATTACGACTACAGTGGGCTCGAAACCAACTTGTTCGATCGTCGATCAATGGAAACGTGTCGCCTCTTCGGGTGAATCATTTTTTCCTACATTAGGCAGTTGATCATCTCCTCAAACCGCGGCATTGAGGTGCACTGATGCTCGAAATGTGCAGAGCTCCCCTGACACAGGCTGGTGGGAGTGGTATTATGCTGTGGGAAAGACTTTCTCTTGCGGGTGACCTATGGTACCAGTCGAAGCTACGATGATAGCTACGAACCACTTGCATTCCTTCCTGTTTTTAGAGACGACACCGCGCTTACAGGGAGTCTGCAAAAACCAGTTACAGATGTTGGCCACTGTTGCATATTATATACGAATGGTATTAATACCATTTGCATCAGCTAAGACCTGAAGTTCTTGCACTGAAGCACCATAGCTCGTAGTCATACAATAAATGACACTATAAGGGCGGCTGTAAGTGTTTCCTTTCCTTATACTTCATGCTTGATGTCGTCCACGATGGCGATGTCATCTTTCAGGCCTAAAAGTTTCCGTGTATCGGAGTCAGAACCGTGCTACAGGGGTTTGACGAGCATTATAGTGAAAACACGTTGATGTGTAGGGAACCACGTTCGTCTGATATAAATCCCATGGAATCCACCTGGGTCGTTATCGGGCACTATTACTACGTACGAAAATCAGCGTTTCATTATTTACGGGAATTACGTGACCTATACGTAGACATGTAATGCCACATACGACAAACTGTAGGATCCATGATACGCAGAACCAGACAAAGAAACAACGTATTAAGCGGGTGGTCATAATATTTTCGCTCATCAGTGTATGTAGTTTACAAATATCGTAATGGAGCATGTGGCAAATAAATAGACAAAAAATTCCTTTTGGAACGTTATGCCAACTGTAATTCATAGTTCCGTACATATTTCTTCCGTACAGGTATTTTTCTGCATCTTTTTTACGTTTCTGCTTTCTAAATTTCTCCGCTCATACTCCCGTCTTCTTCGTTTGTTTACGCTTGTAACAGTAACCAACAGAGTTCTTCTCTTATAAAGCTGTTTCATACTTTTTCTGGTTATAAATTTTATTGTGTTCTTTCTAAAACGATGAGTTCCGTGAAAAATTGTACTTATGATGTCTGCACAAAGCTTCATGCTAAGGATCTCGCGTACCCTGAAAGCAATTTTTTATGCATGTGCTATTGTGGCTGATAATCCTGGTACAGTCTTTAGCTTTCAGAATAATGCAAATCATGAACGATGTTAGGATTGCAAGTGGTTAGTGAAATACTTTTGCAGGGAGTTCTAAAGTGAACATGCTGCGGAACAATAAGGCAAGCTTCTTAGGACAGGCGACAAGCGAATTCACTTTCACTGCTGCGGAAGGAACATGTGCAACCAGGTTGGCGAGAACTAGAAGGCTTGCTAGCATGCACTAGCAACTACGCAGTTAAGTGGCAGGAGCGAGTCAGGTGAATTTTCCTAGTTCGATGGTAGGTCATTGAACTCTAAAAAAAAAAACAATCCTTGTCTACAGCGTATCTGAGGTGTGATTATCCATACTTTTAGCTACTAAAATCAAATTCGCAAGTTTTCAGACAATTCTTATACAAACATTATGACTTCTCACCAATCTTGTGAAGATGTGTGTAAGTATCCTGAAGCCTGCCAGGCGTAATATGTTACTAAACACAAAAGATTAAGAACAACAGAGCGTGTCACACGGTAGCATTTGGCCTTCATTCCTACCTCGCAAGTAAGGCCTAATTCTGTATCTCGAATAAGTTGCGGTAAACTGCACGGCCAGTTCGCTGGACTAGCCATTTGCAGTGCTAACGTCTTTCATCATTCCCAGTGAAGTCGTATTCTTACTACTGTAGCATGCAAAATATTCATTAGCATTCTTCCTCTTCTGCATTTTTTTTCTTTATCTTTTCCCATTTAACTTCGGCATCGGCAGTGATATCGATTTTGGCAGTGTCATTGTCAATCGGCAGGCGGATATTCTCCTTAAATTCACCACCTATTCTGGTAACGAACCTGTTTACCTCATTCGTAAGAAGGTATCATGATCAAGTATAGTAACGTTACTTTCTTTGCGTGAACTGTGTCTGAGGCGGAAAGTGGATACTACCCCTTACTTACGTAGCTGAATGTGTAAAATCACCTAAAATGTTACTTTCTTTGCGTGAACTGCGTCTGAGGCGGAAAGTGGATACTACCCCGCACTTACTTAGCTGAATGTGTAAAATCACCTAAAACCACACACAGGCTATCTGACTCACCAGCACTCGTCGGTAACACGCAGATTCGATCCGGGGCTGCCTAGCCTTCCCGTGACCCAGAACAGGTGCGTTATCGTACTCCACTACATTTATTAATATCATTATTAATAGTTATAATTACTTTTATTAGTAGCTCAGAAAGGATGTTGTACACCAGCTAAACCGAGAAAGCTCATTTCCATTGCAATGGGAGATGATGAAATTAGTCGATCATCAAGAAACAGCAGAAATGCAGGGTGCATGGACTACGACGAATGACACCTCAATGAATGACCAGAATGAGATTTCCACTGTGCAGCGGAGTGCACGCTGATATGAAACTTCCTGGTAGATTAAAACTGTGTGCCGGACCGAGACACGAACTCGGGACCTTTGCCTTTCGCGGGCAAGTGCTCCACCACCTGAACTGTCCAAGCACGACTAACGTCTTCACAGCTTTACTTCTGCCAGTACCTCGTCTCCTACTTTCCAAACTCTCGAGTCGAGTCTCGGTCCTGCACACAGTTTTGATCTGCCAGGAAGTTTGATATCAGCGAACATTCCGCTGCAGAGTGGAAATCTCATTCTGGAAACATCCCCCAGGCTGTGGCTAAGCCATGTCTCCGCAGTATCCCTTCTTTCAGGAGTGCTAGTTCTGCAAGGTTCGCAGGAGAGCTTCTGTAAAGTTTGGAAGGTAGGAGACGGGGTACTGGCAGAAGTAAAGGTGTGAGGAGGGGGCGTGAGTCATGGATAGCTCAGGTGCTAGAGCACTTGCCCGCGAAAGGCAAGGTCCCGAGTTCGAATCTCGGTCGGCACACAGTTTTAATCTGCTAGGAAGTTTCACCTCGATAAATGTTTCATCTAGATTTCTTCACAGTACAAGTTCAAGTGTTTCATTGGTTTGTATCTAAGTATATCCGAGAAAGCCAGATTGGAAACTTCATCCAAATTGACACATAAGGATTTGTTTGTAACTTTACATCATATTATATGAATATATCCACCACCTAAGAAAAGTGGCACAGAATATTTACAGAAGAAAGTAATTAAATTATTCGTCGAAGTAAATCTCTCGCCGACTTTCTTACTGAAGATTTAAGGAAGTGACATCGAATAGACACAGTCGTATAACAAGCCATAACTTATCCCGTCAGTCCAAAAAGTTTCGAGGCCGAATTAATAAGAACTAGAGAAAAGATAAGATGGTGGTTTTAATGCTCCAGATGTTATTCATAGTCCTTCATACCAGAGTACAATGCACAAAACTACCATGTGGAACTAAGATGTGAAACACACTGCCGTGAACGTAGTTTATGCAGTCAAAGCGTTAACCCTTCCTGCAAATTTCTGCACATTGTTGTTTTGTGGAATGTTCTTATTGATAACACCAAATATCGATTTTTTTCCAAACGAGAATTGTTTTTCATTTCCGTCACGTTACAGCAGGCGTCCATCGTCGTCCTTTCTGTTACGGAGACAAGGGGAGTGGGACAAACTTATACATACGTTTTTATCGTTCAAAACGTTCTGCGGAGCGTCTTGAACATTTCATGTAGAGATGTTGCTTCATTACGATTTGGGACACAGAAGCGTTGACACACTGTGGCCGCACGCCTACTAACAATGCGTGCTCACAGCTGACTCATCGAACGCGCATCTGTAGTTAACAGTTGTTAGTTCAATCTTCCACAGCAGTTACTGCGCTGAGGTCACTCATAAGTCAGGTATAAAATCAGTCTCGGAAATTTTTGGACCTTCGGTATACGTGTCTGCAGAAGGGACTGTTCACCACTTTCCAGTGCTATCGTGAAATGAACTGTCCGGAAGCTCAATTTGGACTCATGTGTAGATCTTGACACACGAGAGAGTAGCTTACGTTGCAGGCGTTCTTGTGTTGGTGCGCTTTACAGGTATGTCGATATAGTGCTATTGAACTGTTAAGCCACAAATAATGGGAGAGCTACTCGTCGGCTGTATCGGAAGTGTTTGCCATATCACCTGACAGCATTTTTGTCGTCTTTTTTTGATTTTTTACAGTGCTCTGATTCGCCGGCGTACCGTCTATCTTGACAAATTCGATACTCCATGTGAAGTACTAAGACAAGGCAGCAGTGGACGGTAATTCCTATTTCTCATGTAGGTTTTTACTTTCTTTGTTGAATCACATATTTGAGCAAATAATCACGATTCAAAAATGGTTCAAATGGCTCTGAGCACTATGGGACTTAACATCTGCGGTCATCAGTTCCCTAGAACTGAACACTCAACAACCGAGCTAGGTTAATAATTGGCTCCTTTTACCGACCTCCCGACTCAGCAGCATTAGTGGCAGAACAACTGAGAGAAAATTTGGAATACATTTCACATAAATTTCCTCAGCATGTTATAGTCTTAGGTGGAGATTTCAATTTACCGGATATAGACTGGGACACTCAGATGTTTAGGACGGGTGGTAGGGAGAGAGCATCGAGTGACATTATACTGAGTGCACTATCCGAAAATTACCTCGAGCAATTAAACAGAGAACCGACTCGTGAAGATAACATCTTGGACCTACTGATAACAAACAGACCCGAACTTTTCGACTCTGTATATGCAGAACAGGGAATCAGCGATCAAAAGGCCGTTGCAGCATCCCTGAATATGGAAGTTAATAGGAATATAAAAAAAGGGAGGAAGGTTTATCTGTTTAGCAAGAGTAATAGAAGGCAGATTTCAGACTACCTAACAGATCAACACGAAAATTTCTGTTCCGACACTGACAATGCTGAGTGTTTATGGAAAAAGTTTAAGGCAATCGTAAAATGCGTTTTACACAGGTACGTGCCGAGTAAAACTGTGAGGGACGGGAAGAACCCACCGTGGTACAACAACAAAGTTAGGAAACTACTGCGAAAGCAAAGAGAGCTTCACTCCAAGTCAAGCTAAACGAAGTCAGAGTTAGCGTAAGGATGGCTATGCGTGAAGCGTTCAGTGAATTAGAAAGTAAAATTCTATGTACCAAATAGACAGAAAATCCTAGGAAGTTCTGGTCTTACGTTAAATCAGTAAGTGGCTCGAAACAGCATATCCAGACACTCCGGGATGGTGATGGCATTGAAACAGAGGATGACACGCGTAAAGCTGAAATACTAAATTCCTTTTTCCAAAGCTGTTTCACAGAGGAAGACCGCACTGCAGTTCCTTCTCTAAATCCTCGCACAAACGAAAAAATGGCTGACATCGAAATAAGTGTCCAAGGAATAGAAAAGCAGCGGGAATCACTCAACAGAGGAAAGTCCACTGGACCTGACGGGATACCAATTCGATTCTACACAAAGTACGTGAAAGAACTTGCCCCCCTTCTAACAGCCGTGTACCGCAAATCTCTAGAGGAGTGGAAGGTTCCAAATGATTGGAAAAGAGCACAGGTAGTCCCAGTCTTCAAGAAGGGTCGTCGAGCAGATGCGCAAACTGTAGACCTATTCTCTGACGTCGATCTCTTGTAGAATTTTAGAACATGTTTCTTGCTCGAGTATCATGTCGTTTTTGGAAACCCGTAATCTACTCTGTAGGAGTCAACATGGATTCCGATGGATTCCGGAAACAGCGATCGTGTGAGATGCAACTCGCTTTATTTGTGCATGAGACCCAGAAAATATTAGATACAGGCTCCCAGGTAGATGCTATTTTTCTTGACTTCCGGAAGGCGTTCGATACAGTTCCGCACTGTCGCCTGATAAACAAAGTAAGAGCCTACGGAATATCAGACCAGCTGTGTGGCTGGATTGAAGAGTTTTTAGCAAACAGAACACAGCATGTTGTTATCAATGGAGAGACGTCTACAGACGTTAAAGTAACCTCTGATGTGCCACAGGGGAGTGTTATGGGACCATTGCTTTTCACAATATATATAAATGACCTAGTAGATAGTGTCGGAAGTTCCATGCGGCTTTTCGCGGATGATACTGTAGTACACAGAGAAGTTGCAGCATTAGAAAATTGTAGCGAAATGCAGGAAGATCTGCAGCGGGTAGGGACTTGGTGCAGGGAGTGGCAACTGACCCTTAACAGACTAATGTAATGTATTGCGAATACATAGAAAGAAGGATCCTTTATTGTATGATTATATGATAGCGGAACAAACACTGGTAGCAGTTACTTCTGTAAAATATCTGGGAGTATGCGTGAGGAAAGATTTGAAGTGGAATGATCATATAAAATTAATTGTTGGTAAGGCGGGTATCAGGTTGAGATTCATTGGGAGAGTACTTAGAAAATGTAGTCCAGCAACAAAGGGGGTGGCTTACAAAACACTCGTTCGACCTATACTTGAATATTGCTCACATATGTGGGTTCCGTACGAGGTCGGGTTGAAAGGGGAGATAGAGAAGATCCAAAGAAGAGCGGCGAGTTTCGTCACAGGGTTATTTGGTAAGCGTGATAGCGTTATGGAGATGTTCAGCAAACTCAAGTGGCAGACTCTGCAAGAGAGGCGCTCTGCATCGCGGTGTAGCTTGCTCACAAGGTTTCGAGAGGGTGCGTTTCTGGATGAGGTATCGAATATATTGCTTCCCCCTACTTATACCTCCCGAGGAGATCACGAATGTAAAATTAGAGAGATTAGAGCACGCACGGAGGCTTTCAGACAGTCGTTCTTCCCCCTAACCAAACGAGACTGGAACAGGAAAGAGAGGTAATGACAGTGGCACGTAAAGTGCCCTCCGTCACACACCGTTGGGTGGCTTGCGGAGTATAAATGTAGATGTAGATGTAGAACTTAGAACTACTTAAACCTAACTAACCTAAGGTCATCACATACATCCATGCCTGAGTCAGGATTCGAACCTGCGACCGTAGCGGTCGTGCGGTGGCAGACTGAAGTGCCTAGAACCGGTCGGCCTCAACGGCTGGCAATCACGATTCAACTCAGTATTCGTGGAAGACACAGAAGTGTTTCAAAAATCCCTACAACTTCATATTTTCCATTCACTGGTGACGTTTCCTGAACTCACCATATCGGTAGCTGAGAAGGAGAAATGATAGAATGTTGTACATAGAGAAACTTTATTTTGTGCTCATAAATGCACTCCGGACATATAACTTATGTCGTTTATATGAGAATGCATGTAACACTACGTGTGTGTTTAAGTACAGCTACAGCATTAAACGTAATATTAGTGAGGATTAGTTGCTTCAATTTCAGCAAATCTTTGGAAATGGAGTAACTAATAGAGGTTTCAAAGATTTTTAGGAAAATACTTTGACAATGTTACAAGAGAATTTTTCATAGTCTGAATATCTTCTACTGCAGTATCCTCTTCCAAAACTATCTAGTCTCTGCTGTTTGTAACGGAAAAATTTCATGAAACATATATATTAAATGTAAATATTGGCTTTCTCAAATGAAAAGTATGAAACGTTGTAAAAGTCGACATCTTTTACTGAAATATCTGTCTGAGATTGGATTTTTAATAAATACAAGTGGAGACAAATACAAAAAATTAGTACAATATTACTGTACCCTGTTATGAATTTTGGCGTGAATCTTTCGGCTGTTCATTTACCCATTTGTTGTTGCCAGTAATACATTCTTTTATGTATTGCCTCGTCTTAAAAGGTATCAGGAAATGAGTTTTCTGAACTCTAAGAGGGAAGATACAAACTATGTTACTTTAAGATAAGGAGGAAAACTTACCTTCTGTCCACCCAAAACGAGAAATCTCCGTTCAGATATTCCGGTTACGAGTAACGACCGGATATTTAATCTGGTATCCTTCCCCACATTACCCAGTATTAACTACCGACAGCCGACTTTGATGCTCCATAAAGACAACTTGCTATTGCCTCAGGTATTACTTTCTGTTAACCGCACCGTTACATCTGTATCCCTCTATCTGAGTTCAACACAAGCATCAACAGCCGTTTCCAATGCTTTCGAAACGGCACTCTTATGAGTAGCTCGTAACTGCAAGACTGAGCCTCAAAGGTAGGACGGAAGCAACGAAATGACCAGCTTTAATCACAAATCAGGAGCGCAAGTACCGAGGATAAACGGAACGAAATTACACAGCCAAAATATCCGGTTGCACGGAAGCAAAAAGCGCTGTAATTTAGATTTGCACTACCTTTACGTTTACACGTAAGAGCTGACAAAATCAGCCTCTGGTCGATTTGTGAACGATTATAAACACGATAAGTGCTGCCTAGGTAGCTATTTACTTCTTGGGCGGTCTGGTGTAATTGTCGTGCTCAGTCACGCGTAGTATCGCTTAACTATTCAACCCATCTAGTACGGATTTAAAGAGTAAAAAATTTGCCGTGAAGTATGTACTTAGCAAGATTACTCACCTGTCCAGCTCTTATGTGGCTAACATCGCTTGATATACTTTTATTTTTCTCCATTTTCCCAATGCTGATGTCAACGTAACAAATAATACCTTAAAAATTGTGGTAACTAAGAATTATAATACGGGTCCGTATTTTTATCCGTATTTTTACTTTACATTAACATTGTGATTACATGTGATAGGAAGGTGCAAGGTAAGGAGGTCGGAAGGTAAATAGGAAATACGATAAAGTGGAAGGAATGAGTCATATTCTGGTAACGAAGAAACGCTAGAATCAGTTCTAATAGGGTAAGAAATACGTTGAGATAACTAAAAACTTAAGAAGAGATCCTAAGATGAATGCCAATTACATTACATCCTAGACATAGAATTTTAACACAGTGCCTATAAAAATTATATCCATATCACCTATGGCTATCTCAATTAATTTCTTTGAATTTTTGTGCTTAATGTGACATATGTGTCACTACTTTCTTTGACTGCGCATCTATGTAGTTGTTCGATCATGTTTCATGTCAATTTATGCCCATGCCTTTCTCCATTTCTTCGTTTTCTTATGCTTAATGTGACATCTCTGTCATTACTTTGTTTGATTGCGCATCTATATAGGTGTTTCAGCTCTGTAGTTAATGTATGTATGTAATTTCGTAAGTATTGTTCTGTCAAAGTACTGATATGTTAAAAGAATACCTGTAGAACTGGCTCATGCACAGAGAAAATAAGTGAGTAAAATGACTAAAATGTCACACAGTAAGGAGGAAACCTATAAAATGACACTCATTCACGCACGCCCCTCCCCCCCCCCCCCCACACTCGCGTCAATCCACACAATCACTCTATCTCACAGCCCGTAATACAACGTAGGAAACTGAAAGGGACCTTACATAGGATTAAAACAGATGTGAAACAACAGAAGAGCTAAAAGAAAGACAGAGAGAAGTGTGACTGGCTGACCACTTACAAAAAACGTGGGGAAGGCAGTCACCCGTTGACAGGTTTAGACTATCTCCTAAAATTTGAGGAAACAATGTGGACAGATCACAGAACTTTAAAACTCTAACAACGTATTATGCCCAAAAAAACAAAAGACACGCGGGCAGATGATAATAACAAATGGTTCAAATGGCTCCTAGAACTTAGAACCACTTAAACCTAACTAACCTAAGGACAACACACGCATCCATTCCCGAGGCAGGATTCGAACCTTCGACCGTAGCGGTCGCGCGGTTCCAAACTGTAGCGCGTAGAACCGCTCGGCCACCCTGGCCGGCTGATAATAACAACGAACAGATTAAGCTCAGGAGCCAGGAATCGAAATATGGCTGAGTTTTGCTACCTTGGCAGCAGACGACATTAATAGCCGCGCCAACAAAGACGCTTTTACAACTCTCTGCCCTATCTGGAGGTCAAAGGAAATAACATTCAGGTCCAAACTGTGGATATCTAAAAGTATATTCAGTGCTTCTATATGAATGTGAAACATGAAAAGTAACAAAGTAGGTAATTCATAAACTGCAGACACTCAGCAACAGATGCCTAAGGGACATCCTGGTGAAATGGTGGCCAAATGTCATCGCTAACGAAACACTCTGTGAAAGAAACAACCAGAAGCCAACTGAGCTGCAAATAAGAAGCAGGAAGGGGCGATGGTTAGGAAATAAGCTTAGAAGACCAAATGAACACATTACGAAGGAAGCTCTTTACTGGATCCTTCAGGGATGACGGAGATGAGGCAGGCCCAGAATGACGCGCAGAAGTTCAGATAAAGCAGAAGGTCAGTGGCAGGGAATAGGATAAGCGGTAGTGAAAATATGAGCACAAGACATAGCAAGATGTCGATCTTTTGCTGCAGCCCTATGCTCCACTTAAGTACATAAAAAATATCCTAATAGAGAAATGATTCTCTGGAATAAGCTGGATAGGAGTCTAATCCAGTGGTCTTTCGCAAGCACTGGAAGAAGAATTTTCACAGTCAAGCGTGTTCTTCAGGACCTGTGATTACTGAGTGTCAGATGATTTAGAACTGGACCATCACAACACACGAAAAATGCATTAATCATCACCAACAGTGCAGCGTACCGAGTTCTACTTCTCATATACCTCAGCATGAATTAACTTCTTAATATAATACCATAGTTGTTGTATGGCGTACATGTTATTGCTATGACTCCCTAAGCTGGTGGTTTAGTAGAGTTTCACAAGCTGCAACAAGGTCAAGAATGGAACAGAGAGCCAGGAAATGTAGAATAAATTTCTTTATTTCGCGTCTATGATCACAGATCTGTTACGTCCTCAGACCACCGGTTTTGGTCAGCACGCACCACCTTCAGATCTCGGTTCTGATTTGCTGCTCCATTTTACAGAGCCTTTCGACTTTGTCGTAAGCCAGTCTGGGCGCTAGTTTCATAAGCTGTGACTGTAACAGGAAGCCTGAGGACCTGACACGATTGTGATCATAGACGTGAAATAAAGAAATTTATTCTACACTTTCTGAATCACTGTTCCATTAGTGACCATGTCGCAACTTGTGAAAGTAGTGCCATGTCTGGCTTACGACAGAATCAAAAGGCTCTATGAACTGAAGCAACAAATCAATACCAAGGTCTGAATATGGTCATTACTGATAGAAGCCGGTAGACTGAGGACCTAACAAGTTTGTGATTTTTTTTTTTAAGTTCTCAGACTTCTGACAGATCACCCGGCACGAATTTCTCTCCAGTGCCAACCATTCCACATATTCTTTTCCTCACAGGTTCTGACCAGAGCCTCCTCAATTCTTACCTTATCAGTCCACCTAATTTTCAACATTCGCCTGTAGCACCCCATCTCAGATGCTTCGATTCCCTTCCTTTTCGGTTTACAGCAGTCCGTGCTTCACTACTATACAGTGTTGTGCTCGAGACGTACATTCTCAGAAATTTCTTCTCCAAGTTAAGGGCTGTGTTTGGTAATAATAGACTTCTCTTGGCCAGGAATGCCAGTGCTAGTGTGCTTTTGGTGTCCTCCTTGCTCCGTCCGTCACTGGCTAATTTGGTGCTGATCTTAAGTTTCTCGCTGTTCTCCTTTCTGCTAATTCTCATTACTTCCGCCTTTCTTCGATTTACTCTCAGTCCTTATTCTGTACTCATTAGACTGTTAATTCCGCTCAGCAGATCCTGTATTCTTTTTCACATTCATACAGGTGAACTAAAGAAATTTATTCTGGTTAGGACAATAATTGAAAATTTGCCTTTTTGAAACTGGGCTTGTTTCTCTGTCTGGATTGCTTTAAAATTTATTTATTTTATTTATTTAGTTATAACTTTTTCAAGCAAGACTGAATCGATTGACGACACTGATATTCACTGGAGAGGGGAAGTGTTTGGCATGTCGAGGCGGAGGTAGTGGATAGACGGGAGTAGCATGCATACCTAACGCTTTCAAGGTCAAGGGTGTGGATTGTAACATCTACGCTATTTCAACTAGTAGTAGTGAATTGTCAAGGCATGCTGTCACTAATTTGGAATGGACCGGACTCTATTCCATGACTTCAACAAATTCTCATAGGGAAAAAGACCTTATAACGAGAAGTGCTGGATAACCAAATATTCCTATTGCAGGAATGTTAACGGAACAGGATTGTAAATGTCTGACCACGTCCTTAATCCTCAGTACCAGGTCTATAGCCTCCAGAGGCGTACGGCAACAACTGTACACTGGTTTCCACACGATGATGACTCGAGCTGGTCCTCTGTGCCGCTACACTCACAAGTGGCCATACTGAACCTAATGCACAAATACCTCTTGTCACTAAATATATCTTCACGCTATTCGTTTCTGTAATAGAAACTCCTACTACATCACACGAGATGGGCAGCTTAACAATAAAGTTTGAGAAGAAAACTTGCGAAAAGCACTCTTGCTCTTAACCTGGAATCCAGTTCACAGTCCACGGTGGTGTTAGCTAAAATTTACGATGCAACATTTGTCCATAAGCACCAATACTAATAATCTGTCGCCAGCTGACGTACTAGGCAGTTTTAGAGAAGAATCCTTCAAAAACCTGCAGGGTGTCATAGGACCGCACTGAAATGCAATTAATCACACTAGTCGTGCTTTTTAGTACCTGACATACGAACAATATTTACTAATCGTATACAGTAATCTGAAAATCTGTTATCTCTTTCAGACAGAAACTATCAGTTCCTACGTACTCAGCGTCTCTGTTTAAGCCACGTTTACCCTATTTCATCGATGGTGCAGACTATTAAGTGACTGCAGTCGCTAGACATCTAAAATTGCCAGTGCAATTATGGTGACTATAGAACAACTCTTTATACGCACTTATTTCTCAGCAGTGGCTCATTTTTATTGAAGTACACATAATTTTACGTATCCACGACGAACTGAAGTGCATATCTAAACTGTGTGATAGAGAAAAATAAAGACAAACACTTCGTTCGTATGACATGAGACTAACTCCTAAAAATACTACGAATTGAAATAATTACGAGATGATCCTTTACCAATGTATCAATGTTTAACATGAATATTACTATTTGTTTACTCTGTGCTTTTTATAATTTAATATTTGTGATTTCGTTCCAACTACCGCGTCATTACTCTGTGTCTTTTGCAGGACAGCCAAAAATACACACTGCAAAATACAAAACCCTAGCAAAATTAGTTGTTCATTAACATAGTACATTTGCCTGTTGACTGATAGTAGAGTAGCTATATGCCTCAGAGAGAATTCTTATCTCTGTCTCTCGAGCCCTGCGCGAGATAGGCGATGCAAGCAACAGAGTTGCGGCGTTGTCCGAATGACGTTCATCTACTTGTTCGCGTGAACTATGTTACTTTCGAAGGAAATCAATTAATGATTACTGAATACCTCTCGTATACCCTCTTGCGGGCGGTACAGTCCTGTTGTGATACCAGTGTCATGTCTTGATTACTTCGACCATTTATATCAGAAGCCCTTTTAACGGCTAGCGTTTAACAGACTGGACTTACAGTCGGAAGGACAACGGTTCAAATCTCCGTCCACCCATACAGGTTTAAGATTTCCATGACTTCCATAAATTATTTAAGGCCAGTGCCAGAATGGTGCCTTTAAAAGGTCACGGCCGATATTTTACCCCATAATCTAAGACTGTTCGTTTCTAATGACCTTACATCGACAGGACGTTCAACCCAGATCTTCTTTTCTTCCTACGTTTAAGGACAACGAACACCGGGCAAGTGCTCTATAACTGATCGACGCCACGTGGTCATCCCAATTCCGTAGTACTATCCTCATGTATCTGTTCGTACTGAAAAATTCCGAACGTTTTGTACAAATACTGAAATCTGATACTATCCGGTCGATCTTCTTATTTATAGACAATATTATTCATTTAAATACATTTAAGGAGAGCATCTGTTCAATACATTAAGTATAAATGACGTCTGTGTCGTATGGCATTTTCATGCCGATCGGTTTGGCTTTAGAAAAGGTAAGGGTTCTAGAGAGGAACTTATGACGTGGCGATTGGTAATGGAAGCAAGACTTAAGAAAAGTCAAGAGGTTTTCAAAGGATTTATCGACATAGGTAAAGCGTGCTACAGTGTAAAATGGAGCAAAATGATGGAAATTCTGGGAAAAATAGTAGTAAACTATGTGGGAAAGTAGGATCATATAGAATATGTACAAGAATCATAGGGAAACAATAAAAATATTACAGAAGAACGAAGTGCTTGCATTAAACAGGATGTTAGTCAGAGATGTAGTTTTTCGCCCAGAAAGCTGTTTAGATCATATATAATGAATCAGACGCTGATCTGACACCAACTGAAGATAACTTGTAAATAAGGCGAAACGAGTCTTGGTGCACAAGTGAAATAAAAAAAAATTAATTTGCAGCCTGCAATGGCGATTCCATTATAAAATATTGCAATTTATAGTTGACTGAATGTCATTTCTAATTTTGTTTCGTGACAATAGCTTTTGATTTGCTACCATTCCAGCTCCGTTGTATACAAAACGTGTATGCCTGAAGCGCAGCTGCCGCTTGCCCTTCTCTAGAGGAGATAGAAAAATACAAAAAAAAGGTAGAAGGTATTACTCTTGGAATGGTGTCGTGATAATAGAAAAGAGAGTAGCATACGGAAATGATCTTATTCTATATGAACAGGCTGCCACGTGCATGTTTCCAGAGAGATTCGGAGTGATTCCCGAGAAACGTGCGTGACGCTCATAGTTCGAGCGGTATCGGTCGGACTTCTGTTTGGGTACACTGTTTTCCGGGACCACCGGCTGCGGCAGATGACAGCTGATCTACCCGAGGTGCCGGCCAGCCGCAGGCAGCCACTGGGTTCAGGTGGAGCGACGTGACGTTCGGTCGTGAGCGAACCGAGCTTATCTCTACCAGTCCGGCACAGCGCAGCAGGAGCTGGAGGGACGCGCAGCCGCCTGCCGGCTGCCGGCCGCGAAATTACTGCGGGGCGCGTTTCGGCCGTGTGTTTTGGGGCATCATCAGGGCACGGCGTGACAGCGGCGCCGACGTGCGGGGTCAGCGGGCGCGGCCCGACCCCCACCTCGCCGCCTTCCTTTGTCAGCCTCGGAACGTCTCCCGTCCACCTGCGCACCTGCCAGCGGCCTGGCCGCGCGTTACAACGCTATGCAGCGGTGTCCTCCATTGCAGCCGTTTCTATTATATTCTACTAATTTTTGCCGTACGTTTACTTTATTATTTCATCCTCTAAAACTGACAAGATCAGGATCAAGCGCCCTTTCTTTAGCCATACCTTCTACATTTTTTACATTCACTGTTCCACAAACGTTGGGTGAACAGGGAGAGAAGATGCTAGTTGTGGTACAAGGTACCCTCCACCACGCACCGTATGGTGGATTGCGGAGTATGTATGTAGATGTAAATATAGATGTAGAGGAAGCGAAAGGATATTTCACAGGCAGAGAGAGAAAGTGAGGTTTTTTTCAGTGATTAGACAATCGAGTCACGTTAACATATCACGTGCTTATCACTATCAATTCACACCAGGTCTTGCTTGAATGCATGCACTGCTCCAGTTGGGATCATAAAGCTGTGTATAACCTCTTGAAGCAAGTTGGCTCACAACTGTTCCTTGATGTGCTGGGTACTGGAACTGGGGCAGAACTCATGTTGTACTGGAAATAGCACTGAGAATCTTGCTGTTCACCATACCATCTCAGTTCCATGCACATAGTTCAAAAATGTTCAAATGTGTGTGAAATCTTATGGGACTTAACTGCTAAGATCATCAGTCCCTAAGCTTCCACACTACTTAACCCAAATTATCCTACGGACAAACACACGCGCCCATGCCCGCGGGAGGACTCGAACCTCTGCCAGGACCAGCTGCAAAGTCCATGATTGCAGCGCCAAATAGGCCCCTCATCTAATCCCGTGCGGCCCATGCACATAGTTCTTACAGACATGTTCCGCATATGTGGCACCACTGTCCTCTTGAAAAATGGCCCCACACTACAGTCATATAAGAGGTAACACATGAGGATGCAGTATGTCTGTGATGTGTCACTGTCTGAACAGAGTTCCCTCTATCACTACTGGTCATGACATGAAGTCACAGCCAGTGGCCTACCCACACTATGACACCACTGTGTCTCTCCAAAACATTGGAAGAGTAGGACCTTTCCCCAAATCGCCATCATATTCGCAGATGCGAGCAGTACATGCTTCCAAGTCACAGTATCATTCCAAATGCAGTGGTTCGTGTTGTGGTGTTAAGTACAGCCTGCTTATACTCTCTCCTTAGAGCTGCTGCTGCTAGTCTCCAACTAAATGTGTTGGATGCAGCAAAATTCTGCAGGGATCTCGTTACTTGTTCACAGATGGCAGGCACAAATGTAAAAGTTTTGTAAGGTGGCAGCTTGAATGAATGTTAATTTCGAACCTTACATGAGATTTTATATGGTGTAACAAGGAGATAAATATGTCACCTGTCAGACTTCAACAGATTTGCCTATCAAAATGTACAATAGGTAATGCCACAAGGGATGACACTCAATTTGTCGGTATTAACGCACCAAACCCAAATCGAGCATGCCAATGAGCAAAATGTGAAAAAAGCTGCTGGAAGAAATGCATTGGGGGCAGAAGCGAGTTGTGCACTCGTGGCCTGTATATAACAAAAGGCTTGTAACAGGGGTTACTGACCCACTGCGAGAGAGACAACGAAGGCGCCGGGCGATTGAGAGGAGCAGATAGTCGCCCAGTGCTGGTTGCGATGGAGAAATTCTTTAGAAAACTTCGTTGGGGAATTTCCAGATTGGTACAAACAGACCAGACCAGTTGATCATGTGAAATGTCCGTGGTACGCTCGTGATGTATGTGTGTAAATTTTAGGCGTCAGGAGTGGGTACAAAATGTCTGATTGGCTAAAATAAACTAGGAAAGAGTAAAAGTGGCGATATTTCGACATAGTTTAAAGGCAGGCTTTTTGCGATTTGCAGGAGCAGTTTCCACAAAATGAAAGAAACGCTCCCATAGGTCTGAAAAAGGCGTGACGTGAAGCACAGTTGGGGGACAGTTTGCTACGAAAGACACAATACCGAAAATTTTAGGGACTCTCTTCTGAACAAGTTCCAGGTGTAGAAACAGGTCCATCACACTCTGTTCGATTACAAAAGAGGAATGTTATGTTAACACTGCGTTCACTTTGGCTTACATTCAGCTGCGAATTAGCTCAACAGTCGTTGAGCTCTGATAGCGGAGAAACGAAACAGCCACATACTTAATTGATCTTGTGACAACTAAGAGGGCACGAATGTATACACGTTACCCCATCCATGCACGTCTATATCGCCATATTTTCCAGACTAAGGATGAATGCATGTTTTCTCACCTAATGACGAACATATGACAATTTCAACTGATAAAATCAGTACAGATTTTGATAGCTTTTTATAAGATTTACAGAGGGCGAGAGCAGCCATGGAGCTGACTGCACATCGCAGTTAAAGGTAAATGACACTGGCAGAAGCGTAGAACTGTTGGATCACCAGCTTGCGTTCATTGTGAACATGAGCAACCTTGAGTAATCTTTTGCTCATATTGTCACAAAAACTAACCATCCTCTGTAGACTTGATAGTCATCTTAAATAGTACCGAACGTAGAACTGGAATCCGTTGATTTGTTTTAATTTTGGCCAATTTTGCTGTCTAGAAGTAAGAAAAAGCTTAAAGAGAACATTCTATAAAAATTTGATATTGTTTTGTTCAGTGTTATTTCTGCTAAACAGGACGCAATGCATTATCTTGACAACTGTCGTTAAATTTTCATGTCACAGTCTACGTAAACCCGTGTGCTTCTTAACAACAAACTAGGAATAAAACCAATCTGCTACATTTAAACACGTTTGTGCTCTGTCATAGAACATGGGCCCACTCCTAAACCCAAAACGTTATTCTAGCGGTGCTAATGCACTCACTGATTGTTTTTACTGATGTCTGATGAACGTGAAAAGGAGTGGAGTTTCAGATAATGGAGACCCTGCCAGTGTGGCAATCGGTCTGCCAGGATGGTTCAAATGGTTCAAATGGCTCTGAGCACAATGGGACTTAACTTCTGAGGTCATCAGTCCCCTAGAACTTAGAACTACTTAAACCTAACTAACCTAAGGACATCACACACATCCATGCCCGAGGCAGGATTCGAACCTGCGACCGTAGCGGTCACGCAGTTCCAGACTGTAGCGCCTGGAACTGCACGGCAACTCCGGCCGGCTCTGCCAGGGTAAGTACTCAAATTGGATAGAGTAACTAAAATTTTATATTAAAAAATTTTTTTCTTAAATCAAATAGTGAGAAGGTTACTCATTGTATGTTTCATCTTAGTGGTCGGATTACTGTAAATGTGTTAACCACAGAGCAGAAAAGGTTGTATTAACGAGTAAAGTAAAATTTTTGTGTTTTGTGTAAAATCAGTTTGTGCATGACCTTTCTGGGGCACGTGAAGTCATTCACGGCTTTGTTTTATTGATTTGAATACCCAGAAACTGTGAAAGGCGTTGCTAATGATGTGTAAAGGCATAAGAGATTTTCTATGATATTTTGGAGACGTGTCACGTCATATAACTCCATGTTGACTAGAGCTCAGGATCGAGAAAATCATGAAAGGCAGAGGTTAGTTAGACGTTCTGAGATGGCGGACGGACGTAGATTATCGCATATAGGGCAAACTGAAAACCTTGATAGGATAGAAATTGTCGTAGTACAAAATGTATCGAATGCAAGGCACGAAACCTAACGAAGTGACAATGCAAAGGGAATGGTTGCAGTTTCGCAATCGGTATGCAGGTTGAGACCATACAAAACCGAACAGATGACGGATCACGTAGTTCAGAAGCGGAATCAGAGGATTTGCAACTTGGTTACGTTGAATTAAATGTTGTAGTTCTGAATGAAACGGGACAGTTCCTACGAAAAGGATGTGTTTAAGTGCGTCAGCACTATGCACAGAATTCGGTGAGATGTCACATGAAAGACGCGAACTGCAAAATTTACGCCATATGGTGACAGATGACTATGGCGAAGAGGCTCGGCTCTGAGCACTACGGGACTTAACATTTGATGTCATCAGTCCCCTAGAACTACTTAAACCTACTTAACCTAAAGACATCATACACATCCATGCCCGAGGCGGGATTGGAACCTGCAACCGTAGCGGTCGCGCGGTTCGAGACTAAAGGGCCAAGAACCGCTCAGCTACACCGGCTGGCGATGGCAAGAGTCTGATGATGTGTTCGCCGTGTTGAAGCAACTCACTATTGTTGTCAGGGAAACAAGAGAAACGATGACAGCATGGTCAGCAGACTCAAAAACAGAAAGAAATGCAGGGTTGGCGTCTTTAAAAGTTGAAATGGCGAATTTAAAAACCGAAGTGGTGAATTTAAAAACTGAAACGGCGAATTTATTAACCGAAAATAATGCAGGGTTAGCGGCTACACATGCTGCTGTAAATGGTCGCAAATTGGAAATCAATGATGAATTCGGTAAAGTTCACGAAGATCGGCAAAAGATGCGAACGGAAGTTAATGAGCAGTTTACTGAAATCCGAAAACTGGCGCGAGACCTGCGCGAACTAATTCAATCGCTTATGCCGATAAGAAAAAGATGCGTTCTGACATTGACCAGGTGCAGGATGCGCTGTCTAATATTAACCAAAGAGTTGGTAATTCAGCACGTAAGGCGTCTGGTAAGGCGCAACAAATCGTGGAAAAACTCAATGTCACAAAACGTGTCACGCGAGTCCCGTTAAAAAGATTCGATACAAGCATTGTAAACATCGTCTCGAAAAATAAGCAGCAGTATGAACAACTTCGTACAGAACTGAAGCAGCGTATTGAGAACCGTACAGAAAGCAGTGGTGAGGCGACGGAGTCGGTAGTATCATCTGAAATAGTGGTGGAAAGAAAACCAGAGGTAACCAAGTCCATTGTGCAATCACCCGTGTCAGCCACGGAAACACAAAAAAGTCATGATATTCCACTTGTATGTCCACAGGGTGGTGCATCAGTATTTGCCGATCCTAAACAGAAACTAATTGTAGAAGTACAGTTGAGACAGGTGAGCTAAGCAGGTAATACGCGTTCACAGCCGGTAAAGGTGTGAGAAGCAGTAACTGCGCCCATACCAACTGAGCGGCAGCAAACCCTCCGAACGCACGAGAATGACGCGATAAGAGAGCATTTTACTGCACCACAAGTACCAAATTCTCAATTTACGAGTTGCAGTACAACAGACCATATACCGCAGGTCAATATGAAGCAAGTACAAAGACAAAACACTGATCAAGTAAAGGGAAATTTAAACATCTTCGAATCCGGTACACGAGGAACGGTTCGGTTTAGGCAATTGCACACCATCACGTAGATGCGGAGCTAGATGCGACTCAAATATGGCATCTCAGGATCCAAATGTGGTAGTACGAATAACAGAAAACATGACGCAACTGAATGGAACGGAAAATGGTGCGGGAACACAAACGCTATATAGTGTATTATAAAAATTTGAAAATGATCATTTTTTCACAGTTAGAAAATTCGAACATTGATAATACTCTTCTCGGGTATGCAGTCGGATCATAACGTCTTTATGACACAATATTTCCGCGGTCCAACTGGCCGCCATCTTCTGGTCAGAGTGCTGGTGCACGATCTCGCCGGTACTGACTTCCCAGCGCAAGCGGCGGCCCCTATATAGGCCGCAGAAGACCCACAACGCGTGCGCGAGAAGGTGCCATAACTGCCCTCTAGCGCAGTAGACATACCCCGCCGCCAGTGATAGAAACAGGCGAAATCGAGATATCGCTGTCAAAAATAAAAATAAAAATAAATAAAAAATTTTTCCAACTATAGAACCACAGACCGTTGTTTTTTAATGTCAGATAACACTGGGTCCCAAGTCCTACTTAAAAGAAAACCCTTGTCTCTATTAATGAGATTGTCAGATAACCGAATCTCTATGGATTCTTTTAAAATACAGTCCCAATAGCGAGATGTAGGGGGAGTAATAGCAACTGATTGGCAATAGTAACGTTGAGGATGGTAATCGTTTTGGGGACGATAGTAATCGTCCATGGGATATGATAACTATAGTTTTCACAACTCACAGAGGTCAAACAATAATTAGGGTTTTGGTGAGCCGCAGAATTACAATGGCTTTCGTTCCAGAAATTATGGTGGTAACTATATCGCGATATGGTCACCCTGTAAACGAAGCAGGGAGGTTTAGAGGTTTTCCACCACAAATCCCAAATTATTTGGGTGGAACT
This sequence comes from Schistocerca gregaria, assembly GCF_023897955.1. NCBI lineage: Eukaryota > Metazoa > Arthropoda > Insecta > Orthoptera > Acrididae > Schistocerca > Schistocerca gregaria. Next base: position 558,807,147 of record NC_064921.1, read on the forward strand.
AGAATGACTAGAGCGCAGAAAGGTTGGGAGAATCAGACTACAGCAGGACAAAACAAGCGAGATGAACCGCTACAGGAAGTCGAGTTCAGGCCACCAGATCCTGGTAAAAGAATTTACGAGATGAACAGTACGAAGACCAGTCACAAGAGATTCAATCGCAAAATTAAGTTGATTTTATAATTAAATATGTAGATAGAAGACTTAGCTTTGATCAAAAAGATCCTGAAATTGGTTTAGGGGGTGATACGATACTAATACCAACATGCTGGGAGACAATTGACTGGGAATCTTCCGATGATGAGGAACAAGAGTTGTCAGCAGTTAATATATGCAGCTGTACAAAAACTGATGATGACCAGATTGTGGAGGATGTAGTTTATTTACACGAAACCGAGAGAAAAATGGTATGCCGAGAGGATAATGCACCATTGGCAACACCAGTATTCATCAAGAAGTCAGATGATATACATAGGAGAGGGACTTACCCAGAAAAAAATTGAATTCCCACCAGTACCCAGAGTAGAACATCAACATCTAGTAAAATTAGCACTGAGCAATTTGAAGGCTGCGGCGTTAAGTAGAAAGAACCGGACGGACAAGACGGCAACCTCACGAGTATTTTCACTAAGACAAACAGTACTAGTGAAAGCCCACCATCTCTGTAGCAAGGAAAAACATCAAAGCCATAAATTCTTTTCGGTATATACAGCCCCTATGGTAGTTAGTAAAGTGGTTCATGATAATGCAGTCGAATTAATTAATCCAAAAACAAGAAAATCATTGCGCTTGCATCATGTGAGTCACGTGAAAATGTATAAAGGGTAAAACAGTAAATATTAATTCCACAAGAAAAATTAGATGCATCAAATACCCTGATTCCAATAATAGCAAAATCTAGAAGTTAAGAAGTAGGGAAGCTAAGAAGATGCATACAAATAAATTTTTTTAATTTGTAATTACCTCTTTAAAATAAATCACTTAACTTTCTTAGTAAGATTAGAACGCAAGGAGAAAGATAGAAAATAGCATGTGGATAGATTAACGAACCCCCCACCCCCCCATGAACCATGGACCTTGCCGTTGGTGGGGAGGCTTGCGTGCCTCAACGATACAAATAGCCGTACCGTAGGTGCAACCACAACGGAGGGGTATCTGTTGAGAGGCCAGACAAACGTGTGGTTCCTGAAGAGGGGCAGCAGCCTTTTCAGTAGTTGCAGGGGCAACAGTCTGGATGATTGACTGATCTGGCCTTGTCACACTAACCAAAATGGCCTTGCTGTTGTGGTACTGCGAACGGCTGAAAGCAAGGGGAAACTACAGCTGTAATTTTTCCCGAGGGCATACAGCTTTACTGTATGGTTAAATGATGATGGCGTCCTCTTGGGTAAAATATTCCGGAGGTAAAATAGTCCCCCATTCGGATCTCCGGGCGGGGACTACTCAGGAGGACGTCATTATCAGGAGAAAGAAAACTGGCATTCTACGGAACGGAGCGTGAATGTCAGATCCCTTAATCGGGCAGGTAGGTTAGAAAATTTAAGAAGGGAAATGGACAGGTTAAAATTAGATATAGTGGGAATTAGTGAAGTTCGGTGGCAGGAGGAACAAGACTTTTGGTCAGGTCAGTACAGGGTTATAAATACAATATCAAATAGGGGTAATGCAGGAGTAGGTTTAATAATGTGTAAAAAAATAGGAGTGCTGGTAAGCTACTAAGAACAGCATAGTGAACGTATTATAGTGGCCAAGATAGACACAAAGCCCATGCCTACTACAGTATTACAAGTTTATGTGCCAACTAGATCTGCAGATGACGAAGGAATTGAAGAAATGTAGGATGAGATAAAAGAAATTATCCAAGTTGTGAAGGGAGACGAAAATAAACTCCTGGAAATGGAAAAAAGAACACATTGACACCGGTGTGTCAGACCCACCATACTTGCTCCGGACACTGCGAGAGGGCTGTACAAGCAATGATCACACGCACGGCACAGCGGACACACCAGGAACCGCGGTGTTGGCCGTCGAATGGCGCTAGCTGCGCAGCATTTGTTCATCGCCTTCGTCAGTGTCAGCCAGTTTGCCGTGGCATACGGAGCTCCATAGCAGTCTTTAACACTGGTAGCATGCCGCGACAGCGTGGACGTGAACCGTATGTGCAGTTGACGGACTTTCAGCGAGGGCGTATAGTGAGCATGCGGAAGGCCGGTTGGACGTACCGCCGAACTGCTCAACACGTGGGGCGTGAGGTCTCCACACTACATCGATGTTGTCGCCAGTGGTCGGCGGAAGGTGCACGTGCCCGTCGACTTGGGACCGGACCGCAGCGACGCACGGATGCACGCCAAGACCGTAAGATCCTACGGAATGCCGTAGGGGACCGCACCGCCACTTCCCAGCAAATTAGGGACACTGTTGCTCCTCGGGTATCGGCGAGGACCATTCGCAACCGTCTCCATGAAGCTGGGCTACGGTCCCGCACACCGTTAGGCCGTCTTCCGCTCACGCCCCAACATTGTGCAGCCCGCCTCCAGTGGTGTCGCGACAGGCGTGAATGGAGGGACGAATGGAGACGTGTCGTCTTCAGCGATGAGAGTCGCTTCTGCCTTGGTGCCAATGATGGTCGTATGCGTGTTTGGCGCCGTGCAGGTGAGTGCCACAATCAGGATTGCATACGACCGAGGCACACAGGGCTAACAGCCAGCATCGTGGTGTGGGGAGCGATCTCCTACACTGGCCGTACACCTCTGGTGATCGTTGAGGCGATACTGAATAGTGCACGGTACATCCAAACCGTCATCGAACCCATCGTTCTACCATTTCTAGACCGGCAAGGGAACTTGCTGTTCCAACAGGACAATGCACGTCCGCATGTATCCCGTGCCACCCAACGTGCTCTAGAAGGTGTAAGTCAACTACCCTGGCCAGCAGGATCTCCGGATCTGTCCCCCATTGAGCATGTTTGGGACTGGATGAAGCGTCGTCTCACGCGGTCTGCACGTCCAGCACGAACGCTGGTCCAACTGAGGCGCCAGGTGGAAATGGCATGGCATGCCGTTCCACAGGACTACATCCAGCATCTCTACGATCGTCTCCATGGGAGAATAGCAGCCTGCATTCCTGCGAAAGGTGGATATACACTGTACTAGTGCCGACATTGTGCATGCTCTGTTGCCTGTGTCTATGTGCCTGTGGTTCTGTCAGTGTGATCATGTGCTGTATCTGACCCCAGGAATGTGTCAATAAAATTTCCCCTTCCTGGGACAATGAATTCACGGTGTTCTTATTTCAATTTCCAGGAGTGTATAATAGTCATGGGTGACTGGAAATCGACAGTAGGAAAAGAGAGAGAAGGAAACATAGTAGGTGAATACGGATTGGGGCTAAGAAATGAAAGAGGAAGGCGTCTGGTAGAATTTTGCACAGAGCATAACTTAATCATAGCTAACACTTGGTTCAAGAATCATAAAAGGAAGTTGTATACATGGAAGAATCCTGGAGATACTAAAAGGTATCAGATAGATTATATAATGGTAAGACAGAGATCTAGGAACCAGGTTTTAAATTATAGGACATTTCCAGGGGCAGATGTGGACCCTGACCACAATCTATTGCTTATGATCTGAAGATTAAAACTGAAGAAATTGCAAAAAGGTGGGAATTTAAGGAGGTGGGACCTGTATATACTGACTAAACCAGAGGTTGTACAGACTTTCAATGAGAGCATAAGGGAGCAATTGGCAGGAATAGGGGAAAGAAATACAGTAGAAAACGAATGGGTAGCTCTGAGGGATGAAATAGTGAAGACAGAAGAGGATCAAGTAGGTAAAAAGACGAGGGGTAGTAGAAATCCTTGGGTAGCAGAAGAAATATTGAATTTAATTGATGAAAGGAGAAAGTTTAAAAATGCCATAAATGAAGCAGGCAAAAAGGAATACAAACGTCTCAAAAATGAGATCGACAGCAAGTGCAAAATGGCTAAGCAGGCATGGGTAGAGGACAAATGTAAGGATGTAGAGGCTTATCTCACTAGGGGTAAGGTAGATACGGCCTACAGGAAAATTAGAGAGACCTTTGGAGATAAGAGAACCACTTGTATGAATATCAAGAGCTCAGATGGAAACCCAGTTCTAAGCAAAGAGGGGAAAGCAGAAAGGTGGAAGGAGTATACAGAGGGTGTATACAAGGGCGATGTACTTCAGGAGAATATTATGGAAATGGAAGAGGATGTAGATGAAGATGAAATGGGAGATTCGATACTGCGTGAAGAGTTTGACAAAGCACTGAAAGACCTGAGTCGAAACAAGGCCCCGGGAGTAGACAACATTCCATTAGAACTACTGACGTTCTTGGGAGAGCCAGTCCTGACAAAACTCTACCATATGGTGAGCAAGATGTATGAGACAGGCGAAATACCCTCAGACTTCAAAAAGCATATAATACTTCCATTCCCGAAGAAAGCAGATGTTGACAGATGTGAAAATTACGGAACTAACAATTTAATAAGTTATGGCTGCAAAACACTAAGACGAATTATTTACAGACGAATGGAAAAACTGGTAGAAGCCGGTAACACCTACTCCGAATCTTTATTTTGTTTCCTTTACTACTTGCTCAATACACAGATTCAATAACATAGGGGATAGGCTACAGCCCTTTCAACCACTGCTTCCCTTTCATGCCCCTCGACTCTTATAACTGGCATCTGGTTTCTGTACAAATTGTAAATAGCCTTTCGCTAGCTGAATCTTACACCTGCCACCTTCAGAATAGAGAGTATTCCAGTCAACATTGTCAAAAGGTTTCTCTAACTCTACAAATGCTAGAAACGTAGGTTTGCCTTTCCTTAATCTTCCTTCTAAGATAGGTCGTAAGGTCAGTATTGCCTCACATGTTCCAACATATCTACGGAATCCAAACTGATCTTCCCCGAGGTCGGCTTCTACCAGTTTTTCCATTCGTCTGTAAATAATTCGCGTTAGTATTTTGCAGCTGTGACTTATTAAACTGATAGTTCGGTAATTTTCACATCTGTCATCACCTGCTTTCTTTGGGATTTGAATTATTATATTCTTTTTGAAGTCTGAGGGTATTTCGCCTGTTTCATACATTTTGCTCACCAGATGGTAGAGTTTTTTCAGGGCTGGCTCTCCCAAGTCTATCAATAGTTCTAATGGAATGTTGTCTACTCCAGGGGCCTTTCTTCGACTGAGATCTTTCGGTGCTCTGTCAAACTGTTCACACGGTGTCATATCTCCCATTTCACCTTCATTTACATCCTCTTCCATTTCCATAATATTGTCCTCAAGTACATTGCCCTTTTATAGACCCTCTATATACTCCTCCCACCTTTCTGCTTTCCCTTCTTATATGTGTTTCCACCTGAGGTCTTGATATTCATACAAGTGGTTCTGTTTTCGCCAAAGGTCTCTTTCGTTTTCCTGTAGGCAGTATCTCTCTTACGCCTAGTGATATATGCCTTTACATCCTTACATTTGTCCTCTAGCCGTCATTGCTTAGTCGTTTTGCACTTCCTGTCGATTTATTTTTCTGAGACGTTTGTATTCCTTTTTGCCTGCTTCATTTACTGCATTATTATATTTTCTCCCACCATCAATTAAATTCAAGATATTTTCTGTTACCCAAGAATTTCTACTAGCCCTCGCTTTTATACCTACTTGATCCTCTGCTGCCTTCACTATTTCATCCCTCAAAGATACCCATTTTTCTTCTACTCTATTTCTTTACCCTATTCCTGTCAATCGCTTCCTTATGCTCTTCCTGAAATTCTCTCCAACCTCTAGTTCTGTCAGTATATACAGGTCCGATCTCCTTAACTTCCCACCTTTTTGCAGTTTCTTCAGTTTTCATTTTCAGTTCATAAGCAATAGATTGTGGTCAGAGTCCACATCTGCCCCTGGAAATATCTTACAGTTTAAAACCTATATCCTAAATCTCTACCTTACCATTACATCTACATCTACATCTATATATCTGAAAACTTCCATTATCTCCAGGCCTCTTATATGTATACAATCTTCTTTCGTGATTCTTATACCAAGTATTTGTTATGATTAAGTTATGCTCTGTGCAAAATATTACTACTCCTTCATTCCTTACCCTCATTCCATATTCACATTCTACGTTTCCTTCTCTTCCTTTTCCTACTATCGAATTCCTTCACCCATGACTACTAAATTTTCGTCTCCCTTCACTATTTGAATAATTTCTTTTATCTCATCATACACTTCATCAATCTCTTCTTCATCTGCGGAACTAGCTGGGATATAAATTTGTACTACTGTGGTAGGCGTGGCCTTCATATCTATCTCTATCACAAAATGCGGTCACTATGCAGATTGAAGTAGCTTATTTGCATTCCTATTTTTAATTCTTTATTAAAACTACTCCTGCATTACCCCTATTTGATATTGTATTTATAACACTGTATTCACCTGACAAGAAGTCTCGTTCCTCCTGCCACCGAACTTCCCTAATTCCCACTATATTTAACTTTAACCTATCTATTTCCCTTTTTATATGTTATAGCCTACCTGCCCGGTTAAGGGATCTGACATTCCACACTCCGATCCGTAGAAAGGCAGTTTTCTTTCTCCTGATAACGATGTCCTCCTGAGTAGTCCCCGCTCAGAGGTCCGAATGGGGGCCTGTTTTACCTCCGTAATATTTTACTCAACAGGACGCCATCATTATTTAACCACACAGTAAAGCTGCATGCCCTCGGGAAAAATTAGGGCTGTAGTTTCCCCTCGGTTTGAGCCGTTCGCCGTACAAGCACAGCAAGGCCGTTTTGGTTAGTGTTACAAGACCAGACCAGTCAAACATGCAAGACTGTTGCCCCTGCACCTACTGAAAAGGCTGCTGCTCCTCTTCAGGAAGCACACGTTTGTCTGGCTTCTCAACAGATACCCCTCCGTTGTAGTTGCACCTACGGTACGGTAATTTGTATCGCTAAGTCACGCAAGCCACTCCACCAACGGTAAGGTCCATGTTTCACGCGGCGTGGCGGGAAGAGGGGGGGGGGGGGGGGGGTGCGGTGGATCGGTATTATACGGTAGTACCGATAAAAGTTATTTTTTCTATAATTTCTACTGGAATGGTAGGGTCTCCAGATGTTACTAATTTCCTGCTTATTGCTTAGTCTGTGATAAAACAAGTTAACTTTTATTTGTGAATGTAGCTTTTTTATCGGAAGATTTAAGAATCAAATATCAGAGTTCTTAATTTGGAACTACGATGTACCTACAAACTGGCAGTACTAAAAATGGAACGAGATAGTTTTGGTTTCCTAGTTATAGTTACCCTTGAAAAATAACTAAATGTTTAACACTGTTTGACAGCTCCACTGGAATCAGTGCCGCTTGCTCTTGTATCATGTACCGCGGGTTATGGAAACAGACAAATCGATATTAGCCAAGACATTGAAACCCCACACCCACATGTTTCGGCTGACACAAATCGAAGTTAAAAATTAGAAGGACTTCATACACCGTATCGGATCCTCCTAGCTACAAACCTATGATGAAGTAGCAAAGTTGTTCGAATACTGCTATAGAGACACAAATACTTTTTGATAGTTGTTTGATGCCCACAATGAAACACTCTGAACGACAAAATCGACAAGGGTTTGAAATTGCACCTACAATTATCTGATCTTTGTAACGTATACCTATCGATTTTTGGTAAGTATTAAAAATTAACATTTGAAGGAGGCTTTGGTGCTATTCTTAGATGACTATTGGGATAGTGACCACTTGGTATCAACAATGATATCGAGGAAAGTCTTCTTAAACTGTCGGGAGTCAGTGCTACTCCCATCAAATGAAGGAAAAAAAATATCGTAAAAACTGAAGAGATTGATTATGAATGTCACCATGATGAAGAGAGTATGTGCCTTCTATTCCAGAATAGCAAAGTGCTACCTACTTGAAACGTCGTAGAAATAGCCTCCGAAACCAAAATATAGTTCAGGCTTAAACTCTCTAACGTAAAAAAAAGCCATTGCACCTCGTAGGTGTAATCCGAATGGGACAAAAATCGTTAGATATGATGTGCCTTTAAAGATAAAGGAATGATCACTGTTATAGAAAAATTGTATGATTTATTCGAGAGAAAAATCTTCACAAATTGAACAAGTCAATAAGGCGTTGGACCACCTTAGGCCCCTGTACAAGCAGCTATTCGTTGCGGCATGGACTGACAGAGCTGTTGGACGTTCTCCTTACAGATGTTGTGTCAAGACCTGTCCCATTGACGTCTTAGATCGTCAAAATCTCGAACGAATTGGAGGGCCCTGTCTAGAATCGGCCAAACGTTCTCAACTGCGATAAATACGGCCACTTTGCTGTCAATGGTAAGGTGTACCATGCACCAAGACAAGCAGTAGAAACACACGCGTTGTGTGGGTAGGCATCACCTTGCTATATTGTAAGACCAGGATAGCTTGCCATGGAGGGCAACAAAACGGTGCGTAGAATATCGTAGACGTCACACTCAACTGTAAGGATGCAACGGATGACATACAAAGGGGCTCTACTACGAAATGAAAGGGCACACCAGACACATCTCTCCTAGCTGTCGGAGCACATAAAAAAATCTTAAAATGCCCGTCCGCGCACCGCGATAGTTTCTATAGCTTGTCCTTGTGGTTGCCAAATTCTACCTTGGTCAGCAAGCTTGCTGGATCTCACCCCATTTCAGAACGTTTGGGGGATTATGGGCAAGGCCTTCCAGTCAGCTCTGGATTTTGACGATCTAACGCCCCAGTTGGAGAGAATATGGCATCCTATCCCTCAGGAGGACATCCAACAACCTAATCAGTGCCAAGCCAAATAACTGTTTGTATAAGGGCCAGAAATGAACCAACGTGTTATTGACTTGCTCAATTTGTGGAGGCCCTTCCCCTGATAAAATCATCTAATTTTTCAGAAACTTTATGTGCCTGTCTGTATGAGTACGTCACATCTAATGATTTCCATCCCATTCGGGTAATTCCTTACTGGTGCCTTTTTTTTCTTGCCAAAATATTCCATACAGAGCGTGACGTTACACTTCCCACGATATGTTTCACGTTTTCCTCTACAGTTCTCAAGCTCACAACGTCTTTGATTTTCACAATTCTAGCTCACGTGCAGTTTCTAGTCACAGCGTATATACACTCCTGGAAATTGAAATAAGAACACCGTGAATTCATTGTCCCAGGAAGGGGAAACTTTATTGACACATTCCTGGGGTCAGATACATCACATGATCACACTGACAGAACCACAGGCACATAGACACAGGCAACAGAGCATGCACAATGTCGCACTAGTACAGTGTATATCCACCTTTCGCAGCAATGCAGGCTGCTATTCTCCAATGGAGACGATCGTAGAGATGCTGGATGTAGTCCTGTGGAACGGCTTGCCATGCCATTTCCACCTGGGGCCTCAGTTGGACCAGCGTTCGTGCTGGACGTGCAGACCGCGTGAGACGACGCTTCATCCAGTCCCAAACATGCTCAATGGGGGACAGATCCGGAGATCTTGCTGGCCAGGGTAGTTGACTTACACCTTCTAGAGCACGTTGGGTGGCACGGGATACATGCGGACGTGCACTGTCCTGTTGGAACAGCAAGTTCCCTTTCCGGTCTAGGAATGGTAGAACGATGGGTTCGATGACGGTTTGGATGTACCGTGCACTATTCAGTGTCCCCTCGACGATCACCAGAGGTGTACGGCCAGTGTAGGAGATCGCTCCCCACACCATGATGCCGGCTGTTAGCCCTGTGTGCCTCGGTCGTATGCAGTCCTGATTGTGGCGCTCACCTGCACGGCGCCAAACACGCATACGACCATCATTGGCACCAAGGCAGAAGCGACTCTCATCGCTGAAGACGACACGTCTCCATTCGTCCCTCCATTCACGCCTGTCGCGACACCACTGGAGGCGGGCTGCACGATGTGGGGGCGTGAGCGGAAGACGGCCTAACGGTGTGGGGGACCGTAGCCCAGCTTCATGGAGACGGTTGCGAATGGTCCTCGCCGATACCCGAGGAGCAACAGTGTCCCTAATTTGCTGGGAAGTGGCGGTGCGGTCCCCTACGGCACTGCGTATGATCCTACGGTCTTGGCGTGCATCCGTGCGTCGCTGCGGTCCGGTCCCAGGTCGACGGGCACGTGCACCTTCCGCCGACCACTGGCGACAACATCGGTGTACTGTGGAGACCTCACGCCCCACGTGTTGAGCAGTTCGGCGGTACGTCCAACCGGCCTCCCGCATGCTCACTATACGCCCTCGCTGAAAGTCCGTCAACTGCACATACGGTTCACGTCCACGCTGTCGCGGCATGCTACCAGTGTTAAAGACTGCTATGGAGCTCCGTATGCCACGGCAAACTGGCTGACGCTGACGGCGGCGGTGAACAAATGCTGCGCAGCTAGCGCCATTCGACGGCCAATACCGCGGTTCCTGGTGTGTCCGCTGTGCCGTGCGTGTGATCATTGCTTGTACAGCCCTCTCGCAGTGTCCGGAGCAAGTATGGTGGGTCTGACACACCGGTGTCAATGTGTTCTTTTTTCCATTTCCAGGAGTGTATATATTTTTTTTAGTTTTCTTAGAGTGTGAAATATTTTGGAATGCATTCGACACAAAGCATAACGTTATGCTTCCCAAAGTACGTTCTATGACTTCCTATACAATTTATCTCTCTCTTTTCACGTTTCTGGATGACATGCAGGTTCTAGTTGTATCGTATATCTGGCACATTAATATTTGTAGTGGGAGATTAGACGAATTATGTTCTTCACTTAGTTGACTTCATTTCAGGTCCGCGGCTCGTGGTCGTGCCGTAGCGTTCTCGCTTCCCAAGCCCGGGTTCCCGGGTTCGATTCCCGGCGGGGTCAGGTATTTTCTCTGCCTCGTGATGACTGGGTGTTGTGTGCTGTGCTTAGGTTAATTAGGTTGAAGTAGTCCTAAGTTCAAGGGGACTGATGACCATAGATGGTAAGTCCCATAGTGCTCAGAGCCATTTGAACCATGTATTGAACTTCATTTTATGACCTTTTTTCAGGTATGTTCTGTCAATCTGTCTTCTGAATTCTTCCACTGAAAAACTTTTTTCATTGCATCCCCTCTGCATCTCAATCAACATACGTGCTCCGCAAGCCATAGTACGATCTGCCTTAACTAGTCCTTTCCTTTCCTATTCCACTCGAAGACAGAGCAAGGGGAAAACGACTATCTATATGCCTCTGTAGGAGCCTTAATTTCTCGTATCTTAGCTTCGTGCTCCCTACGCGAAATGTATGTTTGCAGCAGTATGATCGTTCTGCAGTAAGTTTGAAATGCCTGTTCTCTACAATTTCTCAACAGTGTTCTTCGAAATGAATTTCTTCTTTCCTCCGGGGATTCCCACTTGAGCTCTCGAAGCTTAGCCATAACACTTGCATGCTGATTGAATTTACCGGTAACAAATCTAGCAGATCGCCTTTGAATTGCCTCGATGTCTTCTTTCAATCCGACTTCGTGCGGATCGAAAGCACTCGAGCAGTACTCAAGAATAGGTCGCAATAGCATCCTATTTGAGGTCTCCTTTCTTTCCGAAAATTCTCTCAAATAAACCGAAGTCGACCGTTCGCCTTATATACCATAATCCTCATATTCTCGTTCCATTTCATACCGCTTCGCGTCGTTACGCCCAGATACTTGAACGACGTAAGTGTGACACGCAGAACACTAATAATGCTGTATCCGAGCATTATGGGTTTGCTTTCCCACTCATCCACATTAACTTACATTTTTCTATGTTAAGAGCCAGCTGCCATTCAACACACCAACTAGAAAATTTGGCTAGGCCATCTTATATCAACATGCAGTCACTTATCTTTGACTTATTCCTGTACACCATAGCATCGTCAGCGAACAATCGCAGACTGCTGCCCATTCCGTCCGTCAGATCATTTATACGAGTATATATAGAAAATGGCAACGGTCCTGGGCACCCCTGGTGTTATCCGTGTTTCCGATGAACACTCACCGTCGAAGAAATCAAACTGGGTTCTATTACTTAAGAAGTCTTTGACCCAATTACACGTCTGGGAGCGTATTCCATATGCACGTACCTTCGTTAACAGTCTATAACGTCGAACCGTGTCGAATGGTTTTCGGAAATCTAGAGATATGGAATCTGTAGCAGTATATCATGTGAGACAACAGCAAGCTGCGTTTCGCAAGAGGGATTTTTCTAAAGCCGTCAGCATGAGCTTTTCGGTTCCTAGGAAATTTATTGTATCGAACTCAGGATATGCTCTAAAATTCTGCAGCAAACCGGTTAGGTATATAGGCTGTAATTTTCCGGGTAAGTTCTTTTACCCTTCTTTTACACAGAAGTCACTTGCACTTCTTTCCAGTAACTTGGCACTTGCGCTGGTCGAGAGATTCATGATAAATGCAAATTAAGTAAGGGGCCAACGACGTACAGTACTCTTTGTAAAATCGAATGGGAATTTCATGAGGATCTGACGACTTATTTGTTTTCAGCTCTTACACATGTTTCTGTACGTCTGGGATGCTTATTACTATGTCATCCACACGGGACGCTGTACGATGGTCAGACGACGGTACGCTTGTACGGTTTTCCTTATGAACGATTTTCTGAAAGCCAGGTACACATTTATAGCAGTCATATCTATCACGAACTTTACCACGCACTGCCATTGTATGTTTCCCTATTATCCAGTCGTGAAGATCATCGGCTCCCACGAAATTCTTTTAAGTGTTCAACGCGAGCTGTTGTGGAAAACAATCTTTCTGGTATGCATTCCTGAGTTACATTTTGACGGTAAGGAGCCCGGTGTAAAAATTAGTTGCTAGTGCAACACACTTCTTATTATTCCAACTTTAGCCGAAGATTTATTTCCTTCTATCAAATGTGAACTCAAAATACTCATCCCTTTCTTTTTAATTACGTAATTATTCATTATACTATAGGTGCACCTCCTTTGCTCTTTTTTCTCATATGAGTCCATTAGACCCGATTCCTTGTGTCTTCCGTCGAGCAAGTAGGTCACGAGAAGAATGTAATTATAAAAATGCCTCGTAACCGTTGGCAGCATCAATAATGGTCATTTTCGAACTGACTTGGTAGATACTCATCGTCGTCCTTCAGGCCGTGCCCATATTGTAGACTCCTCACCATTAAAATTGGTACACCACAAAGATGACGTGCTACAGATGCGAAAATTAATTGACAGGAAGAAGCGTGTATTCGTCATCGCCATTCTGGCGTATGACCCGGCGTGGTGGTATGGGGTGACACTGGTTACACGTCTCGGTCACCTCTTGTTCGCAGTGACGGCACTTTGAACAGTGGACGTTACATTTAAGATATGTTACAGCCCGTGACTCTACCCTTGATTCGATCCCTGCGAAACCCTACATTTCAGCAGTATAATGCACGACCGCATGTTGCATGTCCTGTACGGGCCTTTCTGGATACAGAAAATGTTTGGCTGCTGCCATGGCCAGCACATTCTCCCGATCTCTCACCAATTGAAAACGTCTGGTCAATGGTAGCCGAGCAACTGGTTCGTCACAATACGACAGTCACTACTCTTGATGAACTGTGGTATCGTGTTGAAGCTGCATGGGCAGCTGTACCCGTACAAGCCATCCAAGCTCTGTTTAACTCAATGCCCAGGCGTATCAAGGCCGTTATTACGGCCAGAGGTTGTTGTTCCGGGTACTGATTTCTTAGGATCTATGCACCCAATTCGCGTGAAAATGTAATCACATGTCAGTTCTAGTATAATATATTCGTCCAATGAACACCCGTTTGTCATCTGCATTTCTTCTTGGTGTAGCAATTTTAATGGCCAGTAGTGTAGTATGAAGTGGTGACAGTAACCATCGAAACCACATGAAGCTCATAATTATATTCACAGAGTATGGAGTTGAGTCTGACAAACTGCTTTATACGTTGACGTCCATAGTATCCCACAATCATGTCCTCAGTTGCTTGATTTTCCTGACGGTCTCCCCATCTTCGATTAATTTTGTACCAGAGCGTCTGCTAATGGTTTTATTTTGAAAGATTCGTCAGTTTTATTTTCATTGGCATTTGTTATTATTATTTAAATATTACACCGATTTCAGATCAAGATATCTGAACACCAAGATCATCGTCCTCAGAACAATAACCCTTTTATTGTACAATTTATGTCAGCCAGTAAAGATCAAGAACACAACAGATACAGGAATTTCATAAGGTACAACAACTGAAAAATGTGTTTTATCTTTACAATCCCTAGCGTATCTTTCAGTTTCCTCTACAAACATGCTTACAAAACTTCTTCTGAAAAGAGTTCTTCAAAAACGTGTACAAGTGTGAGAACATGAACGTCAGACAAGGGGTTTTCTTCAATAAATGAGGAAAATAAAATTTCAGAAACGATCACAGCAATTAACTTCCTCTTCAAAGGTGATTTTAGTGCAACAGGAGGAATCTCTTAGTTGTCTCTTTCGTGTAAAATTTCAATCGTACCTGCAATATCTATTACATGGTTGTTTTCTAACAAGTCATTTCAACATTTTTCCCATCTGTCTGCTCTTTTACCGGAGGCAGAAATACCATATCTGCCTCTGTTTCTTCTAAAAATAGGATTTCTACAGCGTCATCAACTGTTTTAAAAATCTATCGGGCCCTGATAGTGGAATCTGAAAATGCTGCAAGTTTTCATGCACTGCAATACAAAATGCAGTAAAGTATTTTGGTCTTCATTAGAATCAAACACTATTACAATATTTTAGAATCAAACACTATTACAATGTTACTTTACTTTGCAGCCAGAAAATGACACTGGCCTAACGTTAGAAGCAGCCACACAAATAAAAATAGGAATATCCAGCGGGCTCTATATAAACTCTCTTCTCTTCTTAACAGTTTTGAACTGAATAACTGCGCAGAGAGTTAACAACAGTAACCATTCCTGAAGGAACACACACGTTACCACAACAAAAGCCCATTGTAGGTTTGAAGTAGCATAATAACGGAAAAAACGACTGTCCCCAGGCAGAGGAGAATTGGTTAACCCTGTAAACATTTTTTATTTATGCATTACAGTGCATAAAATATACAGTTTATGAGGAAACTCATTGAGCGAATGTCTGTTTAAGTGGGAGTCTCGTACTATAAAACATAACAAGAAAACAATTTCGTGTACCTTTCTTTTTCTTTTGGCAATACGGAAGTCCATTATTTCTTACTATGTTCTGACGACGAAGTCACTCACTCTTCGATTTTGCGTAGCATCTGCCGGCTTTAGGAACATTAATGCGTCCTAGTGACTGTGAGTCCATTGAAATCTGAGATACTGTCTTGTTAGCATGTCGATAATGATAAGTATTCTACCATAATCGTTAACACACTTCTTACTCTCATAATTCCTACAAATCCATTTCACACAAATAGAACGTTTCTGTAATTTAACGCATTTCCCAGTCCTTATATGCCCCCCCAGAAACTGAAAATATGTCAAGACACTAATTAATCTGCTCCTATGAGCGTTACAGTTTAACAATATCGCGGCTACAGCTTATATCGATACAACATTTGTTAAGAGGAGCAGGTATATAGTGTGGTCTTCAAGGAAGAAGACGGAGTCGCAATAAATAAAAAACCAAACAAGCACAGTCCGAACGGGCCTCGTAGGCTCAACGGCACCGCCCGACAGGCGTGCCATCATCAGCCCTCAGGCGACACCGGATGTGAATACAAAGGGGCACATGGTCAGCACACTGCTTTCCCGGCTTTTGTCATTTTTCGTCAGCGATGTCGCTACCTCTCAGTCAAGCAGCTTTTCGATCGACCTCAGAAGGGCTCAGAGCACACTGCTCCCCAATAGCACTTCGCCAGACCCTAACAGTGAGCCATTGAAGTGCTAGCCAAGACCGACAGCGCTCGGCGATCTGACGGGAACCGGTGTTACCACTGCGGCAATGCCGTTGGCCGGAGTCACACTCTATACAGACAGTTTTTATCTCTGCTGAGCGGTTTCGGCTTTTATAGGTTCTCTGAAGATTATTTCGAGCAGTTAGTTCATGAGCCCACTCCAACAGTAAACGGTTGTGAACACACACTTGACCTCCTACCAACAAATAATCCTGAGCTAATATCGAGCATCAAAACGGATACAGGGGTTAGTGACACAGGATTATAGGAGCGAGACTGAATACTAACTCCCAAATCCTCCAAAAACAAACGAATAATATACCCACTCCGAAACAATTCGCTTGATGCCTTCCTGAGAGAAAGTGTCTACTTCATTTAAATTAACAAAGTAAGCGTAGATTATATGTGGCTTGAATGCAAAGAAATAGTACCGACAACAATTGAGAGACTTATACCAAATATATTAACAAACAATTGAGCCGATCCCACCTGGTACACAAAATGGGTCAGAACACTGTCGCAGAAATGATGAAAAATGCATACCAAATTTAAACGAATGCAAAATTGCTAAGATTGGAGATCTTTTACAGGAACTCGAAATTTGGCGACTACTTCAGTGCGTGATGCTTATAACAGTTTCCACAACGAATCTTTGTCTCGAAACTTCGCAGAAAATCTAAAGAGATTCTGGTTTTGTGCCAAGTATACTAGCGGCAAGACACAGTCAGTGCCTTCTCTGTGCGATAGCAATGGAAATACCATCGTCGTTACTGCTGCTAAAGCAAAGTTACTGAACACAGCCTTCCGAAACTCCTTCAGCACAGAATATGAAGTAACTATGCAGATTAGAATCAAGAACAGCTGCCAACATGAGTACCTTAGAAATAGATAACCTCGTAGTTGTGAACCAACTCAAATCACGTAATAACAGCAAGTCTTGGGGTCCAGTCTGTACACAGTGTCCCGATGTTATAGCCCCATACTTAACGATCATATACAACCGCTCGCTCGACGAAAAATTGGTACTCGAAAAACGGAAAGTTGCACAGATCACACCAATATTCAATAAAAGTAATCCACCAAATTACCAGCTCATACCATTAATGACAATATGCAGCACGATTGTGTTCAAACAAGAAGAATTACCTCGAAGAGAACAGTCTAATGACACACAATCAACATGGATTTAGAAGACGCCGTTCTTGTGAAACATATAACTTTTTACTCGCGCGAAGTGTTGAGTGCTATTGACAATGGCTTTCAAGAAGGCCTTTGACACTGTACATCACAAGCAGCTTGTGATCAAATTGCGTGCTTATGGAACATCGTCTCAGTTATGCGACTGGATTCGTGACTTCGTGGCTGAGAGGTCACAGTTCATAATAACTGACGGGAAATCTCGAGTAAAACACAGTGATTTTTGATATTCCCAAGGGTAGTATATAACTGCTGTTAATTTTCTATGAAAACGACTTAGAGGACAATCTAAGGACCCCTCTTACTTTGTTTAAAGGCTATGCTGTCGTTTATCGTCTGGTAAAGTAATCTCAAGTTTAAAACAATTCAGAAAAGATATCTGTATGGTGCGAAAATTTGAAACTGACCCTAAATAATGAAAACTATGAGGTCATCCACATGAATGCTAAAAGTAATTCGTTAAACTTCAGTTACACGATAAATCAATCAAATCTAAAGGCCGTAAATTCAATTGAATTCCTAGGAATTACAATTAGGAATAACTTAAATACGAAAGAACACGTTGAGAATGTCGTGGGGAAGGCGAACAAAAAACTACGATTGGCAGAACCTTTAGAAGACGCAACAGATCTGCTGACGAGACTGTCTACACTACACTTGTCCGTCCTGGTTTGGAGTATTGCTGCGTGGTGTAGGGTCTTTACCAGATAGGATTCACGGAGTATATCGAGAAATTTCAAAGAAGAGCAGCGCATTTTGTACTATCGAGAAATAGGCGAGAGAGTGTCAGGACATGATACAGGATCAAGACAAACTAGTTTTTCGTTACGGCGGGATTTTCTCAGTAAATTTCAGTCAGCAATTTTCTCCTCCGAATGCAAAAGCATTTTGTTGACGTCGGAAAACGTAAATAGGCACGATCAGCATGATAAAATAGACAGGTCTGACGGAGGACACCCGAAAAAGTCCAAAGAAGTGCATCTCGTTCGGAATTGTCGTGAAACAGAGGAAAATGTCTCGGGAATGATACGTGAACTGAGATGGCAATCATTAAAAAAAAAGCCGTTTCTCCTCGCGGCCGGATGGTCTCGTGAAATTTCACTCATCAACCTTTTTCTTCCGATTGAGAAAATATCCTGTTGGAGCCGATCTACATAGGGAGAAATGATCATTTGATAAAATAAGGGAAATCAGAACTCGCACACGAGGATTTAAATACTCGTTTTCCCTGCGCGCCGTTCGAGAGTGAGACGGTAGAGACATAGCTTGAAGGTGATTCAATGAACCCTCTGCCAGGCACTTAACTGTGAATTGCAGAGCAGTCGTCTGGACGCAGAATCATTACGTTGTATTCCTAATGGATGGCAAATTTTTTGGAATTGTGATCTTCGAAGTTTGAAATATTTATAAAAGTTTTCAACAGCGTAATATCGAAGCGTTATGTGGGAACAATTATTACTGAAGTACTCAAAGTGAGAAGTTTTATAATTACAGTTTTTGGCAGAAATGAATAAGCTGTGTCCAAACAGTAATAGTTAGGAGAATGAGAATTTAACAGTACTGTGAAATTGCTGAGATAATACTTCCATGTAAATGATAAATTTTTGGCAGTCATTTGGAATTTAACAACAGCCATATTTTTACGTATTAATAAGATGGTACAAATACCAGCTATACTCTCAGAATTAGACTTCCTCGCTGCCTTTTTTGTACTTCTGTGAAGCCTGTGTTCCTGACTAATATGTGGTCTTCTGTTCAGTTTTTTCAAGCGTTCGGCCTTCGATGCGTAACTGCATGCATATCTGCGAATTACAACCATTTTCACATTTTTTTATATCAGAAAACAGCGAAGAACTTGAATGTATCTTTGGATGAACACCTTAGATGGTCGTAAAATGTTGTTGCCACATGCAAGATGACTTTCGATTCCCTTTGTGACCTCCAAATGTTTCGGAACATATTTACACAGAATGTCAAACGTAAACTTGTGCTATCTATCGTTCTACGGCACGTTTGCTATTACGATATAACCCAAAACGGCATAAGCAATGAGAAGTGAGCAAGGCTACAACTAACCACTAGCGACAGAGTGCGATACATCTGCAACATCCGCCTCTTTGACCTTGTTACAACTTCCTGTGCCCAGGAAGGATCGCTGCAGCCACGTAATTTACGGGACTGCCATACGCTGTATGTACGTCATTGACTCCTCAGTGCGCATGTTCCCCAGTAATCGCAACAGAGTTAGGTACCACTCATCTCACCATAATTTACACACAGGGTCTCACTTATTTAGTATAGTAGTTGTGCCCAAGCATCAAACAAAAGCAACCACGAACTTCTTCTCCATCACTACTAACCACCTTCCGGAACAAGCTACTATGTTCTCTGCGCTAATTTCAATGTCCTGTTGTGTCTAAGAAGAAAATGAAGCACATCTTTCTGTCAGCTTCATCACATTTGAAACTTCCTGGCAGATAAAAACTGCTTGCCGCACTGGGACTCCAACTCGGGATCTTTGCCTTTCGCGGGCAAGTGCTCTACCATCTGAGCTACCCAAGCACGACTCACGCACCCTCCTCACAGCTATACTTCTCCCATTACCTCGAATCCTACCTTCCAAACTTTACAGAAGCTCTCCTGCTCCTAGAGTACTTGCCCGCGAAAGGCAAAGACTCCGACTCCAGGTTTTTTTCTCTGCAATCTCTTCTTTTTGGCATAAGCTCTAACAGAACTTCAAAATACAGTATATCTCTATTTCCTGTTTCCCTTTTAAAAATTTCTCCGCTGCTCAATTCCATTTTTCTAGAACATGTACTTTTATTACTTGTAATTACCACCATCTCCTTCTTCTAAACATTAAACTTTTATATTACTTTCTCGCCCAGTCTTACTTAAATCACATTACTTACCGAAATCATCTCTGTGTTAAACTCATATCCCTCTGTCTACATCCTTCCAATAAATAAAATGTTTCTCGCTTTCCTTAATAATTCAACTCTCTTTCTTAATTCTTATCCCCTAACAAACATTTATTTCTATGTCCCTCACATATCCATTTAATATCAACTGCTTCTCATTTTCCCCCAAAGTAAGTTCTCAACAATATGTTCACCGTCCGCGAGGGGAAAAAGGACAAATGAATATTTTCTTCTTAAATTTACACCTCTAATTTCTTGGCTTCCTTTCGTACACACACAAAAAAATCCACTTCTTTCTACTTCACACATTTTAAGAGAGAATCTAGTACTGTTTCGTCAATCTCTTGTTGGTGTCGTGGTCTTGAGTCCTGAGACTGGTTTGATTCAGTTCTCCATGCTAATCTATCCTGTGCAAGCTCCTTCATCTCCCAGTACCTACTGCTACCTACATCCTTCTGAATCTGCTTGGTGTATTCATCTCTTGGTCTCCCTTTACGCTTTTTACCCTCCACACTGCTCTCCAATGCTAAATTTGTGATCCCTTGATGCCTCAGGACATGTCCTACCACCCGATCCCTTCTTCAAGTCAAGTTGTGCCACAAACTTCTCTTCTCCCCAATCCTTTCAATACCTCCTCATTAGTTACGTGATCTACCCACCTAATCTTCAACATTCTTCTGTAGCACCACATTTCAATAGCTTCTATTCTCTTCTTGTCCAAACTATTTATTGTCCATATTTCACTTCCATACATGGCTACACTCCATACAAATACTTTCAGAAAAGTCGTCCTGAGACTTAAATCTATACTCGATGTTAACAAATTCCTCTTCTTCAGAAAAGCTCTACTTGCCATTATCAGTCTACATTTTATATCCTCTCTACTTCGACCATCATCAGTTATTTTGATCCCCAAATAACAAAACTCCTTCACTACTTTAAGTGTCTCATTTCCTAATCTAATTCCCTCTAGGAGTGTAGCCATGTATGGAAGGGGAACATGGACGATAAATAGTTTGGACAGGAAGAGAGTGAAAGCTTTCGAGATGTGGTGTTACAGAAACAAAAGAAAAAGTATGAATTAAAATACATGAAGAAGATTTAAAAACTTCGTGGTTCGCCGATGACATTATAACTCCGCCAGAGACAGAAAAAGAACTCTAACAGCACTTGAGCGGAATGTACAGTGTCTTGAAAGGAGGATATAATATGAACATCAACAAAAGCAAAACGAGGGTAATGGAATGTAGTGGAATTAAATCGTGTGATGCTAAGGGAATTAGATTATGAAATGAGACAATTAAAGTATTAAATGAGTTTTGCTATTAGTGGTGCTACAGAAGAATGCTAAAGATTGGATGGGTAGATCAGATAACTAAAGAGGAGGTATTGAACAGAATTGGGAAGAAAACAAATTTGTGGCACAACTTGACTAGAAGAAGGGATCGGTTGGTAATACATGTTCTGAGGCTCAAAGGATATCCAATTCATTATTGGAGGACGGCGTGGAGGGTAAAAATAGTAGAGGGAGACCAAGAGATGAATACATTAAGCAGATTCAGAAGAATGTAGGCACTAGCAGATGAAGAAGCTTGCACAGGATTGAGCCGCATGGAGAACTGCGTCAAACCAGTCTCTGGACTGAAGACCACAACAACAACGGTGAAATGGATTAACGGTATTTTTGATTATTTAAATAAGCGCAGAAGGTGATATATCAGCTTTTGTGATCGTATATTTGCTTTTTATTATAATCTTTCAACAATATAACATACGTGAAAGTTAGAAACAGCATTTTTACAAACATTGAATACTCGGCAGAAATTATGCGAACGCAGAATAATGGCTCGCACCGCGCTTATGGGGTTTTGCTATTTCGGGACTACAATGCTATGCGGGGCCGCCGTCGCTGGCGCAGAAACGAAGCCATTACAACACTAATACATGCATACTTTTGCTAAGGCAACCGTATATCATCGTGTTCGTAGGAATGTCAGCATTTTTATGTATAATCGTGGGAGGAAACATGATAACGCTAATTTCCTCATACTTGCTTATCAGTTTACACCTGGCAATTTTTCGCTACCTGAAAAGGTAGGTAATCTCACTTTGATATTTTATTTACATCTTTTACTCGTCATTGGTAATAGGTTTTTTTAAGAAACTACGTATCAGTAGCTATGGAAAAGAATTTTAATTTAAAATTAGCTGTGCAGGGATGTTGGGTGACAACTCTAACACATTTTGCTTATTTATACGTTACTTGGGAAGGTAGGCTTAAGTTCGGAGCTTAGATATTATGTCATTTAGAGCGGTATGTGCACATACTTGTTAGATTATTTTTTGACGATAAGGAATCGAGTATAATTTTGTTTCTGAGATCCTCCTAACGTGTAAGGCTTACTTTAAGCTACAATAACACTAATAACTATCCAGTAGGTTTAATTAGTCGTGTCATTACGTCTCCACTTGAGCTGAACAATGTACGTTTCCAATAAATAGCGACAATATCTTTTAGGAACATTTAGGGAGTCACTCTCACACACCATTCACAATAAACTCGTATCGTCAGCTAGAAAATTATCTTTATATGTAATTTACGGAGACTGTTATGTGGAGGAAACAAAAGTAGGTGAATGTAAGAGCAGTAAACTTTAACGAACAATGTGTCCAGTCACCGAGATGTACATTTAATACTAAGATGCAGCGTCAGGGAAAACGGTAGCTAGCAGCCAAGAGGAAATGTGATATGTGTTCCATTCTTCTTCTTGATGTCTAATTCAATCCACACTACAGACGGTTTTGCAATGAAATGAGCTCTACAAGTAGAAAGAGAAGTCTGCAGAACAACATGAAGAGGAAGTAATTATTGCTGTCGTTCCAGAATCATTGACATGTACATTGTTATACATTTTAGTTTTAATTTATTTGTTTAATCTGATCAGGAAAATAGGGCAGAATAAGTTACACAAGGGAAATATGGAGCTCATGTTGACCAGTCATTAGTGGAAGAAATGCCAAGTGTGTCAATCTGTGTTTCATTAGTTACTGACTTGGGTCTGTCGACCATGGTGTAACGTCGGAATGTGTTACACTTGAACTACTTAGTTTCTCTCTTTACTGCCTATTAAATTGGGAATGACGTTTAATGCTGTATAAAACACTCTGCACTTTATTAACACATTTTAACGATATGTGAAATTTCCCTTTGTTGCTTTAGCAAGTGAGATGTAAACTCGGTACATCCAGCACGGATGCTGCTACTGGAAAAAAAAGTAAGCCGTACGTGTAACGGGTGTAATTTATCCTGTTTCAGAGAGCGAGCTGGAACTCTATTACTGAGAAACGTTGCTGGATGTTGTAAAAACGAGTAACGTGTTCCCGTTGTGGACTCTGAATGTAACACTTGCCTCAGAGTAGTAAAAAGTTCATTACTTGCACTGCCAGAGAAAGTCTACAGGGTCTTCACCGGTGTTCTTGTAAAGTTTCTTCTCCCAGACCACACATCTCTGTTGGAAAGCTATTTCCAGCAGGAATTTTAGCCCTTTTTCCTCCACCGCAGTTGAGTCTTGCAGCGAGCGTTAGAAATGTGAAATATTGCATTACACAAGGAAGGAAATTCTATAACGAGGCCGGCCGAAGTGGCCGTGCGGTTCTAGGTCTGCAGTCGGGAACCGCGAGACCGCTACGGTCGCAGGTTCAAATCCTGCCTCGGGCATGGATGTGTGTGATTTCCTTAGGTTAGTTAGGTTTAATTAGTTCTAAGTTCTAGGGGACTAATGACCTCAGAAGTTGAGTCCCATAGTGTTCAGAGCCATCTATAACGAGGTCATGAGGGCTGGATCATAACCTCAGACAGGGGTAGGACAGTCTGAATCCTTTTCAAAGGCATCATTCAGGAATCTAACCTGTGCTATTTAGGGTAAACACGGAAAACGAACATTTAAATGATCATATTGGAGCTTGCATTTCATTCCCCACAAATGTGAATCCATTGTGTCGAAGTACGTCTCTAGGTATGACGTGTCACAAAAAAGCCTTCTCTGGACTGCGGATTTTTGCGTGAAGTCAGCAAGAATCCAACGGATTATCAGTATGTAGCTTGTGCTCCTTCCACGCTTGCACACAGTAATGATATTTCGTTAACTAAATTGGCAGCCAGCGACTGTCACTGCAACTAAAGAGAAACATTTAACTTTAATTGAATTTAGCTGATATCTGGTGATCTGATATCACATTATTCGCTTCCGGATGATATGTGGTTATCGTAATAACAAAATGAATGTGTACACTTAATACTAGTTAGCTATGAATTTGATTGAGCAAACGCATGACATAAAATGCGTGATGTGGCTGATTCAGCGCCGCAGTGTATGAATTATATACATGAGAATAAGAAATCAGCTACGCTTCCAACATACGATTCGTTGAACTGTACCTCCATCATTACATGAATACGTTTAAAATCAACAAAATGTGTAAGATTGGTAAGCGTAAGATTTACTGGACAACCTGTGCGCCTGACAACAATCTGTTTAAACTGAAAAAATTTAACACAGATTCTCCGGAAAAATCTTTAAAAAAATATTATTGATCCTATGTCAGTGTTCAACCGAATAAATAAAATTTTCTTGTAGCTATAATTATACATATCACCTCAATATGCTATAGAGCGTCGTCAATGACCTAAAATGCATTCAAGTTTATACGCATCACGTTGCATATACAAGATTTCTCATTTAATCATCTCTGATTTACTTTTGTTGCTGAAACTGTTTATCTGATACCACGTAGATACCTAGTAGATAGTGTCGGAAATTCCATGAGGATTTTCGCGGAGGATGCTGTAGTAAACAGCATTAGAAAATTGCAGAGAAATGCAGGAAGATCTACAGCGGATAGGCACTTGGTGCAGGGAGTGGAAACTGACCCTTAACATAGAAAAATGTAAAGTATTGCGAATACATAGAAAGAAGGATCCTTTATTGTATGATTATATCATAGGGGAACAAATAGTGGTAGCAGTTACTTTTACTTCTGTAAAATATCTGGAAGTATGCGTAGAGAACGATTTGAAGTGGAATGATCATATAAAATTAATTGTTGGTAAGGTGGGTGCCAGGCTGAGATTCATTGGAAGAATCCTTAGAAAATGTAGTCCATCAACAAAGGGGGTGGCTTACAAAACACTCGTTCGACCTATACTTGAGTATTGCTCACATATGTGGGTTCCGTACGAGGTCGGGTTGAAAGGGGAGATAGAGAAGATCCAAAGAAGAGCGGCGAGTTTCGTCACAGGGTTATTTGGTAAGCGTGATAGCGTTATGGAGATGTTTAGCCAACTCAAGTGGCAGACTCTGCAAGAGTGGAGCTCTGCATCGCGGTGTAGCTTGCTGTCCAGATTTCGAGTGGGTGCATTTCTGGATGAGGTATCGAATTTATTGCTTCCCCCTACTTATACCTCCAGAGGAGATCACGAAAGTAAAATTAGAGAGATTCCAGGGCGTACGGAGGCTTTCTGGCAGTCGTTCTTCCCGCGAAAGATACGCGACTGGAACATCAAAGGGAGATAATGAGAGTGGCACATAAAGTGCCCTGCGCCACACACCGTTGGGTGGCTTGCGGAGTATAAATGTAGATTTAGATGTAGTGTCATACGTTAGGCCCACCTGCGGTTTTTTTTCACTTTCTATTCAAAACTTACTTGTCTGTAGAAAAGAAGCCATTGGAAAGGATTCCGTAAACAATCTTACACGGCCCGCTTAAATTAACGTAACCACCACCTTTGTTGGAGGTCAACGTGTAACACCCATTTACAAATGACAGGTGACGGCATCAGCAAGGAAGAGTACATCAGACCAGTCGCGGGGCCGCAGAAAAACCACGGAGCCTTTGCTGTATGTGGAAACGCAGCGATTTCTTTGACGTCCGAACGGGCATGATAACTGGCTTCCTGGCCAAGGTAAAAGCATTCCCGAAACAGCTAAGTTCGCAAACTATTCGCGTAGCGTCGTGAGTAATGTATTCTGGTATGGTAAAATGGAGCTATCCAAAACCGGCACCGAAGCAAATGTGTTGCACCACGGACCACAGCTGACAGGGGCGAACGATGGCTGCGGGTTGTACACGGACGAGCGGAAGTGCAACTGTTGAGCAATTGATCGCTCTGATGTACCAATGGGTGACAACAGTATCTCCTCAACGATCTTTCAGCGAACGTCGCATCGTGTGGGCCTGGTTTATACACCCATTCTGACTGCCGTTCATCGACGACGATGTCTCCACTTTGCACGCCTGTGCTGCACCTGGACGTCTACTGAGGGGTGACACACTCCTGCTCATAAATTAAGGGTAATGCCGATACATGGTGAAACAACGCTCTGGTTGGCGGTTTGCGGGTTTGAATCACCTCGGGGTATGACCACGCGGTGCATTTCACCTGTGGCCGTCGCACGGTGGCGCTGGCAGCAGACCACATACGCAGAGGTTTGTTGGTACATGTCAGAGAAAGGTGCAGCGAGTAAGACTGCAGTTGTTTTCAGACGTGCTAATGGTTACTGTGTGTGGAAAATGGCTCAAAGAATACATATTGACGTTATGAGGCGTAGAATACTAGGGCGACTGGAGGCTAGTCAAACGTAGCAGGTCGTGGCACGGGCCCTCCGTGAGATCTCAAGATATGCCAACGATTCCAGCAGACAGGAAACGTGTCGAGGCGCTACAGTACGGGACGTCTACAGTGTACAACACCACAAGAAGACCGATATCTCACCATCAGTACCTGCAGACGGCCACGTAGTACTGCAGGTAGCCTTGCTCGGGACGTTAACGCAGCCTCTAGAACAGCTGTCTCCAGACACAGAGACCTGCAAGGTGCATTCCACTGAGCCCTGGTGACAGAAGAGCCCGCAGAGCCGGGTTCTGTTCATGGGCAAGTCCAGGTATAGTCTGAACAGTGATTCTCGCCGGATTCTCATCTGGCGTGAACCGGAACCAGATACCAACCCCTTAATATCCTTGAAAGTTACCTTTATGAAGGTCGTGGTTTGATGGTGTGGGGTTGGATTATGATCGGTGCACGTACAACCTTGCATGTTTTTTGACAGAGGAACTGTAACAGGTGTATCGGGACGTCATTTTGCACCAGTATGTCCGCCTTTTCAGGGTTGCAGTGGGTCCCCACCTTCCTGCTGACGGATGATAACGCATGGCCCCACCGAGCTGCCATCGTTGAGGAGTACCTTGAAACAGAAGATATCAGGCGAATTTAGTGGCCTGCCTGTTCTACAGACCTAAAATCCATCGAGCACATCTGGGATGCTCTCAGTCGACGTATCGCTGCATATCTTCAAACCTCTAGGACCTTCAGGAACTCCGACAGGCACCGGTGCAAGAATGGGAGCCTATACTCCAGCAGCTGCTCGACTACCTGATCCAGAGTATGCCAAACCCGTTGTGCGGCCTGTGTACGTGCGCATGGTGATCATATCCCATATTGATGGCGGGGTACAGGAGCAGGAAACAGTGGCGTTTTGTAGCTCATGTGTTTGAGGATGGTTTTCTCAACTTACCACCAATTCTGTGGACTTGCACATCTGTGTCGCGTGTGTTCCCTATATGCCTATGCTATTAGCGAGAGTTTTGTGTAGTGCCACGTTGTGTCGTCAATTATCCTTAATTTATGAGCATGAGTTTAGTTGGATTTTTGAGATGAGTAATGGCTGTTGTAGTGTACGTCGTGAAACTTCTGAAAGCGAACACCCCACAACCACCATAGGAGGTACAATTGATCAACCCTTAGTATACATTGTGCTTGGGTGCCATTTTACAACTACATGCAGTTTGTTTCTCCTCGGCACGATGGCGTCTACCAGCAGGACAATGTTCCGTGTCACACAGCTATCCGTGTACGTGCTTGGTTCGAAGAGCACCACGATGAGTTTATCGTACTGCTCTGGCCGCCGACATTTCCGGATTTAAACCCAATCGAGAATCTGTGGGAGCACGTCGATCAGGCTGTTGGTGCCAAGAAACCTGGTACAACTGTCCGCGGCATGGTTTCATATCTGTCGGTATATTCGAGAACCTCATCGACTCTGTTCTTGAACGTTTCGCAGGGGTCCGCGCTGCAAAAGGTAGTTAGGCTGATGATGGGTGGTCACATTAATGTGAATGGACAGTCTAGTTTATTTTCATCTGACTGTAAAGGAAGCCGGCCGTTGTGGCCGAGCGGTTGTAGGCGTTTCAGTCTGGAACCGCGCGACCGCTACGGTCGCAGATTGGAATCCTGCCTCGGGCATAGATGTGTATGATGTCCTTAGGTTGGTTAGGTTTAACTAGTTCTAAGTTCTAGGGGACTGATGACCTCAGATGGTAAGTCCTATAGTGCTCAGAGCCATTTGAAGCAATTGAAATGTAAAGGAAGTCACATTTGTTACTTTTGTTACTGCATGTTTTGTTTCTCGGTGAGAAGTTCACGTAAAGCAGACTGTGCAACAATGCCTGAAAGCTTCAAAAAAATGGTAAAAATCTAGAAAATCTAGTAGTATACCTTCGTTGGATGCCTCGTGAACCATCTAGTGCAGGAGATAAAGTTCATGAACTGTCTACAGCACAACTGGAAAAGAAATATTATTCGCTAGAAGTACCTTCATAGATTTCTTTGAAAATACAGACTGCAGGAATAGAACCAGTTGACGACTATGCGTACCCGTTCACATGCACATATCTCAACACTGCAAAAGTTTCATAGTTACAAATAGCAAATGTTATATTTCAGTTGATACAAATAAATTACGTACTACCAGTTCCACATTTTCCCCGGAATGAGTAACAGAATTTCCTACGTCTAACTCTTCGTAATGTGAGTTGCGTGTGGAACCAAACCCATTCTCAATAATGAAATGATCTGCTAGTGTAGCTGCAGATCATTACTCAACACCGTTTCTGTTCTGATTCCATGTCATAATCCCGGTCATCTTCCTCGAACGGTGTCATCAGCGCTTCGAATTTTCTCGTAGGTGCGTTGTCCTTACGATCTCCCTGCCTACACAGCGTTTGATATTAACATGAAACAATACACTCTTCCAAGGAGAGCTTTTCACGGTTATTGAGCAACTCAGGCGGATATAATTGAATACAAATTTATTGAAATGCAATTGTTTCATGCTGACAGTTCGATGCAGGCATTTTGATTTATAGAAGAGGTCGTGCCCCACAGTCTGACATTAGAGTTTATCCTGTGAACAGCAGATTACCAGCTAGGAGCATTCACACTGGTTATTACCGCCGAAGATTCCCACGTGAGACATGAATTATTGTCCGCCGATTTCCGTCAGCAGACGTCACTCGCATGGGAGGGCTAGAAACAAGTTTAGACTTTGCGTGGGATGTAATTGGCAGGCAAACGAGTGCTCAGCTTTACTGTCCTCAAGTCATTTCGCGGCCGCTTCTGTGATGCCCATGTTCAATGTTCCCGTTCATGCGGCCAGCCTTTACTTTAATTCTCTGCTTTCTAGGTGAGATCCTCTCCATGTTCTACGTTAAATTAAGAAATTTTTTGAACATTATTTGATTTATGACTTGCAGAGTTTATCTCAACTAGATGCCTAATTCTTTCTGAGATATCTACTATACAGCTTTGTCCATGGTGCATTGGCTACAGTTAACTATCAGTTAGGAACCCTGCAGCTACTATGATCAGTTATGCTCGGAAAAATTATCAGTTAGCAGTTTCTAGCTAAAATAATAATACTGTGTAGAATAATGTGCAAATGATAGTACAGTTTTTTTAAATCACTCGAAACAGTAAATCATCTGTGTGTATCTTCGCATGTCCGAAGCATATATTCTTAACAATTCTACTTTATTAAATCAAACTGATTGTATTACAAATTCACAAACAGTTTTTAGTTACATATTCTGTGGCAGTTTGGCGCAGTGTACAGTGTCAAACCTTGCGCCATAATAACATCGACAGAAGTTACTTTCTTTAGATTTGAAATACAAATGGCCTTAAAATCTTTTGTTGGTGGATCCCACGTGAAACAAGTGGAAAACTAGGACATTTTCAAAGCTAGACAGTTTTTCATGTGAATTGCTACATGTGTCGATCTGGTTCACTTAGCGCATATTTTACGATCCATTTTTACGTCCCCTTCACTAATTAGAGGTGACTTCATGACATGTTGGTCTTCTTTGATTCACTGCATTTCTTAAAAAAAATGGTTCAAATGGATCTGAGCACTATGGGACTCAACGTCTTAGGTCATAAGTCCCCTAGAACTTAGAACTACTTAAACCTAACTAACCTAAGGACATCACACACACCCATGCCCAAGGCAGGATTCGAACCTGCGACCGTAGCGGTCGTGCGGTTCTTTAAAGATTCGTCACATGCTTTAATATTTAATTCTTTCAGACGGCCCAGTCTGCTCATTCTGTCTCTCATTCGAATGGGTAAGTTTTGGCCGCTCCCCTCAGTTGTTTCTCGTGCTGCGTGAGCTATCTCTCAGCATCCTGCCTAATAAAAGATGTTGGGTTTTCATCAAATTAAACATCGTTTGAGAATCTCCTGGAAGTGTACCTCTGAATATCTTGTCGTGCCTAAAACGCGGTGTACTACGGAAATTAAAAAAAAAAAAACTTCAAATTCGTGCAAAGACAGCAGTACATTCTAGATTAGGAAACTTCTCTTAACATTACTGTTGGGCTTCGTGTATTCGTCAAGAGAATAGTTGTCAGATTTGCACTGTAGGCTGATATCAACTTTCAGGATACGTATTTCCCGAAAACAGAACACTGTTGTGCGACGCGTTTAACGGAGTGAGATCTGTTTGGCTGGTAACTTCTTTTATTTCTAGGGTTGATGCGGTAAACTTTGTATTATTTGCCTAAGCAACTGGTAACAGTATGTTACCTCAGTCGTTGTTAAAATGTTTCACTTTGTGTGACTTGTCAGAAGAACTACAGCGAGGTAGCTTCACCATGCTTCTATTGTGGTCTTGAGTCCGTAGACTGATTTGATCCAGCTCTTCATCCTAGTCTACCACGTGCGAATCTCCCCTTATCAAGATAAATGCCTCAACTTGCACCTAGTAGAGTCTCGCGCGTGTGTGAGAGGATCCATGCGCAAAGTATACAACATCTACCACCGTCTTATCTTAGGAAGAGATGTGGCTGAGAAACCAGGAAAATTCTGGTCGTATGTAAACTAGGTAAGCGGGTCTAAGGCTTCCATTCAGCCACTCGTTGACCTATGTGGTGTGGCAGGACAGGTACCGAAGCTTAAAATTTCGCGTTTAAGAAATCGCTCACACAGGGGAACCGTATAAACAAACGTTCATTTGACCACTGGACAGAATTTCGTGTGGATAATATAGTAATAGGCATCCCTGTGTGGGGCGGCGAAGAAGTTGTCGAATGAGTTGTTTGAATGTTCATTTCACGTAACAGACTATTGCCGATGCAACATATGTGGGACGGCGAAGAAGTCGTTGTTTAATGTTGAATGAAAGTTGAACATTGCCACCTTAAATCACGCGAGCCTGGCAACTAATTTGGTGGCCAGTCAGAAAGCGAAGGGAAACTTACTGACCTTAGTTCCCAGTCTGCACGGCCACATTCCTGTACAGCCCAGCTAAACGAAAAATATCCATAGTTCTTCACGGGATTAGGGCTGCTTCAATAAAATTTAAAGTTCCAAACAAGATTTTATTATCTTAAAGGCTCACACAAATTACTCGAAACTTCTGAAAATGCTAAAGACATTAAATATTGTTAATTCAGCCAATCGTTTAATAGTTCAGAGGCGACTTCTACAGCAAGTTCCTCCCGAATAGTTCATTACTCTAACTAACGGTGCTCTATTAATAGTTCGCAATAATGTTAAAAAAAAGATTAATGCTCGCCTTAAAAGTGGAGTTAGTCACCACTTGCCACGCGGAATTATACTTCACACGGACGGCACAATAACAGTTTGTTACCGAAGTCTAAACGATCCAGGACGGTGTACAGTCCTCGCGATTTTCAATGTCCGTTTACATTGCTAAGTACGCGCATGTCACAGCCCGCTATGACGTCACCCGAGGCGAGGCGCGATCGGACGTTAAGCTCGCGTGGACTAGGCGTTGGTCTAATGCGGAGTGAGCTTACTACTGCCTCTGCCGCTCTTTTTATATAGCTCCGGCGCGTACCGCCAAGAGAGCATCTGTTCTTTCCGTTCCTATGCAGACGCCTGCAGCCTCCAAATGATCGCTATCTCAGGCACATAATCTTAAATATCACATTTAATAATAGCTTTACAAACTTCTCAATTTTTGTATACATACATCTGAGCAGTACAGAAGCACGTAGAAAATCTCAGCCCGCTAAAATTAAAACTTTACTCTCTAGAATTTTTACAATGGAACTAACGGTAGATTGTTACCTCTGAACCATAGCTTTATCAAGACTTGTATCAGCTGTTAATTATGCTACAAGACTAAAACTTGGTGTAGCTTTGTTAATTGTCCTATCTGATCATTTGTCTTAAAGAATTTGTTTTATCATTAAAATTTAAAGTACTTAATCTATAATGCTTATGTACATTTTACTCACAAAAGTAGTTTTTACTAAATTACTAAAAAACTAGAAGAGGTAACTGATTGTGGTATTTCCATTATTATTATTAGGGTGAACTGAAGCATCCTACCAATTTTCAATATTGTAGCTCTATTATTTCGCGCCTCTGATTTTTCCGAAAAACGCGGATTCTGGAGTCAATTTTAGTTTTATGGTTTTGGAAACCAGCACCACTCATTAATGACTTCTTACTGCACCTTCTCACCAAATTTTGGCTTCCTAGCGTCATTATTTAGCACCTCCTATTTTTCTTTCAAAACGTGAATTTTACGTAAACTACTAATTTTATAACATTAAGATTTGTTACCTGAAACATTATTACATAGAACTATACTTTAACAAAGTTTTACACACAAATCTTAATTTTTACTTTTATGTTAAATGTGGTGCAATACTATATGCAGGCGCGTTACGATGACGTGACGCTACTAGCAGTGAACTAGGGTAAGTCCCGTGCACTCGCTCGCCTCTGTATCTTATACATGATACAGCGCTTGCTTTGCTTCATCACCCCCTTTTTAATTTTCGTGAAAATCTATTTTTGAACAAAATTAAATTTCTAAAAGAACAAACAAGCGATGGATTACTTTAGTATACCTCTTTCAACTTAAGTTGCTTCTTCTTAGGAAATTCCTTATTACTACATACACAAAATAACCATACTCATATACACATAGAAAACCTAGTACAGAAGACATTCACAAATTATTTACATACATTTACATGGAAATATAAATTTTTCAATGGTTACAAAATAGTTATTTTTTTTTCTTTAAAATCAGTCTCTTCCTGAAAAAGAAAATACACACGACTTTTATCACTGCAACGCACTCACATTTTTCTTTTACTATAATACTCGGCACTGTGGTGGGTGTCCTATTGTAACACTCATTTAATTTCACTGATTGACAAAATTGTGGGAGGAAATTGTATTCACTGTGGTTTGCGTCTCTACTTCCAATCTCCCTACCGCTTGTTGTCAGTCATTCATGCAGCCTGCATGTCCCTGAGAAACAGACAATACAGTCTAAGTTTCTGTTTTCAACTTATATCTAAGGTAGGACAAAGTACATTTTATAGTTTATATTCTGGCACTATTTTACTAATTGTGAAGTTGTCAGAAAGACATTTAGCACTAAGTCGTATCTGATACAATAGCTCCTACTTTCTTCTTTCATAAATAATCTTTTAGGTTCCTAAATAGTGAAAATTCTTTTAGCAAATTAATATATTAAGATCTTGCTTCAACTTAGAAAATTGAGTAACCTTTTAGTTTTAATGTACTCTGGCTTAATTATCGTATGGATTAGTTCATCAAAGAAGTCATTTGCTGACCAGCACTTTGCTTTATTGTATGAATTACTAAAGAAATTAGTTATTTTCAGTATACCGATTCCAAATTTCTGCATTTTTCAATATTTGTGTGTTTCTGTTGTCTGTTTAACTATTTATTTGCCTCAAGCAAGATTTAGCGTTTTTCACCATTTCACGAGACGTGAGGGAATTATTCTTTAATCCTACATCATTTACTTCAATTTACTTACTTCACTTCTTCACCTTATTCATTTTCTCCCTTTTCTTCCAGATTCAAAATACTTCATTTCTCCATTTCTTTCTCCCTTTTCCTTTTGTCAGCCTATTGACGTCCTGTTTCTATATATTTGGTGCGATCCTCACACCACTTCCACACATCTCCATTTATTTAATTCTAAAACGCCATTGCTTGCCTCTATGAGCATTACCTTCTTACGCTGTTTTCCTTCAGACAACCTTATTTCTAGCAACATACTACCTTCTGCATAATCTCATGGATTATTCATATTCATACCGTACTTCGTATACTGCAAAGTGTCTCTCTTAGTTGTAGTTTCTAACCCTTTACAATTACATGAAATATTTTAATTTATTTATTTTAGCCATGTTTGCCTCTTATTGGTACTCAGACTTTTGTTTTGCCATTCACTAGGTAGATCATTACTAAGAATACTTAAAACCTAATAGCATATATACAACATGAAGACATATGTGATTCTTACCTGTTATGATAGACCAGAAGAAGGGAATGAAACTTGAAAAGGAAATAAAGTTTCACCCAGCTGGGACTGCACGGTACGCCAAACCGTGTATCCGCCAAAGAGTGGCAGACTCCCTACAGTAATTAATTACTGTTAATTTTAAACAAGTATCCTTTATTCTTTATTACTCTAATAGGCAGTTCCCAAGTTTCATTACTACCGCCTATATGACTTCCTATAAAAGACTCTCTTATCACTTTAGAGTCAGGTAAAGTTAAAATTAAGTTGTTCTGATCAAAATTGATCTTTCCCTGGTACTTTGATAAGAAATCAGTACCAAACATATCAACACTTAAGCCTAGCACAATCAAACAAGGATGATCTATTACTACGTCATTTATACCAATGGGTATCAAAGCTTCGTGTTGAACTGGTCTAGAGACTTTTCCAGTAGCACCTATAATCTTTAAGCCACTTACTTTCATAACTGTTAACTTCTCTTTATTGGGTATGGTGTCAAAAAATGTTTGTGATAAAGCACTTGCTTCACTGCCACTGTCAAGCAGACAACGCACAGTGACTCCTGATATGTTTACTTTGATAACAGGGTGAGTTATTTTACATTGAACAGGTTGCTCACACACCTCGTCTAATAAATCTCGTTCTATGTTCTTCCAGCTAAAGTAATTCTGATCAGTTGCAATTACATTTACATTTACATCCTGGGGCTCATCATGCTCTATAATCCTAGCTGCTTTCTCTAATCTGTCCACTAACTTTAAATCGAAGCATCTGACGACTTTTTCTACTTTTGTTTGCTGCACATCAGCCAAACTATCCTCTACCTCTGAGCAACTGCGTCCCTGCGCAATATTGCTGTTCATAAGAATGTCGTCACCTTCAACCATTTGTGGCACGTTTACACAGCTACTAGATTCTTTCACCTCGTTACTATTTCTACCCCCTTCATTCATCATTTCCTCCTCTCTAAAGTTTTGCAGTACTGATTCTACTTCTGCTACTTCTACTTCAGCTTTTAGATTGCCATTTTCATCGAAGATGTAAGCTTTTACTTCATCATTATTCCCATCAGACTCAAACCCATTATCTATTTCTTCCCCATTATCTACCTTGAGTTCCTGTTCTTCCTTGACCCATTTTTCTAGTGTATCCAAAATACTATCCACTATTTTGTGAGAGTGGCTTAACACATCACTGGTATTATCTGTATTTATTTCGTCATCCATGTTGTCTGTCTGTGTATGTTGGCTGATTGTCTGTGTTTCCGTTACTGGCTGTGTTACTGTTACCGCCTGGTGAGCGCCAGTTTCCTCATAGACGGGATTTAGTTTCCCACACGCGGCCTGTTGTGTTCATCTGTGACACCACTAGATATAGTAGCATCATGACTCCCTTCTTGTCTTAATGGCATAGTATTTACTTCTCCACTTTCGTCATAGTAGTTGTTACGAAAGCGTGGTGAGTATCTACCCCCTCTTCCTCTGCCACGGCTTTGGTTTCGATAGTTTGTTTTGGTGTGCCTAACTTCCATATTTCTAACGTTCACGTTTCCATTATTTTGTACGTGATTGTTAGAAGATTTGTTATTCTGCTGCACCTGCTCCTCAGCAGCAGCTACTCTTTCCACTCTTTCCAGATATTCAATAAATTTGTCTATATTATCTCTAGGGGCGGAAATGATCCTCTTCTGCCAGTACCACGGCAGCTTACCTTCTAAACCCATAATGATCATATCTGGCTTCATCTTTTCTGTCAAATGTGACAGTCTTGAAACCCACTTCCTAGCGAAATCCTTTACTGATTCACGCCCTGGGAAAAACTTCTTACCACTCCAGAATTCCCTTAACACATCATTTTGTTTGTTATGTGACCAGTATTCGTTGAGAAATGCAGACTTAAATTCAGATAAAGTTTTACATTTGATCATTACATCCGCTGACCATCGCAAAGCATCACCTGACAAATGACTTCTTATAAATGAAATTTTTTCTCTTTCTGACCAAGTGTTGGGGAGAACATCCTCAAAGTCATTCCAAAATTCAAGAGGGTGAATGTACTTATCAGGATCAAAGCGCAAAAACTGTCGACACCCTATAAAAGCAGCGTCAACTGAAGTCACATGCTGTACAGTAGAATGACTAGAATTAACAGAGGTTACTCTATTTTCTAGGTTAGCAATGTTAGTATTTAATTCCTCTACTTGTGACTCTACTGCTTCTATCCTGGCAGAACATCTTTGTTCCACTGCACCACGAATTTCGGTACAGGTTTCTTTTACTTTCTCAATGTTTTTCTGACAAGTATCTACTTTAATTTGTACCTCTTTAACTTTGTCAGAGCAAAGTTTGAACTCGTTGCTCAATCTTTCGGACAACCTCTCTTCCAAAAGTTCATCTGCCTCTTGATAATTTTTTTGAATTTGATCTATTTCACATTTGAAAGTACTATGCATTTTAGTTAACTGTTGCCCTACTTTTACTTGAATGTCATGATGAATAGCATCTATCTTATAATTCAAACTATTCCATTTTGATTGCAGTTCTTCTTTTAGTTCTTTATTACTATCCTCAATTTTAGCCTCAATTTTATTTTGGTTTGATTCGAGTTTGGCAAACAGTATTTGCATCCAATCCGGAGCTTCTACCTTGATACTTTGTATCTCTTGACTTGACTGAGCTGGAGATATATTGAGCTCAGTTTCACTACCTGACAAAGTTAGCAACTCTACTGGCTCCCTTTTGACTTCTATTTCACTTATTGATTGCATCCCTGCACTCTCATTTAAATTAAAGTCATAATTTACTGGTGACAAATTACGTTCTAGTTCAATTTTTGAGGGATTAATGGAACCATCCTCATTAAACTCAATTCCTGATCCTGAGGATTCTTGGTCAGAGACCGGTTCCCTTCTGAAATGTACACTACTTTCCATATCCTTTAGTTTGTTAGCAGCAGTTAATAAATATTTTAAAAGTCTTTGACTTAACTTAAATGCTTGATTTCGACGAATGATGTCGTCGCGGTGTACCAGCAATCGTGATGCGACGCGTCGCGACGTATTGAAGGCAGCAGCAGCAGCTGTAGCGTCGAGTACCGCCACAGGAATCGCCTACTGCAATAGCTCCAGGGGGGGGCAGCAAGGCACCGTTGACCGCTCGGCGCAGCCGGCAGCTGTCTCGCAGATCAGCGCAGCTCCGCGATGACGCACCGTCTTCCTTTAGTCTCAGCGCCGTCGGCAGCCGCGATCCAGCATCGTCGCCTTCCTCACCATCGTCACTAACCAACGTACAGCGGTAGACACTTATTGTTTATATACTACACCCGCCTTTACTGGTAACACTGTTCCCACACTAGTTCAATTCAGTGTCCTGTTATTGCCTACCGAGTTCGTTAATTTATACCAATCGCTTTCACACATCGAGCACTTTTATTTGCTTTTAATTCAGTTTTCCCGGCCGATAAGCACCATATGTGGGGCGGCGAAGAAGTTGTCGAATGAGTTGTTTGAATGTTCATTTCACGTAACAGACTATTGCCGATGCAACATATGTGGGACGGCGAAGAAGTCGTTGTTTAATGTTGAATGAAAGTTGAACATTGCCACCTTAAATCACGCGAGCCTGGCAACTAATTTGGTGGCCAGTCAGAAAGCGAAGGGAAACTTACTGACCTTAGTTCCCAGTCTGCACGGCCACATTCCTGTACAGCCCAGCTAAACGAATAATATCCATAGTTCTTCACGGGATTAGGGCTGCTTCAATAAAATTTAAAGTTCCAAACAAGATTTTATTATCTTAAAGGCTCACACAAATTACTCGAAACTTCTGAAAATGCTAAAGACATTAAATATTGTTAATTCAGCCAATCGCTTAATAGTTCAGAGGCGACTTCTACAGCAAGTTCCTCCCGAATAGTTCATTACTCTAACTAACGGTGCTCTATTAATAGTTCGCAATAATGTTAAAAAAAAGATTAATGCTCGCCTTAAAAGTGGAGTTAGTCACCACTTGCCACGCGGAATTATACTTCACACGGACGGCACAATAACAGTTTGTTACCGAAGTCTAAACGATCCAGGACGGTGTACAGTCCTCGCGATTTTCAATGTCCGTTTACATTGCTAAGTACGCGCATGTCACAGCCCGCTATGACGTCACCCGAGGCGAGGCGCGATCGGACGTTAAGCTCGCGTGGACTAGGCGTTGGTCTAATGCGGAGTGAGCTTACTACTGCCTCTGCCGCTCTTTTTATATAGCTCCGGCGCGTACCGCCAAGAGAGCATCTGTTCTTTCCGTTCCTATGCAGACGCCTGCAGCCTCCAAATGATCGCTATCTCAGGCACATAATCTTAAATATCACATTTAATAATAGCTTTACAAACTTCTCAATTTTTGTATACATACATCTGAGCAGTACAGAAGCACGTAGAAAATCTCAGCCCGCTAAAATTAAAACTTTACTCTCTAGAATTTTTACAATGGAACTAACGGTAGATTGTTACCTCTGAACCATAGCTTTATCAAGACTTGTATCAGCTGTTAATTATGCTACAAGACTAAAACTTGGTGTAGCTTTGTTAATTGTCCTATCTGATCATTTGTCTTAAAGAATCTGTTTTATCATTAAAATTTAAAGTACTTAATCTATAATGCTTATGTACATTTTACTCACAAAAGTAGTTTTTACTAAATTACTAAAAAACTAGAAGAGGTAACTGATTGTGGTATTTCCATTATTATTATTAGGGTGAACTGAAGCATCCTACCAATTTTCAATATTGTAGCTCTATTATTTCGCGCCTCTGATTTTTCCGAAAAACGCGGATTCTGGAGTCAATTTTAGTTTTATGGTTTTGGAAACCAGCACCACTCATTAATGACTTCTTACTGCACCTTCTCACCAAATTTTGGCTTCCTAGCGTCATTATTTAGCACCTCCTATTTTTCTTTCAAAACGTGAATTTTACGTAAACTACTAATTTTATAACATTAAGATTTGTTACCTGAAACATTATTACATAGAACTATACTTTAACAAAGTTTTACACACAAATCTTAATTTTTACTTTTATGTTAAATGTGGTGCAATACTATATGCAGGCGCGTTACGATGACGTGACGCTACTAGCAGTGAACTAGGGTAAGTCCCGTGCACTCGCTCGCCTCTGTATCTTATACATGATACAGCGCTTGCTTTGCTTCACCTGGAGTAAGGAAACAACTCAAAGAGTAGAAAACAAATATTTCGCTAGGTCCGGATGGAATGCCAGTACCATTATACAAAAGGTACCCTACTGCATTTGCCCCTTATTTATGTTGCGACTTTTTACGAATATTTCGCGCGATGTCCAAGAGACTGGAAGAAGCGCACTTGAATCCTGCATATTCGAAAGGAACGGACCCGCATACTTACAGACTCAAATCCTTAACGTCGGTTTGCTGAGTACGAATATCATAAATTTCCTTCAAACCGAAAAGCTTCTGTTTTCGAATGAGCACAGTTTTAGAAAGCATCGCTCGTGTGAATCTCAGCTGTCTCTTTTCTCACATGATATACTGCGAACTATGGACGAAGGGCAACAGGCTGATTCACTATTTATAGATTTCGGAAAATATATGACACGAAAGTACGAACATATGGAGCAGGTTCCCAGATATGTGAGTGGATCATTCTTTACTAACGTTGTCTTCGACGGCGAGTGTTCATCAGAGACAAGGGCGTCATTAGGAGTGCCCCGGGGAGGTGTGATAGGGCCCTTGTTATTTACTATGTATGTAAATGATCTGGCGGATAGGTTGAGCAGCAGTCTACTGTTGTTTGCAGATGAAGCTGTGGTGTACAGGAATGCGTCGAAGTTCAGTGACTGTACGATGACTCAAAATGTATGTCCATCTTTACACAGAATGTTTGTGGGACCTCGGTTGTTCAGTATAGAATATCAAATCAGTTGCCTATATTCCCAATTGTATTTTTTTTTTGTTCTGTGTTAGAATCTGCAGGTAATGATAAAAGGGATCGTGTTGTTAAAAAGAAGTGTACCGGTGACTGTGCTTGCTCCTATTTCGTTTGTGTAAGGAGTGGGATTCTTCCTACATATCAGTGAGGCGATCTGAAGTGGCGTAGTGTAAGGCCGGGAAATATGGACGTTTGAAGGAGTCTTTGATTTGACATTTTAAATTTCCAGTAGATGTGATGAATGACATCCATCTCTAAATGTAAAAAATATAAGTTAATGGTGATGAACAGGAAAAACAAACTCGTAACGTTCGGATACACCATTAGTAGTGTTCTGCTTGACATAGACACGTCGTTTAATTATCTGGGTATAATGTTGAAATGAAAGGAGCATATGAAGACTGTGGAAGGGAAGACGAATTTTCGACTCTCGTTTATTGAGAAAGTGTGGATCATGGGTACAGGAGAGCGCATATAGGACGTTAGTACGACCTAGCCTTCCGTACTGCTCGAGTATATAGTATCCACACCAGACTAGATTAAAGGAAGATAACGAAGCAATTGAGAGGCGGGCTGCTACATTTATTACAGTTAGGTTTTAACAACACGATACCACTGTGGATATTATTCTGGAATTGAAATGGGGACGTCTAGAGGGAAGTCAACGTTCTTTTCCAGGAATAATGTTGAGAAAATTTATGAACCAGGATCTGCAACAAACTGCAGAACGATTCTGCTGTCACCAGTATAAATTTCACGTACGGATCAGGAAGTTAAGACACGAGAAATTAGGGCTCATGCGGAACCATATAGGCAGTCGTTTTCCACTCACGCTGTATCCGAATGGAGCGGGAAAGGAACTGACAAGTAGTGGTACAGGGTACCCTCCGCCAATCACCGTACCTTACGGTGACTTGCAGTGTATTTAGGTGTAGACATTTTAACCTTATCACTGTATTCACCCCTTAGTCTCCATCTACAGTTTTATCTCCCTCCCTTCCAAACCACACTTCTCTCCATTATCAAACTGACGAATTCTTGATATCTCATGACGCTTTCTATCAATCTGTTCCTTGTCCTAAACAAATTGTCCCTAAAATTTAATTTTTCCCTCATTCCATTCAGTAGCTCCTCATTTATTATCCGATCTGCCCAACTAATCTCCAAGTTTCTTCTGCAGCGTCACACCACAGACTTCTATTTCTTCTTTTCTGAACTACGTTTCATGTCCCAAAAAAGCAACACTCCAGAAAAATACACCAAAAAAGGCATCTTAATATCTAAATTTCATCAGATGCTAATAGATTCCTCTCTTTTCGACATGCTTTTCTTGCTATTGTCAGCCTGTGTTTTATACCCTTTCCATTCGGCCATCATCAGCTTTTTTTTTCCACTGTTCACTCTCTGCCCTGAGGGAGCAGAGCGGGCTGTTTGAGGGTTTGCAATTTTCCCCTTCAGCCATAGGGTTTAATAATTTTATTTTTATTACAGTTGTCTTGCTATACAGTGCAAGTTTCCTTTGGTTCTTTAACGATTTACAATTCACATTTTTACTAATTTACAGTGCGATTTGTTCTTTAACAATTTACAGTTCATATTCTTAACTAATTTGCAATAGAAATCATTTTTTAATTTTTGAATAGTTTTAATACCGACAAAAGAAAGTAGTAGAAACAAAACACACGAAAGCAGAAAAAAAACCACGATAATAAGAGGAATTTATACTTTAAGTATAATGCTTGGAAGGATGGTGTCCACTTATAGTGATATTTTTCCTTCTTGTTTGTTACATGTAGTTGTATATAACATTTTGTGTTTACAATCAGTTTTTTATGCTTTTTCTGTTTGTGTTGATTAGAGTGAGAGTGAGGGAGGGAGGGGGGGGGGGGGGTGAGAGTGGAGAGGTATGGAGATTTTGTTTGGTATGCGTTTGGCGGTTCCTTTAATGAGCCATGTTCTTGTGTGTATGATAGTGTGGTGTGTTTGTGTGAGTGGTTGTAGGTGTGGGTGTGTTTGTGTTTCATTCGTGTGTTCTTTCATCTATTTGCAGGAGGATGGTGGTGTTTGTTGTGACTGGTGTCAGGATGGGAGCGAGATCGGGGTGCATTTCTGCTGCGTAGTGTGCGATTATGTGGCAGGGTGTTATGTATATGAATTTCGGCTTCCTGTCTACTCTGTGGTTTACTATGATAATGCCTTTCATGTCTGGTCTTTTGTTTAGGATGTGGTTACCGTATCTGACTCTCAACTTGGCTAGTCTGGTTTGTAATGGCTCCACTGTGGTGGTTTCTTATAATTCGATACTGGGTGTTATATAAGGCAGACTGACAACACTGCGTAGGAGTTCTGTGCTGAACAGTCTTTTCATAGCTGGTGCTAGCATGCCTCCCAGGGGACTTGCTGCATATTCTAAAACTGGGAGAATAATGAGGGTTTTGTATGTGTGCAGTGCGGTTTGTGTGCTGCAGCCGTGGAAGCGTCCTTGTACCTGCCGTAATAGGTTTGTCTGGTTTTGTTGAGGAGGTGCGTCAGATGGGTCTTCCAGTGAGATGTTTGTCTTACGTTTCCGCCCAAACAGCGAAGCTCACGCACTAACTTTAGCGCCTCATTACCCAGACTAATTCGTTTATCCTTGCTTTGCTTTTTTTGATGGTTCAAATGGTTCAAATGGCTCTGAGCACTATGGGACTCAACTGCTGTGGTCATTAGTCCCCTAGAACTTAGAACTACTTAAACCTAACTAACCTAAGGACATCACACACATTCATGCCCGACGCAGGATTCGAACCTGCGACCGTAGCAGTCGCACGGTTCCGGACTGCGCGCCTAGAACCGCGAGACCACCGCGGTCGGCTTGTTGATGGTTCAAATGGCTCTGACCACTAGGGACTCAACTGCTGTGGTCATTAGTCCCCTAGAACTTGGAACTACTTATACCTAACAAACCTAAGGACATCACACACATCCAAGCCCGAGGCAGGATTCGAACCTGCGACCGTAGCAGTCGCACGGTTCCGGACTGCGCGACTTTTGTTGATGTCCGTTTTATAACTATTACATTCAACTCTCTTTCTAGTCCTTTGTTGTCTCTGTTGGAATTACAACGTCTTCAGTGAACCTCGATATTTGTATTTCTCCTGCTTTAACTTCAATTCTCTTTCCAAATATGTTACTGATTTCCTTTACTACACGCTCAGTGTATAGACTGAATGACGCTGGGGATTAGCTACAACCGTGGTCCACTTTCTTCTTAACCACTGCTTCCTTTGCTGTACTTCTAATCTACATCTTAAAATTTTGCCACATGTCACTCTTCCCACATGGGTGAGAGGCCTTTCCCCCACCTGAGTGCACGATTGGTGTCATGCGCTGGCTGCCAGGCTCCCTTCGTCGCCACGACAGTACAGAAGGGCAGTCGATGTGTAGAGGAATACTCTGAAATACATCTTGAGGTCAACGCCTTGGC
The DNA here is from genome assembly GCF_023897955.1 of Schistocerca gregaria. NCBI lineage: Eukaryota > Metazoa > Arthropoda > Insecta > Orthoptera > Acrididae > Schistocerca > Schistocerca gregaria. The sequence goes on from NC_064921.1 coordinate 558,851,295, forward strand.
CGCTGTGGAAGTAGACGACAATCCTGTGTTGGTAAGATGGTGGGGGTTGTCTGTCAGCGGGCTCACTCTGGATGTGCGCGTTATCAGTATGGAGCGAACCCGGCGACAACTCGAACCACCGTTGAGCTCGCGGTGTCAGGCGCTTTACTCTCAGTCCATATTTTATAATCAGCAGATTCGATTCTGTAGCTTCCGTAATTTTGCGTCACTTTCATCGACTATCATCAATGAAACTTATTAAAGGCGTCTGCCCACCTAAATTTTAATTCTAATTTTGAACCCTTCTGTTATTTTCTACGCCACACACCGTCCGGTGGCTTGCGGAGTATGGATATACACTCCTAGAAATTGAAATAAGAACACCGTGAATTCATTGTCCCAGGAAGGGGAAACTTTATTGACACATTCCTGGGGTCAGATACATCACATGATCACACTGACAGAACCACAGGCACATAGACACAGGCAACAGAGCATGCACAATGTCGGCACTAGTACAGTGTATATCCACCTTTCGCAGCAATGCAGGCTGCTATTCTCCCATGGAGACAATCGTAGAGATGCTGGATGTAGTTCTGCGGAACGGCTTGCCATGCCATTTCCACCTGGCGCCTCAGTTGGACCAGCGTTCGTGCTGGACGTGCAGACCGCGTGAGACGACGCTTTATCCAGTCCCAAATATGCTCAATGGGAGACAGATCCGGAGATCTTGCTGGCCAGGGTAGTTGACTTACACCTTCTAGAGCACGTTGGGTGGCACGGGAGACATGCGGACGTGCATTGTCCTGTTGGAACAGCAAGTTCCCTTGCCCGTCTAGGAATGGTAGAACGATGGGTTCGATGACGGTTTGGATGTACCGTGTACTATTCAGTGTCCCCTCGACGATCACCAGAGGTGTACGGCCAGTGTAGGAGATCGCTCCCCACACCATGATGCCGGGTGTTGGCCCTGTGTGTCTCGGTCGTATGCAGTCCTGATTGTGACGCTCACCTGCACGGCGCCAAACACGCATACGACCATCATTGGCACCAAGGCAGAAGCGACTCTCATCGCTGAAAACGACACGTCTCCATTCGTCCCTCCATTCACGCTTGTCGCGACACCACTGGAGGCGGGCTGCACGATGTTGGGGCGTGAGCGGAAGACGGCCTAACGGTGTGCGGGACCGTAGCCCAGCTTCATGGAGACGGTTGCGAATGGTCCTCGCCTGTACTCCAGGAGCAACAGTGTCCCTAATTTGCTGGGAAGTGGCGGTGCGGTCCCCTACGGCACTGCGTAGGATCCTACATTCTTGGCGTGCATCCGTGCGTCGCTGCGGTCCGGTCCCAGGTCGACGGGCACGTGCACCTTCCGCCGACCACTGGCGACAACATCGATGTACTGTGGAGACCTCACGCCCCACGTGTTGAGCAATTCGGTGGTACGTCCACCCGGCGTCCCGCATGCCCACTATACGCCCTCGTTCAAAGTCCGTCAACTGCACATACGGTTCACGTCCACGCTGTCGCGGCATGCTACCAGTGTTAAAGACTGCGATGGAGCTCCGTATGCCACGGCAAACTGGCTGACACTGACGGCGGCGGTGCACAAATGCTGCGCAGCTAGCGCCATTCGACGGCCAACACCGCGGTTCCTGGTGTGTCCGCTGTGCCGTGCGTGTGATCATTGCTTGTACAGCCCTCTCGCAGTGTCCGGAGCAAGTATGGTGGGTGTGACACACCGGTGTCAATGTGTTCTTTTTTCCATTTCCAGGAGTGTAGATGTAGATGTATGAACACTGATTTATGTAGTATATCCACGCAGAGAATTATGACGAATACCAAAGTACGTAAAGGACCACAGTACATAAATGACAATATTTTTGGAGTTTTTATATTGATTGAATATTTCTGTTTGGTATTATGTGAGTTAGACGCAAATAAATATAACTAAAAAATACGCTGATTTCGTGGTCATTACAAAGCACCGATAGGACGTCTGTGAACAATAAACTCTATGAGAATATAACGACATGTATTGCTGCTGATCGAAAATATGCTCTACAACATTGATAACACGATGGAAATCGATGACTTAAAACGTCAAAATCATTAACAAAAGGCTTGAAGCTGTGAGATGAGTGCAGGTGTTGATTATTTAGCTGTAGACTGTTTATAAAGTTCATAACACGTAAAGTGAGCATAAACTGAAAATTTTTATAAACAAATGAAACAATAGTCAAGTAAAATTCTTAGAAAAACGCCTGTACGTTGCAAAAGGTAGGGTAGAAAATTTCAGTTTTTTAACTCGTTAATACGTTTGGAAATAACATTGACTAAATTTTTTTTAGTGATTTTCGGATTTTTTAAGTTTTGTCAAAAATATCTGTTTCTAGTGCTCGTAGTGCTTTGCGTCTATTTCCATATTAAAAGAGTACAAAATTGTTCTCAATTCTGATTACTACGATGTTCTCCTGCTCACCTTACCTAAGGCATTACATTTCGTAAAAAAATAATGATTTGTGCATAATGGGAAAACGTCAAATATCTGTGTAATTTTATTTCAGTTTCTGTCTATATATTAGAAAAGTATTGTGTTATACATTAAAATTGGACATCTCGCTTTGCGGCATGACCAGAACACGTAGCATCGCTGACATTGCATTCATTATCTACTAAAACAGACAGTTCACACTGGATGAAGATTCATTTTTTGCGTGCGTGTGTAGGTCCAAACATTTTTACTTTTTATAGCTGAATAACGTTGATGATCAGTTACAAGAGAAACTGTGTAGGAGTTCTTATTTAGCGGAGACCATTGGATTTGTTCCTTGGTACATGGAGCGCGATTTTAATTTGTGATTGTTTCCACAGCGTTCTCACAGCTATTAGCACAGAACGACAAGTACTGTAGTAGCTTCCATTAACTATACTTCCGTGATATTGTGATGCGTCCAACGTGAATTTGTGTTTTGTATGTGGAAAAAATTGATTGGTGAACGTATTGTGAAAAACAAAAAATGAGCACACTAATCGATTGTAGTGTTAAACGCAGAGAGTCTGCTGACACACGTTTTCTCCAAAACGGTCGGTGAAGTAGTAGTGCATGAAAGGTGCTACAAAAACCATCTTTCGACAGCCTCAAGCGCAATAGGTGTGTTGCTTCGGTCCCAGGAAAAATGTGTATAGAGTTTCATAGAGAAATATTCTTATCTTCAAGAAATAATTCCGATCATTTTTTCATTAAGCAGTTAAACTTGCGGCACGCCAAACGAAATTTTGTTTACAAAGTAATGAAACTGCAATTGCAATGTACAGTATTAGAACAAGCTAAACGATGTCGTGTTGAATTTGACCAACAAGTGGTGGAGCGGATCCTAAACGTAAATGACTTAGCAACGGCAGACTGGCGGCACCACAGATCTTGGTGCAAAAAACTGTTTCGGATTGTTTAAGTTAGTAGAGAGAAATGGGGGTATCGACCTGCAACAGAAATAGATGAATGGGTGGAGGTTATAATTGCTCACCTGGCGAAAGATGCAGAAAAGCGTCTGTTTCCTATAGACGAAATGTTAGAGGAAATATCAAAATCACCTCATCCTGGTGCTCGAACTGTCAAGACTCGCCTTTTCCAAAAAATATGGTGTCGATGTGATAAAGGTGAATAAGCTTCTAGAAGGAAACAGTTGTTTGTTTCAAGAACGCTGAGCACCAAGCAGATAGTGGAAGTCTGTACACTAAAAGAAATGCAGCTCCTCAGCAGAAAATATTTCCAAAAGTATTATACATACAGAAAAGGTAAATGCAAGAGTTAATAAAAGTTCATTCTTTTTTACTTATAATAAAGGCCCGTAAGTTTCATTTGTATGCCTTGATCTCTTCATACAAGTATAATTTGCTACTTATTTCAGTTTGCCTATAGTTATATCTTTGAGTTTGCGTATTTCAGCTACTGATTGTTCTATCGCTGATTAGTTGTAATATATAAAACAATGGTCCGCAGCTCGTTGTCTCGCAGTAGCGTTCTCGCTTCCCGAGCACGGTGTCCCGGGTTCGATACCCGGCGGGGTCAGGGATTTTCACCTGCCTCGAGATGACTTGTTGTTGTTGTGTCGTCTACATCATCATTCATCCCCATTACGGTCGTAGGAAGGAAATGGTAAACCACCTCCACTAGGACCTTGCCTAGTAAGGCGGTGCGGGTCTCCTGCATCACCTCTTAACGTTCTGTTACGGAGTATGGGACTTCATCATCATCATCATAACATAATGAGTAAATGATGTAGTTTTATAAATGTGCATGAGTTAGGGCTGTAATGGCCTGGAGCTTAACTCCGACTAGTCATGTATGAATCACAGTAGATGCATATCCAAGGATCACCCAGTTGCACACGGAGGCGTTGAGTACCGCAAATTGAGATGTTAAGTTGGTGGATAAATCTGCTATATAATTAGAAACTCAAATGAAAGTGCTTAAAAACTAGTAATTTGTGCTATTTTCCATAATATATGAAAAACTGATAATTTTATGACGCATTGTAGCGCACTTGGTACTGGGCGCAAAAATAGTTGTACTAATGAAATTTGTAGAGAATTTTGTGCTCTTTCAAAAAGGAAAAGATGTAAAAGCGCTAGGAGCACAAGAAAATTATTTTTTTGGAAGAATACTGAAACATTCCAAAATTTTGGAAGTCTTTTGGCTACGGAAATTGTAGAAAAACTAAGTTATTTCATTAAAATTTGGTATTCCTATCCTTCCAACCACATGAACTTTTGCAAAGTGTATCTATTGTTTGACTTTCCTGCAAGAGATCGATAAAATTAATGAAAATTTAGTGATTTCTGTTTAAACAAATGTAACTTATCAACAGTAGCCACAGTTGATAGTATGGGGACGATCATTGCAATAACACAGACAATAATCTTAGAAATTTGCTTGCATGCAACACTGGAATGCACATTGATGTGCACAAAAGTACTTTAAATATTTGCTTGAGTCAAATGGCTCTGAGCACTATGGGACTCAACATCTGATGTCATCAGTCCCCTAGAACGTAGAACTACTTAAACCTTACTAACCTAAGGACATCACAACATCCATGCCCAAGGCAGGATTCGAACCTGCGACAGTAGACGTAACGGTGTTCCAGACTGAAGCGCCTAGAACCGCTCGGACTGAGTCAAGCTCGTGCTGGTATACAATGTACTATCAATACGATACCTCAGACGATATGGGGGAATTATACAGAATGGTGACTAGCTTTCCAGATATGTGCAGCTCCCAAAATGCAAGTTAAAACTAGATCGAAGATCCAAATATGTAAAATCACCGAAGAAGGAGCACAAGTTGCCGAACAAACCTTGCAGATTGTGAGCTGCAAAGACAGCGCTAGTGCTAAAAAGCGATACTTATTCAAAGTACTTCCCAGAAACCTGTTAGATTGGAGGTGAGGATTCACAACTTTCACTTCAGTGCTGAGCAAAAATTCCTCTGAATACGGCACAACACAGAGGACGCCAGCTAAAACTTCTCCACCATCGCTTAATGTATGTGCATTAACTGACCAGAGGCTGGTACACTGTATTTGCTGTGTCGCCATTCATTGGTTCAGACATTCACGCCACAGCAGCTATGCAATGACCCAGATGATTGGCCGACTGCATCCGGTATTTAAGGTTCTGAATTTTTCTCACATTGTAGATAGCAAAGTAGCTGTGTTATGTGTTTGCATCAGCCCACAGGATGTACATATTCGTCACGCCAGCAATACTCTGAGGACCTGTGGACGATATGCTCTAACATTTATGGGTACGTTTCTGCAGCACCCTTGCCGCTGGCGCATCACACGGCGCTGTTCCCCAATAGCGTTGTTGGATTTACGATGCAGCCTTGTTGCTCGCTGCCCGCCAGGAGAAAATTACCCTGCAGCTGTTCACATATCGAACAGAGTGCTAGCAGCGTCATATGCGGAACTGCTAGAATGGCCTTGAGGCAGCCAACCATGGCTCAACTTTCAGGACATACGGTCATGGCCGCGGAGCGAAACGCTTACCAGCATGGTATCATCGTCTAGTGAGGATCGTAGCGAGCAGTGGGGTAAGTAGAGATAGTGCAGGTCATATCGACTGACAAGACACAGTGGGTCTGATTCATCATCACCAGGCCATGCCGGCGAGCACCGAGGCAGCGTTAAGATTCGTGCCGCCTTGCGGCCAATGGTATCTGGTCACTTTGCGGTCGCATAGTTTTGCGAACCAGATGCCGAACAGAGTTCCAAGCCATCAGGTATTGAAAGCGCCAAGATCACCAGGGCTCTTGGATACACATCCACTCGATAGCCTCAGGAAAGAGAAATTCAAGAATCGTACTCCAGAAGCCACAATGTATTTCCCTTCAGCAAAGTTTAAAAAAATTGCAGCTGTGAAACTTACTTATTATTGCAGTGCGATGTGGGACTGTATTGTCACACCATAGTACTGTACACAGGATTTTATCAATAAAATTATAAAACATAGAAATAAAATTGAGAGGGATACGATAGCAAAAGATGTGTAACATAAAACTCCATGGGAGAATCAACATAAATACCAAGAGTGCAATCTAATCAAAAGGAGACTATGAGCTTGATGAAGAAGTAAGTTCATAAGCTATCATGAAGATTAAAAGACAGCAGAATTTTTTTTAAAATGAAGGATTTAAAAAGAGATAGTCAATTACTAGAGAAAACATAAAAATTTTCACTTTGCCAATAGCGGCACACCTGCGACTTAGAGTTTCTTTGACACTCGGTGGTGGCGCTATCGCTGGTCGAAATAGAAGCCTGCAGGGAGGAGTAGTTGGAGGGTTTCTGTGCGGCAAGACGGTTGGTGTCTGCTAGATTTGAGGATACGAAAGGGCTTACATTGTTTCTATGGTCTACTCTGCATTTGGAGATGTCTCATAATCGTGGCTTGAGGCGGAGATTATTGGACTTCCTTTCGTAAAGGAGTACTGTGGTGACACACGTATGATCAGCAAAGGATTGATGTGGTACGTCAACTTGTGTGTTCCTACAGACGACTTCTGCTGTGTTCAAAGGTGGTCTGCATTTCCCGTTGCTCCAATCATGGAGTATGCGAGTAGTGGACAAATTATTCCACTTTTAATACCAGTTAGATTACATCATAGTCAGAAGGAGATTCCGAAATCAGATACTGGTTTGTAAGGCATACCCAGGAGCAGATACAGACTCAATCCACAATTAGTAGTGATGAAGAGTAGGATAAAGTGTAAGAGATTAGTCACGAAGAGTCAATACGCAAAGAAGTGGAATACAACACTACTAAGGAATGACGAGATACGCTTGAAGTTCTCTAAGGCTATAGAGACAGCAGTAAGGAATAGCTCAGTAGGTAGTATAATTGAAGAGGAATGGACATCTGTAAGAAGGGCAATCACAGCTGAAAAAACATAGGTACAAAGGACGTAACTACGAAGAAACTGTGGGTAACAGAAGAAGCATTTCAGTTGATCGGTGAAAGAAAAAAGCACAGAAATGTTCAGGGAAATTCACGAATACAGAAATACAAGTCACTGAGGAATGAAATAAACAGGAAGTGCAGGGAATGTAAGGCGAACTGGCTGCTAGAATGATAGCCAGCAGGAGTACTTCGTCTCCTAGGTGCGCCAAAGCGACGCGAAGGTGTCAGATGCACTTCTATTGCAATATTGTTATCTTATGTTTATCAAAACTAGTGAAATTCAATAAACAAAGGTGATAGAACCGTAGGGTAACCATGAGAGATTGTCAAACTAAAATCTGGGTTAAAAACGTTAAAAAGTATAGAAATAATTAAGAAGAGAAGTTAGGCGTTTTGTCGCCTAGCACCAGAACGTACCGACCAATCAGAATCAAGTTCAGTGCAATTTGCGGACTCTCCCACTGGACTGGTACATAGTGTACAATCTGTCGCTTGTACCTCACTCCACTTTTGTACCATATGCTACATCACATGTATCAAGCTGTATCAAGGCGAGCTTCTAGAAACATAAAATACTGGCGGCCACAGCCAGGAATATCACACCAAGTTGTCGAGAAGAATGGAAAAGAAAATTGAGTATGTGTTAGATGATCAGATTGCAACTCTGATATTGCTGTTGATAATGGAGTCACGACTAACAAAAAATCAAGACACGTTCATAGAATCTGTCGGCCTGGAAAATGCGTTGGACAGTGTAAAATGGTGCAAGGTGTTCGAAATTCTGAGAAATGTAGGACGCTTAATTTACAAGATGTAAAAGAGCCAGAGGGAATAATAAGAATCGACGATCAAGGACAAAGTTCGTGGATTAAAAGGATGTAAGACAGGGATGTAGGTTTCCGTCCCTGCTCTTCAATTTGTACATCGAAGAAGCAATGATGGAAACAAAAGAAAGGTTCAGGAATGGCATTAAAATTCAAGGTGAAAGGATATCAATGATACGATTCGCTGATGACATTATGATCCTTAGTGAAAGAGAAGAAGGATTACATGATCTGCTGAATGGAATGAACGGTCTAACGGGTACAAAACATGAGTTGAGAGTAAATCGAAGAAAGACGAAAGTAATGAGAAGTGGCAGAAATGAGAACAGGCAGAAAATAACATTAGGGTTGATGGTCACGAAGTAGATGCAGTTAAGGAATCCCGCTAGCTAGGCAGCAAGATAACCAATCGTGGACGGGGCGAAGAGGACGTAAACAGCAGACTAGAAATGGCAAAAAGGTCACTCCTGGTCAAAAGGAGTCTACTAATATCAAACATAGGCCTTAATTTGTGGAAGAAATTTATGAGATTGTACGTCGGGAGCACAGAATTGTACGATAGTGAAGCATGGACTGTGCGAAAACCGGATCGAAAGGGAATCGAAGCATTTGAGATGGGTTGCTGCAGGCGACTGTTGAAAATCACGTGCACTGATAAGGTAAGGAAAGAGGAGGTTCTGAGCAGAATCGGAGAGGAAAGGAATGTGTGGAATACACAGGAGAATGGACAGGATGAGAGGACATCTGTTAAGTCATCAGGGAATGACTTCCATGGTATTAGGGGGTGGGGTGGGTGGGGCTGTAGAGGGTAAGATCTGGAGAGGAAGACAGAGATTGGATACATGCAGCAAATAATTGACGACGTAGGTTGCAAGTGCTACTCTGAGATGAACAGATTAGCACAGGGGGGGAATTCATGACGTGCCACATTAACCAGTCAGAAGACCGGTGACTAAAAAAAAAAATTCTTGCCTTCCAAGGGTTGCGATTTTACTGCTTAATTGACTGTACGAGTAGCAGGGGTTATTCGTATGTTACCTTAAATCGTTTTTCACTCCGCCATATACTTTCTGAGTGTTACGAATTCCACAGTACAAGCCTTGGTGGACTAATACGGCGTGTAATATTTTGTGTGTGGCACAAGCACCGTGACTCTGCAAGTCTGGAATGCAATGGCAGGAATGTGACGCACACGTAGAAGAAACTTGTTTCTTAGTGTGCTACAGGAGCGTCTTCACTGTTAAATTAAGTGGAAATTTGTTGAACTGATTTCTGTTAGCATATGACGCATTTTGATTGAACGCTGTATGCTGATCACGTAGGACCTTATGCAAAAGTCGTGATGTTACGTGACTGATTAACTTCGGACGTGAAACAGCTGCGTTGTTACTGTTGGAAATTAACAAAAGAAAGACTATCGTCGCTATCACTGTCACCTTAAATGTCTTACGACTTTTATATTTTGCAGTGTCTATCAGTTGTTAGTGTTGATCAGATGTTCAAATGTGTGTGAAATCTTATGGGACTTAACTGCTAAGGTCATCAGTCCCTAAGCTTACACACTACTTAACCTGAACTATCCTAAGGACGAACAAACACACCCATGCTCGAGTGAGGACTCGAACCTCCGCCGGGAACAGCCGCAAAGTCCGTCGCTGCATCGGCTTACATCGCTTGGGTGATCCCCGCGGCTTTCACGAAACCCTGTGTCAGCCGAATTTGTCCTGCATTTCTCGTATCTCTATGTAGTTAGAGGACACGAGAAGAGCTGTTATAGTTAAAAATTTTGTGAGAATTTTTCAGGGCGACATTGTGCATGTCATCCAGCATGGGTGAGCGTACAAAGCCATTCGTCTTAACTAGGGGCATTTACAGTTTTTCGCTTCACGGAAACATATTGAAGTTTCAGACTATTAACTTCAGAGGCCAGCACAGTTTTGTCAGGTCAACAGGTGTGTGCGTGTGGGTGCTATTCTGTCCGCTAATGCTGCGCGGCGTAAGTGTGAAACGTCCCCCTAGAATAATTATAAATGACTGTGCTTAAGCTGACACACAATATTTTTAGAGCAACGCAGTCTGACTTTCAAAAATCCCTACAAAAGAATGGCCCTGACTAACAATAACTTACACTCCTGGAAATGGATAAAAAGAACACATTGACACCGGTGTGTCAGACCCACCATACTTGCTCCGGATACTGCGAGAGGGCTTTACAGGCAATGATCACACGCACGGCACAGCGGACACACCAGGAACCGCGGTGTTGGCCGTCGAATGGCGCTAGCTGCGCAGCATTTGTGCACCGCCACCGTCAGTGTCAGCCAGTTTGCCGTGGCATACGGAGCTCCATCGCAGTGTTTAACACTGGTAGCATGCCACGACAGCGTGGACGTGAACCGTATGTGCAGTTGACGGACTTTGAGCGAGGGCGTATAGTAGGCATGCGGGACGCCGGGTGGACGTACCGCCGAATTGCTCAACACGTGGGGCGTGAAGTCTCCACAGTACATCGATGTTGTCGCCAGTGGTCGGCGGAAGGTTCACGTGCCCGTCGACCTGGGACCGGACCGCAGCGACGTACGGATGCACGCCAAGACCGTAGGATCCTACGCAGTGCCGTAGGGGACCGCACCGCCACTTCCCAGCAAATTAGGGACACTGTTGCTCCTGGGGTATCGGCGAGGACCATTCGCAACCGTCTCCATGAAGCTGGGCTACGGTCCCGCACACCGTTAGGCCGTCTTCCGCTCACGCCCCAACATCGTGCAGCCCGCCTCCAGTGGTGTCGCGACAGGCGTGAATGGAGGGACGAATGGAGACGTGTCGTCTTGAGCGATGAGAGTCGTTTCTGCCTTGGTGCCAATGATGGTCGTATGCGTGTTTGGCGCCGTGCAGGTGAGCGCCACAATCAGGACTGTATACGACCGAGGCACACAGGGCCAACACCCGGCATCATGGTGTGGGGAGCGATCTCCTCCACTGGCCGTACACCTCTGGTGATCGTCGAGGGGACACTGAATAGTGCACGGTACATCCAAACCGTCATCGAACCCATCGTTCTACCATTCCTAGACCGGCAAGGGAACTTGCTGTTCCAACAGGACAATGCACGTCCGCATGTATCCCGTGCCACCCAACGTGCTCTAGAAGGTGTAAGTCAACTACCCTGGCCAGCAAGATCTCCGGATCTGTCCCCCATTGAGCATGTTTGGGACTGGATGAAGCGTCGTCTCACGCGGTCTGCACGTCCAGCACGAACGCTGGTCCAACTGAGGCGCCAGGTGGAAATGGCATGGCAAGCCGTTCCACAGGACTACATCCAGCATCTCTACGATCGTCTCCTTGGGAGAATAGCAGCCTGCATTGCTGCGAAAGGTGGATATACACTGTACTAGTGCCGACATTGTGCGTGCTCTGTTGCCTGTGTCTATGTGCCTGTGGTTCTGTCAGTGTGATCATGTGATGTATCTGACCCCAGGAATGTGTCAATAAAGTTTGCCCTTCCTGGGACAATGAATTCATGGTGTTCTTATTTCAATTTCCAGGAGTGTATATCTTTCATGACTCACTTACCAGACAAGAATTTTCGTTTCTCGAAATACTGGAATACAGCGAGCGCCACTACTGCCAGCTCAATAAAACATTCAAACTACTGAAGGCACTAACTACGCCTTTAAAGATGTGGTGATGAAGTTTTCAAAGGCGACTTTCTGAATGTAAGGAATACTGAAATTTTTCTCGTGGTTGCCTTCTGTGTTACTTTTCTCAAGCCCAGCCAGTGCGCGTGACAGTGCGTCCGCAACAATGTTCTCCTTGCCGGGAATGTATACTATTGTGAAGTGGAATTCTTGCAGAAACAATGCCCAACGTTTTAACCTTTCATGATTTAATTTTGAAGACATAAGAAATTGTACTGCACGATGATCACTGTATACTTTTACGTGGCTACCAGAAAGAAAGAAACGGAATTTGTTTAATGCCCAAACGATAGCTAAAGCTTCTAATTCAGTAACGGAATATTTTTTTTAGATTTTGTTAGCACTCGGCTAGCAAAAGCAATGGTTTTCTGGACAGTAGTGCCATTTTCTATGGCTTGTTGAAATAAATGGGCACCAAGACCGACTTTAGAAGAATCCGTGCTAAGGCAGAAATCTTGTGAGATATCTGGATGAGCTAGTATTGGCGCGTTAAGTAGCGATTGTTTCAAAGAATTGAATACCAACTGTGCTTGTTCGTCCCAGTTCCCAATAGTATTTTTTCCAGTGAGAGAACAAAGTTTTGGTGTAACTAGAATTTGCATATTCAGAAAACGACGGTAAAAATTTACGAGACCTTGAAAACTTCGGAATTGTTTTTTTGTGGATGGAACTGGATTGGCTCAGATTGCTTCTAACTTTTCAGGACCCGGATGAATGCCTTCAGAAGAAATAATACGTCCCAAAAACCTCACCTTTGACCTACCGAATTCAGACTTTTCCAAGTTAACTGTAATTCCAGATTCTGCAAAAATACGTAACAAACTATTGAGGATGCGATTATGTTGTTCCCATGGGGCTTCCGCTATTAGAATATTATCCACATACAGGGTGATGTGACGTTTCAAGAAATCAGGTAATATGGAATTTATCCCGCCAATGAACGCTGCCGAAGAAATGTTCAAATCAAAAGAGAGATTCCGAAATTTATAACAAAAGCCGAAACAAAGAAAAGCTGTGTATTTTCTACATTGTGGATGAAGTTCGATCTGATAAAAGCTGAATCTGAGATCAACAGAAGACAACACTTCTACACCATTAAAATTTTGAAGTTCTTCCATCGTTCGCGGCCTGTCTATTTCAGGAATGATGATAGTATTGATTTGTCTCGAATTTAAGACAAGCCTGATCGATCCATTTTTCTTCTCAACAACATGTAATGGATTGTTGTATGAGCTTACTGCATGCTCAATAATGCCCTCGTCAAGCATAGATTGTATTTCTGTTCTAACACGGTCCCTATAATGTGCTAGAATTACATATGGTCTAACACAAAATTTAGTATGCTGACAAACACGAAAATGATATTGAAATCCCTTGATTGTTCCTGTTTTGAGGGCAAAAACTATGGAATGTGCTTTGAAAATCTCAAAAAGGTCCTGTCTATCAGTGTCATTACATTTCTCAATTGTTTGAATTTTATTCTGAATTAACTCATTAGTATCAAATATGCCGTCGTTATCATTCCTGTCAGTACTTGCAGAGTGATTGATAGTGTCTAGTTTCGTCGAAAATTCCGAACTGTTGTCTAACAGAAGGTAAAGCCGATTAATTTCTTCGTCATTGTTTGAGAGCCAATCTTCTAATTTCAAAGCTATTGACTTACCTTCTTTCTCTAAACTTATTTCAGCATCGTTAATGTTTAAGATTGCTTTGTATTCATTCAAAAAGTCTACTCCCAATATAATTTCCGTCGACGATTATGGAACAAGAGGAAAGTTCATAGAGAAGCTGTGACTTTGACAAAAGAATTCTAAGTTAGTTTGTTGGCGTACATCTACACATTTTCCAACGATTGCACCTTGTAATTTAATCTTACGTAACGGAAGTGTGGGGCAATCGTTCGATTTGTTGCATTTGCTAAAGGCTGTTTCACTAATTACTGAAATGGGACTGCCAGAGTCAAGTACTGCCGTAAATTTTACGTCATTTACTGTAATGTGAATCACAGGATATGCAATGTTGTTATGTTTTACGTCGTGTTCCTGGAGTAAGATGTCCCTAAGGTCTTCCATTTTTACGTAATTACTAGCCACGGCAGCTACGTCGTCAGCTTCACAAGTACGTTTTGTGGCTGCCAGCGGTGTGAGTCATTGCCTATTGTCTCTTTGTTGATGCGCGTCGTGATTGTGATTTGGAGATCTAACTTCTACAAATTCACCTTGTCGAGAGGGCCCTGCCCTGTTTGAATCCCACCAGTTCTGATGAAATTCAGGTCTGTCGTTTTGTCGGTAGTTTACATAGTTTCTTTTTTGTCGGTCCTGTGGTGGAGAATTTCTCGCGGAATCGTAACTGCGCGGTGGACCGTTGCGTCTGACGTTATTCTGTCTCCCTTGATAATAATTATTTTGGTTCCCATATTGTCTGTTTCTCTGATTGTCTCTGTGATAGTCATTACCGCGGAGAGATGATCTTGTCCTGTAATTACTACTACTCTGCCAACGGTTGTCATATGGGTGGTGTCTGTTTTGGTCAAGATCTACGTTGTAAGAATAGCCTTGTCGTGTCCGGTTATTATTTCTGTCATCGTGGAATTGTGACGGATGTGACCTGTAATTGTTGTGTTCCTGTTTTCGCGTTCCGCGATTGTCGGTGTCAATTTGTTCAAGTTTCAATGTCGTCTTTGCAACGCCCTGCCAAAATAATATGTCGTAAATGTTCAGGCAATTTGCTTAAGCTAATGCGGATGAGTTCTGAGGGGCTGTATGGGTTTGACAGGTACAGATTCTTGTGCAATATGTCTTCAAAATATTTCACAAGACTGGAAAATTCAGATTGTTTGAAATGTTTTATCATTATGATGCTATGTTTTACTCGGTCTTGTGTAGCTTGAGACCAATATGCTGAGAGGAAGGCATGATAAAATTCTCCTTCACTGTGACAATCGTGAATGACCGATCGCATTCTTACAGCTGGTTCATTCTCTAAATAGCCACACATAAATTCCATTCTGATCTCTAATGACCAGTTGGGAGGAAAACAATGAGAGAATTGATGAAGCCACGCTTGTGGATGAATGTCGTTGCCGGAATTCTTAAACGTTTTGAATTTACTTGTGGTAATAAACAGCTTATAGTCAAAATCATCATGTTGGAGAGTCGCATGTCGGTCATTGTTATGTCGTTTCGGCGGTTCCATCTCAAAACTCGGTGTACTTTGCCAATTCCTTTCATAATTTCCGAGGTGCCCTGTGTTATTATTTTGTGGCTGTTCCGTATTTCTGTGTCCCTCTTCCCGTATTGGCGCGCGAGTGTCCTCTGAAATATGTAATTCTTGTATTACCTGTGTCAACTGATCTTGTACTTCCCGGATTTCTCTTTGGTGTTGCGTATTAATTTGATTCTGATTTTGTTTGAATTTCCTAATTTGTTCCTACTCTTCTGTATCATTAAAGACTACCGGTCTTGTGTCATTCAGATTATCATCTACCTTCGTAGATAAATTATTTAGCTGATGCGAAAATTCGATTACTTTCTCTGATAATGAACTAATTTCTTCCATGTGACTTTATGAACCAATTTTCAGAGTATCTACTATGTCCTTTACGTTTTCCTGAGTTTTTGCAAATAGCTTAACAAAATCGGTAGATGCAACTGAGTCAATTTTAGCCCGCAAGATATCGTGATTTTCATGAACAATAGTTTGCAGTTCTTTTATGGCTGCTTCGTGATTCTGTAATGCATTTTCATGCCTCGAAAAAATAGGTTGAAAATGCTCACAAATTTGTGTTTTTACGACATTACAGACTTTTTGACATTTCGATTCGATTTTAAGTAACTCAGCAGTTATATCTTCACGTGTTTGTTCAAGCGTGGTGTCTAACTTTTGAAGCTTTTGCTGTGTTTGTCTCTGATTTTTTTTCCGTCGTGTCTAACGTTTGAAGATTTTGTCCCATTTGTGTCTGAAAAATGTTCCTCAGTGCTTTTCGGCAATGAATTTGCACCGGCAACATTCACATTTTGAGAAGGAGTAAATGTGTCTTGACTTATCTGAAAAAACGGTGAAGACCCAAAACCTGAATCTACACTATTTGCGAGATTGTGTCCTGTCATTTCGGATTCCTCAGGAGAACTGTTGCCGACCTGTCGATCGATAATGCTTCTCTGTTCACTAATTGTTCCCCTGTCTACACCATTATTTGCAGCCTGCTCCATTTCCGTATGCACAATTACCAAATTACTAGTTTGAACAATAGTTAATTCAGTACATGGTGGCACTAACACACTGCTTTCGTCTTCACTGTCATTTCTCAGTTTTCTTTGGAGCCTAGTATTTCGTTTTTCACACGCCATTATTGTCACAATATTTCACACGATAACACAGAAAAGCACAATTTGGAGAGCAAAATAAGAAAACACATTAAAATAGCTGGATAATCAAACCAGCAACCATCTGTGCAGCTGTCGCAGCCTGCATGCTACCTATGCACTCTACACTAACTCATCGTTCCCACGTTGTGAGACAGTCCTTTCATGAAGACGTGAAGTGTATGATGGTGCTTGTATGGCACCTAGATAAACTGACCTCGATCACGATGAGCACATTTGGATACCACTGAGCGAGATGCGCTAGTTCTGCACGTGGCTCCGACCCAACTCCGTAGGCTGCGGTCAACAGAAGAGCGATCATGGATCATATAGGCATCTGTCTTGCGTGGATGCTCTGCTAGTAGTTACTGCAAACACGCTCGTAACACACACACACACACACACACACACACACACACAGACTCACACACACACACAAACCGCTTCACGTGAGGTGCTGACCTTGTTTGCAGTTAATCCCGATTCTTGTCTCTTAACGGCCATTTCTCCATTCTTCGGAGCTCGATTGTCTGTGAGACCTTGCCTAAAACATTGTCCGCTCAATGAAAGCCACTTATCGCCTAACTAATCTCTGCATTTAATGTGTGACATTGTGCGGGCGAAAGTCTACCGACATTCAGCTTACTTCGCTCCCCAATGCGCCGCCATTGGGCAACTACCACCCGCTGTGCTTCGATTTTAACGGGTCTCCCGAGAACCGTTCTCTTGTCCCGAAATCACTGTTCAAGACTGACTTAATGGAAATGGTCACACTTTATCCTAATAGAAGTAGGCTATATTTCCTTTCGCTATCAACTGATCGCGAGCGATTTGAAGTCGTTACATGTACTTCTTTTGCTTCCTCTTTTTATATTCGTGCCACTGTGGACCATGAGTTGTCAATAGGCGCCTATCTGACGAAGGCTATCACTACGGAGCTACCGTCGTCTCAAGGCGCGATAAAAGCAACAGTTGCTGATGATATCAGCGGTTTTTCCGCGCTTAGTCAATTATGTGACAGCGGGGATAAAACGTGTTGTGCTGCCTAAGCAGGCCTGCCTCTGAGAAGCGCTCGTAACAGGTAACACAAATAAAATGAAACAACCGGAACCACGCCAGTCCCTGAAGAGACTACAGGAACGACAACGCCAATCACGATTCGCCAGAAAACTGCAGAAATCGTAGCCAACTTTACGGAATAAAGCTGAGACAAGATACTAATACATATGGATAAGCAGGCACACCCTCTCTCAAACAAGAACAGTACACAAACTAATGATCGACTCTGTTTACAACTAAAGCACTGTTACGTTTCTGCATGTTTTAGTAAATACACTAGTAAGGGGAGCTTCTACGACTGTACCGACCACTATGGAGGGCTATGCGTAAAGTGTTCAAAAGTAAAATTCTATGTACCGACTTGACAGAAAATCCTAGGAAGTTCAGGTCTTACCTTATATCAGTAAGTGGGTCGAAACAGCATATCCAGACACTCTGGAATGATGATGGCATTGAAACAGAGGATGACACGCAAAAAGCTGAAATACCAAATACCTTTTCCAAAGCTGTTTCACAGAGGAAGACTTCACTGCAGTTCCTTCTCTAAATCCTCGCACGAACGAAAAAACGGCTGACATCGAAATAAGTGTCCAATAAATAGAAAAGCAACTGAAATCACTCAACAGAGGTAAGTCCACTGGACCTGACGGGATACCAATTCGATTCTACACGGAGTACGTGAAAGAACTTGCCCCCCTTCTAACACCCGTGTGCCACAAGTCTCTAGAGAAACGGAAGGTTCCAAAACATTGGAAAAGAGCACATGTAGTCCCAGTTTTCAAAAAGGGTCGTCGAGCAGATGCGCAAAACTATTATAGACCTACAACTCTTACGTCGATCTGTTGTAGAACTTCAGAACACGTTTTTTGCTCGCGTTTCATGTCATTTCTGGAAACCCAGAATCTACTCTGTAGGAATGAACATTGATTCCGAAAACAGCGATCGTGTAAGACCTAACTCGCTTTATTTGTTCATGAGACACACAAAATATTAGATACAGGCTCCCAGGTAGATGCCAATTTCCTCGACTTCCGGAAGGCGTTCGATACAGTTCCGCACTGTCGCCTATAAACAAAGTAAGAGCCTACGGAATATCAGACCAGCTGTGTGGTTGGATTGAAGAGTTTTTAGCAAACAGAACACAGTATGTTGTTCCCAAAGGAGAGACGACTACAGACGTTAAAGCAACCCCTGGCGCCCGCATCTCGTGGTCATGCGGTAGCGTTCTTGCTTCCCACGCCCGGGTTCTCGGGTTCCATTCCCGGCGGTGTCAGGCCTCTCTGTTGGAGAGAGAGCGATTATACTACAACAGCTAAAGAAACATTTCGATGTTTCACTCTGTATTGGCCCTGTGCGTGACGCTGGAGCACAGGATGGGAAAGACG
The DNA here is from genome assembly GCF_023897955.1 of Schistocerca gregaria. Lineage (NCBI taxonomy): Eukaryota > Metazoa > Arthropoda > Insecta > Orthoptera > Acrididae > Schistocerca > Schistocerca gregaria. The sequence goes on from NC_064921.1 coordinate 558,870,065, forward strand.
CTTGATACCGTCGCGTCACTTCGTGGTTGTCTGGCCACGGAACACTGAGCTAGAGTTCTCATTTGTTAATTTGGCTAGGCTATACTGTAAGTAAATTCTGGGAAAACAACCGTCACTAAACTGTCCTGTGTATAATGTGCTGATGACTAGGGCCTGATAATCGCAGGCTGAAACAGGAGAGACGGACATTAGCGCAGCAGATAAATCGTCAGTAAACTTTTGACAACAATAAATTGCGAAAAGCCATAGCACCTGGAACAATGTCTGCACTGTGTGCTGCTCTTCACAAATTACACACCACAGAGATAAGCGAAGGCTTAAGAGGCTATAAGCGTGGAAAGAGATTCCCGCTACTGATGAGCCACGATTCAATTTCTGACCTCATGGTCTCGTTTATTCATCGGTTTCATTGCTAACAGAACGCCCAAACGACCTTGTGTATGTTCTGTGTTGTTCTCCAAAGCCAATTATCTTACGAGAGTTCCCTCAACTGCAGTAAGCACGCGTTCATGGCTGAGGGCAAGGTCCATGTTGGCTTTAACTAAAACCAACGTATAATCGTAACGAAGTAAGCGGACCGGCCTGATAGTTTAAATTGAATATCTGCTCAACGACGTAAGTGGTGTGTGAGCTTTGCATGGCTTTATCTGCATGCTGTAGTACTCGTATACTTACTTGTTAACTGAAATAAAAGCACAAAAGAATCACGCCCTCCCGTTCTCTCTCTCTCTCTCTCTCTCTTTCTCTCTCTGTCTCACCCACACACTCACACACACACCCACACACACACACACACACACACACACACATACAACACCACACAAGGTGAACGCATATGGCAGGTCCCTCTCACTAGCAGTTTCTTGAGATATGCCTTCCTACGAATAGACCCCTTACGGTAAGAGCAATGATCACCGACAACTGCCCTGTTGGAGAGAGAGCGATTATATTACAGCAGTTAAAGAAAAATTTCGATGCTACAAAGACTCACAAACGTAGGAAATGTCTTGGGACAACGGACATGGGAATGTATGAAATGAGGAAATATCATATGACAGAACCAGCATTTCCTTTTTCCATGTATTGTATTGACGAATGTGTACAAGATAAGAAGTACAAGAGCACATGGTCAGTAGACGACGGAACATGAGACACACATGTTAAGTGAGTTGAGGTGAGACCTGAATGAGCCGAGTGTTTACACAACCATTATTATAAATGCAATAAGATAACGGAACAGATTATCGGATTAGGGAAAAAAATGTTTTAGTAGACAAGCAGTTGCCGACCAAGTCAGATTACGATCTCCGTTAAACCATAATCGAGTATTTAGAATTAGAAGCGTCACGAAACTCGCACATGAGCATGGACTACAACATTAGATGAAAATACCCTTTCGTAATGTATCACCTGGAATAGTCCGTTACAGAAACCAACGCACAGGAAGTATTCTTGCCATAAATTGGCGCAAATTTGAAACAAGGAAATCACACTCAAATTTCTACAATTTAATGCGTTATGAGCCAATTTCAAAATGTGTTCAGTCTTGTGGAATACTGTGTGAAACTAACAACATGCTGTGGCCTTACTTCAATCTTCCCAAAAGCTCACTCCAAAGTTAATTTTCTAGCGTCTTCCGATCAGCTTCCTATTAGGGGTTGAATTTCTGGTACGTCACGCCCTGTGGTCCACAGAGCGAAGTATTTCAACCGCAGCTTTTATTATCAACCTTGACTCGAAAGAAGCCGTGATGTGATATATTCCCGTCTAGGAAATTTTTATATCTGGTAGATGCCACGCCTGTCACGCCCATCAACGTCTTCCGCTGGTGAACGATACAGAAATAAGTTTTGGGACCTCGTGCATCCAGAAAAAAAAACCATCTCAGTTAGCAGCGTCACCTCGAATAAAAACACTCGAGCATTCGTTAGCTATCTCTGCCATCCTTATCAGAGTTAAAATCAAATACTTCTGGGGCTGACATATCCGATAGAACAGACACCTCATCCGTACAAGTATATAGTTCTGGCAACACCGGAAGTGACCTTCTTTTTCTTTGCGGCTGCACACATAGTCCCCGAACTCTTACGGAATTTGGTAAGAACGTCTTCCACGAGTAATGTGTGTGTTGGAGTGGGTCACTACGAATGTAGTGTCTGAACATAAAAGGTGACAATGTGCGTCTCGCCGGAGCGTGCGAGAGATAGACCCTGCAGTCGCGCTATCCTCTGTGCCCTCGGTGGCTCATATGGACAGAGCGTCGGTCATGTAAGCCGGAGGTCCCGGTCGGGGCACACATTTTCACCTGTCCACCCTCATATACATAAACGCCCATCATCGGCTGAAGGTATTAATATAATTCTAATTTCCTTCCAGGCTGGGCCGAGGTGACGCATACGCGGAAGGCAAGTTGGGCAGCTCACATCTGCTCCGTCCCGCCGCGGGACCAAGCGACATCAGGTGGCGCCATGTTTGAAACTGTCGCTCCCTACTCCCTGCAAGCGTCAAGCCTGTGTCTTTGCTTTCGTTCGACGTCGAAAGCCAGTGCCCTTACGCCCTATTACTGTATCCCTGGTGTCTGTTAAAATGTTTCTGTGTAATCTTATTTCGATCAATTCTTTTATAAAAGAATTCCAATTTCATGACGTACTCGTAAAAGTATAAATTCTCGTCTCTTCACATTGTATTTTGTTTCCGTTTTCTAGGCAAGGTTCAACCACTGCCGACTGTCAAATTCCTTTCGTTTAATACATGGCGAGAGCCCTCCACAACGCTGTGCTAATAGTTTGCCAAATGTAAATGCAAACACAATCACAGCAGACACCATACATTCCAAGAACTCGAAGACCTACTTTGTTTTTAGCGGGCATAATATTTCGTATCCTGGAGGCTGGCTACAACATCGGTCCCAGTCAATGTCCCTGGTCTCTGTTATGTTGTTGGTAGTTGCTCCCAAAGTATGGAGGGGACGCAGAAAACCTGGCCAGTTCCGCCGATTCACGAGGCGTCTTTCATCGATAGCACCTGAAAGCTTTTGTAATTTATCCCTTGCTGTAGCCGTTTACCAAGAACACGTCATTGTGGTGACGGTCGTCACGACTCCAGAGAATAGGGCTCGAAACATTCATAGCGCAACAGCTGTATGGGTTGCAAGTACGAACTATACCGAGGTCCGACCGGGGTCGCAGCTGCCAAGCCACGGCCATCACGTCTGTGGGCAGTGACTGGCAGATACCTCGTTAAACACTGGAGCACCGAGTTACGACGGACAGTTGTCCTCAGTGCGCCGAGTCGTGTACAGACTCCACATACCGCCCAGTCTACAAGCTGCAGTGACCGTCTAACGTCTCCGAGACTTAGCCTCCGTAGGCGTCATAGGCCAGCTCTGGATTCTACATAGGCATCACTCAAAAGCACCGTGACAGGACTTCAACATTTGGAGAACTTGTAATAATTGTGCTGGACGTTTCACAAAAAGAAATATCACTTGAGTTGAGTATTTCATCATACTCAATAAATACTTTATTACTAATTGTTGGAAATATTTCTGACTGAAGATAAACTACGCAGTCCTTCTGCATTCCCAACAGTCATCGTCAAAAATAATCTTTTCCATGTGCACTTAAGAGTTTAGGACCGATTTCTTATGCATAACAGACTACGACGTTCGGGTGGTTGGGAGTAATTCCAGGAACTTCCAGCAACAGCAGGATGATAGCTTGGATCAGTGACAAACACATATGAGAGGCGCACATGTTGTGACGTGATGTATTGCTCGCAGCAGGAGACTCAAGGGACTCAGCGCTCTGATTAACGCTATTCAGTTGCAATCAGATTACCCACCACAGCGAAGACTAATTCTAAACGTTGGAAAAAGCAAAGGATGCAATTGGCTGCACAACAGAAAACATTGTTTTAATCGTGTTCTCTAATTCGTTATCCGTCTTCCCTGCTCTCTTGGTCGGTCACCAAATGCTCCCATGCTGTCTTTCTGTAGCTGGCACAGCTGCACATTGCTCCATGTGGGGATTCAGAGACTTACTACGACATTGATATAGAAACAAGTGAGAGTAAAGAGAGTCTAAATTCAATGACGTGTCTTTACTACCTGTAATGACCATCATGGAATACCAAGAAAACAATTATAGAGCGTTCAGTGACATGAAAGTAACCACGGATGATTGACCCACAGACCAAATCTTACACGACGCAAAAAACACTTAGCACGATGCTAGTGGCTATTTCTCCACATTATACGCTTCCATCTGTTACTGCACAGCTCTCCATAAAACAAATCTGCAATGTGAAACTGATGAGAATTATAGGGGGTGATGAAAATTTTGTGTTCGATGGCCGTATGATCCAGAACCAAAACGCTAATTAGACAGACTCGCCTTGGACATTGAGGCAATCATCCCACCTGCTGAGTGAAAAGTCCGTTACTGCCTGCTGCACGTCCGACAGGAATAGCCCGGCAGGAACTGTCGACCACTCAAGGATTTTTGTAAGAGACCAAAGGCGTGATAGTCGCATGGAGAGAGATTAGGGCTATAGGGCGGATGGTCCTGTTCTCCCACTTGAACTGGCATAACTTCTGCTTTACGACACTTGAAATATGCGGATGTGCGTTATCATGAACTTCGCCATCCATTTCACGACTGTGGTTTTTCGACAAACATGCTGCCCCATCCACATTATTCATTCTCCGACAGATGTCTACCTGTGTTGTCCTTTGGCAGCCAATAATAACAGCGCGTTGGTCGTGTTTGGACGTATTTGGTAATACCGTCGCCGTAGTTCACTTTTCCGCACGCGCGTCGGAAAGATACGAATGCTGCTCTAATACCGTGCCTACAGGTCGGTGCTTATACATTCGCACTGAAGCCGCACAACATTGCATACATGCTGCAGCAGCGCCCTGAAACGGAAACTTTTGATTGCCCCTTGTAATTACAGAAAGACAGAGTCTTAAACATGTGGCACTGCCACACAAGGTGTCACTAGTCACGACTGCAAAAAGGTAGTGAGGTTGCCACTAACAGCCGTGAGGAGTGGCGTTACGCCGTCCTCTGGGTCTGTGCTCTCTCACCAGGCCCCTGTTCCACGCTGCACTTGAAGTCATGCCCAAACTGAGTTAAGGCATTCAGGACGCGTATGTATCATAACCACCTCTTTGTTTGCTCAATTTCCATAGTGCGTAACTTGAGACAAGATTTTTGTTCTGTCAAATTACTTCAACGGGAAAGGCGTGTACCTCGCTTGGTCGACACTTCAAACTGTCTTACTTTTAAACTCAAGGACCGTCCCCGTAGCAGAATGGTTAACACTGCTGCTTTCAATACACAAAGACGTACGTTCCATGTTAGATATTCCCGGTACCTCCTAAGGGTCCACACAGCCTTTCTGAGGACTGATGAAGAACTGCTTCAGAAACAAGCAGCGGCATCATCAGTTGTTTTTTTTTCCATCAATATTCTGACAGGTTTGCTGAGGCCCGCCGCGAATTCCTCTCCTGTGCCAACCTCTTCAATTCAGAATAGACTTGCAACCTACGTCCTAAAATAGTTGCTGCATGTATTCTAATTGTGCCTTCCTTTACAGTTTTTGGCCTCTAAAGCTTCCTCTAAGACCATGGAAGTCGTTCCCTGATGTTTTAACAGGTGTCCTTTCATTCTGTCCCTTCTACGTGTCAGTGTTTTCCACATATTCCTTGCCTCTAAGATTCCTTACCTTATCAGCCAACCTAATTTTCAATATTCGCCTCTAGCACCATGTCTCAAATGCTTCGATTTTCTTCTCTTTCGGTCGCCCCACAGCCCATATTTCACTACCATACAATACTGTGCTCCAAATGTACATTCTCAGATATTTCTTCCTGAAATTATGGCCTATGTTTGACACTAGCAGACTTCTCTTGGCCAGGAATGTCCTTTTTGCCAGAGCTATTCAGTTTTTGATATCCTCCTTGCTTTGCCCATCATTGGTTATTTTGACGCCTAGTTGTAAAACTCCTTATGTTTATCTACTTAGTGGCCATCAACGTTCATATTAAGTTTTTCTCTTTTCTCATTTCTGCTACTTCTCATTACTTTCATCTTTTTTCGATTTACTCTCAGTCCGTATTCTGTAGTTATTAGATAGTTCAGTCTATTCAGCAGATCATGTCATTCTCCTGCACTTTCACTCAGGACCATCGTCAGCGAATCCTATCATTGACATCCTTTCACATTGAATTTCAATTCTACTCCTGAAACATTCTTTTATTTACTGATCTGCATCTTAGATGTACAGATTGAACGCTAGGGGCGAAAGACTACATCCCTGTTTACACGTCGTTCTTGGTCGTCTACTGTTTACTATTCCCTCTTCGAACTTTTACATATTCTACGTTACCCGTCTCTCTGTCTCTCTCTCTCTCTCTCTCTCTCTCTCTCTCTCTCTGTAACTTCCCTTATTTTTCTAAGAATTTCGAACATCTTGCATCATTTTACATTGGCTACCGCTTTTCTGATGTTGACAAATCCTATGACCATTTTTTGATTTTTCTTTAATGTTGTTCTCATTATCAACTGAAACGTCAGGATTGCCCCCTCTTGTCTCTTTACCTTTCCTAAAGCCGAACTGATCATCATCTAACACATCCTCCATTTTTATTTCCATTTTTCTGTTTATTCTTCTTGTCAGCAACAACTTGCATACAAGAGCTGTTAAGCTGATTGTGCGATAATTCTCGTACTTGTCAGCTCTTGCAGTCTTCGAAACTGTGTGTATAATAATTTTACGAAAGAAGATGTTATGTCGCTACACTCATGAATTCTACACAATAACGTGAATAGTCGTTTAGTTTCCACTTCCCCCAGTCACTTTAGAAATTCTGATGGAATGTGATCTATCCTTTCTGTCTTATTTCCTCTTAAGTACTTCTGCTTTCTGAAATTCTGATTCTAATACTGGATCCCCTATCTCTTCTAAATCGACTCCTGTTGCTTCTTCTATCACATCAGACACCAAAATTACTCTTTCAATATCCTCATACATATTCTCTGTTTGTGACGTCGGTATGTATACGTGGACTATCGTCATCTGTTTTGATTTACGTCGATTCTTATAAGAACAACCCTTTCATTGAACTGTTCACAGCAACACACTGTCGGCCCTAGGATTAGCCGATCGGTCTAAGGCGCTGCAGTCATGGACTGTGTGGCTGGTCCCGGCGGAGTTTTGAGTCCTCCCTCGGGCATGGGTGTGTGTGTGTTTGTCCTTAGGATAATTTAGGTTAAGTAGTGTATAAGCTTAAAGACTGATGACCTTAGCATTTAAGTCCCATAAGATTTCACACACTTTTTTGTCTGCCCTACCTTCCTATTCATAACGAATCCTACTCCTGTTATACCATTTTCTGCTGCTATTGATATTACCCTATACTCACATGACCAGAAATCCTTGTCTCCTTTTCGTTTCACTTCACTGACTAGTACTATTAGCTAGATTGAGCCTTTAAATTTCACTTTTCAGATTCTATAGCTTCCCTACCAGGTCCGAGCTTCTTATATTCCGTGCCCCGACTCGTAGAACGTTATCCTTTTGTTGGTTACTCAATCTTTTTCTCATGGTCACCTCCTCTTTTGCAGTCCTCTCCCAGAGATTCGAATGGGGCCTTATCCGGAATCTTTTGCCAATGAAGAGATCATTATGAAACTTTTTCAATTGCCGGCCACATGCTCTGTGGATACATGTTATGTGTCAGTAATGCGGTTGTTTCCATTGCCTTCTGATCCTCATATCGTCGATCATTGCTGATTCTCCACCCTTTAGGGGCAGTTTCCAGCACCATGGACAAGATAGTGTCCTGAATCTCTGTCCCCTCCTCTGCCCTCTTTGACAACGCCTCTGGCAGAATGAGGGTAACTTCTTATGCTGGAATGCTGATTATTAATCAGAATTTAAGCAGTAGAGGGTTTTGAACCCATGACTGAAAACGTTTTGATTACTAATCAAAGACGCTACTCCCAGACCACGGTTGCTGCCTACATGTAAGCTGATAATAGGTTGCTCCTCATACTGCCTTGTAGGATCAGTCGGCCAGTCGTAACAGGTCTAAAGCCTAATGTTAAAGGAGACCTCGCTGTACTGCACTTTTGGTAACAATTTGACAAACGCAGTTACATTTTAGTCACACGAACTGTGGTAAATCAGACACATGGAAGTCTAGTTTACTTTGGTTGAACGAAATTTTTTCCTTTGTTTTATGAGACGGCCTGAAAACTAGATAATCACATGCCTTTACCATTGGAGACCGCTCCAAGAAACTGAACAAAGACCACTGAACTCTTATTTTCATTTTGCTATGTTCTACGACACACTCAGCAGACGCGGCTATTTGATTCCATAGATCTAAACTTTCATGCTGTAAGTCACCCTGACAGAAATGGAAAATGCCAAAGCATAAAACACGAGTCCATTATTTATCAAATTTTGTAGAGATTTTCAACACATTAAAGATATTAAATGATTAAAGTTTCACTCCATTCGCGACACATAACCGTTATAAAGATCAGCAATTGCTGTTACCCCACGGGCACGAAAATACTCATGGAAGAAAGAAGCCTTGGAATGTCAGCTTTAGACATTTCCGCCTATACCTGAGCCACACGCTGTGTCAGTTCATAAAGAATGTGAGTTAGAACTGTGTCTTCGCGCTGCATCCCCGACATAGTCTATAGGTGACAAATAAGGCAGATCAGATAATGTTTTGTATATTACTCAAGGCGTTTTTTGTGTGAATGTGTTATTGCTGGAATATGTTGTTGGTACCCTGATTGTGAAGTGTATGGCAACAGGGTTGACCATTCTTGCGACATACTGGTGAACATTCCGTCTCCCTCGAAAAGTTACCTAAAACTCGTTTGTTGTCATAGTTAATAGATTCCAAACTATGATTCCAGGAGCTGCAGAGCTAAGAGGCGACAGTCACTGTTACCTGTGATTTTTGGCAGCGCCATCTGTGGACACGGTGGAGTCGAAATGAATGCCACAGATAGAAGAGACTCATTGCCGGAAGCCCTAGCTAACCTCTGTGTCACAGTTCTCTCTGGCTCTACGTTAGGCACGACTCTGATGTCTGTGTTATGGTATCAGTGGTAAACGAGATCTCAGCTCAGCTTCCATTAGTGGTCGCCGTGCCTTAAACTCTGTCCCGATATCAATTATTGTCCGTCTGTTCGTCAGTCACCCGAACAATCCTACGATCTCCTCGTGGCGTAGACGTTCTAGAAGCACCCGTGCTAATCTTCTTGCCACAGTGTTGTCCTGAGTCCATCTTTCCGCAACTCGTTTTATAGTCATTTGGAATAGCTACATGTCGGTGCTTATATACCCGCATTGGAGTCTCCTAAGTTGCATATACGTTGCTGAGGATTCATCCTAAGTCGAAAATAAGGCGATAAGATCCACGTGCCCATCCACTGGACATGCTGTGCAGCAATCTGCACCTGAAAATTTCCAGTTACGTTAGCCTCACCCAATACGCATTTACATACTGACACTGTTCCTTAACTTGTATGTCTTATAACTAATGAAAATATATTTATATAATGATGAAATATTAATCATTATATCCCACGATTACGGAAATGAGCATGAGTTCGATCAAGGTGGTTATAGGGGAGCACTTTCAGCTCTGAGAGCATATCTGTAAGTATTATTGTTTGATAAGTAGATTTTGTAATTTTTATGAACATTTCTCGTGGGAAAAAAAGAGATCTGGCTAAAATACTAAAAATGTATTAAAATAGCTTTCACTGCATGAAAATATTTATTTACAATGATTACCAGTCTCGGCCAGCATGTGACCGTTTTCATGCCATTGTGTAGCTGTAGGCGGTGGCGGTGGCGGTGGATGGAGCACGGACTCTCTAAAGCATTGGAAAGGAGTTCTTCTGTGCTGGGAACTGTAAGTTAAAGGGCTTGTAAACAAAAGTGAATATCGGTCGGCTCCCTATAAATCGGTGGCTCAACTGGACGTCGATTATATGATGGGTCCAATCATTTCCTTAAGAGAAACGCTGACGCTGTCCGTGTTTTCAAAGCTAATAGGTAATGCTTCAAAGCTATCGGGTAATTGGCATGTTTTCTGTAATCTCCTCATTAATATATTTTTAGTTTCCCCTCTACATATCGTAATTTCTAACTGTTTCAATTGCTATAGTTACCTACTCTGATCCTGTATGTGCAAAATCACCAGACGATCTTCACTTTCCAACAAAGGATATTAAGTTCACAATGTGAATGGCTACGGCTGCCCCTCCAAGAACTACTAAGCTGGAAAGCGTCCATGTGTTCCTTGTACCTCAACTTGAAGGACCCACCAGTCGGTTCATTGTATTTGTTTCTCAGCCTCTTATTTTAAATTATTCCTCAATTTAGAAATTAAAGAACTAATTGATTTGAACGAGTAAGTTTTATTCCACTTACGTAGATAATGCTAACTACCTAGTGTTTTGTTTCGCCCGTACAGGAACGATGGTATTCTTGGTGCTTTTATTCAGGAAATGTGAAACAATCCTATTCAGAACAAAGGAGAAAAACGTGCTCTTGTTTGGGAATAAAGCGGATAACATCTGGCCGGTGGCGGATGTACCAGGAAGTTGGCACGACAGCGCTGGGTTTCTCAGCGCACTCACTTCGTGCGGAGGCCGTCAGCCGTACGCAACGCGTTCATCAGATGCTGCCCGGCTTGATGAACCACGGAAGGGCCGGGGTCGTGACGTTGCGTCTCATCTCATCTAAGAGAGGCACGGCAAAGTCTGGAGGAAGCGCGTTCCTCGGAGGGGTGGAAACCGGAGAAGTCATCGCAAGAGGCCACCTACTAGGAACGCCATCTTCTCCGAAAGGTTTACCTTTAAACACATGCTGGAGCTTCGCAGTGAAGGGTTCTAAGTATTGAGTGAAACGGTGATTCTGTTGTTTACTGTCTTTCCATCACTGTGTTCGCGTAACGCCTACTCAATTATACACACTGCTATCTATCTTGATCCTCTACGGGTGAAATGGAGTTGAACAGAATCCTTGATTTTTCCCACCTTGTAAAAATGCCGCAAAATAGATATTTAAAGTATTATGTTTTTCACAGTTTTTGATCTTTAAAATAGATTAAACTTGCAAATGCAAAAACCTAATGCTCAATAAAAAGGAATAAAAGCACATGGAAATATGAAACCACGATGCACTCAGTTTCTAGAACTCTTCTATCAAGCATTTCCGAAAGTTGTCGTAATGTTTAAGGTCGTTACACACCTCCATTACGCAAACGCACCATAGTGTAAAATTAATGCAATGTGGCTAGGGCTGGTCTGGATTCTGGAGCTGGAAGAAATTTTCGCTAGAACATGCATAAACGTCTACAACAGAGACAGGGCATCTAACAGTTAAACTGTCGAACCGAGTAGGTGCTCCAAGCTCGGCCATTTTCTTGGTACTATTCGAGAGATTAAGCAGTTTAAAAAAAAGGACGCGTTGCAAGATCATCATGTTGTGGTCTACTAATTATTTAATTTACTTAACTCAAGCCCCCAATACTGATACAGAATCCGAAAACCACAATTGTCTTCACAAACCCAGCTTGTAGTCGTTTGTTGTCCATCGTTACGGACTTCTTATGTGTGTCTGTAGTAATATCAGATTTTATAAGTGACAAACAAAAAACTTCGAATAATCTTGGTTTATTGTTCATCGCTCGGAAAATACAACAGATCTTATGCTCTGGACGACTGACGTATATATTTCTGCCTCAGTGAATCAGAATCCGAAAACCACAATTGTCTTCACAAACCCAGCTTGTAGTCGTTTGTTGTCCATCGTTACGGACTTCTTATGTGTGTCTGTAGTAATATCAGATTTTATAAGTGACAAACAAAAAACTTCGAATAATCTTGGTTTATTGTTCATCGCTCGGAAAATACAACAGATCTTATGCTCTGGACGACTGACGTATATATTTCTGCCTCAGTGAATCAGTGTTGCTACCTTCACTCTATGCAGAAACAATGCGGCGCCACCTTGTAATCGCGCGCACGCACACACACACACACACACAAACACACACACACACACACACACACACACACACACACACACATCAGTTTTCTTCTAAATCTCTGCCAAGACTCTCAACATAATAACCAAATGTAGCTTAGGACTTACGATGAATGAGATTCAGGCTGGGGGCTGTTCAGAGAATAGTAATACATTTTCAATAAAACAAAATGTTGATTAGCCCGTAACGAACAATAAACATGGTTACACACAATTAATACAACGAAATGCGCTCCATCAAATAGAAAATGAAATGTAGCCTTTGGCCAACACAATTAGTAATGTACAATGGTTGGCTCTCGGCCAAAATCAGTAATAATACCTGAGATAACATCATAAGTAAAACAGAAGATGAAAAAAAAAAAGAAGACCTCTTCAGCTTAACTAGGATCATAACACACAACTACACATCGACTACTACTGTTACTGTTAACGGATGGCTACAACAAGCTACACACAACTCTCTACTAAACTACTTACAAACATATCTTAATAATTCTTATACAATAACACAACGATAGGTTATTTGCCTAAAACGAGTAAAAAGGTGATTTCTGAGCTAAATGTGTCAACCACTGAGTCCTCACACGACGTAGTTTAAACGAAACGCTTCAGGATCAATGCAATTACTAACGTTCATAGCATGCAGTAAACAAATTTGAAGTGCTCTCGTTTACAGTTCACACACCTGCGCTCCGTTATCAACAACAAGGAACTTCAACTTGCTGCATGACAACCACGGATTAGTATGCAGAATTTGTGGCTAGCAAACACACGCAATGCACCTCTCGCATACCACACAGTGCACTGCGTTAACTAAAACGAACTACTTCTATCGTCACCTGCAAAGGCGCTCAGGCTGTGCTCCATCGATATCTGACTGTCTAGGAAAAGACAGTAACCGTTCCACCAGGCTGTTGTGTCTACACAGAACTTACCCCACGCTCACAGACCGGAGTGCTGCCCACCAGATTCTCCATGACGTCGCTCCCGGCTCTACCCAGATCTCGCTCTTTCGTCTCCTCGCAACAATACGTTATCGCTTACAGATCCAGCCATTATGCACGCCTCGGCTGCTCTGCCAGTCCAGCCCCTTGCGGCACTACGACGGCTCGTCCACCGCTATCATCTTGGCGATGGCGCTGGACTCGAGAAGAGATCTGCCGATTCCACTTGCTGCTGCTGACTGACCACCCCTCCATCCATGCTTTCAACCATTTCGGTCACAGCGGCGCTCACGGAATTACGTGCCCGTGCTTTCCGCCCTCTCGTGGCTCCACCGCCACCGATAAACTGACTCTCTGGAGGTGGGGAGAACAACTGTGCCATTCAACATGCCACAATATCCTCACCTCCCCACCCCCCCAACCCCCCACAAGAAGTTTTTAACCTCCTCCGTAGCCAGCAGACAAGGACAATACACACAGAGTCTGCAATGAAACAACATGAAAGTAGCTCAATCACTATCAAACATGGCTGTAGCCTGCCATGTCCTCATATAACATTTCTGAGTCAGACACATTTAAAACAGGCTTTACACAACTATACACATTTAAAAATGAACCCAACACTACTCTGCCTGGACAAAACATTGCAAGGAGACATGCAATCGTACACAACAAGTACCTCAAAAATTCTAGGCCCTACATTCACTGTCTAGCATCTGCACCGCGGCAGTAATAGAGAACATCCGACTAGAAACCTGGCAAACTAGATTTGAGCACTACTCCACACTGCGCGAAAGCAACCCTGTCCAAACTGTCACCTAGTAGGGCCCCTCTGGCCATCCCACATTGAAGACACAGTAACTGCTCCCGAATAAAAATCACCATACTAGCCCACCACACAATGCACAAATCTGATACACCGACGACAACAGACAGAATAACACCAAGGCAAAAGCACATTGCTTGGCTCACGCCAGCAAATCACGCACCAGGACCAGGAAGCAACCCACGGACCTGAAAATAGAAACACCAGTGCAACTCCCCGCTTAAGCGTGACCAATCCAGAAAGTCAGCTAATCCTGTCCGAGCATATTCCCGTTGTCAACTGAATTGGATCAACCACGATCTGCCGAAGCTATGGGGAGAGTTCCGAAACTGCGTAGCAAGAAACCGCCCATGGAGAGCCACCGTCCATGACAGAAAATTCCCGTGCACCCAGTCTGCGCGCAGCACATCACTAGCCGCCATAGCTGAGGTAATACACAGGACAGCAATACACAATATCTTATCTATAATTCTAATATTATCAGGCTACGCCAACACCAACACAACACCCATGCTCTGCTACCAAATGTAGCGTAGAGCAGATGAATTCGGGCTGGGGGTTGTGCAGATGTGAGGTTTAATTTAATAACTGAATGGCTTATTTTTAAAAGAGGGCAGCTCGCAATTGATAAATTTTTCAGGAGATAGAAAAAAAACATTCTACTTTGTTGTTTAACAATTTAATTGTTAATTTGTTTCTGCCATGTGAAATAATGCTTTTTCTACACTGGATAAGGCTAACGTTACCTAGTTTGAATAGTATTTTTTTTACCTGATGTTGTCCCCTTACAGCAATAAATGGGAAGGCAAAATTATTTTAATCCACTTAAAATTACGTGAAAGTAAGAACTTATAATAAATTAATATCAGTTCTTAGAGCGCAACAATGTAACATAAATAAATAGGTCTCTGTTGAGCACAATATTAGAAAGATGCATTTTTCTCCTCGGAATAAAATGAAATGATGGTATGGGACTGATGGCCGGGAGTGTCCACCTGGGGAAGTTCGGCCGTCGAGTTGCACGTCTTTTCAGTTGACGCCACATTGGGCGGCTTGTGGTCGACGACGATGAGGAGAACACAACAGCCAGTCCCTGTGCGGAGAAAATCTCCAACCAGCCAGGAATCGAACCCGGTCCCATCGCTTGGCAGTCATATTTTCAATCTCATTTAAATGATAACAGAATAACGTGCTATTTCCAATGCTTTTGAACCTAAACCATTTAGTAATAAATTTATAGCTGTAAGTGTTCATAAACCTACGCGACGTTCATAAAACAATTAAACTTGTTACAAAACATGACTGTGTCTAGCTACTTTTTAGTAATTTTCATCAACTTTTGTGGAGAGTCACGTCTTCGCCTCATTATAAAAGACTTCATACTGTGAAAATATTAGACAGTTTATTGGATTTAGAGTCCACCGACATAGTGCTCAGCAACTGTTTGCCCCTCACTTATAAACTATACTCACAGTACAGAAAATACTGGAGAACAAATGCTACTTTTTGCCGTTTTCTTGTGCTCTTTCCAATGTTTCCGGTGGGATGACGGCATTTTTACATAAAGGGATCAACCAGATTAAAAAATAAAACAAAAACTATATAGTTTGCTTTTCCTGCATAAACTTTAAACCGACCATGGCAGCTGAATTTGGTGATAAGTGACATACACTGATCTAGAATAAGCACTCGTTCGCACACTCGTAACTTTCTTTTCGCGATATCAAAGTTTCTGACAGATGGTGGAATATCCTTCAGTGGGGAATTAGTAGTAGATATGGTCAACAGTAGCGTTGTTATACCATATGACTGTGTTCTTGTCTCCGCAACTTGTCTTAACAAATGGTGTTCTTTTGCGTCTTTGGGGACAAAGTTGACAATGTAGTGGAACCGTTATAGAATGATGGACACTTCATTAGGACCTTTCTTCTCTGTGATGTTGTCGTGATAACAGTAAAAATGTACCTTAAATTTGTTTTCAGATTAGTGTCTCATGATTAAAAACCCGTAGCATACTAAAAAGTAATCAAGCTTACCTATCTTTCCTGACTTTTTCATCATTATTTGAAACTTCAAACTCAGAGACGCTGATGTTAATATATCTGTTAAGAAATCAATCAAAGTTTACACTAAAAACACTAATTGCTGCACTTTTCGTGGAGTTGTTCCCTTTTAGAAACAATTGCAGAATTAAATCAGCTCCCTACAGGCGACAATACATTAACAGTGCCCCGTTTCAGTTCCATTAGAAGTAACTATGTGTCAAGAAACCGAAACCAACAAAATTTGAATTCCAAATTGTTGGGAAGTTTTCGCTTTTTAGTATTAACCGATTCAGTCTACAGCATAAAAGTACGCTTCCAATGAAATAATATACCTCTGTTGCCAGTAAAGAACTTAATCACATCAACTGAAGAAAATGTCTTTCATTAAATCAAAGAATTAAATCCAAACTTTCAACTAATATATACAGGGTGTTACAAAAAGTACGTCAAACTTTCAGGAAACATTTCCCACATACAAATAATGAAAAGATGTTATGTGGACATGTGTCCGGAAACGCTTAATTTCCATGTTAGAACTCATTTTAGTTTCGTCAGTATGTTATTCCACCTAGGCTCAATGGAGCACGTTATCATGATTTCTTACGGGATACTCTACCTCTGCTGCTAGAACATGTGCCTTTACAAGTACGACACAACATGTGGTTCATGCACGATGTAGCTCCTGCACATTTCAGTCGAAGTGTTCGTACGGTTCTCAACAACAGATTCGGTGACCGATGGATTGGTAGAGGCGGACCAATTCCATGGCCTCCACGCTCTCTTGAGCTCAACCCTCTTGACTTTCATTTATGGGGGCATGTGGAAGCTCTTGTCTACGCAACTCCGGTACCAAATGTAGAGACTCTTCGTGCTCATATTGTGGACGGTTGTGATGCAATACGCCATTCTCCAGGGCTGCATCAGCGCATCAGGGATTCCATGCGACGGAGGGTGGATGCATGTATCCTCGCTAACGGAGGACATTTTGAACATTTCCTGTAACAAAGTGTTGAAGTCACGCTGGTACGTTCTGTTGCTGTGTGTTTCCATTCGATGATTAATGTGATTTGAAGAGAAGTCATAAAATGAGCTCTAACATGGAAAGTAAGCGTTTCCGGACACATGTCCACATAACATATTTTCTTTCTTTGTGTGTGAGGAATATTTCCTGAAAGTTTGGCCGTACCTTTTTGTAACACCCTGTATAACCACCTTCACCTACGCTGCTGTTTTTATTCTAGGGACTAGTCACATCATTCCTATGGAGCCAGATAAGCCCTACGTCAGAATTACGACGTGTCTTATAGCTAATATTTAATATCGTGTAACTTTAAGCTATGTTATGGTTAATAATGCATATACTTAAGTACATTTAAATGACACAGGAAATCGCTCACAGAATACTGGTTTCATGCAAAATTTGATAATGTTTCGACTGAAGTAATTTGAATAGGATTAAAGGGCTAAAAACATACAAAACCAAAAATCAGTAGAAAAATGCAAAACTGAAAATCTGACGGAATGTTATCAAGATTCTGTTTGAACAGAGGATTACAAAACTGTAACTGGATTTCGTCTAGCTAAAGTAAGTTACTGATATATCTTCATCGACGTTTTAATTAATATATTAATACTCGATACATCATTTTTAAGTAAAACTATTTGTCAGAGCGAAATTATTTGGTTCCATGTATGTTAGCCAGGAGATCAAAGATAAAGTCTGGCTACCGAAAATCGTTCTAGCTCATTTGGCATTACCCAGGGTGTACGTTCAGTATTCCACTGCAGACGCGAGCTAGTTTACATGAAGTGTTTTCATAACCTGCTTCAGCTGAAACACATCAATTGCTTCGAAAAGCGTTTATAAAAAAGTTTAGATGTGCCGTGTTCTAGTCAGTTGGTAGAATCCATCTCCCACAAAACCCATTATGTCAACTTGAATACGAGGTGGCTCTGACATACAACAATGAGAATGATTCCTAAAAGAGAAAACAAATACGAAAACTTTAACCATTGGTAGCTATCGATTTAGGATTGATGAAGCGAGCTCAATGGAACTAGAACACAATGTAGAGATGCTTCATGATTTTGAGGATTCCGCACTGCAGAAACTCAGTATCAAAACCTATAGTTATTACAATATACAGATCGTTACCACGAAATGCTCCATTGAGCTTCGTATTAATTAAATCTTCTAAGCTTGCTTCTCGATGTCGCATAACGAAATAACATGCCGCAACACAGCAAATTTAGTTTTGGTGAATATGACTCTTTAAGTACTGCACAAGTTGACGCTTTCAAGCGATATTTAGTTTCTTGTTCAAAAATACCTCAGTAATGTGTCTTGTGAATGTGGCTGCTCATAATACGATACTCTGGTGGACTGAATTGTTCCTTCAGCGTCTTGTTCTTTTATAGTCTTTTAGTTCTTTAACTTTCAGTCGCAGATTCTACAGAAATGCATGGTTTTATACATAAACAACTTAAATGGGTGGTAGAACAGACGTATTCATTTGAAAAGGCATTTAAATCATAATGGTTCTGTTTTAGCGTAACTAGCTCGTCTTATTGCCTTGTAGATGCCATGCAGAGTGAGACGATCACGTAAATTTAGTAGCAGAGAAGGTGAATGAAGGAAGTTGCTTTTGTTCGAATGGTTCTTGGAAAATGCAAGCATCAAGCAATGAAATTGCTTGCAAGACGCCAGTATCACCAGTCCTAGTGTAACTTTTACAGCATTTGGTTTCGTTATCTAGTGAGTATGACGAAAGACGCTGGATGAATTAAGAGACACACTCTGCTAGGAGTGTGGCAGGTCGACATAGCCCATATGGAAGTGTTGTAGAAATGTTCTTATAACCTAAATGGAAATCACGGGACAAAAGACATAGTTCCCGCGTAACAGTGATATGTAAATTCAGAGAAGCTGCGTTCGAGGAAGAGTGTGCTACCATTATGCTGCCGTCATCGTACGTGTTGCCAAGAAATTGTGGCATGTAGAGAGATTAGGGTATTTATAAAAGCATATAGAAAATCAGTCTTCCTTCGTACAGTACTTGAGTGAAATGGGGGCAGTGAATCACTAAAATTTGTAGAAGAAATCCTGCGCCCTGCACTCTATAGTGGCTTGAGGGATACAAGTGTAGGTATAGATGTGGACCATAAATACCTTGTTTACAATAACTAGAGTGTTGTTCCAACGTTTCTAACAGATAAATCAGAAAATATTCTCAACATTTTAGTCCACACTCTTCCACGTTAAGGCATACAGATTGGTAAACTCTGTGATAATTTTGATCCTGATTAACGAAAACCACATCACCTGCATCACTATCCGTTTATTGTGCTACTACCGGTTTCGTTCCTTTGAAGATCTTCAGGTTGCCGAGTTGTCTTGAAGTCAAGACCATTTACATCTTGACTTCAACAGAACTCGGCAACATGAAGATGCTCAAAGAAACAGAACCAGTGATAACACGGTAGTTTTCATTAATCATAAACTCTTTCTTGAAATAAGACAGTCTCGGTTGCAAAAATGTCTTATTTCAAGACATTCGTAAGGAGTTGCTTTACCAGGCGCCCATATGAAATGGGACCAATTTTAATCATAAGCTCTGTGAATTGCCTGCATCGGGATTTGAAAAACACATCAGACCGGAGTTCAGAGTCATTTGAAATTAATCTCCAGAAGAGCCTTTAAATTCACTTTCTGTGTATGACTGATCCACCCATCGTTGTTAAAATGTCTTCTCAACCTCGCATTAACAGTATGAAAAAACCACTGGAGTATCCACATTTCAAAGGTGAAACTTTCATCACCAGAATATCTGTACAAGAAACGTTGAAAGCGACCACCATAAAACATAAATAACAACAATAAAAATTAAATTTCCGTGTTGCAGTTAACTAATAAAATAGACTAAAATGCTGATCAAGGTATGGTCTTCGTAACGCTCAGTTTCTCCTGTTATTTCACGGTAAATGAGTGGTTGAGTCAACACTTTAACACTGACGGTTTTGGTTATTATGAATACAATCAATTATCCTCCTATTCAACCATACTGAATATCAACGTGAGTATAGCAGCCGTGCATGTATTAACGTTTTCACCCAAGCGTAAACGAAAAGTAGAGTCAAACGTGCATTGCCTGCACAAAATTATCCAAAATATCCAGTGAACGATCTCTCTTTGCAACGTCAGACTATATACCCAAGGAATAAGAAAAGCAGTACAATGTGTAAAATCACGGGAGTGCTTTTAGCCAGAATGAACTGAGTGCGAACGTCACGTGAGCGGATGATCCACAATTCCTAGTGTTTCACATGCTAATCTGTAGAATCTTCTCCCAAGCCCTAAAACCGATAATTTTTTCTTACAGAGCTGATGAACGAGCGTTCTGTACAGAACAATAACCAAGAATCCTTACCATATACTGCAGAAAGCTTCATTGCATCAAAGGTACAGAGCTCAGTGACGGGAGTGTCAGTTATATGGTGATACTACCAAGTTTTCATTGCCATGCTGCCGCTCAGACCAACTGATCCATGTAACCAAGTCGCACCGTCACTTAGAGTGAGACAAATGAAGCCGTATTTAGAGTGTTGAACGGTGAAAGATTGTTTTATTGAGTGTTGAGTCATATTACACCATCTGCACAGACTACCAATATCCGCCTGAGGAAAGCATGGCAAACCACATTTACCTGAATATATTATGGTGATAATAATCATATTAGGAACTGAGGTAAAATTTTTAAGCTACATTTTCTAGTTTCGTTTCGGAACACTGGCTTTTAGTGGATGCCACAATTAACGCTAGTAAAAATTCAAGCAATATGCACATTGCAGCAGTAATTTGGAGTCGACCAATTTATTAGCACAATAATTATTCTTCACCAGATATTTAAGGGAGATCATGATCTAATGACAAACTGTTGCTATGATTCTTTTGTTCTCAGTTTACATCAGCCTCAGGCATGGAAATAATAATTATAGCATCACTATGAGTAAACAGACATAACATTAGAAACATCCATTCTGTGGTGAAACAGCTTTCGGCACTTTGGAGCTCTAAAAATCTCGACTTGGTTTGAAGGCAATGCTATTCCAATGGTTCCATACCAGTTTCACCTGTGTGCTTTGGCTGATTAATTTTTTAATATCTACATGTTAATCTAATTTATTTGACACAGTTTTGGCGTTTTAATCTGTTTCTACAGTAGAGTTCCACAGTGTGTTTCAGTAGCCCTTCGTTTGTTAATCTTCCATGCTCTTTGTATAACAGTGACCATGATTGCAGTGTGTGGATGCGAGCCGAGTTGGCGACACTTCGCTCTCAGCTCCAGGTTGTGTTGGCTTCGCAGCATGAGGCTGCAGTGGCTGGGTCGGCCCTGGTGACCCAATGGATATCCATCACGACCCACGAGTCTGCCGATCAGTCTGCACCAGTGGTCACCTCAGTTGCTGTTCACACTGAGGTTGACCCCTTACCCATTGTCAAGTGGGATATCGCCTCGAGGCATGGCAGGCTGCGGAAGACTGCCTAGTTGGCCAAACGTAAGGCCTCATTGGTTAGTCTGACGAACTGGTTCTTAGTGCTATCTGTGAGGTGCTATCTGTGACTGTTATTGTCCCTCGGCCAGAAGCAGTCACTTGCCCTGTTTCTGCCTGCAAATCCAGGCAGTCACACAGGGTGTGCCTATTGGTGGCTCGGAGCTCCTACGTTAGGCAGTTTATGAGGCCCCTTAGGGACATGACCGAAAGCGTATACACTTCCTGTGCATACCGAGTGGAGTCATTTTAGATGTGGAACAGGTCCTTCTGGATGCCATGAAGACACCAGGATACAGTCGGCTGCAGGTGGTGGTTCACGTCGGTAATAAATATGTGAGTCGCTGTGTACCATAAGAGATTCTCTCTCGTTTTGAGCGGCCTTGAGAAGTGGTACAGGCTGTTAGTCTTGCTTGCGAGATCAAAGCAGAGCTCATCATCTGCAGCATAGACGACAGGACTGACAGCGGATCTCTCGTAAGAGCCGGATGGAGAGTCTGAATCAGATTTAGGCTGTAGATTCCTCACCTTACGCTGTAGGGTGGTGGGGCTTGGGGTTCCACTAAACTGATCATGAGTCCTCTACACGCAGGAGTCTGCTACACGAGTAGCAGAGGGTGTGTTCCGTGCACTGGGCCGCTGTTTACGTTAGACTACCTCGGGGAAACACAAAAAGGGATTCAGTCCCAAAAGTGCATGTCGAACACAGGAAGAACATAAAGCTAGGAATTATCGCTATAACACTTGTAAAATGTGGAAAAGTAGTACAGCTCAAAACGCTAATAGAAAGCACTTATGCTCAATTCGTTGTACGCACTGAAAGCTGGCTAAAGTATGTGATAAGTTCAGGCAAAATTTTGGCGAAGGATCGAACGGTATACAGAACGGAGAGGCTAAATGCAGTTTATTTTGTAGCGAAATTGAAGTACATATTTCCTGTGAGCTGGTATGGGTAGAGGTCATTCTTGGCAAACTAAATAAGTTAATAATTGAATCCTTTTACTGATCTCCCAAATCAGATGATACAATTGCTGAAAGGTTCAAAGAAAACTTAATTCTAATTTCTAACATACGGGCTCATACTATTGCAATTTGTGGTGACCTCAATCTACCATCGATATGTTGCCGAAATTACAAGTTTACAACCGTAGGTACGCAAACAATCTCATCCTAAATTGTGCTAAACATATTCGCTGAAAATTATTTCGAGCAATTAGTTTATGAACCCATTCGAATAGTAAACGGTTTTGAAAATACACTTTATCTCTTAGCCACAACTAATCGTGAGCCGATAACAATCTTCAAAACGGATGCAAGTATTAGTGAATACACGGTTGCCGTAGCGAGACTGAATATCGTAACTTCCAAATCCCTGAAAAAAAAGGAAAAATATATCTAATCAGAAAATCAGATAAAAATTCGCTTGATGCCTTCCTGTGAGACAATCTCAACTCCGTCCAAATTAACAATGTAACTGTAGACCACTGTGGCTTGAATTCAAAGACATAGTATCGACAGCAACTAAAAGATTCATACCAAATAAATTAACAAACGATGGAGCTCATCCCCCCATGAAACAGAACACTGTTGCAAAAACAACAAAAAAAAAAACATGCCAAATTTAAACGAACGCAACATCTCAAAGATGGGCTATCTTATAAAAAAGCTCGAAGGTTAGCGTAGATTTCAATGCGAGATGCGTATAGCAGTTTCCAGAACGAGAATTTGTCTGGAAATCTGGCCTTCCCCCTCCCCCCCCCCCCTCCTTTATGTGAAACCTCTGAACACATTTTAAGTAAAACTAAATTTAACATTCTAAATCTTTTTTTACTTATGTGTACAAATGTATTCCTCAGCGATGTCAACCTGGTATCGAACACATTTCTCCCAATGAGAGACTAGTCAGTGTAGAATGTTTAACCATCTGGACGGAGCCGGAACCTTTCTTTTGCTTGCGCCTCTTGATCGCTGTCACAGTAAAGTCCTCGAAGGAAGTTTTGAAATGAGATGAAAATCGGATGGAGCCAAGTCGGGACAGTACAGACGATGATCGATGATAATGAACCCAAGACGTCGAATTTTTGCTAAGGTAGCAGCGCTCGTATGTGTCCGGAATTCTCTTACTGAACGACAGTGTGCTCCATTTGTGGACGATCTCTTAGGATTATTGCTTCAGCTTTCTGAGTGTCTCACAGTGCGTTGCAGAGTTTATATTGATGCTTTTAGGTGTTAATTTCATATGCATTGCACCTAGAACGCTCAGGTAGGTTGTGATCTAACTTTGTCTGCTGATGGCACGGTCTTGACGTTTTTTGGTGCCGGTGATGTTGTGTGGTGGAACTCCATTGACGCTGCCTTTGTTTTCGGGTTCAAAATGGTGAAACAAAATTTAATTACCTGTCACAATTTTGCTAACGAACCCACCACCCTCACACTCCAAACGCAAAAGAAGTAGTTGACAGATGTCCAACTTCTTCTGTTTGACGTCAGGTGTGAGCATTTCGGGCACTCGGATCTCCGATGCGCAGAATCAGTGATGTATTTTTTTCTAAAGACGGGATCAGTGATATATTTCGTACCAAAGACGGACGAACAAGCATTAAGCTGGTGGTCATAGTGTTTTGGCTCATCACTGTATGAATAATACACCCGCTGCTTTAGAGATAACGTGCACAATATGGATGGCATTATTCCTACCTCCTTCATGTACTTCCGCTGAAATGCTTATCATTTGCATTTCCAAGCGCAGAGCTCACGTGATGCCACTTCGACGTTTGTATGTGGGTGTTCCAGGGTGTTGCAAATTTAATAGACAGTAGCGTACTTACGTAGCTCATACCCGTGAAAGGAGCTGAAGAAGAGATTGCATAGCACATGCTGTACCTTCGCGATCTACTTTCCTCGCCAGACTGCATAGTGCAGTAGAACAACGACACGAGGTGGTGTGGAAAGGAAACGCGGACGCACGCATTTCGCCGCCGGTTGCCGCCGGTCACGAATTGACTTTCAGTTTCAGCGAGTGCGCCAGATTTACTTTGTTTCTGGCTCTGTATAATCGCCGGGTCACGCGCCGCGCAGATTACGCCGCGATCGCCGATAGTCGAGTATTTAAGGCGCTGACCGGCCGGTAGCAGCAGCCCGGCGGAGGAATTTCACGGTCCGCTGGCTAACGGAGCCAAGGAGAGGAGCCGGCAGCCGTTCGGCCCGGAGTAGCGGCACTGAACTCCACTCGGTGGCTGCTGGGTTGCTCGTTACGGGCGGCGCTTACGATGGACCTCCGGCGCCATTAACACTTGCGCCACGGGCAAGCGACATGGACTCGGCTAGCGCATTTATAAGAGAAGAAACTGTACTAATTCTCTACCACTTCTGAAGCCACGCTAGTCGTGTGAGCATTAATACTGGTGTTACATTGCATCATTCGGTTTCTTGCGAAAAAAGTAAAATAGTTAACATACCTTAAAAAATATTTATGTTGTAAAAATAATCACAGTTTTTGCAACTACATAATCTTAGGTAATTTGAATGTGTAGGGGAGGGAGGGGCGAGAAAGGAAAGGTACGGGACTGAATTCATGATGTCACCTGCATCGGGACGTCATACGGAGTCAGCAGCGACGAGCGAAAATGTGTGCCCGCTTGGAATTCGAACCCGAGGTCTTCTGCTAACTAGGCAGTTGCGTTAATGACCCGGACACAGTGTTTATCGCTACTGTGCGGACTATCTCGATACGCCTCTCGCCCGACCCACACTCCAACCTAGATCCTTCCATCCCCAGCAGCCGTCCATGCTCGATACTTTGACATTCCTGCATGAGGTCGAACGTTGCTGTGCATCCACAATGAAGGTATGGATTCATAGCCCATTGATACGAATCCATTATGTGAAGGCTTAGTGCCTGTTCGTTCGGGCATATCCGAAAGCCAGACACCATGCAGTCACAAAATAACATGATCATGCAGGCTGGTCGTAGGATGTCTTCCAAAAATAAACAGCATAGAGACGGATGTGATGACACTTTCTACAGGACCTGACCATCATTTTGCAGGACAATGCTCAAGCACTTACAGTGCTAGCTGTGACTGATCTGTTTGACTGATGGGCCTGCTAAGTGCTACACCAGCTCTGCACTCACCTCACTTAAGCCCTAGTGGATTTAACTCGATTTACAAACTGAAGGAAACACTTCCCGGCATTCTCTTCAGAACTGCTACAAATTCGTAGGACAATAGACCGCGCCGCTCGTACTGACAACACAACTGGCACTGCTAAGAGTATCCCACGACTTCCACATTGCAACGGGTTGTACACAATGCTAGTGACTACTTTGAAGGTCGGTAGTCGGCCGGAGTGGCAGTGCGGTTCTAGGCGCTACAGTCTGGAAACCCAGCGACCACTACGGTTGCAGGTTCGAATCCCTCCTCGGGCATGGATGTGTGTGATGTCCTTAGGGTATTTAGGTTGAATTAGTTCTAAGTTCTAGGGGACTGTTGACCTCAGAAGTTAAGTCCCATAGTGCTCAGAACCATTTGAACCATATGAAGGTCGGTAAAGCTTTGAAACACTTAACTATCTTGTACGAGCTGTAAATAAGTAGATGCCACTATTAAAGTTTCAACCCTCGTAAAAAAGATCTCTCTCACAGTTCTTTTAGCACTAACTTCTTATAATCACTGCTATGTTTCAGCACATTCTTCCCTTACTTTATATTCAAAGATAAATACATTTTGAGCAGACTGACAGCTTCGCCATGGCTCTTAAACAGACTTTTTGCATGATACGTCCGTAGTGTTGCCTCAGGGCCGCTTTGGCCGGATGAAGGCATCATGGTATCTGGAATTCACCTTATCATAGGGTCAATCATACCGATTTTTATTTGTAATCTTCGAGTTATCAATCGTCACAAACTGCTAGCGATCTTAAAACACTTGTACACAGAGCGCGCACACAGTCTCATAGATAATTTGTCTCACAAGCTCTCGTATCTGAATTCAGAGTTAAGTGAAAATGGATATCCTACCTGATAGATTAACGGACCACTATCAGCTGAAACCAGTAACTACAAACCAATAACCTTGTGGAGCAAGCCGGTAAAATCTCTAGCATTTTTTCCCTTTGTTGGCAATATTTCGTATGAAATAGCAAGAATAAACAGTAATTATCTGGTGAAAATGGTTTACCACCTGACATATAGGGTTGTAAGACTGCTGGGATTGCAGAAGCACAATTTGTTATTGCAGAAGACTGAAATTTACAAAATACGTATGCGGTACGTTTTATAAAAGCCAGACCAAGCACACCGTGGAAGATCACAGCACCGAACAACAACTCTGCACTCGCCGTTTGCAGTCAAGCACTGTATTGCAATACGGTATATCTATACACATTGTACTCCTTGGAACAATCATAGAGTAGCCAAATTTGAAAGAGTAAAACAGAGTATCATCGACAAACTGCCAATATTTACTAATTGATGTAATCCAGTAGAAAGTCTTATTTACGAGAGATGTTCAGTAAGCCATGCAATGTTATTTTCTCGGTTAGTTTCGTTTGAAAAAATGCGGAATTTCTTTTGGGACATTGTGGAATGTTCTAGCTTCAGCCGCTGTAGTTTCATGAAGTCCCGGTAGGTGCTGGAGCTATACGTAGCCTTCAAAATGATATCTGTAACGGAGATAAATTCCAAGCAGAGAGCTGTCATTTTCTTTTGGCGGAAAACCAGAGCATCACAGATATTCTTAGACGCTTGCAGAATGTCTAATGGAAACCTGGCAGTGAACAAAAGGACGTACAGTCATTGGGCGAGGCGTCTGTCATCAGCGCAAACCTGTCTGATCTCCCGTGTGCCGGCCGGACTCACACAGCCGTGACTCCAGCTAAGTGTTCGTCTCCATTAAAACGCAAACGAACCTCTCCTTCTCCATGGCAATGTAGTCTGTACATCCGAGAGGAGCTCACAAAACTGCACTGGACTGTTCTTCCTCATCCATCCTGCAACGCGGATCTCGCATGTCTGTTTGGCCCAGTAAAGGCTGAAATCCGCATATGGATGATCTGGAGGATATTGATGCAGCAAGTCAACCAGTAAACTGGTACAATGCGAGCGTATAGGCCCTCGCAGTAAGGTGACGTTAGGCCGTAAAATTGAACTGATATTATGTATAAAACAGGATTTTGTAGCCAAAAGAGTGGAGAATTATATGGTCTCTTCGAATGCTGAATAAAACCAACTTGCTTTCAGAAAATATATTGCATTACTCATTCAACGCCCCGGGTGTTTTGGGGTAATGCTGACCAGGAGCTTCGGTTTCAGAAACTTTGTAACACCTTCTTTTACGAAAAATTTTATACAGAATCCGCTGTTCAAGTTTGACACGCTGGTGAACTACTGAGCTGACATTATGCTGACTCTTAGTTTGCAACGTGATACGACGAAAATACATAACAGCAGGGCAATTGCGCAGAAGTTTCGCAGTATAGACATGTTCCGTGTTACACCAGCACGACGGGATTTCAGATCTGCCAGTTAGTTGAATAGAAGGACTAGCAGCGGAAAGGATTCCCGATACTATACTTAAAAGAGAGAGCGGTAATTTAGAAACTGCGCGACTGAATGGCCAAACGGCGGTGAACAATGAAATCCCATCGTCTTCTGTAAAGAGCAATCGGCATAATGATACAATAAATTCAGCGAATAGCAGTTATTTTAAAATTGTGAACGTGAGCTACGTTTGGAACAGCGGCACGCGTTAGAAAGAAGGAAGCGGATATCTAAATTAAATCGTTGCTGCGAGGCAGCGGAGAAGGTCCGCTGCGCAAAGGACACGATTAGGCGGACGCCTGGCTGCACCGACCGTTTTGTTCGCAGCGGGAAAAACCAGTGGCTCCCAAACAGACGTGTCGGCTATAGAGGGTGCCGCTTCCAGACTCTCAAGACGGTGCCTCAAGCTCAAAAGTGTAGTCGCTCAGAGTGGTCAAGTTAGAAACTCGTTGTCTATGTGCGACTGAGTAATTTTATTGCTTATTAATTAATCTCGTTGTTATGTGGAGAGGCAACTTAGGCGTATGTCTTGTACCGTGAATAAGCTGTATCTTCATTACATCCTCCCACGCAAGACAACTGGATGATCAATGAACACGCCGGTCGGGTTGGCCGAGCGGTTCTACAGTCTGTAGCCGCGATACCGCTATTGTCGCAGGTTCGAATCCTGCCTCGGGCATGGATGTGTGTGATGTTCTTAGGTTAGTTAGGTTTAAGTAGTTCTAAGTTCTAGGGGACTGTTGACCTCAGAAGTTAAGTCCCATAGTGCTCAGAACCATTTGATCAATGAACAAATCATCCACACGAAGGGCTCCATAATGCACTATTCTATTCAAAGTCTAACGTCAAGTTGCGTGAAGTTGGGAATGCAAATAATTAGTATTCCAGCCCAACTTCTAAAAAGACAGGAGTAATTCCATCTACACTGCCCAAAAATATTAAAATGTCACTTCTGTGAAACCCCGTCATTGCTCCGCAGAGTATGAAATTGGGCTCAAAGATATGTACAGCTCTCCTCTGCAGTAATGAAACGGCATGGCACCCTGCAACGTCACCGTTCCGCTCGGCGACGCATCAAACATGGCGAAAAAGGCCAAAGTTGAGTTCCTATTGTTGTGTAAGGTGGGATGATAAGATCACATTCACTCCAAAATTCCCTTAATTCTGTCACTCGCACCGTGGGCGTGTCACACGATGGAAGGGTCATCAAATTCTCCTCTAACCACCTTTTAGTCCTTTTCTTGACGCCTCTATAATGCAGGTCTGCACCGCGACGCCTGGCGTGGAAGTCACACTATCTTCTTATGGGCGGCTGATGAAAACATTTCACACACACTTCCACTCGGAGTCGACACGAAAAGGCTTCTGGAGGTCGCATACAGGGCTCACTGAAACCACCCCTTCCGTTGGGGTGTTCATTTCCACACGTTTCGCGATCGAAAATGACAGGTCTCAGTGCGATGTGTAACAGAATGACATGGTTGACAGTCTTTGACACTGCTGTGACCTCCAGCAATTCACCGTGGTATTAAAAAACCACTGGAAGTAATCTCATGCCCTTGGAATGTAACATGACTTCAATTTACGCTGGTGGGAGGAGTGGACAGCGGGGAGGGGGGGGGGGGGGGGGGAACGACATTGACACGTGCATGAATAAATCACAAAGGATCCCTCTAAGACCACTCAAGTCGGCGATTCTCTCGGTGCAACACGTGAAACTTTGTTGAGCACTTTAAAAATGTACCTGTACAAAATCAACCCTTTACCAATTCATGGGGCGACTTGGACAGCGTAAGTTAGACATCTGGCATGCCCACAAACTGGTGCTAGAGCGGCAGTGCATTTCCCCTCGGCAGTAGGGTGTCGAAGAGGCGTAGCAATGCAATGCGATATGAAATGGAATCAGCTCGTCAGGTTGGTAGTAGAAAGACGAAAGCTTGACACTGTTTTACTGGGAGAGTTTTGGGGAAGTGTAGCTCTTCCTTAATATAGATGACGTATAGAACACTATTGCAACCAATTCTTGAGAATAGTTGGAGTGTTAGGGATACCACTAGGTCGGACTAAAGAAAGTCATCGAAGCAATTCAGAGGCGTGTTGCTAGACTTGTTACCGGTAGGTTCGATCACCACGCATATATTACGGAGATGCCTCGTGAAAAATGGGAATCCGTGGAGGGAGATGACGCTCTTTTCACGAGACAATATTCCAGAAATTAAGAGAACCGGCATTTGAGTCCAACTGCTGGATGATCCTATTGCCGCCAAAGTGCATTCCGCGTAAGGAACACGATGATTAGATGCGAGAGTTAGGGCCCGTACGGAGACTTTCAAAAGCCGTTTTTCTCTCGCTCTATTATTGAATGAAAGAGGGAAGGGAATGACTGGTAGTTGTACAGCGTGTCCTCCACCATGCGGCGTAAGGTAGCTTACGGAGTATGTATGTATGTCAGAGGTGTCCAACCCGCAGTTATCCGTGCGGTCTAAGAACTGATCATCTATCATAATAGCGGCAAAAAAAAATCAGCTTATGTAGTGAAGTTATGAAATGTTAAATATTTTCAATTTGAAATTCCCTTCATACGATAGTATTCTCTCATGTGTCCATACAGTTCTCAGCTTTGCCACCCGAGCTGTACTAGAACCTCACGCTATCGTTCTTAAAACCGTCCAACCCGTCACACGCACTGGTCTGTTATCTTACGGCTACTTCAGTTGTAACTGTGAAGCTACAGATTTAGAGACGTATAACGAAATTAATCTAAGAGAATACAAGGAAATTCTGTGTTATTTCTGCACTTTTGTGAGAAAGAATCTTATCCACCGTAGTTCTGATCACTACAAGTCGTCAGGAGTTGTTAACCTTCGTATAGATTGCCGTTACTGGCAATGTTTGCTGTGTAACAGTATTGTAATTAGGTCATGACAGTTTTAATTTGTTATGATATCCATTGCTGCAAATAAGAACCACGTTCGACCATGACTGTCACTATAATAGGCTTTCACGAAATAGTTTTACTTTCGTGTGTAATTAGTACCATACAAGATGATCGCTACAAATCGATATGTGTTCGTACTGCACGTAATGGCGAAAGCTGCTTCCAGTACTCTTTGTCACCCTGTAGCGGTCATCGTGCTCAATTCCTGTCTCATTGCACCCACAGCGAAGGAAGTTCTTTTTAACGTGGTTGTACCGTACTGTCTGCCCGAAATAATTTGACAGCCCTCTTTGTTCGATACTTGTCGGCAGACGATGGAAGTCATAGTCTTGGAAACACAGCCAACCGATGACAACTATCGGTAGACAGAAATGCATTGTTACAAGCATGTTTGATTAAACGCCGACTGACGATGAGACACCTCAGGTGAAGGTCAGTCACCGTCCAAAATTTCAGATACGCCTCATACGTCTGTTATTCACGGTAAGGCCTGTAAAATAATACAGAACGTGGCTAAACGCTGCGATCAAGAAAAGAAATTAAGTATTCACTCGTTGGCAGCATACAATGAACGTAGCAGCAGAAATATATAAATTAGCCTGTAGCTCCTAAACTGCCGAGTTTAGCCCTAATAATCTCTAGGCAAGCAGATATGACCTTTAATTGAATCAAATTTCTTCATTCGGGAGCCCATGGACTAGCTTCCTAATCAGTTTGAATTACCTACTATTCATGATCTGTGCGTTACTGTTAAAGGAAGCAAGCTGCTTATTTTAGATAAATTGAGCAATATTGTCGAGCCACTGTTGTCATAATTGTATTCACGCATGTACCGTTTTTCCTTTTCTTCGAAGAACGTTGTGGAAAGCGGAACATATTTATTATAAGCCTTTCATATATCTCTCTATCTTAGTATAACACACCGAGACAATTTATGCGGAAAAGCTTTAAACATGTATCACGAAATGCAAATCGTCGTGAAGACAGTATATTTGATAATACCCTGGGGACTGAATTATCGCCATTTCCTGGAATTTCGCCGAAGTTTGTGAGCCGTGCATGGCTCGCCGTCCAACCATTTGGTATTTTACACCCTGTTTTAACGTATTTCAATCTCCCCACATTGATTAAAATTACTGGCGTTACTGAGCTGCTGTTGTGCCTGACAGTCACCGGCGCCGGTAAAATGGATAAAATGGCTCTGAGCACTATCGGACTTAACTTCTGAGGTCATCAGTCCCCTATAACTTAGAACTACTTAAACCTAACTAACCTAAGGACATCACACAATTCCATGCCCGAGACAGGATTTGAACCTACGACCGTAGGTCGCGCGGTACCAGCCTGTAGCGTCTAGAACCGCTCGGCCACTCAGGCCGGCCGGCGCTAATAGCGCGTATCGATATATCCTCCTGATAGGATCTTTGTTCGGCTGCTATGACTTCCCGGTAGTACATCTGTCGCGGAGTGAGTCGGAACGTGCGAGGAGGAGAGTCCACGGCGGCAGTTCGGGTCGTGAATTGGGCCTGGCAGTCAGTTGCAACGCGTCTGGAGCGCAGCCCGGCCAAAGGAGTCTCCGGTTTGCAGCAGCAGTGAGCCCTGCGTGGACATCGCCGCCCGACCGTTGCCTCCACGCATCACTTAAGCCGGGCCTGACTTTTGGTGGATTGTTGGTCGGTCGGTTGGTCCGAGGACATCTCCGAGCGGCCTACTCCACTGGGCCCGCTGGCGGTCTCTGTGTAGTCTTGGAGTCTGTCTAGAGCTATCCGATCGGTATGAGCATCGTCACTTGCCGACCCAGGACGGGGAGGTTGAGAGGTTTTGAGCATTACGTTGTTGGTTCCGGCGTTGGTGGTGTGGAGGTTTTCCTGTGAGCAGCAACGAGTGAAGTGTTCGAGATAGCCGCAGTCAGGTGGAATGGATCAAATTAATTTACCCGTAATCAAATGCACCAGCGGAATTTTCTGCCTTGTGGCCGTTAGTGTTCTGGTTATCTGCCCTGGCCGCTAACGTAATTTTTAGGCAGTGTCTTTCCCTCACCTGTTGTTGCTGTCAGCTCAATTCACATACGCGTTTGTTTGGGGATATTGATACTTGTAACTAGTTTTTTTTTGGGGGGGGGGGGGGGGACCTTGAAATCTCGTGGACTCCGATGTGGCAAGCAAGTGGTTGGTCGGTCGGTGCGTGAAGGTCCCTTGTTTGGGTTCGGAAGAATCGAGTGTAGTTGGGCTCACCGCCTGTCTCGCCTAAGTGAAGTAGGCCAGACCGATCCCCTGGAGGCTCCTGACTTCTGTTCCCTTAATTATTCTTAGACAGTGTTATAGTTGTAATTTATTTTAAAAGGCTTTTTGAGGCTTTACTGTATTTTATATTTTAAATTGGGCAAGGTTAATTGAGCGCCTTCAGTCCTGGAAACATGTTCTCAGAGTTTCCTTCAAGTTCAAACGTTATTGCCTTCTGCTCTTGAAAGGTTATTGTAATTTCCTCAGAAAGATTTTACAAGTTATTGTGGTGTTGCATAAGGAAATTTCTAAACTTAATGTATTGTTTTACCGATTATTGCAATATATATATATATATATATATATATATATATATATATATATATATATATATATATATTTCCATAATTTTCAGAATTTAACGCCGGCAGCGGTGGTCTCGCGGTTCTAGGCGCGCAGTCCGAAACCGTGCGACTGCTACGGTCGCAGGTTCGAATCCTGCCTCGGGCATGGATGTGTGTGGTGTCCTTAGGTTAGTTAGTTCTAAGTTCTAGGGGACTGATGACCACAGCAGTTGAGTCCCATAGTGGTCAGAGCCATTTGAACCATTTTTTTCAGAGTTTAACTTTGCGGCCTTCAGCCATCTTATTGCGTTTGTTTATCTCTTTCAGTGCACCTTGGTTGCCATGAGCTCTTTTAGCGTCTTAAAACATTGTGGCCTTCTGCCTTCAGTAAACATCATAGTATATTTGGAATTTTG
Organism: Schistocerca gregaria; assembly: GCF_023897955.1. NCBI lineage: Eukaryota > Metazoa > Arthropoda > Insecta > Orthoptera > Acrididae > Schistocerca > Schistocerca gregaria. The sequence continues at coordinate 558,903,987 of NC_064921.1, forward strand.
AAGATTTAATTCGGCGGCCTTCACCCGTTCCGAATGCGGATGTCATATATGTGCACGATTTATCTTATCCGTAAATTTAACTGTGTGTCAAAATTGAACTCATTCTAAGGCATCTGTTTGAAGACCTTCAGACGCAAAGCAAATTTAATTATTTCAAAAGTGTATTTGTGAATCAAATGATAATAAATTAAATTGTTAAATGAAGCATCCCGCAACCCCCTTGACCCTTTCTAGAACCCTAAATAAGTGTCAGCCCTGCGTTATTTAACGGGCGTTTCAGTTTGGATGCTGAGTATGGTGATGTCGCATATTTTACACAAGTAAGGTTGCTCAGTCGCGGACAGATGTTAAAAAAGAGTTTGGAACATAATCAATTGAATCAGGTCAGTCATAATACCAAAAGCAAAATGTGTGTCAGAAATTGAAGATGTCGACTGGGTGGTAGAATTAGCATTCTGGTAGAGATGACTGCTCATTTAGGTGACTTAAATAGGCGTCTTCATGGTAGAAACCAACGTATCAGTGCAATGTTTCAAATAGTAAACGCGTTCTAAATGAAACTGAAATTATGGCAAGCACAGGCAAAGGTAGACATTTTTTTCTAATTTCAACACGTCGGTGAAATATAATCATTAAGGCGGGATGAAATACGTGACCATACCTTTCGACCGGATGTAAGAATTAGAAAACCGATTTTAGGATTAGTGAAAAAATAATAATGTTTTTTTATTAACGCGACGCCTTTTACAAACAATGCTGATTCGTTGCCAGTATCTTTTCGAATGGAATGCATAGAGTTGCAGTCTTATATCCAACTAAAGTAAAAATTTGATCATGGACCATTTTAAAAGATTACAAATCGTACCGGTTCAGAGAGAAATAGTCTTTGTTGCACAGTCGTTTGTTATAAATGTCAACTTTGTTTGGTAGCATGTACGTTTCTGAAGACTTATTTTCAGAAGTAAAGCACACAAAAAGTAAAAGTAGAACCGAAAGATCAGATGAGCACCTAGAGAACACCATGAGAATTGCAACCACTTTGATCGAACCTGACGCTGATAGTTATATTCCCCGCTTCACAGCCAAATGTCATATTAATTATATGATATTTCATATAAAATTATTAATAGCATCTCAAGTTAATTTGATCTTGCCTTTTAGAATAAAGGATTATAAATTATAAATTAATAAATTCTGAATGTTAACTGTAACATCTCCGATCATACTCTTTTTTTCTCTTTGCTCAACGGTTATTTTTATCGTTAAGTCTATTTACGTGCAGCGCAAAGATACTCGTTTTCTTGCAATGTGGCCCATTAAAGCTAAAGATTGGACACCTCTGATGTAGGTCTAGATGCCGATTGCTAGCCATTAAACGGCGACACAAGTAAGGGTAGAATGTAAAGACACTTGTTTATAGCGCACAACACTGGATACCGTGCAGAAAGTCTACGTTCTTCAGATCTACTCGCAATGTCTGAGTAGATATCTGTTCCAAAAAGGCCGGTTTCCTAACTAAAAGTACATGACGTAGCAGTACAAACCTTCGTGGCCGAGAGTTTCATCTCCCGGGCGGTAGTCACATGGACATGTTGGGGTCCTTGCATGGCATCGGATATGGCCCTTCAGAACCCATCGATTCCATTCCCGCGTAACAGTCTTAATATTCCAACCAAAGCGAACAAGCAGTACTGCGAAACGGTGAATATCAGTCTCTATAAGCTACGATCCTGCCGCTTTGCAAAACAGACACGTTCTTCCTGGCAGACGTTCCTCCTTCATACACGACACGTGAGATGATCTTCTGACATACAACGCTCAAATTGTGATTTCTGACAGACTAATCTGCTAGGTAATGTTTCCTGATATAGGGAATGCAGATGATGATACCATGAGTAAACTGCAAGTTGCGGCATAAATGCTAATCATTGGTATATGTAAGAATGTTGACGCCAGTTGCACGTCGGCTTCATGGTGCTGTAACATCAGTGGCCTGTAGTGTATTAACGTGGTTCCCTTCCAGTTGCAGTTTCTATTGCTAGACACCTCTTTGCGGTCACCTAGCTGTCGATAATTCAGTTCTTAGTGGGTGTCAATTAACATAAATCTGTAAATCTAATTATTATATTTAGTTCCTTCGGTCCTGTTCCATTTTTATTTTCTAAGTTCCTCTTTTTTATTTTTATAGCTTGTTACGAGGGTCACTCCAAAAGAAATACACACTATGTTTGTGAAAATACAGTTTTCATTCTGCACGCGTGAAAGTATTACAGTGTGTAGATATCCTTCCTGCTTGTTTTAAAACTTAGTTCAACCTGTTCCCTTAAATGGTGCCGTCACAGCATGTCTCCAAGATGGCTGCTACACTTGACGTTCGTCAGAAACAACGTGCTGTCGTAGAATTCCTGTGCTGTAAAAACGAGACAATGGGAAACATCCACAACAGGCTGAAAAAGGTGTATGGAGATGCTGCTGTCGATCGCAGTACAGTTAGTCGGTGGGCAAGCAGGTTATGTGATGAAGCGGGCACGGCAATATTTAGGATTGTCCTCGCAGCGGCAGGCCTCCTACTGCACTCACTCCAGACAATGTGCAGAGAGTTAACGAATTGGTGACTGCTGACAGACGCATCACAGTGAACGAATTGTCACGCTACGCTGGGATAGGTAAAGAAAGTGTTTGCAGAATACTGATAGTGTTGGCGTTAAAAAAGGTTTGTGCCAGGTGGTTTCCCAGGATGTTGTCAGTGGCTCACAACGAAACAAGAAAAACGGTATGCAGCGAACTTTTCGAACAGTACGAGAATGGTGGAGATGAATTTCTTGGAAGAATTGTGACAGGTGACGAAACATTGGCCACATCATTTCTCACCAGAGACGAAATCAATGTAGTGGCATCATCCAAATTCACCCAAGGAAAAATAAAATTCAAAACCACACCTTTTGCTGGAAAAGTTATGGTTACGGTGTTTTTCGTGTCCGAAGGACTCTTGCTTGTGGACATCATGCCAAAAGGAACCACCATAAATTCAGATGCACATGTGACGACACTGAAGGAACTTCAATCTCGATTGAGTCGTATTCGACCACATCGGCAAAAGCAGGATGTTGTGCTGTTGCACGACGATGCACGCCTCCTACAGGTTGGTCCAGAATTTTACCTTGCGGGTATACAGGCGGTGCTTCCAAAATGGCGTAAGGCAGTTGAGAGGGATGGAAATTATGTAAGGAAATGAAAATATTGTTCCTAAAGGATGTTTCTACACACTGTTAAACGTTCAAACACGTATACTAAAAGATGGATTTAAAAAAAAAAATTGTGTGCGTTTCTTTTAGAGTGACCATTGTATTATCTGCTGCTGTTGTGCAACATACGGTGACAATGTGACACTGATACAGATATCCACTTGAGTAAAGACTGAATAACTAAGTACCCAGCAGCTACTTCCGAGCCTGTGTGTGGCGTGTCGAACAGCGCAGCCTCGGCTGGCTTGTCACATGTCGTTAAGCCGTTGGTCACGGCGTGATGATCCTGCACGTCGCCCGCTACGCGGTCCCTCAACAGCCTTCACGCCGTAAAAACACCGCACGCTACGTTAGCTATAACGACCCATTCTCTGCTCCACCAGGTGCATGCAACGCTTCGCGGAAATTGCACACCCCTGCAGGAGCTGCTTCGGTTTTGCTCCCATAGTATGCGGAAGGTCTGTGAAAGTGTCCTCTGTCATGAGGGTCACCGCGGTAAGCTATCTAGCGAATTTTAAACTGGATCTCGACACTTAGCCTGTAGAACCATTCGGGTTGCTTCGGTACGGTAACCTTGAAGAAAGATCTGGTTTCATAACCAATTGTCCCCAAAAGACATCGTGATTAGTCTTCGGGATTATCGATCCATGAAAATCATAATCACTGGCATAGAATATAACAAAGTTGCTGGCAGAGCGAATAGAAAATTAGCAACAAACTGAGAAACAATAAAAACAATGTAGTGTAGGAAATATTCCAAGTTATTCTTTGAGTTGAAGCGTACAGCTGTTTTTCTTGAGTCTTAACACTGACTGACTTGCAGGAAATTTAGAACTCAGCATAGTTCTGATAAAAATAAGTTTGTTGTTGTTGTGGTCTTCAGTCCTGAGACTGGTTTCATTCAGCTCTCCATACTACTCTATCCTGTGCAAGCTTCTTCATCTCCCAGTACATACTGCAACCTACATCCTTCTGAATCTGCTTAGTGTAGTCATCTCTTGGTCTCCCTCTACGATTTTTACCCTCCACGCTGCCCTCCCGTACTAAATTGGTGATCCCTTGATGCCTCAGAACATGACCTACCAACCGATACCTTCTTCTGGTCGAGTTGTGCCGCATACTTTTCTTCTCCCCAATCCTATTCAATACTTCCTCATTAGTTATGTGATCTACTCAACTAATTTTCAGCATTCTTCTGTAGCACCACATTTCGAAAGCTTCTATTCTCTTCTTGTTCAAGCTATTTATCGTCCATGTTTCACTTCCATACATGGCTACACTCCATACAAATACTTTTCAGAAATGTCTTCCTGAAACTTAAATCTATACTCGATGTTAATAAATTTCTCTTCTTCAGAAACGCATTCCTTGCCATTGCCAGTCTACATTTTATATCCTCTCTACTTCGACCATCATCAGTTATTTTGCTCCCCAAATAGCAAAACTCATTTACTACTTTAAGTGTCTCATTTCCTAATCTAATTCCCTCAGCATCACCAGACTTAATTCGACTACATTCCATTATCCTCGTTTTGCTTTTGTTGGTGTTCATCTTATATCCTCCTTTCAAGACACTATCCATTCCGTTCAACTGCTCTTACAAGTCCTTTGCTGTCTCTGACAGAATTACGATGTCATCGGCGAACCTCAATGTTTTTATTTCTTCTCCAAGGAATTTAATACCTACTTCAAATTTTTCTTTTGTTTCCTTTACTGCTTGCTCAATATACAGATTGAATAACATCGGGGAGAGGCTACAACCCTGTCTCACTCCCTTCCCAACCACTGCTTCCCTTTCATGTCCCTCGACTCTTATAACTGCCATCTGGTTTCTGTACAAATTGTAAATAGCATTTCGCTCCCTGTATTTTACCCCTGCTACCTTCACAACTTGAAAGAGTATTCCAATCAACATTGTCAAAAGCTTTCTCTAAGTCTACAAATGCTAGAAACGTAGGTTTGCCTTTCCTTAATCTAGCTTCTAAGATTAGTCGTAGGGTCAGTATTGCGTCACGTGTTCCAACATTCTACGGAATCCAAAAAGATCTTCCCCGAGGTCGGCTTCTACTAGTTTTTCCATTCGTCTGTGAAGAATTCGCGTTAGTATTTTGCAGCTGTGACTTATTAAACTGATAGTTCGGTAATTTTCACATCTGTCAACTCCTGCTTTCTTTGGGATTGGAATTATTATATTATTCTGGAAGTCTGAGGGTATTTCGCCTGTCTCATACATCTTGCTCACCAGATGGTAGAGTTTTGTCATGACTGGCTCTCCAAAGGTCGTCAGTAGTTCCAAAGGAATGTTGTCTACTCCCGGGGCCTTGTTTCGACTAAGGTCTCTCAGTGCTCTGTCAAATTCTTCACGCAGTATCGTATCTCCCACTTCATCTTCATCTACATTCTCTTAGATTTCCATAATATTGTCCTCAAGTACATCGACCTTGTATAGACCATCTATATACTCCTTCCACCTTTCTGCTTCCCCTTCTTTGCTTAGAACTGGGTTTCCAACTGAGCTCTTGATGTTCATACATGTGGTTCTCTTATCTCCAAAGGTCTCTTTAATTTTCCTGTAGGCAGTATCTATCTTACCCCTAGTGAGATAAGCCTCTACATCCTTACATTTGTCCTCTAGTCATCCCTGCTTAGCCATTTTGCACTTGCTGTCTATCTCATTTTTGAGACGCCTATATTCCTTTTTTCCTGCTTCATTTACTGCATTTTTATAGTTTCTCCTTTCATCAATTAAATTCAATATTTCTTCTGCTACCCAAGGATTTCTACTAGCCCTCGTCTTTTTACCTACTTGATCCTCTGCTGCCTTCACTACTTCATCCCTCAAAGCTACCCATTCTTCTTCTACTGTATTTCTTTCCCCCATTACTGTCAATTTTTCCTTTATGCTCTCCCTGAAACTCTGTACAACCTCTGGTTCTTTTAGTTTATCCATGTCCCATCTCTTTAAATTCCCACCTTTTTGCAGTTTCAAGTTTAAATTCTTCATATTGCAGTGAGGTGAGAAAAGTTATGAGATACGTCCTAATCTCGTGTCGGACCTCCTTTTGCCCGGCATAGTGCAACAACTCGACGTGGCGTGGACTCAACAAGTCGTTGGATGTCCCCTACAGAAATATTCAGCCATGCTGTCTCAACAGGTGTCAATAATTCCGAAAGTGTTGCCGGTGCAGGATTTTGTAAACGGACATATCTCTTAGTTATGTCCCACAAATTTCGATGGGTGGCCAAATCATTGAGTCGAGTCTTCTAGTTCTTCAAACCATGGAACATAAAGTCTATGAATGGCTGCAAATGATCTCCAAATAGCCGAAGATAACAATTTCCAGCCAACGATTGGTTCATTTAACCATATAAGTCACTCAATTCCACGTAAACTCACCCCACACCATTATGGAGCCACCATGAGCTTGCACAGTCGCTTGTGAACAACCAGGGTCCATGGTTTCGTGCGGTCTGTGCCACACTCGAACACTACCATGAGCTGTTACCAACTGATAGTGGGACACATAAGACGAAGCCATGGTTCTCGATGGGCGTAGGGTCCAAACGATATGGTCATGAGCCCAGGAGCGGTACCGCAGGCTATAATCGTGTTGTTAGCTAAGTCACTCGCGTAGGTCGTCTGCTGCCATAGCCCATTAACGCAAAATTTAACCTCCCTGTCCTAACGGATAAGTTCCTCGAACGTGCCACATTGACTTTGGCGGATATTACACGCAGTGTAGCTTGTCTCTTAGCACTGACAACTCCACGAAAACACCGCTGTTCTCGGTCATTAAGTTACATCCGTTGTCCCCCGTGTTGTCCGTGGTGAGGGGCAATTAATCGACACAATCTTGATACTGTGGATCTCTGAATATTGAATTAACGAACGATTTACGAAATGGAGAGTCCCTTACATCTACTTCCAACTGCATTTCCGCGTTGAAGGTCTATTAATTCCCGTGGTGTGGCCATAATCACGTCGGAAAAATTCTCGCATGAACCACCTGCGTACAAATGGCAGCACCTACAATGCTCTGCCCTTTTATACCTTTTATACGTATTCATACCGCCATCTGTGTATGTGCATATCGCTATCCCATGTCTTTGTCACCTCAGTGTGATACTGTTGTCCCAAAAAATGCGGGTTAATAGGAAGATGTTAAATAAATAGGAAGATGTTAAATCCCAATTATACACGAGTACCTGTTTTCATTTTATCCACTATGTTTAACACGATATATCAGTAGTAAATATGTAGATATATGTTGTACTTAAGAAGTTAAGACGCACAGATCATCCCACGCCAAGGCAATTAGGCAACGAGAGTGGCGCATTGCCAGATGAAAGTAGATGTTCTGGGTGTCCGCTGCGGTATGGGTGACAGGTACATCACGGTGTGAGATTGAAATGGTGCAGCAATTGAAAACGTACTAGCAAATAGATGGAGGAGGAGCAGTAAATTTATTCAGGACAAAGCTTTTTAACGTTCTTTTTTTTAAAAAAAAAAGGATGAGAATGTGACGATTACGTTGAATCAATGTCTGAACTGTGGAATGGACACAGAGCTCGAATTGTCGTGTTGCTTGTTGTAAGTGCAAGAGGTGTGCTGACTCTGTCTTATTGTTAGCAAGACTTTACACGAATCCATTGGGCAATGCAACACCCGATACCAATAAAGAAATACAGTCACTGCAAAATATATTCAGCTCCTTAAGCACTCAATCCTGAGATCCTGTTCCGATAACAAGTAAATAAAACTTTCTTACCTCTGAAGCAGCAACGGAGTAACGTGATATATTCTGGTCTCTCATAAAAAATATGAATATGCTAACTACAGGCTCAGGAGGGTACAATGCTGTCCGTGATACTTCAAATGCACTTAAAATTCTTTTGGCTGATAAACGAGAGCATTTAAGAAAATCCAAATTCTTTAAAAAATACATGACCTGGACTGGGCAGCAGTACTGACTATTGTGAATTACTAACACTCAATTTTTTTAAGAAAAATTATATTGTAAGTTAAGTTTGGCTTTTCAAAAATATCTGACAATTGAAGCTACACCACTCACAATTGATTCACAAACAAAGAGATTTAAACAGAAAGTATTATCTAACTTCACTAATCCAACATACATGTATATCATCAAATTACATACAGATCTGTTAAAGAAATCTTAAAAGCATTACAAAAATGAAATATCTAACTAGTCTTTTTCCCAAAAGAGTTTACGTGCTATCTGATGTTACTCAACAATTACCAATTATCATCCAACTCATCTGTACTAACGCCTGAATACTTCTGCTTCCATGTTCAACAATATTGACACATCTACATTAATCTAACTCTTGGTGGCTTCACATAGCGCACCACAGAAACTGCCTACTCCATTGTTTTTCCCTCACAGACAGGTACCTACAACTGAGCGCCCAGCGCACTCTTACTCCAATAAAGCAGTACAATATCTTTGTCTGTGCGATCGCGCATAGTCAGCGATCCACATTATCGAGCGTATCAGAGATATTCATTTTTATAGTACACTAGTTTCATTTTAATTTACTAATATTCTTATCTTATTCTGGTGCGACATACAAGTGTCTCCAGTATACTCATTACAACTTCTAAATTTGACATAGATTCACAGTGAAATCCTCGCGCTCTTTTTCTTTTTTTCCTTTCTTTTGCCTTTATTCGGTATATAAATGTGGTCGACGTATCAGTTGTTGGATTTTGCCTTCTGAATGTTAGACGGTGGCCAGATGCCTTTCTTGTCGCCACTCTGTGTCAAGCGTTATTCATGTGAAAGTCTGCGAATGTTTTCTAAATGGTTGAGATTCGTATAACTGACACGGGATCTTGGTACCAGGCTGATATTTATTTAATCCGATGTGGGAAACCGCCTGAAAACCACATTCAGGCTGGCCGGCACATCAGCTGTCACCGTTAATCCGCCGGGCAGATTAGATTCGGGCGGATTCGCCTTCCCGGATCCAGGAAGCGGCGTGCCAACACTCATGGCTACCCATCCGCGAAATTCATGCGGAGTACTCGTATGGACGAAATGCGATGACGCGTACTGCCGTAGTGAAACGGTGTCCACAGTTTGACCAAGGCCGCACAGACGCTGATCCATCACACAGCCCACATGTTGCGATTCCCATCCTTTCGCCCAGGTGAGTGAACATCGAAGATGGTAGGGGGGAGAAATTAAGAATTTTATCAACTATGAGAACGTTCGCACTGCAGTTCTCCAGTAGCTTCGTTACCATAGATCGAATTTCTATTTTCGAGGACGTAAACTACTTAAAAAACGTTCCGATCGTTGCCTACAGACCTGCTGACTATGTTGGAAACTATCGTCTAGAATCTCTGTCACTTTCTAGTGCTGAATTCAATAAAAATTACATGGCTTCTCACGATAATGTGTTATGTAATATAGTACTGTACTTATTCCTATCAAGCGAACTACCGTAGCGAAATTATTCTCCCTTACTCCACACTACTATACTCCATTGGCAATCTATAAGTTCTGCTACTTAAGTATGTCAATTAGTTGGGTAAGCACAGTCTGGAAATGTTCTTGGAGGTAGAAGTCATTTATTGTTATCACTGAGCCGTTCAAATGGCTCTGCGCACTATGGGACTTAAAATCTGAGATCGTCACTCCCCTAGAACTTAGAACTACTTAAACCTAACTAAACTAAGGACATCACACACATCCATGCCAGAGGCAGGGTTCGAACCTGCGACCGTAGGGGTCGCGCGGTTCCAGAGTGAAGCGCCTAGAACCACTTGGCCACAGCGGAAGGCTCACTGAGCGTTCTTAATTTAAAATCAGGAATAGGAAGTTACAGAAAATATTGATTGGTTTTAATCTTTTCAACCAGCTTCTCATTCCTTCCATAGAATATTCCGACATATAGATCAGGTCTCAGCCAGTCACTACTGCGAGAAGAGGTCTGAGTGTTACTTACTTAAGACTTACTTGTTAACCTTTTTATTACATGTTCCTGAAGTCATCTTCCGTTCCCTTTCATCTGGACCCTTGTCTTTCATAACCAGTAGAGCGAAGAAGTGACAAATTGAAATTTGATTCGATGCGCAACGCAAGAGGTGGTCCATGATTGTTGAAAGATGCAATCGCCATCCCCGAATTGATCTTCAACAGTGGAAATCAAGAAGGTGCTTAAAACATCAGTGTAGGCCTGTGCTGTGATAGTGCCACGCAAACCAACAATGGGTGCAAGCTCCCTCCTTGAAAAACACGACCACACCAAAATTCCACCGCCTACGAATTTTACTGTTGGCACTACACACGCCGGCAGATGACGTTCACTGGACATTCGCCCTTCCCACACCCTGCCATCGGACCACCACTTTGTGTTCCGTAAGCCGTAACTCCACACGTTTTTCCCACTGTTCAATCGTCCAATGTTTACGCTCATCACACCAATCGAGGAGTTGTTTGGCATTTGCCGGCGTGATGTGTAGCTTATGAGCAGCCGCTCGACCATGTAATGCTAGTTTTCTAACCTCTCACCTAACTGGTTATAGTACTTGCAGTGGACCTTGGGGCAGTTTGAAATTCCTTTATGATGTTCTTTATAGATGTCTGCGTATTACATATTACGACCCTCTTCAACTGTCGGTGGTCTCTGTCAGTCAACAGACGAGGTCGGCCTGTACGCTGTTGTACTGTACGTGTCCCTTCACGTTTCCATGTCACTATCACATCGGAAAACTGAGGACCTAGGGATGTTTAGGAGTGTGGAAATCTCGCGTACAGTCGTATGACACAAGTGACACACAATCACGTGACCAAGTTCGACGTCCGTGAATTCCACGGAACGCCCCATCCTGCTCTCTCACGATGTCTAATGACTACTAAGATCGCTGATATGGAGTACCTAGCAGTAGGTGGCAACGCAATGCACCTAAACTGCAAAACATATATTTTTGGCAATATGCGGATACTTTCGATCACATAGTATAGTATGTCCTGCCAGCCTTGTATTTTTTAATTACTTATACCAGATTCAAACGTACACTTTTCAGTTTATCGTCTGCAAATACTCTTGCAGAATACAGAAAACTTCCTTCGATATTGTAAGTGCTGTACATTAACCTGCATACTTTTGTACGCTTATGATAATATGGTGCTGCAGTGGTCATTTAATTTAGATAATAGAATCTCTTGTTAGCATGACAATGGTGTAGTAATCGGCAGACACGAGATGTTCAAATTACGCTACAGCAGGTAAGTATTTTTAGAAGGAATGCCACATTACATTCGAGTGCACCCATTACTTTTAGTTTCCTTAAACGATTGGCTTTAGGTCACAGCTAAATTTCATTATGTTTGCCCATCTTAAAACGAAAATATTTTAGACACATTACCTTTGCAATATTTAATAAGTTGAAACTTCTCCATAGTAATGCAATACTTATAATCCGTTTTATTCGTGATCTGAAGGTTGTTTTTCTTAGGTGTTGAATCTTTACGGTTTAGAGCCAGACAGAATATTAGTTGGCTGACTTACAAAAATCTGTTGGTTGTGCTCATTTGACGCAGCCAACTGCCCATGTGATAGTTACTTCGAGAACACTGTAACAGAGAGACAAAATCGATGGGTACCAGCCGTCGGCTTGCATCTCATCAGACTCATGACTGCTCACTTCGAACGCATTTCATTCTGATAAATTTTGGAGATGTCTAAGTGGTAAGATACTGGACTTATACGAGAGGACGTCGGCGGAAACACATGTCCGGACATCCTGATTCAGAGTTTCCGTGATATGACCAACAGCTTAGGGAAATTCTGGGATGGTTCCTTTGAAAGGGCACGGCCGATTCCTACCATATCTAGAAACAACGGCTACGAGTACTTATCTTGGATATTAACAAACCGCTCCAGCAGTATTTAGTTCTTTATTTTCAGATCACTATCGGTTTCATGGCATTAAAAGTTTGAGTTATACTTTCGCCTGAAGTGATCTAAGAATAAAGAACCAAATACAGCTGAAGCGGTTTGTTAATACCCAAGACCCTACCATATCGTTCCAAAATCCGAAGTTATGCACCGTCTTTAATTACGTCGTTGTCGTCAGCAAGTTAAACTAAAATCTTACTTGATTTCAATTAGAAATTTTCGTTGTGGAGATTAAGACTCAATTCCTTGTCATGAACAATAATGGTGAAATATCTCTCGTTCGCCTTCTGTATAAAGTATCACGCAGGACGTATATTGTTTTCAACGGGACAGCTTAATGCTGTCAACCTGACCATTAGATATTTTTTAAAAACACACTTCCCCTTACGCCATAGCAAAAATTAATCTCCCTGAAATCATCTCTAGCGCACTTGCGCATGAATGAAGGTCTATATGTATGGACTAGTGGAGCTTTTAGTGCACCTGTCAACGATCATGGACCTGATGTACTCTGTTACCAGTATTCATTATCTACAACAACTAATGCTATGAAGCGCACGCTTGGGATGTCATTATCTGACAATGAGTGACAACTGATTTTGCCGTGTAACCCCCCGAAACAAGCTTCTGCAGTGCACACATAGCTGGGTCTTCCATTGCTTTACTTATTCCGGATCTCTACAGGGATATACACGTATAGAAGGAAAAATGAAACCACAGGCTTATAGGTATTCATTCTCTCATCCGTACTAACATAATGTCTTGCTAAATGTTAGTTTGGTAGACGGGCTGTTTATGTTTTTTGGACCACCTGCAGCTGGTCGATCTTGATGCACTGTATTGCGCTGCTGTATGTTCACCATTGAGTTACTTGCTGTGGGTCTAGCGAAGGACCCCGGTATTCCTATAAAGCATGGCTGCAAGGAGTGTGCCAGGTGCGCACGAGTTTCATTACCAAGACCGACGTACACCTGCAATTTCCTATGCTAATACGTGGTGCAACTGATTGGACTGCAGCCTCAGGTGACGCACTTGGAACTAGAAAATGAGATAATGAAATGTTTCTATTACCTTCTGTAAAGAGGAGCTAGAAATGAGGTCGCATGAACTAGCGTAATAAATTTTGTAGTTCCTATTTTCCTCGCAATGAAACTGTAATATCTAGGACTTGCATTTAGATGTGCATCTGCTGGTATAAGATATTCCGGTTTCGATGAAATATTACTTTTTCCATTTCGTTGCAGAACAAGTAACCATCTGCTGTGAATGATGTGTGTGACTATACCTTCCTCTTGCCCTTTCTATGTGAATTAGTGCCTGCCCTCCATAGCCTATGAAAATAATCTCAATGCCTCCACGGGAAAACAGATACACTGCCGTCAGAAAATTAGTACAACTGGAAAGACAACGTTGATTTTGATCCCATGACTACACCACTCGCGGGATAGTAGATGTACTGACAATGGTTTCGACGTCGTCTGCCAATAGATAGCTTAGTGGCGACTGTGTCTACCCGTTAACAGGGAATGCTTACAACCAGGAGACATATTGCGGTGCAAACGTGTGAAGCCAGCAGACAACCATACCACGGAAACGCACTAGTGCTTTCTACAGTCGACCGAGCAAGTTTGAAACGGGTCAAATTGTGGCATTCCGATTGGCGGGATGGTTTTTCGGAGAATTGCAAGTTACACACGCTGCGTCAGTTGTTCAGCGATGTTGGTATCAGTGGTCACATGAAAATTCTCACACCAGTAGATGTGTTCTGGGCGTCCATGTAGCACAGGCGTCCGCCAGGATGGTCGTATTGTAAGGGCAGCAGTGGCAGATCGTACACCTACTACAAAAAAGATAACAGGGCTTATGAACCCAGATGTGTCAACACAAACTGATGACGACCTGTTACTAGCAGCTGGACATCAGATACGCACACATCTAGCTCGTCTTCGACCCACACCGCAGCGTCGACGTGCACGACTCGACTGGTATCGTCAGAGGATCACTTGGACGAAGGAATGAAAGCAGATTCTGCCTGCATGGAAGGGGTGGTCGTTAGCTCGTGTGACATAGACAAGGTGAGTGCTCATAGAGTGCATTCGTCAAAGACACACTGTGAAGACATTGATAATTACGCATATAAATTTTTCTCGTGATTTTCTTTAGACTTCTATTCTTTTTCTTTTGTTCATAATGGGTTTTCTAATTGTGATTATGTAACATTCTACTGTGGTTTTTAAATGAAAAGATGTGATTGTGATTATTTCGTTTGCCAATGGATAAATATGTTTCTTGCCTTATACCTGTGGTAAAGTTTGTAAAATTCTCTTTTGGAATACTATTAATTGTGAAAAATGCCGTCAATAACATTTATAAAGATTTATGTAATTTACGATAACGATATAACATCTATAGACAGGGGACAGCGATGGTGATATCGATAGTCGACCAATAACGTAAAAGCTGCTATTCCCATATTGGTGGATTTCCTGATGTGAGCGTGAATTATAAATGTCATCTGTCAAATCACCTAGGGACTATTTACCCAGTAATAAAGGTTTTTGATATTGTATTGCTACGAGCCGTAGTATTAAGAGACATTGGTTATACTTAAAAGTGGGTAGATGTATGGTAAACACCCCCCTCCCCCCCCCCCCCCACCCCCCAGTGTTCATGCAATTATTAACAGTATTGTGTTTGATTCACGAAATTTTGTCAATTTTTCTAATTCCTTTCACATATTGTCTTAGAAATCTTTGAAGTTTCAGAGAATATATATACACTATTTTGTCGGTTCAGGTTAATTTCAGAGCACTTTCTCGTGAATATTAGAGTTTTCAGTTCATAAACAAAGTGGGATCGTGACCAATTGGGAAGTATAACAAAGAGTGTGGTTTTCCAAATAGAATTTTGGAGGACTTCACAGTTCAGATTTTGATAATTATTTTTCCTGTGGGTTGAGGCCATCACAACACTGACCCCATCCAAGGCCTTAAAGGGTGGAGTGCGATAAACTATAGCTCTCGTTGACCTTTGAGGTTTTTGGAGAGGACGCTCATCAGCGCTCGTTATGAGCAGAATGTTGTTAGACCTGTTATTTTGTCGTTGCGTGCAGAATGTTGTTAGATCCGTTCTTTTGCGGTCCTTGCCACAGGGAGGTAATGTGTTGTTCCAACGGGGTAATGCTGGTTCAGACACCACCAGTGAAAGTGTGCTTTGAATGAAGTGCGGCAACTACCTTGACTAGCATGATCTCGGGGCTTGTCTGCAATCGAGCACGAGTGAGATATGATTGGACGAGAGGTGACTCGAGGAATTCGTCAACCAGCAACTGTTACAGAACTACGTTGACAGGTCGAGCAGGCGTGGCATAAGGTGTAGCCTCCATGGGCTACAATGCAGGCGCTCTAGCACTCAGTCGAACGTAAAGACTGCGAATATTGTCCTGGCATAAGGTATACCAGGACAGTACTGCCATCTTTACAATCAATGAATGCCAGAGAGCCTGCACTGCTGCTCTTGGAGGCTACAACAGGTACTAGTATGTTTCAGAATAGGTTGGTACCTGGTACTTCAGAACAGCTTGTGCAACTGATTTGTAAATGTAGTCATTTCATATATTCCATGTGCACTGTCGCAGTAATAAATCGTGAGTGAATTGGACACATCTAAAAGGGTATACCAGTTTTTTTTTCCGACAGTGTAAGTCCGCATGGTGTACTCTGCTACATACACGCAGTGTTACCGGTAGTTCTCTGATATGTACTACCAGTGATTTGTCGGATCGGGAATCCACTGAGCTCTGCTGGGTACTGAGAAGTGTTTTCGAGTCTGTCATGAGGTGTTGAATGAGATTTTCACTCTGCAGCGGAGTGTGCGCTGATATGAAACTTCCTGGCAGATTAAAACTGTGTGCCCGACCGAGACTCGAACTCGGGACCTTTGCCTTTCGCGGGCAAGTGCTCTACCAACTGAGCTACCGAAGCACGACTCACGTCCGGTACTCACAGCCTTACTTCTGCCAGTACCCGTCTCCTACCTTCCAAACTTTACAGAAGCTCTTCTGTGAACCTTGCAGGCAAAGGTCCCGAGTTCGAGTCTCGGTCGGGCACACAGTTTTAATCTGCCAGGAAGTTTCATGAGGTGTTGAACTTCCACCTGGGTCGACATGGGTTTGAATGGTGGTTGGGGAGAGTGAATCACATTGTGGATAGCTTCATCAAAACTGTCTGTGAACACAGTCATCCTTTATTTATTTTCATAACCTTAAACTAGTATACGAGTAGTTCGAAACTGTCGCTGTATGAGAGTGGCATCTGTAGTATACGGCCCGGCGGTGTAAGCGCGCAGTTGAATGGTAGGCTGCTGGCTCCGCGAATGCCGACGCTGCAGGCGGGTGTTGACGTGGCGGTGGCGAAGAGAGCATTGGACACGGCTCTGCTGCCGGAAAGAGGCAGCCAGCAGCACCTTACAACGTTGAGGCAGACGACTGTGACACACAGAGTCAAAGGCTGGACTGCTAGCTGGAGGCAAAAGCGGGCGGTCAGCGGACCATGACGGCACGGAGCCAGATGGTCCTCCGCTCGTGCCTCGGACCTTGAGGCGGCAGCAGGTTGCAGGCTGCCAACGGCCTGGGCCGTCAGTCAGTGATCGGCGACTCGTGGCACGTTGACAGCGGTGGCGTCTGCATCATAAGTACCATCTGGCACCGCGAAGCCCACTGTTCTGATTATAGAACCTTGTCGGTCTCGAGGTTGCGGCTGGCGCACGACAGTCTTCGAAACACGCCCGTGTCGTGTCGATAATATGCTTTGCTGACCAAGGGCTTGGATAAATATGTCTGGATCTGAACACGCAGAAGATGTACCACTGCCGCATTTCTAAGTCATGCTGAAGTTCCATGAACAGGTTCCAGTCTCCTGGGCCCGACTGTTTCCATAAGGTAAGAGGGAGGGTGGAAATGGCCCGTCAGCAGAGGACTGCTGTGTCGGCATGTAAGCTGACTCTGGATGACGGCACTCTAGATACGGCACTAGGTCCTGGCTTTCGCCTGTGTCCTTACAGAGTGATTAGACTTCCGCCGACCAAGTTTGTGATACTCCCTTCCTTCACGGGATGTATATTGATCTGCTTTACATGCAGAGCATGAGAGTAAAATACAAAAAGAAACGAGGAACTGGGAGTGTGCTAAATGAGAGGAAAATAAGTTAACACATTTCGAAGATCATACATAGGCATGCGTCATGCGGCCACGCGCCCGTAACCAAAATTTAAAACAAGAGTAAATAGTTGTATAGGACTCATCTGAACAGGATCATTAAATAAGGAGAAAAAGCAGAGAAGCTAGCACAGATGACGACAATATTTACAAAACAGCTAGTTAAGCCCCGTTTTCTGACCATGTGTTAGTAAGACGAAGTACACACAATATTAATTTCCGAAAATCTACACGAAGTAAGTAAAAGTTAACTATTTATCTATATTTATATCTAAATTTAAAGCTGTGATGAAATATGATTATCCCTCCCTCTCGTCTACATTTTACCCAATGCATACCATACTGGAAACTGCGATTCCGCTCACTGCACAATGTTACCAGACGCAAACACAAATCAGAATGCCTAGAGTGGCAGCTTTTTCGTCTTTCACGATCCCCAGATATGGGCCAAATATTATATTGTAACAGCGTTGCTGTGTCATTTCAAAGATTTTTGCACATCGCTGGTCAATATGAGAAAGCCAAGAGAGAGACAAAATTTGTATTCATACTAAAAAGGGTGTGAAACATGATAAAGGAAGACGCATAGATTACTTTGAAGCAGCTATATATTTTTGTATTCATCAGCTCTTTGAGTGGGCCGATGAGATGCGTAATATACTTTTGAAATTAAATAGCTAGTCTGTCAGAGTCTGTCACATTATAGTGCATCTCTTCACGCATTTAGATCGTAAGTAATATCGGTACAAATAATTTGCTTTTATTTTCTCCTTGTATGAAATGTGTTTTCTCCGCCTTTTAGTTATGCAGTATCTTTCCTTCACATGTATAACGCAATGTGCTGCTTCTATCAAAAATTAGTACCATATTTCTTCTTTTGAGCGAAGATTTGAAGAGATTAGATTTGTAATTGTACAATGGTTTTTAAAGAAGAAATTAGCGGATGAAGTTTTAGAGCAGTACTTTTTAATTTTTTTTTTCAACCCAGGGCTCTGCTTTCATCTACAGTTTTTACTTTCTGCAGCTTTCTCTAATACCATGGAGTTATTACCGGATGTCTTAACAGATGGTCCTACCAGCCTGTCTTTTTCTTTCCGTATATCCCTTTTGTCGCTGATTCGGCAGAGAGCATACTCATTGCTTGCCTTATCAGTCCACCTAATTTCCAATATTCTTCAGTAGCATCACAATACTTCGATTCTCTTTCTTTCCGGTTTCCTCACACTCCATATTTCACTACCAGAGAACGCTGTGGTCCAAACGTTCATTCTCAGAATTTTACCTCAAATAAAGGCTTACGTTTGATGTTAACAGCCTTCTCTTGGCTTGGAATTCCCTTTTTGCCAGTGCTAGTCTGCTTTTATGTCCTGCTAGGTAGCAGAATTCCTTAACGTCACCACTTCGTGATCAACAATCCTTGTTTTAAGTTTCTCTCTGTTCTCATTTCTGCTACTTCTAATTACTTTCGTTTTTCTTCGCTTTTCTCTCAGTCCATATTCCGTTCTCATTAGACTGTTCATTCCATTCAGCAGATTCTATAAATCTTCTCCAATTTCACTGAGAATATCATTGATATCACTTCACCCCGAATTTTAATTAAACTCTTGGACGGTTCTTTTATTTCCTTCATTGGTACTTCGACGCAGAGACTGAACAAAAGAGGCAAAAGACGTCTCTTTCTTGCATCCATTTTAATCCGAGCAGTTAGTTCTCGGTTTTTCACTCTTCATGTTCCCTCTTGTGTCTTGTTCACATTGTATATTACCCGTCTTCCCCTATACCTTACCTCCACTTTTCTCAGAATTTCGAATGTCTTGCACCATTTTACATATAGAAAGCTTTTTTCAGGTCGACAGATCCTATGAACTTGATTTCGCAACGGCAGAAGTGCCTCTCTAGTACATTACCTGCTTTGAAGGCAAACTGATTGTAATCTAAACATATTCAATTTTCTTTTCGATTTTTCTCTACATGTTTCTTCTGAGAAACAGTACATGGGTTCTAGGCATCCATCCTGGAGATACGAATGACGGCCATTCCGTAATCTTATACCAATGACAGATCATCATGCCATTTTTTTAATTACTGGCCACATGCCCCTGTGGTTACACATTATGTGTCTTTAATACAGTTGTTTCTTTTGCTTTTTGAATCCTTATACCGTTCATTATTAGTGATTCTTCCGCCTTTATCGGCAGTTTCCCGACACAAAGGCAAGAGAATGCCCTGAATCTCTATCCCACCCTACGCCCTCTTTAACAAGCCCGCTGGCTGAATGAAGGTGAATTATTACGTCGGAATTCTTTGACCGTCATTGGTGATGATTTTTATTCACATTAGTGGCGCGGTTCGAACCCGGAATCGAGGATGTTTCGATTACTAATCAAACACGCTTTGCGTAGACCACATGGAATACTAGAGGTATGCTGGAAGCATTCTGCAGCGATTTTCTTCTTTTATGTAGTTCAGCAGAAAATACTATGCACATACAGTGATGGAGGTGGAACGCATTAACCTTGAAGCTGCGGTCCAATTTTTATCAAACTTTGCAGAGTTGTACATCATAGAACAGGTATTACATCATTAAAATTGGATTGCATTTGGAAGTGATATCCATCACAACTGCCTTGTACACGTTGTGGCTTGGAGGCAAATAGTCTGCGAATACTATCTTCGGAAATTTCTTACCGTGCATCAAACAAATAATGTGTCAGTGTACAATGGTCACTGCCTCGTGGCTCTTGTGAAAATATGCCCTTCCATCACATCCCAGATTTGCTTCAGTTTTTATAATTTCTGCCACGTCACGTCCTGGCGAGCATTCAGCCTTCCTTCAGCAATCACCAGGCCAGTCCTGATCTCTTATCGAGTATCTCCCCAACCTGTGATTCTTAGAGCTGGAGAACGATGGTTCTCGAGAATCGCTGCTTGCTGTGCTCCTTCTCCAGGCCGTCTTTGGAGACGGTGACGTAGATCTGACCTCCACAAACAAAAGTCAGACCTATCGCTGAACACCACATAATGCCATTCATTGTCCGAGTTGGCTCTGGTTCTGCAGCATGAAAGTCTCTGTGCTGTGTTGTCAGTGGTAAAAGACTCATGACAGCCTCGAGTTTCGGTATTCTGTTCCTGGCGGTCCTTGGTAACAGTCTTTCAATAACCTATTCCCGGATTTCAGCTATTGTCATCAGTGTGATAATCAGAAGCAGTCGAACAGACACTCATTTCTTGTCACATTGTTGCCCTGGGTCCATCTTGTCTCCACTAGTTCTGCTTTCATTGTAGTATATCCAGCTGCTGTGTGATCTGAGGGTACGGTGCTCCGATGACCTACATGCCAATGATACGACTTTACTCAAGCTCGAGAACATGGCAATAATTTGACGGTGTGCGTCCTCTTGGTGTGATGTACTGTTCTGCGATCTCTACCTGAAAAGTTCCAGTGTAGTTACGCCACTATATACTCAAACATTTCTATATCTATGTAAATGCCCTTTTCTCTGCCAAAAAGTACTAAATATAAATTCGCATAGTGATGAAATTTTAATCAACATTTCCCATAGGCATGGAAATTTTGCAGTATCAGTTTGGTAGTGCTCGATGGAGTTGTTTATGCTGTAACACTTTCCTTTTCCGTCAGTGTCAATTCTTTTAATTTTTTGTCATTCAATCAGTGGATCATACTAATTACACACCAAGAATAATAGAACGACGCATCACGAAGGAATTATCCCAATTCTTCGGAAATCTGTACAAACAAACAAATGATTACAGTTTCAGAAGAATTGGATGATACATTCAAGAGAAAGAGCTTCACAAATTAAGTCAATAGCACGTTGGTCACCTCTGGCCTTTCCTCAAGTAGTTATTTAGTTCGGCATTTATTGATAAAGTTTTTGGGTGTCCTTATGACGGATATCGTACTAAATTCCGTCCAATTCGCACGTTAGATCGTCAAAATCCCGAGTTGGTTGTTGGGCCTCGTCCGTAATGCTGCTAACGTTCTCAGATTGGGAGAGATCTGGCGACCTTGTTGGCCAAGGTAGTGTTGGGGAAGCATGAAGACAAGCAGTAGAAATTCACGCCGTGTACGGGAGAGCATTATCTTGGCTTGCCATGGAGGGTAACTCAACTGGGCATACAATAATGTCGACATGCAGCTATGCTATAAGGGTGCCGTGGATGACAACCAGAGGTGGCCTGCTATGAAATGAAATGGCACCCCAGGCCATCACTCTTGGCTGTGGGGCGTATGACTGGCGACAGTCTGATATCCACCACTGACCATGGCGACCCCAGACACGTCTTCGCTGTGCATCGGGGTTCGTTTTGAAGCAATATTCATCAGTGGAGATAGTTCTACTCCAGTCAATGAGGTTTCAGACGAAATGTGGCCGACACCACTGCAAGCGGGCTTGTTGGTGTACAGAGGTTGGTGGTGGACGGTGCAAGGAGCATAGAGAGCTCAGTCCCCTTTCTGTGAGCCGCCTATTCATCGGCCTTCTGATCACTGAAGCAACAGTCGCACGTCGGCTCGATGACAATGATGGATACCGAACTCCGTGTGCCTCTGACGACTGCTCCGACGTCTCCTTCTAACTTCTCTGTAGTTGAATCACTTCCTTGTTGACGCTGTGTTAGACCGTGGTTCACCATTTGCCTGGCAATATCGTCGAGTAGTGGCATCGCTTCTGTTGAAATGTTTAGTCATCTGCCGTTTACTCCAAACGGTGTCTTTGAGCCCGACTGCCCGTTCTGTTTCACATGCCGACATGTGCGTCAGTTGTTCACAAGCGCCCCGTCACAGTTATTGTCCGACTGAGTACACGGAACGAAATTCGGTAAGACTTTATTTCATCGTATCGACATCTTCCCTGTTTACTATCCTTGTCAGTGGCGCGGTGATACTGTGCTGCAGCGACCACATTCATCCATGTGTCGCCAAAGTTATTATTATATCATCAACATACGTTTTGTAATAAATTATCTTGTTTACTATGTGGGGGTTTCCTTTAAAAAATTACATTGTAAGTTGTTGATGAAAATATCAGCGAGCAAACTGGCAAGGCAGCTACCCACAGCAGTCCCACTTTCTGCTGGTACACTTTGTTATTAAAGGAAAAGTAGTTGTATGATAGTACTATTGTTAATAGATCAATGAATTCATAGATTTCTGGTAATGCCAATTTCTTATGTTTAAGTAAATTCTTTTGAATTATTTCTATTGAGTCTTTTACAGGTATGTTTGTGTAGAGGTTTGTGGTGTCAAGTGATGCAAACCTAACAGTATAAGGAATCTGAATTTCCTTTAGACAATTAATAAGTTCATAACTGTTCTTTACTGAGTATGTCTCTTCGAATTTTAATGTGTTGCTGAGGACCTCATTCAGTTTCTTGCTGATTTTATAAGTTGGGCTGCTCCCAGAATTAAAATTGGATGTATGGGACAGTTGACTTTATGGGCCTTAGGTTGTGCTCATAGGCGTGGTGCAGAAGGGTTCGTAACAATGCATTTTTGTATATCGTTTGCATTTAACAGGAAATCACTTTTTTCATCATATTCTTAAGTTTATTCTGTAACTTAAGAGTGGGATCAGACTATACTATTGTTACTGAAAAATTGAATGGTTTTGTTTACATATTCACTGTCATACATTACAACAATGGTATTGCTTTTATCTGATTTTATTACTGAAGCTTTATTGTTCTTAGTTTCATGTTAACACTTTTAAGTATTGTACTGTCATGGTGCTTCATACTATTATTATTATTTGCTTTCTCTATTTGTTTGGTGATAAGACTGTTAACTTTGTGGCCTATGGAAATCTGACCATTCTGAGTTAGTTTAGCAGTATCACAGGCTATTTTGCTGCCTACTATTAATTCTTTAATATTATTTTTAGTCAGAGATGGGGTGATATTATGATTCAGACCTTTAATCAGAAAACTTACTTTTTATCACTGAAAATGATGTTAGTTGAATTTACTAGATGTTTGGAGAATTTATGCTTAGTGGAAGGTACATTGTCATTCACCTTTGGAATTTGTAAAATAAGCTTTTTCAACTTATTGTAATGCCTACATCTGACTTTATCCTGTTCTTTCACAGCCATTATACCGACAAAATCTAATGCACGGTTGAATTGTGTGGGACTAGGTTGTTTACCTAGTTCTAAAAGAAATCTATGTAACTGGTGGTTTAAAAACAGCTTCTTTATGTGTTGATTTTGAATTTCAGAATGGAGCCATATAATTTCACTTCTTTCTTTAGCTGTTTTCGCTGCTTTGATTTGACTGTTGATCTTCAATTTGATATATTTTGGAGTTACATTCGCACTTAAACACTTGATACTAAGAACTGTTCTTTCTAACTTAATTTTGTTCTTTCTGAAGGCATGGAAAGCTCTTAGTACCTGGCTAAGTAGTATCAAAAACAATTTGTCCATTTTATTTGAACTGTTGAGCTCCATGGACGTGGATAGTGATATTTAAATTTTCTGGATCTCTGCATAAGTATCTCCAACAAAAAACACAAATTTCAAGTATGTAGGAAACCTACACACATAGATAACACAATTAATAAATCATCCGGCCACCCGGATAAACATAAGATGGTTTCATACAGAGCAATGCTAAACAGAATGCACAAAATACCACTAGAGCCAGCTTACCAAATAGAAGAACACCATCAAACCAATTGCTTACAATAATGGTTACAATCCAAAATTAACAGATGAACTAAACTCGAAGATAAATCCCCACATAACCAAATACAATAACAAAACAGCATTAAAGAATACCACAACAAAGCCAAAAGAAAAATATGTAAGCTTGCCATTTGTAGGAAAACTGTAATATAAAGTAGCAAACCTGTTCTGAGGAACAGACATCAAAATCAGCTACTATACAAATGACAAAATAAAGGACAAAGCTATCCATAACATTAAAAATAATACCAAACCGTACAATCAATCAGGAATATACAAACTTAACTGCAACTCATGTCCAAAAACATACATAGGCCAAACAGGGAAAAACTTCAACATACGTTTTCGAGAACACATGAATGCTCTTCGTTTAAAAAACTTAAATAAATCCACATTTGCCAAACATGTAGCAAAAGAAGAACATCAAGTAACAGACATATCTCATAACCTACAAGTTCTCCACCTAGCCAGCAAAGGAAAAAGAATGAACCTCCTAGAAGAAATCGAAATTTATTCACATAAAGATGCATCCCCTTCTGACATACTTAACGACCAAACAGAGTTACCAAAAAACTTTCACACTCTACTCATCAAACCACTTATTAATCACAATTAAGAAGTAACATAATCTAATATAAGCCCAAAAATGCATGTAAAAATATACAACATAAAAATCTTAATTCTATCTTTGTTATATTGTAAATGTATGAATTGCTGCTTTGTATAAATGTGTTATGTTAGTTTATTATCTTCAACACTGCCCAAGTAAAAGAAAAAAAAACCTTAGTATACATCGTACTTAGAATACTTCTATCACCCAGGTCAATGTTTAGTAAACAGTAGCTTAGCTAGAACCTGAGAACTTTCGTAAAGTTTAACTCTGTCCATAGATAAACTGCTTGTATGTATTAAAAAAAAACTGTCAGTCGACAACATAGCCGATAACGCAGTGCGCCTGTGTAAAATACGTGACAAAAAGTGTTTGTGCGGTTAGAAAAAGGAAGAAAAGCTAAGAAAAATCAAGGAGAGGAGAATGTAAGTAAAATGAACTACTGATAGTGCGTAACTTTAAACTCGCGAAACTGAAGTAAATGATTGGAATCGTTGCTTTTGCACAGGCCAGGTGCAGCATCCAAACTGTTGTCGATATTGTACCACTGTAAAAACTGAAGATAATTGTAATTTGCCAGCTGAAGATGGGTGCAAACCCGAAATGCATATTCGCATAAATAAAACGCATTTTAAAAAGTGGCTGGTCGCTATACTTTTCTAGTAAAATATAATGATCCACGCCCACGGAGCTCAACAGTCCAATTAAAATGGACAATTTGTTCATTCTGTCTCTTTGTCCTTTTTTGTAATTCTTATGAAACTGCTAATTACTATTTGCAGTTTAAAATATCTGAGACTTTGGTATCCATATTTAGAAAACAGGTCAAGATTATAGAGAAGCACCGATTTTTATCTGGCACCTAGCTGTAAATGACTACAAAGATGGTAGGACTCCACCATGACTATCACGTTCATTTTGTGTTGGGTTTTGTTACCAGAGATAATGTACCAATTAGGATCGCAGTTAATTTAGTCATTTGGTAAGGTGATATATTATCAGTTGTAATATGTTCTGTGTCCCAATGTCAACGGATAATATCGAGAAACTATGTCAGGCTAGTGGTCTACTGGTAGATTAATCACCTGGCCGCTGAAAGATCACGGGAACAGATCCCGGTCGGGACTACGTAAATTTTCAGTCTGCCGTTTATGCACTCTTCCACTTTCAATGATGCGAGGAGTCGCTTGGAGCGACACACTGTTCAGATTCCACGTTAAATGTAGTCCTCGGTTGGATAACCAGGATAGATTAGGCACAGTTAAGTCACTGAATCCAATTGGAAGACTTATACTCGGCCGTGTAGCTACACACGTTATTATTATACTGGGAAGAGGATGAGGGATCATTTCTTGATGAAAGGAAGTTGTATGGATATTTTGATTCCATTATTAACCGTCTATTGAAATGTTCTATAGTAATTTTTATAATGTAAAATAGTGCTTTCGAGAGCTTTGGCTGTAATAAGATTTTTCTTTGAAGTTAATCTTATCCATAAGTTAAATGGCTGCTACATTGACTTTATGCTGAACAGTGGTTTTTAAGGAATATTGTGGAACATGGAGTACGTAAGCAACCCAGTCCTACCATTCCCCTGCGGAGAGCTAGGGTGCAAATTTTTCGACCTCCGCTATCGGGTGGAGAAATGTAGGGTCCCCCTGAATAGGTCAGGCGTGCACTACACGCCGGAAGCGGCTACGAGGGTAGCGGAGTACGTGTGGAGTGCACATGGGTATTTTAGGTTAGAGAATGCCGTTCCTAGGTCCGACAAGACGCCTCCTGAGACGCGGCAAGGCAGGAGTAGGCAAAATGCAACAAGGAATAACAATATTAATGTGCTAATAGTAAACTGCAGGAGCGTCTATAGAAAGGTCCCAGAACTGCTCTCATTAATAAACGGTCACAACGCCCATATAGTACTAGGGACAGAAAGTTGGCTGAAACCACATGTAAACAGTAATGAAATCCTAAACTCAGATTGGAATGTATACCGCAGAGACAGGCTGGACAGTGAAGGGGGAGGTGTGTTTATAGCGATAAGAAGTGCAATAGTATCGAAGGAAATTGACGGAGATTCGAATTGTGAAATGATTTGGGTGAAGGTCACGGTTAAAGCAGGTTCAGACATGGTAATTGGATGTCTCTATAGGCCCCCGGGCTCAGCAGCTGTTGTGGCTCAGCACCTGAAGAATAATTTGGAAAATATTTCGAGTAGATTTCCCCACCATGTTATAGTTCTGGGTGGAGATTTTAATTTGCCGGATATAGACTGGGAGACTCAAACGTTCATAACGGGTGGCAGGGACAAAGAATCCAGTGAAATATTTTTAAGTGCTTTATCTGAAAACTACCTTGAGCAGTTAAACAGAGAACCGACTCGTGGCGATAACATATTAGACCTTCTGGTGACAAACAGACCCGAACTATTTGAATCAGTTAATGCAAAACAGGGAATCAGCGATCATAAAGCGGTTACTGCATCGATGATTTCAGCCGTAAATAGAAATATTAAAAAAGGTAGGAAGATTTTTCTGTTTAGCAAAATTGACAAAAAGCAGATTTCAGAGTACTTGATGGCTCAACACAAAAGTTTTGTCTCAAGTACAGACAGTGTTGAGGATCAGTGGACAAAGTTCAAAACCATCGTACAATATGCGTTAGTTGAGTATGTGCCAAGCAAGATCGTGAAGAGATGGAAAAGAGCCACCGTGGTACAACAACCGAGTTAGAAAACTGCTGCGGAAGCAAAGGGAACTTCACAGCAAACATAAACATAGCCAAAGCCTTGCACACAAACAAAAATTACGCGAAGCGAAATGTAGTGTGAGGAGGGCTATGCGAGAGGCTTTCAATGAATTCGAAAGTAAAGTTCTATGTACTGACTTGGCAGAAAATCCTAAGAAATTTTGGTCCTATGTCAAAGCGGTAGGTGAATCCAAACAAAATGTCCAGACACTCTGTGACCAAAATGGTACTGAAACAGAGGATGACAGACTAAAGGTCGAAATACTAAATGTCTTCGTCCAAAGCTGTTTCACAGAGGAAGACTGCACTGTGCTTCGTTCTCTAGATTGTCGCACAGTTGACAAAATGGTAGATATCGAAATAGACGACAGAGGGATCGCTCAAAAGAGGAAAGGCCGCTGGTCCTAATGGGATACCAGTTCGATTTTACACAGAGTACGCGAAGGAACTTGCCTCCCTTCTTGCAGCGGTGTACCGTAGGTCTCTAGAAGAGCGAAGCGTTCCAAAGGATTGGAAAAGGGCACAGGTCATCCCCGTTTTCAAGAAGGGACGTCGAACAGATGTGCAGAACTATAGACCTATATCTCTAACGTCGATCAGTTGTAGAATTTTGGAACACGTATTATGTTCGAGTATAATGTCTTTTCTGGAGACTAGAAATCTACTCTGTAGGAATCAGCATGGGTTTCGAAAAAGACGGTCGTGTGAAACCCAGCTCGCGCTATTCGTCCACGAGACTCAGAGGGCCTTAGACACGGGTTCACAGGTAGATGCCGTGTTTCTTGACTTCCGCAAGGCGTTTGGCACAGTTCCTCACAGTCGTTTAATGAACAAAGTAAGAGCATACGGACTATCAGATCAATTGTGTGATTGGATTGAGGAGTTACTAGATAACAGAACGCAGCATGTTATTCTCAATGGAGAGAAGTCTTCCGAGGTGAGAGTGATTTCAGGAGTGCCGCAGGGGAGTGTCATAGGACCGTTGCTATTCACAATATACATAAATGACCTGGTGGATGAAATCGGAAGTTCACTGAGGCTTTTTGCAGATGATGCTGTGGTGTATCGAGAGGTTGCAACAATGGAAAATTGTACTGAAATGCAGGAGGATCTGCAGCGAATTGACGCATGGTGCACGGAATGGCAATTGAATCTCAATGTAGACAAGTGTAATGTGATGCGAATACATAGAAAGATAGGTCCCTTATCATGTAGCTACAAAATAGCAGGTCAGCAACTGGAAGCAGTTAATTCCATAAAATATCTGGGAGTACGCATTAGGAGTGATTTAAAATGGAATGTCATGTAAAGTTGATCGTCGGTAAAGCAGATGCCAGACTGAGATTCATTGGAATAATCCTAAGGAAATGCAATCCGACAACAAAGGAAGTAGGTTACAGTACGCTTGTTCGCCCACTGCTTGAATACTGCTCAGCAGTGTGGGATCCGCACAAGATAGGGTTGATAGAAGAGATAGAGAAGATCCAACAGAGAGCAGCGCGCTTCGTTACAGGATCATTTAGTAATCGCGAAAGCGTTACGGAGATGTTAGATAAACTCCAGTGGAAGACTCTGCAGGAGAGATGCACAGCAGCTCGGTACGGGCTTTTGTTAAAGCTCCGAGAACATACCTTCACGGAAGAGTCAAGCAGTATATTGCTCCCTTCTACGTATATCTCGCGAAGAGAGCATGAGGAAAAAATCAGAGAGATTAGAGCCCACACAGAAGCATACCGACAATCCTTCTCTCCACGTACATTACGAGACTGGAATAGTAGGGAGAACCGATAGAGGTACTCAGGGTACCCTCCGCCACACACCGTCAGGATGCTTGCGGAGTATGGATGTAGATGTAGATGTAGGCTTGTACCTAATATAATGCCATATTACAGTTAAACACAATTAAAATAATTTCCGTAGAAACTAATCGAATCAGTGTTGTAGCCAAAGGATTTACAGCAGCATTTATTTGCAATACTTGCTACAGTATTTTTAAAACGTGCGATGGGGAATATAAGGAGAATTTGATTCCCTGAATGGAACAGAAGTAGAGTGCTTCTCATAAAAATCGAAAAGGTAGAGTAGGCGGAAATGGAGATAATGCATGTGCATTTATTCAGGCAGGTACTGCTGCTCCTTCAAGATGAGTTTCAGAATGTTCCACAGACATAATCATTATACATCCTTACGGCCAAAACGAAAACGCAGCCCACCCATATAATACAATTTAGCTGGTCTAACGCTGCAGCAGATTCCACGCATTCGCTAGCAAGTTTTGAGGCGCTTCTTGGATGAAACTTGAACACCAAAATTTGTTGTGCTGACGAATCTCTTTGCCACCTCTTCACCTCATCAAGAGCACACGACTCACCACATTCGCTTGAAATGATTGAAGGATCCGTGGGAGAGGGCATTCGTGTACGTATCAACTCACATAATTATTTATGTATGCTGACGTAGATCAACATGTCTACAGTGTACATCCAGAAATTCGCGTATGGACATTTAATTCCTTTGAATAGCACGTGCTGCGAGAGCTAGAGGTCACGAACAGTCGGTGTCAGATTTTTATTACGGGCAACTTTTAATGCAAAGTGTGCTCCGAAAAAACAATCGCGAATTATAGGTAAACGGTGCTGTTTGCGGGTTTGACGTAACTGCTTAATGGTGCTTTATTGCGCCATATATCTGGCCGGCGTGTAATCAGGCGTGACAAGGCCAGCTCAGCTCCGGCAGGGCTCCGAGGTGGTGCGGGCAGGTCGCACGCAGACATAGTGCCGAGCTGCGCCCTCGGACCCCGCACAAATTGATTGCCTCCTACTCCTCCAACTTACACGTCAGCTGGCGTTTTGTGCTCCGGACATCTGTATTTAAACATACTGCGTGAGGCCTCGCCGGAAACTTATGGCCTCGGTCTTCCTAGGAGGTCTCGAGGAGCCTGCGAAGGTTCCCTCCACTTGCGTCGCCGCACGCAGCTCTGCAGAGATGTGCTGACGATCGCACACTCAGCCGCCAATCCCCTGACTGTCAGCGTATCCTCGATATCCTCTACTGGTATGCCTGTCACTTGCGCAGTAATGCAGGATTGCTTATTCTGGTTTCCCGCTTAGTCCGAATGTCAATACCAAAAAAAAGTTAAACCAATATTGCAGTTCATTTGTTATTCTAATTTACGATGCAATGTTCGTTGAGGCATAAATTCATGCAGGCACTCTGGCGATTACAACCGTTATGAAATGCATGAAATGTATTTTTAGTTGTAAACATGGACAACCATCGGCTGTAGTACCCGTAGTGTACATTGCATCCTCATCCAGTATAAACAGGAACTGGAATATCGTATTTATCCGCCGATGATGGCCAAATGTACAAAAATATACCGAACGCATGTATGACTATAGTTGTAGTGACATGGAAGTTCGGGTCCACCCATGAGTCGTAATCGAGTAGCCTAACGGTATCGGAACGACCTTCAGTCCACCACGTTAACGTTGAGCTTAAAAAGCGGTCGAGAGCGCTGGTGCATAACTTGGTTACTGACGACTGCTAACTTGTAGAAGTGCAGCCGGACATTGCAGAAGCCTTCCACGCGCAATACGGGCGCCACTACACGGCAGATCACAGCGCTCAGATCTTTACCGTTCCCGGATTACTACATGGTGCAGTTCCATCGGATGTGACAAAGGACTTACTGCAGGACGAGACGGCAGATGAAGTTCACGACGCTGTCTCTAAAGGGGCTACTAACAAATCTCGAGGGCCCGATGGTCTCCCGTCGGAATTTTACAGGACTTTCCAGTGGTACCGTGTTGTACTGAAGTCTGTAGAGAACTGCCGATACACATAGCCAAAGGTGGGAGTCAAATACGAGAATATTGACCTTTGATGATACTTAATAGTAACTTGATAATTTTTTCGGACGGCTGCTGGCAAACCGTATACGACTTTCAATCCCCCACTTCATCTGACACCAAAATTCCCTAGGAGGTCGATCGAATATCAGGTCTGCTCCGTGCCAATGCAGGGACTGAATCTCCCCAGCGCCTCCCATGCTCTCTGGCCTGACCGGATTTTAGTAAGAAGTTTGACGTGATGATCCCACCTATTTCATTAATTTTACCTTTAATAATTAACAGCCTCAGTTGCACTGTTTGCCTAGAATTTACCTAGGTTTCAGTCGGGATAACCCAATCTCCTTCAGAATAACAGTAACTACCGTCTTTCCATAGTGGAGGTCGTCAAGCTGAAACTACAAATCCATAAATTATCGTCAGAATATAAAATTTAGGTCGAACTGCCTCGGTCCCACTTCGCGACCGCGATGCGGCAGCAGCATTCGCGGCTAGGTAAATTGTAGGCAAGCAGTGCAACTGAGACTGTTAATTATTAAAATTATAATTAATATTTACACAGTTGCTGACAGGGCCGCGAAATGTTGAAGATATACGCCTATTTCATGCAGTGCTCCGCAATATACGTTACCCGAATATCTCTACTGGCGCGGTCATGCGTCTCCTGCAAGTGGCGCCGCTACGGGGACTCGTTAATGGTCTCCTGACAGTGAGCTTCACATAAAACACTCGGAGCGCCACGGCTCCCTTTTATCTACTCTGCTTTATGCTTTGCCCGTGGAACCTTTACTGTGTAGCCTGCGCCAACGATTAAGTGGACTCCAATTTGGCGGTCGAGCTTACCTGTGCACGGCGAACGTTGATGTGATGCTCGTTATCCCTGGAGCCGCTGACATGACAGAGTCTATGTCTCGGATTTCAACATACGGAGTGGCATTGGAGAGTAAAGTCCACATCGACATATCGCTCGCGTTGCCTATAGGGCGTTTGTCACTAGAGTGCGCTGCCCCCTTTCGGTTTATCGACACTTTACGGTGCCCAGGGGTCGACTTCACAGCCGACATCCGGAGCACGGTAACATTGAACTATAGACGCTTATTGCAACATGGTGTATCAATGCTTGCGGACAAAAAATATCGTACAGCGAGACTGGCTAATCTGCACGCAGCTTCGCGGCTTCTACGCGTCGCACAAACTCTGCTCATTACGCATCCACCTGCTCGTAGCATCATGGCTGCTTACGGCTTCTTCGTGTGCAAAGGTATGTTGTTTAAAATTAGATACGACTCCTTCACCCAACCTAAGGGCAAGAGGGATTCGTGCTCGTCAACGTCATGACTTGGTGGTGGCCCTCTACATCAGTGCCCACCTAAAGCTACAGCGTAGATACCCATTGAGCCTCGCGAGTTCGTTACTGATACGATAGCATGCAGCTTTACTGTATGATTAAATGATGATAGCGTCCTCTTGGCTAAAATATTTCGGAGGTAAAATAGTCCCCCATTCCGATCTCCGGGCGGGGACTACTCAAGAGGATGTCGTTATCAGGAGAAAGAAAACTGGCGTTCTACGGATCGGAGCGTGGAATGTCAGATCCCTTAATCGGGCAGGTAGTTTAGAAAATTTAAAAAGGGAAATGGATAGGTTAAAGTTGGATATAGTGGGAATTAGTGAAGTTCGGTGGCAGGAGGAACAAGACTTTTAGTCAGGTGAGTACAGGGTTATAAACACAAAATCAAATAGAGGTAATGCAGGAGTAGGTTTAATAATGAATAGGAAAATAGGAATGCGGGTAAGCTACTACAAACAGCATAGTGAACACATTATTGTGGCCAAGTTAGATACGAAGCCCACACCTACTACAGTAGCACAAGTTTATATGCCAACTAGCTCTGCAGGTGACGAAGAAATTGAAGAAATGTATGATCAAATAAAAGAAATTATTCAGATATTGAAGGGTGACGAAAATTTAATAGTCATGGGTGACTGGAATTCGGTAGTAGGAAAAGGGAGAGAAGGAAACGTAGTAGGTGAATATGGACTGGGGCAAAGAAATGAAAGAGGAAGCCGCCTGGTAGAATTTTGCACAGAGCACAACTTAATCATAGCTAACACTTGGTTCAAGAACCATAAAAGAAGGCTGTATACATGGAAGAAGCCTGGAGATACTGACAGGATTCAGATAGATTATATAATGGTAAGAAAGAGATTTAGGAACCAGGTTTTAAATTGTAAGACATTTCCAGGGGCAGACATGGACTCTAACCACAATTTATTGGTTATGACCTGTAGATTAAAACTAAAGAAACTGCAAAAAGGTCGGAATTTCAGGAGATGGGACCTGGAAAAACTAAAAGATCCAGGGGTTCCACAGAGTTTCAGGGAGAGCATAAGGAAGCAATTGACAAGAATGGGGGAAAGAAATACGGTAGAAGAAGAATGGGTAGCTTTGAGGGATGAAGTAGTGAAGGTAGCAGAGGATCAAGTAGGTAAAAAGACGAGGGCTAGTAGAAATCCTTGGGTAACAGAAGAAATATGGAATTTAATTGATGAAAGTAGAAAATATAAAAATGCAGTAAATGAAGCAGGCAAAAAGGAATACAGACGTCTCAAAAATGAGATCGACAGGAAGTGCAAAATGGCTAATCAGGGATGGCTACAGGACAAATGTAAGGATGTAGAGGCTTATCTCACTAGGGGTAAGATAGATACTGCCTACAGAAAAATTAAAGCAACCTTTAGAGATAAGAGAACCACTTGTATGAACATCAAGAGCTCAGATGGAAACCCAGTTCTAAGCAAACAAGGGAAATCAGAAAGGTGGAAGGAGTATATAGAGGGTCTATACAAGGGCGATGTACTTGAGGACAATATTATGGAAATGAAAGAGGATGTAGATGAAGATGAAATGGGAGATACGATACTGCGTGAAGTTTGACAGAGCAGTGAAAGATCTCAGTCGAAACAAGGCCCCCGGAGTAGACAACATTCCATTGGAACTACTGACGGCCTTGGGAGAGCCAGTCCTGACAAAACTCTACCCTCTGGTGAGAAAGATGTATGAAACAGGCGGAATACCCTCAGACTTCAAGAATAATATAATAATTCCAATCCCAAAGAAAGCAGGTGTTGACAGATGTGAAAATTACCGAACTATCAGTTTAATAAGTCACAGCTGCAAAATACTAACGCGAATTCTTTACAGACGAATGGAAAAACTAGTTGAAGCCGTCCTCGGGGAAGATCAGTTTGGATTCCGTAGAAATGTTGGAACACGTGAGGCAATACTGTCCCTACGACTTATCTTAGAAGCTAGATTAAGGAAGGGCAAACCTACGTTTCTAGCATTTGTAGACTTAGAGAAAGCTTTTGACAATGTTGATTGGAATACTCTCTTTCAAGTTCTGAAGGTAGTAGGGGTAAAATACAGGGAGCTAAATGCTATTTACAATTTGTACCGAAACCAGATGGCAGTTATAAGAGTCGAGGGACATGAAAGGGAAGCAGCGGTTGGGAAGGGAGTGAGACAGGGTTGTAGCCTCTCCCCAATGTTATTCGATCTGTATATTGAGCAAGTAGTAAAGGAAACAAAAGAAAAATTGGGAGTAGGTATTAAAATCCATGGAGAAGAAATAAAAATGTTGAGGTTCGCCGATGACATCGTAATTCTGTCAGAGACAGCAAAGGACTTGGAAGAGCAGTTGAACGGAATGGATAGTGTCTTGAAAGGAGGATATAAGATGAACATCAACAAAAGCAAAACGAGGATAATGGAATGTAGTCGAATTAAGTCGGGTGATGCTGAGGGAATTAGATTAGGAAATGAGACACTTAAAGTAGTAAATGAGTTTTGCTATTTGGGGAGCAAAATAACTGATGATGGTCGAAGTAGAGAGGATATAAAATGTAGACTGGCAATGGCAAGGAAAGCGTTTCTGAAGAAGAGAAATTTGTTAACATCGAGTATAGATTAAAAAGTCAGGAAGTCGTTTCTGAAAGTATTTGTATGGAGTGTAGCCATGTATGGAAGTGAAACATGGACGAAAAATAGTTTATACAAGAAGAGAATAGAAGCTTTCGAAATGTGGTGCTACAGAAGAATGCTGAAGATTAGATTGGTAGATCACTTGCTAATGAGGATGTATTGAATATAATTGGGAAGAAGAAGAGCTTGTGGCATAACTTGACTAGAGGAAGGGATCGGTTGGTAGGACATGTTCTGAGGCATCATGGGATCACCAATTTAATATTAGAGGGCAGCATGGAGGGTAAAAATCGTAGAGGGAGACCAAGAGATGACTACACTAAGCAGATTCAAAAGGATGTAGGTTGCAGTAGGTACTGGGAGATGAAGAAGCTTGCACAAGATAGAGTAGCACGGAGAGCTGCATCAAACCAGTCTCAGGACTGAAGACCACAACAACAATAACAACGATAGAACCGGCCTCTCTTGACTCATCAGTTGTGTCCGGAAACATCCCGGCGCCCGTCAGTAATCTCGGCCCTCTTTATTTGGTTCACAGCTTTGTACACCTACTGACAACGACCGCAGTTTTAGCGGCGGCAAAACGACTCTACGGTGTACTACAGTGGTACTGCCGGCCTATACTCACTGAATTTAAATATCCTAATGCGCGCTGGTGATTGGTATGGAAAACGGTACACCATCCCTTACTTGACTCTGACACACAATCCTCGTGGTATGAGACTGTCAACAGGAAGTGCGTGACACGCTAACGCCGATATAAGTTCCACCTGGCGGATTCACTCACGAAGTCGATACCGACGAATAC
Organism: Schistocerca gregaria; assembly: GCF_023897955.1. Taxonomy (NCBI): domain Eukaryota; kingdom Metazoa; phylum Arthropoda; class Insecta; order Orthoptera; family Acrididae; genus Schistocerca; species Schistocerca gregaria. Next base: position 558,940,084 of record NC_064921.1, read on the forward strand.
TGTCTCGGCTGTGGGGATACGGGGCATGTGTGGTACCTTGTGTACCAGATTGTAGCGTATATCCTACATACAACGGTTCTCTATGTCGGAGCACACACGATTCTTCTACTGGATGAAACGACCTACTCCAGGACTCGGACGAATACAGTCTTGTGGATCCACGTCCGGGCCGTGAAATATCTACACCATAATGACACCAAAGACGTTATTAACTTCTAGTGTTATCTACATGATCGGCATCCCCCTAATGTTCGCCACCCACAATACTGTCAACAATTATTAAATTATCTATGGACGGTCTTGTACCATCCACCAAGTAGCTGGAAAGTCCGGGGCGTGAGAAGCTCATACGACTAATCACATACTTAAACGAACGAATGTGGCATGTCACGGACTGAAAGGAGAAGACGCGTCCGATGATTCGGCGTCACTTCCAAGATGTTTCACTTATGCTGTGTCTGTCACTATTTTGGTTTTCGTTTCCCTCTCCAATGTTTTTCACGCGGTAGAAGCGTTTCTTAGACCACGGCTTTTCATGTATACATAAATATAATAATCAATAAATTAACATAGTTGTTGCTCTATGGCTGTAAATTACTAAACTTATCTTTCTTTTTCGTTTGCGTATTCTTCACTTCTCTCTTTTTCCCCAGGGGGTGACGGGGACAGCTTGGCCAGGCCTCGGGCCTCGGGTTGCAAAACATGCCCACTCTGCCCCCCCCCCCCCCCCCTCCTCAGCCAGGAGAAGATCGCTCGCTATGAGCAGGAAAACCGGGTTGTAGTCTCGGTCCGACACAAATTTTGTTTTAGTTTCATTATATAACTGATGGTTGTCCGTATTCGCATCTGGGAGTACAATTCATGTATATAAGATAAATGTCCTCTTAAGCTAACTGACTGTTTCCACAGGGAGTTTGTCGAACCACAGAGAACAAGTAATTACTTACATGCGGGGACATCACGGTATAACTTCATCTGTATCCCTTATGGTGTCAGTGTTCGACGAAGATGAGAACCCATAATTTTCTTCAGGTATCTCATATCCTCATGAAGCCACATACTGCTGAGCAGATGCTGCACAGACACGAGATTATAGGGAAGATGAGGGCATTTTGTGATGCTGTTACAAGGAGTCCCAGACCATTTCTATGGAGTGGTGATTTAACGACAGGATGATCGAGAGTTCGTCAGACCAGGAACGTATGCATGCAGCACTTCAACACAATTTTTTTTTAATCTTGGAAGACGTGAGATTCCACAGCATAATCAAGATGTTATTGAAGAAAAAACAACACTTGATCATCAACAAAGTTAGAGTAAGCAAACAAGTTCATATTCACGGTAACTTTAATGAGTCGGCGCTCGTCGTAGTACAGAAAACAGCACATAATAATTTCCGGCCTGGACTAACTCTCCATAAGTGAGGGCATAAACGCCACATTGGATTGTCGGTGCAGTTGACGCCTTGCATCATTTGAATATAAGGTAAAACCGCTACGCGTCGGACGAAACTACATACCTCCTGACAGCTCAAACTAATGTCTGTGTTGTTTAACACACTGACATTGCGCCGTTTTATGTGCCGCTGTGAGCAGTGTCCTTTTTCCAGGTACCCTACTTCATGTCACAATGTTCACCCGGTAAGTAGTTGAGAGACATTACCGGCAGGATTTGAAACTGTGGTTGACAAGGTGTTACTCGTTACTAGTCACTGTAGATTCTAATGTTTTTACGACTGTTGCTCTTACTTCGTGTTACACGGCAACGAGTGGCACACCATTCCGTGTAGACAACGTCCGCGTTGATACGCTTTTCAGTCGGATAGCTCCATTAACGTGAAGAACACGGGCACTTGCCTCTTTTTCTGCCATTCCGTCATGTCTCCACGTCGACCCACCACCCCCCTTGTTTTCCGTACAACCGAATGGCGCATAACACACCACTTCACTGCCTTGATTACGTCAGCATTGGACGGAAAATCATCACCCGATACCATTTCTATACCGTCTACAGCGCCCTTTTGTGAATGACTAACACACTGTAAGACAAATAAAAAGCAAAGTGGTAAGAAGGAATTACGCAAATTAGGCGTAACTCGATATATGTGACTTAGAATTACAGACAAACACATGATTACAGTTGCATAAAAACTGGATGATTTATATTAGGGAGAAACTTCACAAACTGAGCAAGTCAATAAACCAATGGCCTACCTCAGGCTCTTACGCAAGAAGTTATTCAGATTGGAACTGACAGATTAAGTTGTTGAATGTCCACTTGAGTGGTATGTTTTTATCGAAGGTAGAGCTCAAAAATGGTTCAAATGCCTCTGAGCACTATGGGACTTAACATCTATGGTCATCTGTCCCCTAGAACTTAGAACTACTTAAACCTAACTAACCTAAGGACAGCACACAACACCCAGTCATCACGAGGCAGACCCCGCCGGGAGTCGAACCCGGGAACCCGGGCGTGGGAAGCGAAAACGCTACCGCACGACCACGAGCTGCTGACAGGGTAGAGGTCCCAAAGGACGAAGACAAGAAGTAGGGACTTTCGTCTTGTGGGGGCGGGCGTTATCTTGCTGAAATACAGGCCCAGTACCGCTTGCATCAAGGGCAAATACACGAAGCGTAGAATATCATCCAAGTATAGATGTGATGTAAGGTTCAAATGGCTCTGAGCACTAACTTCTAAGGTCATCGGTCCCCTAGAACTTAGAACTACTTACACCTAACCAACCTAAGGACATCACACACATCCATGCCCGAGGCGGGATTCGAACCTGCGACCGTAGCGGTCGCGCGGTTCCAGACTGAAGCGCCTAGAACTGCTCGGACACAACGGCGAGCAAAGAAGAAGAATACATATGAATTGAAAGAATTAAATCCATTATTAGAAATGTTATGCTTCTACGATTTTTGGCTAACCGGATTTCCTTTATACATTTAAATTGTAGATGCAGGCAGCAGACTTCAATATCACTTCGTGTCAAAAATAAGAAAATCCTCCTTACTCGGTTCCCCTTCACTTCAATAAAAAGTCCTTAATACTGATATCAAAACTTCTCTTATTTCGAAATATATATGATACAAAACACTTGTAGTCCATCATACTCCGAGTCACACATCTTGACAGAACTTCTATATACCCGAGCGAGAGAAACAAAATCATGTATAAAGAAAATAATGGTTTCTTTTCATTTGTCTGCGACTTACCGCGCATTCATAATTAATGTCTTTGCCGACGCTTACAGTCGATCGGTGTTTCACTTTTTGCTTTAATAAATTTGATCCTGGGGTTCTTTCACCATGCACCTACACAAATAGCTTGACCGCTACGAGGATGATCGTTGTAATTTTTTGTCGAAAATCGTCAGAGGTGATGAAACCTCGAGCTGCTAACAAAACTGTGATCCATGGAGTGGCGCCACTCCACACGTCCTCCAAAGCAAACGTTCAGAGCCGCACCATTAGCCGGTAATGTCATGGCTACGGGGAGGAGTTATCCTGCTTGACGTCCTCCCTCATGATGCAACGATCAACGCTGGATTGTATTGTGCTACTCTCAGAAAACTGTAGAAACGGCGTCGTCTTGTTTGTCGCCACAAAATTCAAACGAACGTGTTCCTCTCCATGACGACGGAAGACCTATGCGCACCCGAGAGCAGCTCACAAAACGTCACTGGACTGTTCTTCGTCAATCTATCCTGCAGCCTAGATGTCGCGTCTTCCGCCTTCCACCTGTTTGGCCAGTGAAGGATGAACACCATGGAAACCAATACCTGAACGATGTCGACCGAGTGATACCTTGCAGGCATACAGGTCCTTCCAGTAAGGTGGCGTAAGGTCGTCGCACTGAACGAAAATTATGTTGAGAAACAGTGTTTCGTAGCCAAAAGAGTGGAGAACAGTATTGTGTATTGGAATCCAAAGTAAAACCAACCTGCTTTCAGAAAAAAATTGTTGCTTTACTTATTGCACGCCTCTCATATTTGCATGTTTCAACAGTATTACTATTAATCTGTCAATATTTATGAAATTTTTTTGTTACATCTAAACCACAGATTTGACATCTAAGATGTTTATGACTACATGTGATGTCTTGTGTGTTTTGGAATATGAATTTTTGTAAGGCGTGTTTATTGTTAAAGTAGATATACTTGCGAGTAGATAAGACTTTCGTGAACGGTTTGCTGGTGCAGACGTGATGGTTGGTCGAAATCGGAAGAGAAGACTGCCCAGGGTTAATCTGTAAATGATGTGCCTCAACATTTAAAATGAACGCGATACATACGTTCACGTCGATGTACTAAGGAGACGACCTACACATGAGAAGGTGCAACAACAACAATGTAGCTGCTGCGCGCAGCTTATAAGGGAAAATGCTCTTAAAGACTGCCGGTGATTTAGGCGTAGTTCCTGTCACATTACACTAGCATTTTTCTTTTACGTAATTCAGGTTTTAAATTTCAACGATATTTCACTGCGTTCACGAGTTTGAATTCAAGGGTGTAAGCCTTATGCACCTTCATAAGCTCTTTTTTTTTTTGTTGGTCATCAGGCTACTGACTGTTCTGTTTGATGCGGCCCGCCACGAATTTCTTTCCTGTGCTAACCTCTTCTTCTCAGAGTAGCACTTGCAACCTACGTCCTCAATTATTTGCTTGACGTATTCCAATCTCTGTCTTCCTCTACAGTTTTTGCCCTCTACAGCTCCCTCTAGTACCATGGAAGTCATTCCCTCATGTCTTAGCAGATGTCCTATCATTCTGTCCCTTCTCCTTATCAGTGTTTTCCACTCCGATTCTGCGTAGAACCGCCTCAACCCATACCTTATCATTCCACCTAATTTTCAGCATTCGTCTATAGCACCACCTCTCAAATGCTTCGATTCTCTTCTCTTCCGGTTTTCCCACAGTCCATGTTTCACTACCATACAATCCTGTACTCCAGACGTACATCCTCAGAAATTTCTTCCTGAAATTAAGGCAGGTATTTGATATTAGTAAACTTCTCTTGTCCAGAAATGTCTTTTTTGCCATAGCGAGTCTGCTTTTGATGTCCTCCTTGCTCCGTCCGTCATTAGTTATTTTACTGCCTAGGTAGCAGAATTCCTTAACTTCATTGACTTCGTGACCATCAATCCTGATGTTAAGTTTCTCGCTGTTCTCATTTATACTACTTCTCATTACCTTCGTCTTTCTCCGATTTACTCTCAAGCCATACTGTGTACTCATTAGACTGTTCATTCCGTTCAGCAGATCATTTAATTCTTCTTCACTTGCACTCAGGATAGCAATGTCATCAGCGAATCGTATCATTGATATCCTTTCACCTTGTATTTTAATTCCACTCCTGAACCTTTCTTTTATGTCCATCATTGCTTCCTCGATGTACAGATTGAAGAGTAGGGGCGAAAGGCTACAGCCTTGTCTTACTCCCTTCTTAATACGAGCACTTCGTTCTTGATCGTCCACTCTTATTATTCCCTCCCTATAGCTTACCCTAACTTTTTTTAGAATCTCGAACAGCTTGCACCATTTTATATTGTCGAACGCTTTTTCCAGGTCGACAAATCCTATGAACGCGTCTTCATTTTTCTTTAGCCTTGCTTCCATTATTAGCCGTAACGTCAGAATTGTCTCTCTCGTGCCTTTACTTTTCCTAAAGCCAAACTGATCGTCACCTAGCGCATTCTCAATTTTCTTTTCCATTCTTCTGTATATAATTTTTGTAAGCAGCTTCGATGCATGAGCTGTTAAGCTGATTGTGCGATAATTCTCGCACTTGTCAGCTCTTGCCGTCTTCGGAATTGTGTGGATGATGCTTTTCCGAAAGTCAGATGGTATGTCACCAGACTCATATATTCTACACACCAATGTGAATAGTCGTTTTGTTGCCACTTCCCCTAATGATTTTAGAAATTGTGATGGAATGTTATCTATCCCTTCTGCCTTATTTGACCGTAAGTCCTCCAAAGCTCTTTTAAATTCCGATTCTAATACTGGATCCCCTATCTCTTCTAAATCGACTCCTGTTTCTTCTTCTATCACATCACACAAATCTTTCGATGTATTCTTTCCACCTATCTGCTCTCTCCTCTGCATTTAACAGTGGAATTCCCGTTGCACTCTTAATGTTACCACCGTTGCTTTTAATGTCACCAAAGGTTGTTTTGACTTTCCTGTATGCTGAGTCTGTTTTTCCGACAATCATATCTTTCCCGATGTCTTCACATTCTTCCTGCAGCCATTTCGTCTTAGCTTCCCTGCACTTCCTATTTATTTCATTCCTCAGCGACTTGTGTTTCTGTATTCCTGGTTTTCACGGAACATGTTTGTACTTCCTCCTTTCATCAATCAACTGAAGTATTTCTTCTGTTACCGATGGTTTCTTCGCAGCCACCTTCTTTGTACCTATGTTTTCCTTCCCAACTTCTGTGATGGCCCTTTATAGAGTCGTCCATTCCTCTTCAACTGTGTTGCCTACTGCGCTATTCCTTATTGCTGTATCTATAGCGTTAGAGAACTTCAAATGTATCTCGTCATTCCTTAGAACTTCCGTATCCCACTTCTTTGCGTATTGATTCTTCCTGACTAATGTCTTGAACTTCAGCCTACTCTTCATCACTACTATATTGTGATATGAGTCTATATCTGCTCCTGGGTACGCCTTACAATCCAGTATCTGATTTCGGAATCTCAGTCTGACCATGATGTAATCTAATTGAAATCTTCCCGTCTCTCCCGGCCTGTTCCAAGTATACCTCCTCCTATTGTGATTCTTGAACAGGGTATTCGCTATTACTAGCTGAAACTTGTTACAGAACTCAATTAGTCTTTCTCCTCTTTCATTCCTTGTCCCAAGCCCATATTCTCCTGTAACCTTTTCTTCTACTCCTTCCCCTACAACTGTATTCCAGTCGCCTATGACTATTAGATTTTCGTCCCCCCTTTACATACTGCATTACTCTTTCAATATCCTCATACACTTTCTCTACCTGTTCATCTTCAGCTTGCGACGTCTGCATGTATACCTGAACTATCGTTGTCGGTTTGGTCTGCTGTCGATTCTGATTAGAACATCCCGGTCACTGAACTGTTCACAGTAACACACCCTCTGCCCTACTTTCCTATTCATAACGAATCCTACATCTGTTATACCACTTTCTGCTGCTGTTGGTATTACCCGATACTCATCTGACTAGAAATCCTTGTCTTCCTTCCACGTCACTTCACTGACTCCTACTATATCTAGATTGAGCCTTTGCATTTCCCTTTTCAGATTTTCTAGTTTCCCTACCAAGTTCAAGCCTCTGACATTCCACGCCCCGACTCGTAGAACATGTAAATTAACGGAATCTAGTATGAATCTGAGTGATTGTGTACTTCAAGAACTAACCAAACAAACGAATCGCTCCATTAACTTGCCTCCGTATTACAAATCTAAAGTTTGCTTGTGTTACTGTCATCGTCTACAAGTAACGGCTAAGTTAATTAAAGTAACGGCCATTGAAGTTCATCCAGTGAAGGCACAAACTGTTGTGAAGCCCCAGGCATGTGGAACTATCTGTACCGGAATTCACTATCTAATAAATTCCCTCGTAAGTACCAGAGCTGGAATAAATGTGCACAGTAGGCTGCATTAACGCTATAAGAATTTTCATCGCTAGCAGTGCGACTTAAAGTGCAGTATTTACAATTATTTTACGCAAAACCATTGTTGGCTAAAATGGCTCAGAGCACTATGCGACTAAACATCTATGGTCATCAGTACCCCAGAACTTAAACCTAACTAACCTAAGGACATCACACAACACCCAGTCATCACGAGGCAGAGAAAATCCCTGACCCCGCCGGGAATCAAACCCGGAGACCCGGGCGTGGGAAGCGAAAACGCTACCGCACGACAACGAGCTGCGGACAAAACCATTGTTGATGATAGTGTGTTTGCTATCTACTGTAATCAGAATTTAGATTTTTAGGCTCTGAATTGTTTCCAGAGATCGATATGCACAAAATATGCAAAAGACATGACATGAAGTTAAGTGATGAACTATTAAACATTGACAAAGAAATAAACTGAGGTAATATAATTAACAAGTGGAAACGTTAATTGTCAGTTCACAAAGAATTTACCACAATATGTCTAAGCCTTAATAACAGTGACTATATGGCTTGAAAGAGAAGCTGGAGTTATTTACAAAACTGTTGTTGTACCGTCGAACATGGAAAGACTGAGCCATAAATGTCGTTGAGTCCGTAAGTTCCACTTATTCTAACATTCTGGTCCTACAAGTTATTCACACCACACCTGTCGGTATCAAGGAAGCAGACTGTAGACGGCATCAAATGTGCGTTGCTGTGAATCGAGTACTGAACTCCAACAGTCTCTGCTGCCAAGGAGAACTGCCTTGCAGGTTTGATGTTTTGTTCTTGCTTTATCAAATAAGAAGAATGTTTTGGCACACACTGCAATAAGCTTAATGATGTTAAATAAAATCTACATATCAAAGTTATGAAAAGTGATCAGCCGAAATGGCTTCAAGCTTTCTAGTGTTGTTTGGACCGCTCAGTGGGGACAGACTAAATTCCTTTGCATGTGATCGTCAGAAAGTTTACGTTCTTAATTACATCACTATTGAATAAGATATTAAAATTGCCTATTACTAAACAACAAAGACGAGCCAATTGCTTTTCTTTTCCTTAATATTTTGTAGTTGACATAATATTATTATAAAATTAAATCTACAATTCAGGTATATGAAGAGTTTGTAAATACATGAAAAACATAAATCATACCAAAAATGAGTTTTTGGAAGACGTGACTGTATTAATTCCGATACGTGCAAGTAAAAAAGAACTTCATGAACAGCTTACTGATGCAGATATAGACTACGATCAAATTCGAAGGATATACCGACTTCCCCGCTGTTCTATTGTGCTATAAGAGGCACATTACACAAATTAAATCATAAAGTTGAAGTGCATTATTCTTTAGAAATTTTGACGTCTTAGGTCCATCAAATTCAGGGGGAAACCTTTGAGAGAAAGTTGGAGAATAACACAATAACTAGATCAACGGCTTTACTCCGCCAGACCCCTAAAGGCAAGCACTCTGTGTGCGTCTGTCGCTTCTCCTCTTTTCTGTTTAAGTCGTGAATGATGCAAGGGAGGAACAATTGTTAGTGAGAATCTGTGTGAAGTCATAGTTTCGTGGGGAAAGCCTGAAAAATGACATTCTTAACATTTGTTTCTACCTGTTACGAGCTGTAGCAGCGACGCAAAGGAATTGTTCTATAGAGATCGCCACGTAACGCGTTATTGTTAACTGTGAATAATAACACTTGACGTTGTCATGATGCGTGATGAACAAAAAGAGAAGACACCCATCTTATACAATTCCAACATGTCCTACGTCAGATTACAAACGTTTTGCTGTTTATGTAATTCAGAGACGTGTTTTCGCACTTCCGGTTCATCATTCTAAATGTCTCTATGTTTTGAAATTTTCTTTTGTCTACGGAAACCAATGAAGTGCACTTTCTGAATCAATCATCAAACTTGCTTGAAAAAGATTACTTGAAATAGGAAGGAAATTGAATTAACTTTGTCCTTTGGTGAAAATCATTTGTTAAGGGATTCTGTAAGGTAGAAGAGATTAATGATTTTTGTGTTTCTCTCCCTTTCACTTTCTTATCAGCTTCTTCTGACGAAGCTAATGCCGGACAGTGAAGTAGTGTGCCGTATTGTATGGCGATTTCGGGGTTTCAGGAGACACCTCTTAGCACAATCAATTCGTATTTGCCTCTGCACACGTTTTACCATCTTTAGTTCCTTTTCTGTTGACACCTTATACCTTGAAAACGAAAGCGATGTTTCATGTTCTCTAATGAAGACGACGTCTGAAGTTCCTTACATATTCCTACCAGAAGTGGGAACATAATGGAAGCATTGTTTCTCGCCAAATGTAGTCTTCAAGTCGTACTCAGTTATCCTTTCCAATATCCTTAACTGCCTCTGGCTATAAATTTTAAAGCTTGATAATTATGATAAATACCTTTTCAGACTAAATAAGTAATTTTGTAAGATATGGATACTGCCATTATAGCGCTTAATATCAACTGATAATGTATATCATTAAATCATTGCAAATTATGTTGTGTTATATTTTATCAACGATACTTAAAAAACATAACAGAGAGATTACTATAACTTTGAAATATGTGAATTTCGGGTCGACTGCCTTGACGATTTACTTTTAATTTGTCAACTTTGGATTCATCACACTCCATATCTGACGGTATTGGTCAGATAAAATACTACTACTTATTTCTCTCCTGGTGTTTGTACAAATATTGCCACCACGCTTTCCTAAATAATATAACTTTAGAAAGACATAGCATAAAACACTAAAAATTAGAAACGTAGAAGACAAGCGTCTTTATCGCAGTGGTGTTGTTAAAAATACTTCTTTTTTAAACGTAGACTTTGTCACCCGTTTAAAGAAACTGCTTGTGAAATGATCTTAGGTATGACGAAATGAGTAGACCACCCGCCCTCCTCGTTACACAGATATCCAGCCAATTACAATCAAATATATTTCATCCTGTTCCTGTAAATTCGGGGTTTCAACACGTCTGGAATCGTGTGCTGATGGAAAGTGCAATATCGGCCACACTACTGTTTCACCAGCAGAAACAATTCCGCAGGAAGATGATGTAAACACGAGAAACCTTGAACCAGGCGCTCCCAATAAAGCGTCTCTGACTGACCCATTCAACATCTTAATTCACAAACAAAGAACATTAATCTCCAGACCCAATTATTAAAATGTTGGACTGCCATAATGCGGCCTGAAGCTGAACTGTGGCGTAACATCGTCTGGCCCCGATGTTCTGTTTTACGAAGGTCAGAGCCAGGAGCATTGTTAAGCAGATAGCATCTGCGCCTACCGCGAGCCTTTCTAATATTGATTCCATTCGTTGCAGCCGCTTGCCTCCCTGCAATTAATTACAGTCAAGGCGCGTTAAGCAATTTGTGTCGCTTCCCTGTTCCCATTTATTTGCACTTGGTATCATCCCGTAGCCTAAGTGGTATTTAGCGCGGCACTTCTTTGTTCTCTACAGTCATTATTGGATCACTGGCACAAGAACGAAAATTTACCGTCTCATAGAAATGATGGCGAACAAGTGCACTGTGACACCTACGCGCCAACTTTTGCGCCAAAACGAAGGAAAATCAAGAAAAGCCTATCAAGTATATTAGACTCCAGTGAATCAGATCACGTTATAAGTCTCTGTGAGATTTTATCTGAATAGAGCATCCGAACAAAAGAATTGTTTGCTTATTTGTACGCAGCACTCTGGATCAATGTTCTCGTTGGAATGTAACGTTTATTTCAGAATGTAAATTCGTAACAGGCCTACGTTTGTTGGATGCATGGATAAAAAGCGAAACTTTCAGCAATCATTTTTCGAATAGCACCATTTTAAAATTCAAACCGGGAAAACCGCAGCGGTTATTAAGGCATAGAAGTAGTACTTACGAGTACCAGAGTTCAACTTCAGGCCCAGAAACCTATACTTAGGTTTTCCATTATACTTAAGGCAATTGCCCGAACAGTATCTACGGAAAGACACAGTTTCTCTCTCCATTTATCCACACTCCAATCTTTTGCCCCGTCTGTAATGGCATATTCTTTAACGGGATATTGTCTAATCTTCGATTCCTCCTATGAAAAATTTTAATGAAGCGTACAGAAAGTAACTATACTAAGATATGAACTAATGGTTCAAATGGCTCTGAGCACTATTGGATTTAACATCGGAGGTCATCAGTCCCCTAGAACTTAGAACTACTTAAATCTAGCTAACCTAAGGACATCACACACACCCACGCCCGAGGCAGGATTCGAACCTGCGACCGTAGCGGTCTCGCGGTTCCAGACTATGAGTAGAAAATGACACAAAAGTACGAACTATGATAAATGCGGTACTAACCCAGAATGGGAATTGTAATAATAAGTACAACAATGACACAGAATCTGAAGGTAGGAAACGTCTCTTTAGGTGAGTGGAATAAATGTCATTATGGAAAAATCGTAATAATGACGACGTTAAAATGTAGTCCTTTAAGTTCACAGAGTACAATAAGAATGCTAGAATAATGTCAGGTTTCAAAATATGTTGCAGTTATGCTGTAAGTAGGCAGTCTAGTCACATTAATGTGACTGCCACCTTTGTTCCATGTCAAAGCACAGTAATCACTCAAAGACGGCAGCACTATCATGGGACGGTACATGAAGTGTCTTGGGAGGTGAGGGGGGGGGGACCACGAAAAAAACAGTGCAGTCGTTGTCGTATTGCAGAAACGGAGCGATTTATCTGACTCGCAGATGGCCGGGGTGGCCGAGAGGTTCTAGGCGCTACAGTCTGGAACGGCGCGACCGCTACAGTCGCAGTTTCGAATCCTGCCTCGGGCATGGACGTATGTGATGTCCTTAGGTTAGTTAGGTTTAGGTATTTCTGAGTTCTAGGGGACTCATGACCTAAGAATTAAGTCACATAGTAATCAGAGCCATTTTTTGACTTCCAGAAGGCCATCGTCATTAGCGTTGGGGCCATGAGTGCAAGAATTTCGGAAACGGCTAAGTCCATTAACTGTTAGTGTTCCGCCATAGTTAAAATTTACCGGTGACTGTGGTGAACGACACGTATGGAGATATGAACGGGCGAAAAGACGTGCACCTGTTGAGCAACTGTTCGCTCGGATGAACCAAGGGGCTACCAACAGTCCCCGTTAAGGGAATGTAGCGGTTTATGGGCCTCCGCAACTGACTTTTGGTTCCTGCACCCATGTTGACTGTTATCCGTCGTCGACGAAGGCTGCAGTTTGCACGCTGGTACCGCATTGGACATCCACTGAGTGGTGACAGGTGGCCTTTTCATTTAAATCACGTATTAAGCCCCATTATGGAGATGGCTTTTGGCGTATAGTGTGTGATATATCTGAAAGCGATGGGCCTAGGCTGTAGAAAGGAGCGTTATGATGTGGAGAATGTTTTCGGCATTCCATGGGTGATATCGTCACTGTGGAAGGCACAGCGGATGAACACAGACATTCATCTATCCTTGGGGACCATGTCCACCCCTACGTGCAGTTCTTTTCCCCTCAGCACAATGGCATCAACCAGCAAGACAATTGAACATGTCACACTGCCCACAGTGTTAATGCGTGGTTCTAAGAGCACCAGAGTAAGTTTACTGTACTCCTCTGGCCACAGAACTCCTTAGATTTAAACCCATCTCGATCGGGCTCTTCATCCGAGAAACCTAGCGCAGCTGGCCGTGGCTCCACATTCCTGTCGGTGCCTTCCAGAATCACACTGACTCTCCAACTAATCTCCTCGCAGTGGTGCACCCAGCAGGAGGCGATTCTTCAGGCTTTTGACAGTTGAACAGTGTAATACAGTCGACTTTCAGCTAAGCATACTGGCTGTGCTAGTAGTGCCAGCAGTCCACCGAGTCATCCTCTGGATGTGGCGTCATTCGGAGGTCATCATACCCCACTGCTGGCCGTTTTGAGTAGTTTCCCAGACCTTGAACCCGTTACTTCTCCTTCAAGCGGCTTCTAGAATGAGTGAGGTGAGCTCTGATCCACTCCTCCCAACGAGTATGGAATGAACGCTGTGCTTTCGCATAAATGTAGCCTCTCTTTAATTTCTGGCAGTTGGTTGTAAAAGTATCCAAATCAACGCGTACTAATGAAGGTATTATCGTTTCTGCTATCAAATGAAATGCATAAGAGAACTGATTTGTTGTTAGGAACGCCACAACCTGTTATATCTGATGGAGAATCTTCGACAGATATAGAAATTACTTCCAGCTTGCCCCAGAGATTTCTTTTGGGACCTTCGCTATTCATATTGTTTCTTAATATCAATAGTAACCACAGACCATCTGCAGGTGATGCAGTCACCTATAATGAAATACTATCTAAACGTCAGCACAATTGTTCACTTATATCATGACAAATTTGTCAAACACCGATAAATTTGATTAAATTTTCGTGACTACTAAACTCTCTACATCATAAAACGTAAAAACCTTGTATCATATGAATAAACACTCTTGCTAACCGTCCTAGGATATAGATAGAGAGTATAGTACCACACCGAATATAGCAGTTGGACAAAAATGCGGAATAACCGGTAGAAGAGAATGCTTGTTATAAATGCAGACGCTAGCCTGGCGTTTAAGTGGCGCAGTTATATTTGTCTGCGAACGGCACCTCTGCAATGCCCTCAATTCGTTGCAAGTATCAGTCGTGCTGAGAACAACGTTCTATGTAGTTGTGAGAGCCTTATCTCACAATTAAATGAATTCCAATGTGGACAGATTGTTGGTGCATATACGGTGGATGCTTTCGTAACCAAACTAGCCGAAGTGTGTGATGGTTCAAGAGACACCATATCGAAGATTTATAGCACATGCAAGAAAAGCAGAGAACTATCGTCCGTGCGTACGAAAATGTGTGCTGAGTGGCAGACTGTAGTTGAAGAGGATTGTGACAAAAATAAGAGGATAACAGATGCAAAAGTCACTGCGGAACTGAATGTCACACTGACGTACGCCGTCACTACCGAAACAACACGAAAGAGCTCCATAAATTGGAAATTGCAGGGTGAATCCAATTCCAAACGCCCACGTCAGTGATACGAATGACTGTAACAGAAAAATATTACACCGAAGCCATAAAACTTGGACTATGGAGACAGGGAAGTAGGTCATTTGGTTGAGTGAGTTTTGTTTCACAGTTTCCAACTTCTGGACGAGTTTATACGTGTGGGTTACGCCACCCCAAGTCGACGATGGAGACGGCTTGCTACCAACAGTGAAACATGGTGCGAGTTTGGTGGTGATTTGGGCAGTCATATCCTGAAATTCCATGAGCCCCGTGGTTATCCTGCAAGGTCACATTACTGTTGAGGATTACGTGACCATTCTGGCTGGTCAGGTTAGTTCCATTCAGTATCTGTTCCCCAATGGTGGTGCTGTGTTCGAAGATGACAGGACCCGTGTTCACAAAGCTCGCTTGGTCCAGGACTGGTTTTAACAGCACGGAGATAAGCTTCCGATTCTCCCGTGTCCACCACGGTCAACAGATCCCATTATTATTATTGGGACTTTGTTGTACACTTTGGATCAAAGGGCGCGTGATCGCCATCATCGTTACCTGAACTTGTCACTATTTTACAGGAAGAATGGTTTACGATTCGCTTGAAAACCATAGAAAGAAGTGTATATTTGGGGACACCTGGAAGCTGTTTTGAATGCCAATTAACATGGGCTATGCTAAGAAAGGCAGCACAAATATTCACATGTTTGTTTGACTCCCTAGAGAGCATCACAGAAACGAAAATTAAATATCGTATGGTGTCGTCGGCTGGGATGTGCCACAGGTGGGTAAAGAGCCTGCTAGAGGAGATGTTCCTCCCCCGCGCCCCTTTCCTTGTTTATATATGAGATTCGGGTAGTATGTGCATTTGTAGCGTATAACTGATTAGTGTATAGTTTAATCTTATGTTTGTGTTATGGGATGATAAGAGAAGCGAGAAGGTGAATAGCACCAAGGGGACCACCGAGCAGTTTAATTTTTGCACACACTCCTTGGCATTTAAACCATACAGCGACGAACTTACACTCATTTGTTTGTCGACCATTCCTGGCCCTAACAACAAATGGCATATTAGACACGAAATACGACCGACCCAGGCCCCAGTTGTACACCTCGTTTACTTGAAAGGTGGGATAAGCATTGATGTCTCAGCTATTAAAAGCCTCCAGTCCTGCAACGGCCTTCACTGTATCTCCTGAATACCGCGCAATTGGAGAATCACCCAACCATTACCTTGTTGAGCTGTATGTTTCTGCTCCGGTGTAAAGTTGAGAACACACCAGCAAAACAGGGACGGCCCTTGCTGAACAATTTGCAATCCATCATTACTAATCGAGATAACTTCCATATTGTCAACGTCCTCAAAGACCGTCAGGCGAGAATGCCTAACTCTCCTCCTACAGCGTGGCATCTCTGTTCGCCGTTCAGTGCTGTTGCATGCCCAGCTGCACGACCATTGACGCCGTCTCCGCAGATTCATTACCTATGTAGCACCGCTTATTTCGAACTGCATTTTCCAGCTGCCGTCTTATCACTTCTTCCCGGAAGTCGAATAAAATCCCGCGCTGCTCTAAGTAAAACTAGAGCAGGAAGCTGCGGTTAGAGATAACCGCTGCTATACAAGTAATGAATCTGCGAAGAAGTCGTCGTGCAGCTGCGCATTCAACAGCACTGGACGGCGGACAGAGATGCCACGCTGTAAGAGGAGATTTAGGCGTTCTCTCCTGACGGTGTACAAGGCCATTGACAATATAGAAGTTAATAAGGGAAGTAATGTTGGAGTTCAAGTTGTTCAGCAGACCTCCAAATCCAAAAAATCATCCCTGGAAAAGACCACCTATTAACTGAAGTCCACAACCCCACCTTCCACAGTGACCTCAGAAATCTGGTTTCGCAGGACAGAGCGAATCAGGTTGTGGAAAGGGGCCAGGTCAATTACTGTTAGCTATACAAGAACACACCCAACTTTAGTGCTCAAACAAATGCACAGTTTTCTCTTTAAAACAACAAAGATCAATACGTGACGGAGGGCCCAAGTAACTTCTCCAGAATAAGTTCGAATGATTGTTTTTAAAACACCAGGATTTAGAGTAACGGCTGAAGGCCTTGCTTAAGCAAAATTAGAATTTCTTCTCCGCTAATGGCCGAAATATTATTTCAGGTCAGCTAAGGAAATTCTTCAAAAGCCAAGAATTTACAAATTCTGGCTAAAGACCACATTAAGGAAAATTCAATTTAATTCTTCGATAGAAAGCAAAATAAAAAATTTTGTTTACATAACAAAGGAGAGGCTTTAAAGATAAGCTTTTACACAGTACAATAGAAAAACAGCTTAAGAAAACTTGAAGTATTTGGTTGGCTTAAGTCCCAAACAATTACTCAAATATAATTAAATACAACCTTAAGATAACATTTACAGAACACGGATGAAGGCCGTTTCAAGAATTCAAGATAATTAAAGAGAAACCTTACAGACAAGGATTTACATATTGAAGCCACAGATTCTGAAACAATCGTGGCTGATGCTCTAAATACAGAGCAACAAGAATTTTCAATGAAACATGGCTGAAGGCCTAATCTTAAAGTTATGGATATCGGCTGAATGCCATATATTAAACATAAAACAGACAATATTGATACACGGTTAGGCCTTGCACAGTACCTGCAACCAAATAAAATGACAATCAGCAACAGCAAACAACGATGCTCAGAAGTGTTCCAAGGGTCGGCCTGGGGAGGAAACTCTAACCACAGTTTAGGTAGGACAGACAGCCAAGCGTAACACTAAACAATCGGGTTGCTGCACGACCTACGGACGGCTGACGAACCAACCAACCACCTAATCAGTTCCCTTCCACCAGACCAACAACACGACAACCAAAACTATCACCGAAGACGAGGTTCGCAGCAGGATTATGTCTTTATAATTGGCGTATGAACACAGTCAAGGCACAATAAACACTAAAAGAAAAAAGGAGAACAACCAAGCTGTAGAACTACACGCCGTGACGGACAGCATCAACACAGTGAGGAAAACACACTGCCACAAAACTACGCTAACGACCAGAACATGTAAAAAGAAAGTTAACGGCCACAAGGCAGAAGATACCACTGGTGTACTTCACTAATAAATTATAATCATTTCAAAGGTTAAACACCATACAAGGAGAAGGCTGCAAAGTTTTGCCGACTCCAACACACCATCACGTTGCTACTTGCAGCCCAGGTTGCAACAACCAGCAATCAACGAAGAGATGTCACAATGGTTGAGCCTTCATGACAGGTTCACTGATTACTCAACTCCAGTATGCAGGTGCGGTGGGCGACGAACTTAGCAGTTCTCGCTGCTAGTGCCACACAATTCTGACCGCGCGTACACGCCGCCAGCGGCCCTGGCCTGATCAAAAGCCGCAGAGACTTCCTCGCTGCTCCAACGCACCCGACCAACTGCCCCACACACACCATGACACGGAAATATAACTGCCACGCCAAGGAAGTTACGTCAGCGCTAGTACCGATAAATGCTGCTACTGCCACTGGTGGAGGCAACTGAGCAACCCGTTCAGAAAGTAACTGAGGAAGGAGGAAGACACTACTCGATGGTGACAAAATGCCCAAAAGAGAAAATGGCATTAGCGCGAGCCGACCACAGATCAACCTCCTCTCCCAAATCCCTCACATTCTCATTGGTCTCAAAGCCTCCTTAGCAACACTCACCACCCACCACAGGCCAAACTACCATCCTACCCATCGTCCTCTCACCCTTTCCGAGATGATCACCGTGGTCGACCTCCTTAAATGAGGAAGCGGCATCTGAATTTAACACCCACCTTAGTTTAGGAGTCAGAGAAGCCGTTTGGATCAATAATGACCTCGGTCCTACTTACCTTGTCCGTGTTTTTATTGATTCTGTCTCCACCATAGATCATCTGCTGAAAGAAGGAGACCTGATGCACCACCACCGCCACACAGTCGATCCGTCCAAATCCCATCCTCAGTCCTACTGCTGCCGAAAATGCCTCTGTTGCATTGATCATCTCACTGGGACATTTTCTAGTACAGCGCCTTACCTCATTTCTGCTCCTACTTGAAACACCTACCTCACCTATTCCCAGAAATGCAAAGCCGTGGCCGAAACCTGAACTTTTTGTCATGATCCATCTGACTGACAACGACAATTCACGCCAACATTCTCCTCCGTCCACCTCTCACTTCTCACTGGTGAGCGTATCATCCCTCCTCCAAACATCCATCCTTGTTCACGTCCACATACAGTCCAACAAATCTCCTTTTCTTGCTTTTCCATCTCAGCACCCAAGCCACCTACTTTCACAGTCAGGTAGACTTCGTCTTCACCTATCTCGACATCCTAGTCTAAACCCACTCTAGCTCTGACCCCCCAAAAACCACTCCAGGTCCCTTGTCAGGACATGACAACATTACAAGTTGATATACCACAACATCCATTCCACCAAACAAATAAATCCTTCTTTATGCTTACCCCTTCTCAACAGGAAATCCACGGCTTCCTTTTAAATGAGACCTTTCTCCAACCGTATCGGATTACCCATATCTCTCCCTTTACCTTACACCAAAGAGATAATCTACTTCTCCCGATCAGAAGTGGAGCTGCTATTGACCACCAAAAGAAGATCCCTGTTCAGCCACAACCCTTATACAAATCTCTCACTGAACACCTTATTCCCACCCTCTTCTTCAAAATCTTAACCGGTACTTGTGCCATCACCTACACATGACTAATCACCCCACTTTTCTCTCTCGTTATTCCTCCAGCAGATCTTGTCGGAGGCTGTATCCAACCACATTCCTACTATCACCCCACCCTCCCCCAACAAGTTCTACTCCTCCTCTGGGGATGCCAGGAACTTATTTAGATGGTAAAAGCAAGCAAAAGCACTCTGGCGCTGGCGCCAGACGTGCACCACACTGAATACTACAATCTCCATTAACTCTTCTAAGAACTGGGAAACATTCCAGAGACTCACTGCCAGCGACGAAAAATCACGAAATAAACATCGGCTGATGAACGTGAGACACACGCCAACCAATTTGTCAACAAGTGGGCATGAAGGTCTTAATAATTTTGTGTCACTGGGAGTAATGCTATCCTTCACTACCATCTGACCCCTACTTGACGACCCAAGAGAAGCTGACCCCTATACATCATATCTCTATGACATCATCTCCGTTCTTGATGTCTCTTACTTCCAACAATCCATGATCACACTGATACCATTGCCCCACCACTGGCTCCTGTGTTCCACTAATTGGACAACATACAACAAACAGAACTCAACCATCTTTCACAGCACACGACTTACTTCACACTTCCTCTGGTGACGATCGCCTTACCTTTAGACACCTCAAAGAATGCTCCCCCCCATTTCTCACCACCCTTTCAACCCTTTATAAGACGATCCTTCACACAGCTTACTATCCTTGGAGCCATACTGGTTCGCATTCTAGTGGTTTCCCATCACAGTCTACAGTAGTTACCCATCAACGGGTTCGGGCGCGACTGGTGAAAGGGTGCGACTCATGGTGCGACTTGCCCGACTGAGAGGCATTCATTTTGCTTTGGCGTTCGGACGTGAGCAGATGGGGAAGGCAGCGCCTGCCGAGGGCCACGTGGCGGCCTTGTGCTACCAAGAAGAAGAGGATGTTCTGGTAGGATTCTGGTCTGCGGAAATACGTGGTACTGCGAGGACACCGACTTCAGTTAAGCAGAGGTTCAACGAACAGAAGAACATTCTGCTGCTGACTCAATCACATGCGTCGGCTGCCATCATCGGAGGAACTAAATTTGGTGAGCCTGTTTCCGAACATTTGCACCCGACGTTTCTGCGCGCTGCAAATCATGCTTGTTGAGATTCTTCCTGGCCAGTATTGGTTGGGATGTTAAGCCCCGCGAAGTTGCTGCAACGATCATTGTATCTAGTGCCTAGGACTGCTTTGCTTCTGGTTATAATAGATAAATGTTAACTTTTATTTATTGACGCCTTTTCCGTCTTTTGGAGCTAGACAAACTTGTTAACTTTACCTTGTGTGTTTCTTAAAGTTTTAAACTTTTATACTACTAATGTTGTGGGTGTTTTGGGTATTTACAAACTGATTAATTTTACCCTGTGTTTCACCTGAAAATTAAAATGCTATTTTATAAAATTTTGCTGGGTGTTTTCGATCTTAACCTTGTAATTTAGTTAATTTGTTGGGCGTTTTTCTCAAAATCAATCACCCTATAAATTGTATCAGTCAAGATAAAAGACTTTGTTAATGTTTATCGATCTTCTATTAATTTTAGATACTTCTGGGGCCTAAGAGTTACTAAAATGATCACCCTGTTTATATTGGGCAAAGTCGTTACGCTTAGATTGTAATTAATTCTTTGTTTGAATGTTATAGTACGTCTGTTTACTGCGGGAGTAGAGTGTACGTTTATTGCTGGTAACTAGTTGCATAGATTTTCCAACCTACACTGAAAGTTTTGGCGCCTGTTTGGCAGCTTGCGTTTTGCTAATAAACCTTTTGGCACCTGCCTGTCATTCATATTTAATTAATTCAGTGCTAGTCTGAGTAAATAACATTTTAGCTTCTCTTGTGGATTGATGTTGGTTTGGTGGCCTGACAACTTCTGTCCCCATATCCATCTGCCTACCCCAGGTCATCCTCCTTACCTTTCCTCCTCAATTGTAGAAAGCCTCCAGAACCCTACTTTTCCTCAAACCACGCAGATCCGCTACCGGCACTTCCTCCTACTTCCCCATCAGCCTCACCTGAGATTTCAACAAGGTCTCTGGATCTATCCTATTCTGATACATCCATCAACACCCAAACCACGACTGCCTTCTTCCTGTTAAGCAGTGTGCTTCCGTTTCAACTTCTCTACCTCACTCATCTTCCATACCACAACCGGCCGGAGTGACCGAATGGTTCTAGCCGCTACAGTCTGGAACCGCGCGACCACTACGGTCGCAGGTTCGAATCCTGCCTCGGGCATGGATGTGTGTGATGTCCTTAGGTTAGTTAGATTTAAGTAGTTCTAAGATCTAGAGGACTGATGACCTTAGAAGTTAAGTCCCATAGTGCTCAGAGCCATTTTAACCATTTTACCAGCGCCGATGACTGTCAGGCACAACAGCAGCTCAGTAACGCCAGTAATTTTAATCAACGTGCTCAGAGCCATTATTTTCTATACCACAATCTTAACATACGGTAAACGCTGTTTTCTCCTTCCTTGACATTGAGAGGAAGTGGGTGGCCGTGTATGGTATTCCCGTTTCCTTTACAGACTCCAGACCTAAATCTTTAAATTAAATATGTCTGCCTTACAGCATCCGATGAAGTCGCCAACCTTTTGTCACTTTTAACAATTCTAATTCCCATACCTTTCATCCCACTGCAGGTGTGTGACAAGGCGCTATCATCTCCTTTATTCCCCCTGAGGCTGATGACAACACTTTCCTCGCCCTCTACCCTACACTCCTTCCGTCCCCCGTAGCTGAGTGGCCAGCGCGACGGAATTTCGATACTAAGGGTCCGGGTTCGATTCGCGGCTGAGTCGGAGATTTTCTCGCCTCAGTGACTGGGTGTTGTGTTGTCCTAACAATCACCATCTCATCCCCATCGATGCGCAAGTCGCCGTAGTGGCATCAAATCGAAAGAGTGGCATCCGGCGAACGGCCTACCCGACGGGAGGCTATAGTTACACGACGACCCTACACTCCAGAAATCCCAACGATCCCTCCGAATCCCTTTGAAACAGTTTAGCTAGTGGCGCAACCAGTGGCCCCTCAAGATCAACCTTTACATAATCCAGGCAATAATTATAGTACGAACCACCCACAGCTTACCACTCCACAGCTTCTACCTCACTATTTACAACAGTTCTAGCCTATTAATTCACTAAAATATCTTGGACTAAACCACTAATTAACAAGGAAATCTCATCTACTAACCATTCAAAACAGAAGCTCAGAAGAGACTAAAATTCATAAAGAAAACTGGCTGAACTTGGGGTTTGCACCCCTCCAATATTTTCCACGTTCTATTAGTCGCTTCAAATCGTTGGTTGTCATGCAGTCCGCTTTGGTTTCCGCGTATGTTAACCTTCCCCCATGTGCATCCCATACGTTCTCAGCAAATCCCCATGTCTCCCCACCCAAACAGAAAGCCTCCGCATATCCGACTCGGCTCACAAACTTGATATCAATAACCCTATTGTCCCCCCCCCCCACCCCCCCCCCCTGATCATCGGCCGCACTTTTACAAACACATCCCAGAGTCCGTACACCTACTTAATCCATATCCTCGTCCATACAATGAAATCGCCCCAATATTT
Organism: Schistocerca gregaria; assembly: GCF_023897955.1. Taxonomy (NCBI): domain Eukaryota; kingdom Metazoa; phylum Arthropoda; class Insecta; order Orthoptera; family Acrididae; genus Schistocerca; species Schistocerca gregaria. The sequence continues at coordinate 558,963,123 of NC_064921.1, forward strand.
ATCTTTCTTCTTCTTCTTCTTCTTTTTCTTGAGGGGTTATTTGCGGTTGTTGCCGCTTCTCCGCCACTTCTTGTATCTTTACTTATGTCAATGTTCATATTCCTTACTTCCCCTGCCATCTCTACGTCATTTTGCCAGTTGCCTCGAGGGCGACCCCTTTTCTTACGCTGTGGTGGTACCCATCGTAGTACCCATTTTGGAATCCTGGGTTTATTCATTCTGTTTACATTGCCAAACCGCATCACTTGTTTTTATTGGATGTCGTTACACATATTCATATCCATTTTCATCATTCGTTGGGTTACGTAATTTCTTATCCTATCCATCCTAGCACAACTTGAGATTCATTTTAAGTAATACAGCTCTGTGGCAAATAGTTTATTCTTATTTATTTTCCTTACGTCTCAGTGTTCTGCTCCGTACAATACTATAAACTGCACTATAGTCTCATTCATTCTCTTTTTAGTTGTTCTTATTTTATTTTGTTCCACAGAACAGATCTCACAGCCCTTGTTATAGCTCGTCCTTTATTAATTTGATTAGTTATTTCACCAGTACTTGTGCCCTGTTTATTAAATAATACCTCAAGACATTTTGCCTTCCCCACAACTAAAATTAAAGTTACGTCTCCTGCCAGTATCAGTTCATGGCCACTTCGAACAGCTTCTATACTCTATATTAGCATCTGTTCAACATCATATTTTTTCTTCAACGGCGAGTCTTCAGTAGAGGCACAAACTCACTCTGTCACTACATTCGTGGCTCTAGCTCTCTATTGAGCTTTTCAACCTTTCATTATGTGCTTCCCAAGAGGTTACACAGTTTGACCACTATTTTATTTAGAATAATGAAAACTCCTGCTACAGCCCTATCACTTTTTCCCACTCTTCTAAAATAATGTGCGAACTCCAGCAGACATTCACAATCAGTACCATTCTTTTCTGTTTCAGAGAGCTCAAGTACATCAATGTTGTGCTGTATTACATGCATTAGAACTTCCTTGTTTATCATTGATGCCCTACACATTACAGATAGGAAAATGCTGAGTCTATTTCTTTTCGTTTATCTTGTGGAATTCCATTAAAGTCATCTGTGTCATGTTATTGGGTATTTTAACTTGCATGTCATAACCTCCAGTCCGGAGGACCAGGATTTGTGATCATGGTTTTCTTCCCCTATGAAGACAGGATTCATAACTCCTCAGAGTACCTTCTACTTCTTGATGAAGAAGATGGGAAAGAAAGTGAGTTACTTAGATCATCCATCCTTCTTGCAGATAAGGAAAGGAAACGGAATGACAGATTGTTGCACAACACCCTTCGCCTGGCTCCTTCGTACTATAATTCCCCACCTACGACTTCCACATCGACGTCCCCCCCTCCCTCTCCACAACCTGTGTCTCTCTATCCTTGACTTCGCCTTTTGATACCACGGCCTTTCCCAACCAGTGAACTCCTTCTTCCTCCCCGTCTTTCCACTGTCCGCCAAAAGACATCTCTTCATATCTGTTGACACTACCTACAGCGTATTTCTTTAAAACAACTCCCTCCCTCCTTAAAAAACACCCAATGTTTTCCTCTGCCCACAACCTTTTTCCTCAAATACTGGTCCTTCATCATTTCAGTGAATATGCAGTCCTTCTTTTAATGTAGGTCGCTCTCCTGTTCAACGTGTTTTAATTGTGTATTTACTTTTTATTTTTTATTTTTCTATTAGATATTTTGATTTGAATTTTTAAGAAGAGCAATATTTTATATAACTTGCGTTATTCAATTCATCACCTTATATATCTTAAAAACGGTTTTAATTTTGATTCACCGGAATCTTGTTGCCATGGAAAAAAACGAAACTTATTGAGAGGAATCTGTTGAATCACTCTTAAACATTTTTCTGTCTGCCCATTTGCTTGCCACTCGTTACCTGCTTGCTAAGGTAGCAACGCCCGAAACGCATGTTGTTCTAATAATAATGTCAGATTGCTTCCAGTCAGTAAGTTTTTCCTCAGCCACATATTCAGCATTCTGCAGACTGTACATATTCCGGAAGGAAGTTTGTCATTGTATTCTACATATAGTTGGGGGCGAGCGAAGTGAAATTAAGTGATGATAAACATTTCTACTTAGAGGAAATAACCTAATCAATGAAAAGAGGAAGAAGAAGGAGAAGAAGAAGAAGAAGATGAGAAGAAGCTGAAGCAGACGTGGAGATAACGGAACAGTCCAGTTGGATTATGCCATGATCAGATACAGACTCCGATTTTAAGGAGTACCCAGAACCAGATATAGACTGACACCAAAATTTAGTAACGTATTCCTTTTTCTTATCGTATATCTCAGGTCATATCTATCTTCTGCTAGTACAACCTGCTCATCTAAAAATACAGGCTAAATACTGATAGCCGGCCTGGGTGGCCGAGCGGTTCTAGGCGCTACAGTCTGGAACCGCGCGACCGCTTCGGTCGCAGGTTCGAATCCTGCCTCGGGCATAGATGTGTGTGATGTCCTTAGGTTACTTAGGTTTAAGTAGTTCTAGGGGACTGATGACCTCAGAAGTTAAGTCCCATAGTGCTCAGAACCATTTGAACCATTTTTTAATACTGACACAGAAAATTTTGAAAGGGCCTTTCTCCATATTAGTTATGAACGGTACCAGACTCTTTATTCATACGTATATCTCTCTGTGTGGTAAGGGTTTTATTTCGAAGATTTTAAATGTGTTTCTGCGACTTCGTTATAGCGCTGTCATTTTTGGAAAAATTGAAAATTTGTGGTAAGGTCTAATCGGACCAAACTGTTGCCTAAGCAACTGAGTATTTTACTGGGTATTTTAGCTGGTTTTCTTTTTGTATCGATGGGGAGCAGGCCCCTCGCACAACCCCCAATCTGAAGGACCTGAATTTGTTATTTTGGTCTTCTTCCGCTAAAAAGATTGACTTCATCACGACTCAGAGCTGTTTCTACCCCTTGATGAAGAAGATAGGAAAGAAGTTATTAAGAATAGCAGGAGAGACTGAGTTACTTAGTTCTCTCATTGGTTCTTGATGATCAAGAAAGGAAAAGGAATGACAGGTAGTTGCAAGAAGGATGCGGATTCAGCAATAAGGAATGCCCCAGCAGCCAGTTGAGTTGAAAGGAAGTTTACATCTCTGAATATAACAATCAAAGACGCTGGACAGACAAACATAGCTATTACGAACGTAACTACGAACAAATCGTAGGTAACAGATAGCTACTTCAGTTGGTCGATGAAAAAAGGAGGTGCAGGAATCAAGTTACCTTCCATCAGGAACGTGGGTGCACTCAACGACTGTTATGACTTTCAAACAATAGAGCATAGCAGTAAGTGGTCCTTTTCTTTCAAGTTGTATAACGCAAATCTAGATTTCGGCTAGTCTTGAACGAACTGTGACAGAAAGCGGACAACAGGGGATTGATGTGCTAGGACAGGCATTGATATCACAAAACAGTGCATTGATAATGGCTAGGCACTAGCCGAAATTTATATTTACCTAATTAAAACCTGAAAGAAAAGGACGACTGGTTGCTGTGCTCTACCATTTGAAGATATAAAAATGTTCAGCGAAATTCAGGAATACAGAAATACAAGTCACTAAGGAATGAAATACGTAGGAAGTGCAATTAACGTATGTGGAATGGCAGAAAGGAAACGGTGGTGAAATCGAAAAAGAAATGTTCGTCGCAAAGACTACTCAGCATATGAAACTGAAAACAGCAGTTGCAGAATTTAAGTACGCAATGGTAATTTCACTGTTAACCGCAAAGTAGAGAGCTATTAGATGGAAATAGTACACTGGAGGCTTCCACGAGGGGGAGGAACTGTCCGATGACGTCATAGAAAAACACATTGGAGTCGATATGGAAGATATACGAGATCCAGAATTTAAAAGAGCTTAGGAAGGCTTGAGATTAAATGAGGCAGAAGGAATAGATTACATTCCATCGAAAAGTCTAAAATCATTGGAGGAAGCGGCAACCAAATGCCTACTCAACACAGTGTATAGAACCTATGGACCGTTGACATATCATCAGACGTATGTAAAAAATTATCTGTCCACTTCCTAACAAAGAAGGAACAAATAACTGCGAGGAATATCGCACAGCGAGACAGCTTATTCATCGAAGTTTCCGACAAGAATAATATCAGACCAATGGAAAAGAAAATTGAGGATCAGTTAGGTGATGATTAGCTTGGCTTTAAGAAAGGTCAGGGCATTAAGGAGCAGATTTGAAGTTTCTCTTGAAAATGGAAGCAAGACTAAAGAATAGTGAAGACACGCTCATAGGGTCTGTTGACCTAGAAAAAGGGTTAGACAATGTAAAATGATACAGTGTATTCGAAACTCTGAGAGACATAGAGCTAAGATATTGCGCAAGACGGGTAATATACTCCTACAGGATCGAAGAATGAGATAGGAAGACCTAGGAGAAAGAGCTCCGATTAAAAAGGGTGTAAATGGGGATGCAATCTGTCGCCCCACACTGTTCAGTCTACATATTGAAGAACCAATGACGGAACTAAACGAAAGGTTATAGAGTGCATTTAAAATTCACGTTGATAAAATATCAAAAAGATTCGCTGATGGCATTTCTATCCTCAGTGAAAGTGAAGAAAAACTACGGTATGTGTTCAATGGAATGAAGAGTCTCACGAATACAGAATATGGAATAACAGTAAATTGAAGAACGCTGAATGTAATGAGAAGTGGCAGAAATGAGAAAAGTAAGAAACTTAAACGTCAAAGTTGGTGATATCAGTTTAGAAGAAGATAAGAACCATTGCCAAATAACCCACGACATACGAATCTAGGATGATATAAAAACGAGACAAGCACAGGCCAGAAGAACCTTCCCGGCCGAAATGAGGTCTACTGGTATTAAACGTAAGTCTTAATTTAAGAAGAAATTTCGAAGACTACGATTGGAGAACAGTATTGTGTAGCAGGGAGCCGGCCGCGCGACTGCAGGTTCGAATCCTGCCTCGGGCATGGATGTGTGTGTTGTTCTTAGGTTAGTTAGGTTTAAGTAGTTCTAAGTTCTAGGGGACTGATGAGAGATGTTAAGTCCCAAAGTGCTCAGAGCCATTTGAACTGTTTCTGAACTTAACTCAAATCCAAGATGGGTGATTTCAAGATGGCCGCCGCTGTCACCATAGCTCCTAGACGTTGCGTCCCCACCGACAGATACCCCATGCCAGATGCCATTATAATTCCTCACACCGTTCGAATCTTTTAGGTGTGTTCCAGATTTTTGGTACATAATTCTAGAGCTACCGCTATTGTACTGTTGTACCTATTGTTGAAGACGTTTGATTCAGTAGCAGATTTAAATTTCACTAATTATTTCATTATATTTTGTACAATTCGAATGATGCAACGCAATGCCTTTTCTTTTACGTCAGAATACATATTATTTACACTTTCAAATGCTGTTTTCCTCGTCTGTATTACCTGATCTTTTTATAGACTGTGAATGTTAGTTTACGTGTGAGATGTGTTTGTCCTAACACATAAGTGAAGGGTATTCTCTCTCTCATATTCATGGGTGACTATTCCTTTCGCAGAAGCAACACAGGCTGCCGACGACTTAACCTTGCTCCAGATTAACAACGCTTTCTCATAAGTGCGGCCATGTCTGCAACGGGCGTAAACACATAACACGCGCAATTTGTAACTGCCCCATTACAGTGTGAATGTTTAGCCTCACTGAGGCGACGGACCCTGTAGTTTTGCCTTGCACGCAGTTTCAAGAATGTACCAATGGTTACGAAAACATTAATTTCTGTCTGAAGAAATGTCACAATTAGAACACGCAGTTATACTGTTTCTTTTGGTACGTTTAGTCACAGCAGGTAAGATTAAGCACTGCGAATGCTCGCAGACGACCTTCGTGTTTCGTCACTCTCACAATGAAATTCTAACTGTGAGTGAGGGAACTGACGATTAACTTTCCTTTTTTAATTTTCATAACGTCATAGGCTCGGGTCATGGCGAAAGCGAGTGATGTCTGTAATGACTGCAAGATCTCATACATCATTTGTTAAAACTACAAAAAAAAGGAGCCATGGCAAAAGTTTTAATTTCTTACTCCTTTGAAATATTTGAAAATGGATAAACCAATAATGTAAAAGATGTATTCCTCATTTTCTTAAATCGAGGAAACCATATGAAATATAGGTGACAACTTCTTTTGGAATAATATCTCGTAGTTTATTGCAGTTACCTCCGCAATGTCTTCCTGGAAACTTCTAAAAGTTCCCGACATCTGTTCACGATTCTAGCTATACATTTCCTTGGTAATGAATGTATTCGACTACTGCATAATAATCGTAGAAACAATATTCTGTAAGTAAGATAGCTTGTGGTATAGCTGAACATCAGGCTGTCACATTGCCGCTCTTCCCGCCTTAGCGAATACATATGAGAAGACGACGTAATTATACTTGAGGCGCATAAGTGCAATTCATTTATGTTTACCTACTTAATTTGTATATTGGCACATTTGTTCATTTAAGAATGTTTTCTTTGTTTCATGCTGAGACGAAGGGTTTTGTTGTGTTGTTTGGGGGGAAGAGACGAAACAGCGGATTATGGATGAACGGGGAAGGAAGTCGGCCATGCCCTTCCGAAGGAACCATCCCGGAATTTGCCTGGAGTGCTTTAGGGGTATCATGGAAAACCTAAATCAGGATGGCCGGAAGCGGGATTGAGCCGTCGTCCTCCCTGAGACGAAGATTGACGCAATACGCCGACGGCAGAACCTTCGCTTCTGCTGCTGGGGATGCTGAGCCGGCCACCGCTACAAGTGAAGCGACGGACAGCGGTAGCGAGGAGATCTTGCCGGTTACTGTTGCGAATCTGCTTTTACTGGGCGTCAATCGATGCTATTATTAGAAGAACTGAAAGAAAATCTATGCGTATCTGTAATGAAATTTTAGTGACGTAGTAGTGAGTCTGCGATTGTCTACTGTTAACGGCATACGTGTTGACTTAGGCCTATGTAATTAAGAGCGCAATAAACATGAAAAGAGTTGAAAGCTAATTTTAAGGGGTACTTACTTCTGAAGTAAAGAAGTAGCTTGTTTACAGAGAAAGTGTGAAAAACAGATTATATGGCTGTTTATATATTCAAGCACGACTAGAATGTTTCTCCATCGTGCAAATAGTTTGAAATTAAGATCGCAGTCTGAGATAATTAAATCTTGGAACTAATTTAATGATGCCCAGCATCTTTGAGTTATTGTCGACGGAATTACAGTTTCTAGAGAACAAGTGAATGGCTTTTCTCCAATTAAGTCTCATCCTGGTACAAAGAAATATTTCACTATTATAGCCGCGAGGTCTTCGTGCTTCAAATGTTCCCAAAAGTAAAAATCCAGAAAATTGATATCAGGAGATCGAGCAGGACGAGATGTTTCAGTTCCACGACTTATCCACTTATTTAGGAAACGCTGATTTCAAACCGCTCTTGCCTGCAGAAAAAAAATGAGGCGGTGTCCCATCGTACGTTGTGCATAGTGCAAGACATTAAACGTCCCATTGCATGATATTCCATTCATTGTACCATAGAAAATGAAAGGTCCAGTTAACCTGCCTCTACTTACACCAGTCCATACTTTAATGCTACACTGTTCGTGATGTATTGTTACCAAAATCGGAAAAGTATTTCTCATCCGCCAATTCATGAGTGTTGTGGAAATTCTACACTCCATGGCTAATAAACATTGCTTCATTAATGAACAGTACGGTGGACAGAAAATGTTGGTGCTGGGCACACTTCCGCAGTAACAAATACAAAAAGTTTTTCTCTACTTTTATTTCACCCTTTGAAAACTGTATGAATAAAGAAGTTTCTCTCGTAACACATTCCACACTCTCACAAGACACAATTCTCAGTTTCTGATGTTTCTGTGGTACAGCTGCCATTATTGTTGGCAGTGTAATGAAGTACTCGATCTTCTAACACAGGTGTTTTAAAAGTATTTGGTCTTCCACAGTGAAACGACCCTTTCTCAAAAGAGCCTGTCTCCATAAGACGTTCATGTATTTCTTGAAAAGTATTTTTGCTCGGTAAGTGACTATTGGGACGTTTTTCAGCATATAAATGCCTTGCTTTAGACTCATGTGTGCGGAAGCCAACTGCTGATCACATTACATTTTAGCTATATATGTACAGTAGACACCACTCCAATAAGATTACGGACGAACAGGCGTCATGACCCTGACTCGAGATCAAACACAACACATCGCTCCCCAGCTGAGGTCGCTATTATAGGGGCTTGTTCGATTTCATCCCAATCGGAAATAACATATTCGATTCTTAGTGGTGAAAGTACGTTCAGTACGCACTAAAAATTCCTAGAAACACTGTAGTGTAAGCTTCCACTACTGATTGTATTCTCAATACTAAAACGTTCTGTTTGTTTACTGGTACCACGACAGCTAAGGTAAACGTAAGCAGGCTTTGCTTAACACTTCTCTAAACAAGCACAAGGAAACGTATGAGAAGAAAAAGATACCTTTAGATCCCAGCTGAGAAACGGAGCAAACATGCAACAACAAAAAGGTGTCTCTAACTAAGAGAATGAAGCATATGCTTTCTGCTTCTTTTTGAGTCCCCTATCCATTCTCCAGATAGGTTCCCCGAATATTATGTAATAACGTGTCAAAAACTTAGAAAGAAAAAGCACGAAAAGGAAGTAATATTTATTGTACTGCTCAATAACCGCAGTATTATCGTCACTGACGCTTTCTTAAATGAGGTCAGTCCAGAGAAAAAGTCATTAAGAAAAATTTTTCTCAGTAACGCTCGCACCATAAACGCTTATTATTCACATAATGAGAAAATTTGCAATTAATAATTCTGACGTTCGAATTAAGATTACTTCTGAGAGCAAACGATGGTCTTGCTTCATACTTGTATGAGACGTACTCTCATAGTTGGCACAACAAGAACCTAACGCATTTATTACACAACGGAAATTTTATGATTTACGATTCACGTGTCTACAACTGAAAAACATGTCTGTTTCGTTTTGCTTTTATCCTGAGGACATTTGTAATAACATGGAACACCGCTCTGACAGTAAGTACGCGATTGTAAAGCATAACATTCACGAGTGCGTGCAGATACAAATCCATTGACTGTGAGCTACTCGCACGCCATGAAGTCAACACGGTCTGTCGTAGTATTTTAACGAATAAAAGCCTGTGAACGCTTAATAAGATGGCGAACGTTTCAGTGTCCTTAGTTGTTCTTGTCAATACGCTATCACCTAAATATAAGCGGCTAGACAGGCCGTACACTTGTCAGACATTAGCTCCATCTTAAACACGAAATACGTTTCCTTGGCTTGTATTTCTTACTAGGTGAGTACCTGGCGTTGCCTGGGTATATATTTATTCCAATATTCTATTGTCCCATCTCTTTCTTCCCTCTCTCGTCCGTTTCTTCTGCCTCTCCTCTCTGTCCACTTTTTCGACCCCCTCCTAATCTGCTCCTGCCCCTCTGTCCATCTGATCCTGCTCCCTTGGTCCATCTGTTTCTTCTTCCTCTGTCCATCTCGTCCTCGCCTCTAAGTTCGTCTCCTCCTCCCCTGTCTCTTTACCCATCTGCTGTTGTCCCTCTCTCTATCCGTCTGCTGCTCCCCCCTCTCTGTCCATCTCTCTTCCCCCCTCTCTTCCCGTCATCCCTTCTCTCTTTGTCGTTCTGCCCCCCCCCCCAGCCTGTTGTCATTCCTCCTCCTCCTGCTGTTCATCTCCTCCCCCATACTCTCTCTCCCTCTCTCTCCCACCTTCCCTCCCACATTACATCTCCTCTTCTATTTCCCTGTACATTACCTCTGTTCATCTCTTCCACCCCACTCCCTATCCATCTTCTCCTCCACTACCCCTGTCCATTTGTGCCTCCCCCCTTATTGTGTTCATCTTCTCCTCCACCTCTCTCTGCCCATTTCTTCACCTGTCTTAGTCCATCTCTACCTCTTTTCTTTATCTCGTCTTCTCCCCCACCTGTGTTAATCTTCTTGTCCGTTTCCCTATACATTTCCCCCACCTCCTCTTTCTCCATCTCCTCCTATGCCTGTCTCTATCTCCTACTTCCTCCTCTCAGTCTGTCCATATCTTCCTTCCCTCTTCTCGCTCCAAGTTATCACCCCTATCCCTTTAGGAAGTTGCTAGTTCTTACGGCCACAGCTTTTCACCCATGGCTTTTGACCAGGTACACACATGTCACATATATTTCGCACAAATTTAACATATTTAAAACATATTTCACCTGTATTTATATAAAAAATCGCAGTACAGTTCAGTTTTCAGGCAGATCAACGTTTATTATGTCCTATCACCTCAACTACCTGTCCCAAGATCATATAATTGTTCAGTGGTATATGTGGATATTGTTTGCGAAATGTATTGTGAACAGAGTTAGTAGTGAAGAAGTAATAAATTAAAACGTCTGGCATGATGCGTTAGTTTGTCATGCGAGTCAGTATTTGACGTCATATCTCTCTGGATTATGAATCGTACAATGATATATTTTTGTCTGTATATTCAGTGGTATATGCGAATGCTGCCTGGAAAATAAGTCGCGAATAATGCTAATAGTGAAGAAGTAATAAATTAAAATGGCATGCCCGATGCAGCAGTCTTACGGTACAAACCGCGAAAATGTAGTAAGCGAAAACTGTTCTTCTTTTCTCTTTCCGTGGGAGTTGTCAGAAAGAAAGTTTTGAAATTACATGTAAAGTCTGTCACAAAGTCACTTAGTTCTCTCTTTCTCAAAAACTATGCTACTTTTTCAGTCTCGCCCCCAAGCTTTCGATAGGTAGGTGGGTCTCTTCATCTGAGAGTAGCACTTGCAACCTACGTCCTTAATTATTTGCTGGATGTATTCCAATCGCTGGTTTCCTCTACATTTTACTTCCAACAGATCCCTCTAGTACTATGGAATTTGTCCCATGATGTCGTTACAGATGTCCTACCACCCTGTCCCTTCCTCTTGTCAGCGTTTTCCATTATACCGTTCTTCGCCGATTCTCAGGAGAACGACCTCATTCCTTACCTTATCTTAGCATCCCACCTAATTTTCAACAATCTTCTGTAGAAAATAATCAATACTTCATTCTCTTCCTTTCCGGTTTTCCCACAGCGCATGTTTCACAACCATACAATGCTGTGTTGAGAACGTACGTTCTCAGAAATTTCTTCGGCAAATTAAGACCTATATTTCATGGTAGTAAATTTCTCTTGAACAGGAGTGCCCCTTTTGCCAGTGTTAGTATGCTTTTTATGTTCTCCTTGCACCGTCCGTCATGGGTTATTTTGCTGTCTTGGTAGCAGAATTCCTTAACTTTATCTACTCCGGGATCATTAGTTATTATGTTAAGTTTCTCGCTGTTCTCATTTCTCTTACTTGTCATTACTTTCATCTTTCTTCAATTTAGTCTGAATCCATATTCTTAAACATTAGACTGTTCATTCTGTTTGGTGCGCACTACTGGCAAAAGGTTGCCTGGGAATGCAAGGACTAGGGAAAATAACGATTTGTGTTTTTACTAACATTACTAAGGAGAAGTAACTTGATAATCGACAAAGCAATTGCGTCAAAGGTTCTTTTTATTTGTTAAAAATATAAACGATTAAGTAAGAAGTTCAAGAATTCCCCAAAGAACAGTGTTTTATAACAAGTATAACATGACAAGAAAACAGTCTTCAAAACATCTTTTAGAGTGTGTGTGACTAAAATACAACAAATAATTCTAGTCTGTCTCAAAAGGGGTTCATTAAAAGGAAATATAAACAATTAAAGCTGATCGATATGATACCACCAGGCATCGGGAAATGTGATCCGGGCGGGAGGCCTCGACATTTCTTAGGGCAAGGCCGACAGAATGCTTACTGTACTATTCCTTCTCTAAGCAAGCAGTGGGGAACACGCCCCAAGGCACGAACACAGAATGATAGCCTTATGAGCAGAGAAGTAAAAACTTACGTCATCAAATTACACACTGGTAGCGTATACAAATAGTTATGATAAGTCACTGCAAGATAATATGGTACTGTGAAGAAGTTCAGAGGCCAATCGAGATTCAGCTCCAAATCACGCCACCCGATGGGAACGGAAAATACTTAATCGTCACTTGGGACAGAAAACAGGTGGAAGGAAGACGCGAACGGTTGGCTGATGGAGCTCACCTAAGTTAAACACAAGCTTGGCTTGGAAGTATAACCCATCCAAGTACATGCAACGAGATTTTCCCCCGTAAGACGCATAAGCTTCCGGGCTCCAAATAACTAAAGAAAGCAGCTTGACGTTTTAGGGAACAACATACCAGGCAAAGAAAGAGGTCATAAATATAGACTCATCGAACGTAATATATTTACATAGCTCCAAGCAGTCCAAAACCACAGTGATTTCTGTCACTAAATTGGAGCTATGTTTTCATACGAGCAACACGCTCCTCAAATCTCCTGGCCAGAGGGGAGAACAGGAAACAACAATAGGAGTCTGAACCGAGTCCGGTGTAGAAGCAGCAAGACACAAACACGCGCAGCAACCGAAGCAGTCGCTGTTATCACGCTCACAGTGGGGAGCGAGATCCGTATTACGTATGGCGCTTGATCCCGGCACCGAAACCCATCGAGCATCCAACCCACTGCGAGGTGACAAACAGTGGAAAAACTTGGAGTCGCCAGGAGATGCGTGGGTGACGACGACCCAAGGCGGGCCTCAAAATCTGGTCGGCCAGGAATAATTTGCCCACACCCGTTTACTGTGCACGTCCCTCGTACCCAGACGATGCACAGGCAGACAAACGTGGGAGTCGTCCGCCCCCTGTAGCTGAGTGGTCAGCGCGACAGAATGTCAATCCTAAGGGCCCGGGTTCGATTCCCGGCTGGGTCGGAGATTTTCTCCGCTCAAGGACTGGGTGTTGTCCTAACCACCATTATTTCATCCCCCTCGACTTGGCGTTAAATCGAAAGACTTGAACCTGGAGAACGGTCTACCCGACGGGAGGCCCTACTCACTCGACATTTACATATCATTTGGAAGTTATACGGGTGGAAGATCATAGACCTTTGCAGTCTGTGCTGCATCACTCCCTGCCTCTCCCGATTAACGGCCTCAACAACGCCCCTCGTGATAAAAGTGCCACGACCCCTTCACGCCAAAGGTCGTCTCCCAGAAGACGTGACGCGGGCTATGAATCGCCCAAACAACTCACTATTCAACACATATTACCATTCTCCTTCACTTTCACTCAGGATAACAATGTCATCAGCAAATCTTATCACTGACGTCCGTTCACGTTGAAATTTAATTCTACTGTTGAACCTTTCTTTTATTTCCGTCGTTGCTTCCTCGATGTACTGATTGAAAAGTAGGAGCGAAAGAATACATCCCTGTCTTCCACCTTTTTCATCCCAGCACTTCGTTCTTAGTCGTCCACTTACTGTTCTCTTTGTCTCTTGTATGTACTGTGTATTATCCGTATTTCGCTATAGCGTATCCCTATTACCCTTAGAATTTCGAACACTTTGCACCACATGGCACTGTCGAATATTTTTTTCAGGACGACAAATCCTATGAACGTGTTTTTATTTTTGTTTGGTCTTGTTTCCATTATCAACCGCAACATTCGAATTGCCTCTCCGGTGCTTTACCTTTCCTGACGCCAAAACGATTCCCATCTAACACGTCCTCAATTTTGTTTCTCATTCTTTCGTATATTATTCTTGTCATTAACGATGCTGCATGAACGGCAAGGCCGATTGTGCATTAATTCTGGCACTTTCCAGCTCTTGCAGTCTTCATAGTTGCGTGGATGACATTGTTCCGGAAGTTAGATGCTATATCGCCAGACTCATACATCCTAAACACCAACATCAATAGTTTTGTTACCACTGGTATCACTGATATCCTTAGTGAACTCTCAATAATGTGGTAATGGACTAAATGAGAATCAGTGACTTTAGGAATTCTGGTGGAATATTGTCTACCCAGTTTGCCTTATTCGATATAATGTCTTCGAAAGCATTTTGAAAATCTGATTCGCATAATGGATCCCTCGTCACTTCTACACCGTCTCCTGTTTCTTTTTCTATTACGTTATCAGGCAAGTCCTCCCACTCATGGAGGTTTTCAAAGTACCCTTTCTGCCTCTCTGCTCTCTCCTCTGCATTTACAGTAGAATTCCCATTACACTCTTGATGTTACCAGCGTTGGTTTTAATTACACCGGAGGTTATTTTGACCTTTCTATATGCTGAGTCAGTCTTTATAATAATCATTTCTTTGTCGATTGCTTCATATTTCTTATGCAACCATTTCGCCTTGCACTTCCCATTTATTTTTTCCTAAGTGAATTGTATTTCTGTATTACTGAATTTCCCTAAACATTTTTGCACTTCCTTCTTTAATGATGATCATGATGGGAGTTTTGCGGAGAGCTCAACTGCGTGGTTATGAGAGCCCGTACAAATTCCCAACCTTTGCTCAGTCCATTTCCGCCACTTTCATGAATGATGATGAAATGATGAGGACAACACAATCACCCTGTCGTCTCGAGGCAGGTGAAAATCCCTGACCCCGCCGGGAATCGAACACGAGACCTCCCCGATAACGCGACCACGAGCTGCGTGCACTTCCTCCTTTAATCGAACATGTAAGTATTTGGTAGTACAGCAGCTGGTGGCGGCGTTCCGGGAAGTAGCGAGAGGCGGCGGACGTGAGGTCGAGGGGCCAGGCCGTGGTCGGCCCGACCCCGCGTGGCCTGGGTGGCGCCTCAGCCTCTCCCCGACACGACCACGGCCACGACCAGCGAGCCGTCGGCCCCCGGCCGCCGGACGCACGCTCCTTGCGAAAGCTCGGCTGCTCGCCGACCCGGCGACTACGCTTCAGCCACCGGCGCTCCCGGCCTTGGGCAGATCTGTTATCCTGCTCACAGAAGCTGTTCACTGCGGCTTATTGGATCTCGCTTTAACAGTGACGATTATTATGGCGTCTCACAGGTGAGATATTTGGTCAGACTGCGTGAGTGAAGGTGTCAGTTAACCCATCCACGGTCAGATGTGTGCCAGTAAACCTATACATACTGCTATGTACTAGTGTTAAAAAATAACTGATGCTGTCGAAAAAACAAACCCAAGATACAACCGAGCAGTACTCAATGCAAGCATGACGGTGAAGAGTCTGGTGAGCAATATGGTTGCCGACAGCAAGTACCATGAGTGAATGGAACAAGTATGTTTCCACACAGGAAACACAGTGCACACTGTTGATATTAGAGTGTTGTGCAGAGATTTTCACTCTAACGCAAAGATAAATAGAGACAACTTAATGAAATGAAACGCAGTTACTCATCAACGGGGCACCGAAAGGCACAGTTACCTTATATCAAGATACTTTGTGGACAACTTTGTGAACTTACCTGTGCTCAAGTCAGTGACGAAAGGGAAACTATTGTGGACTGGAAAATGGATGTTCACAGATTAAAAACGTCAGTTTACAAATATTCGACGGAAAATTTACCATAATTTCTAGTATTACGCCTTTCAACTTCCTGTTTACTTTAAATGCTTGTGGCGATAACATGTAACGAATGATGTCTGTGAAGTACATGTATCGAAGACTGTATGACGGGTTATCAACTTACGTGATGAGTATCTGTACACCTTACATCAAAGCCGCGTGGACAAATGGCTGCAAAGGCTTCTTTAAATTCGCCAAGACCGTAGACTGCCAGCACAAATCCATACCCAAAAATTGGTTATTTTGGATCTGTCCGGCCTCATTTCTCCATAATCTGATTGACGAATAATTTTATGAAGCTTGTGTATCGTAACACTTACTCGACGGTGTACAAGGCTGGTTTGTGCTTGGCTTCTGGCCTACAGGCATGAGCATAGCATACTTAGGCAACAGAAGAATGTAAGCGAATTTTACTACGGTACTCCATATTTAATCACAGTTGTGAAACTTTTCTGTAAATGAAGTTAGGCCTTCGTCCCCTTAGGCTTATTACTCTTCTATGCTGTTCTCTTGCTGCATAATGTCAACTTGTATTTTAAACTTGTTGTAAATTTAACGTATATAACCAGTCTGTTTGCATGTTTATCATCCGCAGCAAATATATAAATATTCATTTTGTAAACAAAAACTGCATTTATCTCACACTTGATCCAGACGCATTTTGCCTTTTTGCTTCAAGGTACATTTAGTGGAATCTAGGATGATACAGTTTTCTTTTGATATGATGTACCTGTGGATTATAAAACAGTTCACGTCCTGTTTCTAACGTATATAAGCGATTACTTACAGTAATTCGAGTGTTTGGCTGGCATCTGCGTTTCCTCTCACCTCGTCCAATGCTGAAGGTCGTCAACCTTACGAAGTACGAATATACCCTGAAAACTAACGTCTCTTCAGTTCTGTTGTATTTGTATTTGTGTGTGTGTGTGTGTGTGTGTGTGTGTGTATGTGCGACAGAAAGAGGGACAGACAGAAAGAGAGAGAGAGAGAGAGAGAGAGAGAGAGAGAGAGAGAGAGAGAGAGAGAGATTCTACGTACGGATTTTGAGTGTGTGTGTGTCCAAAAGTAAAGTAAACAATGAAAAGCATAGACATCATACTGAGCAACACATAAAAAAGGGAAGTTGATACAAATAATCCATTGCACCTGTCTTCCGAAGCGAATATTCCAAACGGAAAATCCCAGTGAGGCCGATACTGGATTTCAGAAAATCCCCCACTTACAAGGTGACAGGATACACGTTAAAATTAGCATCTGAAAATTTCGAAGAACTAGAAGAAAAACACTTCACAGCTAATGTGAAAAATTAAAGATATAAAATTTCAGACACAGCACCGCTGCTCTCATTTTATATAGAGTGCGTGTATTTCAATATACCGGCACATGAAACAATAGATATCATGGGTAAGAAAAACACACAGACAACTCCTTGACGAACATATTTACGAAATACAGTAATAAAGTTCATAACAGAACAAAATTACTTCCAGTTCAGTAATCAATTTTATTTACAATAAAATCATTCTTATAAACCACACTGCAACACATTGCATCACAAAAATAGTAGCAAAGGAATGCAACGTATTATACCGTTTCAGGTCTATGGATGACATCCTCTGCTTAATGGATGAACTACTAACAAAAATTGAAAACCTTCACACTGACATCAACAACATACATAAAAATATAAAATCCACAAATAAAACAACAAGCATATGTTTGAAATTTATCATAAGCCCACATTAACATCAACCGATCCTCGATCAACCCTCTCAAACAAAGCAAACAGCACTTCGACACATGCTCCATAGACTCAGTGACATTCAACAAAGAAAACCACCAAAAACGCCATGACGTAATAATGTAGATAGTCGAAAGCAATGGTTACAACAGTAAAATAGTCTCGAAGCTAAAAAGTCAAGTTAAACAAAAAAAACAGGAAACACAAAACCGTAGACAGAAGCACTACAGAACCAAACGCAGTCACAGTCAGTACTACAGCACCCACACGGAATAATTGGGAAAATACAAGAGAAGACTCAAAATGGTACACAATGACATACAGACACGAAGTCACAAATAAAATCACTAACGCTTTCAAAAGACAGTACATAAACATAGCATAAACAAGAGACACTTCTATCTCAAAACACTACCCAAAATTGACAAAAGACATTAACATATTCCAGGAAGCAGGTGTATATCAAATACAACGTAACACCTATAATGGCAGATGCGTGGAGAAACAGGTAGAACGTGTGATGTCAGAAAGAACACATGACAGCCTGGGAGTGTGAGACTAACTACTCCATATTTGAGAACACCTAAGAGACCACAATCACAAGCCAACCACTAGAGAAGAAGAACTGACAATAATTAGAATCAACCATAGAAAACACCTCTTAACATTCTAAGGAAAAAATTAAAGCGGAAAAGAAAACCCTGTTGGGTGTTCAAGTAAACGTGACAAACAACACACTGTGTACCTAAATACACTGGCGGATAAAAATCGCAGCATCAGGAAGGAATTGTGAGAGCTGAACGCCAATTAGAAGGCGTGTTTATACAATTGAAAGATTATGATTACTCAAATTTAGCGCCACTATGAAGATGCAAATCGGGTTTGCTTTAAATACACGCTATTACGGTCGTGGGCGTTAATTACCTTTGGCAGGAATGTAGACACTCTACATGATTGCTGGCAGTGGTAGGCAACAGAATTTACGGTCGCAAGAAGACCTTCGGACGGCCACGTGGTACTACCGAGAGAGAAGACAATCCTGTTTGGCATATGGATGTGGAGCAACGTACTGTATCTACAGCAGCAATATGAGCAGAAGTTGGCGCCATAGTGACACAACCAACTGTTACAAATCGGTTACTTACTCAGACCTGCAGCGAGCATTCCACTTCCCCCAAACTACCACCATTCGTGACTCAGTGGTGTCAAGTGAGAACTCATTGGAGGGTAGGCTGGAGGTTACTTGTGTTTTCTGATGCAAGGTGATCCTGTGTCGCTGTTATTGATGGCCGTGTGGTGGTTAGGAGGAGGCCAATCTGTCTGCGTGCTAGACACGGTGCACCTACACCAGGAGCTATGGTCTGTGGTTCGATTTCACGTGATAGCAATAGCATTCTCGTGGTTATCCCTCGCACCCTGACTGCAAATTTGTACGTCAGTCTGGTGATTCGCTCTGTTGTGCAGCCATTCATTAACAGCATTCCAGGGGGAGCTTTCTAACGCTCGCCGACTTACCGCTGTTGTCACCAAACGTGCTCTACATAGAGTCCACAGGTTGCCTTGGCTTGCTCGATCATCAGATCTGTCTCGAATCGAGAATGTATGGGACATTATCGCTAGGCAACTCCAGCATTAACCGTCCCGGTATCGACCGACCAAGTGCAACAGGCATAGAGCTCCATCCTACAAACTGACATCCGGCATCTGTACAGCACAATGCATGTACACATGCATGCTTGCATTCAATATTGTGGTGGTTACATCGGTTATTAATGTACCAGTCACCCCGTAGGAGGTTCGAGTCCTCCCTCGGGCAGGGGTGAGTGTGTTGTCCTTAGCTTAAGTTAGTTTAAGTTAGATTATATAGTGTGTAAGTCCAGCGACCGATGACCTCAGCAATTTGGTCCCATAGGAACTTACGAAATTTCCGTTAATGTAGCAGCATTTTGCGTTTGCAATGTCGTATCTCGTGCTTACATTAACCTGTGATCTGGCAATGTTGAAAATGTTATCCACACAAACGTTTAGCGAAATTTCACTTATGTACTTTAATTTCTTTCCATCTGTGCAGATAAAATAATATAGTGACAGTCCAACAAAAGAATATTATCATAATTATACCACCAAACCCCTTTCGGTTTACTCTTCCATAATTATACCACCAAACCTCAAATCAGCTGAACACGGAAACTTTCAACCACTCTCCGACAGCTATTAGATTCACATTCAACTTTCATCAACTAACCATCCACCCACCACCCGCCCACTCAGCCCCCCCCCCCAATCAGCTTCCCTACCCCCCCCCCCCCACACACACACAAAATATAAAGAGAATAGAAATGAACATGAAACATCCTGGCAGATAAAAACTGTGTGCCGTACCGAAACTCGAACTCGGGACCTTTGCCTTTCGCGAGCAAGTGCTCTACCATCTGAGCTACTCAAGAACGACTCACGACCGTCCTCACAGCTTCAATTCTGCCAGTACCACGTCTCCTACCTTCCAAACTTCACAGAAGCTCTTCTGCGAACCTGAACTGCAGAAATGAGCAGTCGTTAGTTTCCAGCGTGTACTTCATGAGGCTGGAAACATGTACGTTAAAAAACCAAATAGAAAGAGAAATAAAGCGAACAAACAGTAAGTGCGACTTTAAAACCACTGTTTTCGATAGTAGTGACAGAAGAATAATGCTGAATAATGCAGCAATTAACGTAAAGAACATGAAAGTTCGTAACTTATGTGGTTATGTTTGACAAGTGACGTTGTGTTGTGACCTCTATTATGTGAGCAGAAGAGACGAGACCCAGATGCCGTCCAAAAACTCTAATAACAGTAAGTTATCACTTATTTAGGTAAAAAAACGTGAACTGTTTTATAATCAACAGTACTGCATATCAAAACAAAACTGTCTACTTCTAGATTCTACTGAAGATTGTTAACGTAAAAGACGATACACTTCTGGAACAAATGAAATACACTGCGGCAAGAAAAACGCAGTTTTATGTACAAACGAAATTTAAGCAGCCATTTTGCATATATGAGTGCATATTTACAAATATGAGTCTCTTGTATCAACAAGCAATACAATCAGTAATGGAGACACCAAACGGAGGCCACATATGAGATGAACGCGTTGTAGATGTTCATCTCGACCAACTATGGCTACAGCCTCGTCTGTGTGACTCCTCCCACAAACGAATATGCTTATAACATCCGCCCTTATTGTGGCGTACGGAAGTTGTACAGGTGCCGGATGTCAGTTTGTGGAATGGAGTTCCATGCTTGTTGCTCTTGGTCGATCAGTACAGAGACGGTTAAAGCTGGTTGTCGATGACACTGGGGTTTTCAGATCATGTCCTGCATGTGATCGATTAGACACAGATCTGGCCAAGGCAACGTGTCGATTACATCACACATTAGAATGAAACTAACGAAACTCATCAAAATCTTGTACAGAGACGGAAAAAGCGATGAGAGCAGAATAGCACTTCTTTCAGCTGAAATGTAACCTACCAAACACG
Source organism: Schistocerca gregaria (assembly GCF_023897955.1). Lineage (NCBI taxonomy): Eukaryota > Metazoa > Arthropoda > Insecta > Orthoptera > Acrididae > Schistocerca > Schistocerca gregaria. Next base: position 558,983,933 of record NC_064921.1, read on the forward strand.
ATCCTTAAAATGCTTCAGAATATGTCACTTCATTGTCATTATGTGAATATCGTCCAACGTTTCGACCACTGCAGAAAATGGTCATCTCAGGGCGCTTTGCAGTAAGTAAAGCACCCTGAGGAAGACCATTTGCAGCAGTGACCGAAACGTAGGAGGAGTTTTACATACTGACAACGCCATCACATACCCTGGAGAATTTTAGGGACAGTGACATGGACGTGGAGGCCTAAATTTGAAGAAAATAAATGTATAGAAACATTCGCAGACCTACACTCACATCAGCTCTCTACTCACTGACAGCAGTAAGTTGGATACAATTTCCTTTCGTTAATAATATGACGAATCTCAACAACATGTTTTTCAAGTTTTGTGTCAACACTGTAGCAGGAATGAAGATTGTGGTCCAACACTCCGTCGTTATGTTATCAGAGACGAAACACGAACTATGGCTGGGGATTGATGGGAAGAAAGAGATCACGTCCGTTTCAAATTAAATATCGACATTTGCCCGTAAGCGATTTAGGGAAATCACGGTAAAACTAATCATTGATTGCCGAGCGCCAGTTTGAACTGCCATATTCCCCGAAGCGAAAACTGTGTCGGTGACGTAGCAGGAGGTACTGAACTCAGAGACGTGCAGAGTGAGCTTATAAGTGCAAGCAAATGATGTAGCCAATTATAACCAAAAATTACTCCAATGGCGGATTCTGAGAAGGCCAGTTAGTGTTGAGACAGACTTCGGCCTCTCCCTGTTGACTGTTGTTTCCCAAGGGCGGCCGCTCAGCTGCGGTCACCCGGCGCCCAGCTCTCGTCTTCGGTCATCTGCTCCAGATTCCCGCAGCTGTCCAATTAATGGCGGCTGTCGAACCTGTCCCGATCGGCCTTGCGGATGGCGAGGCCCGCCAGTCGATTTCGTCACGCTGAATCAATAATGGAGCCTCATGGCGGATACAGCGGACGTGTCCACACGGACGGGGCCTTGGCACATCCCTAGTTTGTCAGGAGCAGCGGTTCACGAGCCTAAAGTGTAATTTTCGGCGTTATAATTCGTGCATGTCTTCTTCTTTTGGGCGCTATCATCATCGTTATTTTACTGTTCCCTCATTAGCCCTAAAGCACGTCCACATATGAAAAAGCACTTTTTTTTAGTTGATAGATACACCAAGTTGTGCTAGTTATTTTCAGTGGACTGTACGTGATATTATTCAGCGTTTGCTTCGCTAGGTGATAGAGAACCAAGTATTGTAATATTCTGTGGCGCACGGATATAACTTTACGCAATGAAACATGTGGGAATATGTGCAAATGTAAGATAATGTTTTGTCATGATCTACGACTCCTGCAATTTAAAAATGTGTTTCTCTTCCTGTTTATTGTAGAGCTGTCTACTGTGTCACATTAGACACGGTTATACGCCACAACTGTGTCGGAATGCTTGAACATGACGTAGCGTTAATGGAGTAGATCAACAATTGAGCCAAATTCGTGGTCAGCAAAACGCAAGCAGTACTGAAATATCCATCTTAACTCTGCAACAGACCTGGACTAAAATCTGAAACGTTGAAAGCCTTTCCCCTTTTTACTCCCCTCACTTTTGTGAGTACCTCTGTCCTTCAACGAAGCACTCCTGTTTACTCGCATGTTGACTATCACTTCTAGGCGAAAGGAAAGTTCCAAACTCCAGTCCGAGGACACAGTTTTGATCTGACAAGGAGTTAGGAAACAGCGCATATTTCGCTGCAGAATGAAGGAATTGTTCTGTAAGTTCTGAAACACCTCACCGATCAAGTAAGGTAGCAAACACACGCTCGATACAGGGAGAAATCAAAATATTCCAGAACAGGTTCCTGTAACAGAAGTCCATAGTAGCGACCAGCCCCATTTATCGTGGAGTAGTTTGAAGGCATTCATTGAAATCCAGTGGAAAGAAGGTGTCTGAGCTGTAGCGGCGGCACATTGTTAGATGCTTTCCTAAATTTTGAGATTAGTCCATCTGAGCACCTTCCGTCCCTGATTCGTTTGCGCAGCTGCACAGCATTCGAACAAATCTTTCAAGGATTTGTCTGAATTCGTGACAACACTTCAGGATGTTAGCATCCTTACGTTTCCTGTGAACCATCTGAATCGCTATCAGACCAGACGTACACAAGTTCCTGCCATCAAATAATCTCCTTTAACACAATAAGTAATGGCTTCCTAAACTCGAGATTAATAGTGATCTAACATGGCAATTATCTATTCTTCCGTGACTCCTAAAGGATGTCATGGCTCTTTTCTCAAAAGTCTCTTTTTAGTTTTTACTAGTTTCTCGGACCAGAAGAACAATCTAGAATGACTGTATGCAACAAAACCTGGAATGACAGTTATAAAATTACAGTTACTACAGTTTAAATTGTTTTAAGCCTGATCTTTATCGATAGCAAAGAGTTTTCATAGAATCTCTCCTCAGTATGATTTCCGATCACCATAAAGGAACTCAGACTACAAAATGTATGTTCCTTTCTTCATTGTTTTGATCATACATCCATTCCTCATCCAGATCAAGATCCTCCATGGTTTCCCTTATTGTTTGCGGAGAATAGCGGAATTATTTTTTAAAAGAACACGGCTGATCTCCTCCCCCATCCTTTCCCATCTCATCTATTCTCGACGCCGACAGGATACTAAACTATTGTTTCTTCTTTAACTTCCTGAGATTTTTGCACATCTATGGCAGGGTCTTAAAATGGGGGGGGGGGGGGGGGGAGACACATGTGTCAACATTATGATAGTAATTTCTCATCACGTTCTGTAACTAGATACCCTTGTTACACCACATCACTCAATTATCCTGCGCGAAGAATTGGCGATCTTTGACTTTGTTCTAGTGTTTTTTGTTCCTGTGAATGTAAAAGGATGTTGCTTAAGAAATGCTATGCAAAACTGCCATCATCAGTTACAAATTGTACATCTAATGAATTAACTAGGTCCAACAAACCAAATATTTCCGGTACTCACAGTTGTCAGATATAAGATGTATTTTGTAGAATTCCATTTCATTGTTCTGCAGAGATTAACTCGAGTAACAGATTTTTAACCTCCTGGCTGATTAAAACTTCTTGTTGAAATGGGACTCGATTGCAGTCGAGTGTTCTGCGAACTTGGCTACCCGAGCACCGTTCACGGCCTGTCCTCACAGCTTCACCTCCGCGCTTCACGTCCGCGCTTCACCTCCGCCAGTACCTCATCACGAACTTTCGGAACTTCACAGACGTCCTCCTGTGAAATCTGCAGAACTAGCACACCTGTAAGAAACGGTAATGCGGCGACACGGCTTAGCCACGACTAGAGGGGGTTTATTAGGCAATATCTTTTATCCAGAAGTGCTATCACTGCAAATTTCTCTGGAGAGCTTCTGTGAAGTTTGGAAGGTAGGAGATGAAGGTACTGAAAGGACGTACAACCGTGAGGAGGCATTGTGAATTGCACTTGGGTTACTCAGTTCGTAGAGGAGTCTCCCGCGAATTGCAACGTTCCTGGATCCGAATCTCACTCCAGCGCACAGTTTTAAGTTGTCAGGAAGATTCACATCAATGCACGCTACGCTTTTTTTTTTTTGGTCATCAGTCTACTGACTGGTTTGATGCGGCCCGCTACGAATTCCTTTCCTGTGCTAACCTCTTCATCTCAGAGCACTTGCAACCTACGTCCTCAATTATTTGCTTGACGTATTCCGATCTCTGTCTTCCTCTACAGTTTTTGACCTCTACAGCTCCCTCTAGTACCATGGAAGTCATTCCCTCATGAATTAGCAGATGTCCTATCATCCTGTCCCTTCTCCTTATCAGTGTTTTCCACACATTCTTTTCCTCTCCGATTCTGTGTAGAACCTCCTCATTTCTAACCTTATCAGTCCATCTAATTTTCAACATTCGTCTATAGCACCACATCTCAAATGCTTCGATTCTCTTCTGTTCCGGTTTTCCCACAGTCCATGTTTCACTACCAAACAATGCTGTACTCCAGACGTACATCCTAAGAAATTTCTTCCTCAAATTAAGGCCGGTATTTGATATTAGTAGACTTCTCTTGGCCAGAAATGCCTTTTTTGCCATAGCGAGTCTGCTTTTGATGTCCTCCTTGCTCCGTCCGTCATTGGTTACTTTACTGCCTAGGTAGCAGAATTCCTTAACTTCATTGACTTCGTGACCATCAAACCTGATGTTAAGTTTCTCGCTGTTCTCCTTCCTACTACTTCTCATTACCTTCGTCTTTTTCCGATTTACTCTCAAACCATACTGTGTACTCATTAGACTGTTCATTCCGTTCAGCAGATCATTTAATTCTTCTTCACTCAGGATATCAATGTCATCAGCGAATCGTATCATTGATATCCTTTCACCTTGTATTTTAATTCCACTCCTGAACCTTTCTTTTACTTCCATCATTGCTTCCTCGATGTACAGATTGAAGAGTAGGGTCGGCAGGCTACAGCCTTGTCTTACTCCCTTCTTAATACGAGCACTTCGTTCTTGATCGTCCACTCTTATTATTCCCTCTTGGTTGTTGTACATGTTGTATATGACCCGTCTCTCCCTATACCTTACCCCAACTTTTTCAGAATCTTGAACAGCTTGCACCATTTTACATTGTCGAACGCTTTTTCCAGGTCGACAAATGCTATGAACGTGTCTTGATTTTTCTTTAGCCTTGGTTCCATTATTAGCCGTAACGTCAGAATTGCCTCTCTCGTGCCTTTACTTTTCCTAAAGCCAAACTGATCGTCACCTAGAGCATTATCAATTTTCTTTTCCATTCTTCTGTATATTATTCTTGTAAGCAGCTTCGATGCACGAGCAGTTAAGCTGATTGTGCGATAATTCTCGCACTTGTCAGCTCTTGCCGTCTTCGGAATTTTGTGGATGATGCTTTTCCGAAAGTCAGATGGTATGTCGCCAGACTCATATATTCTACACACCAACGTGAATAGTCGTTTTGTTGCCACTTCCCCTAATGATTTTAGAAATTCTGATGGAATGTTATCTATCCCTTCTGCCTTATTTGACCGTAAGTCCTCCAAAGCTCTTCTAAATTTCGATTCTAATACTGGATCCCAATTCTCTTCTAAATCGACTCCTGTTTCTTCTTCTATCACACCAGACAAATCTTCACCCTCTTAGAGGCTTTCAATGTATTCTTTCCACCTATCTGCTCTCTCCTCTGCATTTAACAGTGAAATTCCCGTTGCACTCTTAATGTTACCACCGTTGCTTTTAATGCCACCAAAGGTTGTTTTGACTTTCCTGTATGCTGAGTCTGTCCTTCCGACAATCATACATTTTCGACGTCTTCACATTTTTCCTGCAGCCATTTCGTCTTAGCTTCCCTGCACTTCCTATTTATTTCATTCCTCAGCGACTTGTATTTCTGTATTCCTGATTTTCCCGAACATGTTTGTACTTCCTCCTTTCATCAATCAACTGAAGTATTTCTTCTGTTACCCATGGTTTCTTCGCAGCTACCTTCCTTGTACCTATGTTTTCCTTCCCAACTTCTGTGATGGCCCTTTTTAGAGTCGTCCATTCCTCTTCAACTGTGTTGCCTACTGCGCTATTCCTTATTGCTGTATCTATAGCGTTAGAGTACTTCAAACGTATCTCGTCATTCCTTAGAACTTTCGTATCCCACTTCTTAGTGTATTGATTTTTCCTGACTAATGTCTTGAACTTCAGCCTACTCTTCATCGCTACTATATTGTGATCTGAGAGCCGGCCGCGGTGGTCTCGCGGTTCTAGGCGCGCATTCCGGAACCGTGCGACTGCTACGGTCGCAGGTTCGAATCCTGCCTCGAGCATGGATGTGTGTGATGTCCTTAGGTTAGTTAGGTTTAAGTAGTTCTAAGTTCTAGGGGACTAATGACCACAGCAGTTGAGTTCCATAGTGCTCAGAGCCATTTGAACCATTTTCTTTTTTTGTGATCTGAGTCTATATCTGCTCCTGGGTACTCCTTACAATCCAGTATCTGATTTCGGAATCTCTGTCTGACCATGATGTAATCTACGCTGAGGAGTGAAAATTCATTCTGGAAATCAAATATGCCGGCCGCGGTGGTCTCGCGGTTCTAGGCGCTCAGTCCGGAACCGCGGGACTGCTACGGTCGCAGGTTCGAATTCTGCCTCGGGCATGGACGTGTGATGTTCTTAGGTTAGTTAGGTTTAATTAGTTCAAAGTTCTAGGGGATTGATGACCACAGATGTTAAATCCCATAGTGCTCTGAGCCATTTGAACCATGTGTTTTTTTTTTTTAAATCAAATATCTTTTGGACAAGAACACTTGTTTGGAAACCGCAGTGATAATACGTAAACACAAACATGTCATGGCTGCGTCATTGTGTTTGATAGAAACTCTAAAACGCAGCCTCTTTAGTTTTCGTGAGAGTCGAGTGAATTTGTAGGAGACCACATTTCAGCACAAATAATGCTCTAAGGCGCATCGTCCATTCCCGGCAGCATGCACTCCGCAGGAGAAAAAGAGGACAGCGGCTGTAGGCACCTGCACGTATCCGGAGGCACCCTGTCTGGCGAGGTGACGCGCAGGTGGAGAACTTGGCGCTCTAGTTCCCGTGGGAACGCAGTGGACGCCACAGCGGCGCCGTCTCCGTGGAATTGGACCACTTCTTCCAGTGACGATATGTTGACCACGTGACTCAGCAACAGCGTTAGGCTTTGGACTCGCGTTGGATCACTGGTCTAGTGTTGGAAAAGAGCGTGCAACGAACCCAAGATGATCGATACTACTTCGTTGTGGAAAATAGAAGTGTAAGACTCCATTATACACGGTATGTCCAAAATCCCCGTAGGCTTATTTTATTCCTGGAGTACAAAATTCTTCAGCGTAATAATCACTGTGGTAGCTTGAACTAACAACTGTACATAGCACATGTGCTTTCGACAAGTCAGTCGTGAGCAGGCAGTGTTAAGTAGTGGACGTGAGGCCGTAGTATGTCGTCGTTTTTGTGTCACAAATGGACAATGGAGCGCCTTCTCTAAATCAACTGCTCAGGAGCTTGTCCAGAATGATTTTAGGAAGAGAAAAATGTGCATGCTGGGTTATCTCACACATCTTGGCTCCAGAACAAGAACAACGAGGGACGCCTGCCACGACGTGACTGAAATGTACAAAACGGACAGTTTTTTTATGGAGAAAGTCATAGCGGGTAAAGAAACTTGGTTTCATCAATACAAACCTACCACAAAACAAAGTAAGTGCCCACCGTTTCACGACGCAACAGACACTCAGGCAACTGTGACGGAGAAATTAAACAAAATCGCAAAGAAGTACTCTTCTGGTAATTTCAGGTGATTGTATCAGCGTTGTCTGCGTTTTATTGAAGCGTCGCACAGTTCCACCTGGCAGAAGCAAATACAGCTAGCGGTTACAGCTACATCATGTTCTCTTTACTCTTAGCTGCTGCACATATTTTCACATTTATATTATACTGTTTTACACTTGTCATGATTTTACACTTCCAATGTTTTAATTTTTTTAAATATTTAATGATTCCTAATTCACGACTAAGTAGTCTGAACAATTCCACTTCTATCATTTTATTTTCTTTATGTCTTATAGTATTTATACAATAAATGTACTTTACTTTTAACACTTAACGAGATTTTTTATGGTTTTAATTTTATAATTTTAGAGCAATACACCTACTGTTTTGTACTTTCAATGATTCGCACTTTTGTTGTATTATGTCATAAGTCAGTTTCAGTTACCTTATTTCCACTTTTATGGTTTATCATTTCATGCTTTTCCAGTTTATCGCATCGTTTGGTCGACGATTTATATATTTTAACAGACTTCTTTTTTAATCGACTGCTTTGCAGTTTTAATAGACGACACTCTCTTGCTAAGCCCCCGATTTTCATATCTCTCCACCCCCACCCTCTAACTCTCCCTAGCTTCTTCCTCTGCTCTCATTTCGCGTCTCTATATTTTGTAGTTTTACTATTTTGTGTCGTTCACAGTCCTCTCTTGTTAAGAAGGTGAGACATACAGCACTCATTCGCGGTCCCATTAGTTTTTATTATGCTTGGAGACCTACATTTTGGCTGTAAATGGCAATCCTTAGTGAATTTTCGTCAGACTTCAACATACTCGCTGTAGTTCATGTCACCTTATGTTCTCACAGGTACGCCTGATACACCTATAAGAACATGTCGTGACATGAACTGCCGCGAGTCGTTTATTTGTAACGAAAATGCTTTGAGGATGGCTATTTGTAGCCCTAATCTAGATCTGCAAGCACTATAAAAACTAATGGGATTGCGACCGACGGCTGTGTACCTCACCTTCCATACAAAGTACGGTCGCTGTGCGCAACGGTTCGTGATGGAATCGAAAGTTAAGCTCACAGCTTTCCTGCCCCTCCACCTGTCCTTCTCCCTGACCTCCTTCCCTGCTCTCAGTCTCCCACTTTAGTTTATGTAATTTTACTATTTGATGACGTTCAAAGCTTACACACCCAGTGTTGAAACTATTAATATTTTAACTACCATTTTTACGTATTTATGCTTTTAATCATTTTAGGGCAAGGCCCTCTGTTATTAAACTCATGACATCCCCACCATTCAATCTCCCACTTCCTTTCACCTCTTCCAATTCCCTTCACTCTGTTTTTACCCTTCCGCTCTCCCGTCCTCTCCCCCTGAACTCTCCCCTACCTCCACTACATTAAAATCGTAATGGCAGATGCTAAACACAGTACTCTGATATTTTGTTCTGTCATATAGAAGATGGCTAGCTGACGCAACTAGTTGGATAAATTCTACGTCCCTTCTAGTTACTGTAAAATATTAGACGATACATAATTACTTTTACTTCGTTTTATTTCTGTATATGATCCAGAGACATCGAAACATGTCACACAGTTGAAAATGTGCAGCTGGGAATGAAGCAAAAATGGCAACAGTTTTCAGAAAACCAGCTGGCTCCACTGTTATGTACCTCTTCCGCCTCTACAGTGCTCTGTAGAGTACTCCATATACCGGGGTTTGATACTGCGTGGTGGTTCGAACTTTCTTTGCATGCAACATAGCTTCATAAAATGTTTAATAAAAAGATTTTCTTCCCAATTGCCGCATTTATTCCGTCACTCAGGAAACGCTTCAGACTTAGTATCCTAGTTTTATCCTTGGAATTAATATTTTTGAGGGAAGAATAACAAATAATGGAACACAGCTACACACTGAAGTCCTACAAAGTGAAGTGATGTATGTGACAGTCGCTTTCAGCGATGCGAGACGTGACAGAATCGCAGATTCATGACGTTTCCCGATGTTGTTAAAGCAACGCGAGCTGTCCAAGATGGTGTTTTGCTAGCAGCCAACTAGTATCGGGTATTTTAGATTCGGCCGTGGTGTTTTCAATATGGTCACACCTGAACCTCCCCCCTCCCCCTAGATTTTGGCTATAAATGGCAATCCTTAGTGAATTTTCCTTAGAATTCTACAGACTTGCGATAGTTTATGTCACCGTATGTTCTTACAGGTACACCTGATACACCTACCTATAAGAGCATATGGTGACATGAAATGCCACGAGTCATTTACTTGTAACGAATATGCTTTGAGGATGACTATTTATAGCCGAAATCTAGATCTGCAAGCACAATAAAAACGAATAGGATTGCGATTGACTTCTGTGTTTCACACCTTCCATACGATGTACGGTCGCTGTGCGATACGATTCGTGACGGAATCGAAATTGGTCTTGCCCCTCCACCATACCTCTCCCTGACCTCCTACCCTGCCGTCAGTCTCCCGCTTTGTATTATGCAGTTTTACTATTTTATGGCTTTCAAAGCTTACACACCCATTGTTTAAACTATTAATATTTTAACTACCATTTTTACGTATTTATGCTTTTAATCATTTTAGGGCAAGGCCCTCTCTTATTAAACTCATGACATTCCCATCATTCAATCTCCCACTTCCTTTCACCTCTCCCAAACCCCTTCACTTCATTTTGACACGAGCACCTCAGCAAACGAAGCCTTCGTTTGCTGGGTGCTAGCTAGACGAAACAGTGTTTCTGGTAAGCAACCGCATAAATCTGTTACCCTAAGCTCTCAGCAGGCTTCAGCGACCACAGTGTGGCTCTGCGGTGAAACATTTTGTGTCATAGGGATCAAGGATCTTTGCTCAACCGCTCGGAGTGCGAGGATGGTGAAATAAAAAAATAAATAAGTAAACTCTCACTCTCAATGTTGGCCGTACGTCGATGAGAGGTATGGCTGCTGAGGTGTAATAATCGTTAGCAAGCAGATTCTGGAGAACCTGCCGCATCTCAGTCGTTTCAGGCTTTCATAGGCAAGCGGGTCTCTTTGTGGACACTTCCTTGAAGCCTAAATCTCTTTTTCGTAATCCCGGCGTTTTTCGTAATCCCGGCGGTTGGCATCGTCCGTTGGTCAATGTTAACACCCAAACCACGAAGAGGTCTTCAATGGATAACCACCAGGGACATCTGTGAGTGTACGAGAAAACAGTAATATTGAAGAGTAATGTTAACGGACCATATCCTGTGGCAAATAATGTATTTATTATTGTTAAGCGTCAAGCGTAGTAGGTTCGTTTCAAAACCTGTAGACGTTCTGTATTCTTTAAGCATTAGAGGGACAAACAGGGAAATTATAAACAATCAGGAGGCTACGCTGTAGTACAGAGCTGATCGAGACACTGAAAGGAAATTAACAGGTTGTTAAATGATGGTGAGCTCCATAAGTCACTTCATCCAATTTGGAGCAGAGGACGCCCTGTCGTCGCAGAGTGAGCCATTACATTTCATACTCTGACGTGAAGTAGGCGTTCACGGCCACACAACCACCTACAAGACGTTTGCCTTAGCACTGAATCCAATTATGCAGAAGGTCAGTGTTGGCATTGAGACTCTAACACCTGAACAGAAATTATCAACCTGCAAATACAAACGTAACTGCAGACCTCTAGCGCTGGTCCAACAACATAGCTTTCCTACCAATGACATAATGATGGCAAGGAAGGATAACAGACCCTCGCGGCAATAAGATCAGCGCCTACAACCTGCTTAGTCGGTTTCAGGATGATTTAAGGAGATATCGCTCCGCCCTTGACCACCTGTCCCTCAGGGGAACACAATATTCTGCTGAAGCTTCTTGAATGAGGATCTCGACCACACCTTCCTATGTTTATAAGGTCGACAGGTGAATGTGCTGTGCAGTTTCCTATGTTTTTTGACGACTTCTCAGTATTTTGTTCCTCCTCAAGTGTCATAACAACAACTCGTCAGCTGCGATTGACTGTTCGACGGTTTGAGGAATCGGTGCAGAAGAGCGGTTTTAATTTGTGAACCGAGAAGTCTGTGTGAGATCCTTTTAACCATTCTTGTTCCTTTTTAAACTTTCCTGCCTTAAGGATGGGGGACACTGTCCGTAATTTTAAAGACACGGTGACGTTTCTGGACCACATGTTGAATTCTAAACTGATGTGGGTGTCAGGCCTGACGGACCTTAAATGTACGATCCTTCAAAAGCACTCATTATCTTAAAATTCGCGCGGGGGGGGGGGGGGGGGGCAGATAGAACTTAGCTGTTCCAATTGCACAGAGCTTCTGTGCGATTCTGGCCTGGGTATGGATGCACGGTGCATGAGTTTGCAAGACTCGTATTCAAAACTGCTGGAATTAGTGCCCCATGAGTGAACTAGACTGGTCACTTGGGTTTTTAGAACCTGCCCCATACCGAGCCTTTGCAATGAAACTAGTGAGCCGCCACTTCACATCAGGTGACAATTCCTCATGGCACGACAGAACTATAAAAATGTTCACGGCAAACACACCTGCATACCACACCGTTGCTAGGCCACCAGTGGATATGTTTTTTCTTGATAGACGACGAGCAACGAGACCTCAGGGGATTCGCGCGAAGGATTGTCTTTTACGTTTTTTCACCAAGATTGGAGGATATTTCAACCTTGGTTCCGACAGAGGTCCTGAATTAATTACGAGAAAAACTGAAGTCCAAATTTTATCTTTCAATCAATGTTTTGTACAGTTTTAGACAAGCAGTTTTAAAGACGGGTACCCAGATGGTTCCGAGCAAGAAGACTTCTCTGGCTGTTTAGTAATTATGAAGCCAACTATTCGGCCATGGCATTCCTCATATTGGTCATTCACGTTAGCGAAAGAGACATTGACCCATCCCCCAACTGTCCTCTGAAAAATGACTTGATACTCTGGCAGTAGGGTATCCGGGTTTGAGATGCCTGGGCCATGCAATTCACTGTTCGCCACATTTCAGCTGAACGCATTTTGTGCTGTGATAAAAAGGCGACAGCGAATGTTTTCAAATGATGACGAGGCGTCTGCACTGCAACCTAAGGGTCAAAAATGGTTCAAACGGCTCTGAGCACTATGCGACTTAACATCTGTGGTCATCAGTCGCCTATAACTTAGAACTAATTAAACCTAACTTACCTAAGGATATCACACACATCCATGCTCGAGGCAGGATTCTATCCTGCGACCGTAGCAGTCGCGCGGTACCGGACTGGGCGCCTAGAACCGCGAGACCACCGCGGCCGGCTGCAACCTAAGGTTTTAGGCTGGAGATAGTATATTATCGAATGGCTGGCTCATCCTTTATTCCACTGATCAGCTGGCCACAGCTGCCTGCTGTATTATTTAAATCTCCCACCACCCCAACCACCCCCACCTTTTTCTTTGTCCCGTAAGTTTTCAGTCTGACAACATATGCGATTTTCGTGGTTTTGTGTGTGTGTGTGTGTGTGTGTGTGTGTGTGTGTGTGTGTGTGTGTGTGTGTGTGTGTGTTGTTTGTGTCTTATAAAAGTTCTGTGCGTGCGATAAAGATATTAGCCTCGGCGTCCGGAAGCGAGTTTCACGCATTGTCAGTGACAATCTGTTTCAAGCTCGACAACTAGCAGTGAATATAGATACAACTCGAGCAGTTTCGAACGAACATTGCGAAGCAATTGTAATCTATGGACATTTGCTGTTGAGTACCTCGCAAAAGGCCATTTCCACAGCGGCGTGTAAGGCCTCATATCATCGATGAGCCAAAACACGCAGAAACAGGACAGAAGCTAACTAGAGACGAGTCACGATTTTGTCGCCACACAAACGTTGCAAGTCAACGGCACCGACAGCACAAAGAGCAGTTCAACCAGATGTGTGTGGAGGCTGTACCTCCGAACAGGAGTGGTTCTGCAATTTCTTAGCCGTCCGGTTCTAGGCGCTACAGTCTGGAACCGAGTGACCGCTACGGTCGCAGGTCCGAATCCTGCCTTGGGTTAGTTAGGTTTAATTAGTTCTAAGTTCTAGGCGACCGATGACCTCAGAAGTTAATTCGTATAGTGCTCAGAGCCATTTGAACCATTTTTTTTTGCAATTTCTTAGAGCTGTCCTTTGTGTCTAGACTTGGTCATACTCGTTCAGATTATATTTCAACATTGTCGGCGAGGAAATATTACCGTTTGCTCTACATGATTTTGGTGAGTGTACTGGAGAGACGCCCATTTTTCAGTATGACAACAGCCACGTTCGCAGGGCTGCAGGAATAACTCCCTGGTAGACAGGCACGAATCGCACCTGGACTAGTTCGCTAAATCACCACAGAAAATAGGAACACAGTGTCTAACGTGGCAGTCCATATCCCTGCAATTTGATAGCCTTAGAAGATGTAACTATCAGTACGTGGATATGGAATACTTGGAAAAACTTATGGATTGTCTTTGTCACCGAATTGAGATCATTAACAACGCTAGAGGCTACGTTACACGATGTAAGCGTGACGTTATGTGTGGGTGACAAATTTTTACCTATAGTGTTTCTCTTCCACAGTAGCAGTATTTATGAATCGTTCGGCTTTTACCACAAGCTCACGTTGCTAAAGAAGATGTCGACGATGATAGCTTCTTCTGAAAGCCTTCAATTAAACCTCCATTATTTTCAGTAGTGTCGCTTCGTTCTGTTATCAGTGTAGTAGGATGACAGTATGCTGCTAGGTGTAGCTATCATTCCAGTATTGAGAGTATTATTCGCTGGCTGGAATAGTGCTTCGCAGATGGAAGAAGGGGCAAAGGAGTCTGACATCACTGTCCGGTTCGCAGTCATTGAGAGCCGGCCACTTCACTTGGGAACCGCAGGACGACTGGCGACTCAGTTAGAGCTGGAGGACAAGAAACACCACCGGGGATACATCTGCAGGAATGCAATTCAGTGGTGCGCGTCCAAGATGCACGGCTACATAGTTCTCCAAGCATTCACAGGAATGGCGGACTGTTAACAGCAGTGGCCATTACCGGTTCTCAGAGCAGTCGTCTCCTCTGCACTGTAGGACAAGAACTCCATCAGCCGTGACGCTGTGGTACGCATCCTTCTCGGACTTTCATTGTGGCCTATTGAGACAGCTCCATTTAAAATATAATGCGCAAAGGAAGGAGTCTCATGCTTGTGTTTATACTGAAACAAAGACGCTGTCTGTTCTAAATGAACAATGAAGACATATCTGCAAAGAACTAATTTGAGTACGCATACCTGAACTTCTCTCTACTGTTGTGTTGAGAACGTTGAATTTGGAGGATAAAAGTTCATGATGATACCAACAACATTAAATTTCTGATATCAAAGACTGGTGAGTGGTAGAAATGGTTGCAGATATGTTTCCTCATGACTGGGAATGCGTTCCAATTTGTGATGGCATTGTGCTATTGAACTACAGCGGAGACAACTATAGTTAACAACGAAGATCTGAGTGGGAAGTTAAAACCTCTACCTAATATCATAAGAATAGATTTCGTGCGTTGGCAATATCTCTAGATTTATAGGTATGGCCTATTGTACACTAATGTCTTCACAGAACACTATTTACATGCTACATAATGATGGCATAACAAGCCGAAAAACGGTTTGTAACAAACAAATATTAGTGCAAAACTGTTTCTTTACTTTTCAGTATTCAATCTAAAAGAAATAGAGAATATTGGTGGAATAGGTGTTTAAAAAATACAGTATCAAATACGACACAACGGGGATAATCGACCTAAATTTAAACAGTGTAAAGGACCGTCCAATCAAGTGTTGACCTAGACACGTTATGTTATCTGCATTTAATTAACAGTAAATAATTTTGCCAGTGGGATTATGAAGCGACTGAACGCAATGAATTTTACTGTCCAACTCATAATCATTAAAACTGTACTTACGCACTCGCCCTGTATCTTTCCTTACATGCAAAAAGCAGTATCAAGCAAATTAGAGAAACGTCATTCTGCGACATTAAAATATGTTGTTTCTGCAAATTTAAGTACCAGCGTTGTTAAGTAATAAGTACACTGGGGACTCATAAATGCATTCAGTTATTCTGAATATACTAAGGCACCCGGCTCATGCAACTCGCAAAATATTGTGAACAAACCAGCCCTAAACTGATATCAGCGGCTGTCAAATTCGAACACCGCTTGAGCTGCGGCTCTCGGACGATCTGAACAAGGCCTGTTTGTATTACTAGGGTTGCCCAGAGAGTACTACAAATAATTTTTTTTATGAGCCGAAGGCAATGCTACAAATGCGAAACGTTACGTATCTATTATCTGAAGTCTCCTGAGTGAGCGCGCCAAGTTTCCACACTTCCGACATATCGCGTATCTGCAGGACAGTTTCAAAATGGCGTCTGTGGGTGATGTACGTTATAAGCAATGTCCCGTTATTGAATTTGTCACCCAGAGAAAGAAATTGTGGGGATTAATCACGAACGCTTGTGCGAAGACAGTGGAGCATCTCCTGTCGACAGAAGCACAGTTAGTCGCTGGGCACCGAGGGTGAGGACATCAGAAGGCGGTTCGGCGGAGCTCTAGGTTTAGCAGCAGTCGGGGACACCATCCACGTCTGTCACACGTGACATGTTGCAGCGATCTCATGTTGTCATTTGCTAGGACAGGCGCATTACGGCTCGGCAGTTGGCGCTGCATCTGTCAGTCAGCAAAGGAAGTTCACACAGTGAAGCACAGGCACCGCCACCTGGACAGGGATTGGTAACGACAGGGTACACACGCCCTTGTTTCGCAGTGGAAGAAGGCCATAGAACGGGGTACAGATTACGAGGAAAAATAGGGTGTGTAGATAAAACACCATTCATTCGTGTGTGTAATTCTCATTATGTTCGATAAAGAGTTGTAGAACAACAAAAATGCTGTGCATTACTTTCTGAGCAACTCTTGTAGATTCGCGCCGACGCCATGTTGGATCAAACAGCCAGGTCATCGGCCCCAACGCCATGTAATTGGAGCTTACAGATCTGCTCACTTCAGAAAACTATTTATTTACCACGTGAGAGGAAAAACTGTGAACACTGTTAATGCTCTGAATGACTGGTTGCATGATTTTAAAAAGAAATAATATCAAACTATTGGGAAGTATGTGGAGCACAGCCTGCCCGGCTAGCCGCGCGCTCTAACCCGCTGCTTCCCGTGCAGTAAGGTGCGGCGGTCCACGGTACGAATCCGCTCGGCGGATTAGTGTCGAGGTCTGGCGCCTGTGGATGGTTTTAAATGCAGTTTTCCATTTACCTCGGCGAATGCGGACTGGTTGCCCTTATTCCGCCTGAGTTACACTATGTCGGGTCTGCTGCGCAAACACTATTTCCGCATACGCCATAACTACTCTACCACTTGGGGTTACACTTGTCTGGTATGATGGTATGAGACGTTCCTGACGTGGGTGAAGTGGGTGAATGGGAAGGGGTCTACTGGGGGCCTAACCGCACAATTATCCTAGGTTCGATGTGGGGCGGCGATGGGGTGAGTGAAGTGCTGTAGCCTATTGTGGGGTTGTGAACCACTGAGGGCTACAGCGGGAAGAGGCCTCTCCGTCCTTTCTGTGCCCCTGTTTAATTATCATACAATGTGGAGCAAACACTGGATTTATGTGTTGGTTCTGTTGGATCGTCAGTGTTGTCGTAGGTCGACAAACTACAACACTAAGACAAGAACAGCATTTTATTTTAAACATATCAAGTAGCGTATTCATTTTACAACTGTGAGCCTGATCCTATTTAGCAGACATTTTAAAAACTCCTCGTTTTGGTTTCAGTGCACCTTCCTGCAGAATTTCGAGAGAGCGTGGCGACGATGGTGCACTGTGCTGGTATTTAGCGGTCCTAAGTGGAAAATAACGTTTCAAGTTTTACTGTCCCACCTGTGGTCGCAACCTTAATGTCGTGGAACTGAAGCTCCAAAATGAGCACAATTTCAAGTACGGAGTATACTCGTCTATACAATGTACCTGCGAAACATTTTCAGTTCGGTAATTAATTCGACATAGTTCAAGGCTTATGCACATCAAACCAACGTCCTCGAAATGTTCAGACCTGATCTGTGTGTATTCCACCCCACGAAAAGGGTCTCATTTCGTCTGCGCATAAAAGCAGAGGGCACAGTTCAAAGTTAATATTAACCTATGTCTTCCTGCATTTTTCACCTGTATGATACACATATCAGTATAAATTACTTATTCGTATCCTCAGATACGAGAGCCACCACACCAGCTTCGACATCACGTCAACAATCATCATTCGCCTCGTCAACGACCGAAGAGCCAACAGTTCCGTCTCGATAACCGAAAATAGGATCGTTTATGGGAAAAATAGAGGAAAGTAAATGGAAAAAATTATGTTAAGATGCATGTATTATACGAATGTATTGACATTTGATACTAAATATATAGAATTAAGGAAAATAATAAAGGGAAAAAAAAAAACATTTGTGTAGGTTCCCTTGAGCACCGTCCACTGGCCTTACCGTGTCAATGAGTACCTAGAGCTATACTTTTACACTAAGAAATGCACAAAAGAATGGATACGTTACGTGTATAATGATATACAGTTAGTGAGGGCTGTGGGAAGTGGACTAGAAACATTTGTGACATTGAAAAGTGGTCACGCTGGAAGTATCTGTACCTAAATCGTAGGCTCTGTACCAAACTCAAGAATATAAAATCCAATGTAACGACTTCAACAGAACCAAAGAAAATAAAAGATCGGGAAGGATAGTTACGACACAGAAACAATGCTATGGTACAGTATCGGGAATTGTGTAAAGAATTCTTCGGGTATAGCATTCGTAGTAAGAACTTCTATCGTGATTACAGAACAATAATATGCGGCACAGGGGAACACAGAAGTGAGTTATGCGTTGCGAGGAAAAAGATCATTTTCTTAATTTTTAACGATGTTATAAAAAGGAAAGGAAAACTGAAAGATCTAATCTAGAGATAGCTCATTTAAAGCAATTACTAACGCTCAGAGGCTAGGTTATACAATCAATTTCACTTCGAAGTCATTTTCAGATTCATTGGTCCCAGTAAAGATAATCAACATCGACTTACTTAGAGAAATACTCATACCGTATACTTACTACAGGCCCGCATCTCGTGGTCGTGCGGTAGCGTTCTCGCCTCCCACGCCCGGGTTTCCGGGTTCTATTCCCGGCGGGGTCAGGAGATTTTCTGTGCCTCGTGATGGCTGGGTGTTGTGCGATGTCCTTAGGTAGGTTAGTTAGGTTTAAGTAGTTCTAAGTTCTAGGTGACTGATGTCCATAGATGTTAAGTCCCATAGTGCTCAGAACCATTTTGAACTTACTACAGTCTGATAGATTGTCTATCCTTTGGGATTATCATATAAAGTGCCTTTTGAGAAGAGGAAATATGTGAAGCTTTTGGTCCGTATTTTTAGCGGTGTGCCAACGAATGTGATTAACTAGTATTGGACGCGGGGTCAATTACCACACCCCCAAAAAAAGCTCCTTTCGTTGGTAGATTAGTACGGAGTGTGCTAAGTCTCGTAAGGGTAACTGAGAACTTTAAATGCGAACATTTTAGGTTAGGGTTTACCGTGACTGTTATTGACATTATATGAAACAAGTTTACTGTTACCAGTCACCGTTCTAATTATTTCCACGACGCGTTTCAAAGGTGTAAACCTCCATCATCGGGTGGATTTACTCGTACATTAGTTAGTATGACATTTGTGTGTCTGTTGTGTTACGATTTTTTGGAGAAGCTTGTGACACTGCCTCCAGTGGTCACAGGTTCCTTTCTCTGTCGTAACACAGCACTTGCGTTTACAAATGTGACAGTATACATGTGCTCTGTTACGACACATGTATACTGTCACATTTGTAAACACAAGTGCTGTGTTACGACAGGGAAAGGAACCTGTGACCACTGGAGGCATGCCACAAGTTCCTCCAAAAAATTGTAGTTTTAGGGGCGCACAGTGTCCTTCTTAAAGTACATTTTCGCTTCAGTAGATTGTAGGTAACCTCAGTAGATTGTGGATAAATTCAGTAGATTGTGGAAAACTTTGAAAGATTTTAGCTGTCTATATTGCTAGTAGCAGAATTAAATGTGCATTTAATGGCCATAGATGCACTACTCGTGTTACCCAAATTGAAACTGGTAATGTTCAAGATGAGGTGTCCGCTAAGATTCTATTTCTCCCCTGTCTAATGCGCAGCTACACTCGCCAATTCTGGCAACATATATGTTTCACAAAGCAAGTTTCCCGAGCAAATGAATTAGTCTCAGTGCTGTTATCCAAGTCCGCTATTAAGTACAAAAGGTGGAAGTCCAATCATAAAGGCTCGCACTTTACTGTGACTACACTGCGAATTATATCAGTGCCTGACGAAACCAGTTCGCTCGTTACTTTTCCGACATATTTCAGAATCCACTTCAAACGTCTACCCGCCGTTGTTTGTTTAAGCTGTGTGACTACAGATCTGTCGCTGTTAATGAGAAGGGAAAAAGATAGTCGGAATAGCAGCATGCGGGACAATCGACATTCCTCGGCTGAGAGGCATAGTTCCGGCGATGTCCGCCCATTAAGGCACGCTCGCTGATATGTGGAGAGTAGAGGAACGCGCCGCGAATCGCTTCCCACGGAATGGGGACTGGATCTGCATTCGCAGAAACTCTCGGCAGTTCTGACTGACTGGTCCGACTAAACGGACGGAAGCACTGAACCATGTTATTACAACTCTACCCTCTCACATCAGTATGTTTCTATAACTTTACCATCTCAATGTGTGAGATTATTCCATCACGGACAGTAACGAAAACATGCCGTTGCTGAAACGAAATTTATTTGTCAGGACCACTGTTTTCTTTTGATGTGGATTTAAAAGAAGAAAATGCTACATGGAGAAAGTTAGTCACATAAAGAGCATTACTGATAATTTGTCCTTTCATATCTGTAGATTTACTGTACTTAGGACACCTAATAATTACGTCTTGTAGCTCCAGACATAAAGATCACACCAATCTTTAATAATCTTCAAATAAAACATGCGTGAGTCTGTATGTGTTTAATATAAAGCACAACTAAAGGAGCACCCACCACGATAAACTTAGAAAGGTTTGCAAACTGTCAAGTGCAGAATCCCGGAACAACTAACTTATGGGGACAACTTACAGGGGGTGGAGAAAAATATAGAAACATCAAAAAACACAACACCTCATCAAGTCATAAGTGGTGTAGGAAACCCGTTGGCTTTCTAAACAGCTTCTTGACGTCTCGGTATGGATGAATACACGTCCTGTACGATTTAGGGAATATTATACCATTCTTCTTGCAAAACAGTGGAAAATTTAGATAATGATGATGGACGTGGATTGTGATCACGGACCCATACGTCCAAGGTCGACCACAAATACTCTGACTTCGTGATTGTGGTGGAAAGGGCAGATGCTACAATTCATCATTGTGTTCACAAACTCAGTCCTGGATGATGCAAGATGTGTGAACAGGGGCCCTATATTCTTGGAGCACAGCATCACTGGTATATCCTGTCCCTCCAAATCGAAAATATCACACGAAAATACATGCGATACACCACTAAAAATTTTATTGTAATAACAGTATATGCCACACATGAAGCTTCACTGGCTGTATCGTAACACAATCAATCACTGCCAAATAAACAAAACATGGGTCTGCTTTAAGTAAGTGATCAACAACTAAATCATCTTCCGTGTTCCACAAAATTGAAGTTCATGAGTTTGACCAACTTTCTGAAGTGTAATGTTAACTTTCCCATTACTTGAACAAAGTTAAGTTATGAAATAGGAACCCAAGGATGTAAAGTCCGGAAACTTAGACAGACCTTCAATAACAGTGTTGTAATGGAATCACAACATCTGGAATTTCCTTGCGTCGTACTTTGCTGGTGAAATCCCAACGAGAGGACCAGAGAAGCTGTCTATGTTTGTACAAATACAGTGTGTTTATAAATGAATATCGGGGTTTTAACGCTTTACATTATTTATTATATTAAAAGTACGGTTATAAATGATATGTCAAATGAAAGAGCCACTCAAACAGCTTTAACAAGAACGTTATAAATGTTCAATGTGTGCACCATTTGTCACACGGCACACATGAAGTCTATAGCCGAGTTCTTCCCAAACGTTGATAGGTGTGTCTTCAGTGATTGTAGCAAGACCTGCTTCATTCCGGTTTCTTAATTCAGGGAGGTCTGTTGGTAGCGGAGACACGTACACACGGTCCTTGACGACGCCCCAAAGGAAAAAATCGCATGGCGTTAGGTCGGGTGAAAGTGGAAGCCATGCAGAGCAAGCTCTGTCAGTGCGCCCCTTGCGGCCTATCCAGCTTTTGGGTACAGTGAAGTTCAACCAGTCGCGTACTTCGCTATGCCAGTGAACTTTTATAACGTTCTTCGTAAGACTGAGTTGCTCTTTCATTTGACGTATCATTTATAACTGTAAGATTAATGTAATAAGTATTATAAAGCGTTAAACAGCTGATGCTCATTTATAAACACCCTGTACTACTAGCACTAAGTCCGACATTGTCACAGCGGCCCAGCAGAGTATACCGAGGCTTCCTGACACGGCACCGCTACTTAGGTGAATTCCGGTCGTTCCATGATTGCAGAGTGGAGACGCGTCAGCGTTGTAGCGAGTGATGTCTTTTCGGGGCTGCTCGCTGTTGACGGGCCCAGGCGAGACGTAAAGCCTTGAGTCGTGCCTTCGGCTCCGAAAGGACATATCGATGATATTTCGTTCAATGGTTCGCACTCTGACACTTGTTGATGGCCCAACATTGAAATCTCCAGCAGTTTGCGGAATGGTCGCACATCTGTCACGTTGAACAATTCTCTTCAGTCGTTGTTGGTCCCGTTCTTACACCATCTTTTTCCAGCCACAGTGATGTCTGAGATTTGATGTTTTACGGGAAAATCCCCATTTCATCGATACCTCGGAAATACTGTGTCCCATCGCTTGTGCGCCGACTGTAACACCACGTTAAAACTCGCTTAAATCTTGATAACCTGCCATTGTGGCAGCAGTGTCTGACCTAACAACTGCGCCAGACACTAGTTGTCTGATATAGGCGTAGCCGACCGCAGCGCCGTATTCTGCCTCTTCACATATCTCTATAGTTGAATAAGCATGCCTGCACCAGTTTCTTTGGCGCTTCAGTGTACCTTCGGTACGATGCCTCTTGAAACACCGAATGCTTCAGCTTCCTTGGTTGTGGAGCATCCACTATACGAACACTAAAAATCTGCCCACGTTCAAGTTCAATTAGCATCGAAATAACGCATTCTCAACTACACAGAACACTGTTATAACCACGACTGAGTCTTTCTACACACAGAGGATATTGCAGGAGTCGTTCGTGGTTAATTATAACAGCATCTTCATGCGTTTGAATGTTCTTTAATTATAAGGCGAGAATAAGAATCTTAAATCTTGTTAAAAGAAACGGCCCTCAGCAATCTTCCACTGTTATTTATGATGTTTTCTCCTATCATTCCCATAACTTTTGGAATAAGTTTGTTTCCTACCATTGTGTTTGAATCTGCTGTCATTATTGTAGGATACTTAATTATATACTTGTCCATAGTTATTTGTAATTTGTCATAGAAATCTGTAGACTCCTCTTTCTTCCCCTCCTGGGGTACATAAACTACAATAACAGTCAAGGTTTGTCTCTCAGCTTTGATAGTTGACAGTATAACTGTTTCGTTGATATAATTACATCTTATATTTCTCTTTTCCATATTGTACGTACGCAGATGGCAACTCGTTTGATTCCTCGCTCTTGTTTGTCTGGTCCACTATAGAACATAAAAGATTCTCATATTCAATTTTTACCGTGTAGCTTTTTCTTTTGTCTGTCATGAAAGCTGTATCTGTCACTACATTTCCTTCTAACTTTTCTTCTTTGTTTACTAATCCCCTGGCATTCCATGTTGCTACCTTAATTGTATTAGCAATACATTTCTGTATAATCTTTCTAATTGATGAGTTTCACATTAGTATATCTGACATTGCTTCAAGGCGGTCTTGTATAATAGTAACAATTGGGAAAATTCACCTGGTCTCTCTACGCGTTTTCTGCGCAAGCGTAGTTCGATAGTGGGGCTGCCACTTCGCGGCCTTCCAGCCATCTCGAATTTCTTTCAAGGGTTTACTCCTCTAGTAAGGCTAACTTCATTATGACTAAAAGGACCCCTACGCTTTAGTTGTAGCTGGAGGTTACAGGACAAAAGGACATAGTACGGACATAGGATGGGAGAAAGGCACCAATAGTATGTTTCGGAACACACTCTGGCTCCTTCTGCTTCGGCGCAGGTGACCCTTCTGGCAGCTAAGTTACAGTCGGCGTAGCCCTCCGGATACAGAGCATGGGAACCTCCTCAACCTAGCTTACAGTTTACGATATGGAGGTGTCCACTGACGACTGGAAATTCCTACGCAACGAAGGAAGTTCTACAACAGAAGGAACATATAAAGCTGCCATTATAAGTTATTTACTGATAAGAAGTCTAATGTATCGATAAAACAGAGCAGCAAAGCTCACTGTACAGGCAATTCATTTATGATGTAACCTAGGGGATGGCTTACACAGTTTAAATTCGAGTGATACATTTAAAATTACAACGGAAAAGAGGCGAAGAACAGAAACGGTCCATTAACAATATCTATAACTTACTAAGTGCGACGATAAAGGCAGAAAACGAGTATTACAAGCTCGCATTACAATACTGTTGAAAGGACAGTTTGCCGCTCATTTATATCGCAAGACGCAAGGATGGAAGTTAAGGTACAGTTGGAAACCTGTATAAAATTAACAACGTTCTGAAAAGAACATATAAGGTTCTGAAACTTGTGCTCCTGTCACTACCATTAACTAATAGAGTCTGCATAAAGCCGAATTTCTGTGCTAAGAAGTTAAAGAGAAGGGATACACTAAGAAATATAAGAATATGCAGATACTCCCGGAAAAACGTTAAATGGAAGGACAGGGTGATGCTTAGCACGTCATTTGCTTTAATCATGAATCAAACTGACCTAAAAGAAATTAAGAGCAGCAGGATGTAAAACAGCAAATACGTATTTGTTAATATAGATAAGAATAAATGGAATCAGTGTAGATGAAAATAAAGACCTTGATGGAGTACAACACAAAGATAGATTGAAATAGGCCCTGAAAGCGTTTGGTAGTGAAGAACACCTGCTTCTGCCAAAACAGGCCTAGAAATGCCATAAACGTATATATGTGTTCGGAACAAACCACATCACCCATAGGAAATATGCCATCTCCAAAAATAAAAGACTTGGCGAAGATGTCAAATTGTACTTAATTTGCCGCAAATAAATAAAAGTAAAAAGACTAAGTTAGGTCTTGATCGTTGAGAAAATGTTCCCGTAGATCTATGCAGAATGTTGTAATTGGAAACTAATTCATTAACTTCCGGTCTAGGTGGCCGAGCGGTTCAAGGCGCTACAGCCTGGAGCCTTACGACCGCTACGGTCGCAGGTTCGAATCCTGCCTCGGGGCCGGCCGGTGTGACCGAGCGGTTCTAGGCGTTTCAGTCTGGAATCACGTTACTGCTACGGTCGCAGGTTCGAATCCTGCCTCGGGCATGGATGTTTGTGATGTCCTTAGGTTAGATAGTTTTAAGTAGTTGTAAGTTCTAGGGGACTGATGACCTCAGCAATTAAGTCAAATAGTGCTCAGAGCCATTTGATCCATAATTCATTAACGGTGCACACACAGCCTAAATAAGCACTAAATTCTCGTTCATTCACACTGATCAATGTAAACAGTGCACGTAAGACGTATCACGTAACCGCTCGTGTCACTATGGAGACACTCCGATCTATAGCTATCATTCCAAAGAAAATTTCTGTAGAAAGTTCTGGTAAATCCGAGTGCAGCATTCCTTAGAATGGAACACGTAGCCGCCTTACATTATAGCTTTAAGTATCTACAATGTTCGATAAAGAAATGAAAACTTATACAGAAACAGTAAAATGTTTAATTCCTTACAGACGCAAAGCTCTTCTTTGATGGTGTTGCAATTTTTCACGTGCATACCGCATACCAATTAAATCTGTTGCCTCTACTGCTCTTGTGGATGGACCTTGTGTATTTGTTGGATGTAGACTTAATTTTAGCGTTGATATTAACGACACTTTCGGTCATGGTAATGGTTGGCTTACAGTAGCTATTGTACGAGGTGGGTCTGGTACTCCATCTGTACCAGGACTAGAAAGTTTTGTCGACAGAGATATAATTGCCTATCGTACTTATCATATGGCTGAACTTGCTAATAAAGACTTTGGTAAATCAGCATATATGTCGCCCTCTGCACTTGTGTTGTATAGTCGTAATAAGAGGAAAGTGTCTGTAAATGAATCTGTGTATATTTCCCGTCAGTCACTTTTGTGATGTGCGGGTGATCTCACTGCTAGGCGCAACGTCCAACGGCTTCACAAGCGCTGCGTACACAACACCATCTCTGGAATGAAACTTGAACTTCACATTTTACTTAATATGCAACTTAATTCACTCTATGTTGACAAATAATATAAAAGAACAATACGTACTACTTCGGAATCATGGGCACCTGGTACGCCCAGCAGGTCAGTTTCTCATTGCGAGGTGTCAGTTGCAATTCAAATAGTTAGCATACCTCGTCTTTAAATACAGTATACTACAGAGGGGATCCAAATGGTTCTGGCCTGTCACAGTCGTCATCTGTATCACCATAGACGCAACTATAGATTTCGGAAATCAGCCATTATATCTTGCCTGTTATAAATCGTCCAGGACTATTATGCCATTAGCATGTCGAGGCTCTTTTTCTTTGTTCTATTTTAGCATCTATTTACATCGATTTCGTACAAACTCCTTCAGTTAAGTGTCTAGTGATCCCTGATAAATGTGACAAACATACGTTGAACGAACTACTATGAAGTTGCAGTAAAGATTCAAAGAACGTACAAGAGCCTGGAAACACGATAATAGCTATTCCACACCGTTGTCCGCCTCCGCGAATTCTCCTCTTACTACAGCTTAAAAGCAGACTGTACTGAGAATAAACCTTAAACAAACAATGATCACTCATCAAATTACACGCACACAAGGCCACTGCCTAAAAGAAAGGCGTCCTTAATACCCGAACAGATACTGGCAACTATGTTTACTTTAACTCGACAAATGACTACTTGACAGACAGTGGATACCTGGAAATAAAACGATATTCTATACAGTAGCTATGTGCCACGAACAACACAGTACCATGCTGCAGACTGTTAATGAAAGTCTGAACATACGGAATACGTTTTCAGGTATGTGAATGACTCTAAATCTTTTTAAATAAAAGAAACCAGTACGTGCTCACTGGGGGTGTTTGTTTATAGGAGACACACGTATCGTCACAAGTGCCCCACGAAGTGTGGTAGGACCGCGTTTGTTCTCCACATAGAAAAAGGATTTCACGTACAAGGTGAGCAGCCTTCTGCGACTGTCTTCTGATGACGGTGCAGTGTACGGGGAAGTGTCGTCGTTGCTGCTTTCTGGAGAATATACAATAACCTCGATACAATTTTTATTTGGCATAATTAATTAGTGAGCAGTCGGAATATAGGATAACTGTAAGTAAATGATGATGAGTAGCAATAACAAGACAGTAATGTTGAAACAAAATGTTAATGGCGTCGTGCTTGACATAGTCATGTCGGTGAAATATCTAAGTGTGAAGTTCCAAAGCGACCTGAAATGGAGTGAACACGTGAGTTCAGTTGTATGAAAGGCGAATTATATTTACTGGGAGAAATGTAGGAAAGGTCTGCTCACTGTAAAGGAGAGCACTTATGTGACCCGTTCTTCAGTACTTCGCGGGTATTTGGAATCGCCAGTTGATAGCATTCAAGCGATACATCGACGCACTTCAGACAGGTACTGCTCGCTCGGACTAGTTACCGATAGTTTCCATCAAAACATGAATTTTACAGAGATGTTTCATAAACTGAAATTGAAATATTAAAGGCAGACGGTTCTCTTCATGCAAAACTACTGAGAAAGTTTAGAGCTACTGGATTGGCGACAGACTGCAGAACGATGTCACGGTCACGAACACAAATTTCGCATAAGACAAGTGAAATCTCGAGCCCTCTGCAAGTGGAATAGGAAAGGGAGTGTCTAGAAGTGGTATGTGGGACCGGCGCCACTCACCTATGGTGGCTTGCGGAGTGTGTATGTATATGTAGAAAAAATCATCCGTCAGTCGACAGAATACACGAAAAAAATAACGAATACACAGCACTGCTCCTTCTTCCATACAAATAAACACATGAATGCAAGAAAATAATAACCTCACAGAACGGAGATTTGTTTTTACAGAAAAAAGAAGTAGAAAAAATCACAAAAATTCGTAAGCATTTTAGGCTAGCTTTTATGCGCCTGTCACTGTCTGTATGATAACAGCAACTGACGTGAGAGGCTAAAAGAACAGGTTGCTCGCGCATAGTTATGAAACTTAAGAACTGCTTAAAGCTTGTTAAAATACCGTTACGAAAGTGATACTAATAGATTTTCCATAACAACACCACTTACTATGCTTTGGTACAAAAATTGAAACCCGCCTGCTGGTGGCAAAAGAATATAAAACCAACTACACTTAGACGGTCCTACCAACCTGTGGATAGAGACGGATACAAACGCTAAAATATTGGTTCTACGCTTATTCCGATTACGACTGATAAATGTTGAGAAGTCTATGAGGCAATGACTTACTTGATAGAAAGGTTCGTACTTCATAGCTTTAGTTCTTGAAATATAAACAAACTTTAACTTTGATGTATTTTAATTGAACTCCATTTGGTTACGCATTAGGATTCCGCTTATAGCCACATTAAAATAGGTGTGTATGTGTTGTTAGGTGATGAACTGCATAATCCACGGTATTGTAAATATAATGTTACAGCTGCCATATTTGCGCTGGTTCTTTATGTTAAATCAAAAGTATGTCTGTAACAGCGATTTTTACGTCACGGAATATTTACAGAATTATTCTACATCTCCATCCACAATCTCAGATTACCTGAGCTATGAACCTAACAACCCCCCGGACGGTAGCACACTTCTCGAAGAAAGTTATTGGGCTCCAATGCTATAGAATATGATCTTAAACACTTTGGGTGTAGATGGACGGCAATTTTTACTGTGGTGTGCAGGGTGGAACCACTAAGACTCCCTTCAAAACTTCTCAGATTCCACACGCCCGTAAACGGGCGCCAGAGAAGCAGTGTAGTGCCATTCAGCTGTAGAGTGCCAAAGGGGTCGCCTGTTCGCAGGTGCCAAGGAATCGGTCAAAGGCAAACTAGGAAATCTACTGTAGCCTACCGTGGACTTCCATAAATAAGCGTAGATTGCGTTAGTTTTCCCGGTAGACTTGGTCAGGCACGATACCACCAGCACGTACGTTAGATGTGTTGCATACCATTCATACGTTATCCCATCTCGATCGCTTTGTTTACGTATGCGATCAGTGTCTCAATAGATCCCACTGGGAACAGCAAGAGTTGATTGTCTAGAACCTGCATGAGGATACATAGAAGGCAGCGTAACCTGCAGAACATTGGTATGCGACCAGCGTTCTTCGGCACCGTCATCGTTATGAAGTTTGGGAATCGTGTATTCAAGGTCCACCGAAAACAAGATAGAACCCACATGTAAGTAGTGCGGAAGTGTACACCATACTGCAGCGGCTACTTGTCTTCAAGGTCACCTTCGTAAATGTAGACTCTGTCCACAATCTATCAAATATGTGGCTAAGGAACCTTTACAAAAATCAGGAAAAATTTCGAATATCATCTCTGAAATAACCAATGCAACATCGATGTCTATATGTGTGCTACATTACCTGATGAGCAATCTGGTCTTTCGAACCCCACATCATCAGTGTCATTGAGAACTCCTACAACAGCTGTTGGCAGAGAACTGGATGAAGGAGTCGCAACGTCCTGGCTAAGAGACACTAACAATCATGTTACGGGCACAGCCTTGCTCATCGCTGAATATCTACGTGTTCACGCTGTTGTCACAGATGAGATAAATGATCAAATGCTGCCGCTTTAATTTCTGAAGGTTGGACAGACCTATCTGGATACCATGTGTTAATTTCATTGTCACGACAGCTGAACCAATTTTCTTCAAGAGTATTCGCCGTCCTGGTGAGTGAGAAAAAAGCTCAATTTGTAGTCTCAGGCCTTGTTACCGTAATTCAAGAGACAGGTGACGAAAAGTAAACACTGACAGTGCAGGAAATATGCGGGCTACTTGGAGAATAGTGGAAGAAAAGTATATTTTTATAACATCCGTAGGATGTGCTGTCCATAACATAACTCTCCTCGTCAAAGACATCATGGCAGTACGTGTACTCCAGGAGCTGTTCCAGCTCAGTAAGAATATAGTCAAGACATTTAAATTTAGACATGTACCTCATGCTATGTTGGAATCAAAGCAGAAAGAAAAGTACGGGAATTCGTCAGTAACTTTGAAACTTATATCACCAACTCCTTGGGTTGAAGCTTGAAAATGTTTTGAGAGTCTGAAAAACGACAAAGAGGCTATTCTAGAATCCATTGTTCCGCTCCAATTCATTTTGATGACACTTTAAGAAGGGCTGCGTTAGAGGGAGATACATGGGACAAACTTGAACAAGCAAGTCGCAAGTGGCCACTGCCATCAACCAGCTTCAGTGAGGCAATTCCCTATTATCAAATGTGTATCATCACTTCGATAAAGTTGTAGTAGAGGGGGACATTCTACAAAACAGTAGCTCAGTGTCATCTCCAGTAGGGTGGCTATGTATTACCTCTACGATTACAAACACTAAAAACTGTAAATGTAAGCCAATCCATGCTGCGGCAAATCTATTAGATGTACGGTACAAGGGCATTAGCCTGAACGCTGAGTATGAAAAGCATGCAATGCAGTTCATCTTCTTTGTGTCAGTTGTTGCGATATGGAAGAGGACGTATACTAGCTAATGCCTCCGAATTCAGTGCTTGCAATGTTTTCTTCTCCTTACATGCTGACTGAGGTGCTGCTGAACACGTTTCACCCTATACCTGGTGGAAAGGATTGCGTAGCAGTCAGTGCTGAGCTACCTCGTCTGCAAACTTACAGTGTACCACCGTCAACAGCTGCAGGCGAGAGCAATAGGTCAGGGCATGGGAGTATCCACAGAAAATTTAGAAACAGGCGTTCTCCTGCAACAATGATCCAAAAGTTAGTGTCCGTGCAGTGTAACTTACGTTATATGGAGCACAATGAATATGTGTCTTCAAACACTTTAAGAAGCTCCACTGAACATACTACAGTTCTATCGGAGGCACTAAAAGTGAAAACCTAAAATTATAGCTTGTATTTTGATCACAGTGACCAAAGCCATAATCACGAGCAGTTACCATTACTTTTTAATGCACATTTTTTTCTCAATTCGTTGTATTTTTTCGAAATTATTCTGCACATTCGAATTAATTTTGCGAATATGTCGGACAAAACTACCATTATTCACAACCGATACAAAGGAGTTATATGTTTGCACCTGTTATTGTCTTTCAAAGTAGTCACCAGCGTTGTATAGAACCCGTTGCCGGCAATGTGGAAGGCGTAGACCGCTCCATTCGCACCATCAACAGAATAGGCTCTGCTAACGGTATGCTACGCCTTCCTCATCGAGAGCAACAAGTTCTGCACAATGCTGGTGACTACTTTGAAGGACAGTAACAGGTGCAAAAATGTAACTCCTTTGTATCGGTTGTGAATAAATAGTTGCCACTACTTTAGTTCCAACCCTTGTATGATTAAAAGGGAACGGTGCTAATTACCTTATGTTTACAAATAAATAAAGTAACATTTATGAGATTTTTTCACAGTCATTAGCAACATGTTTTTTATTTCATACCATGACACATATATTTGTATTAGTTATCTTTGTCAATATCACTAAACTGCAGCATACGAAAATTGTAACATTTTTTCTACATACTTATCCTCCTGTCTGTTACTTATAAATCAACAACTTTTATAGTAAAATGGAAATTGTCAGTGGTTAGCTTCGAACTTATTCGAAAAGTGTTGATTTGCGGCGTGCAACAGAGATATTTCAGTAAAAATAAAAAATAAAAGATACGGATTTATCTTGTATATCGTATAAAACAGATTTTTGTTATTCATAAACCACTTTCGCATGTATCGCTAATTTCAGGAAGCTTTTGCATTTGATCACAATGGAGAACGTTCTACTGAGTACCAAATAACGATAATTATACAGAATCCATAAAGCTTATGCATGTCAAGCATACTTACACCAAAAGAAATTGCATCGATCGCATAAAATCGTAGAATTTACGCGATCAACAGATTTTTATTACCTGTAAAATACAATTTACATTTTTAATGGCGATATTGAAAAAGTGTCATGATGATCTCTCCATCTGCAAAACATTTCGGTCTAGTTCCCCATTCTGATCTCCGGGATGTGATTGCCAAGTGTGAGGTGACCATGAGAAAAAGTTTGATTAACCAACGAAACTTAGACATGACTGACTTAAGGGACGCGACTAAATCTAAGTTATATCAAATTTATTTGATTTCAGTATAGTAGTAAAGCCATAATCGCAGTACGTTACAGAATATTTACATTACTGTTTTCGGTGAAGCTCAGTGACCATTATGAAATGGAACAAATACGAAATAAGTCCTCTATTAATTGTGAGAACGTGAAATATAAGTAACATCTAAGCAGAACACCTTTGTCATGGGAAACAGTATTGTGAAATTATCATGTTAAATTAAACTCCTTCAAGCAGTAATGGCAGAGAAGCAACATCCTTGTAACTGATCGCTGTAAAGGGTTTTTCTGTACAGAATATTAAAATTTTTGCGTCTTATATGTTGGGTTAGGATCAGCGTTGTTCAACTATCTACGTAACGAACCTGAAAAGTTCTGATGTTATTCCGAAACATACGTCGCTCTAGTATGAGGTGGAACCTCTAATTAAAGTAGCAGGATGCACCTTGCTTAAGTTAATGAAATAACAACATCCAAGCACGAATACTATACATTATACAGGGTGAGTCGCGTACAACGTAACACCCACATTATTCCGGGGGCGATTACACGTATCGACAAATGGTGTTCGGCGAATCATAGCTGATTATGGGGCACATACTTTGGTACATGCACGATAATCACAACGTTTATATTGACCGACATAACGAGGCAAATACATGTTTTTTTAAATGAGACGCTATACTTTTTTACCATCATTCAAATGCACTGGATAAGACGCGTATAATTATGTAAAGCATGTTGCTATTTTGATTCAAACTTCGCTTAAAAGACGCTGGGAAATATTGTACGATTGGAGGTCGAGGCGGTCGGTAGCCGCTGCAGACTGTAATAGACGCGACCCGCGGACCGAGTTGCCGTGCTCTATGCGGCATGCACGGCCTACGCCACGTAGGTAAATCCTCATCCGCCCACTTCTACGGAAAGTTTGAATCACAATAGCAACATGCGTTACAACACTATACGCGTCTTTTCTAGAGCGTTCGAATGGTGGTGAAAAAAGAATAGCGTCCCATTTAAAAAACATGTACTTGCCTCATTATCTCGGTCAGTATAAACGTTGTGATTATTGTGCATGTACCAACGTATGTGCCCCATAGTCCGCTATGGTTCGCCGAAAACCGCATGCCGATACGTGCAATCGCCCCCGGAGGAAGGCAGGCGTTACGTCTTACGCGACTCACTCTGTATATTGTCTCCAAATCAAATGGTCAGCTTTGAGACAAAATCTCGACATCCCAAGATCTTGAAGTTGAAAACACACGGATTGTAATGTTGAACACAACACTTAATCGTACTGTGTCCAAGGAACAACTTTTTGCTTCGATGGAACATATACAGTCCAGGTTACCATATGAGTGACCAGCACAATGTACGCTGCCGCTTTGCCACTTCTCGCAAGAAGTGGACAAGCTCCGCCCAACCCGAGGCTGATATCACAGGGCGCCACGCCTCTACACTATTACAGTGTTATGTTGGAGGTACCTTTGAGAAAAATTTCATACTTATGCGTCCTACGGGGGAACAAGTCACCCGTTAATTTCTTTGTCCAGTGTATAATCTAATATTAGCGTAATCTATGCTGACTTTTGGCCTGTTTAAAAAATAACAAAATAGTGTCCAATAACATCGATGAATGATATAAAAGGTGAATGCTGCGTTTAGTGCTCTTAACTGTAACATAGGCTCTTGAGAATTTCAAGGTGAGCTGCGATATGTTCAAATCTTCACGAAAAAGAAATGATACTCGAAATATCTACCGATATACTCTACGGTTTGCTTAACGATTTCTACTTCTGAGTCAACGACAGTGGAAGCTGACCGTTCAGCCGTTCTCCCGCTGTACCAAGGGAGCACCGGTAGCTGACACCAGGTGCACTCACCGGCGGGTACGGCGGGACAAACTGGCCGCCCTGAGACCCACGCTCTGCGGCGCCGTGCAGCCGGTCTTGTTGGCCCCTCGCCAGCTGCTTCCCAGGAAACTGTCATCCGTGAGAAAAGTTGCCACCGGCCGCAATCTTTTCTTCTCGGGCTGTTCTTGCTTGTACTGGGAAGGTAGTTTTTTTTCATACTCGTAAATACTCAGAAGTATCCGTTATTTATTACATTTAAACATCCTATCTCCGGCTTGACAGCGAGCTTGAGCTTACAGTTACTTGAAAACAAGATCTCTGTTGCAGAAATTCTTTGAACTACACGCAACGTCAATCTGATCTGTCAATTTCGCATTGCGTGGCACCTGTTAACCTAGGGAACATGGAGTTTTGCTGTCTGATTTTCTATATTTTATTTGTTTTCGGCCTTTTTCAATGGATCACAAAGCATGAGTCTTGGCTTAAAAACAGCAGGGACTAGATTATATACAGCGAGGAACACATTTTACGTTATAAACCATCTTCTACGTATGGCTCAACCGCCACCACACCATCTCCAACACCCCTCTCCCCGCCCCATACATTTATACCCACAACCAGTCTGTTCGTCAACCATTACCGTATGTGAACATTGTACATGGCTACGAAGTATTCCGGCAAACTTAACTATTCAGTGTATGGCAGACTCTGGCTGTCCTTTCCGTCTTCGACAAGTTTAGCCTTTACCTGGAACATAGGGAGTCAAACTTAGAAAACGAGTTAATTAGCTGGGTTTTGGCCTGCCCCAAGAAAACGGGCGCCAGTTCGCTGTGGGCTGTCCTCATTTCCGCTCTCCGGTTTACGGCCAAGCACATCAGCGGTCCGAAGAACAAGATCGCAGCTGCTTTAAGCTGCATGCTTGAAGAAGATAACTATGGACATAATGAGTGAAAAACACCAACAGTTTGCATTGGTTTATAGTGTCTTGGCGGACGTTCCGAACTGTTTGGTAACTTTAAGAGCAAACAGGAAGAGGATCCGTTGGTTATGTCTGTTAAGGTAAGGAAAATCTGCTTGGAGGAGGGGGGGGGGGGGGCGGCAGGAGCAGAATTCCGGGTATGCCGTAAGTAAAGGTGTTATTTCCCTAATTCCTTGCTAGGTGGGCATTGGGTGTTCACAAAACTCTTACCAAGATCAGAGAGCAGGTAACTTGGCCTTCAGTGTATAATGAGATTAGACGTTTGCAAACTCAACGCCAACTCGCGTAAGGGCACCCTCCAGAACTGTTCTCTGGATCAACTCTTTATTGAGTACATGGGTCCTGTCCCTCGCACTCGGGGTAGAAACCGTTATATCCTTTAGTCGTGGATGCACTCTCGAGGTTTACTTGGTTGCTCCGAGCCGTGGAGTACTGCTGCCTTGTCTGTCTCTCATCTCACTGCGGTATTTTCCCATATTTGGCCCACTCAAGTGTTTGGTGAGCGACAATGCTTCCGCTTTTATTTCTAAGGAACATAAGAGGCTTTGCTTTGAGACTTATTGTGGACAGTTCAGTGAGAGGACTGTTCTCATAAGAATCGACAGCAAACCAACATCGACGACGATAGTTAAGAAATACATGCCGACGTCGCAAGTTGAAAATGAAGAGAAATTATATGAGGATACTGAGAATATTGAAAAGGTAATTCATTTCGTAAAGGGAGATGAAAATGTACTAGTTATGCTGGATTGGAATGTGGTTAGAGGGAAAGGAGTGGAAGGAAGAGTTACGGTAGAATATGTGCTTGGTCCTAGGAATGAGAGAGGAGAAAGATTAATTGAGTTTCGAAAAAAATTCTGCTAGTACACTCTCTTCAAGAATCAGAGAGGAGGAGGTATACTTGGAAAAGGTCGGGAGATACAGGAAGATTTCAGCTAAATTACTATTACGAAGATAATGACTATATGTCTACACATGCATGGCAGCACTGTCAGCACACTAGCCAATGGTGATTCGACTACCAAGCCAGAGAGCTGAACTCCGGAATAAAGATGAAACTCGATATGTGGGTTAATCTGCAAGGCATCAGGCAGTCCAAATACCGAGAAGAGATGAGCACAGTGAAAAACAAAAATATGACTCACACATCCGACTGACTACTAGGCACACAGAAACAAAGCATGTGTCTGTGTGCGATCATACGGGCCTGGTTTTTCGCTGACTAAACACCTTTATCACCGATACACTGCTTCACACGTGTCATCCGTGAAAGCGTGTTGCACTACTGTGGCGCAGTAGCCATTTCGTCTGCGTTCATATCTATGTCTGCTAGCAGAATAATAAGTCCAGAGATGACATTTCTACAGAGTAACCCCCAGATTGAAGTAAGAAATATTCAGTACTACCTTCAAATTCTAATTACTAATTATTTCTGATATAAGAATGCTGTTTACATTGTTTACCTACAGAACGAAGTATTAAAATAATGCGCCAGTTATGTAGTAAAATCT
This sequence comes from Schistocerca gregaria, assembly GCF_023897955.1. Classification (NCBI taxonomy): domain Eukaryota; kingdom Metazoa; phylum Arthropoda; class Insecta; order Orthoptera; family Acrididae; genus Schistocerca; species Schistocerca gregaria. The sequence goes on from NC_064921.1 coordinate 559,020,269, forward strand.
TATGTAACCCTCAGCTTAAAGTCAAAAGATACACATCATTTTCGTAAAAGCCACGTACTTCGACTTTATATTAAAGTGAAGCCAAGGTCAAAGCAATGCATTCTTTACCTATACATACATACCTATGACACAACAGTAAAATGATTGTTCTGTCAAAGGTGTGCATTACATACGTCAAATAACACACACACACACACACACAAAACTCTCTGCACACTGTACTGTTTAAACACCTGCCTCATTCAAAGTTATCATTTCTGTCTGTACTGATCTCTCCCACAGACAGCAATCATTCTCTGACTCTCACGAAGTGGCTACCATCCCTCCCTCTTCGGGTGGCCAGCATCCCGCCTTTGGGTGGTTACCATTTCCTTACTAATTTGTCACCATTCCCCTTAGGTTTCTACCCATTAGTGTCTAACGTTTAATGCCTATCTGATAATGGATAATGGCTAAAGCCTGGCGGCTAACACATAATGCATTATAGAGAGAGTACGTTTTCCTCTCTCCGGTAGTTAACATTCATTTAAGATCTAGTAATACCTAACACCTAAAGTTGTAAGAAGTGGTGTTAAGTGAGACATTTGTTGGTAATTCGAGTGAACGAAAGATTAGTCTTATAAGCCAGGTATTGATACCAACAAAACATCCGCAGGAAACTGATCTTGCTGCATAAAGACAAGTTGAAATTGACTCTCTATTGAAAGAAAACATTTAGGCCTGTCTCTCAGTTGCTAGAGGGAGGGGAGGAGCTGTTACGACAGAAGAGTAAGATATATCTAAATAGAGGAGATAAGTCTAAAGAAAACAAAGTATTAATGAAATCCTGGGAAGAAAAAGAATTAATAAAAGAAATGAAAAATTACAATAGCGAATGCGAAATTACACAAAAAATTTAAACTTAAAATTAAAAACTCTGTAAAATCTTATAATTCCCAGTCCCGATTTCTTGCAAGTCTTGCTATCAATAACATGCAAAAATCGTCGAATGTCTCGATTCTCTGGTTGGTAGAACTAACTGTATACGTAATTAAGTTTCTACGGAATCCTCAGCGCTTCTACTCCTCGCACGCCGCAACTTTTTTTAAAATGTTGTGAGAGATGGTAACACCTGGGTGTTTAAGGATTACAGTACTTGATGACTGAACTACCAAGATGTGTTTGTGAGAGAGACGAAATGATGAGAGGTCGTATGTGTGTGTGTGTGAGTGTGTGTGTGTGTGTGTGTGTGTGTGTATGTGTGTGTTGGGAGAGAGAGGACGACTATTTTGCATGAGAGAAAATGGTTCAAATGGCTCTGAGCACTATGGTTGTCAGTCCGCTAGAACTTAGAACTACTTAAACCTAACTAACCTAAGGACATCATACACATCCATGCCCGAGGCAGGATTCGAACCTGCGACCGTAGCGTCCAGTGTTGATCGTTGGACGGACCATCACCGCAGCGCGTTTCTTTGCTGCCACGTCATTGGATATCGCAACAAAGGTCGCCTTCCCGAGACTCTGTGGTGTTAGAAACGTTATCGTCTTCTCCATGTGGATACTTATCTTAGAGCAAGAGAGCCTATTTGATGACTCAAGGTACGTGACTTCTTGTACGATCCTCCACGGCTGAAGTAGCAATACGCTGAGGCAACGAAAGTATGGAATAGCGACATGTACATATGCAGTTGGGGGTAGTATCACGTATACAAGATAGAAAGAACACTGCGTTGTCGGAGCTGTAGTTATACTCAGCTGATTCATGTGAAACGGTTTCCGACGTAATTATGGCTGCAAAGCGGGAATTAACAGACTTTGAAAGTGAAATGGTAGTTGGGCATTCCATTTCGGAAATCGTTATTGGATTAAATATTCAGAGATCTGCTGTTTAAAGAGTATCCCAAAGATACCAAATTTCAAGCACTATCTCTCACCACGTGCAAAAATTAACGACCAAGAGCAGTGGCGATTGTGAAGAGTTTTCGGCGCTAACAGACAAGCAACCCTGCGAGCGATAACCGCAGAAATCAACGTGGAACGTACGAGCGAACATACCCCTTCGATAGTTAGGCGAAATTTGTCGTTAATGGGCTATGGCAGCAGATGACCGACGCGAGTGCTTTTATTAAGAGCACGACTTTACCTGCTGCGCCTCTACTAGGCTGGTGACGATATCGGTTGGACCCTAAATGAAAGAAGACCCGTGTTCTGGTCAGATGAGTCCAGATTTCAGTTGGTAAGAGCAAATGTGGCACAGACCTCACGAAGCCATGGCTGATGGTGGCTTCATAATAGTGAGGGCAGTGTTTTTACATGGACTGTACTGGATCCTCTGCTCCAATTGAACTGATCATTGATTGTAAATATGTTTGGGTACTTGGAGACCATACGCAGCCATTCACGGACTTCAAGTTCCGAAGCAACGAGGGAATCGTCAGCGGGTCACAACTGTTCGGGACTGGTTTGAAGAACAGTCTTGGCAATTCAAGAGAATGGCAGCCGACCAAATCGTCCGATATTAATCCCGTCGAACATTTATCGCACTTAATCGAGAAGTCAGATCGTGTACAAATTTCTGCACCAGCAACACTTCCGCAAATTATGGACGGCTACAGGGGCAGCATGGCACCGTATTTCTGCCGGTCGCTGTGGCCGAGTGGTTCTGGGCGCTTCAGTCCGGAACCGCGCGCCTGCGACGGTCGCAGGTTCCAATCCTGCCTCGGGCATATATGTGTATGATGTCCTTAAGTTAGTTAGGTTTAAGTAGTTGTAAGTCCAGGGGACTGATGACCTCAGATGTTAAGTCCCTTAGTGCTCAGAGTCAGCCAACAGTATTACGAGGTATTCCATTGAGATCCTGCTGGGTGTAACGAGTGGGTCTCCCGATCCTAACAATTCCATATTCCATGTCAGTATTGTGTAACCGACCAACGCGAGCAGCATTACCCCAGAAAAATAGACTGTATTCTCGAAAAACCATGTGGTCTTCCGCAGATTCGGCCAAGTACTAATGGATTATCGTCAATCATAGACAGGAACAAAATGATCTTTCAAAATCAAAAACTAAATTATTAAATAAGAAACCCGCTGCTTAAATAGAGAACATATGGTTGCGCTGAACTGCTAAAGATACATGTAGTTTATAAGGCATGTAGTATGTTTGATCATAATTTGACGTTGATTAAATGCCAGCAGCAGTATACTGCAGTTTTCGTGGTCGGCGGAGTAGAGTCATTAAAACACACTGAGAACGGCGATCGCTTGCCGGCCTGATATTGGAGCAACCCTTTCGCTCTCGCTGTGACTGCCCAGTACCACCAGTTGGCCCGGGAGAAACTCACTCCCTAGGGCTCTCCATCTGTTGCTCGCAGTCCGTTAGAACCACTGACAGAGACGGGGGGCACGGCACGGCGAGCCCATAAAGCAGAAATCCGCGCCTCGTAAAGCAAGTGCGAGGCAGCCGAGCCGAATCACAGGCTGCGCTTAGGCCGACACTGCTAGGCACGGGACGGGTCGGGCTTAGCTCCCCGAGGCGTGTGCTGGACACGTGCATTCGTCTTGCGGTCTCCGGCCTGCGGTGGTCGGCTTCACGTAACTGTATTTCGTTGACCCGCATTTCTGCCGCCAGGCCAATCTCTGAATACATCCAGTCACGCCTCCAGGTGTATGTGGGATGCTGTTACGGTCTTTGGCAATGTCTTTCCTGTGGGCCCATCTATTGTGTGTCACATGGGTAAGGTTACGACTCTGCTAATATCAGTTTCGGCGTTGCAGATACAGGAGTTTTAATCTATAAATGCGAGATGTGTGACAAAAGTGATTGATTTATTTATCTGCCAAAGTTGTTTGTTTCAAACAACAATATTGTCCCTTTCAAGGTAGTTCCTTTCGGTAGATATGCACCGGTGGAGTCGACGTGTTCAGCCTCGGTAGCAGTGCTGAAAGTATTCAACTAGTAGTGCCTTTAACAACTCGCTGACACTCTTTTGAATTACCGGCCAATTTCACTGGCATCGATTCGTCGTAGAATCATGGAACATATTTTGTGTTCAGACATAACGACCTTTCTAGACTCTGAGAAGCTCATCTGCAGAAACCAGCACGGTTTTAGGAAACAGCGGTCAAGCGATACACAGCTGGCCCTCTTTGTGCATGATATACAACAGGCTCTAGATACCGCCCCCAGATTGATGCCATATTTCTCGACTTTCGAAAGGCGTTCGACTCAGTTCCGTACTGTCGCTTGCTACAAAAAGTGCGCGCGTACGGTCTATCCAATGACATATGCGGTTGGATAGAAAGTTTTCTGAGAGACAGGGAGCAGTATGTGGCCCTGAACGGGGTAACTTCAACAGAAACAAGAGTAATTTCAGGTGTGCCCCAGGGCAACGTAATAGGTCCTCTGCTTTTTACGATTTGCATAAACGATCTGGTTGATGGTATTGACAGCGGCCTTAGACTGTTTGCAGACGATGCTGTTGTCTACAGGAACGTAGTATCACACGAAAGTTGTGAACAAATCAATGAGGATTTGCAGAAAACCAATGCGTGGTGTAATGACTGGCAGTTATCTCTCAATATTAGTAATTGTAACCTACCGCTTATAACAAGGCGAAAGTCCCCATTATTGGAAGCGGTAACATCAGTCAAGTGTCTGGGCGTGTCTATTCGCAATGATCTCAAATGGAATGATCAGGTTACACTAGTAACGGGTACGGCGAACTCTAGATTGCTGTTTATTGGTGAAATCCTGAAGCGATGCAGTCCTTCAATAAAGGAAATAGCTTATAATACGTTAGTTCGTCCAGTCTTAGAGTATTGCTCGTCTGTATGGGACAGTTACCAGTTTGGGTCTCATTCAAGAGATTGAGAAGATCTAAAGAAGAGCGTCAAGATTCGTGACTGGTGCATTTAGTCATCGCGAGAGCGTTAAAAATCTCATACAAAGTTTGAAATGGGACACACTTGCAGATAGACGACGCCCTAAACAGAAGGGGCTGCTCACTAAATTCCGAAATCCAATCTTCACAGAGGATGTAGAGCTTATATTATTACCACCAACTTTCAAATCCCGTAATGCTCATCATTCAAAGATAAGGGAAATTAGAGCTCGTACTGGGGCTTTCAGACAGTCGTTTTTCTCTCGCGCGATCCGCGAGTGGAACAGAGAGGGGGGTGGGGGGGGGGGGTGGGGGGAGGGAATATGACTTTGGCGGGAATTGTGCCCTCTGCCACACACCGCTTGGTGACTAGCGGAGTATATATGTAGATGTAGAGTGTTTTCCAGAGATCGAGAATAACGTCCTTTTAAGACCTTTTTCAATTTAAGAAAAGGAAAAAGTCACAATATGTCATATCAGGTGAATAGGGTGGCTATGGAAGAATAGCAGTGTCTTTTGAGGTTAAAAACTCGTTGAGGGATATGGCCTTGTGATATGATGTTTGCAGTGTCCGGTCTCAGTCAATTCTCCCTTTTCCTTTGTCTCCCAGGGAAGTCTTTGTAAAACACTTGGTTTACAGTTTGTTTTGGAGGAACAATTTCCTTATGCTCCGTACCCCTACTGTCAGAAAAGCAAGTCAGCAAAGTTTTGATCTTTGATTCGCTCATTCAAGTTTTTCCGGTCCAGAAGATTTCTCAGTGTGACACTCCTTACGCTGCCGCTTTGTCCCAGAATTGTACTGAAAAATCCAGAATTCATCACTTATGATCACACGACTGAACCATTCGCGGTCAAAGGCAATCCTCTCAAGAAGATCAACGTACATGTTTCTTCCATTATCCTTCTGCTCAGTTGAGAGATTTTTCCTTTGGCAAAACATTTTGCGTATGCAGATTTTCTGTCGGAATTTGATGTACGTTGAAAGTGTTTAACAGGTCACCCGTATCCTCATTGCTGAAGGTCTGTGTGATCTTAGAAGAGCAGGTACACGTTCAAAGTTCTCGTCGCTTTTTGAAGTCGTCGGTCTCCTGAGCGAGCTTCATCTTCAACGTGCTCCTGATGTTCCACAAATTATTTGTGCCAGCGATAAACTTATGCTCTTGATCAGGAATGTTCGCCATAGGCCTGTTGCAACTTTTCACAATTCACAATCAAGGATTCCCCAAGTTCAACACAACACTTGGTGGCGTAACGTTACTTTCAATTCCGCTGTTCCAGTTTTGTAACACACAACAAAAAACACAAGTTTATTGATAGCGATCTCAAAAATCACGAGATGGCTGTACGGAGCTGAAAATGGGACTGAGCATCTGGAAGGGATGAACACACCGGTCTACACAAGCAGAACAACACAGAGTAGCAGATCGCTCGCACTTTGTTAGTGTCATTACTTTTCTCACACACCTCCAATGTCCAATATGTCTTTTCACACTTTTGTGTGACGAAAGCGTGATAGGAAATGACATCAGAAGCTATGACATTGTGCTCAGCAAGTACATTACCGAAAATAAGTCATCATTTGACAGATGGAATTACGAATTTTTCCGAGGATTCGTTCAGCACTGAGAAAAATACATGTGCCGAGATAATCTCCACCGAACACGTAAAAATTGAGAAAAATCAGGAACATAAATAACGACCAACCTTATTCTACAAATATAAAGAAACTCAACAGCACTACCTAACTATTTTGAGTATTTTGGAGAATCGTTGTGCACTTAACTGTTGACAGTTCAGAGTTTTTCATTCGAGTGCACATCCGGTTTTTAATAGTTGTAAGTCGTTTGAGTCAGGTGAAGGTAGTTGGTGAGAGGTGAAGAAGTGGAGTTACGTGGATCAGTGATTGATACGGAAAAAATATTAATACAGAGTGAGTGCATCAGGAGAACGTGACGAGAGCAATAATATTAATTAGTAATATGGGTGAAATGATTATGATAGGGACTTATTAACGAATTAATTGTGTAATTAACAGCATCTCACGTGGTTATAGTTAACAATCGCCTGTGAATAATAAAAGACAACAAAAGTCATACACAATTCTTAAATAAATTTCTTGGACTACAACCCATAATGACGCTAACAACAGTGAAAATGGTGTTCTAACAGTAGTAACGAGTGCGAGTGCGAACTGGAAAGCGCAAGGTTGGAATGCTTATCAAAGAAAAAGTTACTCTTTTTACAAACTTTCCCTCTTCTCAACCATATGTGAATTTAGCTCCATAATTGCGATTGTTTGAATTTAACTAGTGACGAATAATATCCTTTAAATATAGGACACAAGGGGCTGTAGTAGCTTACAATATGTTGATGCTCCAGTAGGTAGTAGTTCTTTCAGAAGCTGGTCTCGACTCTTCTGGAGGAAAAAAGAATGTTTCAAAATTAAATAAACGATGAAGCAAAGGAAGACTGGGCTTAACCTCCCGTCGATATGGAAGACATTAGAGACGGAGCACAAGCACGGTTTCCGTCAAGGATGAGGAAAGAAATCGGCAGTGCCCTTTCAAAGGAACCATCCTGGCATTTGCCTGGAGCGATTTGAGGAAATCACGGGAAACCTAAATCTCAATGGCTGGACACGGATTTCAACTGTCGCCTCCCGAATGCAACTCCAGCGTTCTATCTACTGTGACACCTCGCTCCGTAAATAAAAGGTGGAGGAAACCCATTTCAATTTCTGTTCTTCGGAGGCTGCTGCTGCTGCGAATCCACGAACGCCAAGACTGGCGTTTTCGATATGAAAATGACATTATATGCAGTGACGCGTTAATAGCTAACTACATTTTTTGTAAGTGAATCAAGAGCTGTACAAAATGTTTTCTAGACATGTCAACTCACATTTGGTGTTATGTGTTCTGACAGTTCATAGACTATTGCAGCAACATAAAAAGTCATGGTTAATTTGAAAAAAATGAGAATTAAGATATTTATTAGGCTATAAGTAGCACTGCGTACCGAAATGAAATTAGGCTACTAGTACCAATGTCGTGAAAATAAAAAGTAATAAAATAATTACCCTAATGCTAGTAAAAACATTATTTTGGAGGTTTCACATTTCCACTGTTAGTAAGGACTGTAGATTGCAAAAATAGTTAAGACGCTATGGACAGTAAGATGCAGCTTAATTTTTCAGCATATTTTTTAAAATGTAACGTTGTTACCATTTTTACTATTAGATTGCATAGCCAGAATAAAAAAAAAGTTCTCCGTTTCTAAAACCGAAGTGACCTTTAAAATCCCTGAAAATTGCCATCTGAATTTTCTACTTCTTCTTCTTCCTCTTCGTCGTTATCTTTTTTTTTTCTTTATGTATAAGATTGTTTTCACTGTCTTAGAGAGCGTTAACTATGTCTTCTCTGACTCTAGACCACGATTGTTCTGTCCACTGACACACTTGTTTGATTGCTAGTCGTTTTAAAAAATCCCTTCGGTGTGAATTAATGTTGGGTTTCATCCACCATCCATTTGTTCTATTCTTCTCTCATACACAAGTTAAACGTTTTGTTCGTCGAAATGTCGAGAGGTTCCAATTGTGACGTAATTCCTTCTAGAATAGCTGCAAACTCTGTATTTCCCTGGCTCAGTTTCTCTTTCACAGAATTTTCCAAATGACTACTAAACTGATCTAGCACAAGAGAAGAACTCTTCCACAGTAAAGTAACTTTCCTTCTCTGACACGCTCTGTTAATCCAGAATTTCGTACCAGTCTCGTCCATCCACCCCTGGCGCTATTTCGGAAAGTTTTGGCATTATTTTGGGCTTGAAAATGATCATTTGATAACGTTTAGTACCGTCAGCACAATATGAAAGCACAATATATGCATTTTTTCGTGTCCACTTGTTTTTATGCTTGCCGTTTTAGCATCTTTCATGGCAACAGTTACGTTACTCGGCACAAAAAATGTCAGACGAATTTCGTCCACATTCGCTATTTTACTTAGTTCCACACTGGTTTTCTTTCTACATTTAATAAAAAGCGATGGAAACACCCTATTTTCTCTTCATACTCTTGTGGTACATTCTGAGAAATTTTGATTCTGGTTCGCATACTAAGTCCATGACGTTTTATAATCCGGCAGCACCAACCAACTCCATCCTTTAAGTCTGTTAAGTTCCACTGCAGCGATAGCTTACGAGCGTGTATTAGATTCATTTTTATATTAATTCCGCTGCCATTTTGACGGTGTCCTTAAATCCATTTCAGTACGTCATCTCTTAGTTTTGACCACTTTGCATTCAGTCCTCTATTTGAACATTTAGTCTTCTTCTTTTTTTAAAAGTTCTTCTTTACTAGCCCGCCAACCACGGATGATTTCTTATGTTGGTGGAGGGTGAAAATGTCACCAAGCTGTTTTGTTTCTATATTCTTCCGCATATGCTATTACTTGCAGTTCATAGGCGCATCATATGAGTACCAATCTTAGGTATTAATTAACGCTTCAGCTGTATTTGGTCTTTTGTACTATATCACTACCGGTTTCGTGGCGCTAAAAACCACATGTTCAGATGAACATGTAATTAAAACTTCATACACCTTAAGATGTGGCCTTTAGCTCCACGTAACCGGTAGTGGTACGTTAACAAAGGCCCTAATACAGCCAAAGCGGTTATTAATACCCAAGATAAATACTTATAATGTGGTTGCCCCACCTACAAGCTTGTTTGCATATGAATACCTTTTATTATTTTCCTTTACAAAAATAGGTACTAACAAAAATATTGTATTGTTACCGATAACACAAATCACTTTCGATTCATGTTACTGGCACAGTAGACTGCAGTGAGGCATGATAGGCTACACAGTGCCATGGGATCGTGATGGTGTGGCGACAGTGTGAGCAAGATTTTGAATCCTCGCAACTGATGTTCTTCGCATCGGTGAACTGCTTTTGCTACTTGAGTCCAATGTTGCCAGATAGAGACAGGTTTCCCGCGGTATTGAATATATGACGATTTTTAGGACTGGCTGGAATTTTAAATCAAACACTCGATATTTTTATATTAATTTAGAATATTAGGCGCACCTGAATTTTAGAGGCAATTTTTGAAGAAAAAAGTGCGTCTTATAATTAGTAGAATAAGAAACTAAATCACGGTTTATCTGTTACATACGATTTATTAAGGTAAGATGAAATTTCATTTCGTTTACTTTAAGCAAATGTTAATCATCCATACAGGCAGTGAGTGCTTACTAACACTTAATGAAGAAACTGAAAACTTAACCGCTGAAAAAGAACTGCAGTATGCATGTCATGTTAATGGAAAATCTCAGGATCAGTAAGAGACCTTAGTTGTCGTCTTATATAAGGGATGATAAAGAAGTTTCCGTTTCAGGGCGTTGCAGCAACGTATATGAAACGTAGCGTGACTCTTATGCGGGTATATAGACACCAACATGTAGGCAAGTGATCAGTGTGCCATTCCTATCTTTTCGACGTGCGTGCAGTAAATGCGGAAGCGTAAACTATGACGACGTTACTGCAAAATGCATCCATACATGACGGACATGCTGTGACTGCCGAAGCATAAACACCGGTAGATATCCATTGCAGAATGAAGAATGTGTATGAGGCAGCATGTCTGTCGAAAACTACCGTTGTGGAATAGTGCGCCAGGCACTGTGGTAGCGCACGTCCCATTAGCGCAAATGTCGTAAGGCAGAAGTAACACCAGTGGGAGACACTCGAGCAATCGCCCTACAGCCCTGGTCTCCCCCCATGCGATTATCACGCCCGATCCTTTAAAAGAGGCACTGAAGGATCGACGGTTCATGTCGGATGAGGTTGTGTAGCGGACTTCATGACGCAGCAGGAGACGGTGTTTTACCACACGCTTATCTTTAAGCTGGTGTATCGGTGGGATTATTGCCACAATGCTTACAGAGATTTCTTCTGATTGGCGTACTGGTTCTGGGATGTACGGCCTTGGAACGGAAACTTTTCCATTGCGCTTTACAGTGCTCTTTAATAACTTTCTTTCGGGACGACGCTTCAGCATGGTTAAATGTTTGAACATCGACTGAAGGTTCTTATTTATATTATCATTCAGTAGTTATCGAAAATTAAATATAAATATATTGAGATTATCAGTTACACCGATCTTCGTTACCAGAGGAGCACTTTGGCAATAGGGTTACTGCGTAGAAAATCACTTTACACTACTGGCCATTAAAATTACTACACCAGGAAGAAATGCAGATGATAAAGGGGTATTCATTGGACAAAAATATCATACTAGAACTGACATATGAATATATTTTCACGAAATTTGGATGCATAGATCCTGAGAAATCAGTACCCAGAGGAACCACCTCTTGCCGTAATAACGGCCTTGATACGCCTGGGCATTGAGTCAAACAGAGCTTGGATGGCGTGTACAGGTACTGCTGCCCATGCAGCTTCAACATGATACCACAGTTCATCTAGAGTAGTGACTGGCGTATTGTGACGAGCCAGTTGATCGGCCACCACTGACCAGACGTTTCGAATTGGTGAGAGATCTGGTGAATGTGCTAGCCAGGGCAGCAGTCGAACTTTTTCTTTATACAGAAAGTACCGTACAGGACCTGCAACATGCGGTCGTGCATTATCCTGTTGAAATGTAGGGTTTCGCAGGGATCGAATGAAGGGTAGAGCCACGGGTTGTAACACATCTGAAATGTAACGTCGACTGTTCAAAGTGCCGTCAATGCGAACAAGACGTGACCGAGATGTGTAAGCCCATACCATCACACCGGGTGATACGCCAGTATGGCGATAACAAATACACGCTTCCAATGTGCGTTCTCCGCAATGTCGCCAAACACGGATGCGACCATCATGGTGCTGTAAACAGAACATGAATTCATCCGAAAAAACGACGTTTTGCCATTCGTGCACCTAGGTTCGTCGTTGAATACACCATCGCAGACGCTTCTGTCTGAGATGCAGCTTCAAGGGTAACCGCAGCCATGGTCTCCGAGCTGATAGTCCATGCTGCTGCAAACGTCGTCGAACTGTTCGTGCAGATGGTTGTTGTCTTGCAAACGTCCCCATCTGTTGAGTCAGGGATCGAGACGTGGCTGCACGATCCGTTACAGCCATGTGGATAAGATGCCTGTCATCTCGACTGCTAGTGATACGATGCCGTTGGGATCCAGCACGGCGTTCCTTGTTACCCTCCTGAACCCACCGATTCCATATTCTGCTAACAGACATTGGATCTCGACAAACGCGAGCAGCAATGTCGCGATACGATAAACCGCAAGCGCGATAGGCTACAATCGGACCTTTATCACAGTCGGAAAAGTGATGGTACTCATTTCCCATCCTTACACGAGGCATCACCAGGCAACGCCGGTGAACTGGTGTTTGTGTATGAGAAATCGGTTGGAAACGTTCCTCATGTCAGCACGTTGTAGGTGTCACCACCGGCTCCAACCTTGTGTGAATGCTCCGAAAAGCTAATCATTTGTATGTCATAGCATCTTCTTCCTTTCGGTTTAAATTTCGCGTCTGTAGCACGTCATCGTCGTCGTGTAGCAATTTTAATGGCCAGTGGTGAACTTGTGTACGGCGGAACAGAGTGACAGATCTCTCTAGCGACGACAATGGCCACAAATGTGAAATCCGGAAACATAAGTGATTTTTAAAAACAAGAGGGAATGAGTACCTAGGAAACAATGATGCTGACCGGCTGCCCTGCCGACAAGAGCGCCCGTGGAAACTTGTTGAAGGACGATGAAACCACGAGCATGCTGCAAGGTGTTGGACGCCCGCTCTTCATCACAAACGTATAGACCGAAGGCTTGCAGGACAGGCGGTGAAATATGACAGAACTGACAACAGAATACATTATTGTAGGAGGCACAAATATTTAGGAGCACATCGCTCAGCGCACATTTTTGACTAAGTGTCTCTGCAGCAATGATCCATACTTGTTCCCATGTTGACGCAATAACATCACCAATTACGATAATTGTAGGCAAGGGTTCGTCGAGACAGAAGCGTGGACCAACGGAAACTTGTAACCTAGTCGGACGAATCACTTTTCTGTCACACTATGTTAAACGATTGCTCAAAACATGCACCGCGCCACGGATGAAGGCGAGTGGCGGCAGTATTATGTTGTTGGATAAATTCATCTATGATCTTATGGGATCTGTGGTAGTAATAGATAGCTGTGGAATACCTTCAGCCTTTTATGATTGATGACTTACCGACGGCGATGGCACTTTCCCACAGGATACCGATATCATAGGACGAGGGGCGACCTACGGTTGGGAACATGATGATGAACTGACGTCTTGGCAAGCAAATTCACTCGGTCTGAATCCGATGGAACATAGTTGGGAGTCTATCGGGCTGCAGGTCTCGCATACTAAATGCCAGCCCAGTTTACTGCAATTACGGAACAAGTGGAAACAAATTCAGTGCTATGCACACCTTTAAACTTGCCACGCAGAACAAGTTCAGTTCTACATACCACGGTAAACTAGCTACTCAGAATCTCTATTGTATTTCTTTCCTAAAGATGGACCAAGACGCTATTAAAACGACCATAATATATGATAGGGACCAACAGGAAACAATAAGAGTGGAAGACTAAGAACAAAATGTTATGGTTGAAAAGAATGCAACACAGTGATGTAGTGTCTCGCACACACTGTTTAATATATACATTGAAGAAGCAATGACGAAAGTAAAAGAAAGGTCAAATGTAGGATTAAAATTAAAGGTGAAAGAATATTAATGATAAGATTGAATCATGACAATACCATCCTCAGGGAAAGTGATGGCGAATTATAGATCTGTTGAATGGATTAGCATTGTCGTGATCACACGATATGGTTTGAGAGTAAATCGATGAAAGACGAAAGTAATTAGAAGTATCATAAATGAGGACAAAGAGAATATCGGAATTGGTGACCACGACGCAGTCAATACCTTCGCTGCGCAGTGCCGATGGTACTGTTATCGACGACTGTGCCGCTAAAGCGGAGTTATTGAACGCAGTTTTCCGAAATTCCTTCACCAGGGAAGACGAATGGAATATTCCAGAATTGAAACACGAACATCTGCTAGCATGAGTTTCTTAGAAGTAGATACCTTAGGGGTTGCGAAGCAACTCAAATCGCTTGATACGGGCAAGTCTTCAGGTCCAGATTGTATACCGATTAGGTTCCTTTCAGATTACGCTGATACTATAGCTCCCTACTTAGCACTCATATACAACCGCTCGCTCACCGATAGATCTGTACCTACAGATTGGAAAATTGCGCAGGTCGCACCAGTGTTCAAGAAGGGTTGTAGGAGTAATCCATTTAACTACAGACCTATATCATTGACGTCGGTTTGCAGTAGGGTTTTGGAGCATATACTGTATTCAAACATTATAAATCACCTCGAAGGGAACGATCTATTGACACGTAATCAGCATGGCTTCAGAAAACATCGCTCTTGTGCAACGCAGCTAGCTCTTTATTCGCACGAAGTAATGGCCACTATCGACAGGGGATCTCAAGTTGATTCCGTATTTCTAGATTTCCGGAAAGCTTTTGACACCGTTCCTCATAAGCGACTTCTAATCAAGCTGCGGAGCTATGGGGTATCGTCTCAGTTGTGCGACTGGATTCGTGATTTCCTGTCAGGAAGGTCGCAGTTCGTAGTAATAGACGGCAAATGATCGAGTAAAACTGAAGTGATATCAGGTGTTCCCCAGGGAAGCGTCCTGGGACCTCTACTGTTCCTGATCTATATAAATGACCTGGGTGACAATTTGAGCAGTTCTCTTAGACTGTTCGCAGATGATGCTGTAATTTACCGTCTAGTAAGGTCATCCGAAGACCAGTATCAGTTGCAAAGCGATTTAGAAAAGATTGCTGTATGTTGTGTCAGGTGGCAGTTGACGCTAAATAACGAAAAGTGTGAGATGATCCACATGAGTTCCAAAAGAAATCCGTTGGAATTCGATTACTCGATAAATAGTACAATTCTCAAGGCTGTCAATTCAACTAAGTACCTGGGTGTTAAAATTACGAACAACTTCAGTTGGAAGGACCACATAGATAATATTGTCGGGAAGGCGAGCCAAAGGTTGCGTTTCATTGGCAGGACACTTAGAAGATGCAGCAAGTCCACTAAAGAGACAGCTTACACTACACTCGTTCGTCCTCTGTTAGAATATTGCTGCGCGGTGTGGGATCCTTACCAGGTGGGATTGACGGAGGACATCGAAAGGGTGAAAAAAAGGGCAGCTCGTTTTGTATTATCACGTTATAGGGGAGAGAGTGTGGCAGATATGATACAAGAGTTGGGATGGAAGTCATTACAGCATAGACGTTTTTCGTCGCGGCGAGACCTTTTTACGAAATTTCAGTCACCAACTTTCTCTTCCGAATGCGAAAATATTTTGTTGAGCCCAGCCTACATAGGTAGGAATGATCATCAAAATAAAATAAATCAGAGCTCGAACAGATAGGTTTAGGTGTTCGTTTTTCCCGCTCGCTGTTCGGGAGTGGAATAGTAGAGAGATAGTATGATTGTGGTTCGATGAACCCTCTGCCAAGCACTTAAATGTGAATTGCAGAGTAGTCATGTAGATGTAGATGTAGAAGTAGATGAAGTTAAGGACTTCTGCCGTTAAGAAATTCTTCTATCTAGGTAGCATCATCTCCCTTGACAGACGAAGAAAGGAGGAAATAAAAGCAGACTAAATGGTTCTGAGCACCATGCGACTTAACTTCTGAGGTCATCAGTCTCCTAGATCCCAGAACTAATTAAACCTAACTAATCTAAGGACATCACACACATCCATGCCCGAGGCAGGATTTGAACCTGCGACCGTAGCGGTCGCTCGGTTCCAGATGTAAGGCCTAGAACCGCACGGCCACTCCAGCCGGCTAAGAAGCAGACTACCTCTACCAGAAAGGGCATTCCTGGTCGAGAGAAGCCTACTATTATCAAAGTTAATCCATAATTTCAAGAAGAATTTTCTGGGAATATTCGTTTTGGAGCACAGCATTGTGTGGTAGTGAAACATAGGGAAAATCGGAACAGAAGAGCTTAAAGATTTCATGATGTGGTGCTACCAAAAAATGTTGAAAGTTAGGGGCACTTATAAGGTAAGGAATAAGGAAGTTCTTCGCTGAATCGGCGAGGAAAGGAGTATACGGGGAAACACTCACAAAAAGGAAGAGCAGGACGATAGGACATCTGTTAAGATATCATGGAATGACTTCCATAGTACTAGAGAGAGCTGCAGAGGGTAAAAATGGCTGAAGGAGACAGCGATTGAAATATATCCAGCAAATAATTCAGGACGTAGGTTGCAAGTTCTACTCTGAGATGAAATGTTTGGAAGAGGAGAGGAATTTGTGGTGGGCCTTATGAAACCAGTCAACTATAAAAAAAGTGTTTCATCTCATCAGTGCAACAGCTCTTACTGGTTTCCCGGTAAGAATTCGACAGACTGTGAAGAAGACAGTGTTTTGGTTTTCCACAACTTATGGATTACTCAACTGTTTAGTTCAGTATGTTTATTTTGATCCATATAAACCTGTCTTATCTTTCTTTGTTGACTTACTTGCTTAACAGACACCGTTAACGGACACCGTTGCCGCGTCTACCGAGCGCTTCAGCTGTACGAGGTGAACTGCGTTAGAGACACTGCACCATCTGTACTGTCTCGGCCCAAAGAACTGCGTGGAAACAGCAGCTACAGGAGAAAGTGGAATTCGATTATGTGCGCGATTAACGAGTGCGTGGCATGCGCGACTAACCGCGGTAAAGTACGTTTCTGTGTTGCTTGTCGCAGCTTCAGTGGCCACTCTGTGATATCCTGGGGAGCGAAGGACGAATGTACAGTAGCTTTCATCCCTCACAGCAAACAGCAGTTTCTATCACTCCAGGCGGCCTAGTTCAGTTTCGCATTACATTCGACAAATTTTGTTTTCCTTGCAACTACGTAAAATTGAAAGGTAATGTACGAAGTAAGTAAGTTAGCCGAGGATATGCGACGGAAAAAGTGAGGATGAGAAATTCCATCTGTTATGAGGAGCAGTGAAGAAGTTACCATAAACAGCAATGGAATCGAGTTTTTTATGTATGCTCCCGGAAGGTACTAAAAACATTTTTAACCTACAGCTCCTGTCTGTTTCTCTGTTTGTACACACTTATCTCTTTCTTAGGGCTTTGACTGGTTACTTGAGCGTAGCTCGGGTCTATAGACTTTATTTCATCAAAATCGAATCACAGAATAACAGACGTCTTAATGGAAAGTTTCACTCATAGTAACAGCACAAATGTGTCTTACGTTTTCACAACCCCCTGAACCGATTTCCATGAAATTTGGCATGAGATAGCTTGAACCCTAAGAAGGAATACAGGCTGCTTTAGAAAGTGTGTGCTACAAGAATCTTCCTGTTTTCAGGAATATTCCACAAAACAGTAGTAAATATTTACTCTCTGAAAAAATTATTTACGCTTTGACGTTTGATCTTTATCCTGTTTCTGGAAATGTTTTTGTTGCTTGATATGTGCTACGTGATACAATTCGAAGTAATGAGTACAATAATTATACAATATTCAGTGTGTTTAATCCATACTTGTGCCAGAATTTGCCGGCCGTGGTGGCCGCGTGGTTCTAGACGCTACAGTCTGGAACCGAGCGACCGCTACGGTCGCAGGTTTTAATCCTGCTACGGGCATGGAATTGTGTGATGTCCTTAGCCTAGTTAGGTTTAAGTAGTTCTAAGTTCTAGGGCACTGATGACCTTAGCAGTTCAGTCCCATAGTGCTCAGAGCCATTTTTTGAACCTCATCGATCGTAAGGAAACTATTGATATACGACCGCAACTGCGGGTAGCAACTAGCGATAAATATTATGGTACACACCATCTCAGTTTACACTTTTCAAATAATTTTAATGTAACGACTACGCAGTTTAAACAAACTATTCATGATGTCAAGTTAACACTTGATTTATATTACATTCGGACTTACGAAATTAAGTTACACACGTAGCAATTTCTGGCGCAGCTGTAGTGAAATGGTGCCAATAATTGACTTAGGGAGCACATACGTGGGCGATGCTGTTCTACCATACAGTCCAGATATTGCGTCGTGCGATTACTATCTTTTCGAGAAGCTGAAAGAACACCTGGGAAGTAAAGAAATTTTCCAACGATGACTTTCACTCAGTAATTCTCAAGGGATTCTGTGACAAGGAGCTAATTTCTGTCATCAAGTACTTAAACAGAACGTTCTGACCGTTATTTACAGAGTCTTGGTGACTATTTTAAAAAAATAGTGTCATGTTTCTATGTCACCTTTAAGTGTAGTAAATGTTATTTGGCCATGCATAGTAAAGTGTAATTTGCTTTCTGAAGTACGCTCGTATTTCTCAACCTGCATCAACCCAATATTATCATTCATAACGACGCCATCTCTTTGCCAGCTCGACAAATTTTCTCCTTGCCATCGTATAAATATGGGTATTGAGAGAAATATCCTCAGGTCGCTACAAAAATACTTGTGAACTAGTCAATGTACAAGTAGTGAAAATTAAATGAGTACGCACAGAAAACTACGTTGACTTATGTAGCATGAGATAACTGACACACACCGCATCTGTACTAAAACTGTTAATGTAATCGCGGAAAGAGACTTGTAATAAGATTAATGAAATTGATAGGAATGAGAGGGCGTTTCGTGATTGGTGAAGGTAGGTGGAATTTCTTTGGAACTAACGACCCTTCTAAAACACTTAGAGCGGGATAGTTACGATACAATGGTCATTGAGTGGAAAACCACTGGACTATAGATTTACAAAACATTTATTTACATCATTTAAGGGACATACATGCGAACTGAGAATTCAACAGGATTGTTTGTATAGTGATTCAAAATCATGATTTGTTTCACTCAAATAAAAAAAAACCAGTTAACATTACTGATTGGCGGAACTAAGCCACTTAATAGGTTCTTAACAAAGATAGCAAGATTTATTTAATTAGTTAGAGGCACTAGCTACACATATTAAAGAAAAAGGTAATAACAACATACAATTACATCTTGTCCTAAAGCCATTGGTTACACCTTCAGATGTGCGAAGTGTCCACCTGCTGTATTATTTTCAACTTGAGACAAAACCAACAGCCATTGATGTACACGACCACATAATAAGAATGCACTACAAAGGCTGCATAACGTAAAACGATATTCCCTTTAAAATTAATTGTTTAACTGAGCAAAATCTACGGACTACAAACCATGGGCACTAGCCTCTTTAGCAAAGCATTGGAACACTGAAAGACAGTTTGTTTCTTATAAATAAAGTTTTTACACCAGAATTGCATGAACGCGGACACTAATCCTTAGGAATTAACGACCTAAAATTTAAATCTAAAATTTAGCAAGTTTTCAAAAGTGACCTGTGGCCCAACCGTTTTAAAATTACAAGACACATCACTAATACTGTACCAAGACAAATTACAAAACCCATTTTTAGAAACGGACTGTAAATGACTTCGAGCACTGGCCCTCCTTGATAATGTCCCCAAAGCAGCCCAAAGACCGTGCGGGATAGCAGCGCAGTCTGATGCGCCTTGTTACGGGCCCTGCGGCTTTCCCCGTCGGAGGTTCGAGTCCTCGCTCGGGCTTGGGTGTGTGTATTGTCTTTAGCGTAAGTTAGTTTAAGTTCGATTAAATAGTGTGTAACTTTAAGGACCGATAACCTCAACAGCCGGCCAGGGTGGCCGAGCGGTTCTAGGCGCTACAGTCTGGAACCGCGCTACCTCAGAAGTTAAGTCCCATAGTGCTCAGGGCCATTTGAACCATTTGATAACTTCAATAGTTTGGTCCCATAAGACCTTACCACAAATTCCCAAATTAAAAAACAAAAATCCAGCCCCATCTATGACACAATAAGGTTACTGAAACTCCGGCATCAGAGAGTTTGAACTACAGGTTAATACGTCAATTTTCCTTAAGCGCTATTACGTAAGTAACAAGAGTAAAGATAATTTCAGTTTGAAATCAACAACCACATTGAGCAACACAACAATCGGTTCCTTAAAATATAACACTGAAATTGATGCTTTGAGTTTTTGTTATTAAAGACAATGATCTTTCAGATTGAACTCGACAACCCAATTAAGCAACACAACAACTGTTTCTTACTATCAAAATTTAACCAATTAAATTTTAACTTTACATACTTGTCGGCGAAGTGAATAACCTCCAATTTTACTCTGGGAAATGATGAAACAAGAATCCTTGATCACTTACTGTATCTTGAGCTCACTGCCACCTTTTAACACTCGGGTATCAAAATTACATTACGCATTCCGTTGCAGACGGTTTACCAGCGCGTCTTCTTGTCAGGACAGAAGCCGGCCGTCGGTAAGCACAAGCCATCAGCTGATAACGTTAACCAAGCACTACAGAGAGGTAGCAGGGTAAACAATAGGAAGCGTAAGGGCTGTTTACAACTTGGGCAGAAACCAGACAGTAATTATAAGAGCGTCGTGAAAGGGAAGTAGTAATCGAAAAGGGGGTGAGGCAGGGTTGTAGCCTAACTCCGATGTTGTCCAATCTGTATATTTTGCAAGCAGTAAAGGAAACAAAAGAAAAATTTGGGGTAGGAATTAAAATCCATGGAAGAGAAATAAAGACTTATAGGTTTGCCGAAGAGATGGTAATTCTGCCGGAGACAGCAAAGGGCCTGGAGAAGCAGTTGAACGGAATGGACAGTGTCTTGAAAAAAAGATATAAGATGAAGATCAACAAAAGCAAAACGAGGATAATGGAATGTAGTCGATTTAAATTAGGTGATGCTGAGGGACTTTGATTAGGATATGAGACACTTGAGGTATTAGATGAATTTTGCTATTCGGGGAGCAAAATAACAGATGATAGTCGAAGTAGAGAGGATATAAAATATAGATTGGCTATGGCAAGAAAAGCGTTTCTGAAGAAGACAAGTACAGGTTTAAGTGTCTGGAAGTCGTTTATGAAAGTATTTGTATGGAGTGTAGCCATGTATCAAAGCGAAACATGATCGATAAATAGTTTAGACAAGAAGAGAAATATGGTGCTAAAGAAAAATGCTGAAGATTAGGTGGGTAGACCACGTAGCTAATGATGGGGTACTGCATATAACTGGGGAGAAGAGAAATTTGTGGCACATCTTGGCTAGAAGAAGGGATTGGTTGGTAGGACACGTTCTGAGGCATCAAGGGATCATCAATTTAGTGTTAGATGGAAGCACGGAGGGTGAAAATAGAGGGAGACTAAGACATGAATACACTAAACAGCTTCAGAAGAATGTGGGTTGCAGTGGTTACTCGGATATGAAGAAGCTTGCACAGGATAGAGTAGCATGGAGCGCTGCATCAAACCAGTCTCTGGACTGAAGACCACAACAACAACAACAGTTCACATAAGTAAAATTTTGCTTTACTTTATTTAGTTATGATATTTTCTGTACATCCGCAGTTTTCAAAACAGACGGCAGGCATTGTTCTTAGAATGACCGTCTCACGTTTATCGTGAACGTAGGTTTTCATTACTTGATCATCTGATGTGTTTCATAAAATTGATTTGATATATAATAAGAAATATATTAAGCCTGAATATGTTAACCTTCGTTAAAGGAAACGAGACAGAATATGAAACTGGGAGCAGCAAGGTACGGGCCTAATATACAGTTGTTTTTCGTTTGCTTAAACAGCTCTAACCGATCATCTGCGAGGTACAAACTCAGCCCTACACTTTCTTGTGCAGAATACGAGGTACCATTTATCCTATCTGCATTAATAAAACACTGAAGTCTGTCAACAGTAAATAATAAAGAATCTTCTCATTGGGACCAGGGAAGTAAGTAGGTAATGAGAGTAGAGTCGAATATGTTACTTCATTATAAAGGCTTCAGTAGTAGGTGGATAAGAGTTACATTAGATTTAGCGAGTGCAGCGAATTAGTTAAGAGGGAACACTGGCGAGACAAGAAAAAGCACCATGAAGCGGAAAGAAGCTGAGGAGGGAATCTGGAAACTGCCAACCACCGCAATGATTTCACACCGTTCAAGCGGTGAGCGCGCAAAATCCAGGTCGTTTTAACGCTCTGTCGATTACGCTGAATCCATCACTCTGAGTCTCGAAAAACAACTCGTGAGACAGAGGGGCACCGCAAAAGGGCGTGATGGATGCTTTCCGCCTTAACTGTAGAAGATTTATAAGGCTTCAAAGCCGTCATAGTCACTTAACTTCCACTAGTAACAAGCACAAACCTAGTTCATGCGGTATTTGTTAAAGCGATGAGTCCAGAAAAACTTTCAAACGAAATAAAAATTAAATTTCATGATACTGTCAGCGTCGAGTCTCCACATAAGACATTAAAAATGCGTATAGATTTCGCAGGAATTCTATAAAATACAAAATGCGGAAAAATTGCTATTTCGCGCCTGGGCGGAGATGTGAATCCCTAACCATTCACATTACAAGTGCAGTTGTATGACACCGCCCTGTCTACGCATATAACATACTTCAGCATTCATACCACTGGTTCCGAATGATCTCGTTCTTCAGCACACCACCATTTTAAATGTATCCATCCAGTCACATCACCCACCGCAGACGGCGGGAAATGTTTGGGTGTTAGTGGCTTGAGGTGCTAATTTTCTGCTACAGATTGAATCCAGACAGACAAACAAATAAAAAAGAATTTTTTTAACGTGGCTGTCAATCACCGACTGTTGTATAATACCAAATTTTGAAAAACACAGCCTTCAGTAGCGAACGCAATTTATTTGTGACCTATGTTACGGTGTCACAAGGGACACCTTCTTCGGACAGAATTAAAACTAAATGTTACAGTATAACGTACCAAAAAATACGAAAGCTATGGTCATACCTGATAGCGTCAGATAGAATTAAAATAAAATCCAACTGAAGTGCAAGTCACTAGGGGCTGCCATGTGTCCTCTGCTAGAGTCAACACAGTAGGACGCATTTAACGTTATTGGACTAATTATCTTACATAAATGAACATTAAACTTTATTTTTGTAGACGTTGAAGTTTGAGACTTTTTTCGCTCCCCTTCTAAAGCAGAAAATATTCTTTCCGTTTTTAGACCAGTGTGTTTTGGAACACCTGTAGATGTACAACATAGCATGGCCGTTTTTTTTCCTGGTGTTCTACGATTCCTGTGTCGTGTAAAACTGAGTGCGGAATCAGCAACCTACGATGGATTTTCTTTTTCCACAGACAAATAGTAATTACTTCTATGATTCCGATGTGGATAAGGGTAGAGGGCGTCTTTACAAGAATTCGTGACGGTTTATTAACGAGTGTATTGCTGCCATGTTTATTGCTTACGGCGGGATCCGTACATGAGTGTTGGATCGACTCCCGTCTACACCTTGGTCAGGTATGAGCGAGGTAAGACAGAAAAATACCGAATACTGTTTCGGCACGGTTCTGTAAAGATTCGTATCAGTCCAGATTGCAGATCAGAGTCGAAACCACAGCCGCACATCGGCTTGTTTTCTCGTAAACTAAGAAAACTTACGCTATATAGGGTGTTAGGGGTATAGTTACAGATGTTTCTGTCATTGATATCTTAATGTGTACCTTCTTCAGTGTGTTAGCTGTTTTCTCTCTGTATCTAACACTCATACCGCAAAAACATAAATTACTACCTGCTGTCTTCTGGACGAACGTAACTACCCCGTGTGGTGGTCAGTGTCTGCTAGTAAAGGCATTCCGTTTTGCGTCCACCAATCCATACGTCAGTACCTGATCTGTTGCCCAGGGAACAATAAACAAGAATGGTTTGCTTGCGGCACTCATACCAGTACACACTGGACTCGCATTCAGGAGGACGACGATTCAATCCCGCGTCCGCTCATCCTGATTTAGGTTTTCCATTATTTCCCTAAATTGCTCCAGGCAAATGCTGGGATGGTTCTTTTGAAAGGGCACGACCGACTTCCTTCCCCTTCATTCCCTAATCCAATGAGACCGATGACCTAGCTGACTTATCTCCTCCCCCAAAAACAACACAACTCACACTAGTAGGTACTAACCAGACAAAGACATACTACTCGTAGAAGCCATAATTACGAGGTTGCAGATAAAGTAAATACTGATGTAATGTTGCTCACTCCACTGTCCTCAGCCCTCAGTAGAAATATGTGCACTCATACCCATAACACAATTTACAGTGACTGCTAAGACTCCAGTATTTCTCATTACGATCCGCTTTGTTAAACCTGAAGTTTAGTGGAGTCGCAGACAATTACTGCTAGGAATTCGAGAACAGTCTTTATTGAATCAAAAGACAGCTTTAAGGAGGGCGCAAGTGCCCCCTCTTGCCCCCCATTCCCCCTGAAGTGGGGGAAAAAATTACTTCAGGTTTAACAAAGCGGATATATATATATATATATATATATATATATATATATATATATATATATATATATATATATATATATATACCGAACAGGGTCAAATTTTGGAAGATTCTACACAGATATGAGAACAACAATTGACGAATAACAGGAAAATATTCTGGACTACCTGGATGACCATCTAGGTCGATGGTTTCCATTACCACTGACTGGAATGAGATGTTAACTAGGACCTCCTCCCTCAAATCATTATCTTTAGCGATTAACTAAAGTGCCGAAACAAAAGTAATTTTTTTCGAACGCGTTTATTTTTAAGAGACAGAAAGATAAATGATATTTAGTTCTTGTAAGAATTAAACCGCGAACTTACGAATCAATGCCACAATTCGCAGTGCTTATTTCTAACAACAATTTTCGTAGAAAGATGAAGGGATTCGGAGTGCAGTGCGAGTGAAATATATAACTCCTCAGAAAATAAAGCTAACAATCTACATCGGGGGTAGACCTGTGATAGCAGTAACAATCTTTAAACAATAACTTAGGTTCTTGATCAAAATACGACTGAATAGTTTTTACCCCTCAGAAAATTTTATTTTACCGCTCAAGGGTTAATTATCTACAGTTCGGGACCACAGAGCAAGATCGTGCTATACACCTATACATTATGTGATCAAAAGTATCCGGAAACCCTCAAAGACGCGCGGGGTAGCCGCGCGGTCTGGGTGCCTTGTCATGGTCCGTATGGCTCGCCCCGTCGGAGGTTTGAGTCCTCCCTAGGGCAAGGGTGTGAGTGTTGTCCATAGCGTAAGTTACTTTAAGTCAGATTAAGTAGTATGTAGGCTTAGGGACCGATGACCTTAGCAGTTTGGCCCCATAAGACCTTAACACAAATTTCCAAATTTTACACCCCCAAAAAATATGTTTTTCATGTTAGATGCCTTTTGCTGACACCCACTGCTAGGTACTCCATATCAGAGACCTCAGTAGTCATTAGACATTGTCAGAGAGCAGAATGGGGCGGGCGCTCCGAGGAACTCACGGACTTCGAACGTAGTCCGGTGATTGGGTGTTACTTGTGTCATACGTCTGTACACGAGATTTCCACACTCCCAAACATCCCTAGGTCCACTGTTTCCGATGTGATAGTGAAGTGGAATCGTGAAGGGACACTTACAGCACAAAAGCACACAGACCGACCTCGTGTGTTGACGGACAGAGACCGCCGACAGTTGAAGAGGGTCATAATGTGTAATAGGCAGACATCTATTCAGACCATCGCACAGGAATTGTAAACTGCACCAGGATCCACTGCAACTACCATGATAGTTAGGGGAGAAGAACTTGGATTTCATGGTCGAGCGGCTGCTCGTAAGCCACACATCATGCCGGTAAATGCTAAACGACGCCTCGCTTGTTGTAAGGAGCATGAACATTGGACGACTAAATAGTGGAAAAGCGTTGTATGGAGTGTCGAATCACGGTACACAATGTGGCGATCCGAAGGCAGGGTGTCGGTATGGGATATGACGGGTGAACGTCATCTGCCAGCGTGTGCAGTGCCAACAGTAAAATTCGGTGATGGTGGTTTTATGGTGTGGTCATGTTTTTCATGTAGGGGGCTTATACCCCTTGTTGTTTTGCCTGGCACTATCACACCACAGGCCTACATTGATATTTTAAGCACTTTCTTGCTTCCCACTGTTGAAGAGCAATTCGGGGATGACGATTGCATCTTTCAACACGATCGAGCACATATTCTTAATGCACGGACAGTGGCAGAGTGTTTACACGACAATAACATCCCTGTAATAGACTGGCCTGCACAAAGTCCTGAACCCAGGCCTATAGAACACTTTTTAAATGTCTTGGAACGCCGATTTCGTGACAGGCCTCGCCGACAGACGTCTCCTGAGTGCAACAATCCGTGAAGAATGAGCTGCCATTCCCCAAGAAACTTTTGAAGATTTTGGAAGGAGGAAGTAGGATTGCATTAATTTGAAGTCTTCTTAATATTCTGCCTATTTCCTCGGAAGCATTTCTAGTACACGACAGATACGCATTTGTTTTGAAGGCTTGATCCTATTCCTTAGTCGTCGTATGTACATCTATTACATTCTCTATGCTTGGTGAGACGAATATCCACTATTCAGGAATACAGATTGCAGATGTTCCAATTCCGTTTGCAAACTACCGGCATCTGAGGGGGCATAGGATCGGTTTATTAAGGTCTTGAGAACGCCATTCGCCGGCCGCGGTGGTCTCGCGGTTCTAGGCGCGCAGTCCGGAACCGTGCGACTGCTACGGTCGCAGGTTCGAATCCTGCCTCGGGCATGGATGTGTGTGATGTCCTTAGGTTAGTTAGGTTTAAGTAGTTCTAAGTTCTAGGGGACTGATGACCACAGCTGTTAAGTCCCACAGTGCTCAGAGCCATTTGAACCATTTTTTTGAGAACGCCATTCGTTAGTGTCGGATGGTGGCAACTTGCAGCCTGCAAATAAAAAATTTTGAAACACCGTATGTCAAAGCATGACATCGCTCTTAAGTAGCACCAAGACGTCTAAAACGGCAAACAGTGTATCTTCGTCAGAAATTTTCAATCGATGTATAGTTCGTTGTTAAAAAGTTACACTATCAACGCCAGCGGATGTATCACAGGT
Organism: Schistocerca gregaria; assembly: GCF_023897955.1. Lineage (NCBI taxonomy): Eukaryota > Metazoa > Arthropoda > Insecta > Orthoptera > Acrididae > Schistocerca > Schistocerca gregaria. The sequence continues at coordinate 559,047,238 of NC_064921.1, forward strand.
ATTATCACCTGTGATGGTGTGATGTAGACAATTGCCTTTCATTGTTTCACGTGTATATGTTCCTCCATGATATTTCGTCCCTTTTACATTAACCACTGTAAAACGAAAAACGCTTTTACCTGAGCGGTTTGCGCCTAGTAAGTACATATACGTTTGTTATACCCACATTCTTGTTAGGTTGTATTAATTTTGTGTTTATTATATGTCTCCGCAGATTCGATGTTGACAGACGTCGTATGAAGATGGTCCATGAGTGCAACCGGTATACATTGGGGTTTTAAAATAAACAGAACGTGGTTAAAAATACGTTATTTTAATTACTATATGGCTATTGCTTGTCGTTTAGTCAGTAAATTAAATAACTGACTGAAACAAATCGCAGCAGCAAGGCTGAGTAGTGCGACATAAACGAATGTTGGTAGGCTTGTTTGTGAATCTGAAAGACGACGTCCATTCAGATTTCGCGCCAGTCGCGTAAGACTGGCTCTAGTTACGTCGCTGTGAGGATACAAATTAAGTTTGCTTTAAAAACACGCTGTGACGGCCGTGAGCGTTAATTATCTATGAGATTGGACGCGGAGAGCTGAGTCAGTCAGGAACGCTTTTAAGGCGACAAAGACGCCATTATCAACACCTCACTGAGTTTGAACGAGTTTGCATAATACGGCTACGAGAAGCTGGATACTGCTTCTGCGATACTGCAGAAAAACGTGCCAGGAACGTAGCGACTGTACATGACTTCTTGCAGCGGGGATCACAAGAATGTACAGTTGCAAGGAGACTGGGCTCCGGGCGGCCACGTGGCGCTAACGAGAGGGAAGACCATTATGTTCGGCGTATGGTCTTGGCGTATCGTACTGCAACTGAAGCAGAAATTGGAGCATCCTTTGGCACCACAGTAACATAACGAACTGTTACAAGTAAGTTACTTGGAGAACTGCTCCGACACAGACGCCTCGTTGTGTGAATTCCACTGGCACCAAACTACCGCAATTTGCGACTTCATTGGTGTCAACCGAGATCTCGTTGGAGGTAGGTATGGAGGCCTGTTGCGTTTTCTGATGAAAGCTGGTGATGGCCGTGTGTTGCATAGAAGGACAGTTGAGGGCAACCAGCTTGCCTGTCTGCTAGACACTCTGAACCTACACCTGGAGTTATGATCTGGGGTGCGATTTGGTATGGCAGCAAGGGCGCTCTTGGGGTTATCCGACGCATCTGACTACATGTTTGTACGTCAATCTGGTGATCCGACCTGTTGTGTTGCCATTCATGAACAACATTCCAGGGTGCGTTTTCCAATAAGATGACGCTCACTCACAGTTCACTGTTGTAGCCCAATTCGCTCTACTGAGACGACATATTGCCTTGACCTGCTCGATTACCAGATCTGTCTCCAATCGAGCACATGTAGGACATCATCGGATTCAACTCCAGCGCCGTCCACAAACAGCATCAACCGTCCCTGTATTTACCGACCAAGTGCAACAGACATGGAACTCCATCCCACAAATTCTGTATTACACAATAGATGCATTCTGGTGGTTAAACTGATTATTAATGTACCAGCATTTCACCTTTTCTATGGCTTATATCGCGCTTACATTAACCTATGATCTTGTCCTGGTAATCACATAAATACGTTACCTAGACAAGTGTACTCCCAAAATATGATTACTCTGCATTAATCAATTTTTGTGCTACGATACAGCGGGAGCCCAGGAGTCGTTTAGTGTGGCGCTCTGTATCTTATGGACAGGCAGACAATGTGGCAATGGGTGTAGCCATTGCCCGCATCTCGTGGTCGTGCGGTAGCGTTCCTGCTTCCCACGCCCGGGTTCCCGGGTTCGATTCCCGGCGGCGTCAGGGATTTTCTCTGCCTCGTGATGGCTAGGTGTTGTGTTATGTCCTTAGGTTAGTTAGGTTTAAGTAGTTCTAAGTTCTAGGGGACTGATGACCTAAGATGTTAAGTCCCATAGTGCTCAGAGCCATTTGAACCATTTTTGTGTAGCCATTATAATGAGTCCATTTGTAAGGTGCCTCTTATGTGAGGAAGACATTTTTACCAGTTTTAATAAATTTTTGTCTTTTATTGATGTATTCATGATAGTTAGGAAGTGCTGTAGTCCGTAGCCGGCCATGAGTCGCAGAGCATTTCCCACACTGGCTGGCTAGGTGACGAAGCGACCGTATGTCGCGCGTAGTGGGGTGTGGCTCGGCGCTGGACCGTAGCAACGAGCGTCAGCCTGAGAAATATACATGACGGTAAGTACCGCCATCTTGGCACCAAAGTCACCGATTTTGTTTATTTATATTTAAAAATTAAAGTCGTTTATGACAACATGCATACTTGGAGGAGCCTCTGGATGTTAGTATTTATCATAATTTTCCCTCGTTAAAATTCACATCCGTTCATTAACAAATGCATATATTAGCAATTACGAACTTGATCGGGAATCCACAAACTGTGACGAAACTAGTAAGAGATACGGACTGCCGCCGAAGTCGGCAGTCGGCGTTAAGAGCTCTTCCTGTCTTGTTCAATGGTAGCTATACTCTCGGTACGAGTAGTTTGTGACATGAGTGTTTTATTATTCATCTAACAGGAATAAAAGTGATATTACGGCATTCTGAATGCTAATTTCGAGTAAATAGATACCCCAAAGTTGATCGACAGCAATTTCGGATAATTAGCTTCCACGGACAGAGACATCAAATGCGCCAATGAAGAATCTGCACGGGACGACATTTACGAGAGCTGCACGGGGCACAGGTAGGAGGAAATCCGACGACACGACCCACCAAGACGGATCAAGGAAGGTCCGACTACACTCGCAAATTCCGGGTGGAAATGCTGACCAGTTATACTGTACGTCACATATACCACCCTCTACGGACTCGCTGATAAGCTGAGTAATAACAGTATCAGTTTAGAAGCGAGGGAATCTTGCACACTTCAAACGTAATCTGGCCATTTTCCAATCCGTTTGACTCAAAAGAGGTAAAATTGACACGAACTACCAGCAAGCTGGCAGTGGGCCTCCACAGCACAGAGAGAGAGGTTGGCTGAAGCAACAGCAGTAGTGGTGTCCAGTTGCCGATGAGCGCCGGTGAGGCCGCCTTCACACACGGCGCCGCCTCCACCTCTGCGGCAACCCAACACCGGCAGCCCGGCGGCGCAAAGTGGACAGGGCGCGGCCGCATTTACATCGCCACCGCCCGGGCTGCGGCTGGGTTTCTCAAATTCCCAGTGAAAGGCGGAGGAGGCCACTGCGCCGCCCCGGGCGGCCGCCGCCAAAAGTGAAATCTGCCGGCGACGACGCCGTCGCGTCGCGTCGCCTCGCGTGGCCTGTAACGAAAGAGACGAGACAGGCTGTGGCCCCGGGCCTAAGCCGCACCACACCACTTTTCGTCCGGCTAGACCCGTCGCGTTCGCCGCAAAAAAGGAAAAGGCAAACACCGGAGGGCGCGGAAAAAGGCAGCGCCTCTTCCCCTGCGCTTAAACACACCGTCGCGCGCCGATGGCCGCCGTCCGCAGGTCTGCGGTTTCCACGACGGCACCGGCCGGCCCCCTTCTTGCGTGCCGTGGCGATCTCTTTTTCAGCGGCGCGTCGCATCGCGTCGCTTCGACCACTATTGCGGCACCGGCGCTCGCAATTACGGCCGGTCTCGGCGCGCCTCGCCTCGCGCTGCGTAATCTGCGGGCGCGCCGGAACGTCCACGGCTGATGGAACGAGGCCGATTCTGGAGCACCGCCCCGGGGCGGCTTTCTCTCTTCATGTCGCCCCACGTAACACTAATGGCGCTGTGTCGTGTCCTGGACATGTCACTTTCCTCGTCGTGTGGGGCGAAGTCATTGGTAGCTCCGCAGACTGTAGCGTTGCCACGTTACCTACTATATACAGCCTCGTAGATTAGATACTTTTTTCGATTTTTAAAGTTTTTTTAAGTTTCTAGACTCTGGACATAGCCTCTATATAGTCATCAAGATTTATATTTAAGTATAAATTTAGTGTGGCTCTGAAGGAACGTAATAGGTTACACACAGTTAGTAACAGGTAGCAGGTGTGAGCAGTAGCAGTGGAGTGTATGTAATCCGTGTCGTTGTGCGCAGCGGGGTGGGTGGGTTGGGGGGGGGGGGGTGAGAGGGGGAAGGAGGGGAGGGAGAGACGAGAAACTGTGCAGTCGTTATCGTACTGCACTTACGGAGCGATTTATCTTCCGTTCAGAACGGCACGACCATTGGCTTTCTAGCGAAGGGTGGAAGCATTTACGAAACGACTAAGTCTATAAAGTGTTCGTGTGCCGCCGTGGTTACAGTGCACCGTGTCTGAAAAATTGGTGCTACCCAAAACCGGCGCTGAGGCAACTAGGGTAAACCAGGGGCCGTAGATGGCGGGGGTGAAAAACCTCAGCCCGGGTTTGTGATGGCTAATAGCCGTGGGACTGTTGAGCAACTGACCCATGGGCTACCAGAAGTGTCTCTTCAATGACCGTTAAGGCAACACTGCTGCATATAAGGCTCCGCCACAGGCGCCTGGTTCATTCATCTAATCCGATTGCTGTTTGTCGCCGAATTTGCACGCCACTACTGCAACTCGACGTCCACTGCATGGCGACAGGTGGCCTCTTCAGATGAATCACATTTTGGGCGCCGTTGGACAGAAGGACTTTGCCGTCTAAGGCATGAAACGTCTGTTAGAAAACACGTTACGGACTCGCAAATGTTTCCCTGACTTTCCCTGGGTAATCTTGGCATTCTGCAAGGCACGCAGCTCGCACTGTACGTGCGTGGTTCGAAGAGCACAAGGGTGACATTGCGGAAGTTCCCCGGACACCTAACAACCCGGATTCACAAGTAAACCAAATCAAGAATCTCTGGGTCCACCTTGATAGGGCGGTTGGTGCTTTGTTTTCTCAACCGAGAAACGTATCGCTCCTGCCCAAGCTGCAAAACGTAGCTACTCAGGCTTTTGACTGTTGGTAACATTAATGTGACTAGACAGTGTGTAAAGGTATCATGGTAGAGTACGATTATTATATTACCTGTTAATCAAATTCTGCGCTTCGACAAGTAGAACAGCAGATTTTTTTTTCCAATTACATCTTCCTGAGTACTCCTCACCCGAAAATCAGAACGGGAGCATTGAAGGGCGCAGGCCGCTTTCACATGATGTTTCACTGGCATGTAACATAGCTCGATGTATCTTGCACAGACTGTTGCAGTATCGCAGCTGAAACAAATCCGGAATGAGGCGAACAGAAACGACACTTTTAATAAACTACAGTAATTACACTGAAGTCGCCGCAATTCCTGACGGTACACCGAGGTGCAACGTTATGCTTCCTCACGCCATAACACAAAACGATCATATTCGACAACTTTTCTTGAGTGCATTACAGAGCTTCAAGGCGAGAGGTGAAAACAGTTAATGCTCTAGGGACACACGATTCATTTGGTGGTATCGGTGTTATGGTGTTGGAGGCGTAATGTTATTTAGACTTACAGACCTCCAAGTCTGTGAACAATTAACGTCAGCGTTATCGTGACACTTTTCTCCTTCGTCTTGTTCGTCTTTTCAGAGATGATTTCGGCTCCGACTTCATTTTTATGAATGACAGTGCACAAACCTATCGAGCAGCACAAATGGAGTTCCAGGAACAAGAAAGTATTCGGCGAATGGACTGACCGACCCGGTCTCCCGATTTTAATCCCATCGATCACGTGTGGGATGCTTTGGGGAGACGCACTGCTGCACGCTCACGTACACCACCGATCATCCAACAGGTGACAACAGCGCTGGCGGAGGAGTGGAACGCCCTGTCACAAGAAGTCCTTACCAACTTTGTACCCAGCATGAATACACGTCCCGTCGTGAAGACACACCGTGTCAGCAACTTGTCCTTCCTTTCCTAATGTCCAAGGGACCACCACATATCCGGTGATTTCGGTGTGGCTTTGAATAAGTTATTTCTCTTGGTTTCAGAGAGTTTTTCTTTCGTTTACCGTCTGTGCTATAGTCTAGTAGTCTTTCTATGTATGGTCAGCGTTTAATCGAGATATGTTATTTGGCAGTGACACTTCATACGAAAGTTACTGTCATCCTTAAGTTTTGCCCACCTGTGTATTTTGCATTCATAAATACTAAGTATTCAAAGTATAAAGTTTCCTTTCCCTTTCTTTTTTTTTGGTATTGCTCTTGCTGTTACCCAATTTCGCATTCCACTGATAAAATATGGTAAAAATGTGTGTTTTGGACGCCCTGCCTATGAATAATTGTTTCCCTACATTTTTACTTCCACCAGCTTCCAATAAGCGAAACAAGTCCCGCGATACCACTTTCAACTGCATCTGGAACGATGTTTTCACTCCTCAATACGGATAAATACAGTCAAAGCTCGTCAGATACAAACTACAAGAGGACTTGAGCACATATTCAAATATTCCGAGATCAGTGACCCTATCCCGTGTGAACAAAATGCTAAACACTGACCATCGCAGCATGTGTTAGTCGTTATCAGATCTAAAGGTCGGCAAATTTATCCTACTAGAAGCCTAGACACTGTTGTTGCTGCTCGCAAGCTCGTTTCGTTAATAACGTGCTTGAGTTCATTGCTGTTAAACTGGGACTGTTTGTGTTGTTTAAGATCAGTCCAGAATTGGATTTTCCAATTTCAGTTTCCTAATGTGCATTGATCAGTTGCAACAGAGTTGCGACATTTTAACCTTTTGCCTTTGGGTAAAGCAATCAAGGCTACCAGTATCTACAAGTAATTTCCTTAGAATATTAGTCGAAAAACTTTATCGGATTTGTCGACCAAGCTACTTCGCTACCAGTGCAGTTAACTCGTACAGAGCTATCGCTTATGGAATGTAAGTGAAGAGAGCGCTTACACGTGTAACGGACGAGACTCAGCGAAATTGTGGTACTGACAAAATGGACTAGTATATTGTTGTAACTGCCGTCCAGTGTTTGCTATTTATGTCTTGATGTTTAAAATATTCGTAACCATCAATACCTAGAGAGTAAATAAAATAGAATCGCCACGGAAGAGCTGACTTCCGTGCAATGAAAGTAATATTATTGCACTAACCCATTGGGGAGTAGAGGATCTCAGATTCCATTTCTAAGACTCCATTCATTCTCGTACCTACAGTTAATTTCTACCTCAATTAATTTAAATATCGGTGACCGAGGTCTTCTACCTATTTGATGTTTCCGAAACACGTTTAAATAGGAATAAGTGAAAAATAAATAAAACTAAAACTGAGAAATTTTCCTCGTGGATCGTAAATTTAGATAAACCGGCACCACCTTAAAACGCGCAATAATTCTACATATTTAGAGCTAACACAAGTAGATCAACTGAATGATTACAATGTAATCCACCTACAGAAGAAATGTCTTCGTCTTCGAGCTCTCGTATTGATCGTGAAAATGTAAGAGATTAGGGTGTATATGGAGGCATAGAGATTCAAAATTATGCTCTGATGGTAAATTTCATGATCTTAGTTGCAATTCTATAGTTGGATTAACCAGTTTTGACATGAGTCGAACCCGGATTTCCCGCTTACTGCCAGCGGGCGGCTTAACATATTTTTATAGGTAAAGAGGGGTAAACGGCAATGTTTATTTTGCACCGGTGGAAAAGAGAAGAAGGACGCACGTCAGCATCTGTATGCGCCTCGAAGAAAAATTCCTTATATCCCCGTCACTGCTCCTCTGCTGAGCATCAGAAACTCACAATAAACTTATCTTCTCATGCCTAACACACCTCAGCTGCGGGAGGGCCCAAGAAAACACTTGAAAAAAATAGGCATGAAATTCTCGAAACCACAGGTGGTGTTGAAGACGAGTAAAACCTTCCTACAAGAAAGCCGAAAAATGAAGAATGCTATTACCGTCTTGGAACAGATAAGATATGAAGATTCGTTTGATCCATGTCACGGCATTAGTCATAGAGCTAGGGAAACACGTTTCAAAAGAAAGTGGCTGTGAGACCATTGCGCGTGACGCCATGTAAAGAGGAAGGCCAAACGTTTTTGTCATTAACAGCCATACCTCCGCAGAAGACCCGCATTCCAGGCTATAGGCATCCGTGTCAGGCAGACGACGCTGTTGGCAGAGTGGAGAGTTGGCCACATTAATGACATGTAGTCGTTACCGCGCCGTGTCTCGTTGGTTGACCACCAGACGCCAGATCGTCAGGAAGTTGGAGTCAAGCTGAAGTTGGTGAACTTAACGTCAGACCACAGGACAAGCTGTCGTTCGATCAGATTCCGGTTGCGTCCTCTCATCATCAGGCGGTAGACATCGCGGGGTAGGCGGTGCACGGGAGATCCCCGTGGGTGTAACTGTAGCCAACGAAAAGAATCTTCACGTTCGAAAGCGATGAGAAAATAAGCGCCACTGCAATGGGCGGTAGTCGAGAAGGGATGGAGTCCATTTTGGCTATCCGTGCGCGCTCCGCAGCCCGATAAAAACACATGTTGCTGCCCACATCTCGATCCAGCACAAACTTCCATATCGTAACGGTATAATTCATCTATACCCACCGCAGCTGGTATCATAAAATTTCGCTTTCAGCGAATAATTTGGCGTAATATTTCATACAGCTGTTGATCGTCAAATCATATGCAAGTAGATATAGATCATCTACTTGCAGCAGACGCGCGACGCAGCTACGCGGTCTTGGACGCTTTGCCACGGCCGGCCTTTGTGGCCGTGCGGTTCTAGGCGCTACAGTCTGGAACCGCGTGACAGCTACGGCCGCAGGTTCGAATCCTGCCTCGGGCATGGATGTGTGTGATGTCCTTAGGTCAGATAGGTTTAAGTAGTTCTAAGTTCTAGGGGACTGATGACCACAGATGTTAAGTCCCATAGTGCACAGAGCCATTTGAACCATTTTTTCGCCTTGCCACGGTTTGTGCGGCTCCCCATTGTCGGAGGTTCGAGTCCTCCCTCGGGCATTGGCGTCAGTGTTGCCGTTAGCGTACGTTAGTTTAAGTTAGATTAAGTAATGTGTAAGCCTAGTGACCGATGACCTCAGCAGTTTGGTCTCATCGGAACTTACCACCACCTCCACTTGTAGCGATCTAAGCGAATGAGCACTAGTTATTTAGGATTGATGACGAGCAGCGAAATATGGGCGTACATTTAATATCCGAGAGTGGACAATGGCTCTAATGGAACATTGTCATCCATGTCTTTCAAGGCCAAAGACGTTTAACATATAACAATAAGCGTAGGAAGTCTTATCGTTTTTGGATAGTTAAATGAATTATACTGCTCAAGTCTCTGTGAGAGACTCTTAGCATCAACAGCGAATGCTGCATTGAGACAGTCGAGGGGCTCTGGAAGCCATAAGGGGAAGCGGTCTCTCAAGGATGTGAAGTCGATCCATTTCAACATGACGACGCATCATGTAATCCGCAAACTGAGCTGTTACGCGACTCACGACTGAAATTTTGGCCCTTCTGGCCGTATGGGGATACATAGGGGGTAAGAGTGGCCTCCAAAAAATCAAAAATGACAGTGCACACATGTCATTCTACACCACTAAAGTTCATACGGAAGGTTAGCATAAGGCCGGTGTCTTACGACTTAATGCACCGCCGAAGACTAGGTCATTAATGACGAAAAACTTGGTCGGACAACAGAAAATCTACGTCGTCATTTCCAAAGGGCAACCCTGGGATTTGTCTCAGGTGATCTGGGAACCCGCGAGAGAGCTACGTCTCATGTTTGGTCGGCAATCTGAATTCCGTTCGTCTCGAATAGCCTTTCGAAATATCAGTGTGTGCATCAAATCTCTCAGTGGGGGAACTAGGAACGAACGACCAACGATGGTGCAAGTCTGCCACTTTTAACGAAGACGGTGTTTACCATTCAAATGGAAAAGAAAGCAGAATATTTTAACTGCTGATGACCAGTTTAGCCATAGGGAAGTTATTCACAGGAGGAAGGCAGTTCTCATGCCGCCCTTGATAGTGGAAGTGGGACTCAGAAAAAGCAAGCCACCTTCATGGGATTTGAAGACCCAGAAAAAGCCAGACAGTACAATGCTGTAAGATGTTGGGAATTTAAAAAAAATTTAAAACTAATGTCTTAACAATTTTACCTGTCTTAAAAATGTGGTAGTTTCTGTTGGTTTCCAATACCTGCAATCTTGATTTTTCCGGAATAATTTTCGTAATATCAGTAAAAGATGACAGTACATAAAAAGTGAATGCCATAGTTTAAAGCTGGAATAAGGAAATATATATAATTTCTGTTGCAGAGCTGTCTGAAGTGTCTCAAGTATATTTCCTTTCTTTCTCTATATCTTACAACCATTTTCCTGAGAATTTCAAACATGAACATCTTGCTTGCCATAAAATTCTGTTACTTGAAGAATTAACAGTATATTCCGATTAACATTAATATACTGTCCAGTCACGTTAATATAACTATCCGTCAAAAGCCACATTACGCAGCGCAGAGCAGTGCGAGTCGTGCAGGGAGAGAGTCATTGAGGCTCTAGAACGTACCGACGCGGCTGTGGAACAGTGCTGACTGCAGTGCCGTGGCCAGGTACGCTAAATTCGCGGTTGAGGATATGTGACGTGAACACTCCGTTTGAGGCGGTTTCACAGATTCTCGGTTGGGTTTAAATCCGCGGAGTCTCGTGGCCAGCGTAGTTCGAAACACGCATGTACACTGTGAGCTGTGTGGTTCAAAATCAAATGGCTATAAGCACTATGGGACTTGCAATTTGAGGTCATAACTCCCCTGGACTTAGAACTAAGTAAACGTTACTAATTACACACATCCATGTCCGAGGCAGGATTCGAACCTGCGACCGTAGCAGACGCGTGCTTTCGGACTTTAGCGCCTCGAACCACTCGGCCACAGCAGCCGGATGAGCTGTGTGACACTTTGCTTCTTGCTGCTGGTGGATGAAGCCGAGCCGAAAAAGCAAACAAACGGCGTTTAGAGGTGGACATGGCCCCAAGGATAGGTGCATACTTGTGTTGATCCATTGTACCCTCCGGAGTGCTGAAATAACCTAGCAATGCTAGGAAAACGTATTCCAGACCATAACACTCCCTCCTCCACCCTGTACACTTCCTAAGATTTATGCAAGGGGAGGGCCATTGGCTGATGAAGCATAAAATGTTATTCATTTGAAAAGGCCACCACCTGTCGCCACTCACTGGATCTCCAGTTGCGGTACTGGCGTCCGAATGCTATCATCATCGCTCATGACCAGCAGTCAGCATGAGTGCATAAAAAAGGCGTCTGCTGCGGAGGCCCATACGCAGCAGCGTTCGCTGGATGGTCGTTAAACAGACGTCGTTGAAGAGACAGTTTTGGTAGCCCTTGGTTCATATGGGTGGTCAGATGTTCAACAACTGCACGTCTATTCGCCCGTACACACCACCGCCGCCGTCGCTCACACCTATGGCCTAAGGTGCACCATAGTTGCCTCGACGCCGGATTTGGATAGCGTCGTTTTGCCATGCACGGTTTACTCTAACCACGGCGGCACTCGAACAATTTAGAAACCAAGCCGTTTCAGAAATGCTTCCACCCTTGGCATTACTACACTGTTTCCCGCGTCTGCCCCCCTTCTCCCAACCCAGCCCCAACCGACCCACTACGCTGCTAGCGCTGCCACCTGCCGCCGGTGAGCGGTTATTGCACGTTGACGTCGAACACCACAACACATTAACGTGATCGGGATTGTGCACTTGTAGCACCAGAAATACGATGGTTGGAACTTAAATAGTGGCAACTATTTATACACAGCCGATACAGAAGAGTTACATATTTGCACCTATTACTGTCCTTCAAAGTAGCCACCAGAGTTGTGTAGAACCCGTTGCCAGCGATGAGGAAGGCGTTGTATACCGTTAGCAGACCCTGTTCTGTTGATAGTGCGAATGGAGCGGTCTAAAGTTATGGTGATTCTCGTGTACGACTGTGATGGTGTTACCCTAACACATTACGTTCCTCCACCGCAGACCGTCAGTGCACAGTATTACTGTTCGTTTATCGAGCATCACCTGCGACCAGTTTTGCGAAATAAGCGGCGACACTTTCTGCGCAACTCACCCATCATTATGCACGACAATGCGCGGGTGAATACGGCGCAAGCTGTGGCTGCTCTGTTCTGTCGATAGGACTGGAAAGTACTGTACCGTCCACCATACTCCCCGGACTTAAGTCCTTGTGACTTTGATTTGATTGCGAGGATGAAGGAACCACTTCGTGGCATTCGCTTCAGAATTGTTCCAGAAATTCGACAGGCAGTAGACCGCTCCAACACACAATCAACAGAACAGGCTCTGCTAACGGTATACTACGACTTCCACATCGCTGGAAGAGGGTTCTACACAACGCTGGTGACCACTTTGAAGGACAGTAAGAGATGCAAACATATAAATCTTTTGTATCGGGCGTTAATAAATAGTTGCCACCATTTAAGTCGCAACACTCCTATTTGAAGGAACTGGGGACAACACGGCCTCATGTCTAGCAACAACAAAAACTATAGATATTCTGGAAAACTGCTTATGGCTGTTTCGAGTGCGAATAACTTCGCGTGATTGTAGAATCAGTCGTCAGACTCTAATACCGACCTGCATTACAACACTGACCCCTTCAATACTTATATGAAACAAGTGTGATAAATTAGAGTGGAAGGTCAAGAATGAAGTGCACGGATTGAACAAGGTATACGAGGAAGAGAGAGATGTAATCTTTCATCCTTACAATTCAGGCTATACACCGAATAAGCAATGACAAAAAAAAAGAGAGAGTTTCAAGACTGGGATTTAAGATTAGGGTAAAGACTAGCCAATGACACTGCTGTTGTTAGTGAAGGAGAAAAAGAATTACAGAATGTGTTACTTATTGAAGAACATTATGTTATATGTTTTAATGTATGATTTGAACAACTCAGCTCTTAAATCACTGTACATTTTTGACGATATGTTCTTCATGTAAGTACTATTTGTTTTACACTGGTTTACATTAATGTAACTTTTATTAGATAAGAGCTTAATCTGACAAATTCATTTTAGGTAATTACCTTATCTTCTGATGTAGTCACCCTTAGAGGTGACGAAACCTGGTCAAGGTATACAGAAAACCGATGCAACCGGTTGGCTGGTATTCTTAGGTATTTTTCAAATTTGAATGCAATAGTCTCTGGAGCGAGAGTAAACCGAAAGACAAAAGTAAGAAGGAGTAGCAAAAATGAGAGTGGCGATGAACATAAGAACCGAGGACCGCGAAGGAGGTAAATAAAGCTAGCCAACGAACAAGAAGAGTATGAAAGGCTATGAGGGCATTTGCAATCTAGTTACCGGTCTTAATATGAAGAAGGTTGAAACACAGTATGGTATGCTAGTGAATAATGGGCTGTGGAAAAACCAGAAAAGAAGAGAGATGAATCTTCTGACATGTGGTGCTATAAAGGATTTTGAAAATTAGGTGGGCTGATAACATAAGAAATGAGGAGGTACTGCACAGAATCGGGGAGAGGAAGCTGCGAGAACATTGTTGAGAAGAAGTCAGTACGACTCGTGTTAAGAAATCAAGGAATAATATTTGGAAATTTGTGGTAAGCTTCTACGGGACCAAACTGCTGAGGTCATCGGTCCATAGAATTACACACAGTTTAATTTAACTTAAATTAACTTACACTAAGGATAAAACACACACCATGAATTGTGACAAATCGTGTATTTTTTATGTCCAGTCATCGTATATTATGAAAGAGAGAGAGCTTTTCCAGCAAGGATAAACCCGACGTCTGACAGCAGTAGACTGATGCTGGACTTCCGAAATATTTGTAGCAATAGCAAATAATTTTGGCATCAGCTACATTAGATACTGCAGGAATCCCTGTTGGCAGTACATGAAAATTTCTGCCGGATCGGGAGTCGAACCTGGATTCCCCACTAATCGCGAGCAGTAACTATATTGGTGATTTGTGCACGCTTCCAGGACCTAGCCAAACCTGCATATGCCACAGTGTCTACGCCCTAGTTGCTTGCTCCTTTATCTGGATTTCGGCAAGAGCGTTAATGAGACAAATACGTGTTCAACGTTAGTGGTATCGTCAGTATTGCCAGTATGGATTGTATTTTATTTTATTATTATTATTTTTTTTTTGCAATGTCTCTTCCATCAGCCATGATTGCATGCATGGTTGAAGGAACAGATTGGAAGAAGTAAATGATTCCGGAATATTAAAATTCTGCAATACTGAAACCTACACGGTGAATATTAATAAAACCGACAAATTGTAAGGATTAATTCCCGACTGGAAGTCGGGGGGAAAATGTCCTACAAACATTTGTACGGAAATGGACAGTGTGTGTCCAGTAGCAACAAACTGCCCCGGGACACAGTACAGAGCTGCATCACATCATCGCATTCACGTCAAAGTGGCCGCCATAGGGCGTAATGCACGCGTTCACACGGCACATCATGCACTGCTGCAGTCTTCCGCACGCACCGACCTCTCTCCGAACAGCGTCGCCGTGATTACTCTGTAGAAGAATCTGCACATGAGGAACCGGTTCGGCATACACAACACTCTTCATATGCATCCCAGAGGTAAAAATTCATGGGGTTTAAGTCCGATGTCTAGCAAGCCATGCTAGAGGGCGTCCACGTCCTATGCAACGTCCGGGGAACATTTTAAGGTGTCGGCGAACTGTAATGCGGAAGTGGGATGGCATTCTGTCATGCAGAAACCACATAACCTATCGTATTGCCAAAGACATATTCTCATGCAGCCCAGGCAGAGTATACCGCAGGAACTGCTGGTACGTTCCGCCGTCGAGGCGTTGTGGAATAATAACAGGGCCAAGTACGTGGTCGCCAAGAATCCCTGGCCCCTAGTTGATGCTGAACCGATGCTGATGAGACGCCTCAAACATTCCCCTAGGATTGTGTGTAGGCCACAGATGAAGAGTATGCAAACTGATGATGTCACTTCTGGTAAAGGTTGCTTCGTCGGTAAAGAGCATTGACGAACCAAATCCCACAATTGGTTTGGTGCAAACATCATCGACAAAATCCTTCCCGTAGAGGAAAATAGGTATAGTAGCGTTTGTCAAGCAGAATACACATAATCCCTAGTCGGCAAATTTTATGTTCATTCAACAGTGTATTCACACTTCTGTTTATATTTCCAATGTAGACCTTACCACGCGTAGACGGAATCCTATATACACCACTTGCAGACAGAGGGGGGACGTTTATCCTTAACGGAACGAAGTGCTTGGCCTATTTTCTTAGTTAGTCTGAAATTCGGTCGAACGTCATGTTTCTTTAGAATCTTGCCGATCACTTTTTTTGATGAAGGGTAGAGGAACCGTGTCTTCCATCGCTGTTTCCTATCGTTGTCCTTAGACCTCCTGTTGTTCGATCGCAAAACTCTATTTATTTCCTTACTAGAGTACCCATTCTCCTCAAAAGCCTGGTTTAGATGTATTAACTCGGTGTACGGATACTTTTAGCTCTCTCCACTAGACTTTCAATTACATCTCTTTTCGTTGTGAATGATGATTGGAATCCTGATGCAAGTATTGAAATTTTCATTCGTCAACGCCATCTGCCGTTGCAAGGACGTATTTCCGGACACATTATTATAGGACCTTCACCCCACCATCTCCAGTCAGGATTCCGTCCCAGCAGTTTGTCGGTTTTATTAATGTCCGCAAGCTGTTTGATTGTCAGCAGCCCCCTTTGATGATTACGAGTCGAGTGCCAGCGAAAGAGTGAAATAGAGTGCGGCCGTCCCCAGATCGTGCTCCGGCGCCGCGAGTCGGCGTTCGCCGCAGAATTGCAACACGGCCGGCAGCGCGGCCAGCAGCGGCTGCGGCAGCCGCCCCGCCCGCCCGCCGCTGCATTCCGGACGGCGCTTCTCACGGCGGTCGCCTTCCGCGGGACATGTCTCGTGTCTCAGCCGCCGATACCGCCGCAAGAAGCGATGCTCCGCTCGTCCGCAACAGGCGGGCCGCTTGTGAATGGCGCTTCCAAGCGTAGTCGCTGTACATAGACTGTCTGTCGTCTTCTTACGATTTCTTCTCTCTAGTACCCTGTGCACAAGTTGCAGTGGCTTGTAATACCGTAGTGCTGTCATCGATTATAGTGCCACTAAACTACGTAAATGTACGGTTTCGATCCTCTACCACTATAATTCACTTACAAGAGTATCAGCCGGCCTGGATGGCCGAGCGGTTCTACACGCTACAGTCTGGAACCGCGTGACCGTTACGGTCGCAGGTTCGAATCCAGCCTCGGGCATGGATGTGTGTGATGTCCTTAGATTAGTTAGGTTTAACTAGTTCTAATTTCTAGGGGACTGATGACCTCAGAAGTTAAGTCCCATAGTGCTCAGAGCCATTTTAACTAAGAGTATCACTACGTTCTTTCTTAAACGACATCATAGTCGCCGTTGCTGTATAAAATATTTATTGTTACTATTGCAATTTCGGCTTCACGGCCATTTTTAAGTAACACTGCAAAGTTACATTCTGTCAGAATATAAAACTATCTGACATTAGCACATGTCGTCGTCAAAATACACCCTTTCGACTGTGAGATCTGGTGGGACTCTCACAATCAAAAGGCTCCATTTTGACGACATGCACTCATGTCAGATAGTTTTATATTCTGACAGAATGTAACTTCGCAGTGTTACTTGAAAATGGCCGTAAGACCGAAATTGCAATAGTAACAATAAATACTGTATACAGTCAACAGCGACTATTATGTCTTTTAAGAAATATTATATGACTTTCAATCCAAACTATGAGAAGTTAATCAAGTATCACTACGGTTGGTGCTGGTGTTATACCCCCGCCCGTCAGTCCAAAAACAAAACGAGGTTGCGATGTTGAAAAAAAGAAAAAAAAGAAAAGTTATAATGGTGGTTTTGTTGCTTTAGGTTCCACATAGTTTCCCCCTCCCCCCATTTGAGTACAGCGCACTGAACGCTCATACAAGCACGTGAAACTGTCAGAAATGTCCTTCTGTACAATGTAATTGTTCTTGCGCGCCACATCGGCTTAAATCTCGGCTATGATGTCGGTTATTTCGTCATATCGTTGACGCTACTTGTGAATCCCTGCGTGTTCTCGTTTGGTGATAGGTTCGTATTAATATACCAATTTTCGTCGTTTGTGATGACTTTTTACAGAAGAGAATTGTCAGGTTATGCGTTTCAGTCACGTCGCGGCTGACGTCCGTGTGCGTTTGTCTTTGTTTGCGAGGAAATACGTACGGGATAAAATGTGCACAAGCTCTTCTTCAAAATAATCTCGTGAATGTCCTGGACAATTGATTCAGAGATGGTGCCCCCTTGCTCTTTGTGACACAACAACGTCGCTTACATGCCATACATTAAATCAATCTCGGCTCTATTTGGATGGACGCTGTTTGTTTTAGAGGCGAAACGTTTGTAACACCCCCTTACAAAAATTTATAAATTACTGTGCTGAGAAGCCTCTTACTTTATTTGATTTTCAAACAGCCGAGAAGAACTATACTCAGACATTTTTCTCTTTACTTATTCTAATCAACACTGAACTGATACACAATATTTTTAGCGCAACGCAATCTGACTTTCAATACTCCCTACAAAAGAATGGCCCTGACTAACAATAACCTATATCTTTCATGAATCACTTACGTCACAAAAATCTTCTTTACTCGAACTACTGCAATACAGCGAGCGCCAATATTGCCAGCTAAATAAAAGATTCTAATTACTAAAGGCACTAACTACTGATAGGTATAGTTAGCAAATGAAAGATTTTGATACCGAAGAAAAAATCTATTTACCTAAATAATTTTCAGAATCATCATACATATAACAGTTCATGAAATACAGAGTTACAAATTTACTCTAACTGATGAACACACGTCCATATCGTCCGCTCTCACGTCCTTCGTACTTGCTTCCAGTGACCCCTGTCTTTTGTGGTCCCTGCCCGTTAACATATTCCCTCTCATATGTTTTTGGCTTGCTTGTACACTCCTGGAAATGGAAAAAAGAACACATTGACACCGGTGTGTCAGACCCACCATACTTGCTCCGGACACTGCGAGAGGGCTGTATAAGCAATGATCACACGCACGGCACAGCGGTCACACCAGGAACCGCCGTGTTGGCCGTCGAATGGCGCTAGCTGCGCAGCATTTGTGCACAGCCGCCGTCAGTGTCAGCCAGTTTGCCGTGGCATACGGAGCTCCATCGCAGTCTTTAACACTGGTAGCATGCCGCGACAGCGTGGACGTGAACCGTATGTGCAGTTGACGGACTTCGAGCGAGGGCGTATAGTGGGCATGCAGGAGGCCGGGTGGACGTACCGCCGAATTGCTCAACACGTGGGACGTGAGGTCTCCACAGTACATCGATGTTGTCGCCAGTGGTCGGCGGAAGGTGCACGTGCCCGCCGACCTGGGACCGGACCGCAGCGACGCACATATGCACGCCAAGACCATAGGATCCTACGCATTGCCGTAGGGGACCGCACCGCCACTTCCCAGCAAATTAGGGACACTGTTGCTCCTGGGGTATCGGCGAGGACCATTCGCAACCGTCTCCATGAAGCTGGGCTACGGTCCCGCACACCGTTAGGCTGTCTTCCGCTCACGCCCCAACATCGTGCAGCCCGCCTCCAGTGGTGTCACGACAGGCGTGAATGGACGGACGAATGGAGACGTGTCGTCTTAGCGATGAGAGTCGCTTCTGCCTCGGTGCCAATGATGGTCGTATGCGTGTTTGGCGCCGTGCAGGTGAGCGCCACAATCAGGACTGCATACGACCGAGGCACACAGGGCCAACAGCCGGCATCATGGTGTGGGGAGCGATCTCCTACACTGGCCGTACACCTCTGGTGATCGTCGAGGGGACACTGAATAGTGCACGGTACATCCAAACCGTCATCGAACCCATCGTTCTACCATTCCTAGACCGGCAAGGGAACTTGCTGTTCCAACAGGACAATGCGCGCCCGCATGTATCTAGTGCCACCCAACGTGCTCTAGAAGGTGTAAGTCAACTACCCTGGCCAGCAAGATCTCCGGATCTGTCCCCCATTGAGCATGTTTGGGACTGGATGAAGCGTCGTCTCACGCGGTCTGCACGTCCAGCACGAACGCTGGTCCAACTGAGGCGCCAGGCGGAAATGGCATGGCAAGCCGTTCCACAGGACTACATCCAGCATCTCTACGATCGTCTCCATGGGAGAATAGTAGCCTGCATTGCTGCGAAAGGTGGATATACACTGTACTAGTGCCGACATTGTGCATGCTCTGTTGCCTGTGTCTATGTGCCTGTGGTTCTGTCAGTGTCATCATGTGATGTATCTGACCCCAGTTTCCCCTTCCTGGGACAATGTATTCACGGTGTTCTTATTTCCAGGAGTGTATGTACTCTCTGTAGACAAGGGCGTAGTCGCTTAGAATCGTGGGTGTGAAAAAAAATAAGAAAAGTGATCGCTAGTGTTAGTCCAGAAATTGCAGGACAGATGCCTTTCACTAACAGTCACTGTTCTTCGTGAACCCTCAGACGGTGACATTTAGCTCGGCAGACCACAAAGCCTTTAACAATACACAAGCGAGACGCCAGTCATCACAGCCATTTGCACTCAAGTGACAAACTTAAGGCATAACAATGAACCACATAAGGCGAAAGGAAAGGGCTGCTTTGTGCGGAGGAGGAAAGCTTTGCCAGCTAGCTGGCAGATCAAAATGTATGCTTCTCTTCCTCGTGCTCCACCTTCGCCTCCACCCACCGCTCCCTATTTTAATTGACATATGTAGCTCAAATTTATGAATGGTAAACAGGTGCAGGTAAAATTGCTTTATATTTCACTGCTAATTCAATGATTTCAAGCTAGATCACGCATGGTTCTTCGCGTATTTCTCCTAATCAACATTATCCTGCAAGACAAAGCTCACAGGTTGGAGCCCCAGTCCAGCAAACAATTTTCATCACCCGAGAAGTTTCAAAGTTCATCATACACTTTTACCCTGAACGTAACAATTCGTACTTACTGTCTTTAACGTGGCCTCTGTAACGAATAGGTATTGCTTTCTTTGCAATTTAATGTTTGAGTTCTGTGGAAAATAAACAAATAATGTTAAAAGATTATTTTTTATGCTCAACACCTTACCACATGCAAATTTTAACTCCCTACCTTTTGAAAAACGTCCTCTGTAAGAAAAAGGAGAACATAATCGGAAATCTAATCTCCTCTAAAGCAGAAAATTTATATAAGCGATCTCTAACATTCTCTCCACTTTGTGTACGTATAAATATTTAGTAGCAGTAGTATTAGTTTTAATTACTCCAGGTATTAAGCGACTTGAAACTACGGTTTCTTCCAGTGTTATGTCACGTATAATATTTTCCATTATCTCCCATTCAGGAACAAATAAAATGTTTGAAAGAATGAGTGCAGGTTTACCTTTGTGCATAAATTGGCTCTGTTTAGTGACGGAGTTTTACCTGAAATAACTGCAGTTTCCATCTAACGAATAGGCACTCATTTGTGCTTACCCAGATGAGAGAGACTAAAGCCGGTCCACATATGTTAATCCCTGACAGCTGTAGTGGGCTGGGCGCGGCAGCTTCGCGTTGCTACCTCAGCCAGTCACGTATCGCGATATTGTAAACGCCCCTACGGCCACACTTCCGTCTTGTCACAGCTCTATAGACGGCTACCGTTTCTCTGCAGCCGTTTAGGGGGTTTCGCAGTTCAAACCTGGCAACGATTCTGCGAGTTGTCAGGGATGTTCTTACGCCGTCTCGACAATAGCTGTCAGTCACCACTTTCGTCAAAGCACAGTCGTAATCTTGGCTTATGTAAACAGTAGTCGGGTTGCTGACTTTCCTACTTATGAATTTTTAAGCGATATGTTTTTGTTTTGGATTATAATTTAAATTACTGATCAGTAAAGAAACACACCCGCTGAATTCACTACCTTGTTTTTTTTTTTTTTTTGTTTTTTTGTCTCATCATCCATATCGGTATTTATTTAGACTGACGGCTGCTTCATTAACTTTATTGATAACTGGATTCTAGCCTTGTTTGTAGACTGTAGCGTAATTTGAAACACGAGAAGGTAAGTTAGAACGCCAATGCTATAATTATTGTAGAAGATAACCGTGTATGGATATTTGCATCGTTTCCGTATGACACATGAATACGTTTACATTCCCCACAGGGATCCTTTACTAACTCATCACATTTCCACCTCTCCTCACTCTCACTCAACACCTCCAAACAATCCGCACCTTCAATCTGGAACCGCGCGACCGCTACGGTCGCAGGTTCGAATCCTGCCTCGGGTATGGATGTGTGTGATGTCCTTAGGTTGGTCAGGTTCAAGCAGTTCTAAGTTCTAGGGGACTGATGACCTCAGATGTCAAGTCCCATAGTGCTCAGAGCCATTTGAACCAATTCGCACCATCCGCAAACTCGATTCCAATAACCCTATCGTTCCCCTCTACTATCCAGTCCTCATACGCTGTCGCGCCTTTACCAATATATTCCACCAACGCTTCACTTACGCACACTCCACATACTCTCATGAAGTAAGTTCAGCCATCTCACTCTCCCACATCATGAACTCTGCCCCGACGTTACCCATCCTTCCAGCTATAGGTCCATCCCAACCAATCCACCCTATCAGGACTTTCTTTCCCTCCCTCCCCACATTTCCTTACACACTTCTTTCCTTCAGTCTTTCTTTCCTCACTCCCCCTCCCCCTCTTTCCCAACAATTCCCGCTCAGCTCCACCCATCTTCTGTCTCAACACCCCACTCCTCCCCCTTGCTGCAATGCACCAGTGCTCAATCCTCATACCATCACATTCCCACCTTCTTCACCGGCCAAACTTTCTCCTTTCAGGAACTGATTCCCTATCCTGTGACAGGTCCTTCCTAATTCTAGCAACAGGAAACTGCTTCTTTTGCACATCAGTGTTTGGACAACATGTTTTAAATTATTTAAATGTTTGTTTATTGTATTTAATTTTACCGTTTATTATTACTGTATTTAACTACCAGTGCATGAAGTCATCGATTGTATATGTTTTCAATTTATTGTTTATATCTCCGATATCTGTTTCTTGTTTTTTCATCTACTTTACTGTGTTAATTGTCGATTGGCCTAAGTGCAGGTTGCCTATACCACTGACAGGACATTCCACCCCCACCCCTCTCCCTTCCACATGAGATGTGGAGGGATGACATAACAATAAACAAAAACAATATAACACATGATGTGCTGAGAAGTCAGCACTTATAGGGGTAAGTATGTTCCACTAATTTTTTGCCCAATTTCCTTTGTTATTATGGGTATGGATCGTACATACATGAGAATATCGGAGGATGGCGCTATCACAATCAGACTGATGAACATTTATGCCTAGCGTTGGAGGAAATAAAGAACAGGAAGGTTTACATCAGGAAGGCTGCTAAAAGTGAGTTCAGACGGCATTTTCATTCAGTTTTTTCATTGGAGCCCTTGTTATTTAGTTTGAAGCAACTTGTAGGTACCTACGTTTGGTGGTACCTACTTTGTTAGATAATAGGTAATGTTAATGATAGTTCACTTCCGTTTTCTAGGATGTAACTATTGCCATTAACGGAAAAGATTTTCATATCGTAACACCCTTAAGATCAAAGTAAAAGTGAGCTTTATTAAAACTTGAGTTGGACAAACTGTGTTTTCTACCTGTGAAGAGAGAGTGATTGTTTGTAATTTTATGTGCCTGTCAACTTACGGTTTAAGACCGAAAGCTGTAACAGAATAAATATCATTATCACGGGGAGCACAGTGTAACGCATTTTGTAAAATACTTTCCTTTAGTGACACATAAAGCATTCTCTACATACGA
Organism: Schistocerca gregaria; assembly: GCF_023897955.1. Classification (NCBI taxonomy): domain Eukaryota; kingdom Metazoa; phylum Arthropoda; class Insecta; order Orthoptera; family Acrididae; genus Schistocerca; species Schistocerca gregaria. The sequence continues at coordinate 559,070,155 of NC_064921.1, forward strand.
TGCAGGTTCTGGTCTCTATATTGTCCTGAAATGTTGTCTAATTCAGTTCACGCATTGATCCAATTTTCTATTGGTAATAATTTTTACAGAAAATTGCGTTACCTGCTATTGGTATGAGCTTCTCCCGAACCGTAGCTTTGATCGACATACTATAACAGAAAACTGAAGTCGCCATAAGCGACTATTCTTTAAAAATTGTAAATTTTAAAGCCGTTCTCTGTTGTGCTACATGTGTGAGCTGAATTTTGATTCGATGATTGAAACTGATAATTTATTTTCGGATATTGACATAATGTAATGACCGACGTATTTCTGCACTCTTCTTAACCATCAAGATCAAGATCTCAATCCTTCTTTATGAATGAAACTGTGGTGTTTCCCGCGAAACATTGCCCAGGACAGCTATTACACCTGTCTGATAAGAATAAATGCGTTTAAATGTAGAATCCTGGCGTTGGTTCTGTACTACGTTAAATAAATCTATTCAACATGTAAATTAATTTGTTATTATTTCGATATATTGATCAGTATATCACCGGGACTCTGTGCCACTCTGAAAAGAAATATGTGTAGTCAAAATAAGTGATATATTATAGGTTGTGTAATGCTTTTCACGTAAATTCAATGAAATGAAACAACCACATGTAAAGAAAATATTTGTTTTGAGGTTTGTCTACAGTACGTTTTTCGTCAAGCATTTGTCCCCTGGATCAGATGCCATCGGTATTGAGTTCTCTCCCCGAATACTGGTCTGGCAATAAATATTTTTCATATCGCTCATGGTCTACAGAAAGAAGTCTTTGACTCATAGAAGCTGCATTTTCTCTTGCAATTAAGCAAATGAGGTACTTGAAAACTGTGCCTTGTGAGCTAACTTTGGTTAGGGACGTTTTTAAATTTTTTATCTTTCTCATTTTCCATCTTTTGTAGCCAGACAGTGTGTAGCAAACAAGTCTCATTGTTATATACAATTGATCTTAATGATGATGGCGTAGCCGAAACTAATCTACATCTACATCTACATCCGTACTCCGCAAGCCACCTGACGGTGTGTGGCGGAGGGTACCCTGAGTACCTCTATCGGTTCTCCCTTCTATTCCAGTCTCGTATTGTACGTGGAAAGAAGGATTGTCGGTATGCTTCTGTGTGGGCTCTAATCTCTCTGGTTTTATCCTCATGGTCTCTTCGCGAGATATACGTAGGAGGGAGCAATATACTGCTTGACTCTTCGGTGAAGGTATGTTCTCGAAACTTCAACAAAAGCCCGTACCGAGCTACTGAGCGTCTCTCCTGCAGAGTCTTCCACTGGAGTTTATCTATCATCTCCGTAACGCTTTCGCAATTACTAAATGATCCTGTAACGAAGCGCGCTGCTCTCCGTTGGATCTTCTCTATCTCTTCTATCAACCCTACCTGGTGCGGATCCCACACTGCTGAGCAGTATTCAAGCATTGGGCGAACAAGCGTACTGTAACCTACTTCCTTTGTTGTCGGATTGCATTTCCTTAGGATTCTTCCAATGAATCTCAGTCTGGCATCTGCTTTACCGACGATCAACTTTATATGATCATTCCATTTTAAATCACTCCTAATGCGTACTCCCAGATAATTTATGGAATTAACTGCTTCCAGTTGCTGACCTGCTATTTTGTAGCTAAATGATAAGGGACCTATCTTTCTATGTATTCGCATCACATTACACTTCGCTACATTGAGATTCAATTGCCATTCCGTGCACCATGCGTCAATTCGCTGCAGATCCTCCTGCATTTCAGTACAATTTTCCATTGTTGCAACCTCTCGATACACCACAGCATCATCTGCAAAAAGCCTCAGTGAACTTCCGATGTCATCCACCAGGTCATTTATGTATATTGTGAATAGCAACGGTCCTATGACACTCCCCTGTGGCACACCTGAAATCACTCTTACTTCGGAAGACTTCTCTCCATTGAGAATGACGTGCTGCGTTCTGTTATCTAGGAACTCCTCAATCCAATCACACAATTGATCTGATAGTCCGTATGCTCTTACTTTGCTCATTAAACGACTATGGGGAACTGTGTCAAACGCCTTGCGGAAGTCAAGAAACACGGCATCTACCTGTGAACCCGTGTCTAAGGCCCTCTGAGTCTCGTGGACGAATAGCGCGAGCTGGGTTTCACACGATCGTCTTTTTCGAAACCCATGCTGATTCCTACAGAGTAGATTTCTAGTCTCCAGAAAAGACATTATACTCGAACATAATACGTGTTCCAAAATTCTACAACTGATCGACGTTAGAGATATAGGTCTATAGTTCTGCACATCTGTTCGACGTCCCTTCTTGAGAACGGGGATGACCTGTGCCCTTTTCCAATCCTTTGGAACGCTTCGCTCTTCTAGAGACCTACGGTACACCGCTGCAAGAAGGGGGGCAAGTTCCTTCGCGTACTCTGTGTAAAATCGAACTGGTATCCCATCAGGACCAGCGGCCTTTCCTCTTTTGAGCGATTTTAATTGTTTCTCTATCCCTCTGTCGTCTACTTCGATATCTACCATTTTGTCAACTGTGCGACAATCTAGAGAAGGAAGCACAGTGCAGTCTTCCTCTGTGAAACAGCTTTGGAAGAAGACATTTAGTAATTCGGCCTTTAGTCTGTCATCCTCTGTTTCAGTACCATTTTGGTCACAGAGTGTCTGGACATTTTGTTTTGATCCACCTACCGCTTTGACATAGGACCAAAATTTCTTAGGATTTTCTGCCAAGTCAGTACATAGAACGCTAATTGATATTAGGCGATTCTGACAATTCTGTATAGGCAATGGTTGAACAATGTTTAACTGAGATAGTCTCGAGGTAATGTATACAACACATTAAGCATGTCACTCATTGAAACATTCACCCAATACAATGAATCCCGACAGTACCTCTTACTTACAGTAAGCTATTCTTAGAACCGGAACTAATACAGCTGTTCTGAAGGACCAATGAAGAATCTTTAGGTTCTTCTCACTTTTACTAATTTCCAGAGTTCTTCGACAAGATTAATGGCTTCATAATTCATTGATCTAACAATTATTTCCGTGTAGAAATTTCTGAAACTGCACGAAGCAGTTTCGGATAAATTTCTACGTTCAGGTTTCAAATCATAGTTTCTGTGTCACAGTAAAAATTGGCAGATATTTTTCTCGAATTGTAAGCACTCAAAACTTGAATACAATAGTTTTAGAAATGTTGGTACGCCGCCGTTCTAAAAGTATAAGTTCTAAGTTATGAACGTCGAATGGTGCCCTCAATTACTGCGCATGGACAGTATGTAAGGACTTGGATCGGCAGCGCAAAAGCACTTCACATCTTGAAGCAGTTAGTGACGTCACCTAGATAATTGTGGAAACTTGCCATTGCCTGTGGTCTCGGGCACGTATTAGCAGAAAAAGGGCAGACGAGACACAATGAGATACCTCCTAGGGGACAACGTACAGGCCTTGAGAGAGTTAAAAACTGAAGAGGTAATTCATGAAAAAGGGAGTAGGAGAACTGGATACGGCTAAAAATGGTTGAAATGGCTCTGAGCACTATGTGACTTAACTTCTGAGGTCATCAGTCGCCTAGAACTTAGAACTATTTGTTGTTGTTGTGGTCTTCAGTCCTGTGACTGGTCTGATGCAGCTCTCTATGCTAATCTACCCTGTGAAAGTTTCTTCATCTCCCAGTACCTACTGCAACCTACATCCTTCTGAATCTGGTTAGTGTATTCATCTTGTGGTCTCTACGATTTTTACCCTCCACGCTGCCCTCCAATACTAAACTGGTGATCCCTTGATGCCTCAGAACATGTCCTACCAACCGATCCCTTCTTCTAGTCAAGTTGTGCCACAAACTCCTCTTCTCCCCAATCCTATTCAATACTTTCTCATTAGTTATGTGATCTACCCAACTAATCTTCAGCATTTTTCTGTAGCACCACATTCCGAAAGCTTCAATTCTCTTCTTGTCCAAACTATTTATCGTCCATGTTTCACTTTCCTTGCCATTGCCAGTCTACGTTTTATATCCTCTCGACCTTCATCAGTTATTTTTCTCCCCAAATAGCAAAACTCATTTATTACTTTAAGCGTCTCATTTCCTAACCTAATTCTCTGAGCATCACCGAATTTAATTCGACTACATTCCATTATCCTCGTTTTTCTTTTGTTGTTGTTCATCCTATATCCTCCTTTCGAGACACTGTCCATTCCGTTCAACTGCCTTTCCAAGGCCTTTGCTGTGTCTGAAAGAATTACAATGTCATCGGCGAACCTCAAAATTTTTATTTCTTCTCCACGGATTTTGATACCTACTCCGAATTTTTCTTTTGTTTTCTTTACTGCTTGCTGAATATACAGATTCAATAATATCGGCGAGAGTCTACAACCCTGTCTCACTCCTCCCCTCCCAACCACTGCTTCCCTTTCATGTCCCTCGACTCTTATAACTGCCATCTGCTTTTTGTACAAATTGTAAATAGCCTTTGGCTCTCTGTATTTTACCCCTGCCACCTTTAGAGTTTGAAGGAGAGTATTCCAGTCAACATTGTGAAAAGCTTTCTCTAAGTTTACAAATGCTAGGAACGTAGGTTTGCCTTTCCTTAATCTACCTTCTAAGATAAGTCGTAGGGTCAGTATTGCCTCACGTGTTCCAACATTTCTACAGAATCCAAACTGATCATCCCCGATGTCAGCTTCTACCAGTTTTTCCATTCGTCTGTATAGAATTCGTGTTAGTATTATGCAGCTGTGACTTATTAAACTGATAGTTCGGTAGTTTTCACATCTGTCAACACCTGCTTTCTTTGTGATTGGGATTATTATATTCTTCTTGAAGTCTGAGGGTATTTCGCTTGTCTCATACATTTTGCTCACCAGATAGTAGAGTTTTGTCAGGACTGGCTCTCCCAAGGCCATCAGTAGTTCTAATGGAATGTCGTTTACTCCCGGAGGTTTGTTGCGACTCAGGTCTGTCAGTGCTCTGTCAAACTCTTCACGCAGTATCCTATCTCCCATTTCATCTTCATCTACGTCCTCTTCCATTTCCATAATATTGTCCTCAAGTACATCGCCCTTGTATAGACCCTCTATATACTCCTTCCACCTTTCTGCTTTCCCTTCTTTGCCTAGAACTGGGTTTCCATCTGAGCTCTTGATATTCATACAAGTGGCTCTCTTTTCTCCAAAGGTCTCTTTAATTTTTCTGTAGGCAGTATCTATCTTACCCCTAGTGAGATAAGCCTCTACATCCTTACATTTTTCCTCTAGCCATCTCAGCTTAGCCATTTTGCATTTCCTGTCGATCTTATTTTTGATACGTTTGTATTCTTTTTTGCCTGCTTCATTTACTGCATTTTTATATTTTCTCCTTTCATCAATTAAATTTAATATTTCTTCTATTACCCAAGGATCTCTACTAGCCCTCGTCTTTTTACCTACTTGATCATTTGCTGCCTTCACTACTTCATCCCTCAAAGGTACCCATTCTTCTTCTACTGTATTTCTTTCCCCCATTCCTGTCAATTGTTCAATTGTTCCCTTATGCTCTCCCTGAAACTCTGTACAACCTCTGGTTCTTTCAGTTTATCCAGGTCCCATCTCCTTAAATTCCCACCTTTTTGCTGTTTCTTCAGTTTTAATATACAGGTCATAACCAATAGATCGTGGTCAGAGTCCACATCTGCCCCTGGAACTGTCTTACAATTTAAAACCTGGTTCCTACATCTCTTTCTTACCATTGTATAATCTATCTGAAACCTATCAGTATCTCCAGGCTTCTTCCATGTATACAATCTTGTTTTATGATTCTTGAACCAAGTGTTACCTATGATTAGAATGTGCTCTGTGCAAAATTCCACCAGGCGGTTTCCTCTTTCGTTTATTACCCCCAATCCATATTCACCTACTATGTTTCCTTCTCTCCCTTTTCCTACTAACGAATTCCAGTCACCCATGACTATTAAATTTTCATCTCCCTTCACTATCTGAATAATTTCTTTTATTTCATCATACATTTCTTCAATTTTTGCGTCATCTGCAGAGCTAGTAGGCATATAAACTTGTACTACTGCGGTAGCCGTGGGCTTCGTATCTGTATTGGCCACAATAAGGCGTTCACTATGCTGTTTGTAGTAGCTTACCCGCATTCCTATTTTCCTATTCATTATTAAAAGTACTCCTGCATTACCCCTATTTGATTTTGTGTTTATAAACCTGTAGTCACCTGACCAGAAGTCTTGTTCCTCCTGCCACCGAACTTCACTAATTCCCACTATATCTGACTTTCACCTATCCATTTCCCTTTTTAAATTTTCTAATCTACCCGGTTAAGGGATCTGACATTCCACGCTCCAATCCGAAGAATGCCAGTTTTCTTTCTCCTGATAATGGCATCGTCTTCAGTAGTCCCCGCCCGGAGATCCGAATGGGGGACTATTTTACCTCCGGAATGTTATACCCAAGAGGACGCTATCATCATTTAACCATACAGTAAAGCTGCATGCCCTCGGGAAAAATTACGGCCTTTGTTTCCCCTTGCTTTCAGCCGTTCGTAGTACCAGCACTGCAAGGTTGTTTTGGTTAGTGTTACAAGCCCAGATCAGTCAATCATCCAGACCGTTGCCCCTGCAACTACTGAAAAGGCTGCTGCCCGTCTTCAAGAACCACACGTTTGTCTGGCCTCTCAACAGATACCCCTCCGTTGTGGTTGCACCTACGGTAGGGCTATCTGTATCGCTGAGGCACGCAAGCCTCCCCACCAACGGCAAGGTCGGTTCATGGACAGCACACACATCATGCCTTAGGCACAATTCGAACCTGCGGCCGTAGCGGTCGCTCGATTTGTAGACTGTAGAGCCTAGAGCCGCTTGGCCACTCCGGCAGGCCAACTGGATAAGGCCCGGTGGCTATATGCACTCTTGCACACTGAGGATGAAAGGTGGAAGTCCCAATCAGGGCGTGCTTAATTTCTTACCTAACGCATATGGTGCATGTAACCGTTAGTCAGTAGACTGATTGTGCTTGTGGAGAGTGAATGACTCCAGAACGCGTGCATCTATACTGTGACCATTGGTCGTAGGGAAGACTACTAACACTTCCAGACTCCTTGGAGACCAGACATTGTGGTCTGATCTCATCGACTGTGCATACAGAATATCTTGAGTGCTTACACAGAAAACTTGCAGTGGTGAGAAAACACTAGCGGGACAGACGACTGTAACAGCGGTAGCAGATCAGACGGTAGGGGCACAGGCGAAACACAGAATAAAGACTGAAAGTATAGTCACTGGAGTTTTACGAAAACAGGTGTTCGTTGGAAATTAGGCAGTACTATTAGACTGTAAGAGAAATGCAGAATTAGAAAACAAGGAACGCTGCCGTGCGAGTAACTTAAATCAAAGTAGATGTAGCATCACGACATCTGAGGTCGACAGGCACAAAATATCGAATTAACTTCTTTTATTTTCCAGTGATCACAAAAAATTTGGTCCTTGAGATCTGCAGCAAAACATGGGAAATGCAATGCAGCTACTGAAAAGATTACGTCTCAGAACAATAAAATACGCCTTAATGAAAAGTTATTTCTCTCAGGGATGTGAAAACTTGAGCTGAAAATATAACGAGGCATACCCATTTTATAAGAAGTCCTAATATAATTAAACCATAGTGGCTTTGTCACAAAATATACACAAAATCAGGTTAGAATCGCTGCAGATATTTGAAATATGGTGTGAACTAGGCCACAGTTCTGACAGAGTCATACTATCTCATTCGCTGCTGTTCATAACAAGCTGCAGAACAGTACCCACAACATATGTTGGTGCCGCAATCTCGTTAGATGTCATTACTGTAAGTCTATTCACATTCGTCAGTTATAGAATTGTACAGCATACAATAAATGAAGAGTACAATAGCTAAAATCTATAGTGGGATCGTCAATTATTACAGTGCTAAAATGTAATACTTAAAACCCCAATAAGGCTAAATTTAAAATTATTAAAAGGAAATGGTTTCGTGATAATATATGATTCTGAGACGTTATTGTGGTTATCTTAAATGGAAATAATAACATACACAAGAGCAAACGTATGCAGCTAATAAAATGGCATAACATGATTAACTAGAGAAAGAAGGAAAATGATGAAAACAGAAGACTAAAGTAAGTACTCAACACCCAGTGAGTTGGCACACTGTTTAGCAGACTGGATTCACATTCGGGAGGACAACACTTCAGACCCGCGTCGGGCCATCCGGATTTAGGTTTTCCGTAACTTCCATAATTCTGTTTAAGCAAATGCCGGGATGGTTTCTTTGAAAAGACACAACCGACTTACTTCCCTATGCTTCCCTAATTCGATGCGACCGATGACCTCGCTGTCTGGTGCCCATCACAACCAACTAGTTAATCAGCGACATACTGCCGGTTTTGCTATCATGTCAGAGTTTTCACGGAAGGCGTTGGATTTGCCTGACACTTTACAGCCGGCGGCTCAGAGCGTCGTTGCGCGATAGTGGTAGGGAGACACGACTTAGAACAAACCGACACCACGCAGGATGTTAGACGGCTTACAAATATTTAAAGCTGAAACTTTGTCAAAATAATAAGAAATCATGTTATCCTCATACAATATGTAATACGTAATAATGTGAAAACAGTGTCTATCCTAGAAACTAGGTGACAGCTCAATTTCAACTGGGAACAATATGAAATGAGAAATATTGTTATAACTGCTGTATTACCGTACTGCAGAACTTTGCTGTTGCATACAATTACTTGGCTTTGGATTTCCGGACATTCTTCTTAAACTATCTTATTCTGTTTTGTGACCTAGTGGCCTTGTCACGTCACTCACACGTTTCGACCAGTTCATATTTTGAACTGTAATTGTTACTTCGCTTAGATTTGGATGCATGTATGAAATTATTGTCGGTGTACTTCTACAATTCTACATGAGATGTTACGCGAATCGGTCCCATTCCCCGTACAGGCTTATCTTGGGAGCGATGTCTGTACGGCTTGTGAAGCGATGAGACAAGGGATTTGGTATCAGGCGGCCGTGGTGAGGTGCGGCGAGGACACAGGTCACGGTGAGACGCGCGGGAAGCGATAATTTGAATTCAGCATGGGCGTTGCCCGTGGACCCGCGTGTTGCGAATTCTGTTGTTCATTGCCGACTTGTCCCTTTAACACACTGGGCACCTTTCCAAGAGGATGTGGGAAGCCAGCTTACGCGGGGACACTCTGAGGGCTCCAAGTGGAGGAAACTGTTTGCCACATCATCCGTTCTTCGACATTCTGAGGGATACAAGTGGAGGAAGCCGTTTGCTGTACCACTCGTGCTTCAGACAACACCGAGATTTATTAGTCAGATGACATCTCACAAGATGTTCCCCGTGAGCATGTTTGGGAACTCTCATATTTCCCTGGGCTAATTTAACCGAGGAAGGGTTATTTCGGAGCAGTGACGACATCTCTGCGTTTGGTGTTCTTATTGTCTCTCCTGTTGAGGTAGGATCTCTGATAATTACACTGTAACTTTAATTAGCGTGGTGCATTGCTTCCAGGTTCATGCTTCAGCTTTGTGCCTTGATTTAGAATTCAGTGGCTGTCTCTCCCGTTGTTGTCGTTGTTGTTGTCTTCAGTCCTGAGACTAGTTTGATGCAGCTCTCCACGCTACTCAATCCCGTGCAAGCTTATCATCTCCCAGTACCTACTGCAACCGCTGATTCTGCGGAGAATCTCCACATTCTCTAACATATCTGTCCACCTATTTTTCAACGTTCTTCTGTAGCTGCACATCTCAAATGCTTCGATCTCTGCTGTTCTGATATTCCCACAGTTCATGTTTCACTACCACACACTCCGAACGTGTACTCCCATAATTTTCTGCCTTGAGACCAATGTGTGATACTGGCAGACGACTCTTGGCCAGGAATGCGTTTTTCGCGAGTGCTAGCATGCCTTTTATGTCCTTGTTCCGTCCGTCCTACGTTGTTGTTGTTGTTGTTGTGGTCTTAAGTCCTGAGACTGGTTTGATGCAGCTCTCCATGCTACTCTATCCCGTGCAAGCTTATCATCTCCCAGTACCTACTGCAACCTACGTCCTTCTGAATCTGCTTAGTGTATTCATCTCTTCGTCTCCCTCTACGATTTTTACCCTCCATGCTGCCCTCCAATACTAAATTGGTGATCCCTTGATGCCTCAGAACATGTCCTATCAACCGATCCCTTCTTCTGGTCAAGTTGTGCCACAATCTTCTCTTTTCCCCAGTCCTATTCAATACTTCCTCATTAGTTATGCGATCTACCCATCTTATCTTCAGCATTCTGTACCACCACATTTCGAAAGCTTCTATTCTCTTCTTGTCCAAACTATTTATCGTCCATGTCTCACTTCCATACATGGCTACACTCCATACAAATACTTTCAGAAAAGACTTCCTGGCACTTAAATCTATACTCGATGTTAACAAATTCCTCTTCTTCAGATAAGCTCTACTTGCCATTATCAGTCTACATTTTATATCCTCTCTATTTCGACAATCGTCAGTTATTTTGCTCCCCAAATAGCAAAACTCCTTTACTACTTTAAGTGTCTCATTTCCTAATCTAATTCCCTCAGCATAACCCGACTTAATTCTACTACATTCCATATTCCTCGTTTTGCTTTTGTTGATGTTCAACTTATATCCTCCTCTCAAGACACTGTCCATTCCATTCAACTGCCCTTCCAAGTCCTCTGCAGGAACCACACATTTGTCTGGCCTGTCAACAGATACCCCTCCGTTGTGGTTGCACCTACGGTACGGCCACCTGTGTCGCTGAGGCACGCAAGCCTCCCCACCAACGGCAAGGTCCATGGTTCATGGAGAAGCAAAACATCTTGTTAAGGCTTAAATATATATCGATATTAAAAAGTTCCTCTTCCTCCGAATTTGTTTTCCTGCTACTGCCTCTGTAATTCGACTACGTCACTTGCCAGATCTCGTATCATACTGACCAATTAGGGTCACGTTAACAACTTGTGTTCTTCATCTTCCTTTGTTGTTGTTTCGTTTTTTTGCACTATTCCCTCATTTTCTCCTCAGGAAATCTCTTCATTCCTTCTGTCCATGTTGTTCCTGATTTTTTATTTCTTCTGCTTTTTCCCATATTAAATTTCCCTGTGCATCGCATTTGTTAGTTGAGCTACAATCCAATACTCTTGTTTTAATCTTGTTTTTATTCGTGTTATAACCTCTTTTCAAGACACTATTCCATTCAATGCCCTTCCAAGTTCTTTGACGCCTCGAAGACAATAACAATGTTGTCGGAAATCTCCAAGTTTTTATTTCTTCCCCTGGATGTTTATTCTTTTCCGAGATTTCTCCTTTGGTTTGGACTCTCGTTTGCTCAGTGTACAGAATGAGTAATATCGGGGACAAGTTACAACACTGTCTCACTCCTTTGAAACGACAATTATTTTCATTTGCATCACGTCTTATAAACAGTTGTCTGTTTTCTGCATAATTTTCGAAGGCTTTGTTTTGTCAATGCTGCCTTCAGTATTTTGAAAAGTGTGTTCCAGTCAACATTGTCAAAAGCATTCTCTAAATCTGCAGATGTTATAATGATAGGAAGTTTGTCTTTCCTCGACCTATTTTCATAGAAAAGTATAAGGGTCGATTTCTTTTCGTGTGTTCCTAATTTCTTCTGAACCAAAGTGAACTTCTTCGAGGTCGGACTGCAACAATTGTCCCATTCTTCTATAAACAATTAGTGTCAGTATCTTCCAGACATGACGTATTAAACTGATAGTTTGTTAATATACACAGTGGTCAGCACCTGCGTGCTTTGGGACTTAATTCATGCACCATATTGGAACACGAAGGTTTCTTGAACTACTGTACGTTTGATAAAACAACTCCATTATTTAACTTGGATAACCATTATCGATCGTTACATAAAATGATCAAATTAATTTTTGCTGAGAATGAGGTCTTCGAGGGCCTAGGTCGGGGCTGAGTTTGAGGACCTATGTGTTGTACTGTAATGCAGAATTGCTACAAAATTACAGAGCCCGCTGTTTCAGCGGGTCTCGTGACGGGGTGAACACCCGTGGCGGCGCGCTGTTCCTGTGCGGAAGTGCGTGACTGCCCTCTGGGAGACCGCAGCGCAGCGGCGGATGCGAGGACTGGCTGACGACGGAACAGGAGCCCCGCAAGTCACGCACCACCCCTCCGAATCCGTTACCCAGAGGTCTTCCTGCCAACTCTGGTCCCCTGTAGGCCCATCCGCCTGTGGGAGGAACTGCGGGCAGCGGTACCGGTGTAAGTGGTCTCGAGTAATAAAGCGGAGCAGTGTACCGTGCTCTGTAGCCGGATGAGAGCACAGTAAGATTTCTACTTCAGGTACAATTTGGGAGCACTGGAGACCTAACACTATACATCTTAAAATTGTAGATATAGGAAAATGACCTTCAAATTTGATCTTCAACGCATTGACCTTCCTCATTTCAAGCACGGTGTACTGCAATCAGGATGGCCAGAAAGACACTGGGCTTCATTTCTTCAGTCTCTTAACTACTGTGCCATCTGGCTCCGGTGTCTGCTCATTTTAATTTTTGACTGCGAGTAATGGCAAAATGATCGCAGAAATAAATATAAGTAGATGTAAATAGGTTTTTCCCTGTTTATCAGGCAAATACCTAAACGGGAGGTACCCTCCCAAATATTCCCAATTGAGAACCCCCTCATCTCCATAACAAGCCTACTGGGATACATTGATGGGAAAATAAAACTGTAGGAGAATACAGATATTAGAATACATCCAGCAAATGATTGAGGAGTCAGATGCAACTGTTGCTCTGAAATAAAGAATTTGGCCGGGAGAAGAATTCTTGGCGGACCGCATTAAAGGGAAATATCGTGCAGAGCAAAATTCAAAATATGGTGTTTAATTGCCAGAATTTGATTAGTTTATTGACTTCATCAAACCAACCGTCTTTTTGTACTTTTTCAAAGACAGTGTAATCCACTGCAATGTATTTCACACTACTCGTTTCTGATACTTCAACATTTACAGCAATGGTCTTGGCACTAGTGTCTTCCTTGGTCTCCTTTACGGATAATCTGTTCCTGTCTATAAATGTGTGTCACATTCTTTTTCTTATCTTATCTGTCATGCTATTACTCTACATGTGTTATTTATGTGGGCAACTTTCCAGTAGCAATGGTTTCAAAGTTAACAGTCCATGAATAGCAGTAGGATTTACAGCCTGTGGGCTATTCTTATTGCAGTGTTGTCACAAGCTGTACTTTACTCCGTTGATAGTAATACAGTTTACACATTAGTGTTACAAGCAAAACAGGCTCACGATATGTCAAAGTGCTTTTGCAATGATTTATTTTCCATTACTGCAGTTATAATCTGTAACATAAATTGTTATTTCATTATTTTTTCATCTCATTGACATACACTAGGACATATCATTTAACGTATTGCTAACAAGATGCAAATAAAACTGATCTCGAGATGATACATGAAACTAATACTGACATATGACGATCAGGACTATATCTCAAACGTAACACCTCGATTGAAAAAACAGTACACACACTGTTGAGAGTATTCCCTGTTACAACTTGAAGATAACAAATGATCTGTGAGCAGGAAGAGTTTTTGTTAATTCAAGGATTTGCTTTACGTAATTTTGAAACCACAGTGCTGCTTGGGTTTAATTTCACGTCATTAAAGGAAACAGAAATCTAATTCTCGATGGGTAGATGGTTAGTTTAGCATTGTACCTCCATTCCGATCAAGGATCAACAAACTCATAATGAAACTTCCTGGCAGATTAAAACTGTGTGCCCGACCGAGACTCGAACTCGGGACCTATGTCTTTCGCGGGCAGAAGTAAAGCTGTGAGTACCGGGCGTGAGTCGTGCTTCGGTAGGTCAGATGGTAGAGCACTTGCCCGCGAAAGGCAAAGGTCCCGAGTTCGAGTCTCGGTCGGGCTCACAGTTTCAATCTGCCAGGAAGTTTCATATCAGCGCACACTCCGCTGCAGAGTGAAAATCTCATTCTGGAAACTCATAATGTTTTCAGCTGTAAATACGCATGATACATATAGCAACCTTTAAACAACCTACACTACAGATTCTATCCTTCTACCTTGCTCTGAATATTCATAACGTTCCTATACATCATGCCTAACATAAAGACTGGTTCTTAAAAATAAACTTATACCATTATCGCTGTACATTCCGATGCCATTTCGTTCTCATTATCATCGACAAACGAAGAAAGAGCTCAGGGTTTAACATTTGACAGCCAGATCATAAGAGGCAGAACACTTGCTTTCTTGATCAAAATAAGGAAGGAAACGTCAGAGAGCTTTCCCAGTACTTGCTTAATTTGCTTTAAGAAAACCTATCCTCATTACAAACGACCGATTCGAATTTTGAACCCCATTCCTCCCAAACGCGAGTCCTGTGTTTTAATCATAGCGCCATCTCATTCAGTTCAAGAGTAATTTTCTTCGAAATCCTTACACATCTGGAATACCTGTGTGAGATACTTGTTTCTGAAACGAGGCCTGTTTATTCTCCTAGGAATTAAGTGCCTCCAAAACCCTTCCGTTACGTTTGCTTGTGCCCGCATCTCGTGGTCGTGCGGTAGCGTTCTCGCTTCCCACGCCCGTGTTCCCGGGTTCTATTCCCTGCAGGGTCAGGGATTTTCTCTGCCTCGTGATGGCTGGGTGTTGTGTGATGTCCTTAGGTTAGTTAGGTTTAAGCAGTTCAGTCTGCTTTCGGCCGGTGAGCGGCGAGGATGTCTTGTTTACGTCCCGTCCGCAAAGTCGCGAGCGGGCGTAGTTTGTTTACTTCCTCGCCGCAGCTAATACTCGCGTCCGTTAACACTGAGTCGCCATGGCTCATTCGTACAGAAAAGCTACCATCAAGATCAGCTTCCAGCCCGACTACGCACGACCACGAACCTTTGAAGTTGAACGATTCATACGTGACGAAGTTCAAATACCAACACAGCACATCATCGGTATCCACCTATCCATCACAAATAGCTTCGTTTACGTCAAGATGGTCGATGACGAGTTATGTCAAGCAGTTGTGAACAGATGCGCCAACACTCTCAAGTTCAAACACTTCGATGGTCACATCGGAGGGGTTACTGTTGACCATGCTGGACTAGGATTACGCACACTAAGGGTCTTGGAACTCCCTTTCGAAGTACCACCGGACGTCGTTACCTCAGCTTTCCGCCCTTATGGGACGGTAATTAACCACGTGGCCGAAAACTGGAACACCTTCGAGACGTACCAGGTCCTCAACGGCGTCTGTCAAGTGAAAATTGAATTAAAGAAAGGCGTCCCCGGAGGCTGATCAGAAAGCCTCCCCGGTGCGTCTGACAAACCGGTTTCAGGCACTGTCTCTGGCTGAGCCAGATGCAGCTCCCTGCCCTGTTTCAGAGGATCATTCTCAGCCTTCAAGGTCCGGGCAGTCGCAGAGGGTGGGCTTACTGGTAGTTTGGAGCTCCAATGTTAGGCGCGTAATGGGGCCCCTTAGGGATACGGCGGCTAAGGAGGGGAAGAAATCCAGTGTGCACTCCGTGTGCATTCCGGGAGGAGTCATTCCTGATGTGGAAAGGGTCCTTCCGGATGCCATGAAGAGCACAGGGTGCAGCCAGCTGCAGGTGGTGGCACATGTCGGCACTAATGACGTGTGTCGCTTTGGATCTGAGGAAATTCTCTCTGGATTCCAGCAGCTATCTGATTTGGTGAAGGCTGCCGGTCTTGCTTACGAGATGAAGGCAGAGCTCACCATCTGCAACATCGTAGACACAACCGACTGCGGACCTTTGGTGCAGAGCCGGGTGGAGGGTCTGAATCAGAGGCTCAGACGGTTTTGCGACCGTATTGGCTGCAGATTCCTTGACTTGCGCCATAGGGTGGTGGGGTTTCGGGTTCCGCTGAATAGGTCAGGAGTTCACTACACTCAGCTGGCGGCTACACGGGTAGCGGAGGCTGTGTGGCGTGGACTGGGCGGTTTTTTAGGTTAGAAGGCCTCGGGAAAGTGCGGGATGGGCTGCAATGTCAAAGGGTGCTTGGCAATTACAGGACGTGCTTGGATCAAGGAACAGTCGGAATTATAGTTGTAAATTGTTGTAGTTGCGCTGGAAAAGTCCCTGAGCTTCAAGCGCTAATAGAAAGCACAGAAGCTGATATCGTTATAGGTACAGAAAGCTGGCTAAAGCCTGAAATAGGTTCTGCAGAAATTTTTACGAAGTCTCAGACGGTGTTCAGGAAAGATAGATTAGGCACAATTGGTGGTGGAGTGCTGGTGTCTGTCAGTAGTGGTTTATCTTGTAGTGAAGTCGAAGTAGATACTCCGTGCGAATTGGTATGGGTGGAGGTTATACTTAACAGCCGAATTAATAATTGGCTCCTTCTACCGACCCCCAGACTCCGATGATACAGTTGCGGAACAGTTCAGAGAAAGTTTGAGTCTCGTAACAAATAAATACCCCACTCATACGGTTACAGTTGGTGGGGACTTCAACCTACCCTCGGTATGTTGGCAAAAATACTTGTTCAAAACCGGTGGTAGACAGAAAACGTCTTCCGAGATTGTCCTAAATGCTCTCTCCGAAAATTATTTCGAGCAGTTAGTCCACGAACCCACGCGAATTGTAAATGGTTGTGAAAACACACTTGACCTCTTAGCCACAAACAATCCAGAGCTGATAGAGAGCATCATGACTGATACATGGATTAGTGATCACAAGATCGTTGTAGCTAGGCTCAATACCATTTCTTCCAAATCCATCAGAAACAAACGCAAAATAATTTTATTTAAAAAAGCGGATAAAGTGCCACTAGAAGCCTTCCTAAAAGACAATTTCCATTCCTTCCGAACTGACTATGCGAATGTAGACGAGATGTAGCTCAAATTCAAAGGTATAGTAGCAACAGCAATTGAGATATTCATACCTCATAAATTGGTAAGAGATGGAACGGATCCCCCGTGGTACACAAAAAAGGTCTGAACGCTGTAGCAGAGGCAACGGAAAAAGCATGCGAAGTTCAGAAGAACGCGAAATCCCGAAGATGGGGTAAAATTTACAGACGCGCGAAATTTGGCACGTACTTCGAGATGCCTTTAATAGGTTCCACAACGAAACATTGTCTCGAAATTTGGTAGAAAATCCGAAGAAATTCTGGTCGTATGTAAAGTACACAAGCGGCAAGACGCAGTCAATACCTTCGCTGCGCAGTGCCGATGGTACTGTTATCGACGACTGTGCCGCTAAAGCGGAGTTATTGAACGCAGTTTTCCGAAATTCCTTCACCAGGGAAGACGAATGGAATATTCCAGAATTTGAAACACGAACATCTGCTAGCATGAGTTTCTTAGAAGTAGATACCTTAGGGGTTGCGAAGCAACTCAAATCGCTTGATACGGGTAAGTCGTCAGGTCCAGATTGTATACCGATTAGGTTCCTTTCAGATTACGCTGATTCTATAGCTCCCTACTTAGCACTCATATACAACCGCTCGCTCACCGATAGATCTGTACCTACAGATTGGAAAATTGCGCAGGTCGCACCAGTGTTCAAGAAGGGTAGTAGGAGTAATCCATTTAACTACAGACCTATATCATTGACGTCGGTTTGCAGTAGGGTTTTGGAGCATATACGGTATTCAAACATTATGAATCACCCCGAAGGGAACGATGTATTCACACGTAATCAGCATGGCTTCAGAAAACATCGCTCTTGTACAACACAGCTAGCTCTTCATTCGCACGAAGTAATGGCCGCTATCGACAGGGGATCTCAAGCTGATTCCGTATTTCTAGATTTCCGGAAAGCTTTTGACACCGTTCCTCATAAGCGACTTATAATCAAGCTGCGGAGCTATGGGGTATCGTCTCAGTTGTGCGACTGGATTCGTGATTTCCTGTCAGGAAGGTCGGAGTTCGTAGTAATAGACGGCAAATCATCGAGTAAAACTGAAGTGATATCAGGTGTTCCCCAGGGAAGCGTCCTGAGACCTCTACTGCTCCTGATCTATATAAATGACCTAGGTGACAATCTGAGCAGATCTCTTAGACTGTTCGCAGATGATGCTGTAACTTACCGTGTTGTAAGGTCATCCGAAGACCAGTATCAGTTGCAAAGCGATTTAGAAAAGATTGCTGTATGGTGTGTCAGGTGGCAGTTGACGCTAAAAAACGAAAAGTGTGAGATGATCCACATGAGTTCCAAAAGAAATCCGTTGGAATTCGATTACTCGAAAAATAGTACAATTCTCAAGGCTGTCAATTCAACTAAGTACCTGGGTGTTAAAATTACGAACAACTTCAGTTGGAAGGACCACATAGACAATATTGTCGGGAAGGCGAGCCAAAGGTTGCGTTTCATTGGCAGGACACTTAGAAGATGCAACAAGTCCACTAAAGAGACAGCTTATACTACACTCGTTCGTCCTCTGTTAGAATATTGCTGCGCGGTGTGGGATCCTTACCAGGTGGGATTGACGGAGGACATCGAAAGGGTGCAAAAAAGGGCAGCTCGTTTTGTATTATCACGTTATAGGGGAGAGAGTGTGACAGATATGATACACGAGTTGGGATGGAAGTCATTACAGCATAGACGTTTTTCGTCGCGCCGAGACCTTTTTACGAAATTTCAGTCACCAACTTTCTCTTCCGAATGCGAAAATATTTTGTTGAGCCCAACCTACATAGGTAGGAATGATCATCAAAATAAAGTAAGAGAAATCAGAGCTCGAACAGAAAGGTTTAGGTGTTCGTTTTTCCCGCTCGCTGTTCGGGAGTGGAATAGTAGAGAGATAGTATGATTGTGGTTCGATGAACCCTCTGCCAAGCACTTAAATGTGAATTGCAGAGTAGTCATGTAGATGTAGATGTAGAAAGAAACACGTGCCGTACTACTTCGTCATAGGTGGCTGTCGAGCAATAATAATGTACGACGGCCAACCTCGTACTTGTTCTGGTTGCGGCCAGGAGGGTCATGTGCGCTCGGCGTGTATTCAACGTCGGGCTACACAACTTCCATTGCATGACACGACACCACCTCCTACGCTCACAACCCTCCCCCTCAATTACGCAGAGGTGACACGATCGCCCCCCCCCCCCCCCGGAAGAGAGGAAGCGTTAGAATGCGCACCTGTCGCCGGTCCTGGATTGACCAACACCATTACGGTGTCTGCAGAGGTTAAAGAACGCCGCCCATAGACTCCACATGAAGGTTCGCACGAGAGAATGCAACTCGACGCTAGGGTTGTACCGACCACTGCCTTTCTACCTGAGGGGGATACTATACGGGAACCCCAACCTCTTTCGGACACAGAAACCCACGTCCACAAACAAATGTCACCGAGAAAACATAAAAAGCGACGTCGCACACCCTCCGACGATTGCCTCCAGCGGACGTCTTCTCCAGTTGACGAACGGACGGCCGACGAAACGACGAGGAAAATGGATGACACGAGATCGCTCTCACCTGTCACTTTGTCTGATTTTGACAAACCCGATTCCGCTCTCTCGGACAAACGGATGGCCAGCACAGCGCCCGCCTTTGGTACACAACCGGAAACAACTGCGGATTCACCCTTAGTCACTCTGCCCACAAGTGTTCTACCGCAGCCACCATTAACTGACGGACCTTGGGCGGATGACATTGAAGACGATACTTCGGCCGCTGTGGTGGATGAGGAGAAGAGTCTCTCCTCCCACACCTCGGCCCCTCCCGAGTAGCAACAGATGACGGCGCCGACGCGACCAGCAGGTCACAGGCGCCACCTTTTACGGCGACACTGACGGCGGCCCCCACCGCAGGAGACGGTCTACAGACCTATCGCTTAACGACCATCAACATTTACACCATTAGGACACGTACGAAATTGTCGCTGCTCCAAGACATGCTCAATGCAGTAGACGTTGACATTGTCTTTCTCCAAGAAGTCTTCGTCGCCGATTTCCCGGGTATGTATGGTTATGCAGCTCATGTGTCCCACGCCTCGCCTACTAACAGTGGTGTCGCCATTCTCCTCAGAGAGAGCCTCGAGGCGGACGAAGTCCGATATCTCCCCGACGCTAGAGGAATGGCCGTAACGTTGCAAGGCGTCAGGTTTATCAATGTGTACACCCCTTCCGGAACGAATCGCCTTCGTGACCGATCGCTCTTCTTCGCAGAAGGAATAGCACAGCTTTCTTAGGGCAGGCACGATCACTTGAAATTAGGGGGCGATTTCAATTGCACCTAAGAACCTAGAGATCAGCTGCCACGCCATTCACTGTGCCCCGAACTTGGGACACTCATCGGCGATCTCCAGCTGGTAGATACATGGGAACATGTCCGAGGAAATAGACTGTTATACACCCATGTCACGAGTCACTCGTCTAGTCGCATCTCCCGTTCTCTCGCGGCAACGGTGAGTGACGCGGAGGTGTGGCCAGTAGCCTTTTCTGGTCACGAGGCCTATATATGTGCCGTCACCCTTCGTCGCCAACGGGTGTGCCGCAACCGACATCCCTGGAAATTAAACCTTGCTCATCTCGCTTCTCCGGATTGTCGACGCGCCATCGAAGACACGTGGAGTTTGTGCGTCCGCTGCCTCCCAACGTATTCTACGTCGATTAGTTGGTGGTTAACCTGCGCCAAGCCGGCCCTACGGCGAACCTTTATTACGTATGGTCGTGAGACTGCTGCTTGGAGGCGGCAGACCCTTGATTTTTATTTCACCGTCCTTCACGAATGCGCCTCCTTGCCACCCACACCGGAACGACAGTTGACAGTTCAGCGTGCGAAAGCACAGATCATAGCCCATATGCGCTGACACCTCGAAGGGACGATCGTCCGAGCACGAACACAAGACACACTCGCAACGAAACGACCAACCATGTACCACGTCATCCGAGAATGTACACTGCGAAGACGGGCGCTGATGCATTGCCATCACCACTGAGGACGGCCGTCATCACACCACACAACGCGATATTGCTGCAGTCTTCTTCGACCATTACGCACGACTTTATTCTGCTCAATGTTCCGACCCGACGACGGTGACAGCAGTCTCACAACTGATTTACGGCATTGTCCCACAGGATTTACAAACTGAATTATTGAACGACATTACAAAAGACGAACTTATCGAGGCCATCGGTAAAGGAGCGGCGAATATGTCTCCTGGCGCCGACGGGCTCCCTGGGGAGTTTTACAGAACTTTGAAGCATTTACTGGTTCCCAAGTTAACAGACATCTGTCGGGAGCTTATGTCCCCCGCGGTGCCGCTCCCTGCGACCTTCGTAGAAGGAATAATTATACCGGTTCACAAACCTAAAGGTGGGGCTCGAATATAAGATTACCGCCCGCTAACAATCGTCAACTGTGACATGAAGATATTCACATGACTATTAGCAAACTATCTACGACCGACCCTACCTTACGTCATCTCGCCAGGTCAGACTTCCCTAGGGGGTATCAACAACATCCACACAGCACTGTGTCGATACCGTGACTTAAATAGCCCTAGCCAGGGCACGCCGCATCCCGGGAGCGCTAGCATCACTAGATTTTAGCCAGGCTTTCGATCGAGTGGATCACGCGTACCTAACGTCCGTTCTCCAGCACATGCAGTACCCACAGCAATTCACAGACGTCGTGATGCGCCTCCTCCGAGGGGCGACTTCCAAAGTGCTCGTTAACGGTCGTCTCTCGCAGTCCCTCCGGATTTTCCGCTTCGTGCGTGAAGGCTGCCCCTTGTCGACGTCACTATATGCTCTGGCACTGGAACCGCTCCTCTGTGGCCTCCGTCAACGCCTCGCCGGTCTTACCATACGTGACGTCACATTTCGCTGTACAGCATATGCAGATGACCTGGTTCTCGTCTTCCGCAATCGCGACAATGTCAGCAAAGCACTAGCATTGATTACCAAGTACGGTGTGGCTTCCGGAAGCTGTCTCAACGTCGCCAAATCGGTCGCCATGGCCATAGGAGACGGGTTGACCCCAGCGTGTGTCGAACCCCTTCAGCTTCGTTTCACTGTCAAATGTCTCGGAATAGAGTTTCACGACGACATACGGCGCACTGCGGCTTTTAACTACCGCCGCTTATTACAACAAATTTGGGTCCAGATCTTCAACCTTCGTCTGTGGACCCTCGACCTTCTCCAAAGGACACACTTCGTCAATGTTTACCTCGCATCACGCCTTCCACACATAGCGCGTGTTCTCCCAATACCGTTACTGATGGCTCGACGTCTATTAGCGGCATTCGGAGCCTACGTCAGTACAGGCATGCTCTTTAAAGTCAGTTATGAGTCACTGACCCTTCCCCCAGAAAGGGGAGGTCTTGGTCTAGTCCATGTCCACGACAGAGCTGTGGCCCTCTATGTTAGCTCACACATCAAGCTGTGGCGTCACCACCCGGAAAGTTTGACAGGTTTGCTGTTGGAGTCCTTAGCTCCGCCCTCCATTATGCCCCCACTGACGACGCAAGACATACCCCCACCCTTCTACTACTTCGGGAAATTTTACATTGAACACAGCTATGACCGTATCGCAGCACCACCGACGAAACAGGCGTCGGCGCGGGATATATATCATGTCCTACAGCAGAGGCGCCTACCAAACATCGTGGAGACCATAAGCCCTCAGGTTAATTGGAGGGTGGTGTGGAAGACAATTCACGCGGTACCACTGGACACAACCGTCCGATCCACAAGGTACATCACAGTCAATGGTAAACAGATCATCCGATCACGGCTCCTCAAGATCGACATGGTGGAATCGCCTCTGTGCGTAGACTGCGGGATACCAGACACGGACGAACACCGTCTCACATGTGGAGCGGGAGAAGACGTATGGCGCTTGGTGCGACAAATTTTGTCGTATTTCCTACAAGTGACTCCGGAACACATTACACCTCGGTTTCTACTATTTCCGAATCAACAGTATTTCCCGCGCGCTAAGACCAACGCAGTCACGTAGATCCGTACGCATGCGGTACCCTACTTGTTTCATGATGGACCTAAAGATGTACACTCCTGTAAATTGAAATAAGAGCACCGTGAATTCATTGTCCCAGGAAGGGGAAACTTTATTGACACATTCCTGGGGTCAGATACATCACATGATCACACTGACAGAACCACAGGCACATAGACACAGGCAACAGAGCATGCACAATGTCGGCACTAATACAGTGTATATCCACCTTTCGCAGCAATGCAGGCCGCTATTCTCCCATGGAGACGATCGTAGAGATGCTGGATGTAGTCCTGTGGAACGGCTTGCCATGCCATTTCCACCTGGTGCCTCAGTTGGACCAGCGTTCGTGCTGGACGTGCAGACCGCGTGAGACAACGCTTCATCCAGTCGCAAACATGCTCAATGGGGGACAGATCCGGAGATCTTGCTCGCCAGGGTAGTTGACTTACACCTTCTAGAGCACGTTGGGTGGCACGGGATACATGTGGACGTGCATTGTCCTGTTGGAACAGCAAGTTCCCTTGCCGGTCTAGGAATGGTAGAACGATGGGTTCGATGACGGTTTGGATGTACCGTGCAATATTCAGCATCCCCTCGACGATCACCAGAGGTGAACGGCCAGTGTAGGAGATCGCTCCCCACACCATGATGCCGGCTGTTGGCCCTGTGTGCCTCGGTCGTATGCAGTCCTGATTGTGGCGCTCACCTGCATGGCGCCAAACACGCATACGACCATCATTGGCACCAAGGCAGAAGCGACTCTCATCGCTGAAGACGACACGTCTCCATTCGTCCCTCTATTCACGCCTGTCGCGACACCACTGGAGGCGGGCTGCACGATGTTGGGGCGTGAGCGGAAGACAGCCTAACGGTGTGCGGGACCGTAGCCCAGCTTCATGGAGACGTTTGCGAATGGTCCTCGCCGATACCCCAGGAGCAACAGTGTCCCTAATTTGCTGGGAAGTGGCGGTTCGGTCCCCTACGGCACTGCGTAGGATCCTACGGTCTTGGCGTGCATCCGTGCGTCGCTGCGGTCCGGTCCCAGGTCGACGGGCACGTGCACCTTCCGCCGACCACTGGCGACAACATCGATGTACTGTGGAGACCTCACGCCCCACGTGTTGAGCAATTCGGCGGTACGTCCACCCGGCCTCCCGCATGCCCACTATACGCCCTCGCTCAAAGTCCGTCAACTGCACATACGGTTCACGTCCACGCTGTCGCGGCATGCTACCAGTGTAAAAGACTGCGATGGAGCTCCGTATGCCACGGCAAACTGGCTGACACTGACGGCGGCGGTGCACAAATGCTGCGCAGCTAGCGCCATTCGACGGCCAACACCGCGGTTCCTGGTGTGTCCGCTGTGCCGTGCGTGTGATCATTGCTTGTACAGCCCTCTCGCAGTGTCCGGAGCAAGTATGGTGGGTCTGACACACCGGTGTCAATGTGTTCTTTTTTCCATTTCCAGGAGTGTATTAGACTTTTGTAACTACCTACAAGAACGTCATTACAAGATCGTACGGAACCCAAAATACAGACAGTACTTTTCTAATTACTTAGGGAGAGCCCTACGCGACCCTCCACGCAGCTGGATCATCAACAGGTAGGAGAAGTTACCCATTGAGTGATCTGACATGACTAAGTTCGATTCTCGGTGGAACAAGATGATATACGTGAAGACGTAGCTGGATGATGAAGCGTAAGGGGAGTAGCGACATACACTTCTGCATCCTGTATGAAGCACTTTTTTTTTCTTTTTGCCCATATACATTACCTCGGTGTAGGAACGTGCCGAGATATTGTTTTCTTTTTTCTCGGAGCACGATGCGGTGCTAGATACATTTATTTTTCTTGTGGTATAAAATAAAACCACATTAAGAATTATTAAAAACAATAAATAAAAATAAATTAATAAATAATAATTCCCACAAAAGATTTCCCCTTCCCATCCCTGATTCCTTGACGGACGGGAGAGGGGGGGGGGGGGGAGACACTGCGACCAGGCCTTGGGTTACGACCCCTGATCGCTCTGCCTTCCCCGACCTCCCCCACCTCCTTAAAAAAAAAGAGTGGCGATAATAACGCCACAGTGAGAGAGCAAATAACCTTATATTATAGAGCAATATCTCCACATATCTCTAAATTAGAGTCCCCTGTAGTGTTTTACTGTCTGTATGTGAAGGATAATCTCAGGAGCTGCTGTACGGATCATGATACGGATTTCACTAATAGACAGACTGATTCTTGAGGTAGGTGTTTGCATATATTTTATTGCCACTATAACAGTGTATAAGTAGAGCTGTTTACCGTATGCATACACAAATTCTAGGGATTAAGTTCAAACAGTGGGGTTCAGGGTTTGCGCTGTTAGTATTGTTAGTGTTGTGATTTGCGTTAAGCGCTGGTACTGGTACGGCGAAAAGGGGGTTGAAACACAACCTTTAGTGTGCATTCCAGTTGCAGACAGTCTACATGGGTCTCGGCAATGCTTTACTCGTGATCCTGTTTTATCAAAATAACAGCAATAGTGCAACAGTATCGACGCATGAAAGGACTACGGAATGTTCTCTTGTGGCAAGGGGACTGAAGAACATGATTCGGAAGTTCGAATTGCTTGAAAATTTGGGAGTTGGTTCTGGGAGAGGCCTACTGCCAATACAACCACATATTGTGGAAGAAGTACAGTTGCAGTGGCTGAGAACTCTGAACCCCATGTCCAATCTTCAAGCAGTGCACGTGCCGTGTGACGATAGCGGAACATTCCACGGTTCACCGTTGTCTGGGGCAGTGTAATCTCCAGCAGGGTTTTAGGCTGTCGTGGATGCAAATGGTTGTCACTCTGAGCAACGTTTGTAACCTAGAGCCTAAACATGATACGCAGTTATCAAAACTTCTCATCTGTAAATTAAATGTGTTTCTCTCAATGGTTCATTCTTTACTTACCTTCAACATGACTCATCTGCACCCACAATATTCATGGGCATCCTTTCAAGTAGAGAAAGTTTAATTCGAGCCACCCTGTACATGCAGTATTATGTGTACTGCACATAAATATTAAAGGTCTTTTAATACGCTCACCACTTACAAGCGACTCTCCTATTTGACCATCTTTGGCAGCATCTTTGGATTACATTGCTGATTATTGTGATCTCTCTGCGGTCCTAAACGTTAGTAATCCGTTGAATTGCTGGCGTTGCTGATGTGGAAATCAATCTTGAAACGTGTAGAAACTGTCTTGTGAGCAACCGTGTCCAGTGCTGTCTATTCAAGCACCATCGTCTCTGTTGTAGGGTATAGCATCAAATATTGGACAGTTCCTGCAGAAGACAGGTTCCCATCAGGAAAGAAAGAATTCGGTTGCTCGTGCATTATTTACAACGACTAAGAAATAAGTGTTCCACTTGCATAGGTAACAAAATGTGTATTCAGTGGTACCCGAGCCACAATTTATATACTCGTGGAATTCGTGATGAAACCTTCAGCTGTTATTTATTTTGCGCACTTCGCTATTAGTTTCGGTCAATGACCGTTATCGAGTTTAGAATAAAACGAATAAATCAAACCATAGGGATTATACAGTTTACAGCAAAATACATTAAAAAGTACTTCACTTAATGGCATAAACAGAAGGAAACCTATACCATAGTTTGAGCAAAAGTAATTTGTTCTTTTAAGCCCACCATAGTACGTAAAAAAATTCTCGCAATAATAGCTGTGTACGAGAATTCTCATCAAGAAGCAAGTCCACAACGACAACTATCATCACACTGACAGATGTGAGCAGGTCAAACAGTTAAGAATACAGTCAGGGACAATGCCATGCCAGAGATTAAACTATATTAAATTATAGCAATTGCAGTATCAGTTTACTAAGAGGTACATTATAATCTTTGGTTCCCAGTAAACACGGTGCGTTAGTGAGCTAGATGATGAGATCCCACATACACAAACGCAATACATCAAGAAATGACACACTGGTGACCTTTGTAATCTAAAAAACCTCCAACTGACGAAGATAAATCAGTTAAAACCATTGCATGACATCAACACACCAGGTAAAGCAACACTGGCGAAATTTTGTATATTACCAAACATCGTATATTAGCCGAAAAATAAGTCAGATTGGACCTATTACTGGGCTGGGATGTTGTCATGTTAACAGATAAAAACAAAAATAGCTTATACTAGCAAGAAAACATCAACTAACAAAATTATGCATCGTAAAAATTTGATGTACAGTGTGAATAAAAAGAAAGCGAACCTCATGCAGTATCCTTTTCCAAAATATAATATAACAGTAACATGCATTCATCTTGAACATAGAAATTAAAATTTTATTGCACTTATGATACCACATACTCAGTGGATGATGTGACGGAGCGGATGGGGGCGGCTGGGAGACTTTCCTAAAGAGTAGAAATTTTTTGATGAAGAATGTGAACAGAGATTAAAACTATATTGCACTGCTAATTCCAAATATCCAGTGGGAGGTGTAGGTAAGGCGGTATGGTGATGGTTGTGGGAGAGAGAAGCTTCCTAAACAGCAGGAGGGAACAGTGCTAATTTTTTCCCCACGAAGAACGGTTAGTAGTGAGGGAGACAATCAGCTCATAAAACTATGGGGTTAAACAGTCGAGTACACTTACACCATAAACGGTGACATAAATGACTTAATTTTATACATACTCTTAACAGCTAGGAACAGAGGGGGGAAAGGTGAATAGGCAAAGTGTTATATATCAAAATTACAGACCCGTCTAAGATCGCCCAGCCAAGACCTTACCAAATAAAACCATACAAGACATGGGAACCTAGGGGGTGTACTGAGTTGGGAATGGATCTGAGGGATCATGCCTAACCAAAAGCAAAACTGGATGTGAAGTAAACAACAAAAAATTACAATAGAACCTATGCTATTCAGTCAGATGAGGGCCAGATGTATGTTACATATATAATCCTAAGATACCTAATTTTGCACATCTTTTGAAACAACTACAAGAGAGACCATCCGACACCAAAGACTTCCATCCTTTCCGAAAAATCCGTCTCGTGTGGCCGAGCGGTTCTAGGCGCTTCAGTCTGGAACCGCGCGACCGCGGGTTCAAATTCTGCCTAGGGCATGTATGTGTGTGATGTCCTTAGGTTATTCAGGTTTAAGTAGTTCTACGAGACTGATGACCTCAGCTGTTAAGTCCCATAGTGCTCAGAGCCATTTCCGAAAAATGCAGAAATGTACACACACACACACACACACACACACACACACACATATATATATATATATACGACTTTGTTCCTACAATACACTTCATCTTGTGTAACCCATTGAAAATCATATCCGTATTGAGGTGTTTTTTATCTGTTAACATAACAACATCCCAGCCCAGTAATAGGTCCTAGTCGACTAATTTTTCGGCTATTACGATATTTTGAAATATACAATATTTTGCCAGTGTTGTTTTACCTGGTGTATTGATGTCATGCAGTGGTTTTCTATGGTTTAAGCTGATGTATTTTCTTCAGTTACACTGTGTTTTAGATGAAAAATGTTGTCGGTGTGGCATTTCTTGGTGTATTACGTTTGTGTATGAGGAATTTTACGATCTAGCTCACTAACGCACAGTGTTTATTGGGAACCAAAGATTGTAATGCACCTCTTTGTAAATTGATACTGCGATTGCTATCATGTAGTTTAAGTTCATCTTTGACATGGCATTGTCTTTGACTGTATCCTTGACTGTTACACCTGCCAGTGTGTTACAAGTTGTCGATGTGAACATGCTTCTTGGCGAAAATTATCGTACACCGTTATTATTGTTACACGTGCTATGATGGGCTTAAATGAGCAAATTACTTTTGTTCAAATTATGTATAACTTTGCTGCCGTTTGTGTTAGTAAGTGAAGTACTATTTAACCTCCTACTTCCGTGTAAACTGTGGAACCTCTAATGGTTTCATTTATTAGTTTTAGGTTGCGCAAGCTAATAGCCATTGACCGAAACTAATTGCGAAATGTGCAAAATGAATGACAGCGAAACGGTTTCACTGTGAATTTTAATAATTGTTTGGCGGCTGAATATCCCCAGTTGCAACCATGCATAAATACAATTTATGTAGCTGTAAAACAAATCTGGAAACTGTCCTTCCTTTAATAACGCGCACTGTCAGACCAGAAACCTACAGCATCAGTCATAGAATTGCACTGGGTGTGGCCGGCTGTAGAATAAGTCCGCATGGAGCGCAATATGTATCCATGTTATAGTAGGACAGCTGATGTTAATTCGACATGAAAGATGAACAAACGGAACATCGATTCGATGAGTATGGATCAGTTACTTCCAGCCATGAAGCTCAAAATCGATCATGGTGTAATGCACGGTCTGTCACATTAATATGACCTCCGCCTATTTTCATCGTCAATATGCAGTAACCACTCATAGACAACAGGTGGCAGCAGTAGCACTGGAGGATACACAAAGTGCGTCGGGAGTCGCGGAAAACAGTACAGTCATTGACGTTATGAGGTAACAGGGCGATTTATCTGACGTCCAAAAGGCCGCGTTCATGGCTTTCGGGCCAAGGACATCAGTATTTCCGTAAAGGTTAAGTTTGTAAACCGTTCGGATGCCACCATGAATAAAGTATATCGAGCATGGAAAAATGGGGCTATTGTAATTCGTCGTTAAAACAACTGTGGTGCGCTATGGGCCTAGCTGACAGCGGTGAACTGTGGTTGCCTCCGCTGTAACTGCTGGGCAACTCACCGTCCAGATGAACCAAGAGGCTGCCAACAGTTTCTCCTCAACGACAGTTAATCGAAGATTGCTGCTTATGGGCCTTTACTGTTGGCATCTGTTTCATGCACCCATGGTGAATGCTGTTCATCGATGACGAAGACCGTAATTGAATTCCCATTCAGTGGCGACATATGTCTTTTTCGGATGAATCATGTGTTATGGTGTATTGCCCATATGGCCTGTGGAGTGTACAATGTAAAACGTCTGAAAGCAAATATGGAGAGAGCTTTATGGCCTGGGGAACGGTTTCGTGGCATTCCCTCGGTACCCTCTTCATTCTGGAAGGCACAATTGATCAACGCAAGCATGCATCTATCCTTAAGGGTTTGGTGCATCACTAGTTTCATTTTGTTTCCCCTCGGCACGATAGCATCCAACATCAAGACAAGCATCGTGTCATTCAGCTCGCAGTTAACGTGCGTGGTTCAAAAAGCATCAGGATGACGCCCCGCTCCCAATATATAAACCCAACAGAGAACATGTGGGACCTCGATCCAGCTGTTCGTGCCATAGATACTTCACTGCGAAACCTAGAGTAGCGGGCCACGGCACTTAAGCTGGCCTACCTCCATATCCTTATCGGTACCTTACGGATCCTCATTGATTCCCTTTCTGCTTGTCTCGCAGCCCTCCGTGCTGCAAAAAGTGTTTATGCATCGTTCTGACGGGTGGTAACATTATGTACCTGCACAGTGTAAAATGAAGTTAAATTTGTGTGCTTCTTTTTTTCGGAGTCAGCCATGCGATTACGTTCCATGTAGACCCACAGAAGATAGAAAGAAGAAGCCCACTGGCCTAAAAAAGACATCTACAGCAGCGCCAGGGACAGTAGCGGCTTCTCTGCGCAGCATGCCTCCAGCTAGCGCCTGAAGCGAGCCCGTTTCGTTAGCTACAAGTCGTAAAAGCGGCCGCCAGCCTCTGTGTGCTTCCTTGGCTCGTAAACAGGACGCTGTCGCAGGAAAAGAAACCGCTGTTCTGTACAGTAGCGCTGCGCAGTTAGTAACCCACCTGCGAGCGGTACCACAGGCCGATCCAAATATGCGAACAAATAATTGGAGATACGATGTTCTCTGTATTATAGCTGGTAATGCGCAAAATTTCTGATTTACGCAAGTAATTATTAAATTTTGTACTGCAGAATATGAAACGAACATGTAACAGAAATTTACACTTTTTCTGTGGCATCGGAAAGAGCCTACGAAGACTTCAGCTACATAACATGGACGAAGACTCGACTACAACTCGTCGATTGTTTGTGTGTTGATTTAGTTACACAGAGATGAAGGGGCTTCCGTAGGATAGACCAACGTGGAGAGCAACTACACGAAATAAACGCTCGCAGAGCGGTATCTTTTATTTATAAACAGTTAAAGTCACTCTATGTAGCTTCTATCGAAAAGTATTCAGTGTATAGTGCGGAGTACGTGTAAACGGGTTAGTCGATGAACTGATAATAAAAAGTAAGAAGTGACTGTTACACACGCAGAGTAAGGGCTTCATAAATAAAATGATTGCTTGAAATTGTGCGCTTTTCTAACGCCACAGTCCTCATGCGCACTTGGATGTCCTATCAAGGAATGGAAAACTCTAACGCAGCACTGTTTTTGGATTCTTCTGGCCTTGTAATAGGGCGCCAAGGTTTCAGATAGATCCTTCCTTGTTAAAATCCAAGTAAACTTCGTTTCGTTTATCAATAAATTAGTATGGCCATGAAACTTCCTGGCAGATTAAAACTGTGTGCCCGACCGAGACTCGAACTCGGGACCATTGCCTTTCGCGGGCAAGTGCTCTACCATCTGAGCTACCGAAGTACGACTCACGCCCGGTACTCACAGCTTTGCTTCTGCCAGTACCTCGTCTCCTACCTTCCAAACTTTACAGAAGCTCTCCTGCGAACCTTGCAGAACTAGCACTCCTGAAAGAAAGGATATTGCGGAGACATGGCTTAGCTACAGCCTGGGGGATGTTTCCAGAATGAGATTTTCAGTCTGCAGCGGAGTGTGCGCTGATATGAAACTTCCTGGCAGTTTTAATCTGCCAGGAAGTTTCATATCAGCGCACACTCCGCTGGAGAGTGAAAATCTCATTCTAGTATGGCCAAGTTTATTTTTTCCAAAAAAATAATACGTCTTCTTTACTTTCCTCAATTCCCTGTGAGTTTGCTTAAGTCTGTCATTTTGAAATTTTCCACGTGTCAATGTTTTCAAAATATTGAGAACTTTTTGATGATTTCTCCTCCATCTTATAAGCTTAGGAGTGGTATGTTTTTCTTTATCACTGCCGACGATTCTGATTTTACGTTGAAATTAAATTTCTTTGAACACCCTGATCGATTCACACAATAATGGGAGGATAAGGCAAAATAAGTAAAGAATCAGACTGTTTATTGTTTGCAATATTAGGGAACCTTAAAAACATGTTGCTGAAACCACTAAATTAACACCATCATTGTGGCATGAGTTTCAGGCACCGCTTCTGAACTAGCCAAGCTTACGCAAGTTAGACACCAGCATATCAGGGACGACCAGAAGGGTTCTGTTCGAATGTCGTACTATTTAAAATCGGTATGCCAATCACACAAATACGCAAACGCAATTACAGTCTTCCCACCGACACACCAGGTTAATGATACCGTGTGTTTTTGCCCGAAGAAGTCTGTAACTGCGTGCTGCATATCCTCGTCCGATAGAAATCGTCGAACATTCAAGGCCTTTTTAAAGGATCGAAGGTATGATAATCGCATGGGGAGAGATCAGAACTATAGGGCGGGTGCTCGAGTGTCTCCATTTGAGTTGGTGTTACTTCTCCATTGCGACATTTGTAACATGGGAGCACCTTGTGCCAGGTCGCGACCACCAAGGAACTTGGTGCACCATTCCACAAACATGGTATTCGACAGACAAGATGCCCTTAAACATTCTTCATTCTTCTATAGATATTTAACGGTATTTGGCATTCGGCAGCCATGTCTAGCAGAACGTTGATCACATTTGGACTCAGTTGGTAATAACGTCGCCATACTAGACGTTTCAGTTTTTACCTCATGGACATCTGAATGCTACGTTTATCCCCCCCCATACAAGTCTGCGCTCGTGTCGGAATCACGCTATGTTGCATACAGGCCTTCAAACGGACACCTTTTGGTTGTTTGCAGCAGGGTAGACTAGTTTTCTAAAAGATGTACACGGTGTAGCAGAGCGTGACGTTTTCCTAGTGATGGGATACTAGTTCTTGTCATAGCACACCCGGTCGGAGCAAGGATAAATGCTCCCGGCTCAGCCAATAGCGGCGCCGTGCATTCGAGCAGCGAAGTCTCTGCAACAGCCATCAGTCATATATGTAGTAAATTTACCACAGCTACAATGAGCAGTGTGACCACTTACGTAAAGCCTCTGATCTCCTGGCTGTCAGCAAGCGCTGATTGTTCTGGGCTTCGAACTGGACCAGCCAAGGGGAGGCCATCACCCAATGGGTGCCATGTCCTGACACTCGCGCCAGTATTAGAGTGTCCAAGGTTCAGCTAACGGCGCTGGCACGTTCGTACCAGTGTCCCTGGCCACGTGCGATATACACTAGCCCTAATGCTAAGCATCACTGCTCCACGGAGCTGACAACCCGAGTTGTTTCAGCAAAGGCGTCGACTCCACCTGGCGCTGTTGTGCCGTCGCAGAATTCTACTGTCTCAGTATACGTCACTAACTACCTTCGTCCAGTTACTGAGCCGCGATCATCGGAGTGCCGTGTGAAAGGCAAATAGCAATAATGAATTTTCGCGATGAGAAGATATTTCCAACTATTGGTTACGGGGGAATCCCCTTCACAGATTTCTGCGCATGTGTCATCATCAGCAGAAGTGGCTAACCCTAACGCTTGTGGCCGCCAGCTGTAATACTGCCAACAGCGTTCAAAATCCAATGCTCGGGCTTTCCCAAAACGTTTTCTGATATACATAATGATGGTGATGGTTTTTATGTCCGAACAACGCCATGTTGCATTGTTCTTCGTGTGTTACATCATTGTATACACTGATATTACGAACACCGTCTACCGCGGAACTAAATACTGTCTGGAGGCCTTGCGCCCACGGTAAGCTGTAAGGAAATTATTTAGGCTGAGCAGATACGAACAGGGAACCAGTGGAGTGACTATACGGGATGCAAATTGGGAAGTACACTGATATAAGCGAATTTGAGGAAGGGCAGATTCATATGGCTCCGTACCTCGAAAGGCGCATCTCGGGAGCGGCGAAGCTGGTCGGCTGTTCTCGTGCTGCAGTCTATTGAAAGTGATTTAAGGACGGTCAAATAATGAGTAGGCGACAATATCCACGCAACCTCACAGAACGTAGAGATCTGAGGCGTGTCCGCTTTGGAAAGTTCGATGGGCTGCGATTCATGGCAGACATGAAGACGTACTACAATGCTTCTGCATGTAAAAATGTTTCGGTGCACAACGTTCACCGCACGACGTTAAATTTAGAGCTCTGCAGCAGACGACTCGCAAGTGTTCCCATGTTGACACACCCGCCAGTTACAACTGTAGTTGTCGCTCAATCAGTGTGACTGGATGATGGATCAATGGAAACGTGTCTGCTCGTCGAATGAATCACGTTGTTTGTGACGCCAGTAACGGTGATGTCTGTATGGTGATGTAGTCGGTCCCGATACATCCTTATCCAGGAGAACGGCTGCTCTAAACATATACAGGGTGTCCGAAAAGTCTCTCCCTGATTTTATAAATTGATAACTCAGGCTAGAAGTAAGATACAAATATGAAACTGGTGTCTAATTGTTTACGAACTATCGAAGTCTTTTTCACTCATCAGTAAACTTCCACATGAGCACCCTTGGTAGCACGTAGCACATCTAGGCGATACTCAATTTCCAACCACACATTAGCCAACATCACTTCAGGGGTCGATTCAACGACTGTGGTTATCCGTTGCTGCAGTGTTTCAAGATCTGGTACAAGTGATCGGTAGACCTCGTCTTTGACGTAACCCCATAAAAAGAAGTCTAATGGGGTTATGTCAGGAGAGCGTGGAGGCCAAACCGTTGGCCCATCGCGACCAATCCATCGCCCAAGAAATGTCATATCGAGATAGGCACGGACGTCCAAACCCCTATGAGGTGGTCCACTGTCTTGCTGAAACAAGACGTCTGGGTGATACTGGAGCAGCTGAGGAACGGCATACAGTTGCAACATGTCCAGATACACTGCAGATGTGATAGTAGCGTCAGCGAAGGAGAATGACCCGATAATTCGATCGTGCAACAGCTGGCACCAAACATTCACCTTTGGACTGCCTCTGGTGCACTCCATGACATCGCCAGGGGGTTGTGAACCCAAAATGCGCACATTATGGCGATTCACTACTCAATTGACAAAAAAGGACGCTTCGTCGGAAAAGGCAATTCGTCTGTGATAACCATCATTGTCCTCAATACGTGATAGAATTTCGACTGCAAGGTCATATCGAAGTGTACTGTCATTGGGCAACAAGGCCTGAACCTATTGCACTTTGTATGCACGAAACAATAAACGTTCGTGTAAAATGTCATGGAGAGAGCAATTGGCATCTGTAATTCACGAGAGGCCCTGCCCATCGATTTCTTCGGACTTTGCAGGAAAGACTGCCTTACAGCTTCCACCCTGTCTGCTGAGTTTCTTGGTCGGCCACACCTGGAAAGGTCAGCAACCGATCCTGTGTTCTTGAACCTGTCATAGCAGGCTTTAATGCTCTTGACGTCAGGTGGATTCCTTCCAAATGTTGTCTGGAAGTGTCTCTGCACTGTGGTTTGTGATCGTGTCTCATGGTACCACAGGACACACTGTGCCTTCTCCTGATTGGTTAACATGGCTTCTTGGGCACTGCACCTCATCCTCTACTTACGTACTACGAACTTAAAACAAAATAAACTGTGATAGTTGTAAACAATTCGACACAAGTTTCATATTTGTATCTTACTTCTACCCTGAGTTATCAATTAATGTAATCAGGGAAAGACTTTTCGGACACCCTGTACACATGACAGTTCTGACAGTATCGTGCTGCTGGTGTTATTCGCCTGGGCTTGCATTGGACCTAATAACTGAAGGCACGAAGATGCTGACTACATGAGCATTATTGTTGACGACTTCAATTTCTTCATTGTTGATGTGTTCCTAAGCGGTGGTGGCATATTCCAGCTAGACACCTTATAACAGATCACAATGACTCATAAATTTTCATGTAATTAATACTACAACTTTAAGGTAATTTCTTGTATATGTATGTAATTCATTAATTTTGTCTGTCCTTACTATTTAAAAACTGTAATACAATTATGAAAAAGCTAATATTGTAAAAAGTTCTTTGTGGAAACGCTTATAATGTCAAGCAAGTTTGTATTATACAGAATCGAAAGAATCTGTGTCATAGTTGAATGAACACAAAGTGGGGGTGCTCAAGGACGTAATAGATAATGTTTTGGGAACAGTATTTTAAGTACGGCAAGGAATTTTGACTGGATAAACGAGCACATATCTGGGCAGAGTAGAAAGCATATATGAAGTGAATCACACTGTGTGGCCAAAACTCTTTGTTAAATAAGAGTCAGTTGCCAATAATGGTCGTTACAAAATGCACTACGTCACGCTATCTGCAACTAGCCACAAAGCAAGGTCAAGCCAGTTTTTTTTTAGTTATGTGAGTGGATTTCCAACGTCGTAATTTCGCCACTTTGACCATTATGGGGATTTTTCAGTTGAAATATAAATATTGTGAGTTCTACTGACTATCCCAATTCATTAACTATGAACAGGGTCTTATCCTTTCATCATTATTACCGAGACAGTCATAATTTAAGGATATAAAGTTACTGCAATACGGAGAAAATTAATCACATTTGCAGCCAGCTTAAATAAAGTAGTTCATGAAGCTATATTCAGTAGTATTAAATTTTCTTCATGTGTGTTGTTGTTCTATTCAATCCAATTTGTGGCTAAGTAAAGACACGCAAGGTGTTATTAATTTCAAGTAACTGATAAAGTACACTGAATATTTAATTTTGGCTAAAGCTACTTTTATTATTTTTACTTTGTGTTATTAAATTACTCATGTGCTTTTGACTTTCGTGACATTGGCATTGAAGAGATGTTTTTTGTTAGTTAATGAAGTCATTACAAACGTTTCTGAGGTAACATTTATTATGAAACAGTGATTAGTCGCTTCAGAAATCCTAACGACAGATACATTGAATGTCTTCGTTCCATACATCCAGTGTTAGCGTTGCTAATAAGTAACAATTGTTAGGTCTTGTTAATTACAAGTAATTTCATTGCATTTTAACTAACTAAAAATAATTTTGTCACAAGTGGATTTTAAATTCAACTTCAAGTGTGTTTTCGTTAGTTCTGCTAGTGCCTGCCTATACTGTAATTATTTACGTAATCAGTTCTTACTCGAGAGTGTTGGCAGATTATAAACTATAAATGTTAAATCCATACATATTCTATTTTGATTTTAAAATATCGTACGTTCTGTATTATTGATTCCTTAGTTATTATTGAACAAAATGAGTTAGACATACAATGTCATAATATAGTCTTTCTTCCATAGGATTGATTGTATAAAGAATCTTGCAACCGGTAACATTCTTCCTCTGGATGACTGTAGAATACCATAAACACGTACGTTGCACATGACCAGGAACGCTCGTAGGAAGCTGTGGAGTGGATTCCCCCATAGCCTATAGTCGAAAATATCTTCTCATCGGGAAAATTCTTTATTGCTATTTGCCTTTCACACGGCACTCCGATGATAGCCGCCCAGGAACTGACGCACTTAGCAGGCAGGTAGTGACGTGTACTGAGACAGTAGAATTCTGCGACAGCACAACAGCGCCTTCTACTGTAAATTTTCCTGCCTCTCGCAAAGAACCCGGCCAACCAGTCCAGTCCAACAAATGGTAGCATGCAACATTATATTATACCAGGTGGCAATGAATAAACTGGCAGTGTTCCGAGTGCTGCAGTGCGGGCTGCATATATCACAGGACACTGAAGCATCGTAGGTATGGTCATTAATCGGCTCGCTCGCGGAGTACGCTGAAAAAATAGTTCCACTTTCTGTCACCGGGCGAAAATATGGCGTTATATACAATCAACATGCTTGACGATGCGAGGTTTTTTTTTTTTTTGTGAAATGACTGTTCGTGTAAAGGTTAAGAACGATGCAGTTTTCCCTAAGAAACGCAATAGGTATTCAGAAGAGAGATTGTCTACTGCTGGTACAGCTATTTTATCAAAACAGAAGAAGAAGCAGCACTGCATTACGGGAATACTGCTTATAGAAGAGGCTCGACGTCAAATAATGGGATAAAGAATATGTTCCTAAATTTGAAGAACAAAGTGAGTGAAATGGTGCAGTATGAGAGGGAGGCGGCCAGTTCCCGTGGCACTTGTCGATGAAGTTGCTGTAGCTACAGTCGACCGTGCAGCACATGCATCAAATGCTGCAACCATTGCTCCAGCTGTGAGAGGGAATTGCGTCTCCCGGGGTCAACATTTAAATGATTTTGCGGCGCATTCTTCACTGGTATCAATACAAGATTCAGAATCTGCATCAGATGAAGCCCCAAGATAGGCTACAACGCCGAGACTTTACACTTAGTTCTATGGCATGCATGTAAAATAAATGACATGTGGCTGGGGAATAGTCTTTGGACGCAAGAGGGACGTTTGATTTCGCACGCTGCTGTGAACTCACAGAAATGTCACCTATGGATTCTACATCGTCATATGTTGTGCAGGAACATCCACTGCGCCCACTTTAAGTGACTGTGTTTCATGAGTTCTTTCATTCTTAGAATACTTGAAAGATAGTGTCTGTCAGGGATTTTTCAGGACTCTTCCTTACATGAAGGATTATCATACGACGACGTATCACTCTTATTACACCAAACGGTCGACCATATCGATTTACATGTAGCACGTTGCTGATTAAGAAGCCCTATTGGACACAACTTGTAACTTGTTAACATATGCTGGTGAAAGTGTCAGAACCAAGAGTTTGATCTGTCCTCCACTTTTCCTGCGTCGACACAACATTCTGACTGCTTACAGCGCTATATTTTCACTTGGTGGCAGAAAGTATAGCTATTATTTCTTTCACTATACTCCGCTAGGACGCCGATGCTTTTTAGCGTACTGGGATGTATATGGCCCACACTGTAGCACTCGGAACACTGTCACATCATTTATAACCGCTTGGTCCGATACTTAGTTAAGACTATCCAGTTGGTAAAGGTATTAACATTATCCATTTTGGCGATCTATTGCAAATCTTCAGATGTGATAATCCACAATTTCGTCATGGAAGTTATATTCATTCTGGTCAACATGAAATGGTTTTAAACATGTCAATAAAATGTGCAGGATGTCATTAAATTGTAAAAGAGGGTCAGTGTCAGTAACTTTTATGATTTGCGAGGCGGGGGGGGGGGGGGTAATGGGGTGTTGGAAAGCTGTAAGGAGTAAGGGTGCTGGCGTCAACTCTCAGCTGGGTATTGGCACATAGTTATTATTATGGTGTTCTTCTACTAAATGACTAATATAAAATTTTGTAAATAAATTTTATCATAAAAGAGAATTGTTGAATTCAGTAATAAAAAAGAAATATTCGTGAATTAATAGCAAATACAAGCTTCACCTACTGCGCTGGTTGAGAGTCTTTACCACAAATACACTGATTGACTAAAAGTGTCCGGACGCCTGGCTGAAACTGACTTACAAGTTTGTGGAGCCCTCCATCGGTAATGTTGGAATTCAGTATGATGTTCGCCCACCCTTAGCCTTGATGACAACTTCGACTGTAGCCGGCATACGTTCAGTCAGATGCTGGAAGGTTTCTTGGGAAATGGCAGCCCATTCTTCACGGAGCGCTGCCCTGAGAAGAGGTATTGATGTCGGTCGGTGAGGCCTGGCACTAAGTCGGCGTTCCAAAACATCCCAAAGGTGTTCTATATGATTCAAGTCAGGACTCTGTGCAGGCCAGTCCATTACAGGGATGTTATTTTCGTGTAACCACTCCGCCACACGCCGTGCATTACGAACAGGTGCTCGATCACGTTGAAAGGTGGATTCCCCATACCCGAACTGATTTTCAACAGTGGGAAGTAATAAAGTGCTTAAAACATCAATGAAGGTCTGTGCTGTGATAGTGACCCGCAAAACAAAAAGGGGTGCAAGACTCCTCAGTGAAAAACACGACCACACCATAACACCACCGCCTCCGAATTTTATTGTTGGCACTCCACACCCTGGCACATGAGGTTCACCGGGCATTCACCATTCCCACAACCTACCATCGGATCGCTACATTGTGTACCGTGATGTCACTCCACACAACTTATTTCCACTGTTTAATCGTCCAATGTTTACGCTCCTTACACCAAGCGAGGCGTCGTTTGGCATTTACCGGCGTGATGTGTGGCTTATGAGCAGCGGTCGAACATAAAATATAAGTTTTCTCAACTCCCGCCTGTCATAGTACTTGCAGTGGATCCCAATGCAGTTTGGTATTCCCGGTTGATTGTCTGCATAAATGTGTGCCTATTACACATTATCACCCTTTTGAACGGTCGGCGGTCTTTGCCAGTCAGCAGACGAGGTCGGTCTGTACGCTTTTGTGCTGTACGCGTCGCTTCATGTTTCCACTAAACTGTCACAACGGGAACAATGGACGTAGGGAAATTTACGAGTGTGGGAATATCGCGTACAGACGTATGACACGAATGACGCCCGGTCGCCTGAGTTCCGCGGAGCTCCACATTCTGCTCTCTCATGATGTCTAACGACTACTGAGGTCGCTGATATGAAGTACCTGGCAGAAGGTCGCAGCACAGTGCACCTAACATGAAAAACGTATGTTTTGGGGGGCGTCCGGATAGTTTTGATCACATATTGTACCAGTAAGATTATGAAACAATAAAAACATTAGCTAGCTGTAGTAATTATTCACTCTTGCATCAAACCAATAAATGAAGTACAATTCTGTTCCACGATGTTGGCATAACCACGCAACTGGCGCCTTGGAATAAAAATAACAAACGGTCGGATTACAATATAGAAAACCGTATTTTGACTCTTAAAACATCAGTTTAAACACATGTCAGACTTAGGCAACAAAAACACTAGAGGCAGAATCAATTCTAGGCTAGAGCTTTGTAATATTTAAAATTGCAGCTGAATATAAACACAGATCGTTAAGGTTAAGCGCTGTAACTATGTTTTGCTTTGACACTTCCAGAAAGTACATAGCTTGAAAAAACGACAAACGATAGTTGCATTACAGTAGGCCTCCAGAGCTAAGGTAATAATAAAAAGGAAACACAATACTCAAACTTTATCATGCCACTCAGAGGAGTATCACTTCGTATTAGCCGGCCGCGGTGGTCTCACGGTTCTAGGCGCGCAGTCCGGAACCGCGTGACTGCTACGGACGCAGGTTCGAATCCTGCCTCGGGCATGGATGTGTGTGATGTCCTTAGGTTAGTTAGGTTTAAGTAGTTCTAAGTTCTAGGGGACTGATGACCACAGATGTTAAGTCCCATAGTGCTCAGAGCCATTTGAACCATTTGAACTACATATTAACGGTCATAATAAAAGACGCTGGTGAAGCAAACATAAAATGTCCACCACTGCTGACAGCAATAAGTTAGTTCAATGGCACTCTCTGGCAAGATCCGAAAAAAAAGTTTAACGTAAGGTTTTCAACAAAAGCGTGCCTCTGTGACAGTCCAGGAATAACGATTTCGTAGCAGTCGGCGTCATGTGCCTTGTCAATGCACTCAGGCTCACTTCCCTTTTTGGGCGCTTCTCGATGTTAACAGCAAGGTTTGGACAGCAGAAAACGCACCGGAAACGAAGGCTGTAAGTAGGAGCCACACCAGGGAGCGATATGGCCCAGTAGCACACCTAATCCATGGACGGACACACTGTCCACACTTCCTCCAGCGCACGACAGTCACGGCGCGCTCGACAGCCTCCTTTACGTCGGCATAGCCGGTTGCTACCTCTGGTCAAGAAGCTAAACGCGTTCTCCCGAGTCTGGCAAAGATACAGTCACACATACATTATCGATCCCGCGCACTCGCACGGGGCATTTTACCATGTGATCACGTGAAAAACATATTTGAATCATATTTTATGGTGCCATTTCCTGTTGAAAAATGAGTTCAGAACGACGAAACTGCGGATAATTATCAAATCTGAAGATGACAATAAATTGCGGAAGTCAGTAACGCGATCTTGGCTTAATATTTCAATATATAAGTCATTGTTCTTCTGTCAATCAACAAAACTTGATGTGTGGAAGTTGTCTTTGAACCTCACTCCACATTGATGATTATAAGGTCCTACACAGCAACTTTTTCTGTCTCTTTCGCGATCAGTGCAGCAAACCCAATTACATATTCCTTACCCATCTCTCTGTACCTCTCACTCTAGATTTATAATAATTTCTCTGGCCATAGCACTTTAAATGCAAAACAGTTATATGTACAAGATTCAGACAGATACACTAAATTTGCATGTTTCAGATAACATAAGTGATATTAGGTTAAAAAAAATGGTTCAAATGGCTCTGGGCACTATGGGACTTAACATCTGAGGTCATCGGTCGCCTAGAACTTAGAACTACTTAAACCTATCTAACCTAAGGACATCACACACATCCATGCCCGAGGCAGGATTCGAAC
This sequence comes from Schistocerca gregaria, assembly GCF_023897955.1. Taxonomy (NCBI): domain Eukaryota; kingdom Metazoa; phylum Arthropoda; class Insecta; order Orthoptera; family Acrididae; genus Schistocerca; species Schistocerca gregaria. The sequence continues at coordinate 559,112,712 of NC_064921.1, forward strand.
CTGCGACCGTAGCGGTCGCGCGGGTCCGGACTGAAGCTCCTAGAACCGTTCGACCACACCGGCCGGCTATTATATAAAGAAATGGCAAATAATTAAACATTCACAAAACTTTCCGCCTCATTGCCAAGTTCTCCGAAAATGACGCTATTCATGCGAATGAAATAATGTACATTATATAAACTTGCACAGAATTACTCCACTTACCGCAATACACTTCTAAATTAAGTGCAAACTTAGCATCTGCGTAGGTTTTGCGCTCGTGGTTACGATAGCAGCTTGTGACTTCCTACAAGCAGTCTGTTGTTGGACGCCTTTGACGTCAATTATAGCGGTCGGCGCCGTAGCGGGACACGGCAGGACGGGCGTGGCGAGCAGAGCGGAAGGCGGTGTGCGCAGCAGCGGGGGTCAAGGCCGGGGGCGGGGCGGGGCGAGCCGCGGGCACCCGCTCCACCGCCCGCCGCCGCTTCCTGGCCACCGCAGCGACGGACCGGCCGTGGGAAACGGGCGGCCACACCGGAGCGGCCTCTGCCTGCCGCTAACACTGCAGCTACCCGCGGGACAAGAGACGTAGCAGGTATAAGACGTGTGCCGCACCTACTGCAATTACTTTCATCATCATCATCGTCATCATAGTCAACATCAGCACTGCCAGTAAAACGACTAGTGTACCTGAAAAGACGACATTGACTGGACTGAAAATGGTTTCATCGTCGTCCGCCAACAGATAGGGCAGTGGTATAACTACCAGATCACCATCTGTGTGCACGCTTTAATACGGTATGGTCACAGTTACAAGGCTAAGTGTGGTACAAAGGTGTGTTGCGATCAGACAACCATGCCATGGTGACAACCGTGTGTTCATTGAAGATAACTGAACGAGTTCGGAAGGGATGGAATGGTCCTTCCAGACAAGCGACACACAAGCTGCAGTTGCTGCGCCAGTTGGGCAGTGAGCTAGTATCAATGGTCACCTTTATTTCCACTGACGACTATTTTAAATGTTGTCGGCATTCTGAGAGGAGTCGGTTGATTGCTGCGGACCAGGGAAGTTATCTCCGCACGGTGCAGCCTCCAAACAAGAAATCTTAAAAGTTAACAAAATAAAAATGCAGGTAAAATAACAAATAAAATAATTAAATATGTATGGTATCATAGCTAGACTGTAAAGCCTCAAGGCAGAAGTAGATAGAAAAATCACATGCAAGGTGCAATACTAGCGGCTGAGGGACACAACTAAATTTGAAAGTTTTAAAATATATTACCATAATTTTTTTAAGGCACAAGGCCGCAATGTTTTCGCTTAAAGGGTAATTTCAAGAATAAGGTTTTAAGCGACTTTAGGCCGACAATTGATTTTTCAAAATTCATAATACGTCAACGCAGACCCCACTGATGCTCCAACCCGCCTGTACTAGTGGCGTAGTGCCGCATTGCAACTCCCCGACTGGCAGGTCCGGATTGCTCTCCAGATGCGTTCCAACTGACTGGCAGACCCGAACTCGCAACCCGAACTGCTCACGACAGACAACGACCGGGAAGCAATAGCAGTCGACCAAAGGTACTCCGAGAGGGGATATATCGATACGCGCTGCTAGCGCCTTTCATGGTCAGGCAATGCAGCAACTCAGTGACAGTAGTAATTTAAATTAACGTAGTGAGGTGGAAGTACTTTAAAAACAGAATGGCAGGAACACGAGCCACGCATCGCTCACCCACAACCAAATAATCGCCATATTGTAAGGGCATCAGTGGTAGGTAGTACAGCTAACACAGCACATATAAGAGGGCTTGTAGCCCCAGACCTTTCAACACCAATGTGGGGAACCAGTTATTAACAGCGGCACTATTGGCACGTACACCTCTAGACCATCCTGCACTAACGCCACAGCATCGACGTGCACAGCTGGGCTGGTACCGTCAGAGGAACACGTGGAAGATCAAATGGCGTGGTGCTCTTCAACCTGCGTGCGACTGAAGTTCATTTGGTTGTACGATATAGAGCTGGTGAGTACTGTTTCACACAGTGCATTCATCCATGGCAGACTGTCCCCATCCAAGACCTTATGGTCTGAGGTGCGATAAGCTACAACCCTCGTTCACCTTTGATGTTTCTGGATGGGACGCTAACAAGCGCTCGGTATCTCCAGAATGTCTTAGATCCGCTCTTTTGCAATTGTTGCAACAGGAAGATAATTGGTTGCTCCAACAGGACAGTGTGTGCCCGTGGTGCTCAACGTGCTCCGCAAGATGTGCGGCAATCTCCCTCGTCAGCACAATCTCCAGACTTGTCTCCAATCGAGCACTTGTGGGATGTGATGGGACCAAAAGTGGCTCGTGGAGTTCTTATTGCTCAGCGTCAATTGCCCGCATACAAAAATCTTGCGTAACTCGTTTTGTAGTTTTTTTTTATCTTCTGATGATTTTGGCTAGTTGGTGAACAACAGTATAATCTGCAATCAGAGACTTTTCTCACATTGTCTTCTAAATTCCTTATGTAAATTAAGTACAGGAGAGCACCTGTATCGTTTCCTTGAGGAAGACCAGATATAATTTCGTTTTCATCAGATTACTTCTGCTCGCCTGGATGGCAGCACTTATTAACGCGACAGCTTCCGGAACGGAGAGGTGCACCGGCCCTGTGCCGAATATACCCTGCTGGTTAACGACTGTTGGTCGGTGTGAGAGCAAGCTTCGATGTAGCTTTTAGTCGGTTTCCCGCATCCAGCTAAGTGAATACCAGACTGGTTCCCACGTTTCGACTCAGATACACGATTTGCAAACAGTTACAACACTTTCTCACACTCGCACACAGAATTCACTCTGCAGGGTGTTTCGGTAAGAGCGTGCATACATTTAACAGGACATACGGAATGATCCTACCATTTGTACACTATCTTACAAAATGTGCTGAAACTGGTGGCCATCAACCTCAATGCAAGCATGACATTGGAGGAAGAAGGTTCTGACCCACCCTGAAAAATATTCCTAATGTGTTTCGAATCACATGACAGGCAGCTACAACTCTGTCAACTAACTCCATCTCCGTACCCACTGGAGTCCTGTATACAAGTGGCTTTAGACGTCCCCATAGGAAATAATCAAGGGGATTCAGTTCAAGTGACCTTTCAGACCATAGAACAGGAAACCCCTCTTCCAATCTAGCATTGAGATGATTGCGGACATCCGCACTGAAGAGAGGCCGTGCACCGTCATGTTGTATCCACATCCTCTCACTAACGGACAAGGATACTTTCTCCAACAACTCAGGTGGAACTCTTTGCATTAACCTCAAGTACAGGTGGCTATTAGGACGGCAGGGTAGAAGATATAGTCCAGTGAGCCTCTTACAATACGGGCCAAGATATTCACAGCAAAACCCGCTTGTTGGTGAACTCTACCACAGTGTGAGAATTTTCCTCATCCCACACCTGGCTACTCCTGCTGTTGGAAATACCATCATGATCAAACGAGGTCTTGTTAGTAAACAGCACGATTTGGAGAAAATCTGATCGGTCAGTCCATTCTAGGAGCAAACACTGACACAATGCGGCTCCTGGTGGAAAGTCATTCACAACCATTGCCTCGACTTGTGTGTGTGATATGGGCGTAACTGTTGTACGAGGAGTACTCGCCACACACTAGTATGTGTAGCGCTCATGTCACGTGCAGTACGATGAGTACTTATAGCTGCGTCCGGTGCAACACATTGCTTGACGTCGCCTTCAAAATCTGGTGTGCCAATGGTCCTTATGTTTCCAGGATCCCCGTTTTTCCTTCCAATGAATCAGTCTCCCGCATTCGTCGATCGAGAGAAATAAACACTCCTTTTGACGGATGTGCCTGTTAGAAAATCGTTCCCTGTGCAGCCGTTTAGCAGTGAGAGCATTCCAACGTACTTACCCATAGACAAGGTGCATCTCTATGAGTTCTGTGAAATTGTGCCGGTACTGCTCCATCGTGTTGTACTGTAAATCTCTGAATAGCACTGAGTAATGAATGGGTCTGTCGTTGATTCATAGCACGTTCTGTTATGTGGTAATGCAATTACGATACAACAGAACCACCTTATGGACAACAATGAAATTAAAACATGCATAATGACTTCCTAGAAATCAAACTTGTCCTCTTTATTTCCTTGCAAAAATAAAGAGTGTACATGTAAATAAACAGCACGTTATCTGTGGACATGTACGCATATTAGTTGTAAATAAGCTGGGAAGCAATAATGCTAGGCAAATCGGTAGAGAAGTTTACTTGCATATCTCCTTAAGTTAGGTTTCCTGCCTCAAATTGTTCCGTGGAGCATTCTGTTTAGAAACATTTTTGCACGCTCTTACGGAGCAGACTGATAGGGGACACTGTATCTGTTCTGACTGGGAATTGGAGACTAATGACCCTCCGCATATGGTCTCCGTGAACACTCAGCATCAGATGATTTTCCATCACGTTCTACGAACTATGGTCTTTTTGCCGGAAAATCACGATTATAGTCGCACAGTTGATACTTCATAGGCAAGCAGTTGGCTTAGAAGCCCTTGTGAGCGACACGTCAAACGCTTTCTGGGAATTTGGGAATATGAAACTAACCTTGCGTATAGAGTTCATTACTTCGTGCGATTAAGGAGCCACTTTCGTTTTAAAAATGATGTTTTACCTTCTGGCAGCTCCATGAGATGTAATGTGAGCCCACCCATTCTTCTTCTGGCTCTGATTAGTTTTTTTTTCCCTTTCAATTCTTGTAAATTTTACCATCTTCCGTTAACTTCAGTACTTTGCGTTGCTCTTCCTTCGCCTCGTTTTTCTCATGACACTTTATGTCTCTCTCTCTCTCTCTCTCTCTCTTACTCCCTTCGCTAGCATCAATAGAGAACTTTTTTGTGATTTAATACAACATTATAGTTGTTTCTTGCATCCTAGCATCCAAAATCTATCTTTCCAATCTTCCATCTGCAATTTCCTATCTCTTAGGTTCCCCCTTTCCTTGTTGCTTTCGGGCGTCCTCCTCTTCTTCCATTAGTTGTAAAACATTCCACAATTCTCCTAGGTCATCTGTCTTCAACCAAACGTCACATCCCTTTGCTTCAATTATACCCATTAGTTTGGTGCCCAGGTTCGTTGTTTTACATATGTCTTGAGACACGTGTGAAAAAATGGCCTATTCGACTGGGTTTTCTGCTACTCGTATGCGCGAAAAGCGAACTCCTTTCCCCGACAAAATCTTTCTCCTATCGTTCTTCAACTTCTCATCTCAAAGATCTATAATTATTTTATATGTCGTTTATCCAAGGACCGTCTCGGTAAGCCAGAAGTAAAGTGCCAGACTTTGCATTCAAAGGTCACACATTCGATTCTCAGTCATTCCTAGGATTTCTTTCTGCCAGTTATTACTTCGGTAATATCTGGCAAGGTTTGTTAATAGAGAAAAAGCTGACTTGCATCATTCTCCCATTGTCCGCTAGCCGCCGTATGGTGCATATCGGAAGGTAACATGTGCCACTATTGGTCATTTCTTTTCCTGTTCCACGCGCAACTAACAAAATACGCAAGTCATTCGAAAAGGGAAGCAGCGACATACCACCTCCAACAAAACTATGCCTAGTAAAGGAGCGCGCTGTTTAAATAAACTTTCAGGTTGATGACATCTAACTTTTTTTCTGGAGGTTTCAGTCTCACAGATTGTATGTAAAATGTAATCATTTATCCGCCCTACTATTAATCAAGTATATTAGCAGATATCCTCGTGAACGCCTCTTCCCATAACGGATTTCATTTACTCAGTAAGCATCTCTTGTTATGAGGCTTCCAATTTAGTTTCAATGTTTAACGTCATTCCGATCTGTCGATCCCATTACATGGAGATGCTCATTATCTGCAGACATTCTTACCTACATCAAGTTTACTGTGTCAGTTCCCCGTGACTGTCAGTCCCTCATAGGTGTTAAGTATGGTTATAGATACTATACCATCTGTGTATTTAACCTCATCAATATTTCGCCCTTATAAATCCTCAAAGAAGATATCACTTTCGTTAAGTACTTTCCACAGATATTGAAAAGTTTCAGAGACAAACATCAGTTTTGTGTCAATCCTTTCCCAGTTTTAATACTGTTAGTCTCTCCAATCTTCAGATCAAGTTTTAACTGAATCGTCTGTAGTTTGTAAGTCAATCTTCGCTCTCTCCAGTCAACTGAAAATTGGTTTCGTACTTTCAGGAGTCAAGTTCAATACCATTGGTCAAAAGTATTCAGCAAGTGATGAATCACTATTGTCGCTGTAAACTTAGGTTTCTGCTGACGTTTTCTCAGTCAATGAAATGAAACACTATCGTTGCTGTAAACTTAGGTTTCTGGTGGCTTTTTTTCAGCAATGAAATTCTTCAAAATATGACGGCATTATCAGCTTGAAATATTTCCGATGTTTCGGCCATTAATGCAAATGGCCGAAACGTCGACTGTTTTACACGCTGACAATGCGGTCACTTAACCAAAAGCATTATATTGACAGTTGTAGCTCTTTACTTATGCAAAGGACCAGATCATTTCCCACGTTCAGCAATATTCAATGTGTCTATCCATACACCGTGTTCTACTTTATTTCCTACTACTTTGATTCTTGTGGTAATGGTGATCTTACACTGACGAGACAAAACATTGTGACCACCTGCTTAACAGTTTGTTAGTCCGTGTTTGGTACGAAATATATCACTGATTCTGCTTACCAGAGATCTGACAGTTTGTTGGTAGGTTTTGTGGAGGTGTGTACCTTTAGACGTCCACGCACGGGTCACGTGGCTTGCTTCGGAGTTGCATGTTCAACAATATTCGACGAACGGTGTTGTTTGAAACACTTGTCCGTGCACCAGCATTTCTGCAGAGATGCCACAGATCGCCGTCTATCCTACTTTACAGAGCAGACAAGCTTCCCAACCCTACGTTCTCTTATTTGCGTATGCGGTGATGGCGCCTGATAGCGTACCAGACGGGCTCCATAGAATGTACGTCAGGTGAATTTGGTCTCCGAGATATCAGCGTGAGTTCACTATAATGCTCTTCAAACCACTGTAGCATGATTACGCCTCGAGGCACGGACAAGTATACTGCTGAAAGTTGCCATCGCCGTCGGGGAAGACACCAAGCATTAAGGGATGCAGATGGTTTGCAGCTGTCAGCGTATCTTCGATTACTACCACAGATCCCATGCAAGCGCAGCAGAAGTCTACCATAGCATAATACTGCTCCCACCATCCTTGGCGTGCTGCACTTTTCGAACTCCCGTTCAACTCGACGACGGCGTTTATAGAGACGACCAACGATCAAATATAGCAAAACCGTGATACACCCGAAGAGCCGAGACGTTTCCATAAATCCATCGTCGAATCTTGATGGTTCCGTACCCACTGCAGTCGTAACTGACCATATAGTTGGCTCAACAAGTGAACACATAGGGGTGGCTTGCTTCGGAGCTGTATGTTCAACAATATTCGACGAAGGGTGTGCTTTGAAACACTTGTTCGTGCACCAGCATTTCGGCAGAGATGCTACAGATCGCCATCTATCCTACTTTACAGAGCAGACAAGCTTCCCAACCCTACGTTCTTTGAAGAGTCATGGGCGTCCAACAATTTAGACACTAGTCGTAGTTTCACTACCCTTCTACCTCTTTTCGTAAATTCTCACGAGAGTAGCACACGAACGTGCACACGAAAATTCGACCAACCTCGCCGTTTCCGAGATATTCGCTCACAGGCTCTCTTTAATAATAATTTGCCCTTTGCACAGTCGCTTATTTCTATGGATTTCCCAATTTTCTGCCCATATCTTCACTAGAGTAAATCCCCGTCCGTGTCTGCTCCGTTTACGTTCTTTATTACCGCTTCACGTGTCCGCAACGGCATCAGGCGGCATACAAAGCCGCAAAGGGTCATAATGTTTTGGCTGATCAGTGCTATACGTGTTGATTGATTTACGTTTGTATGATCTTATATTTACGACGATTTTTAGTTTTCTCCACATCATTGAGCAATTGAAATGGTTTATTTCGAATCAACCCAGTGTTCATTTCCTTTCGTTTACCTCCAGTCTCATTCCGGTACATCAATTTATATCTTTCCTTACTTTTGAATTCTATTATTTTTTAAACACTCTTCATTGTCTTTGCCTGTTTTCTCTTTTTAATTCATTATTTTGCCTTTTATATTACTGTTATAATTTTTTTCTTTACGTTTGCAACCACTGCCCGTGTTGGCCATGGTTTTTGACCAATTTTAATGATCTTGATATATTTGTCGACGACGATGTTTATTTACAACCTGTGCTGTAATTCAGTTTGTACTGAGTATATCAAAAATACCACTACAAACCTCAAAGAAATTTAGAGGCTCTCTTGAGAAATAAACTGAGGATAGAAACATGTGCCTGGAAACTGCTCGAACAACTTTGCAGGGTGTGAAAGTTATAAGGACCAAAGACAGTCGCTGGGATAACCCTCCAACTGTAAACCGCAGTTCTCAGACTCCATGCGATCGTTGCCTCAGGCGTAGGCGCTTTTGACGCAATTTAACACGTTAACCCAGGAATGTAATTTGATGTATCCACTGCTACAGATAATAACCACATTTTGACATGAACGCCTTTACAATGGGCTTTCACGAAATCTTTTTACTTTAACTTGCAATTTGTACTATAGTAGATGTTTGATACGCTCGATGGCAGAAGCTGCATCCCTTGCCCCTCGTCACCCTGCAGTGATTCGCCTCACCGTCCACCCACAGCACAGCAAGTTCTTTATAGCGTGGTTGTGATGTAATGTCTGTCCGCAACAGTGCAGCTCCTGTCTCTGAAGTTAGCCGACTCGGAGCAACAGTAATAGCGATGTGTACAGTTATTTTCAATAGTAAAGCACACAAAGAATGAAAATAGGACCAAAATCTCATACGAACATCTTGAGAACTCCCTGAAAATTGCAACCTCTTTGATCGAAACTGATATTGATTGATGCATTAATTTCCAAAATTCAAAGTTAAGTATCACATTAATTCTGTGATATATAACAATATTAATTCGATTTCATACATAAATTGTCAAATTAATTCCATCACGCTTTTCTAAAATAAAGAAATCGTAAATTAATAAATTGAAAATTCCTCAACTATGTTAACTACATACATCCGACTATCCTTTTTTTTCCTCAGGAATTATTGTCAGTATTTAGTTAACTAATGCTCATTCCAAAAATACTCGTCTTCTTCCCATGTGGCACCGATAAGCTAAGAGGATGGACACCCCTGCTCTAAATGCTACCTGGTTTACTGCAAGGACATCCACTTAAAATCTCCCGCAGGAAACTGACGCAAAATGCTGAGTTGGTAGCCTAGAGTCAGGCGTTAAATCCTATAACTTTGATTGCTGTCTTTATACACTACTGGCCATTAAAATTGCTACAACAAGAAGAAATGCCGATGATACACGGGTATTCATTGGACAAATATATTATACTGGAACTGACGTGGATTATATTTTAATGCAATTTGGGTACATCGATCCTGAGGAATCAGCACCCAGAACAACTACCTCTGGAAGTAATAACGACCTTGGTACGCCTGGGCATTGAGTCAAACAGAGCTTGTATGGCGTGTCCCAGTACAGCTGTCCATGAAGAGTAGTGACTGGCGTATTGAGACAAGCCAGTTGCTCTGCCACCATTGACCAGACGTTTACAATTGGTGAGAAAGCAGCTCGAGGTCGTGCGGTAGCGTTCTCGCTTCCCACGCCCGGGTTCCCGGGTTCGATTCCCGGCGGGGTCAGGGATTTTGTCTGCCTCGTGATGACTGGGTGTTGTGTGATGTCCTTAGGTCAATTAGGTTTAAGTAGTTCTAAGTTCTAGGGGACTGATTACCTCAGAAGTTAAGTCCCATAGTGCTCAGAGCCCAATTGGTGAGACATCTGGAGAATGTGATGGCCAGGCACCAGTCGAACATTTTCTGTATCCAGAAAGGCCCGTACAGGACCTGCACCATGCGGTCGTGCATTATCTTGCTGAAATGTAGGATTTCGCAGGGATCGAATGAAGGGTAGAGCCACGGGTCGTAACACATCTGAAATGTAGCGTCCATTGTTTAAAGTGCCGTCAATGCGAACAAGAGGTGACCGAGACGTATAACCAATGGCAACCCATATCATCACGCCGGGTGATACGGCAGTATGGCGATGACGAATACACGCTTCCAATGTGCGTTCACCGCCAAACACCGATGCGACCATCATGATACTGTAAGCAGAATCTGCATCATCCGAAAAAATGACGTATTGACATTCGTGCACCCAGGTTCGTCGTTGAGTACACCATCCCAGGCGCTTCTGCCTGTGGTGCAGCGTCAAGGGTAACTGCAGCCATGGTCTCCGAGCTGACAGTCCATGCTGCTGCAAATGTCGTCGAACTACTCGTGCAGATGGTTGTTGTCTTGCAAACGTCCCCATCTGTTGACTCAGGGATCGAGACGTGGCTGCACGATCCGTTACAGCCATGCGGATAAGATGTCTGTCATCTCGACTGCCAGTGATACGAGGCCGTTGGGATCCAGCATGGCGTTCCGTACTACCCTCCTGAACCCACCGATTCCATATTCTACTAACAGTCATTGGATCTCGACCAACGCGAGCAACAATGTCGCGATACGATAAACCGCAATCGCGATAGGCTACAAGACGACGTTTCTCAAAGTCGGAAACGCATTTCTCCTCCTTATACGAGGCATCACGACAACGTTTCACCAGGCAACGCCGGTCAACTGCTGTTTGTGTATGAGAAATCGGTTGGAAACGTTCCTCATGTCAGCACGTTGTAGGTGTCGCCACCGGCGCCAGCCTTGTGTGAATGCTCTGTAAAGCTAATCATTTGCATATCACAATTGCTTCTTCCAGTTGGTTAAATTTCGCGTCTGTAGCACATCATCTTCGCGGTGTAGCAATTTTAATGGCCAATAGTCTAGGATGATGTTGTCAGGATTGGTTTTTTATCTTCAGTTCGTTCCCGAAGACACACTCTACAGTTGCTCAAAGTACTGCGGCATTGTTTATTCGGATCAAGTGTATATTTTGTAGGATAGCAACCTGACGTCAGAGTAGGACAGGTGACATCGACAAGAACAAGATGCCTTACCCTGTCCAAAGTAGACGTACTGAGAACTGTTTCTATGCTACAGCACGGTTCATAATTTATGCAGCACTCAGCTCATATGGTTTAGAAGAATTCGTTGAAAACAGACCATTACCAATTTCGGGTTCGTTAAAAATCCGACCTTGTTCTCCTACCGATTCATCGTGTATCTGAGACATGCATTTTTAAGTTGACACATTTTTGTTCCTCCTCTGCGTGGGTGCTGTTAAATATTCCGGAAATTGGCTTAACACACACCGTTCTAAGTGTGATTGCAGTACATGCAGCTTCACATGAATAACAAAAACTGTCCCTGCGGTGTTCCGAAAGTCGAAAGCGCGGTGTAACGTCTTTGTTCCTGGCTAAGCAACTGCCTCTGCCGACTTCACGGCAGCCCACATCCACTTGCTGACGGTCGTTCCTCATCGATAGCTGGAAGATGGGCAAGGAAATCGGCCATGCCCTTTATTTAAGGAACGATCGTGGCATTGGCCTGAAGTAATGTAGGAAAATCACAGAGAACCTCAGTCGGGATGACCGGACTCGGATTTGAACTGTAGTGCTCCGAATGTGAGTCCACTGTGCTAACCACTGCGGCAAGTTGATTGGCAAGAAGAATATTTGAAGGTACACGGTATATTGTAAGGATTGTATTACATTTTTCAGGTTTGAGCTAAGCTGATTCCTTACCGGTGGCTGACTTACATTGCTAAGGGTTTCGCTCTGCTCGTGGTAAATTTATTCCTGTTTTGGGGGTTTGAGGTCGGTTTTTATTTATCAACATTTGTACTGTCCTACTGTGTGATTTCAAAATGGTTCAAAAGGCTCTGAGCACTATGGGACTTAACCTCTAAGGTCATCAGTCCCCTACAACTTAGAACTACTTAAACCTAACTAACCTAAGGACATCACACACATCCATTCCCGGGGCAGGATTCGAACCAGCGATCGTAGCGGTAGCGCGGTTCCAGACTGTAGCGCCTAGAACCGCTCGACCACGCCGGCCGGCTTGTGTGATGTAATTTGGTATGAAGAATTAACGTAATTCTTTGTTGTGTTAATAGACGCCTTGTAGGCGTTGTTGTTTAAATTTTGTGTATACACTATTTCATGCAATTAGCCTCTGTATTTTATCTGAAGAGTTCAAGCTATGGCCTATGATTTTATCGCATGGCACGCTACGAATCCCAGCTCCTCGGTAGCCCAATTTTTCAAAACAATAGTTTCAAAGATGTACCTGCAAATAAACAAAAAATGAAATAAGTAACTTTACTCTTTAAATATAATAACTAACCCTCAAGTACCACGGGTGCTACAGTTTTTTGTCTCATGATATTTCACACAAACCTGCAAAGTGAAATGGATTATTCTGCGTACCTGCCGATTGAATGGCAATCTACTCTTGACACAACTCTTGGGTTGTTACTGTGGTTTGTTTCCTAGACTTGAGTCTTGAGGAGTCTGAAGGACGTATCATAGGGTTTGCCTCGTCATGTTTTTTTGTTGAATGTTACCGTTACTCCATGGCATGGACAGCTGAATGTACTATGCAACGTGCTTTACGTAGGATGGATGTGGATGTCTAAGAAAGAATTAGTGAATGCTCAGATGAAGACTAGGACCCTGATTTCGAGATATTTACTGATCACGGCACTAATTCGGTGCAGGTAGCAAAGTGATGACGATGTGAAGAACGGAGTTTTCCGTTGGAGAAACCAGCAGCCGCTATCTAACGCCGGCCGCGGTGGTCTCGCGGTTCTAGGCGCGCAGTCCGGAACCGTGGGACTGCTGCGGTCGCAGGTTCGAATCCTGCCTCGGGCATGGATGTGTGTGATGTCCTTAGGTTAGTTAGGTTGAAGTAGTTCTAAGTTCTAGGGGACTAATGACCACAGCATTTGAGTCCCATAGTGCTCAGAGCCATTTGAACCTTCGCTATCTAACATAAGAACAAGACAACGTGACGTTATGTAGCTGCGTGGACGACAACAGATGACGAAAGGTGTAAGAGAAAACCCTGCTGTTGGTAGGTATGAACAAGAAACAATGGTTTGAAAAACCAGAAACACCTGCCGGTGGCCCCCTTCACCTGAAGAGGAAAACAAGAAATTCGTGTCAACAATGTGGTGTTCCGTTTTGTTTGGGTTCTTCTAAAGATGTCTGCAAGATATACATGCAGGTTGAAAGTGATTAAAATTAGATTGAAGGCCTCATAGAAAAATGTTCAAATGTATGTGAAATCTTATGGGACTTAACTGCTAAGGTCATCAGTCCCTAAGCTTACACACTACTTAACCTAAATTATCCTAAGGACGAACACACACACCCACGCCCGAGGGAGGACTCGAACCTCCACCGTGACCAGCCGCACAGTCCATGACTGCAGCGCCTTAGACCGCTCGGCTAATCCCTCGCGGTGCCTCATAAGACTGCACGATTACTTCATCTTTTAGAACTGTAGCAAAATTTCTCTCTTTATATAATGATAGAGTGCAATAGTTGCTCTAAGTTGAAATAATGGGTAGTGAAGTCAGAGTTCATAACTGAAAAGTGTTTCTCCCCACAGTTATGTCGTGAGTTTGTAATATTTTCTTCTTGAAAAGAACCTGAGAGCGAGTAGAGAAACTGTAATTTTGGAAATACATAAAATAAAAGTATCCTGCAAGTTTTGCTTTGTTTTAGATTCTGATTGTTTTAAAGTCTGCAAAAGCTTTAAAAATTAAAAGTTCCATAAAGCCTGCTTCCAAGAAGTGTAATAAGCAACGGAAAGTCAGAAAATATATATTCGCCGGAACAATAGGTTTATATATAATAAATTAAAACGGCAATCTTAGCCACCCCCATATTTATTGTTCCTGTCATCGTCCACAATAATAAGTGTTATGTAACTCAATAAGAATCCTTCAGACTTCAACATATCTGTGACTGGCGGGTCAGAAACGAAGCGAGGCCGCCGGTGAGCCGAAGCGCTCTGCCAGCAGCGGCCCGCCGGCCGCGGCCGCGGCCACGGTGCTGAGGCGTGCGCCCGCAGCTCGCGCCCAGCCAACCGCCGAGCCCGGCGCCCACGTGCCCGACCGCTGCCGTAACGCCGTCTGCCGGCTGCTGTTGACGTAATCTGGCGCGGCCCGCGGCGCGCGCTACACGGCAACACCCGTATCGGGTTGTGCGGCGCTGATGCCATCAGTGTTTAGCGGGCGGCGCCGCACAAGTCACCGCGCCGCCCAGAGGGGCACCGCCGCCGCCTGCCGCCGGGCGCACGCTACCCGCGATAACCCGCAGGGCTACGAAGCGAGTGCTGGGAAGAGGTAACACAACATTAACCAGGGGAGAGGCTGGTGGTTAACCCTTTCACAGCTGAGTTCCGCCGGCATTGCGCATGCTGCACGCTGGTGTGCAAGTTGACGCCAGCATCCATCGCATTGTGTTCCTCCGTTGCAAATGAAAACTGAGTACACACCGAGTTCGGTTTAAGTTGTTCTAAGTTCTAGGGGACTTATGACCTCAGCAGTTGAGTCCCATAGTGCTCAGAGCCATCTTTGAACACACCGAGGGTAAACTTTCTGTGTCGTCATCCTCTGCATCAACATTGTCATCAATTACCCCGAGAAACATGAAGAACGATAGCTGAGATGCTGAAAGGTCAGAATCCACAACAGCCGCATTCAATATTAAAGCTTCCGGGCTACGAGGCCGTGGTTGAACAGTAGAAATTCTCCCTTCTGACGAGTTGTTGCAAACCGCGGACAACATCTTCTATGATGAGTAAACGTCTGGCACGTGGACAATGTGGGATCCCGTTTACATACAACGTATAGAGAGCGCCACCACTCATCACATTCTGTCGACATTGCAACTATCTCTGAGTAACGCCAATACTCTAGATCACACGTAATCGATTCTCACTTCGTTGGTACAGAGTCGATCACCATATCTTATATAACTTTAAACATTTCTTCATTCCTGTTAAAATTGTTGTGCTGTTTATTAATGTATAACACTTCTCTGTACAGATTAATAAACACTACAATAATTTTAACAGAAAAGAAGAAAGGCTTAAAGTTACATCAGAGAGGCGGTCGAATTTGTACCACCGATTTGAGAATCGATTACCTGTGATCGAGAGTAATGACGTTGGTTCCAATGGCTCTGAGCACTATGGGACCTATCTTCTGAGGCCATCAGCCCCTAGAACTTAGAACTACTGAAACCCAACTAACCTAAGGACATCACACATCCATGCCCGAGGCAGGATTCGAACCTGCGACCGTAGCGGTCACGCGGTTGCAGACTGCAGCGCCTAGAACCGCTCGGTCACCCCGGGCGGCAATGACGTTGGTCAGAGACACTTACACTGTCGACAGCGTATAAGTGGTGACGCCCTCTATGCTCCCTTCATAAATGGGACCTCCAAGACCCAGCAGTCATTTGTTGACTCACTTCGGAAAATATGCCCCACGTGGAAACAAAACGGCAGGAGGAAGAACTTCTACTGTTCGACCACGGCCAGTTAGCACACAAATTTTAATCAATGAAGACGACGGCCATTAAATCCCACGTGTTGTCACAATAGTCGCAGTATCTTCATCCGAAAATGAAAGAAAAATTCGTTTTCACTAGCACGGGTGATATACAACAACTACAAGAGCCAAGAGTGAATAATAAGAGTAGACGACCAAGAACGAAGCTCTCGGTTTAAAAAGGTTATATGACAGAGATGTAGTCTTTCGCCATTACTGTTCAATCTGTACATCGAAGAAGGAATGGTGGAAATAAAACAAAGGTTCAGGAGAGAAATTAAAATTCAAGCTAAAAGATATCAATGATACGATTCGCTACTGACATTGCTATCTTGAGTGAAGGAGAACTACATGATCTGCTGAATGGAATATACAATCTAATGAGTACAGAATATGGACTGCGAGTAAACCGAAAAAAGATGAAAGTATTGAGAGGTAGCAGAAATGAGAACAGCGATAAACTTAACATCCGGATTTATGGTCACTAAGTAGATGAAGTTACGGAATTCTGCTACCTAGGCAGTAAAATAACCAACGATGGACGGAGCAAGGAGGCTATGCAAAGCAGACTAGCAATGGCAAAAAGGGCATTCCGGCTAAGAGAAGTTTACTCGAATTTCTGAGAATAAATGTCTGGAGTACAGAATTGTATGGTAGTGAAATATGGACTGTGGGAAAACCGGAACAGAAGAGAATCGAAGCATTTGAGATGTGGTGCTACAGAAGAGTGTTGAAAATTAGGTGGACTGATAAAGTAAGAAATGTTATGCGCAGAATCGGAGAGGAAAGGAATATGTGGAACACACTGATAAGTAAATGGGACAGGATGATAGGACACCTGCTAAGACATGAAAGATCTGTAGAGAGCAAAAACTGTAGAGGAAGGCAGAGATTGGAATACATCGAGGAAATAATTGAGCACGTAGGTTGCAAATGCTACTCGTAGGAGAAGATGTTGGCACAGGAGAGGAATTCGTGACGGGCCGTGTCAAACCAGTCAGAAAACTGATGAGAAAAAAAGAAAAAAGTTCTAGCTTTTTTATTTTGCCTTCACTGTGAGTACACCAATTAGCTATCAACTAATTCATTACTTAACATTTAACATTTCCAACATTTGAATTACTGAAATCACGAGTGACACGATTTCTTAGTTGTAACACATACAAAGGAGCACAGTGTTGATGGGATCGTATCTCATCCAACTGATTAAAGAGATAACTCTCTAGTGAACTGACAGGTTATGAAACCAATATAAGCAACGTGTTTTGGGTTGAGCACATCTGTAATATTTTCCTTTATTGATGTCTCCATTTTTGTTCCTCCTGACTTACATTTTACAGTTACATCTTGACTTGATGTAAGTAGTTGAGGAAGTGTTCTGAAATTGAGATGGACTAAGTAATGAATAGATTGTGACTCGAATTTGGGAGTAAAGACCATTTGACTAAATAAAGGGATCATTCTTAGTAGACAATTCGAAACATGAAGGAATAGTCACTTCGGTGATGCACAGGGTGAAAGGGTGGGGGTGGGGGGGGGGGGAGGAGGAAGCGAGTACAGCCTTAGAGGGAGATCAAGGCTTGACTACCGTAGACAGGCAACAGTGTAAAGAGATTTTTCCATGGTTACGCAAAGAAGAAGAAGCTTGCATACGAGAGACTGACATAGAGGCCTGTAACAAGGTAGTCTTCAGACAGATGTCTACAGTAACAGCATGTTGCACCGCAAATAACTGACTGACGCAGCTAAGTAAATTAAGACATCGGCCACAGCTAATAGAAGAGACCGCATAAAAGGGTCAGACCAGAGCTGACTAAATGCTTTTGCTTTGGAAGTTGCTTGGTGATGGAACAGCAACCGCAGTTACAATACGAGGAAATTACCACATGCCCAAGTGCACACGAGAGGCCCGAGTTCAGTTACCACCAAGTCATCAAGAAAGCGAGCCATGGCAATGTTGGTGGCCCGGTTAATGTGATTTACTTGGTCGAAACCGATGCTGTAGCAAAACAAAGGTAGACCAACACCATAAAAATAGTCACCATTTTTATTTAACGGTATCGCAGTCTGCCACTCACCAGAGAGGGCTGAGTACCAGTTTCGGTCCAAAAGTCTAAGAGAGTACATGGTTCAGACAGTCACCCTCTCTGGGCTCTTTCACTGCTGGTACCTAGTCCGATGCACTGGATTTAACGCCCTCCAAACGGAGGGTCCTCTGTGGACCTACTTCAGCTTTCGCCAACCTCCTATCCTGGAGGGCAAGGGCTCAAGCCTGGGGCCATGCAGCCGTCCAACCAACGTTGCCTGTACGGGCAATCTCCGTGCTGCCTCTGTCATCTAGAATGGGCAGCCACCACTGCTGCTGGGAGCCATACAATCCACCTTGGAGCCACTACATTATTCTTTGCGCTATGTTCTGTGATGCCTAGCAACTCTGCATTACGAGAGGCCGCTCGATACTGAGGCCAGCGCTGTCGCAGAACCCCTGCCCTCATCACCAGCAACTGCATGGCACGGACGGCCTCCCGCTGCCACCTGCGCCTCCTTGCGTCCTGGGCGCAGAATTCTCCATTACGATTGTTGCAGTTGATGAAAAATAAACGAATCGTGACCGCCACTACCCTGTGCTACCACTTACTACATAGATCATTCACCGTTGCTATTACAAACAGTAATTCAACTGTATACCTTCAGCGAAAATGAATTGAATACGTGTGAACTTTACTTCCATCTTGAGCAAGTGCTGGGGCATCAGTCGATCCAGATGTTAGTCTGAAAGGGAGTCACTGTTCTTATCTATGTTTAGTCGAGAAGCAGTGGATTCGACACTGTGAGGACTCAGTACATGGGGTCTTCAAAAGTAACATATATTGGTGAAATTGTGTACATGCTTCCTGTGTTATGCACTTTGTATTCAAGGAAATGGTAATTCCTGACTTTTGGAGAACATCTTACTGAGATCTGCCAACGCTGCCCGCAACTTCAGTGCGCTGACATCAAGTTCCGCATATTGTGCGAAACGGGCCATCGATATATGATCTGTATCTGAGCACAAACCAATGGATGTTATTACACTTCTGTTATTCCCTTTGTGTAAAGCCCGCGGTGAAATTAAAAGCAAAGGCACCGACACTGAGAGTGACTGACCAATTACAATGTAAAATTCAGAGGAAAGAGCGTGTAAATGGAAAGACTGCACCGAAGGCTTCTACGAGAGGGAGCTGTCTGATCAAGTATAGGAACAAGAACTGGGAATCGCTATGGAGGGCAAATGAATCCATTACAGTAATCCATTAACAGCGACAGATTTTGGAACAGTGATCAATAAAGTATCATATTTCAACCAAAGTTCAGTCTTTATCACAACACTTATGTCTCATTAACATAAGTGACCGGTTTCGGTTACATTTATATAACCATCTTCAGACCCATGGCTTCCTTGGAGGATGGTAGGCGGAGCTCTCCTCAGCTGCTACACAATTGACTTCGTAGCAGCTGAGGAGAGCTTCGCCTACCATCGTCGTTTTTGCCACTTCCCCCCCCCCCCCCCAATGACTTTAGGAATTCAGGTGGGGGCTATCAATGATAAAAACTTTAAAGGAAAACGTAGGCTACAATATGTCAAAAAAATATTACTGAGCACATTTCACGTAAATGCTACTCCCAGGTAGAAAGGTTGGGACTGGTGAGGACTTAGTGGTAGGCCACACCAAACAAATCAGCTGACTGTTGTCCAAAAATGTATTAATAGCAATGACATTCTAAATTATGATTTGAACGCTTAGCGAAAAATAGGCTACGCGCGAGTGTTGGGAACTTTTTTGTACCCGCTGCTCTGTAAAACGTAAGGACGAGATAGAAGTTATGGTATTAATAAAATCGGTGGAACTGAATGAACATGTCCAGACGTCTTCCAGTCAGCGTCATTCAACGAAGGTTTAAGTTACACTGTAGTAGTGTAGTGTGTTCTTCTTTAGAACTTGGCCCGGAGACAACATTTGGATGACTGTACATGGGGAAGAGTCACCGGGAAATTGAAAGATAGATTAAGTGTACCTGGTATTTTCTAAGCGTTGTTCCACGTGCATGGGGAGCATTCCGCAGCAAAGACACAACTGCCGCATAAAGAGTTGATCAACAACGGTCAATTGCAGCAGCAGAATACCATTACGTTGTACAACAGCCAGGAAAGGTTTCACATCAAACAGCGGGTGCAATTGCTACGTCTGCAAGGCACGTAGCCTCAAGCCCCACAGTGGCACGGTGATATCGTGGGAGTGGTCTCATTTCCTTACAAGCAGTACATTGTATTCTGTTGATACCTGCACATCTGCGCTGCGGTCGGTGACGGTGTCAGGAGAGTAGGGTCTGCACCAACGAGGAGATGGATCACGTGGTCTCCTCGGATCAGAGCAGATTCAGCCTGAGTTGTGAGCCTCATATAGAAGGAGGCATAATGTTGCGTGAGCGCACTGACCCCAATACTTTGAACACTGTACACTTACCAACAACGTTATTGTGACACTGTGGATCTTTTCAGAGGTCTACTCGGCCATGACTTCATTTTTATGGATGACAATACGCGATCACATTGAACACAGTAGGTGCAGGAGCCCATGAAACGCGATAATACACGGCGAACTGACTGGTCTGCCCAATTCCTCCGACTTAAATTTCATAGAGTAAACGTCAGATGTGTCGGGGAGTAGTATTGCAGGAGGTCCACGAAGCACTGAATTTTGTCACTCTGAGAGTACGGAGGACGATCTGTTTCAATTGTAAAGACAATTCAACAGCCAAGATCGCATAAAATACTTCCTTTTTTATTTTTTAAGGCAACCAGGTTCAACACACTTCGCTAGCATGAATACGTTTCACAACACAAGATTTTAAGACATGAAGAAATATTTTATGCGATCTAGTGTTAAAATGATGTTTACAATCAACCGCGCCGGTGATGGAATGGAACACACTACCACAAGAACTCCTTATCAACGTTCTTGACAGCATGGGAGCATACTGCAGTGCCGGTGTTGCCATAGGTTGTGTAGTATTCTGCCCACTCGTCTAACTTAGGGTGCTTAGGAAGCTGTTTTCTCGGATAGCTAGACAAAAATTGAAGCAAATCATGTTAATGGAGTTTATTAAAATAAGTTAAATTGACAATACTTCACTCTGCGTATTTACAAAGGAGGTGTCTCAAGCAAATGGCAACATGCAAATAATTAATGTTCTTTGGTATATGCAGATTCAATGCAAGCAAAACACAACAGTTCATAAGTCACGGATAAAGCGTTAGCATGATGGTTCGTCTTCAAGTACGGCCGCAGCAAGGCGGGGCGGCGCATATATTCTCTTCGTATAGGGGCCGCTCCTGCCGTGGTGTCATCCTAGTCAGCGTTCTATTGGCTGGCGTCGTCTCACAGCGCTCTCTGGTGTATCGCTCCAAGCCGACGTGCCAGCGCTTCATGTTACGCCTAAACAGGTGGTGATTACACATCCTACAAACTATCTCTCATTTTCTATTGTCCAAGTGACTATCATATTGCTTGGTGACTTCAGCGTGTCTTTGAATAAAAATGTCATTTCTATTCGGCTCTCAGTGAAGTTACCTTCTGCACCACGCTGTATGAGTTCTTTCTGTGCATGGTCAAAGGTTGCCTGGCGGTGACACGTCATGCAAAAAATACTGTCGTGTCTACGTTTTGCACACCAGCGTGATATAAAAATACCTAGTGGGGCCAGTACAGATTCTCAGTGCAATGTGATTCGTGTTCTGATAAGTGTTACAGGTGGATCAGACATGTTGATTGGAACCTCTCACAACTCACTGTCTCAGTAGGTATGGAAGTGGAATATTTGAAGGAAAACAGAATGGACAAGTTACGAGTGTACTCAATATTATACTTACCTTGTGTGCCTAGCAGGGTAGCCGCGCGATCTACGACTCCTTGCCACGGTTCGCGATCCCCCCGTCAGAGATTCGAGTTCTCCCTCAGGCATGGCTGTGTGTGTGTTGTCCTTAGTGTAAATTCGTTCAAGTTAGATTAAGTAGTTTGTAAACCTATGGACCGATGACCTCAGCAATTTAGTCCCATAGGAACTTACCATAAATTCAAAAACGTAACTTGTGACTGGATCGAGGAATTTATATCCAGTGAAACACAGAATGTCATTCATAAAAGAGGTAAGTATTCACACAAGAAAGTGATTTCTATCATACTGAAGTAGAATATGTACAAATGATCTAGCGTTTAACTTCGGCTATTCTTGCCTGATGCTGTTGTATGTATGATGTCATGACACTACAAAATTTGTCATCAATATGTATAATGTCGTAAAAATTTGAGAGGTATGCCTCTGGTGCCCAAACAAATTAAAGATTTATTATCCTTTACTAATATGAAATCATTTTAGATCATTTCAGTTATTGTGCATAAAGTAAGTATCTACTTTGAATACAAGGTAGATACTGGTTCTTCCGTCACGTGTTACGTAAATTATTATAGACACGCCAAAGAAAGTTTTGCATCAACCCAGTTAACAGAACTCCTGAAGATAGACGTTGTCTGTGGATACTGCATCACAGACGCAGTCCCTTTGACTGTTCAGAGATGTCACTAAACCCGCGCAAAGATGTATACAAACATGTATGAGCAGCGCCTATTAGACGAAGGGGGTCCGAGAGCCAATCACTTCCAGTCATTCCACCAGGAAGGAGGTACAGCGCTCGTGTTGTCTGTAGATCAACCTTGCCTAAAAGGTCAATACCTTGGATAGATCGCATCTGCATTGTTACTTTGTGTCAGGAAGGGCTCAGGCGTCTCAGAGTGAACCAAAGCGATGTTGTTCGGATATTAGATCTAATCTAATCTATGGAGGAGATGCAGAGATACAGGAACTGTATCTCAAGGGTTCCTACAGCAGTGGATGACCGCTACCTACGGATAGCGGCTCAGAGGAACCCTGACAGAGCCGCCACCATGTTGAATAATACTTTTCATGCAGCCACGGGACGTCGTGTTACGACTCAAACTATGCGCAATAGGCTGCATGATGCGCAACTTCACTCCCAGCGTCCATGGCGAGGTCCAGCTCTGCAACCACACCATGCAGCACGGTACAAACGGGCCCAACAACATGCTGAATTGACCGCTCAGGATTGGCATCACTTTCTCTTCGCCGATGTGTGTCGCATATGCCTTCAATCAGACCATCGTGGGAGACGTGTTTGGAGGCAACCCTGTCAGTCTGGACGCCTTAGACACACTGTCCAGCGAGTGCAGCAAAGTGGAAGTTCCCTAATGTTTTGGGGTGGCAGTAAGGTTGGGCCGACGTACGCCCCTGATGGTCATGGAAGGCGCCGTGACGGCTGTAATCTACGTGAATGCCATCCTCCGACCGGCGGCATATTGGCGACGCATTCGTCTTCATGGACTACAATGGACAGCATGTTCTCGAGACATGACCCTTATCGAACATGAGTGGGATAGATTGAAAAGGGCTGCTTAAGGACGACGTGACCCACCAACCACTCTGAGGGATCAACGCCGAATAGCAGTTGCTTGATGAACTTTTGGGTAGTATGGCACGACGAATACTGGCATGCATCAATGCAAGAGGACGTGCTACTGGGTATTAGAGGTACCGGTGTGTACAGAAATCTGGACCACCACCTCTGAAGGTATCGCGCTGTAAGGTGGTACAACATGGAATGTGTGGTTTTCATGAGCAATAATAATGATGTTTATGTTGTTCAAAAAAAGAAAAATATGGTTCACATGGCTCTGAGCACTATGGGACTGAACATCTGAGGTCATCAGTCCCCTAGAACTTAGAACTACATAAACCTAACTAACTTAAGGACATCACACACAGCCATGCCCGCGGTAGGATTCGAACCGGCGACCGTAGCGGTCGCGTGGTTCCAGACTGTAGCGCCTAGAACCTCTGGGCCACCCCTATGTTGTTCTCTATTGCAATTTTCTGTACAAGTTCCGGAACTCTCGGAAACGAGGCGATACAAAACTCTTTTTGTTGTGTGTATAATTATTTAAACTGTATGAACTGGAGTCATTTAGGGCAACGAGAATAACAAAATTGGCATTAAGTATTACACAGAAACTTCCCCGATCAGTAATGCGGCGAGTACAATGAAGGAGACAGAATGAAGCTGTGGAAAGTAGGGCTGAACCCGGCAGTGGTGATTGCTAATTAGTCCATTAGGCTGGCAGAGCGACCAATCTCATTAAAATAACTCGTTGGCGGCACTGGACGTGTCGCACGCCCTTTCACTGCGCCTTGCCGTTTCCTGCTGTGGGCGGCAACGGGCGAGCGCGGCTCTGGTAGATAGCCGCTCGCTTGTCACCCGCATGTCAGGGGCTACAACACGCACTTATTGGGCGTGGTTCGCTGCCTATCTGCTGATACGCACAAATTTCGTATTTAAACTGCATTTTTTTTTGAGTCCCCAGTCTTCTGATTGGTCTGAAGCGGCACATCACGAATTCGTCTCCTGTGCCAAATTCTTCACATCGGAGTAGCACTTGCAGCCTGCCTTCTGAATTATTTGCTGGATGTATTCCAGTCGCTGTCTTCCTCTATGACTCCCTATAGTGCCACGAAACTTATTCCCTCGTGTCTTAAGAGATGTCCTATCATCCTTTCCCTTCTCCTTGTCAGTGATTGCCACATATTCCTTTCCTCTCCGATTCTGCACAGAACCTCCCCAATCCTTACTTCATCAGTCTACCTAACTTTCAACTTTCGACTATAGCACCATATCTCAGATGCTTCAGTTCTCTTCTGTTCCGGATTTCCCACAGTCCATGTTCCACTACCGTACAGTTCTGTGCTCCGAACGTACATTCTCATAAATTTCTTCCTCAAATGAAGGCCTATGTTTGATACCAGTAGACTTCTCTTGGCCTGGAATGCCCTTCTTGCCAGAGCTAATTTGCATTCAATGTCCTCCATGCTCCATCCTTCATTGATGACTTTGCTGCCTAGGTAAATCAATTTCTTAACGTCATCTACCTGGTGATTATCAATTTCTATGTTAAGATTCTCGCTGTTCTCATTTCTGCTACTTCTGATTACTTTAGTCTTCCTCTTATTTACTCTCAATCCATATTCTGTAGTCCTTAGACTGTTAATCCTATTCAGCTGATCTTGCAGATTTTCTTTACTTCCACTGAGGGTAGCAATGGCATCAACGAATAGTATCATTCATATCCTTTTACTTTTAATTTCAGTTCCACTCCTGACTCTTCTTTTATTTCCATCCTTGCATCTTCGATGTATAGACCGAACAGTAGGGGCGAAAGACTAAATCCATGATACACGCCTATTTTGATCCGAACACCTTGTTCTTTGTCTTCCCGTCTTATTATTCCCTCTTGGCTCTCACAAACCGTACATTGCCCGTCTCTGCACATAGCTTACCCCTATTTTCCTCGAGACTTTTAACGTCTTGCACCATTCTACATTGTCAAACGCTTTTTCCAGGTCGACAGATCCTACCGACGTTTCTTGATTTTTCTTAAGATTTTCCTCCTATATTAAACGCGACGTCAGAACTACTGGTGCCTTTTTGCTTTCCTAAAGCCAGGCTGATCGTCATCTAACAGAACGTCAATTTTTTCCATGATTGTGATATTATTCTTGTAAGCAACTTGAACGCATGAACTGTTAAGACTATCGTGCGATAATTCCCACACTTGTGTATCAAATAAATAAATATCTAACAAGATATTTCCTGATGGAATGTAATGGTGAATATGAAGGACGCTTCTTCTCATTTGCCCTCTTTTGATCTTTATTTCACGTAGCCTCAGACGAATAGGCGGTCGTAATAAAATAATGTCCTTTTTTGGTATTTCGACATAACTGTCATCAAGGAGTGTGACATAATGAAATTTAAAATGTTTATTTGACACCACAAACTGCCGTCAAACCACTGTCACTAAAAAAAATGAAATTTTTAAAAGCTTACATAACTAGTTTCGACGCTGAGGCGTCATTTTAAAATGTGATCACAAACCTGGAAGACTACATTAATTATTATAATCGCACGTCTTTGAACGCTTAATGATTTTAGTGTTTTTTCGTTATATTTGAAACAAGTGTGGCTGAAATTCATGTAATTTTCCAGGTCATTTGAAACTGGTGGTGCAGCGTGTCAAAAGAAGTTATTTAACCCTTTAAAAATGTCTGTGTTTTAGTGACTGCGGCTTGACGACTGTTTGTGGTGTCAAACACCACACTGTGTGATGGAGCAGTCCAAGACTTGCAAGATCCAGAAATTTGAACCCACATATACAGGCCTGGGTGAGACACTGCTATGGTGGGTGGGGCGGCTGCCTGTGGTAGGTCAGGATGTCTGCAATTCAGCACCCTGGCCGTGATTGCAGCGGTATAGTGGCAGTGGGTCCTCTGTCTTCGGAACAGTATTGTTTGGAATGAATCCATTTTTCTCGTAACAAGCCGCCGCAATGACGATAGTATTGAGAAGGCCGCCAACACCCTCTGTGATGTAAGCTGGCCTCGCCCAACCTGCGCACTTGTGTCACCAGTGGACTGGTGGACGGACAGCAGATGGCGCCTTCCATCAGGCGATGGCGGTAGACGGTATAGAGACGCCATCAGCATGTTGTCTGTATCGTTAAATCAAGATTGGAGTGGAGTAGCGTGAGTCGGCCAGCACATGTTTCCCACAGAAGCTAACTTGACATCTTCGCTCAGCTGGTCGTATACCACGCCAGGCAGGATCAAACTGCCGTCCCCAGGATGATGGTAGCATAAGCCTGCACAGGACAATGATGAGCAACCACGGGGTGTGCCCGCATAGTGCGATGAATAGCGACAGTCCTTGTTCTCTTGGGTAGTGATAGCTGGGTGGCCCAGTCTTGAACCCTGGTCCACCCACAAGCTGGTCGACTCCAGATGTCAATCACCTAGTAAGTGGTCCACGAGTGGAAAGGCACTACGTCGGCATCGACCAGAATTAACACATGCAGTGATCTGGATCTATTAAAATTAACGAGCAGTGGTGGTGGCATGTCAGCTTGAAGATCGGCTTGTTACCACCAGCTGATGATGAGTGAGACTGAGTGTCTAAATTTGGCAGTATATGTGCAGGTCTGGGCTACTATCTTTTCCGCAGTGGTATCTGTTTTTCCCTCCAAGCCAAGGTGTGGGGCCCGACCACGACATCATTGTTCAATGTCATGTGAGAAAAATGGTTCAAATGGCTCTGAGCACTATGCGACTTAACTTCTGAGGTCATCAGTCGCCTAGAACTCAGAACTAATTAAACCTAACTAACCTAAGGACATCACACACATCCATGCCCGAGGCAGGATTCAAACCTGCGACCGTAGCGGTCGCTCGGTTCCCGACTGAAGCGCCTAGAACCGCTCGGCCACTCCGGCCGGCACATGTGAGCAACTCCACACAGGTGAGCAACGTGCTCACATGTGGCGTCATGTGAGGAACTCCACAGTACTGGCGCTAATGTAATTACGTCACAACTTCTCCTTTCAGAAGCCTTCCGTTGCTCAGATCTCAAGTAGTTGGCGGTTTTCCGCCTAAAGTAGATATAGATTACACAAAGTTGAGTCAGAAGCACAACAATTTCAGAAATCTGGTTTCATCATGTCCATGCTCGTCTTCACATACCCTGTTAGTTTTGTCAGCAATTCTCACCATATTCAGTATGACCTGATCAAACTCCAGCAGTTGCGTAGTGTGCCACTCAGTAGTATCTTTATTCCTACTTGTTACTTCTCTCATCCTTCACTCAACTCTCGAATATCATCATTATCGATAGTCCCAACGACTGTCTTTGGCAATCTCCCCCCATCATCCAGGTGCTGATGACCTTGCCATTTAGGACCCTAAAACACTAATCGTAATCATCATCCCCTGCATTCTGCCTTCGTCTCTTACTTTACCGAAATCACCTCTTCTCCCCAGTATCATAAACTGACGAACTAGTTTATAAAAAAATTCCCCAGTACGAGTGACTAACAAACACTTCATTCCCGAACATAACTCATGAGACCATTTACTTCAACGTGTACTATAAAAACTTTACATAAAATACTGTGTCACATTCACACCTTATTTCACTCTTACAACTAACATAAATTATAATAGTAATTAACAATAATTAGAATGTTAAACAAACAGAACTGCAAATAAAAATAACACTATCTTGAATGCAGCTCAAAGATTGTCCATCAGCTTGTGAACTCTACCAGATCACATAGAAACTGCATACACTTGGGCAACTGACAGCACTTGTCCTGCGTCTGACTCATACTACACGTCTGTTCACTGCTGTTACGATCTCATGAGGCACGACTTAAGGCGCCAAGTCTCAAGGGCCATTGCCCTTCATGTCCGGACAACACGATCATGCTCCCCTTTCAACATTTCCTGTAGCAGTGCAACAGTGCTATGATCCAAGTGCTCATATTACACCTATCTTCCTGCTCAGTCCGTCTGAGTTACCATGTTACTTGCCCAAACTGTGAATATCTTCAACGTCGAATTTATTTAGTCTCAGCACCCACCGAGTCAGAATGATCGATGGATTCTTTACGCTTAACAACAATTGTAGCACAGTATAGTCTCTTAATACATTGAATTTATTGACATAGAGATAATATCTCAAGTACCTGAAACTGCAAATGAGACATAACATTTCCTGTTCTCTGGATGGTTAGTTCCTCTCAGAACTATTCAGTTGTCAAGAGACGTAGGTCACTGGGTTTTCTTTATCCTGAATCCCTTGGCTTAGAGAACATCCAATCACATGGACGGAAGTATCACAAGAAAGCATAAACTCCTTCTCGTAGATATTCGTGGTTTCTTCAGTTTCTCAGATATGACTTGACATTCTGCCACCTGTTGTAACATAACACCCTTCTATGAGTGATCTTGCAATATCCACAAATCACATTACAAATTTGCTGTCGTAATTAGCTAAAGACACCTAAGAATGACTTAAGCATTTTACTCTACAAACATCATGTATCAATCTCGGGTCTGTTTATTCACCATACTGGCCAACCAAATGTCCAGTCTGTTCACTTGTGATAATTCAAGGCAACAGTTCTCGATATTCTGGCGTGCAGAACACCAGGTGGGTTTGTGGTGCAAGGGCAATGATAACCGGTGAAGAATAGTGTTCTATCGGTATTGTTATGAATGAAGATAAAATTAATGAAACGCTGGTGGAACACCAAGAGAACAGGCAGCATCTTGCATTTTAAAGAATTTCTTTAGGTATCTGTTTTGCCACAAGTCCTGAGTGAATTACAGATACTGTAAGTAATTCTGGAAATGGGAGCGTCAGACTAGAAGGATTTGAAGACTTGACTGATGTGATCGCCTTTATCACACTATGTGATAAAAAGTGTCGGGACACCCCACAAAACATATGTCTTTCATATTAGGTGAGGAGCATTGTGCTGAATGGGGTGCTCCGCGGAACTCACTGGCCTGGAAAGTGTTCAGGTGATTGGGTGTCACTTGTGTCATGCGTCTGTACGCGAGATTTCCACACACCCAAATATTCCTAGGTCCACTGTTTCCGATGTGATAGTGAAGTGGAAACGTGAAGGGACACGTACAACACAAAAGCGTACAGGCCGACCTCATCTGCTGACTGACAGAGACCGCTGACAGTTGAAGGGGTTGGTAACGTTGTAATAGGCAGACATCTATCCAGACCATCACATAGGAATTCCAAACTGCATCAGCATCCACTGCAGATACTTTGACAGTTAGGCGGGAGGTGAGAAAACTTGGATTTCATGGTCGACGGCTGCTCATAAGCCACACATCACGCCGGTAAATGCCAAACGACGCCTCGGCTGAGCTGTGCTTGAGAGTTACTGATTAACATATTTGTTCCACAAGAAAATACCCCTACGTCAAAAAAGGAACACCAGCGATTTCATGCGGAAGTGCTCAAGATCCATGTAGCAAAAATTATTTGAACATAATTTAAGATACACCACCATAACACTAAGTGAAACAGATCAGCGTTATTTTCAGTAAGAAATACAGACTAGGTTACAAATGATAGCAGAAGCTGATTTATGCGTTTTGATTCTTAAAAGTAATCAAATTTATACCAAGCTGTAATCAATGAACATGTTACACTGTTAACCAAATATGGCTGCTATGAGCACAGTTTTAATAGAATTAAAATATCATCGAATACACAAGTTAAAACATTGCCACAGTTACAACTCAGAATGATTGAGTAATTATACACAAAAAAATTAGATTAACCAACAATTATTCGCCGGTTTATGAGAAATATCGACCACATAAAACACTCAGATACTGTCTCTAGCTCGTGGTCTAGTGGCTAGCGTTGCTGCCTCTGAATCACGGGGTCCCGGGTTCGGTTCCCGTCCGAGTTGGGGGTTTTCTCTTCCGGGGATCGAATTTAACAAAAACATTATACATGCTCGGTATTTCCTACATCATTTAATTGGTTACTGCACCCTGTATCGAATTCAGGGGAGTCACTTGGTCAGCAGTCGAAACGTCCTTGGTCCCAGGTTCGTAAACTGCCACCGCTTAGATGTTGATTAGTACTGAACATTGCTGTCCGCAGTCTTCCGGCATAAGAAGTTATTCTCACTCTGCCAACGGCATTGTCAAGGAGGGCAGAGGAGCAGACAGAGGGTGGGAAAATGTGCCTAATGGCGGAAGAATCGGCAGTGATCAACGGAATGAGGAATCTGAAGGCAAGACCCATAACGTGTACCCAAAGGACTTGTGGCCTGTAAGTGAGAAAGTATCATGATGATCTCTCGATTGGCAAAAGATTCCAGAATAGCCCCCCATTCGGGTCTCAAGAAGACGAGTCGGGACTTGGAATGTCAGAAACTTGAATGTGATAGGGAAACTAAAAAATCTGAATAAGTAAATGCAAAGGCTCAATCTATATGTAGTAGGGATTAATGAAAGGAAATGGAAAGAAGACAAGGATTTCTGGTCAGATGAGTATAGGGTAATAACAACAGAATGAAAGAATGGTATAAGGGGAGTAGGATTCGTGTTGTATAGGAACGCAGGGCAGAGAATGTTTTACTGTGAACAGTTCAGTGACAGGGCTGTACGTATCAGAATTTACAGCAAACCAACACCGACAACCATAGATCTGGTATACGTGCCGACGTTGCACGCTGAAGATGAAGAGATAGAGACAGTATCAGTATATGAGGATATTAAAAGATTAATACAGTACGTAAAGGGAGATGAAAATCTAATAGTCATGGGGCACTGGAATGCAGTTGTAGGGGAAGGAATAGAACAAAAGATTACAGGAGAATGTGGGCTTGAGACAAGTAATGAGAGAGCAGAAGAACTAATTGAACTCTGTAATAAATTTCAGCTAGTGATAGCGAATACTCTGTTAAACAATCACAAGAGGGAGAGGTATACTTGTAAAAGGCTGGTTGATACGGGAAGACGTTACATTACATCATGGTCAGACAGAAATTACGAAATCAGATACTGGATTCTAAGGCGTACCCGGGAGCAGATATACACTCCAGGAAATGGAAAAAAGAACACATTGACACCGGTGTGTCAGACCCACCATACTTGCTCCGGACACTGCGAGAGGGCTTTACAAGCAATGATCACACGCACGGCACAGCGGACACACCAGGAACCGCGGTGGTGGCCGTCGAATGGCGCTAGCTGCGCAGCATTTGTGCACCGCCGCCGTCAGTGTCAGCCAGTTTGCCGTGGCATACGGAGCTCCATCGCAGTCTTTAACACTGGTAGCATGCCGCGACAGCGTCGACGTGAACCGTATGTGCAGTTGACGGACTTTGAGCGAGGGCGTATAGTGGGCATGCGGGAGGCCGGGTGGACGTACCGCCGAATTGCTCAACACGTGGGGCGTGAGGTCTCCACAGTACATCGAGGTTGTCGCCAGTGGTCGGCGGAAAATGCACGTGCCCGTCGACCTGGGACCGGACCGCAGCGACGCACGGATGCACGCCAAGACCGTAGGATCCTACGCAGTGCCGTAGGGGACCGCACTGCCACTTCCCAGCAAATTAGGGACACTGTTGCTCCTGGGGTATCGGCGAGGACCATTCGCAACCGTCTCGATGAAGCTGGGCTACGGTCCCGCACACCGTTAGGCCGTCTTCCGCTCACGCCCCAACATCGTGCAGCCCGCCTCCAGTGGTGTCGCGACAGGCGTGAATGGAGGGACGAATGGAGACGTGTCGTCTTCAGCGATGAGAGTCGCTTCTGTCTTGGTGCCAATGATGGTCGTATGCGTGTTTGGCGCCGTGCAGGTGAGCGCCACAATCAGGACTGCATACGACCGAGGCACACAGGGCCAACACCCGGCATCATGGTGTGGGGAGCGATCTCCTACACTGGCCGTACACCTCTGGTGATCGTCGAGGGGACACTGAATAGTGCACGGTACATCCAAACCGTCATCGAACCCATCGTTCTACCATTCCTAGACCGGCAAGGGAACTTGCTGTTCCAACAGGACAAGGCACGTCCTCATGTAACCCGTGCCACCCAACGTGCTCTAGAAGGTGTAAGTCAACTACCCTGGCCAGCAAGATCTCCGGATCTGTCCCCCATTGAGCATGTTTGGGACTGGATGAAGCGTCGTCTCACGCGGTCTGCACGTCCAGCACGAACGCTGGTCCAACTGAGGCGCCAGGTGGAAATGGCATGGCAAGCCGTTCCACAGGACTACATCCAGCATCTCTACGATCGTCTCCATGGGAGAATAGCAGCCTGCATTGCTGCGAAAGGTGGATATACACTGTACTAGTGCCGACATTGTGCATGCGCTGTTGCCTGTGTCTATGTGCCTGTGGTTCTGTCAGTGTGATCACGTGATGTATCTGACCCCAGGAATGTGTCAATAAAGTTTCCCCTTCCTGGGACAATGAATTCACGGTGTTCTTATTTCAATTTCCAGGAGTGTAGATTCAGATCACAATGTAGCAGTGATTAAGGCTAGGCTGAAGTTCAAGAGATTAGTCAGGATGAATCAAGATGTAAAGAAGTGGGATACGGAAGTATTTTGGAATAATGAGATACGCTTGAAGTTCGCTAAGGCTACAGATACAGCGTTAAGGAGTAGCTTGGTAGGTAGTACAGACGAATGGACATCTCTAAAAAGGGAAATCACAGATGTTGGAAAGGAAAACATGTGTACAAAGAAGTTAAATGTGAAGAAACCATGAACAACATAAGAAATACTTCAGCTGATCGATGAAAGAAGGAAGCACGAAAATGTTCAGGGAAATTAAGGAATACAGAAATACAAGTCGCTGAGGAATGAAATAAATAGGAAGTGGTGGGAAGCTAAGACGAAACGGCTGCATGAAAAATACGAGGAATTTAAAAAAGAAATGATTGTCGGAATGACTGACTCAGCATACATGACAATCGAAACATCCTTCGTTCCAAAATTATGAATTACCTCGAAGGACACGATCTATTGACACACAGTCATCACGTGTTTAGAAAATATCGTTCTTGCGAAAGTTTATGACAGCGTTTCTCACAAGAGACTTCTAATCAAATTGCGTGTCTATAGATTATTGCTTCAATTGTGCGACTGGACCCGTGTTTTCCTCTCATAAACGCCATAGTAAGTAGTACAACATGAGTAGTGATATCTGACGTAAGGGAAGTGCTACAGGCTCTCTGCTGTTCCTGATCTACATGTAGTATTAGCAGATAATCCCGTTTACCGCGTAGTAAAGTTATTAAAAGATCAAAACCAATTGCAAAATTACCTAGACATGCTACCTGAATGAAGCGAGAAGTGGCAATTGTTTCTCAGCAAGAAAAGGTGTATGGTCATCCACCTGAGTACAAGTCCGTTAAACTTCGATTACACGATAAATCACACAAATCTAAAGGCTGTGAATCAGACTAAATACCTAGGAATTACAAACAGGAAC
Organism: Schistocerca gregaria; assembly: GCF_023897955.1. NCBI lineage: Eukaryota > Metazoa > Arthropoda > Insecta > Orthoptera > Acrididae > Schistocerca > Schistocerca gregaria. The sequence goes on from NC_064921.1 coordinate 559,146,367, forward strand.
AGCTGAAATTGGAACCATCACGTAGGCGATGTTGTAGGAAAGACAAACCAAAGACTATATTGTACTGGCAGAACGCTTAGACAGTGCAACTGGTCTACTAAGGAGACTGCGTACACTTTCCTATAGAGCAGTGCTGTGCTGTGTGGGATCCTTACAAGCAAATGTGAGACTGTCGCCAACCAACGTAAGGAAAAATGCTCATCATAAAAGGAGAAATCGTAAAGATAAGAGAAATAACAGCTCACACGGAAAGCCTTAAGGGTTCTTTTTTTCCACGCGCTGTTAGAGAATGGAACTGTAGAGAAATAGCCTGAAGATGGCTCGAAGAAAACTCTGCCAATCACTTCAAGGTGAAATGCAGAGCAGTAATGTGGATGTAGATGGAGATTAGATGTAGAATTGTTTCACTCCAAATAACCACTGGATTACATGAAGAAACGGAAACAAACGAAGTGATCGCTGTTAAGCAATTCGCATTTGCCGCAATCTGGCACTTTTTTCACTGTCAGTTCAATGCAGAACACGTAACATACAATTAAGAACTTATCGACGGGTTTGAAGCTGAGTAAAAATACATTAATAAGTGGGCAGTAACAAATCTGCAAACATGTTGTTAGCTTCCCTTTACCCAGTGTGGGATACTTCCATTTACATCGGTAATGTTCCTTCATTGGAATAAACCAGGGGTGAGCACTCCAACATTAGAGCCAAGCGTCGATAAACGATAGGAAGAAAGCCAAAATATGAATACTTAGAAATTATTTTTCTGTATTGGAAAGTCATGAATAATAATTGAGCAATCCTCTAGCCTTAATTATGAGTATAATATGCTGATCATGTAAAACGTTGAAACGCGTGTTTAAGACTGTGTCCACTAAACTATATGTATTTATTTGTAGCACTATTAATCATCTATTTAAAAGCTGTGTTTCCTTGATCAACAACTAACGGAGTTGTGAAGATTTCCTTCCGTGACTCATAACAGTGCAAGAAAGTACTTTACCGTTACCGGCAGTTTTGCAAAAAGGCTGTTCGTGTCGAGAGAACTCCGGGACAATCCCAAGAGACGGAAGTTGTGACGCAAGCGATTTCACGACTATTACGAGGGGAAACAATAGGAACAGTAACGAACCAGCTCTACCTTGGTACTAATGTCGCTTTGTTACTGCCACACAACACAGCAAAAGTAAAGCTGACGGGAAAGCGAGCGGATACACAGACTATGAACCATGTTTATTGAACACTTCCGGCGGTATTAACAACTTTTCTAAATGCATTTACAACACACTTTATCACTTTTACAGATGATTACAGTCGAAACAAAATACCATGAATTACTCTGTTTCTGAAGTTCACTACTGGCGATAACACGGGTGGCAACTCGGAAAAACTACTGAAGAGTTAAATAATTTTTCTATAGACGTCTGATTAAATAAAATCTGCTAGTCTTTCACCTTGAAAAACATTCAGTCATATGAGGAGGTGGTTTGATGTTGGTCATCGGTTGAAGTCGTACAAAGTAAGTTTACTGTTACTTACAGTAAACAGAAGCAGTAGGCTTTACTGATAGGTGACTATTTTTAAATGAGTTATTTACTAAAAATGTGAAGACATCGAAAAAGATATGATTGTTGGAAGGACAGACTCAGCATACAGGAAGGTCAAAACAACCTTTGTTGACATTAAAAGCAACGGTGGTAACATTAAGAGTGCAACGGGAATCCCACTGTTAAAGGCAGAGGAGAGAGCAGATAGGTGGAAAGAATACATTGAAAGCCTCTATGAGGGTGAAGATTTGTCTGATGTGATAGAAGAAGAAACAGGAGTCGATTTAGAAGAGATAGGGGATCCAGTATTAGAATCGGAATTTAAAAGAGCTTTCGAGGACTTACGGTCAAATAAGGCAGAAGGGATAAATAACATTCCATCAGATTTTATAAAATCATTTGGGGAAGTGGCAACAAAACGACTATTCACGTTGGTGTGTAGAGTATATGAGTCTGGCGACATACCATCTGACTTTCGGAAAAGCATCATCCACACAATTCCGAAGACGGCAAGAGCTGACAAGTGCGAGAATGATCGCACAATCACCTTAACAGCTCATGCATCGAAGCTGCTTACAAGAATAATATACAGAAGAATGGAAAAGAAAATTAAGAATGCGCTAGGTGACGATCAATTTGGCTTTAGGAAAAGTAAAGGCACGAGAGAGGCAATTCTGACGTTACGGCTAATAATGGAAGCAAGGCTAAAGAATAATCAAGACACGTTCATAGGATTTGTCGACCTGGAAAAAGCGTTCGACAGTATAAAATAGTGCAATCTGTTCGAGATACTGAAAAAATAGGGGTAAGCTATAGGGAGAGACGGGTCATATACAACATGTACAACAACCAAGAGGGAATAATAAGAGTGGACGATCAAGAACGAAGTGCTCGTATTAAGAAGGGAATAAGACAAGGCTGTAGCCTTTCGCCCCTGCTGTTCAATCTGTACATCGAGGAAGCAATGATGGAAATAAAAGAAAGGTTCAGGAGTGGAATTAAAATACAAGGTGAAAGGATATCAATTATACGATTCGCTGGTGACATTGCTACCCTGAGTGAAAGTGAAGAAGAATTAAATGATCTGCTGGACGGAATGAACAGTCTAATGAGTACACAGTATGGTTTGAGAGTAAATCGGAGAAAGACGAAGGTAATGAGAAGTAGTAGAAATGAGAACAGCGAGAAACTTAACATCAGGATTGATGGTCACGAAGTCAATGAAGTTAAGGAATTCTGCTACCTAAGCAGTAAAATAACCAATGACGGACGGAGCAAGGAAGACATCAAAAACAGACCCGCTATGGCAAAAAAGGCATTTGTGGACAAGAGAAGTCTACTAATATCAAATACCAGCCTTAATTTGAGGACGAAATTTCTGAGGATATACGTCTGGAGTACAGCATTGTATGGTAGTGAAACATGGTCTGTGGGAAAACTGGAACAGAAGAGAATCGAAGCATTTGAGATGTGGTGCTGTAGACGAATGTTGAAAATTAGGTGGACTGATAAGGCAAGGAATGAGGAGGTTCTACGCAGAATCGGAGAGGAAAGGAATATGTGGAAAACACTGATAAGGAGAAGGGACAGGATGATAGGACATCTGCTAAGACATGAGGGAATGACTTCCATGGTACTAGAGGGAGCTGTAGAGGGCAAAAACTGTAGAGGAAGACAGAGATTGGAATACGTCAAGCAAATAATTGAGGACGTAGGTTGCAAGTGTTACTCTGAGATGAAGAGGTTGGCACAGGAAAGGAATTCGTGGCGGGCCGCATCAAACAAGTCAGCAGCCTGATGAAAAAAAAAAAAAAAAAAAAAAAAAAAAAAAAAAAAAAAAAAAAAAACCTCAATATTGAGGTTGAACCAAACCACGGCTCGTCGCCTGGTGACGCACAAATTTCCGTATTTAATTAACGGGTCATGAAATAACTCTTTCAAGCCAGCTTAAAGCATGTTATTTCACTATGGCTAATAAAATAAATATTAGATGTTGAATGCTGTTAACTGTTTAAGATATTTAATAACAGCAAGTTGTCTTACTTATAATTTAACTGAAGTAGTTTTTGATTGGTATGCCTATCTGTAAATAAATCAGTCCACTCCAACTAAGTGCTGCACATTTGGAATGAAATCAGTTTATTGAAAATTTTTTGAGCTATATAAATGTTAGAAAAGGAACTATAACTTTTATTTCGCCATATAAATGAAATTCTCAACTGCTTACGATGCTGTTAAGCTGCATAAATTGAAAGCTGATACGGAGAAGAAAGTAAACCGTAATTAGCACAGTTTTAACTTCTGACTGCCTGTCGGTGAATACATAGATTTACTGTGTGTAAAGTATTTTCAGATACTCATGGATAATCTTAATTGAAGAATTAGATACTACGTTCCTTATTTCAAATTTTAACAAATAATGTACATTCCGCGACGGTTCTTATGTAGTTATTAATTCTTGATACTTAATGATAAGGTCTCCTGGTCTTGATCGTTAATCCACTCACGATCTTTTTCAATGCAGGCTACAGTTTACTTTCGGTCAGGCAATGAAGTTCTGTTTTCTCATTGCTTCGAAGTTTTCAATAATTCGAACCTCATTCAAATGTTTTCACAGATGGAGGCAATCTCTTTATTTTTTTGTTTCTTATACAATAATAAAGATAAAACATATTCTAAAGAAAAGAGTTCATTCTGCCGGTAAAATTAATAAAATATTGATAATGATAATATAAAGGAGATATTTATTTATTTATTTTTATTTACACGTCAAGGTACGTAAGACCAAATAGAGGAGCAAATCTCGAAGGTCATGGAACGTGCCAGTACCTGAAATTAAAACGTAAATGTAATAACGGATAAAAATGAAATGTTTATGAACCCAAAAAAAGTGAAGCCGTAAGTCTAAGTAAATGCAGTCAACAGTACAACACAAGAATCAGCTTAATTTTTCAAGAAAATCCTCGACAGAATAGAAGGAACGACCAATGAGGAAACTCGTGAGTTTCTAGTTGAAAGCTCGTGTATAACAGCTAAGATTTTTGAAAATGGATGCAGCAGTATACTGCACACCTTTTGCTCCGATCTAAATACAGGTTGGGTTTCTGCCGAGTATTAAAGGAGAGAAAGTGGTTGATTCTTTTAGAATGGGAATGGTTACTCCAAAAAAATAATACTATACGACACAAGCGAATGAAAATAAGCAAAGTACACTAATATTCGTGCGGAAAGATCACTTACTTCAGGTACCGTTCGAATAGTAAAAATGGCAGCATTAAGTCTTTGAACAAGATCTTGAGCGTGGGCTTTCCACGACAGTTTGCTATACATGTGAATATTTAGAAATTTGAACTGTTCAGTTTCACTAATGATGTGCCCAGTCTGTGAAATTAAAACGTCGGGTTTTGTTGAATTGTGTCTTAGAAACTGTAAAAACTGAGTCTAATTGTAATTCATTGTCAGTTTATTTTCTACAAGCCATGAAATTATGTCATGAACTGCACTATTTGAAACCGATCCAATGTTGCACACAACATCCTTTACTACCAAGCTAGTGTCATCATTAAACAGAAATATTTTATGGTTACCTGTAATACTAGAGGGCATATCATTTCTGTAAACAAGGAACAGGAGTGGCCCCAACACTGATCCATGGGGGAACCTCCCCCCCCCCCCCCCATTTGACCATGCCACAATCAGACACCATATCACAGCCATTCTCAACACTTTGAATAATGACCTTTTGCTATGTGTTGTTAAAGTAAGAGATGAACCACTTGCGAGCTTCTCCCCGTATTTTGTAATGGTTCAACTTTTAGAGCAATATTTTGTTATCAACACACTCAAACCCCTTAGTTAAATAAAAAAATATGCCAAGCATTCGAAACCTCTTCTTCAACTCATCCAGTACCTCACAGAGAAAAGAGAATACAGCAACTTAAAAAGGCGAGCTTTACATTCGATAGCGAATTGTATGATATAAAATGATCAATTTTCTTTACATACGCAGCCTTTTCAATCACTTTGTCAATAGAAATAGATGTAAAATTGTATACAGTATCCCTTTCTCCATTTTTATAAAGCGGCGTTACTACTGATTACTGTCATCGTTCAGGAAACTGACCATTCCTAAAGGAAAAATTACAAATATTGCTAAATACAGCGCCAACATGTGCAGAACAGTACTGAAATATTCTGATAGGCACTCCATCATATCCATGAGAGTCTTTAGTCTTCTGTGATTTAATCATTGACTCAATCTCCCCTTTGTCTGCATCACAAAGGAGTATATCAGAAATCAATCTCGGAAAGGCATTTGCCAAGAGAGTTGTACGATTCCCTGTAGAAAATAAATTTTTATTTAATTCATAAGCCATGCTCAGAAAAAGATTGTTAAATACTGTACGCATATGTGATTTACCAGTAACAGAAATATTTTTACAAAGAACCGAGTTTATGTCGTCAGCCTTGTGCTGGTGACGAGACACTTCCTTCGCGACTGACCATATGGTTTTAATTTTATAATGTGTATTAGCTATTCTCTTTGCTCGCCACATACTCTTCGCCTTCTTAATAACGTTTTAAGCACCTTACAGTACTGTTTGTAATGGGCTATTTTAGCTCGATTGTTACTATTTCTCACCTGTTGATGTAATTCCTGCTTTACTGTACATGATATCCTTACACAACTAGTCAGCCACCCAGGCTGCCTTTTACTGCCACTGCCCCGTTCAGAACATTCTAATGGGAAACAACTCTCAAAGAGCATGAGAAATGTGTTAAGGAAAGCTTTACATTCACCAACTATGTTGTTGGCATTACAAACATCCTGCCAGTCTTGTTCCTTGACGAGTTTTAAAAACTATTGCCGTTGGATGAACTTTGTACATAGTTTATAATTATATGTGAAATTTGTATGAGTACAAAAGCCTTTTAGTGTTAGAATTCCTGCATCATGGTCTGAAAAGCCATTCACCTTTATCTAACAGAATGCCCATCGTGTAATGATGAATGAATGAAAATATTTTCTATGGGTGCGCTAGTGTTCCACTGCTCACTAGCTGGAAAAAAACACAGTCTGCATCAGATCTTATGAATTGACGAGATCTAAGAATATTCTTTCTGTTGAACAATCGTATACAAAATTGAAGTCACCACATATAACTAATTTCTGGTACTTCCTACAAAGTGAATCAAGAACGCTCTCTAGCTTTAACAGAAATGCTCTGAAGTCAGAGTTAGGGAACCTATAAACAACAAAAATTAAAAGTTTAGATTCACTAAATTCAACTGCCCCAGCACAACATTCAAACTCCGTTCAGTGCAGTGCCGTGATACGTCTATGGACTCAAATGGAATACTGTTTTTTGCTTACATGGCCACTCGCCCACTCTGTAAGGAGTGTATTACGTTATAACTTCAATACGTTTTTGCTCCATAACTGTCAATGAATCATTTCTGACTGTCAGAACTCAGTGTAGAGTTTCAAGTTTTTACTATCGTTGTCAAGCTGCGATAAGACTGAGATTCATCACGTTTTCTTGGCAAATTCCGTAGGTGATAACTCTTTTATATCTAGTTAGGTGCACAAAGTATCAAGGCACGATGTTTATTGTATCATTCTGGTACTAATACTATCTGTTAAGATAATTTGACTTTAAATTTAACCCTCGACAGCCATTTATCGACTTGCTGCTTTTGCCTGTCTGTAAAGTCGCTATGGCTCCGTAAGGTACAGTTGTAAAAACGTATGAGCTTGTTGTCTGAGAAAATGAAAATCCCAACCGATTGAACGAAATTAAATAGATATTCAAAGCAAAGAAAGGCCTTACTGTCTTAAAATAAGATCTACAGCGCCTACGTATACTAAGGAGCGTCCTTTGAACAGGCATATTAATAGGCATACGTAAAACTCTGCAGAAATGATTGGAAATTTGTATATCGTTGCATTGGATGTCATTACATCTTGGTGGCCATAAATGGCTCTATATTATGAAGCTGTGGAGTAGAAATAGAGACGAAAATGATCCATTGCGTTATACAGTGAAACTGCAGCACGTACTTGGCGTAATATTATTACATTAGTGAGACATTTCAAGTGGCCGGCGAGCGATAGACGTAACTGTCGGCTACGAAGTGATATAACCATCGGTACGCAATAAAACCTATTGGTGATGAAGTAGGGGCCAGTCAGCATCGAAAGGACAGCAGCACGGCGAGGCGGCACTACTCATGGTGTTTCGCCGTGTGGCACCACACTTCGCAGATGTCTGCAACACCGAGGACCCAAGGCACTTATTTCTTTTCTTTGGGATACTAGTAGTCTAGGTCAGCGTCAGTGTTGGATCTAATTTATTTTTCATTATAGATATAAGCTCTAAATGGAATTAAATAGATGTGCAAAGAAGCTAAAGTGGAATGGGGGCAATTTAGCACATAGTTAAGTCAGTATCACTCGAAGAGAACTTAAAAGCAAATCGTCAACATTAAGATTTCAAGACGAATTGCATCATTTTCGCAAGGGAGAAAGGGGATAGGTGGAAAGTGTTCATTGAACTCTTCTACTAGGGCGAAGAACTGTATGATAATGTGACAAAAGTTAGAGAAGACCTGGAATCCCTATATTTGGGAAACACCAATTAGAAGAAGAGATGTGCCGATACGTCATACACCATCCAGTCACATTAATGTGACTACCTGTCAATTGCCTGAAAAACCATCTTTTCCAGCTCGGACCGTGACGAGATGTGTTGGAAGAGAGTCAGTGAGGTTCTGGAGGTTACCGACAGGGATGTGGGTCCAAGGCGACTTCACTGCAGGGGCAGCTGCGCTATATTACCCGGTTGAGGATCCTTGGCGCGAAGAACCTGAATGAGGTGGTCCCGCAGATTCTCGATTTCTCCGAAGTTTTTGGGGGCCAGAGAAGTACAGAAAATCCGTCTTGGTGCTCTCAAGTATAGATGCATACTTCCATTGATCCACTGTGTCTTCGAGAATGACAGTCCCCAGGGAATGGCTCGAAAACATTCCAGTTACAATAACGCTCCATCCTCCAGCGTGGACCCTTCCGACGTTTGTTTCAAAGCGTTTCCTTTGAGACGTTTCACGCTGTAAACACCAACAATCATTTGTCCGGTTGTACAGAAAACTTGACTAATCTGAAAAGGTCACGTGTCGACACGCAGTGGACGTCCACTTGCTACTCTGATATGCATATTCCAGTTTCGTCCTCGATGAACAACGGTCGGCTTGGATGTATGAAACAAGCGCCTCTGCGGAACCCCATACGCAGCAACATTCATTAACGTTTGTTGAGGAGACACTGTTGGTAGCTCCTCAGTTGATGTGGAAGGTCAATTGCTCAACAGTTGCACGTCTATTCGCCCGTCCACGTCTTCGAAGACGTCGTCCACCTCTGTCATCAACAGCTTATGGTGTATTACAGCGACCTCAGTACTGGGTTTGGATAGCGCCATATTGCCACGCACGATTTACTTTATCCACTGAGGCACGCAAACAGTTTAAATACTTACCAATTCAGAAATGCTTCCACTTTTGACCCGAAAGCCAATGATTGTGTCCTTTTTGAAATCAGATACATCGCTCCGATTCCACATTACGGCAGCGACTGCGCTGTTTTTCCGTGTTCCACAGATACGTTTAATATACCCTCCATTGCTAAGGTTGCCGTCTGCTGTCTGTGAGGGATGTTGACGTTGACGTCGATCGTAGGCAGTGATCAGTTTAATGCGTCTGGTCCGTGTGTATTAAGATATCAGGTAATAATTTCTAAGGTTCTAGAGGGAGACGTAGACGGCTGAATTTGTTGGGGAAGCCTACATCATTCAGAGTAGTACAAGTTAACATGCCAAATAGCTTCGCAGATGATGAAGAGAATGAAGGAATGTACAGCTTGTGATCAAAAGTATCCGGACACATGGCTGAAAATGACTTTCGTCGCACCCTCTATAGGTAATTCTGGAGTTCAGTGTGGTGTTGACCCGCCCTTAGCCTTGACGACAGCTTCCGCTCTCGCACGCATACGTTCAGTCAGATGCTGGAAGGTTTCTTGGAGAGTGACAGCCCATTCTTCACGGACTGCTGCACTGAGGAGAGGTATCGATGTCGATCGGTAAGGCCAGGCACGAAGCCGACGTTGCAAAATATCCCAGAGGTGTTCTATAGGATGCTACGGTCGCAGGTTCGAATCCTGCCTCGGGCATGGATGTGTGTGATGTCCTTAGGTTAGTTAGGTTTAAGTAGTTCTAAGTTCCAGGGGACTGATGACCACAGCAGTCCCATAGTGCTCAGAGCCATTTGAACCATTTGTTCTATAGGATTCAGGTCAGGACTCTGTGCAGGCCTATCTGTTACTCCGTCACAGGCCGTGCATTATGAACAGGTGATAGATCGTGTTGAAAGATGCAATCACCATCCCCTAATTGCTCTTCAACAGTGGGAAGCAAGAAGGTGCTTAAAACATTAGTGTAGACCTGTGCTGATAATGCCTCGCAAAACAAAGGGTGCAAGCCCCCTCCATGAAAAACACGACCACACCATAACATCACCGCCTCCGAATTTCGCTGTTGCCACTAAACACGCTGGCAGATTACCTTCACCGGGAATTCGCCATACCCACACCCTGACATCGGATCCACACATTGCGTACCTTGATTCGTTACTCCACACAACGTTTTCCCAGTGTTCAATCGTCCAATGTCTACTCTCCTTACACGAAGCGAGGCATCGTTTGGCGTGATGTGTGGCTTATGAGCAGCCGTCGACCATGAAATCAAAGTTTTTTCACCTCCCGCCTAACTGTCATAGCACTTGCAGTGGATCCTGATGCAGTTTGGAATTCCTATGTTATGGTTTGGATAGATGTTTGAACAACATGGTTGTGGGGTTACAGCGATTAATGTAAGTTTAACTTAGTACTAAGAAAACAGTTTTAATCGCGATTTTTTATTCATTTCGTGCCGACCGGTTTCAGCTCATCGCCGGGGCCATCTTCAGGGCGAACATACCGCTGGGCGACTGCTGGTGGCGTCACGTCTACCAAGGTGTGGCAGGAGACTGCCACACTGTCACCGGCCGGCACAAAATAAATAAAAAAACGCGATTAAGACTGTTTTCTCAATACTAAGTCTGAATAAATGTGTGCGTATTACACATTACGACCCTTTTCAACTGTCAGCTGTCTCTGTTAATCAACAGACGAAGTCGGCCTGTAGGCTTTTGCGCTGTACGTGTCCCTTCACGTTTCCAATTAACTATAATATCGGAAACAGTGGACCTAGGGATATTTAAAGGTGTGGAAATCTCGCGTACGGGCGTATGACACAAGTGACACCCAATCATCTGACCACGTTCGAAGTGCGTGAATTCCGCGGAGCGCCCCATTCTGCTCTCTCACGATTGCTAATGACTAATGACTTCGCTGATATGGAGTACTTGGCAGTAGGTGGCAGCACAATGCGTCTCTTATGAAAAACGTATGTTTTTGGGGGTGTCTGGATACTTTTGACCATATAGGGTATGATGAGTTAAAAGAAACTAACTCAAATAACTGAGAGAAACAAAAATTTAATTCTCATGGGAACTGAAATGCGGTATTAGGAAAAGGAAGAGAAGGAAAAATAGATGGTGAATGTGGACTGGGCGAAAGGAACGAAAGACAAAGCCACCTGGTAGAATCTTGCAGAGAGCGTAATTTAATCACATCTAACACTTGGTTTGAATATAATGAAAGGGATTTGTATACGTGGATCAGACATGGAGAGACCCTAAAGGTTCAGTTTGAATATATAATGATAAGACAAAGCTTTTTAGACCAGATTTAAAATTTTAAGACATTTACAAGGACAGATATGGGCTTCAGCCACAATTTATTGATTATTAACCGTAGATTAAAACTGAAGAAATTGCAGAACGTTAGGAAATCAAAGAGAAGGGACCTGCGTAAGTTAAAAGAAATAGAGGGTTTTTTGTGAGTTACAGAGGGAGCATTTCCAATGGTTGACTAGTACAGGAAATGAATACAGACGAATGGATAGCTTTCAGAGACTAAATAGTGAAGGCAGCATCGTATTAAATAATTAAAAAGAGAAGGCCAAGTAGAAAGTGTTTGATGACATAGAGGATATTCAATTTAACTCATGAAAGGAGAAAATATAAAAATTTTGTGAATGAAGTAGGCATAAAGGAATTAAAACGTCTAAAAATGAGATTGACAGTAAGGGCAAAATGGTTAAGCTGCAATGGCTGGGTGACAAAAGCAAGGATTTAGAAACATATTATACGGGCGAAAAGATAGATACATCCTACAAGAAAATTAAAGACGTGTTTGGAGAAAAGAGAAGCATCTGTACGCCAACAAGTGCTCAGTTAGAAAACCAGTCCATATAGGGTTTTAAAAGCGAGATGAACTTGAAGACAGTATTATATAAATGAAAGAGGCCGTAGATGAAGGTGAGGTGGGAGTATGACACTGCCCGAAGTATCTGACAGGTCACTGAAAGACCTAAGTCGAAACAAGGTCCTGGCAGCAGACGACATGGAGAGCTGTATCATACCAGGTTTAGAACTGAAGAAACACAACAACGGACTTCTTTAAATGCCAGGAAACGGAAATCTGTGCACTTGACAGTATACTAGGACTACAATATCAGCTAGTCACAATTCGAACTGGCCAACTCTTCCATATGCTTGGATGTGACAAATTAGTAGCGATATGAAATGCAAAGATCACACAGTCATTGGTAAATCAGGTGGCAGAGTTGGCACTATTGTTCATTGGTAGAATGCTAGGAATTGCACTCAGTCAGAAAAAGAAATTGCTTTCAAACAATCGTGCGTCCAGTTCTGTTTTATTGTACAAGTATGCGGGAACACCCTTGGTCAAGGGGTGAGTCGGCTCTAAGCCCTGACAGTCAGCGCTCCACTCTCGGAGTTGTTTACTTCCGCGCCGAGGTATTTGTGTATACGGAGTCCATCAATAACCTACCTCATGTCGCATTCTTACCGCCGTACGACAATCAAAGTAACGTTTCAGGCCGAACATCCACGACCATGAGCCTTTGAAGTTGAACAGTTCATATGAAAAGATCCATGCTTGAACCTCCTTGACGTGATCGGCATACATTTTTTCATCACAGGAACTGTAGTATACATCAAATGCTGACGGAGGTGCTATGCGCTCAAGTTGACCAACGACATGCTACCGTACTAAAATTTAAACACTCTGATGGACATGTAGTTTCAATCATGATGGACCACTCGGGATTTGGTCTTCGCAGTTTCGGGTGCTTGAGCTCCGTTCGTAGTACCTCGAGAAGTAGTCATTGCCACTTTCCAACCTTATGACAACGTCTTCGGTCACCTTGCGGAGATGTGGCAAACATTTACGACCTACCCCGCGATAAATGGAGTTCTGAATATCAAAACTGAGGTGACGATACGCTTTCCATCATACGATTAGCGGTGTGCAGGTCTTCGTAATGGCCAGCCACAAACGTGGGCAGGATATGGTCAGAAAGGGCATATCCAGTCGGAATGTTTATGCCGACTTTTGATACAGATACCAGTGGGTGAAGTGACCCCAGCGTCGACGCTCAAATACCCATCTAACGCCTACGCCATAGTAGCACAGAACCCTGCCATGCCGCCCCAGGACACGCCTGAAGCTTCGTCAACGCCACCCAAGGCAGTAAAACGCGCCAACGAGACCAACGTGGCATCACCTCCTGTGCTCGCACCAGGACCATCCAATCTCAGGGCTGTGATGGAAGACAAACATCAATATGAAGAAGCCATATTGACTATTAATCGGCCGTGATAATTCCAAAATATGAAAAGATTTTCAAATACCCCTACTAGCCACAAAATTTTTTGACAACTACATTATTTACTTAGCGACATGATTCGAGGTGAAACCTCATCATCAGGCTAATTAACACATGGGTGTAAGATATTAAAGTTTCTGCTGTGATCATATTTGTGCTTGTGGCGTGGCAGTTTTCTTGTGATGTGCTGAGGCAAGCTATTTCCATGGCACTCTTACAACCGCTGCGGTCGCAGGTTCGAATCCTGCCTTGGGCATGGATGTGTGTGACGTCCTTAGGTTAGTTAGGTTTAAGTAGTTCTAAGTTCTAGGGGACTGATGACCACAGCAGTTAAGTCAAATAGTGCTCAGAGCCATTTTGAGCCCTCTTACACACAAAACAAATCAACAGCGCAGAAAACAAAATGGTGCACACAGCAGAACATCATGAGCATATACTAGGGCATCTTTTCCATTCGCTTCATATATTTTATATCTTGTCTGTCGCTATTATGAAGAAGCGTTTCGCTAGGGAACTTCCTTGTTGGACACTTCTCTTTGTCTTCAACCTTTGCTGTCGTCCACTGTCTATGTGGACATAGGTGTAGGAATTCCAGTATATCACCTTTACCTCTCCAACTATATGCCCAGGCAACCCCAGATATCGTTTAGAGGGACATCGCCAAAGACTTTATCCTTGTTCAAAAACGCAATTATAATATTAGTTGCCGGCCGCGGTGGTCTCGCGGTTCTAGGCGCGCAGTCCGGAACCATGCGACTGCTACGGTCGCAGGTTCGAATCCTGCATCGGACATGGATGTGTGTGATGTCCTTAGGTTAGTTAGGTTAAAGTAGTTCTAAGTTCTAGGGGACTGATGACCACAGCACTTGAGTCCCATAGTGCTCAGAGCCATTTGAACCATAATATTATTTTCATGTTGTCATTATTTTTCTATCAATATTCTTACGGCAGAAATGACACCCTTAGTATCGCAATTCTTCCTGAACCCATGTTGCTCCCTCCCGATCAGAGGTTCTAGTGTGTTTCTAAGTCTCATTTATGTTACTTTTAGCAGCCTCCTGCTTCTACATCTACATCTACATGACTACTCTGCAATTCACATTTAAGTGCTTGGCAGAGGGTTCATCGAACCACAATCATACTATCTCTCTACTATTCCACTCCCGAACAGCGAGCGGGAAAAACGAACACCTAAACCTTTCCGTTCGAGCTCTGATTTCTCTTATTTTATTTTGATGATCATTCCTACCTATGTAGGTTGGGCTCAACAAAATATTTTCGCATTCGGAAGAGAAAGTTGGTGACTCAAATTTCGTAAAAAGGTCTCGCCGCGACGAAAAACGTCTATGCTGTAATGACTTCCATCCCAACTCATGTATCATATCTGCCACACTCTCTCCCCTATAACGCGATAGTACAAAACGAGCTGCCCTTTTTTGCACCCTTTCGATATCCTCCGTCAATCCCACCTGGTAAGGATCCCACATCGCGCAGCAATATTCTAACAGAGGACGAACGAGTGTAGTGTAAGCTGTCTCTTTAGTGGACTTGTTGCATCTTCTAAGTGTCCTGCCAATGAAACGCAACCTTTGGCTCGCCTTCCCGACAATATTATCTATGTGGTCCTTCCAACTGAAGTTGTTCGTAATTTTAACACCCAGGTACTTAGTTGAATTGACAGCCTCGAGAATTGTACTATTTATCGAGTAATCGAATTCCAACGGATTTCTTTTGGAACTCATGTGGATCATCTCACACTTTTCGTTATTTAGCGTCAACTGCCACCTGACACACCATACAGCAATCTTTTCTAAATCGCTTTGCAGCTGATACTGGTCTTCGGATGACCTTACTAGACGGTAAATTACAGCATCATCTGCGAACAATCTAAGAGAACTGCTCAGATTGTCACCCAGGTCATTTATATAGATCAGGAACAGTAGAGGTCCCAGGACAATATTGATATTACCCTGTAGTTTCCACGTTTCCTTCGGCTGCCCAGTGGGATGATCGCTCCATTTTCGGTCTTCTGGGCTTCTGTTTCTTCCCACATTAGTGAGCGCACTCTAAGCAGCCAATTTAAGTTTGTTACTCCGATAGACTTTACCACATCCGAGCTTAGATCATCATCCCTTCGAGACTTGCTCTTTCGCATGTTCCTTATTGCAGTTTCATCTTCGAGCTAAGTTAGTGGTGTTTATCATTCTGCACGTTATTTATTAAAGTGTTAATTGTGGTGGTACAGTCCTCATCGACGTTTAGTAACTGCAAGAGTGTCACTTCATTTCTCCTCTGATCCCTTCCTCTGTTCTTACTAAATTCCCATCAATTGGTTTCAATGCAAGGATATGTACGTTTTCTCTTCATTTATTCTTTGTTACTTTGTATAGGAGCTTCCTGTTTCCTTGGAAGTCGTCCTCTGGTATTGTAGTTACGTCATTAAAGTACTTTTCCTTTTCCTTCTGTATCAGGTATTCCACGCCAGCGTTACATTCCGTTATTCCTGTGATACGTATTTTACTTCTTTTCGTGCAATACCTGTTTTCTTTCTATTTCCATCTAAGTATCTTCCTATCACATTTCTTTCTTTCGACCATCGGGCTTCCATCATGGTGTGGTACTTGTTTTTCCACAGGTACCACGGGCTTCTTTCAAAATTTTTTCTTTGAATATTTTCCATTCGTCTTTTGCTGTTGCCTTTTCAGGTTCTGGTAATTTTGTTGTTATCGCTGCTTTGTAATTTCTTTTCCCGAGCCTTCAACAACCATGTCTTAGGTTTATGGATTTTATTCTTCTTTACTCGTCTTTTAGATCAGCCCATATCAGTCATTTAGCGCTTTCTAGGTTCTAGCATGTTATGTCTGTAACATTTCTGGCGTACTCACCAGCTTGTCTATCAGTGACCATCACAGGTTCGAATTTTCCGTCCCTACTATATCTAGTAATTCTGTGGCTCTCCCTCTTCTGGTAGAAGATGTTTATGCAGTTAATTTCTATCGCTCACGTATGCCAATTAAATTCTCGCTTTCAAGGTTTCTGTTGTTTTATCCATAACGTCCAATGATATTTTCACAGCATCTCTACAAAAATGAACATCCATATCACTCTTAATAAAGATGTTCTCATTTTGTTCTTATCTGTTACATTCACTTCCAGTTCTGTGAGATACTGCTATTTCTCCTCTCTGGTACAACGTGGTGCTTATACTTAGAAGAAAGTTATGTACATTGCCATCTTGTAGCTTAATCTGGACGATCCTGTCACACACGTATTTGACATACGCCTGTATTTCTCTGTCTTTATCGAGCGGCAAACAGATCCATTTTTAGATTCAGTAGTATTCCCGTCCCAGTGTCGTACATATCTATTTCTGAGGTGCTTCTTCACACGGTTTTTCCAGTTCGTCTCGCTCAACCCATGTACCATCTGCTTACATCTATCCATAAGGTCATGAGTTCTTTATGTTTGTTGGTAAGAGTAATGTCACAATCCTCAACCATTTCTTCGCCCTTCTTTTGAGACTTCCGGTATTTCCGACTGGTATGAGGCATTTGGTCACTACTGATTCGAGAGGAACTTGAAAATCTGTCATCCCCAGCTCTTATTTTTGTATCAACGACTCACTTACGTTTGAAAGCAATGTGCAAATGCTTGATTTATAGAATCAAAAGTTCATACTCTGATGCAAAACAGAACAATTCAGCAATAATATTTCACATAAACATTCCACGTCCGATATTTGTGCAACGATTGTCTTCACTTACTGTCTGAACTGTGAAACTCAACTGCGATTAACAGTCAATCTCAAATTGATATCACTGAAGACGTTAGTGTCGTACATACTGAATCAAACTCGATTAAAAATGTGAGTTCATACGGATACTTTTAGACAGAAGTTCTTCTCGCACGTCATTTGCCTCTGGAACCGGTGAGAACTGATGACGTTAAAAGAAGTTCATTCCGTCACACACCCTAAGGTGTCTTGCAGAGTACAGTTGTAGATGTGCTACTGTGACAGTACTCTGAAACTTGTGGTAGACATGTTACAGTCAAGTTAACGCTAGCTGTGTATCGGTTATGTGAGTAATCTATAAGTGTTTAATATTTTAAATTATGACAAACATAATCGTACAGCGTCAACGATGCTGCAAACAACACTTCATAATCATTACACTAGCCAAGTGTTGAGGGATAGGTACTGTTATTAATTAAAAAAGTTATTTCCGTCATTATTGTGCAGTAGAGTTATAAAAACGAATTTGTTTGTATAGCACTATCATGTGCGAAACGCTTGTTGTTGAGTGGAGGATAAGCCAAGGTCAAATATGTATGTTTTCTGTTTAATTAAATTGACGTGAAAGAGTCTACTACACGTAATACGAATCAACGAAAGTTCTCAAATTTTGAATGGCGCGACGTTATGGCCTGTGTCACTCCCATTATCCTCTGGTGAACGTGAATAGTAATTTTAACGGACTCATCTAGTTGGAAAGACAAGAATGTTTGTTAGTACAATTCTCCGGGAGAGTATTTTAGAACATTTCATTGAATCATCAATCAGCCAGATACTGTAATTCTTTTGATGAACATCCATAGACATATTTTGAATGCCAAGAAAGCTGCGTAACAGGATGTCTGGAAGGCGTTGTTTGTCTCGTTAGAGCAGCGCAAGTGTTGTCTGTAAGTGCCACATGCCAACTTACAACGTATTTTACTGCCAACGCAGGTCGTAGATGTCTCTGTAGACACATTCTGAGCAGCGTTATGGCCAGCAGCAGCTACTGCAAGAAGAAAACAATGTGTATTTCTCGTGGCCACGAGCAGTTCTGTTATAGATGTCGCCGTTTGCCAAGCAGTTTACCGCTTTATAGCTTGCATGTGGAGGATTTCGGAAGGATGAAGTATATTCGAAGCGGTTCTGGGAAAACACAGTGAACAAATTGTCAGGCAGGTGCCACATACAAAATTAAATGAAACGTACTCATCTTGCCGTGTCACTACAAAATTCACCACAAACCCTGATAGGAATACGAACCGATCTAAGAAGACTTTTAGGAAACGTACGGAAGTCCCTGTGACGGTTAACTATTTTCTTTAACCCAGCGTTGCGACATTTGATAGAGAACCGTGTTTCGAATCCCACTTTCTCGGTAACTTTCTGAAGAGACTAGATCTGAAGTAGCGAATACCATCAGCAAACAGTACCACGACAAGGTAAGCTTTGTTGTGTTAACCAATCTTCGAGCTGAAGGCACCATTACATTTAGACAAACGGGAAAAGATCAGCAATCAATTGCTAAATCCATCTTTTTATTTCATCAGATCTTGATTTTTGCCATCACAATCTTCAGTACTAAAAATTACAAGACAAGAAAATCAGGAACTAATGAAGATAACTGACATCGTACCGCAAGTGCATGCGTACGCAGCACACAGTTACATACTATACAACAACAGGTGACATTAGCCCAAAGAGTCAAGTAATTAACAATGTTAGTAATGTAGAGCTTACAGGAACTGAAACCATGTCCTGCATCGAGGTGTTGGCTAATAGTTACGTAGCAGTAAATCTACATAAACAAAGTTTCTTATGAAAATAGTGAAGAATAAAACCACAAGTAAACTCGGGAAAGAAATTACGTGTGTGGAGCCTTTAGTATAGCCCGATTAGTGACAGTAAATACAGAATAATATATCATGTATTTTGTGTCACATATTAATGGATGAGAAACTATTAGTAGTGTTGCGTAACACGAAAAGTATGAAGTTAAAAAATTGTACTAAAATAATTAAAATTTAAGGGAAATGAAAATGGTACATTAAAACAAGGTGTGCCCATTCTAGGCATCAACTAAAATGCACAACTCGTAGAAATACATTTCATTCCATTCAAACGTTTTGACTGTCAGTTCAGGCAACGTTTGGCACAAAACAAAGGAACTTAACAATTACATTAGTGTCCAGAAGTTGAGAAGCACCCAGAAGTTACAGCATATTTGATCGGCCATAGGACGGAAGAGCTGCAGAATATGGAAAAGATTAACAACAAGACATTTATAATTCCAGACATAACGCGTGTTCAGCCCATGGTTCCCAGTAGACCTCTCGTCAGTAACTGACAGATACCATTCAGTATTACATCGTTGCCCACCTCACTGCTGCCTCACTTTTGTCCTATGATGGTTTAGCGAATTAAAACGCTCGGATCAGTAAATAAATGCGATGCAGGCTATTTTTTACTGTCTGAAAGAGATCAACTGTACTGGTAAGTTGGTATGTCCTTCTCGCAGAGGACCTTGCTGTTTAAAGTGAGCTCCAAACACGTCTCAACTTCTCATTTTTTACTGTTATTTACAAGCGATTACCGGAGATTAAATAAGGAATGGAATGCAGAAATAATCTCAGTCACCCTGAAATCATAGCAGAAGGTATTCATTGAAAAGTAACAGTTGGATAATTTCTGCTGTAACGAGATCGAGAAGAAGTTACTTCAGCAAGCTCCACATACTTGTTGAGGACGTGAAATGGTACGTATGAGGATACAAAGAGTTCTGTTGACAGCCTATCAGTCTTCAGAAATATGACTGATATCAAAATATGATAGTTTAGTGATGTCTCGCAAATGGAACCAAGGCTTGCTTTACATCATATTGTTGTGGTCTTCAGTCAGGAGATTGGTTTCATTCGATTCTCCTGTGGAAGTCTCTTCATCTCCGAATAACTATTACAGCTTACATCATTCCGAATCCGCTTATTGTATTCACCTCCCACACATCCCTCCAATACTTAACTGGTGATTCCTTGATGCCTCGCAATGTGTCCTATCAACCAATCCCTTCTTTTGGTCAGCTTGTGTGCAATTTTTTTCTGTTAAGTGATCTACCCATCTAATCTTCTCCTCCTCTAGCACCACATTTCAAAAGCTACCAGACGGTAGTTATAGGAGTACAGGGTCATGAAAGGGGAGCAGTGATTTAGACGGGAGTGAAACAGGGGTTGTAGCCTGTTATTCAGTGTTATTAAATATGTACAGCGAGCAAACAGTAAAGAAATCCAAAGAAAAATTTGGAGTTGTAATTACAGTTAAAAGAGGATAAAAATAGAAAGTTTGAGGTTTGCCTATGACATTGTAATAGTGTTAGAGGCAAAAAAGAATTGAAGCAGCATTTGAACGGTGTGGACAGTGTCTCGAAAGGAGTATGTAAGAAGAACATCTGTAAGAGCAAAAAAAGGATAATAGAATGTAGTTGAATTAAATCAGATGATACTGAGAGAATTATACTTGGAAACGACAACTAAAATAGTAGATGGCTTTTGCTGATGATGGCCAGTGGAGAGAGAATATAAAATGTTGCTGGCAATAACAAGAAAAGCATTTCTGAAGAAGGGTAATTTGTTAACATAGATTACGGATTTAAGTATCAGTTGGTCTTTTCTGAAAGTATTTGCATAGAGCGTAACCTTGTATGGACGTTACACATGAAGAATAAGCAGTTTAGACAAGAGCAGATATCCCTTTCGATTAACAGCTGAATATCGATTTTTTTAATTCCACAACATTCTGCATTGATCGTGTCCGGAACACGAATTACCCCTCATCGGCGTTGGTACATATAAAAACTGAAATGTGACACCCGCGGAATAAACGTATTCTTGTCCGAAGCCGCTACTATTCGGTCGAGTAGCTCCTGAATTGGCATCACGAGGCTGAGTGCACCCCGGAAAATAGCAACAGCGCGTGGCGGCTGCATGGTCACCCATGTAAGTGTCGGCCACGCCCAACAGCGCATAACTTCGGTTATCTCGCGTGAACCGGTATAAATAATCTCAGCTGGCCGGAGTGGTCGTGCGGTTCTAGGCGCTACAGTCTGGAGCCGAGATAACGCTACGGTCGCAGGTTCGAATCCTGCGTCGGGTAGGGATGTGTGTGATGTCCTTAGGTTACTTATGTTTAATTAGTTCTAAGTTGTAGGTGACTGATGACCTCATAAGTTAAGTCGCATAGTGCTCAGAGCCATTTGAACCATTTGGAAATCTCATTTTGTTTTGTATTGTTCCTATTTAAATGTAAGAAAAGGCGGTAGAGCTCTTACCTGCAAAAAACAAAAAATAAATACATTAATTAACAAAAACGGAAACAAAAATTAAATTCTTCCCTTTTCTTTGAAAAATGAGTAAAGGGGGAAATCCTGGTAAAAAAGCATGATACGGCGACCACTTGTGATGAACGGAAAATCCGGGTCGAATCCCAGTCCGGCACAAATTTTAATTTTTGTCGTTCCATCATACAGCCGATAATAGTCCATATTGGCAGCTGCGAATAAGTTTCATGTATTCCATTCAAAGTTGTCAAAAACATTCTCTAAGTCTGCAACTGCTATAACCTTAGTTTTGCCTTTCGTTAACCTAAGGTAAGTCATAGAGTCTTTTTTGCCTCCCGAGTTCTTACATATCTTTGGAATCAAAACTGATCTTCCCCGAGGTCGGATTCTACCAGCTTTTCCATTCTTCCGTAAGGATTTCGCGTTAATATTTTGCAACCATAATTTATGAAAGTGATATTTCGGTAATATTCAGACCTGTCAGCATCTGCATTCTTTGGAATTCTAATCATTATATTCTTGTTGAAGTTTGGGGGTATTTCGCCTGTCCCATACATCTTGCACCCCTGGTGGACCAGTTCTGTCGCGGCTGGCTCTTCAACAGCTATCAGTGTTTTCTCTACACCTGGGGTCTTGTTTCGACTAAAGTCTTTCATTGTTCTGTCAAATTCTTCTCGCGATATAACGTGACCCATCTCGTATTCGGCTCTTTCCCATTTCCGTTACGTTGCCTTAAAATCCATGTTTCTTGTGTAAACCTCGTTGGCAAATTCATGAGGTAGATATCTTTTGCTGCTAGAAACTGATGCATCTGTTCCAGGAGAAAAAGTAAGATGGGTCAACCGTACCATTAAAACCCCTTCCTGGCCCGCCAGAAATTCATCATTGAACCGTATGTCATTTTCTCTGCAAACAGAAGTGCGACAAAATCATTCTACCAAAGTAAGTAACATCCACATGTGAAGAGCTGATATCGCCTTCGATTAACGGCTGAATATCGATTTTTTTAATTCCACAACATTCTGCATTGATCGTGTCCGGAACACGAATTACACCTCATCGGCGTTGACACACATAAAAACTGAAATGTGACACCCGCGGAATAAACGTATTCTTGTCCGAAGCCGTTACTATTCGGTCGAGTAGCTCCTCAATTGGCATCACAAGGCTGAGTGCACCCCGGAAAATAGCAACAGCGCTGCATGGTCACCCATCTAAGTGTCGGCCACGCCCAACAGCGCTTAGCCGGCCGCGGTGGTCTCGCGGTTCTAGGCGCGCAGTCCGGAACCGTGAGACTGCTGCGGTCGCAGGTTCGAATCCTGCCTCGGGCATGGATGTGTGTGATGTCCTTAGGATAGTTAGGTTTAATTAGTTCTAAGTTCTAGGGACTGATGACCACAGCAGTTGAGTCCCAAAGTGCTCAGAGCCATTTGAACCAACCAACAGCGCTTAACTTCGGTTATCTCACGTGAACCGGTGTATTTATCAAAATACGTATCGTAAATATTTATATAGTGGCAGTAGCAAGTTATTGATTACCAGGAACAATTTTATGATTATTATTTACTTACATTTGGGAAGTTGCCTTAGGACGTGAACAAAACATGTATGGGAAATTATATGTTGCAGAAATGTTATTCTGAATAAAATGGTTTTATTGAAAAAGGGGGCTGAAAATACATAGCAAAGTCTAGTAAGGTTTCACAATAAGAGACATTTATGTCTTACTGAATCACCAAAAAATTATTAAGTTTGCATTTGTGTCATGCTTTTTTATTAGTTTACTGGAAAATGTGAAAAGAAATACTTTCTGCGATTTTCTTTACCTCGAGTGTGAAAGGACTAAACAAGATGTGATGTTGCAGACCCGTTATTCTTTCTGGCATTTGCTGCAAGCAGCTCAGCATCCCATTCCAGCGCAACGAAACCGAACGACGGACGCTGCAGGCGTCGTATTCTCTAGACCGCAAACTGCTGCGAGGAATACTGTATTGGCAAAATCCAAAAGGAAACGCAGGAAGCAGGAGTGATCTGGCAGGAGAGAGCAGCCCCCGCGGGAGCAGAGGCGCATAAATCATTGCAGCAATTGGTGGTGGCCGCGGGACGGCTGGTCGCCGGGTCGGACCGCGGCGGGCGCCCGCTTTGCGGGGGGGGGGGGGGGGGGGGGGGGGGGGGGGCTCCTCCTGGTTATAGAAATACCTGCCGGCGCTCACGCACGGCCGTGGGCACGCATGCCGCGAACGCGCAGCACACTGTTTCACACACACACACACACACACACATACACACACACACACATGTAAACGTGCTGCGGCTCCTCGGGTTTCTCCCATCGCCACCTGGCCCTGCCCAAGCCATTACGGGCTGCCCCCGGAATCTGCTGTTCTGCAGCGCTGCGCAGGACTCCGGCCAAATAATCGACAAAAGAGGTGCCAAGGAGCCCTGCACGGTGGCGCACGTGCGCCGACCACACACTCCGACAGCAGCGTCATCTCCACAGGCGGTCATTCGAGAGTGCCGTGGCCCTTCGACCTCCAGCATTTCGCCTACAATTGCAAAGCGGAATGACTTGTCTTCCTGCCTACAATCAAAATCGTGTATTACTGGAGAAACATTTTCCCGAAATGACCTGCGAATGCATAAAAGCGATTGAATTTACACCTAGTAAGGATTGCCTGCATGTTTCGTCACATGCAGGGTGTATAAGAAAGTGTACCAAACGTAAACACTAAAATTTGCTGTGTGCGCTGATTTAAAACTTCCTGCAATAATAGTTCCACAGAGATAGAAAGAGTACTTCTGTAATGTTTGAAAAGTAGGTAATCATTCAAGTAAACCTTTGAAGGGGATAGCTAGTCGTGCGTTGCGGAGCACTTGTTCGTGAAAGGTAAAGGTACCAGGTTCGAGTTCCAGTCAGTCTCGTAGTTCTTATCTGCCAGAAAGTTACAAGATAAAAGCTACATACAGAAGGTGTATATGTAGGACTGGCCATTTATTCTTAAGTGACTTGCAGTGTATCAGTTTTTCAGTCAAGTAAGATGTTGTTGTTGTTGTCGTCTTCAGTCCTGAGACTGGTCTGATGCAGCTCTCCATGCTACTCTATCCTGTGCAAGCTTATTTCTCAGTACCTACTGCAACCAACATCCTTCTGAATCTGCTTAGTGTATTCATCTCTTCGTCTTCCTCTCCGATTTTTACCCTCCACGCTGCCCTCCAGTACTAAATTGGTGATCTCTTGATGCCTCAGAACATGTCCTACCAACCGATCCCTTCTTCTAGTCAAGTTGTGCCACAAAGTCCTCTTCTCCCCAATCTTATTCAATACCCCCTCATTAGTTACGTGATCTATCCATCTAATCTTCAGCATTCTTCTGCAGCACCACATTTCTAAATATTCTATTCTCTTCTTGTCCAAATATTTGTCGTTCATGCTTCTCTTCCATACATGGCTACCCTCCATAAAAATACTCTCAGAAGCGACTTCCTCACACTTAAGTCTATACTCGACGTTAGCAAATTTCTCTTCTTCAGAAACGCTTTCCTTGCCATTGCACAGTCACATTTTATATCCTCTCTACTTCCATCATCATCAGTTATTTTGCTCCCCAAATAGCAAAACTCATTTACTGCTTTAAGTGTCTCATTTCCTAATCCAATTCCCTCAGCATCACCCGACTTAATTCGACTACATTCCATTATTCTCGTTTTACTTTTGTTGATGTTCGTCTTATATCCTCCTTTCAACACACTGTCCATTTCGTTCAGCTGATTTCCCAGGTCCTATCCTGTGTCTGACAGAATTACAATGTCATCGGCGAACCTCAAGATTGTATTTCTTCTCCATGGATTTTAATTCCTACTCCAAATTCTTCCTTTGTTTCCTTTACTACTTGCTCAATATACTGATTGAATAATGTCGGGGAGAGGCTACAACCCTGTCTCACTCCCTTCCCAACCACTGCTTCCCTTTCATGTCACTCGACTCTTATTACTGCCACCTGGTTTCTGTACAAATTGTAAATAGCCTTTCGGCCTTTCACTCCCTGTATTTTACCCCTGCCACCTTTAGAATTCGAAAGAGAGTGTTCCAGTCAACATTGTCAAAAGCTTTCTCGAAGTCTACAAATGCTATAAACGTAGATTTGCATTTCGTTAATCTATTTTATAAGATGAATCATAGGGTCAGTATTGCCTCACGTGTTCCAGTGTTTCTACGGAATCCAAACTGATCTTCCCCGAGGTCGGCTTCTACCTGTTTTTCCATTCGTCTATAAAGAATTCTTGTTAGTATTTTGCAGCCGTGACTTATTGAACTGATAGTTCGGTAATTTTCACATCTGACAACACCAGCTGTCTTTGGGATTGGAATTATTATATTCTTCTTGAAGTCTGTCTCATACATCTTGCTCACCAGGTGGTAGAGATTTGTCAGGACTCGCTCTCCCAAGGCTGTCAGTAGTTCTAATGGAATATTGTCTACTCCCGGAGCCTTGTTTCGACTCAGTAAGATTTTTAATTAAAATTTATAATTTATAATTTAACTTGAATAACCCTGTAGAACAAGATACAGTCAGTTTGAAGCACACGTATCGTTAACGCCTCTGAGTTTCTGTATCATCATAAAGGTTCTCTAGTTCTTAAAGCAATACTCATATATATTCGTGACTTTCAAGAGAAGAGTGAGTAGTACCCGCAAGTAATTACAATTAACTACTGGCTTACGAAAATGCGGTCAGGTGAAATCATTTGCTTAACAGTACAGTCTCCTGCCTACTGAAGTTTGTTTCACTGTGGTGCTAAAGTTAATGACCATTAACGCTTATCGCACTGCGCGAATTATCTATCGCAGGCTCGTATAAATGTATCATATAAAATCTACTAACATAAATCCAATTCGAAATTAATAATAATGTATATAGAAAATGACACCTTTCTCCCTACGATTTCACAGAGATTTCAGTAGCAAAAACTATTTACGTAAACCATTTTTAATGTAAATTCAGTGGGGAGAAAATGACCCTCTTCTTTTCTATAAATTTAGCACAGTATCAGAGATTAAGCTACAGGTAATGTCAGCTATATAATTTGTTATTATACCGGCTTTCTTTTATTTTGATTTTTGGAGAAAAGTCTCTTACCTCCATTTTCTTTCTACCTTTGCCGTATGCAGTCAGTTTGTAATATTAATCATTTAAAAAGAATTTATAGCACTGTGCTTCTTAGTTAATCTCTTTTAATAATTTTATCCTTTTTTCAAACTATATAAAGATACATACTCTCATTATAATTAAATTCTTTGGGTCAATTTTATCGCAATTTCGACTACCCAGCAAATATTCAATAGCTTTGCTTCACTTGATAGCACTTTCTCAGGTTGTTATTTTCTTAACATTCTTCTCTTGGTTTCATAAAACAGTTCGTTGACTGGCAATTTATTTTAAATCCTAAATTAGGAACCTATTTTCCTTTTTAGTAATTGGGCTTCATTTTGTCTCTTTCTTATATCAAAATTCAATGGAGCCATTTCGTTGTAAGTGTAAGACTGCCATCAAAAAGTTTAAGTCCTCAGTGACAGACAGCAGTCAACAAGAAAAAAAATAGACGAGCAAAAAGCCTATGTGGCACAACCACTTTGATCCTCATAATTAAACAAACAGATCAAAATTTAAACTTATTCAGGTGCTTAAGAAATGCAAGCCAATAAAATCCGTAGTTGACATAGTCACTCGACACTTAATTATAAGCAATAGCTTTGCTGTTCATTTATCTTTTTATAATGGTTACGTTAATATTTAAGATCTTTTTTTAACTGTTTTGGGGCAGATCTTCAAGAGAGCATGGGAATATTGTCACTAAGTCATTAACATACCTTCAGCCTCCAATTACTAGGGTCTGTCAACAATAAACAAAACACTATTGAGTCATCACCTAGCACAATGCCCAAATCTATCAACATACAAACAGCAATCAGCCGCAACACACTATTCTCTAAGAATGTGCCATACAACAAAGTATCTACAACTCAGTGACAGACAGCAGTCAACAAGAAAAAAAAATAGACGAGCAAAAAGCCTATGTGGCACAACCACTTTGATCCTCATAATTAAACAAACAGATCAAAATTTAAACTCATTCAGGTGCTTAAGAAATGCAAGCCACTAAAATCCGTAGTTGACATAGTCACTCGACACTTAATTATAAGCAATAGCTTTGCTGTTCATTTATCTTTTTATAATGGTTGCGTTAATATTTAAGACCTTTTTTTAACTGTTTTGGGGCAGATCTTCAAGAAAGCATGGGCATATTGTCACTAAGTCATTAACATACCTTCAGCCTCCAATTACTAGGGTCTGTCAACAATAAACAAAACACTATTGAGTCATCACCTAGCACAATGCCCAAATCTATCAACATACAAACAGCAATCAGCCACAACACACTATTCTCTAAGAATGTGCCATACAACAAAGTATCTACAACTCAGTTCTCTCTGAGTATGCTTACAGAACCCCTAGCAGCTTTACACTACGATAGTGTACGAATCCCAATCCACTATCATCAGTGAAAACTCACAGCAAAAATCATCGTGTCTTGTTCTTCACAGCCTGTTAATAGGCTACCAGTAATCAACTGCAAGCCCGGCAAACTCTTAACTTGCAGCCTAAGATCTCCCTGTATAACATGAATTATTAGGGGAATCACAGCCTGCCAACAGCGAAACTTGTAAACCAAATCCTCTTAAAATATGTCCTGAGAGGACGCTCGAAGCCAAAGGTGTAGACGGTAGCCTCTTATAATTACGACCCACCACACAGATTACCTTGCTCCCAAGCCTATCTATCATGCCTCGAACCGACCTTTCGTTCGGTTGACCACATGAGAAAGGATGGGAACATAAATTTTGACAACTGTACACCTCACTATCCCTTTTAACGACTTAAAGCGACCAGCTACGACAGCAGGCAGTTACCTCTCTAGATTGTGGGAGTGACAGGATGTAGCACCACCTTCGACGTACTGCATCGCGACATTATGTCATCTAAGACTTATATACTAGAAAGCTTTACGGACATTCGTTTTTACACTATCCTGGATACTAAACAGTTTCTAGACGCAGATTTCAATAAGTAAAGGCGACGTTAAAAAGTAATGTGCTTTTTCAACTCGCAGCATAGACTCGAAAAGTTAATGTTACACCAAGCTGAAAAGTCTTCGAACATAATTAAAATTTGGACGGAAATGGCAGCATGCTTCATCAACTTGAAAACACACGATATTCGCATGTCAATTTTTTCCAGTCACCGAATTGAATTGCTATATTTCTAGTTTTTTGCGAGTATTTAAGCAAAGCTGGTTCTTGTATGAAAATGAATCGTATACAACAGCAGTTAGTAACCTTTGGAATTGCCGTTGTATCCCCAAACAAGTTTTTTTTTCACAAATATTCTGGATTGATATTCTTTCTCTATCTATGAGATAAGCGTAACTGGCACATGCAACATATACCCTCTTTCTCTCAACCATATTAAACAATAAGGTACTGAAATAGCATGCCACAGTTTAATAGTGGCAGATATATCAATGATGCGAATTAGTAAGCATTTAAAATGTAATTATGACTCTTGCTTTCATAATTAATAATGATATTAGACAAGTGCGAGAATGACAAATATTAATTATCTACAGCTCTCATTTATTGTATGCATTGCTAAATGATATTACAGTTGTATTACACCATTTTCGGAAGGTTATCAAAATTGTATCAGTGAATTACTTCGCTCCCTGATTGATTGATTTAATTACGAAGCCTCCTACAGCAGATGAGTTACTTTTTACTACCTATAATTCTAATTTTACTTCAGTATCTGTTAAGTTCAGTCTCATAAATAAACACTAACTTACATAGTTCAGAATAGCTGCAGAGTCTTTATGACATGTCATTGCTGAGAATCTTCAAAGACGAGAGCGATGTCAGAGAAGAACTGTTTCTGTGGATGGCGTAGCCCCGGACATGCTGCAACAAAATTTCCGTCGATCTTGCTCATGGCGTATCTCCAACGACTTATGTCACCTCGGAAAAAAAGGCGTAAAATTCATCTTTAAGGATGTCAGCGCCGACAAGCCACCGTTTTACAGTGTGTGGCTTGCTGAAAGTCTCAGCAATGATTGATGGACGCTGGGATAGGAGCTTATTGTCTACTTAGAGCAGTCAACAGTATATGCCCGCTCCAAGTTTATTTCATCAGAGCCTGCAGTTTTATTTTATTCCACACACAGACACACACACACACACACACACACACACACACACACACACACACACAAACACACACAGATCACGTAAAACGTGCAAATGGCCCCTGTAAATCGTTACCATCTGTCTATTAAAAATTCAAACTATTGCTTAAATTAGAAGCCTCTCCTTCAAAAGCGCTGGAGGAAAAATCATGGTTCGAAACACTTCAGCATCTAATTAAAATAATTCACAGTTTTTGTTAGAATTTCTCACTTATTAACCTTCAACTTCCCACATAGTCCAAATTCACGTCAGTAATATTTTAATACCGTTCGTGTTTAACGCAGCGATAAACTCCATTCCTACAACACTGTGGCATACAAAATTTCTGTTCCACAGTCTGTTAGCTGCATTCATTTACCCAAGTACAACAGAAAGGGTCTCTACGGAACCACTTCCTTAGCGAATCACAGTTCTAGCTCAGAACCGTTACCAGAATATCTCGAGTGAGTGTCCTCCTCGTGACACGACAGATCACGTTTTCTTGTTTAAACAACAAAATATTCTCTAACTTGGCAACATTTAATATTTATAAAATATATCTCTAGCTGGGCCATCGCATTACCTTACATTCAAAATAATATTTTCATACCGTATTGCAATTACTCCCTAGATAATATACACATGTGAAAATACAGTAGAGTCCTACTGTTTGTAACAAGGCATACGTATAACAACAAAGCAATATTTTAACAGTATAAAACTGGAGGATGAACAAATGATTACACATACAGATCCATGCCCTAATAGAAGAAATATCCGTTCAATGCAAGTGAATTTTCACCCGGCACAATAATGTGACTTCATATAATAGGTTTGTCATCGCGTAATCTTTCCAGTTTAGCGTATCCTTCTACATGTGTGCGACCAGTGGGAAGAACAACGCCGTTTGCAGCAAGATAAGGCTGTGTGAGCCGTTGTACCTGATGACCTTTTCATGACCTTTTCCATTACTTTTTTGGCAGGATAGTATTGGCAGTTAATAAAGTTCTTATTTTTGAAGCATATACTCTCCAGCAAAACTGTTCTTATTTGTCTTCTTGTCTTGCTACTAGGCTCGAGCCGAAGCCCCACTTCCATCACTTGTCACAGTCAAACTCAAATTTGCTTAGGCTGGGACTAGTGGTGATGACGCACTGGAGCTGGACAACTTGCTAACGGCAGAGCTGAATGTTTGAGAAGGAGCGTACGAGCCTATGAGCAACGAGTGAAAGATAAATAATTGCAATAGAAGTTATATATCTGTGAAATGTCTTTTTCCAGAACAAATACCGACGTTTTCTTCCTGTGGCCGTATCAGGTCGTAGAATTTGACCACTGTGCTCATCAGACACTATTGCAAAGGATGTCTGCCTCGACAAACTGTTCAGCTTCGTATGCTGCGAGTGGGAATATCGGTACCCACTCTATTGTGTCGACTTCTAAAGGTATTTCCCATTTAATCATGTCTATTAGAAAACATTATTTCAATCGTATACCTTTACCTGAGTCATTAGTCGCTGGCGAAGTGCATAGACACCCTATGCACAGGTTTCGTTTCTTGTGACTGTCGTAGTATTGGTACAGAAAAAGTAAATGTACATACAATGATTTGAAGGAATAGCTGTTTCTTCTAGCCGCTGTCAGAACGGCTGAGTTTTGGAGTTCTGAGCAGCAAGTCCTGCGGTTTGCAGACAAAACATTCTCACTTTTGCTGTCGGAATCATCGTTACTCTAATTCGTTGACTTTGTCAGGTTTCACTTTGATTGCCATTTCTGTGCTGCAATGCACAGGAATGTATGACGAAATCGTTGTTTGCAAGCGCCCGTCGACATAACATTTCATTCGTAGAGTTTCCAGCTTTATGGATTTACCATCACTGTGTAGAAACTTAAATCCGATATTGAAAGCGAGAGGCTTCGTTCTGCGTATAAGGATTACCAACAGTATTTCATTTATTTATCCCTGAGTATCCCTGAGTGTAGGTCATGACGTACGTTAATGTATCACTTGTTACTAAGGGAATTAAATATTGTATGCAGTTTCTTTTTGTTCTAGTTCAGTTGTTTGTGGAATTGAACCCCACCTGTTCGGTTAGAGGACAAAATCTTGCTACCGAAATTTGTCACTTTTTTATTGAATAAGAATAGGAATTTATTAAAAATTATCTGTAATTTTTTGATACTACAGTCATTTCTGAAAATTATCACGTTTCCCTAGGCTGTTCCCGAGTGCTTGTATATTCTTAATTAAACGAGTAGTTGACGGGTGCACAACTTAATAGATACGTTCTGTCATCAGCAGAACCATTTTTCAGATAAATAGCATCACCAGAAATATTTTCAACTCTTTGCATGAGTTCTAGAGCAAATATATGATAGATTTGTGTTGCTAAAATCATGAAACATTTCTGCTGATCCTGAATATGTTTGAGTATTGCGATTCACTTTAGTTGTTAATAGGTGTTAGGCCATAGAAAGTGAGGTTTCATATCTTCGATGCACGTATCCTCCTAAAAACAGAGGACGCAGATGTACTTTCAGATCGTATTAGCAGTTTAGAGTGTGGTTACTGTAACTATGTGTTGAAGCTCCCCTTAAATAATTTGTTGTACTGTGAAAGTCTTTCCTGCTTCTGAATATATTAATGACATTAAGCCGTCAGACCACGTCAATTTTCATTCAAAGGTAAAAATTTTGTATACAAAGGGAAATACTTTTGGTGCATCTCCACTGGAGTCGCGACAATTAAATAGTCATCTTAGTTCAAAAACGGAATAGAAGGCTTTCATTATCGGTTAATTTTTTCTGTTAATTCCGTCTTTGCTAAAGCATCGTCTGTACTACACGTAGTTAGAAGAAATTTCTCTTAAATCAGCTCTACTTACACAGCATTCTACAAATAATTTCATGTATTTACTGCTTAGGACAGTAATATTCACTTTGTAATGCGACATACTCATAAAATGAACTAAATGCCGCGTGATACACGTCATAACGGTCCATCCTTTGCAAGAGGTCATTGACCTCGTCTGCACGATGCCTGCTGAGCTGGGTTTCGTGCTCCGCCTCACCTTTCCTTATTCTCTTCACCACTCGCAACACAACTTAGAATTTCTGAGCATGTTTTTCAGCTCATTTAGGTAGGTTGGATACAACATTTTTGAAAATACACGTGTATAATTAGAAAGAAGGCCCAGAATCTTTCAGAAAATAGTGTGCGTTAGACCTAATAAAAAAAGAGATGATGAGGTACACACTATACAATTTGGTAATTAACAGGTTACTGATGTAAGTACTATGAATATTCATGTTGCATAGGTCTTAGATTCAGCTATAGTTATTATATTTACTCTTTTATATTAACAGGATAAATCAAATTACGGTTTTGTGCATTCTCATTTTGACTAGTGATTATACGTATTGTGTGTGCGTGTTTGTAGATATTAAGGTACTATCTACAAAAATCTGCAATATATATAGGGCGAGTCACTAACTATTGCCTCCTAGAATAACTCCGTAAGTGTGATAGTAGCTGAAAAGTCACGTCATAAACATGAAGGCTAACTTTGTTACTTTTTAATGGTACTTATAGATTATAGTCTGGTACTTATTTCCTGATAGCGGCTATCTTGACGAATCCAATGATGTGTACCAGTAAGGTCTTTGAAGGTCAACGAAGGTCAGAAAGGTGACATGAACGTCCAGTTACAGATGGTGCTCGAAGTGATGGCCATTGGTATCAATGCAATGCTGCAATCTTCTTATAATGGATTGAGTGGTTTTCCTTATCACTGCGGCACTTATCGAAGCACATGCTCTGAAAATTCTCTCTCGTATATTGGGCAAATAGTAAATGTTCGCCGAATACGGTGTATCCATCTAACGAGCCATTGACATGTAAACACCATTCGACAGTTTCTCAATACAACACAAATAGGAAGGGTAAAACTACTATCGTCGAATCAAGCGAATATGAATGATGTAATCCTTCGAAGAACAAGTTGATATACTTCTCGTTTACGGAGAATGCCAACGAAATTGAGTGAGAGCTAGAGAATTATATGCTGAAAGAGCCTTGTGTTAGATCACGTCAAACACAAAGGAATCTGGGATGAGCCAGAATAGTGTTGTTCGTGTTCTGCATCGACATAAATATCATCCTTACCAAGTCAATAACTGGTAGGGATTGTATGCGTCGCATTGAGTTTTGCCGATGGGATCAACTTCTGATTCAGAGGCATGACACATTTATTAATTTGATTTCATTTATTGACGAGGCTACATTCAAGAAATATGCATTATTGAGCAACTGAAAATCCATATTGGCTGCGTCAAGCTGTACACAAAAACCTTGACCGAGCGAGGTGGCGCAGTGGCTAGCACACTGAAATGGCATTCGGGAGGACGACGGTTCAATCCCGCGTCCGGACATCCTGATTTAGGTTTTCCGTGATTTTCCTAAATCACTCCAGGCAAATGCCAGGATGGTTCATCTGAAAGGGCACGGCCGACTTCCCTCCCTAATCCGATGAGACCGATGACCACGCTGTCTGATCTCCTTCCCCAAACCAACCAACAAAAACCTTGGTCGGTATGGTGTGGGATTCTGGAGGACAAAATTATAGGTCCCTATTTCTTCGAGGTAAATGGCAGGAATTACACCACATTCTTGTAAGAAACGTTAGGTCTGTTATTGGAAGACACACCTTTAGGAACAAGGAACAGAATGTGGTATCAACACGATGGCTATAAATGAGTTGCAGAGATAATTACCAAATCGTTGGATTGGACGCGGAGGAGATGTGTCGTTGCCGCCTCGTTCCCCAGAATTGACCCCTCTGGATTGTTTTCTTGTGGAGATTCGTATAAAACATTGTTTATAAAGACGTTCCAATTATACCTGAAGATATGGGAGAGAGAATTGTTAGAGTATGTGCTTCGAGAAGTGCCGATGTGATAAGGAATACCACTCAATCCATGATAAGAAGATTGCAGCACTGCATTGATACCAATGGGCATCACTTCGAACGCCTTCTGTAAATATCCGTTCAGGCCACCTATGTGATCTTCGTTGGCCTTCAAAGACCTTACTGTTACATATCACTGAATTCGTCTCGATAGCCGCTATACAAGTACCAGACTGTAATATCCATTTTAAGAAAACAAAGTTGACCTTCATATCTCTGAAGCGACCCCACCTAGCAACAAAAAACTAACGTCATATTATGGTCTCCGTTGTCCAATGCAACTTCTGTCCCACCAACTTTTCAGCTCCTATCATACATTCGGAGCTATTCTTGGTGGCAATAGTTAGTGACTCTCCCTCTATATCGATACAAGAAACACACAGGAACAGAAAGAGCTCTTCGTATACTGTGCCGCCGGGAGTGTTGGATGAGAATATTTTAACGCCACCAGACGTCGAATCAATGTTGTGGATTGTTATCTTCGATTGTCGTATCCAAGGAATAAGTGGCTCACGTCCTCCGTGATTCTACTTAACAGTATGACTGCGGTGTAGATCAATGGTTCCCAATCTGGTGGCTATTACCCCCTGAGGGCTAAAACGACATTTTCGAGGGGAAAAAACTATAGAAATTGATTGTGTTTCGGGCACGAAACTAAATTATTTTTAAAAGTATTTCCGGTATCACAATTCCCTTAGACTACCATGCATACATGACAATAAAACTGGGAGATTTATATCATATATGCTTCAATATCTTATATGTATGCCTTCTCCGAGATGTAAGAGGTTTTCCCAGCGAACCAGAAATAGCTTCATTATCTACTTTGCAACAATAAACGATCTAATCGACATCACGCAACAGTAACTATGTAATGGCTACTCCATTGCTATAGGACCTACACATTATTATTATAATTATTGGTATAGTGTAGAGTATTAATTTGTTTTGTAGTAGGTGTCTGCCCGCAATGTACTTAGTTAGCTTTCATCGTAGAAGGAATCATAGGTAGCACTCGCGATGTACTAGGAATTGCATATTGCATCCCCAAATGTAAAAAATGACTTTTAGGAATCAGCAGTACTATTTGTCTCATTGACTCATTAGTCCGTCGATTAATAAAAAAACCCAACAAAAATTAAATATTTACAGTGCAGTCAAATTGAAACGAAACAGACGGAAATAAGTAAGTAAACTTTATTATTTCGAAAGTGATCACCTTAGCTGCCGATGCAGGGTGACAATTATTGAACTATGTGAAATATAGTCATCGTAAATTTTGAACAGTTTGCGTTAGGGTGTTCAAAGTGTACGGTTGAACGCTGGGCATGATGCGAGTTAGTATGGTTTGGTTTAGCGACGAAGCCCGCTTTCATTTGGATAGGTTCGCAAATAAGCAAAATTGGAGCATTTGGGGGACTGAAAAATCTGCATTTTGCGATCGAAAAGTCTCTTCACCCTCAACAGGTGACTGTGTGGTGCGCGAGGTACAGTCATGGAATAATCGATGTGATATTCCTTGATGGCACGGTGACTACCGAAAGCTACGTGGAGGTTATAGCATATGATATCATCCCCGTTATCAAAATAGACCCTGATTTCGATAAGATGTCGTTCTGCCAAACGGAGCTCGACCCCATCGAAGCAGGAGGATGTTTGATGTCCTGGAGGAGCAGTTTGGGCAAATCATTCCGGCTCTGGGGTACCTACAGACTACTGGCACAGACGTTATTGGCCGCCGTATTCTCCGGATCTGAACACATGCAACACATTTTTGTGTGGCTGTATTAAAGATAAGTTGTACAGCAATAACACCAAAACCTTTTCTGAGCTGAAAATAGCTACTGAGGAGGTCATCGACAGCATCGATATTCCGACACTTCAACGGGTCATGCAGAATTTAACTATTCGTCTGCGCATCATCGCAATGATGTCATGTCATAACCACAATCCGAATATCTATAGTGACGTTTACATGTTGAATAAAGTGTGTGCATGCCATAGTTTGTAACTAATTTACGTTTTTCTTCATATATTTCAGTAACTGTTACCCTGTAAATTTATCCCGTTGTGAAGGAAGACGGTCAGTGGTTTCATAGAAAAATGTTTGCGGTTGCCTGCTGAACCATGATTGCAACCAGGTATGCAGCTTTTCGTCTTTCTTCGCGGCACCACAAAATGGAAATCTCATGGCGGGAGATTAGCACTGGGTGGACAACCCTCTGAAGAAAGACATTCGTGCCGGTCGATTTGCTTAGGACGAAGGGGTGAAAGCCTGGGTACAATCATGGTTTCGCAGGCAACCATAAACATTCTTCCATGATGACTTTTACTGTCTTGTCTCACAGTAGGACAAATGTTATGGCGATTACTTTTTAAATATTAATATTTACTTACATCTTTTCCCTCCGTCTCGTTTTCATTTCACTGCCCCTAGCAATTTATCTTCTGTCGTTTCTAAATAAAAGTGCAAACAGATATTACTTTTTAATTCTAAAACTTAGTTAGGAAAAATGTTGATGATGGTGAATTAGGGTTTGGGGTATTGGCTAATATATCATACCACTCGAAGGTAATGGTATGAGAAATGTGAAGCATGCGTGGTTGGAGCTCAGTCGTGTTATTGTGGATACAAACTTTCCGTGATACCAAGGTCTGGTTGGTATTACCGATGATATATTGACCTAATGTCGGCCTCTTGATATTCAGGATTCTGCCCATTTTTTATTTCATACATTCGTCGTTTCTCGTCTATATTTTGTAGACAGTTGACATTGCTTTAGAATGTTGTTCTTCGCCATCGGATACTCGTATTGCCTGTTTGACCAGAATATCTGCAATTCAGTTTCCTTTTACATCTCAGTGGCCATCGATCCAGTATATTTTCACTTACCGTTTATTGTTTTATATTTCTATCAAAACGTATACTATTCTATGTGCTATAGTTTGATCCAGTTTTACGGTGTTGTTGTGCTTTAGCAAGGCAAGGTTTGATAAAATAATGCCGTGCAG
The DNA here is from genome assembly GCF_023897955.1 of Schistocerca gregaria. Lineage (NCBI taxonomy): Eukaryota > Metazoa > Arthropoda > Insecta > Orthoptera > Acrididae > Schistocerca > Schistocerca gregaria. Next base: position 559,184,116 of record NC_064921.1, read on the forward strand.
GATTAGCCGAGCGGTCAAAGGAACTGCAATCATGGACTGTGCGGCTGGTCCCGGCGGAGGTTCGAGTCCTCCCTCGGGTAAAGGTGTGTGTGTTTGTCCTTAGGATAATTTAGGTTAAATAGTGTGTAAGCTTAGGGACTGATGACCTTAGCAGTTAAGTCCCATAAGATTTCACACACATTTGAACACTTTTGATAAAATAATATATATCTTCCGGTAGTATAACGAATAAAAAGAAGAGTTCGTAGGAGGCGATTAGTTCCACTGTAATGGTTCCATTGTCATTTGATTATTTACATTATCTAGACTATTAGGTTTCATTGTCCCAGAATTCACTGCCTGTGCCAATCTAATTCTTCGATCTATCCGTATAAATTGTAAATAGCCTTTTGCTCCCTGTATTTTATTCCTGATACCATCACAAATTCAAAGAGAGTGTTTCAGTCAACATAGTCAAAAGCTTTCTCTAAGTCTGCAAAACGTTATAAACGAAAATTTGCCTTACCTTAGTCTGTTTTCTAAGACGAGTCGAAGTGACGGTATTGCCTCACTTCGCGTGTTCCCACATTTCTACGAAATCCAAACTGATCTTCCCCGAGGTCGGCTTCTACACATTTTTTCCATCGTTCTGTCAAGAATTAGTGTTAATATTTTGCAACCATGACTTATTACATTGATAGTTCCATATTATTCACACCTATCAGCACCTGCTTTCTTTGGAATTGTAATTATTATATCCTTCTTGAAGAGTGAAGATATTTCTCCTGTATTATACATCTTGCGCACCAAATGGAAGAGTATTGTCATGGTTGGTTCTCCAAAGGTTATCAGTAGTTCTGACGGAATCTCGTCTACGACCGGGTCCTTGTTTCGACATAAGTCCCTCAGTGGTCCGTCAAATTCTCCCGCACATCATGTCTCCCGTCTCATCTTTATCTACATCCTGTTGTGTTTTTATATTATTAACTTCATTTTTATATCCCTCGTACATACCCTCTATATGTTCCTTCCACCTTACAGCTTTCCCTTCTTTGCTCAAGACTGGGTTTCCATCTGAGCTCTTAATGTTCATACAGCTGTTTCTCTTTTCTCCGAACGTCTCTTTGATTTTCCTTTAAGCGGTATCTATCATTCCCCTAGTGACATAAGCTTCTAAATCCTTATATTGATCACATAGCACACCTGACTAGCCACTTGACACTTCCTGTCAAACTCAGTATTTTGAAGTTTGTATTCGCTTTCGGCTGCTTCATTGTCTGCATTTTTATATTTGCTCCTTTCAACAATTAAATTCTATATCTCCTGTGTTATGCAAGGATTTTCTTTTTATCTATTTCAACCTCTGCTGCCGTCACTATTTTATCTATCGGAGACACCTATTCGTCTTATAGTGTATTCCTTCCCTCTGTTATTGTGAATCGTTGCCCAATGATCCCTCTGAAACTCTCAGCAGTCTCTGGTTCTCTCAACTTTCCCAGGTCCCATCTTCTTAATTTCCCAGCCTTTTGCAATTTCTTCTGTTTTGATCAACAGTTCATAACAAATAAATCGTAGTCAAAGTCCATATCTGCTCCTGGAAACATGTTACAATTTAAAATATAGCTCGTAAATCCCTATCTTACCATTATACAGTGAATCTGAAACCTTCTAGTGTCTCCAGGTCTTTGCCACGTATACAACATTTTTTCATGGTTCTTAACCAGGCGTTAGCGATAGTTATATTGTGATACGCATAAAATTCTAGCAGGCGGGTTCCTCTTTCATATCTTTCTCCAAGACAATACTCATCAACAATTTTTCCTTGTCTTCCTTTTTCTACAGTCTAATTCCAGCCTCCCATAACTGTTAAATTTTCGCCTCCCTTAACTGTCTGATTAATTTCTTTTCTCTCATCATACATTTCTACAATCACTTCGTCATCTACGGAGCTAGTTGGCATGTAAACTTGTTCTGCTACAGTGGGTGTGGGCGTCGTGTCTGTCTTCACTACAATAATGCGTTCACTATGCTGTTCATAGCAGCTTATTAGCGTTCCTATTTTTTTACTCATTATTAAACCTACACCTGCATTACCCCTATTTCATTTTGTATTTAATCCTGTATTCATCTGACCAGAAGTCCTGTTCCTCCTCCCACTGAACTTCATTATTCCCACTACATTTAACTGTAAACTATCCGTTTAAATTTTTATTGTTATTAACTTACCTGCCCGATTAAGGGATCTGCCAGTACACGCTCCGATCAGTGGAACGCAAAGTTTGTTTCTCCTGATAACGACGTCCTGCTGATCATTACCCTCCAGGAGATTCGAATGAGGACTATTTTACCTTCGGAATATTTTACCCAGGAGGATGCCAACATCATTTAAACATACAGTAGAGCTGCATGTCCTCGGGAAAAATTACGGCTGTAATTTACCCTTGCTTTCAGCCGTTCGCTGTACCATCATGGCAAGGCCTTTTGGTTGATGTTACAGGATCAGAACAGTCAATCGTCCAGACTGTAACCCCTGCAACTAGCCTTCTGCCCCTCTTCAGGAATCACGCGATTGTTCGGCCTCTCCACAGATATCCCTCCGTCGTGGTTGCCCCTGCCATGCGGCTATCTGTATAGCTGAGGCACGCAAGCGTCCCCATCAAAATTAATTACTCAAAATTTTCTTTTTTTACGCAATGAAATATTTGTGTATATCACTTATACTTCGTGGGGCTGAGGGCACAAGTTTCGACTTCTGACACTTGATTACCAGAACAAAAGGAAGTCCCCCGCACTGGAATGTCATAATTACAATAACAAAGTAACTTCTTTTTTTTTCCTTTCAAGTCATTACCGCCATTAGACTGTGATTTATTTACAGTGTTACAGTTACACTTGCACAATCATGATTTTGGCTTCAAAGAGGAATTATCAAGTGTTATAGATTGCCGAAGATGGCATACTGTCGTATTAAAATAACAATTTATAACACTTAAACACTTGATAATGGCACTTTCAAGCCGAAATCATAATTATGTAAGTGTAAATGTAACACTTTAAATAAACAACAGTCTAATGGCGATACTGACTTTAAAGCAATGTAGTATGACTGTGGCCCCGTATTATGAAAATGTTACAAAGTAACTAGTTTGTATGAATGTTTCACATAGAAGATTAACATGTAGCGAAGATTGTGTCAAAAACATGCCTTGTGAAATACAACAACTAAGAGCATAAAGTGGAACATCTGACATTCCTTGTAATAGAGAGAGTCTACTAATATGTCTTTATTATGTATTGGTGATGATGAGGAGGATGTTTGGTTTGTAGGGCGCTTAACTGCGCGGTCACCTGCGCCCGCAAAAAGTCCCAATTTTGACACAGTCCAATATTTACACAATCCAATCTAGCCAGTGCCACGAATGAGATAATGATTAAATGATGAGGACAACACAAACATCCAATCCCCGGGCAGAGAAAATCCCCAGCCCGGTCGGGACTCGAACCCGGAACCCCGTGATTCAGAGGCAGCAGCTAGCCACTAGATCACGAGCTGCGGACTTATTATTTATTTATTAGTTACATAATGTATTTAACGGTGTGCAAAAAGACCCAAAATCAATGATGTAATCCGGTAATTAAAGAATTGAATTTAGTATTACCTCAACTAGTCAGTTGTGATTGTTGCTTTATAAATATGGCTTGGCGAATAGTAGACGTTAGCATGAGGTCCACCACTAAATGATGTCACCTGACACATGTTTACATTGAAAAATAACTGGTTGACATGTTACACGCATGGGAGAAGCAAGGTTACCCAAGAGACTCATGGGTTCAGCAGTAGAGGGTAGGATGAGTCGGGGTAGACCAAGGAGAAGGTACCTCGATTCGGTTAAGAATGATTTTGAAGTAATAGGTTTAACATCAGAAGAGGCACTAATGTTAGTACTGAATAGGGGATCATGGAGGAATTTTACAAGGGGGCTATGCTCCAGACTGAACGCTGAAAAGCATAATCAGTCCTAAATGATGATGATGATGATAATGATGATGATTGATTTACAGACTGCTTTTACAAAAATTACTCTTCTGACGGCTACCTCTGATGATCGGTTTACGTAGACGTGCGTGTGATTCCTCTGTGGCTCGCGGGCTGGCCGGTCGCCGACTTCCTCTCTACCTGCAGCCCGTGACTCTTCTCGCGTGTCACTGCACCTTGTTTGCTTCTGAGAGAATCATACGAGAAAATGAGCTAGTTTTACATATATGTACAGCTATTCCCAGCAATTGTTATTCAGTTTTGATGCAGTACAGTCATTGAACCTTAGAACGAATGTGGCTGTGTAACCACGGAAAATGCACTATGTAAGTACTTTCGAATGATGTCTTAGTTAAGTTTATTTAGTCATAAATCAAAGTATGGTTTCCATGACGAAATGTAAGAGCAAATGATGACTTAGTAAAACTTGTCACTCATTATCTTACCCTGATCTTGTCACTACAGCAAATTCAGAGAGGATGGCGTAATCAGAATTACAGAACACGTTTTAGAAATTCAGGCTGGTGAACGTACGGAAAAGACGCAGAGGAAGACACAGTTCCTAACAAAAGTATGTTCAGTATCGCTCAGCGCTCAAATGGAAATAGCTGGCGGCGGATAAACCCTCACAACAGCTTGGAAGATACCCCGGTCTGCTGGAAAGGAAAAAATAATAATAATAACATCTGCAGTGCGTTCACTGATCATTCAGAACACAACAGCCATAAATCTTCCTCATGCCACACGCTAAAGTTACCTCCCACGTACCAACACATTTAGTTAATCCCTTCAGAGCCTTAAACACTGTCTGAAAGTAATAGCTCCCCCAATCAATGATATACTGCCTCACAACAAGGCTTATCAGACAGAACATGGACAGAAAGCCAAATGAAAATAAGGCAAGTCACCATGAAAAGAAATACAATTTTAGAAAAATTATACATAACACTTTGTTACCTTGTATCATCGACAATTCTGCAACAGCTGCACTTCATCAACTGAAACCTTTACAAACAGGTATTATGCTCATGCAACATAGTATCGTTGAGATACGTCATTTTGAGACCGACAATCATGGAAATAATCATGCTCACGTTTAACTATAAAAATATTTTTACAACGTGCTTGTAATACCAACACCCTACGCGTCATACAACCACTGGTTTTCCCCACACCAGTACACATATGTAGAACAAACTGTAGCAAACACGTGTGTCATTTCAAGATCACATAAAGACCCACTGCTGAACTCCAACAAGAACATGTTCAATAAAACCAACTACGTAATTAATACAAGTTATACAATATCAACTAAAATAACTCTGATGTACTAATGAATTGAGAGTTGACAATCGATGAGTCCCAATTACTTTCGTCATCCGCAACATCTCTAGAACATTTGCGTTTACGAAGGGCCAGGCATTTTATCTGGAACGGTCCAAAGTACAGGGAAAATATGTATAGTAATTTAGTCTTCGCCCTGAAGGATAGGCAGTGATTATTTACCAGCACCTTCAGGCCCGCATGAAAGAAATATTACTTCCCGTTCTTCGCATTCCTCCTTTGCCGTTGCAATGCCGCTTTCCTGTTGTTTGCAACTGCTTCTGCAATCACCTGTCTGCACCTCGTATCCTGCTGCTACGGAGCTTTTAATGATGCCAGGAAGCACCGTGCTTTGTTCAGCAGTGAACAACTGTAGCTTCATGACCTTCGATTCAAATTCCGCGAAGATTGTACGGTACCTTGACTGGTAATTCTTTCGCAATTACGTCTCGGTTCCCGTGGCTTTTAATGAATTCCAGATCTTCTGAAGCGACAAGAAGTTCAGCAGACTGACCCTAAACTGCCCACTCCAACTTTTCATACTGGGGTCTCTGCGTGTGTTGTAAGTTAGGAAATTTCTCTGCAAGAAGAAATCCTTGTCATCAAAACCTTGTTCGTTGACAGACGCAGAACATGATGCTACACACAATTGCCTAGCACGGACCACGCCTTGAAATGATCCGTGTGTGCCACTAGGCTACAAATTTCTACTACTGTTCCGTTCATTGCTGGCCCTCTGCCTAATCTCTTCGAGGTATATTAACGGCGCTGCTGCTGCTTGCGGTTGCTCAGTCTCTCTCATTAACAACACAAAATTGCGTTTGAGCGAAGTAAACTCTGCGGGTTTTGAGAGTTGAATTGGTTCTGTTCTGAACTGATTCAGGTCACTCCTCTTTGAAATATCAAGGAATTAGTTCCCTCTGCAGTCTGCATCATCTGAGAAAGAAAGGTGTTTGTTTTCTCAACTTGACTCAGCCTGCACCAGCCGGGTAACGTTAGTTTCCAACGTTTCTGTTGTCTTGCCCAGCTGTTTTTTCACTGATTTCTGTCTAGGTCTGTCATCCACTACCCAAAATTATTTCCTATCTGCTTCGGCAATTTTCCTGTCTGCCTATACCTTCCCATCTCTCTCTCCCGCACTTCTTTTCTATCTGCTTCAATTTTTCTATCTCCCTCCTCTGCTTTCCTGTCCCTCTCCTGCGGAGCAGATGACGAGATAATTCGGCAAAGACTGACAGCTAGGACTTTGTGTGGGTGTAGACAAACCGACTTTTCACGCCGTTTCACAAGGGTGGTGTTTCACTTGCTGTTCCTTTCATGTCGATCATCTTTAACAATTCGAGGCAAATGCTTAGTTCCAGTTGGTTACAATTAAAATGACGGTATTTCGAGTGCCGGAGTGCAGGCAGTATTCATCGCAGGACATTGAAACATCGTCTGTATATTCATTAATAGGTGCACTCGTGTAGTATGCTGAAAAAGTTGATAGTTCCTCTTCCTGGTGCCAGGTGAAAATACAGCGCTGTAAAGAGTCAGAATATGAAATGTTTCCTGTTTTGATGACAGTATGCTATTCGTCACTTGGCGACACATATTGATTTCTTTTGTGAAATGGTTGTTGCTTTAACGGTTAAGAAGGTTAAAGTTTTTCGTAAGAAATTCAGTAACTGTTGAGAAGCAAGTAAAGTTGTTTTATCAGAACGGCAGCAATAGCAGTGCTGAATTGTGGCGCCGACAGAAGCAACTGCATATTGATCCAGGCCAATAAATAAGCTAAAGAATATGATCGAGAACTTAGAAGAAACATGTAAACTAGATGGTGGAGCAGGGATGGGAAGGCGTCCCATTCCAATTTCATTGATTCATTCAGTTGCTATAGATGTAGACGACTTTGCGGCACGTGCCTCAAATTCTGTAGCTAGTACTCGATCTGTGTCACAGTAATTATATGTCCTCTCGCCAACAGTTCAAAAGATCTTGTGGTGCTTTTCACACTGGTATCCCTACAAGATGCAGAATGTGCATCAAATGAGGCCCAAAGATAGGCTGCAACGCCGTGACTTTGCCCTTCGTCTTTTGGGATATATGGATATGTGTGACACATAACACATATATGGACGTACGAGGCACATTTTACTCTGCGGGTTGCCGTGAGTGCATAGTGTCGCATAAGGGGTTCTATTGCGCCACATGTTGTGCAGGAACATCCAGTGCACTCAGTGTATGTAACTGAATGGTGTTGTTTCACAAGATCCTCTCCGTCCGTTTATCTTCAAATAGATAACACCTTGTGGGACTAAAAGGACCTCCCTCGGTAAAACATGATTCCAGCTTTGAAGAACGTACTTATGTCCGCAATACAGTTTTCACTTCAAGATAGACGACACCACATGTAGCATTCCAGGAGAAATGTCTGGAGAAAGGCCAGCTTTGAGAAATCTTCGGTAGCAATCGCATCATCTCTAGGCAGTTTCAAGGTGTGTGGCTTTCCAGATCCCCGACCAAAATCTGTCTGACTTCTGATTGTGAAACTACCTAAAAGATCGTGTCTATCAGGGATGTATCTTGGCTCTTCCTGATATGAAGAATAACATGCGATGACATATTGCTGTGATTATATGCTGCAAGCAACTGTCGACCATTCTGTATTACAGACACAGCGTGTTGCTGAGTCGGGAGACCATATTGAACAGATGTTGTAGCTTGTGGCCGTATCGTGATAAAGAAGCCAGGACCACCGTTACTATTGTTTGAAGTGTTTGATCGTTCGTCGCCTTTTCGTGCACCGACACTACATTCAGACTGCTTAGAGCGCCATGTTTTCACCTGGTGGAAGAGAGCGGGACTATTATTTCTTCTCAGCTACTCTGCTAGCGCACCTAGTAATGATCGACGTTTCGGCGACCTGCGATATATACAGCCTACACTGCAGCATTCGAACACCACCACTTTAATTAGAACCACCGTGTGTCACTATACTTCCGTCCTTCATGGTTTATTTCCTTCATTCTTGAACCTCAACGAATCGGAAACAGTTGTGTCAGCATGAGTTTATCGTTTCTTGTTAGAGACAGGAAATACTATATCACATTGAATCTGATTACATTATTCAGGCCTGGATATTAGTCTACAACTATTATCTCCCACACTGTCTTCCATTGCTAAATTAACTATTTCTTGACTTCTCAAAACGTGTCCTATCAATCCGTATCTTCTTCTGTGCCACAAAGCTCCTTTCTTTCCGAACAGTTTCGAAATTCTTCTCTAGTTTTCCATTTATTATTCATGATTCTACTGTAACGTCGCATTTTAAGGTCTATGACCCTTGTTTTCACTGCTTATCGTTACTTTTCCCTTGCATATCAGACTGCACTGCAGAAATATATTTTTAGCAATGACTTTCTAACATTTAAACTTACTTTCGATATTAGAGTAGTGAGACTGCGCCAAATTTGGTCATCAAAAACGTACGTCGCACCTCTCCTGCAACACTCTGTTGATATTTTTTTATGATATCGCGATTGAAAACATATTTAGGGATATTGAGCGTCACATTGCTCAGCGAACGAATGTGTTATTTCTCTGTAAGCAGTCAATAAAATCAATCCCCTGTACCATAGTAAAAACACTTTCATAATGTTGTGAGGGTGTCCTGGATACAGAGCATGTTGCACTGACAGGGCACCTTTCACCCGCTTCCGGCATATTTTAATGTAGCATGACGTGCTCTCAGTAAACAACAGAGAAGTAAGTATGAATTTGTCGTTGTTCAGTATTTACAGTAATTAAAATAACAATATCAACTGTTTATTCGCTTAACTCATGTGTGTTTCGGTGGTGGACCATATTTAGATTGCTCTAAGAACAAAGAAAAAAGTGTTTGAATAAATTTGTTTTGGTTTCAATATCTAAAAATTGTCAGTAGCTATAGTGAATACTTGTTATTTCAAAAAGAAAAATAGGGAGTAATTGAAACGCAAAATGCAACTAAAAATGCAAAGCGAAAATATGTTAGAGCTTTAGAAGTGTGGCGTTTGAGATTTTCCTAGACGGATTATTTTACTAATTGCTTTATATGTAAGTACTCGTGTGTTCTCATTTGAGATGCAGAGGTATTCCTGGTGGTAAAACGTCGGAAAGACAATAAGGGTTCTTAAAAGCAGAGAATGTCTCACAGGATGCTGAAGTGTGCCTTATATGACCCCATTTTCTAGCGTCAGCTGTGTTAAGGATCCTGTTGATACATACCATTCGTTCCGCTCTCCATACGAGGTCAAGCCCCAAGTGGGATGGACCCAGTATAGCCTAAAAATGTGAACGCCGAGTTTATGGCCGGCAGGCTGTAGTCTGTGGAATGTGGCCTCAATAGAACGACAGGCGGCGAGTACGCAGTAGCAGGTGTACGGGACACGTTTTAAGTCGCTTTGCATGAGGTATCGCGCAGGCCGAGTCGGAACATCTGTTGCTGCAGCTACAGCGAAATTAATTAGAGCGAACCGGATTGCTTTCTCTACCTTTCAAAAAGGTCACAAGATTCTGCGACATAAACGGGCGCTCTGCAGGGAACGGAAATGAATTTGATTTTGTTACCACGAATGAATATTTGACAGTACCAAAAAAAGACATAATACAAGTATGAATAACAAAGGTATTTAAGCCAAATTCTAGTTCAGTCTACGAAAGAATCGATTTTTCTGGGAAGATATGAAACCGTGGACGATGAAAGTCAGACAATAATGGCGTACAATACAAATCAGCTTCTGTAGAGTTAATTAAGTTTATGGCAGGACTGTAGGGAGTACTTTCAATAGGCGCGTTGTCATCTCGTCTTTGGACAGTGAATATGTACTGAGAACAGGGAAGCAGTAATCTGGGAGAAAAATGATACTGATTGCCACAAGGCCGTTATTCAGTACATTGCAGTGCAAGATATCAACGTAGCTGCCACAAATCGTGATGAGAAGTGAGGAGAATGAGCGTAAAACAAGAAGCAAACAAAAATGTTATTTAGAGGAAAAGGAACCGTTAAGAGTTTTAGAAAGGGCTGTAATGATGCACGATTCTGAGCTAACAGTTCTAAAGTGCTGGTGAAATTTTAACAGAACGTTTAAATTTTCTAGTCAAGTGCGAGGGTTGGACGCTGAATCGGGACAGGACGCAATTGCTTAATAAAAACATCCAAAAATATGTAAAACAGATGAACCATGATTGGGTCAATATTGTGAAATACAGGAATACATAGCCAACCACATATTTACATAGGACAAGCTGAAAATATATTTTTGCTTGTGGATACCACAGTAACATGAGGATCATAACGGGAAGTATCAGATTTCTGTAAAGATTACTCAGGAAATTTATCTCATTTTCAGAGTAGGAATAGTGTCACGTGGACAATGGCTATGGACGTCGTTGGCAAAGGTTAGGAATGTTCTCTTATACTGGGCCGCCAACGGGAAGGGTGACTAGAGCCAGGTGAATATTAGTTGTGGAAGTAATTTCCGGAGGCTACGGAGTGTTGTCTTCTATTGGGCCGCTAACGGGACTTGCACACTGGCTCAATAACTATCATTAACCTCTTCCAATGATTAACGCCATGTATATTACTGATGTACGTCTTTTCACATCTGCAACTTAAAGAAAAGTGTCTAGCAGACCGCGGCAGAGAACGACTTTCTCATGACTACAGCTCTAATTAAGTGTTGTAATTCTGAAGTATTCTAACAGTACACTTTGAGATGGGTTTCTGAACGTTAGAGGTAATGTAATATGTCACCGAATTTCCTACCAGTGGATTGATAAGCGTGCTTTGGCATCGAGATGCTGTTAATGTAATACCACCAGTTGCCAATTAATTGTTTTGGTCCTAAGTTGTGATATGGCAGTTCATCCCTCGTTGGAAAGATATACAAGGTGGCAATGCGGTCTTACACAGGTCATTAAGAGAGCAAGAATAAATTTATTGAAACGAAACAAATATGTCAACATCGACGGATTTTCAGTTTATGATGATCATATCTTCTTGTTACGATGTCATCATCAAAATAAAATACAGAAGCCGACCGCGGTGGTCTAGCGGTTCTAAGCGCGCAGTTAGGAACCGCGCGACTGCTACGGTCGCAGGTTCGAATCTTGCCTCGGGCATGGCTGTGTGTGATGTCCTTAGGTTAGTTAGGTTTAAGTAGTTCTAAGTTCTAGGGGACTGATGACCAGAGTAGTTAAGTCCCATGGTGCTCAGAGTCATTTGAACCATTTGAAAATACAGAAAATCACGAAGACAATAGATCGCACCTATGTCCAGCCTTTTATTACTTGTCATTTTAGCCAACACATACATTCTTGAACGTTTGAGCACAACAACTCATCAAGAGTCGTGCACATGTCACAAGATAGATAACTCTCGTTGTCTCTTTGCAATAAAATAGGCGAATTTTACACAACAATTTGAAATAAACTATAATGTGACCATAAACTACTAGCTTATGTACTCTACGGGGAGCAGTAGTGGATGGTGGGGAGGTTATTGCAGCAAAATGATGGATCCAACATCGACCTGTAGAATGATACCATGCAGGCGAATAGGCCATCCCAGAAGGGCCATCACACTGAAACGAGATTGTGTTGAAACGTAGTGTTTCGTAGTCAAAAGAGTGGCGAATAATATGGTCTACTTCAGTCCAGAATAATACCCAACCCGCTGCCACAAAAAAATTATTGAACGCCCCTTGTATTCATGGCGGTAATCTGATCTTAAACAGGCCATTAAACGATCAACAGTACGTGTACTGAAACGAAACAGATGTACCAAAATTCACTGTTTTTTTAACTTTATGATGATCACAATTTGTTGTTAGGGTATCATAATCGAAACAAAACACAAGAGGTCACGCAAACAATAGATCGCCTTATGTCCAACACTGTACTGTCTTTTTAGAACCTCAAGAGTTTCATGAGGACTCCCGGACGTATGTCAACTTAATTTACATTCATTGTATACTGAAGCACCAAAGAAACTGGTTTACCATGCGTATTCACATATAGAGATATGTAAACAAGTAGAACACCGCGCTGCAGTCAGCAAAGCGAAAATAAGATAAGTGTCTGGTGTAGTTGTTAGATCGGTTATTATTGCTACAATGGCAGGTTATCAAGATTTATGTGAGTTTGAACGTGGTGTTATAGGCGGCGCAGGAGTGATGGGTCACACTATCTCCGAGGCAGGGATGGAGTGGAAATTTTCCCGTATGACCAATTCACGTGTGTATCGTGAAAATCAGTAATGCGGTAAAACATCAAATCTCCGACATAACTGCAGTCTGAAAAAGATCCTACAAGAACGGTACCAACATCGACTGAAGAAAATCGTTCAACGTGACAGAAGTGCAACCCTTCCGTATATTGCTGAAGATTTCAATGCTGGAGCGTCAACAAGTGTCAACATGCGAACCATTCAACGAAACATCACCGATATGGGTTTTTGGAGTCGAAGGTCCACACGTGTATCCTTGGTGACTGCACGAGACAAAGAATTACGCCTCTCCTGGACTCGTCAACACCGACTTTGGATGCTTGATGACTGGAAGCATGTCGCGTGGTCGGACGAGTCTCATTTCATATTGTATCGAGCGGATGTACGTGCACTGTTATGGAGACCACCTCATGAATCAATGGACCCAGCATGTCAGCAAGGGACTGTTAAAGCTGGTGGAGGCTCTGTAATGGTGTGGGGTGTGTGCAGCTGGACTGATATGGGACCCCTGATACGTCTAGATATATGTAAAACGTACGTAAGGATCCTTTGATCAACTGCATCCATTCATGTCATTGTGTGTTCGGACAGACTTCAGCAATTCCAGCAGGACAATGTGACACCCCATACGTCCAGAATTGCTACAGAGTGACTCCAGAAACACTTCTCAGACCATTATTGAGTACATCTGGGATGCTTTGCAATGTGCTATTCGCAGGAGATCTACACCCCCCCCCCCCCCCCTCTCGTACTCTTACTGATTTATGCACAGCCCTGCAGGATTCATGATGTCAGTTCCCTTCAGCACTACTTCATACGTTAGTCGAGTCCATGCCACGTCGGACTGCGGCACTTCTGCGTTCCCGCAGGTCCCTACGCGATATTAGGCAGGTGTACCACTTCCTTTGTCTCTTCAGCGTGGTACTGTGTTTGCAGTGAAGTAGGTCAGTTCTACGCCGCAATTTGAAATAAAATGTAATGTGACCATAGAGATAATGTACTAGCTTGTTATCTACAAACGCATATTAAATAAATTTTACAATAAATATCACCTTGATGGATATCGTTCATGAAAGTAAACGATCGGACGTTCACTTAAGCATCGAGTAGTGCGGAACAGCGAAGTCTATCAGTCTTTGACTCTGTATAAAAAGTTACTAGTACATTCCTTTAACATTAGTTTAAATCTTAGTCTGTCGGAAGAAAGAAACTTCAGATTCAGTACTCGGTTGATTAACTCTACTTCCGTAAGTGAAAACTGAGCATCTCAGTAGCATTACTACTTACACTCTTCTGTAATCGGAGTCAGGGTTAGCAGCGATGTTCCTTCGATGAAACTCTTCGTGCTAAAAACAGAGTGCCAGCCTGTAATTGACGCCGACCTTATAAACGGTTTCTCCGCAACGCAGAATAGTTGTGTGGAGCAGTAATCCAGCCCACCTGTGCCGCAGCCCGATACCTAAGTGTTATAAGATCACGCCGGAACTGGATTAGCTATTATACCGCGGGCAAAAAGCGCCAGCATCTGCGCGCAACGCTCTGCATCTGCTGACCAGAGACGCTCCAATCGGCGAAAATTGCTTGTTCACATACGCCACGTCACCTTGACTCAGAGAAATTACTCGTGGAACGCTATTACTGCAAAGCAAGCATCAGAGATACACGCACATCATACTAGCGTTCGTGCCTGCTCGTGCAGTTACCGAGAACCATCAAGCGGGCTTCAGATTAAATAGTAACATCTAAGCCATGTTCACTACTCTTAACGATCGCAGAGTTTATGCAACATGTAAGACAGGGTCAGAACCAAAAGTATCAGCAAGAACTCGTGCAATCTTACTCAAGTACTATTTTTTATTCCCGTCGGCAATAATTATTTTTAATCACATGAAATGTTGATTTAGTAAAAAGAGACTAAGTTATTATGAGCACAGGTCATGTATTGAATTTCTTCCTGGCGAGTGCTGTTGGCTCAGAGTAAGTAGTTCGAATGGCATCCCTTGGAGATGTGTCATATCTGTGCTACGGGAACGGTCCAGTACAACAACTTGTCCTACTCTTACACATGCCTTGGGTGAAACACCAAAAGGGATTTTCCGTTGCTCCTGTACACTGAAATTTTGCTACGCACAAGAAGAGCAGTAAAAAAACTATCGCACATACCTGAAATGAGATTACTTCTAAACTACGGAAAGGACATCTGCATGTCGGATGTTTGCGTGCAGAACTTTCTTATGTTTAAGTGCTAATAGATTTTTTAACTCGTTCAGTCATTATCTATGATTATCATACGTTTAGTAACTAATTATCTAATAGCTATTACATTGATAATAAATAAGCTAAAGTTTTGTCACCTACCCTTACACGCCATCTTCTGGTTCTTTCTAATTTAACTTTTCACTGGCTGAAGTAGCATGAATTTTCTACGAGTCAGTCGGAACTGTACCAGAATATTTACTTTGACGCAAAGTAGCCCTAGATAAAAACCACCACAAAGACCAGCTCACGCAACAATCTGTCGGACGAGAACGAAGGCGACCCTTTTCCATTACACCATAAATGACTAACCATACTTGACAAACAAAAATATCTCGGGCGTTGACCATGAACGTCAATAACTATAATATATTGTGCATACATCGGTAAAGAAATCCGCAACTGTAAAACTGTACTACTCACGACACATTGCTGGAATTAGTGTCTATCGTAAAATGTCTAAGAGTAACCATTCAGAACGACCTTAAAGTGGAATGACCACATACAAGCTGGCCGATGTGGCCGAACGGTTCTAGGCGCTACAGTCAGGAACCGCGCGACCGCTACGGTGGCAGGTTTGAATCCTACCTCGGGCATGGGTGTGTGTGTGATGTCCTTAGGTTAGTTAGATTTACGTGGTTGTAAGTTCTAGGGGACTCATGACCTCAGACGTTAAGTCCCATAGTGCTCAGAGCCATTTGAACCATTTTTGAACCACATACAGAAAATGGGAAAAGCATGTGCATGACTGAGATTCATAGGAAGATTCTAAGGGAAATATAACTCACTCACGAAAGAAGTTCGACCGATTCTGGGGTACTTTTCATCAGTCTAGGGACTCTTCAGGACTGACAGAAGAGGGGGGCGATCGAACGAAGGGCGGCGCTTTTCGTCACGGGATTGTCTGGTCGGTGCGAGAGAGTTGCAGAGTTCTTCAACAAACTCCAGTGGCATATGCTAAAATAACGCCATTGTGCATCGCGGAGAGGGTTACTACTGAAATTTCGAGATAGTTCTTGTTGAATCCTGCCTACTCGTCGAATATGGGGAGTCCAGGAAATCTGCTTTCTCGGATCGTAGACAAGCAATTCAAGCAAATCGTATTAATGAGTTTTATTATAAAATGAAAAAAATGCTATACTTAACTTTGGCAATGACACAGAAGTGTCGCAAGGAAAGGGGCACATGCAAATAAGAAATCTCATTAGTGTATAGAATTCCCAAGTCGCTGGTCTTGAAGTGTCTAATCTTGATGACGCTTTAGAAGTGAGCCGCGACCAGTCAGCGCGGTACTTATGTCCCCCTCGCATTGAGTCTGCTGCTGTCGCGTTGTCGTCCTGAAGAGGGGTCGCTCAGTGTGCAATTGGCTGACGTCTTCTTCACAGTCCCCTCTGCTCTCTCGTTTCCGACTGGCGTTACGGCTGTTGACTTTGCGTCATAATACTTCTTTCAGAGAAAAGTCGGATAATATATTACTTCGTTCCACATACTTCTCGCGAAATTACCAGGATGATAAAGTTAGACAAATGGGAGCTAATGCAGAGACCTACCGATAATCATTCTTACCACCACCATTCATGAGTAGAACAGAGAAAGGAAGGGGGGAGTCAGATGGGGGTACAAGTGGTACACTTTGAAAACATTGTTCGGTGGCTTGCGGAGTATCGAGGTAGACGTAGATGTAGATTGCAATTAGAAGACGATGAAATGACGTACAAGTCCGTATATTACACGGTAAACGATGGTCTTTATGTTGCTTCTTATTCACTATAAATCAAAAAGAACTCGTAATTTCAATTTTTTTCTGTTTATAAACAGTGCTTGTACATCTTTTCGAACTGTGATACCAACGTCTTTTGCTGAACAATAGAGTGTGGGTTTTTCCTTATTTTTCTTTTTAGTCCTACTAAGGGAAACTTAATTGCTTCTCATCAGTTTTGGGACTCTATACTCGTAACCATCATTTTAAAGCGATAAAATGGTAACAAGTGAGGACGACGTTTTTCATCGCCACGTGGTAACACTGTCGTTAAATTTGACTATCAGAGACATGAAATTTGTAATGCTAGTTTTATGAAATCGACAGGAAGTGCAAAATGGCTAAGCAGGGATGGCTAGAGGACAAATGTAAGGATGTAGAAGCTTATCTCACTAGGGATAAGATAGACACTGCCTACAGGAAAATTAAAGAGACCTTTGGAGAGAAGAGAACCACTTGCATGAATATCAAGAACTCAGATGGCAACCCAATTCTAAGCAAAGAAGGGAAGGCAATAAAGGTGGAAGGAGTATATAGAGGGTCTATACAAGGGCGATGAACTTGAGGACAATATTATGGAAATGGATGAGGATGTAGATAAAGACGAAATGGGAGATAAGATAATGCGTGAAGAGTTCGACAGAGCACTGAAAGACCTGAGTCGAAACAAGGCCCCGGGAGTAGACAACATTCCATTAGAACTACTGACGGCCTTAGGAGAGCCAGTCATGACAAAACTCTACCATCTGGTGAGCAAGATGTATGAGACAGGCGAAGTACCCTCAGATTTCAAGAAGAATATAATAATTCCAATCCCAAAGAAAGCAGGTGCTGACAGATGTGAAAATTACCGAACCATCAGTTTAATAAGTCACAGCTGCAAAATACTAACACGAATTCTTTGCAGACGAATGGAAAAACTGGTAGATGCGGACCTCGGGGAGGATCAGTTTGGCTTCCGTAGAAATGTTGGAACCCGTGAGGCAATACTGACCTCACGAATTATCTTATAAGAAAGATTAAGAAAAGGCAAACCTACGTTTTTAGCATTTGTACACTTGGAAAAAGATTTTGACAATGTTGAATGGAATACTCTCTTTCAAATTCTAAAGGTGGCAGGGGTAAAATACAGGGAGCGAAAGGCTATTTACAATTTGTACAGAAACCAGATGGCAGTCATGAGAGTCGAGGGGCATGAAAGGGAAGCAGTGGTTGGTAAAGGAGTGAGACAGGGTTGTAGCCTCTCCCCGATGTTATTCAATCTGTATATTGAGCAAGCAGTAAAGGAAACAAAAGAAAAATTCGGAGTAGGTATTAAAATTCATGGAGAAGAAGTAAAAACTTCGAGGTTCACGATGACATTGTAATTCTGTCAGAGACGGCAAAGGACTTGTAAGAGCAGTTGAACGGAATGGACAGTGTCTTGAAAGGAGGATATAAGATGAACATCAACAAAAGCAAAACGAGGATAATGGAATGTAGTCAAATTAAATCGGGTGATGCTGAGGGAATTAGATAATAGGAAATGAGACACTTAAAGTAGTAAAGGAGTTTTGCTATTTAGGAAGTAAAATAACTGATGATGGTCAAAGTAGAGAGGATATAAAATGTAGACTGGCAATGACAAGGAAAGCGTTTCTGAAGAAGAGAAATTTGTTAACATCGAATATAGATTTATGTATCAGGAAGTCGTTTCTGAAAGTATTTGTATGGAGTGTAGCCATGTATGGAAGTGAAACATGGACTATAACTAGTTTGGACAAGAAGAGAATAGAAGCTTTCGAAATGTGGTGCTACAGAAGAATGCTGAAGATAAGGTGGATAGATCACGTAAACAATGAGGAGGTATTGAATAGGATTGGGGAGAAGAGGAGTTTGTGGCACAACTTGACTAGAAGAAGGGATCGGATGGTAGGTCATGTTCTGAGGCATGAAGAGATCACCAATTTAGTACTGGAGGGCAGCGCGGAGGGTAAAAATCGTAGAGGGAGACGAAGAGATGAATACACTAAGCAGATTCAGAAGGATGTCGGTTGCAGTAGGTACTGGGAGATGAAGAAGCTAGCACAGGACAGAGTAGCATGGAGAGCTGCATCAAACCAGTCTCAGGACTGAAGACAACAACAACAACAGTTTTATGTCGGAGATGTTGAGTTGTTACTATTGCTAAAGCTCCAGCTGATCCTCTTCCGAAGAGCTCCGTGTGTTTAAATTGGAATCAGGGGAGATTTTAGAGTATTCATGTGTCGGATGCAAAAGTTCTTCGAGTTTTGACGCTAAACGTTGGTGCCGAGTATTGGATAAACTCGTGGGTCATTTGAGCTACGATTTGGAGTTTCCATATGTGTGCAAGGAAAGAAATGGTACGCCATCTAGTCGGTTGAGGACACAATGTTTATCTTGAAATGAAACCAAAATAAGGGATATTCGAGTTACGAGGCGGTGACGGTATAAGGAGACATGTGTAGTGTTCGGTTACTGCAATAAAGGCATGTTTACAGTCGTCTGTGAAAGGCAGAAGATATTTTTTCGGTGGTTGGGGATCAATTGCTGCTTCGTTTGAGTAAGATTTTGATTTGAGCTTCTGCGTCATCATCGTTTATACAGAGGAGAGACAAAGGACAGAACATCTGAGATTGTATTAGACGATTCAATAGCGTAGCGGTAGCGTTTTCGCTTACCACGAAGGGGGCTCGCGTTCAATTCCCGGCGCGGGAATGGGTATTGTGCGTCCTTCATCATCATTGTCTCGCAAGTCGCCGAAGTGGCGTCAACTAAGCATTTACAACAGTCGGGAAGACGTTCAGGAGAGAGATGGAGATTTCCTTTTAAGAATAAATTGCCACAGAAATTAATTATGTAAATAAATGTAAGAGAAACTTCATGCCAAGTAATATGGTGACACGCGTTGAGGAGTGACGGAAGTTACAACTCCTGCGGACCCGCGGGTGTATCCTGCTTGACAAGGTTCGATCAAACGACATAAGAAGAAAACTGATCTCTCGTCGTGGGGACAACAACAGTGACCGAACCGCTGATGGCCGCACAAACTAGGAAAGTGACAGAGAAAAATAATTTTAAACTCATTGCAAAAAAAAAAAACATGGTTCAAATGGCTCTGAGCACTATGGGACTTAACATCTGTGGTCATCAGTCCCCTAGAACTCAGAACTACTTAAAACTAACTAACCTAAGAACATCACACACATCCACGCTCGAGGCAGGATTCGAACCTGTGACCGTAGCGGTCACGCGGTTCCCGACTGAAGCGCCTAGAACCGCACGGCCACACCGGCCCGTCTAACTGATTGCAGATCAGACTTTTAAAAATGGCGATATTACGAGATTTTAGTTCCGTAGCCTGATCAAGGTTTCTCGGACTTTAGGTACACTGTTCTAGTGCTGAAGGCAGTAAACCTTTCTTTATCTGTTGTAAAATGCAGTGAAGTTGTAATTTCAAAGACGCAATGCAGACGGCAACAACAATTTTGGTTGTTCGTCGTACGTGCAGCCTTATGGAACAACGTAATATGCAAGCAAAATAAAAGGATCTAAGTCTTAGATAGCAAATAGTTAAGGTCGTATGTCCTTCTATTTAGTTTGTAATCTACCACAGTAATTAATGTACTAGGCGGAAATGTTATTTTCCTGAAAATTATAGGGAGATTGGTTCAAATGGCTCTGAGCACTATGGGACTTAACATCTGTGGTCATCAGTCCCCTAGAACTTAGAACTACTTAAACCTAACTACCTAAGGAGATCACAGAATACCCAGTCATTATAGGGAGATACACAATGACAAGCTACAGTGTGATGTGGCGCAGTGTTTAGCACACTGGTCTCGCATTCGGGAGGACAACGGTACAGGCACGTTTCCGTGATTTCCCTACATCACTTCAGGCAAATGCAAGGACTGTTCCACTGCAAGGGCAAGGCTGATATGCTTCCGCATCCTTTCGTAATCTGATGGGACCTATGACCTCGTTGTTTGGTCCCCTCCTCCCCAACCAGCCAACCAACCATATAAAAATTTACCGTCTCCAACAATTATTAGGTATCAGACCAATCCGTATCAATAAATAAATAAATTTGTAGAACTTAGTGCAGATGCAGAAGTTACGAGCGATCCTTTCACTGCTGTGTTAGTGGTCTAGAATTTAATGGCTTTGCTGGTCCTGACGAAGAAACAGGTGCAATGATTGATGGTGTTCGTGGTGGAGCTAAGGCAGTACACATGGTTGTTCTTATTTTGACGTTCGGAAATGTGAAAGACAGAGAGGAGATAATTCTTCGTTAGCAGTGGCTGTTACTGTTGAAATTAGGGGAATAAGTTTTGTGTGATAGTAATAATTAGATACGGACAATATTGATGGGGGTTTGTGTAAGTGACATCTAAAAATGCAATGTAAAGATATTGATAGTAATTCGCGAAAGAATTGTTGGCCTACAACTGTGAACAGCAGACAGTGAGGCAGGAATCACCGAAATGGTGAACGTTTGCCCATTAGAGAGTGAGGACTAACCGGCAGGTCGCGAATAGCAACTATAGGACGAACGCTCGCATTGCTGTCGCTGATAATGATGCTGACGATGAAGATGATATTAATGACAACGATGTCGACGATTAGCGATAGATGGCGAAACACTCGGCCATAATGAACGATCGATGACAAATTCATAAAGTGATGGAGACGCTATTGATGTAGACAATAATGATAGCTTTAATATGGACATCTGAGTCCCTGAAAATGGTCTAGTTTACTAAATACAATGTGTCAGGTAACAGTCTCCAGACTCTCAGCATTTGTCGGTAGCTGATTCTGGTGTTTAAATGCCACGGCGACTTCCTACGTCAGGTACTAAGTTGTGAAAGTAGAATCCGAAAATAGGAATACCACAAGCTACCGACAAGCAGTAGCTGATCTGCAGACCAAGAACGACTATGCCGGGATTTTATCTGTGAGGCATTTGTACATTGCCAGAGGTCGAGCAGTTGGAATGGAGTCACAGCCAGCCTCCAACTACAGCAGAGTCGCCTTGGTCCTGGGAGGGGGGGGGGGGGGGGTTGTTTGGAAGCCGCAGCCCTTTTTTACGGCCACTTTTCCACAAAACGAGGACATTTTTCTAACGACCAGCTGGTGACCTTCTAGGTGGCTCAAGGCTAATGCCCTTGCAGGGTCCCAGGCTGCATAGATTTGCTCTGTTACCCCGTAGCCAAGGATTATTCTCGTGCTAAACAGAAGCTGTGATACTAACAACATTATTAGTTTTTTGCAATCTGTGCTACAGTCGCTACGGTCTATGACCCTTCTGCTGGCTGCAGGGGGGATGCATACATTGCTTTTGTATAGACTGGATGGATTATTTTAAGATGCACGTTATCTGAAGATATAGTTTCCAATGATATGCTTCCTCTAATACCGAATTTGCTATAAAAATTTGGTTTTGCCTTAGAGCAATTAAGGATGCAGTTGATTTCACCGATAATAGTTCCAGCTAGAAAGAATACCATATAATATCGAACTTCGCTACGAATAACTCCGCCTATCAGCATGTTCTTAGACTATACATATTTACCGGATTGAATCGAAATAAATGTATAATGAATCACTTGGTTTTGACAGAGTACTTATTTTGCTTTGGAAATAAGGTGAAAACTTATTATCATTAAGCGTAAGAGTAGAGTAGGTATTTTAAGTGATCTATTTCAGAAGTGTTACTGTACTGGCCTAATAACATACGAAGGAATTACCACATTTGAGCTTATGTAATACATCGCAATACACGGTGATCATAATTAAACTTTCAAAACGCTATAGAAGTAACACAACTTGTCAGAATGACGTCAAATTGCAATGGAATATT
Organism: Schistocerca gregaria; assembly: GCF_023897955.1. NCBI lineage: Eukaryota > Metazoa > Arthropoda > Insecta > Orthoptera > Acrididae > Schistocerca > Schistocerca gregaria. The sequence continues at coordinate 559,206,584 of NC_064921.1, forward strand.
ATCGGAGAAAGAGAAAAGGTACGGCAGAAGAAAAAAAATAGTGTGAAAATTGATCAATAGATAGCACTCTATGAGTCAGAATACGTAAATGAAAACCCATGTCATGCGCACGACCCATTGAAGTTGGAATAAACACGTCGAGAACACGCCTTTTCCTCCATTCGCGGCTGCGCGTTCGCCATGACTGTCTCAGTGCAGGATCACTCTCTGCTTGTAAATCTGTGTTACAAGAATCATAACTATGCACACGTCACTCTGCAGAAGTTTCGCATACTGAAGGCTATGAAAAATGGCGTTGGTCCGATGGCTACCGAGGGACTGGAGAAAAAGGTTCGGAAATTCGAAAATACGTGTTCTTTTGGTGTTCAACCTGGTAGAGGGAGCAAATGAATTGATTCGATGTCGGTGGAAGCAGCGGCCACAGCAACGCAGGAGGAGACGAGTGGTGGCATGCAAACGAATTGTTCGAACATTAGAATTATCCGTCAGCACGGTGCGTAAAATCGTACGAAACATCCTTCTTTGCCATCCATTCAATATTAACCACGTACACTAGTTACTTCCTGTTGACCTGCCAGCAAGAGACACCTTTGATTTAGAACTTCTTGCTGGCGTGGAAGTGGACAATAATTGTCCTTGGAAGATTTTGTGGACAGACGAAGCCCACTTCCATCAGAGAAGATATGTCAATACACAGAATTGTGGAATATGGGTAACGGAAAATCCCTACGCAAATCAATCCGAAAAGATCACAATGTGGTGCGGGTTTAGGGCATCATGTATAATAGGTCCATATTTTCCGCAGAGACAAGTGCTTCCGGTCCTGTTACTGGTAAGCACTGTGAGTTTCTTGCGCAACTACGTCATTCCAGCTGTCCAACAGCCTGGATGTCTGGATGGGATCATTTTTATGCAAGATGGCGCACCTCCGTACATTGCAAATCCAGTTAAGCAGCTGCCGAAGCCCCATTTCGGGAATGCTAGAATTATCAGGCGCCATTTTCCTACAGTCTGGCTGTCCCGATCACCCGATGTTAATCCGTGTGACCTCTGGCTGTGGGCCTATCTGAAAGATGTTGTGTTCAGTGTTTCTACTGCAAACTTAGCTTCATTGAAGGCATGCGTTGCGCATCACATCCTGAACGTGACCCCGGAAACACTTCGATCAGTTGTAGAACATGATGGTTCCAGATTTCAACTTGTTGCTGAAAACGGTGCACAGCATACTGAATATGTTTTGCGCCAGTCACGAGGAAATTAAGAATCCGATTTGATTTTGATTGGTGCTTTTTATGCGGTTCTTGGCCTCAGTAAAAGTAAAAACAGACGTGATTGATGCTGTTTATGCGGTTTTTCGTCTCAGGACAGTTTAAAACAGATTTCCCATCCGATGTGATATGACTTTGCTGTGGTGGTTGGACTTACGTAACTAACAGTATCAGACCTTTACACCCATGCACACTAAGTAGCACAGTTTGTTTAATTCTGATGTACACCTTAGGCATTGTTATATGAGACATCTGTCATTTGTAGTGGAGCACTATTAAATTATTATGCTTGCAGCTCCATCTCTTGCTACATTTTGGCCCGCATCTCGTGGTCGTGCGGTAGCATTCTCGCTTCTCGCGCCCGGGTTCGATTCCCGGCGGGGTCAGGGATTTTCTCTGTCTCGTGATGGCTGGGTGTTGTGTGTTGTCCTTAGGTTAGTTAGGTTTAAGTAGTTCTAAGCTCTAGGGGACTGCTGACCATAGATGTTAAGTCCCGTAGTGCTCAGAGCCATTTGACCCATTTTTGTGCTACATTTTGTAACTATTTATTTTTCTTCTGCCATACGTTTTCCCCCTTCTCCGACAATGTTTCATTGCAATTTGACGTCATTCTGACCAGTGTCGTTATTTCTACAGCGGTTTGAAAGTTTTATTATAATCATCCTGTATGTATTAGAATATGAGGAAGGATAGAGGTCATGAGACTCTGTTTAAGAGTCATATTCGATCAAAATTGCAAAAGCAACAACAGAAGTGTGGCTCAGCTCTCAGAAAAAAGTCGAGTGAAAATGTTATAGCTTTTATTCATTTGAAACGAAGTCTCTGGTACTGTTCAATGATAAAAAGTCACACTATTGATAAGAAACTGTGAAACTGCAGCATCATATAGTAAATATTTTACAGATAAATATGTAGAAGAAACAACAATAGTGATAACGTCAACATTGTTCAATAAATGATTCTCTGGTTCAATCTTACTGTTCAGTGCCCATCATCAAAATTGCTTCATATGAAATCCACGAGTGCTCAGAGCAAACAAAAGCTACCATCCAACAGCATTGCTAACAAAGAGACAAATGAGACGTGCCTATGACACGTGTGGCCGGGATCCCCCCCCCCCCCCCCCCTACAGCCTCGGAATTCGGCTGTCTGGGGCTAGTCTTTTTTCAGTTCACGCCACTTTGACGACTAGCATAGCGATGATGATGAAATGATGATAACACACATACCCATTCCTGGCTAGGGAAAAATCCCCGACCCGGAGGGAATCTAACACGGCGCCCCGAGATAGAAAGCATCAGTGCTAACCTTAAGTCCACGAGCTGCTGACAACAAAGAGTAAAAAACCATTTCTGAGAGTATGGCAGTGCGTGTTCTGTATACAGCAAGATGAAAATTAGCATCAAAATATACCATAAATTTAAACTGCACATTTAAAGAATTTGATAATATGCAATACAGTGCTCCTAACAAATATGAGTTTTGTATTAACGTACAAGAAATTACTTATTTAAGAAAGTGAACTGGCATATGATGGTAGGGTCGATATGTAAGTTTTAACAAAAGTCTTATCATTGTGATAAGCTTTCTGTAAGTAATGACACGTGCACTGTTTGGTCTTAGCAAAAGCACTAGCTTACTTCCAGTCTTAGTTTTAGAGGGTTATTTTCTTTCACAAACAAGAAAGCAGGTTTTAGAATTTTTCATTTTGAATAGTTTCCGTGTTTTAAGCTATCGACAAGGGTAATTCAGTGTTTTAAGCAATAGAACGGATTTTAACGGAGTCAGATGTCCTTAACGCAATGAGCAAAATTGTTGGTAATACAATAAACTGAAGATTTCAGAGCCTGGACACATAATGATTTATTTGAACTTGAAACTAGTTTTGTCATTGCAAGCCAACATCATACTTAAGTGTTAAAATAAATTAAAAATGTAACCAAGATTGTTACCATACAGTTAACTGAGGTATCAATGTCGCTGATGTTCTCCCAAGATCTGAGAGTCTTGCTTCCCTAAAGTGTAATTTTAATGGTATCAGTGCTATTTCAACTCAGTAAATAACATAATACTTAAAATTTCTAGTTGGTTTCCTTTACTTCTAGTCTTGGAACAGTGTGAAGAACAACTTAAAGAAATTCTGACTAGGATGACATTAATATTTGAAGCGAAACACAACCTAAAATTTTGTAACGCAACGATCTACTAAATTTCCAGAATGAGATTTTCAATCTGCAGCGGAGTGTGCGCTGATATGAAACTTCCTGGCAGATTAAAACTGTGTGCCCGACCGAGACTCGAACTCGGGACCTTTGCATTTCACGGACAAGTGCTCTACCAACTGAGTTACGACTCAGCGCCGGTACTCACAGCTTTACTTCTGTTTCATCTACTAAATAATTTTTCCAAAAATTTTTAGTAGTTCATGTCCGAGAATCTGACTAATTACTGATATCATTGCAGGGACGCAATGGATACTGTAAGGAGAACGAGCCAGGGACTTGGAGACAACGAATAAGAGAAAAGAAAAACATACTGATGCTACTGACATGCTCTCTGAGAAAGTACTGTATATGTTTGCAACACTTAGTGCTTCAGAGATCATCAGGACGACAGCGATGCAGTGATTCTTTACGCCGCAACAAAGTAGCTGCTCCTTATAGGGTGACAGCTGACGGATAAAGCACGCAGCTGAACTGTAATTACCTACATCTAGAATAATGGCCACATGAGCAGCTCCTGCGAGGTATTTTAATGACGAGCACTCAGCGCAAGTCAGCGCCGGATGTTTGGACTGATATTAGTCATTGTCCTTCCTGGATGACGGGACGGTAGGTACCCGCTGTAAATCAGGGACAGTGACGCGCGCTCTTCGATCCGGAGCTCCGCCGTGCCCACCTTTTTACAGACCCTGCTGCCATCTGCAGCTCATCAGGCGAACCAGTTCGCCGCTACCGACACCGCAGCATGACCTGACGGTGGCCGCTGTAATCTCAAAACAGCTGGCCACGATCGGGACAAGACTGTGGTTAAATGTCACTGTTCGTCCCAACAAAAGACACAGCACTTTCACAAATTATTCTTCTCGTCGCCGTTGTCTTGCTAAAGAAGAAAGTTTTCGTACACGCGTACAGGTTCTGCGTGTTTTTGTTCACCGTTCTGTCACGTTTTGCTACATTTTGTAAATTAAACCAGTTGTCATAGCCTTGCCATTAGCTAACCGTTGTCTCAAAGTGCTTATATCTTTAGTTCTGGAACAGATATTCCTGTGTCGCTCTACTTTGGATTATCGTGTAAGCATTGGCCATCCTGTATAGTTATGCTTACTGTACAGGTTGATTATTTCGGTTAGATTATTACTGATTCTTCTAAATCTGGTTCAACTAAAACACAACAGAGCATCACGCAAAACATTCTTTGAGCTCTTAGCAAAAAATACGGGTTAAGAAAGCTTGGTGCTAAGTCATCTGTCCATTCCATTAAAGCCTTACGAATCTTCCGTACTACCTAATGTCATCAACAAACCTCAGCATTGATAGAGGAAAGATGGCAAATTCTGATCCAATAAAATAGAAAATAATAAGAAATTATGTTTTAAAAGCATGTAATATTTACTTTACAATATTATTCACAAAATATATTTTATTGTTAGAAAACATAATTAAAATTTGTTGTGGAAAGAAATATTACATTTACCGAGCTCTTAAAACATTTGCCAAAATCAAACCTCTGGCAGAAATAATAAAGAATAGCACCAAATAAATTAGGGACAGGTATTACATCAAAGAAAGCGTGATCTAGTTTCAAAGTGAGAGATCCATTTCACAGATGGTATAATACACGGTCCAGTCATTTTAATATGACCACGTGACAAAAGCCTGAATAATCACCTTTTCCAGTGCGGACCACTGCAAGACTTGCAGCAAGAGAGTCAATGATGTTCTGGAAGGTACTGACAAGAGTGTGGAGCCATGTCGACTCCAGTACTGTGCGCTGGGTCACTCGGTTACGCAGCATTGGCAGATACAGTCCGTTCGAGGTGGCTCCACACAATCTCGATTGTATTTGGATCCGCGGAGTTCGGTGGCCAGGGGAATACAGTCCTGATTAAAATTATAATTTAAAGCAGTCTTGATCGCAATCTTGTTAAAATATTTGAAAAAATTAAAAAAAATGTTTTAACAGGTTTGATATCAAAATTGTTTTAAATTTTAATGTTAACTATTTTTAAGATCGCTGACTATATTTTTAAAAATCTAAAAAATCTTACAGTCCTGGTTCCCTTCGGGCAACGCACGTCCATAGCAAGCTGCGTGACACGTTGCGTTGTGCCTCAGATAGATGCCATCGTACCGAGCAAAAACTAACTGCATATAGGGGAGGGCATGTTCCCCAACGATAGATGCATACTTGAGTTCGTTCATTGTGCGATGCAGAGGGACGAGATTGCGTAGGGAATGCCCCGAAAACGTTTCCCAGATCATAACGCTCCCTGGACCTTTCCGGTTGTTGAAATCCATTTGCTTTCAGACGTTCCACGGCATACACAACAGCCATCTGTCCGATGGAGCGTAAAACGCGATTATCTAAAAAGGCCAGCTGCCGCCTGCCAGTCGTCCAGTTGCGATACTGGCGTGCTGATTCCAGCCTTTTGCTCCGATGAACAGCAGACGGCATGGGTGCATGAATCAGGCGCCTGCTATGGAGGTCCATACGAAGAAACGTTCACTGAAGGGTCGTTGAGAAGACACAAGCCCCTTCGTACATCTTGGCGGCCAGTTGGTCAGCAGTGACACGTCTTTTCGCCCGTACACATTTGCACGTCTTTTTGCCCCTGTCAGCTATGTTCCGTGGTATACCACAGCTCCCGCGGCACTGGTTTTGAATAGCGGCCTTTTGTCATGCACGGTATAACTAAATCATGGCGTCAAGCGAACAGTTTACAAATTTAGTTGTTTCTAAGATCATTGAATCTTTTTTCCCAACAGTTAATGATTATCCTCTTTCGGACCTCAGATAAATCGCTTCGTTTCCGCATTACGACTACAACTGCACCCTTTTCCGCGTTCCACAGACACGCTTTGTATATCCTCCACTACTAGTGCTGCCATCTGCAATTTGTGAGTGGTTATTGCACGTTGACGTCGAACGTCGGCGGTGGTCACGTTAATGTGTCTAGATCGTGTATAATGGCTTCTAGAAGGGTGCAGAATGTCTCTGTGTTTTCTCTGATTAAAGCAAAGGGCCTACTATAGGACATTCCTTAGGCTTACTTTCTGACGGTTTGGTTTTGTGACGGTTAAGAAAACAACAAACCTATTTTTTCCCAGCACTCTCATCTTTGAAAGTGTGTTCAGTATGGATGGTCATTCTTCACAAGTCGTTATTGTTTCGGTAACCGTGTACCATGGAGGACCAGTAAGTACTTTTAGTTATTTCTTCAGTATAAATTTCTCAATTACCGAAGATACAGTTCGTTTTAATTCAAGTCACAGCTGTTCTACACTTACGTAGTTAGTTGGGAAGGAGTGGAGACTGCCCCTTAGGAAGATATCAAGGCAGTCCATACCTGCTTTTTTACACAAATATATGTTGCATTTACTTTTGTTGGATTTGCGTGGTCATTAATCCTGGTATCCGTTACGATGATTCCTATTATTTGTCGCTAAGAGATCAAGTCACTACCATTTCCACTTCTAGTGGGCTCCTATACTAATTCTCCAAAATAATTTTCAAAGAAATCATCTATTTCATGTACTTTCGCCAACAGTTGGAGGCCAGACCGCCAAGTGTAATTGTATGTGGTGGTGTACCTCTTTGAAATGATGTAATGTTCAGCAGCTGAATAATCAAATAAGTTTCCTTTAATTTACGTCTATAGACACAAACATTTTGTTAACAGATTACCGGTTTCGGTCTATAATGACAATCATCAGATCTGCAGCAAAAAATGGGAAAAACATAAATACACTAGCAGTTCGTCTACAGCTTAAAAACAATTCATAGTTGATGATGAAAAGCACTACTGACTAATATATGCATTTGTACGCTTTAAGTATGAAGAGGCACACATGTTTTATAAAAACAAGGACATAATGTACTGCAGCCATAGAGGCATCGTCAAATGTTAAATGCAGAATCAGCACCAGCATCGTCAAAAATATATAAATAACATCATATGCACGAGTCATGTTGTCAGTAACACTACTGTTCAAGTGGTTTTGGTGAAAGTAAGCATTTATTAGTCTATTCTAGTTGATAACTATAACCTCTACATATAGTAACTTACAGGAACTATCTTCTACACTTTCGCTACAAAGCAGACTACTTCTAACAACAGTGAATACGGCACCAACTACTATGTTTAATCCATCCCTCAGACCTTTTTGAAAATTTCGGCCCATCTTATCTCCAGATTTAGCCAGCTTTCTGCACCGTTAAAGATTTGAGTTTGTTTTCTATTAGAGCTTCGAGCTCTGGTTCCTCCCCAATACATCTACAACAATTTACAATTACAACACCCTCTTCCTGTGTTCCTGTTGCACGTTTGAGACTGAAGACCTTTCCGTACTTTCCCTAGACCCGCTAACCTAAAAAAAACGTCCTGTCCATTCTACACAACCGTCGGTATTCGCGTACCTGCCTCGTATGTGTAGTGGAACCATAACCTGTTAAGGGGGACCTGGAACTCAAGCACCTAATGGCGCAAGTCGAGAAGTATGCATTCTACAGGCCACAGAACCGTCTGAGCCTCTGATTCTGTAGCAGAGGTCCTCACATGGTGAGCTCTGCTTCATCAAGCAACGAAGGCTGGCCATCTTTATCGCTTGTCCAAAATCATAGAGAATCCAGAGCGACTCACATCGTTAGAACCGACGTGAGCCACTACCTGGACCCTGTGCTCTTCAGGGCACCCGGATACACTCGTTCCACATCTTAAAATACTGTTCCTATAGGCACACAGAGTGCAAACTGGATTTCTTCCCCTCCTTGGCAACCATATCCCTAAGGTGCCCCATTACGCACCTCACTGTAACAACTACCAGTAACCCCACCGTCCATGAATGCCTAGATCTCGCGGGACGGATAACGGAACACTAATGATTATAAAGGATCGTTGAGAAACATTGTATGGCTCCTCAGTGTCTGCTTAACGTATTGCCAGCTATAAACGACGCTTTAATGCCGCAGGCTGTGCTAAAATATATTGAGGTGGGCGGGAGGGGCCTGCACGCATGCGCGGTAATCACCACTGCCGGCGCCGGGCCCCGCGTCAGCCGGCTCACCATGAGCGTAGCTTCAATGGGCGAGCAGCGTGCAGTGCCTCTGCGAGCGGACGTGTTTTCTTTTTAGGACAGCAGCGCCAAACAATGTGTTATTGGAAGATTAAACATTGCGAATGCAAACCGGATTGCTATGGATGCGCTGCAGAGCTGCTCACACTCGAGGCGACACGGTAGTGTGAGTAGGTGATGAACTGCACGTCATTTGGCAGGAATTCACACTAAAATTTTATATTTATACGTCAGAAAAGGACCAGTGCTTTATGTAATACAAGTAGTATGATATTTATCAGATACAACGGCCATTTTCTGGTAACAATAAAGTAACGGTTTCTGTGGAGGCTGAAGTTTCTCGCCATATCTGGCGGAGGTTCGAAATTGGTCCAGTTTCGGCAGGAAATGCTGGACCATCAAAAAAATACATCAAAAGGACTGCTTTCTGTTTCCGTCACAAGTTTTTTCTCTCAGACGTCTTTAGAAATGTTCTTATGTGTACACGATCTGATCCATAGTAAAGAGACACCTACTGGTGGACATTAATATGGCGAGTATGCCCTTTGTCTTTATAACGGAATGAAAACTGGGGACACTTTCAGTGAAGTGTCTGGATGCCTAAGGAGCGATAGCAGGAACCGGAAACGCAGATGATAGTGACGTCGGAGTTTCGAGTCTAGACCGAAGTCGACGATGTCCTATCGTCCGGTTCCTTCTTCTTGTGTTTCTCATATATTAATTTCCTCGCCGATTCTGCGGAGAATCTTATTGAGCTGTGGCGTTTTGCTGGCGCACCAGAGTATTTGCAAGTACCTTGCCTTCGCGCTCTTGTCTTTGCTTGTGGCTAATACTGAGTTTTGGATGCCTTATCTTTGCCGGAGGAGTCAACTGGAGGCTCTCGCCAAAGACGGGAACAATTGGCGTTTGACGTTACCTGAGGCCGGAGTGCGCTTGTAGTGGAGCTGGAACCGACCGCGTATATGTGGCAGCTTTCTAAAGAACGTTTCCTGTCGCCTGTGAGGAAGCTATTTGCTGACTTAGGTTGCATGCTGCTAGTTCCAGACACGTCTGTCTACGGTCGTCCTCTGCCTTATTGCCGCCTTCTGTAGCCGAGGCAAGCCATATCGGACGTCCAGCGAAACGTTAAGTGAGATTGTACCTTGGGAATGTGTGTTGTTGACGGCTGCTCCCTCACTTCTGGTAACTGTAAACGCATTCGCGTTACCATGGAAGTAAAGATGTGCCTATGAAGAGTGCATGGTGTTTAAGACAGGCGTTAAATATTAATATAATGCACGAGCGTGCCTCTCTTAAGGTCGTGGGAAATCGTTGTTTGATGTAATACGCAATCAGCTGCAAGGCCGTAATCTGTTTATCAAATATACTGCATTAGAGTGTTTGGTAGCCTTAGCTCAGCGAGCCCCAGTAAAGCTTATAATGAAATTTTCTAAATTGTGCTCGTTACGGTTTTCTCTGAACAGTGGGGGATAAGAGTCCACGTAACTTAATTGTGACTAAGATTGGAGAGCCTTGCTAGTAATTCTACGTTTTTTTATATCTTAACAGCAGGCAATCCTTCTTAAGGTTATTGATACTATTTGCGCTGTTGGTTGTACCTTGCCTGTGTAGCTCTTTCGTTGCGGGGCAAAGGCAATGTGCCGTTTTATCAGTGAATAATTTAACCTATTGTTTGGTATCTTTTGGTTGTTGTTTACATTGTCCCTGTGGACCTCTTCTATGCGCTTGTTAAATGTTACAGCTGGCTGGCTGGTGTTTTGGAGTAAGCGCTACGTTACCACTTATGGGTACGGGGGTCTCTGAAATCCTAGGTAGCGGGAGGTGACTCCGGGTCGAAGCTCGAGAAGTGGGTCCTGTACGAACTGCCACCTTCCTCTTTGGCTTCTCCAAGTTAAATTTTCGTTCTGTCTTCGAGCGACCTAGCGCCACTCCTCACTATTTCATCTAGCGCCACTCCTCACTATTTCATTCTGGTGCTAATTATATTTTCTTGGGTATTTATTATATTTATTATTTTTATTAAACCCTGTCTCAAGAGCAACACACAATTGTGAAAGGTTGTTGCTGTGCTACCCTTAGCAAGACATTGCGCTGACTGATTATTTGTTACTGGGCATTGGAGGCGAAGTTTGAAACCTTAGTAAGCCTTAGTGTCCGCCCCGATAGCTAAGTGGTCTGCGTGACGGATTGCCGTCCTTCGAGCCCGGGTTCCATTCCCTGCTGGGTCGGGGATCTTCCCCGCTCAGCGACTGGGTGTTGAGCTGTCTTCATCATCATTTCATCCCCATCCGGCGCGAAGGTCGCTCAATGTGGCGTCGAATGTAATAAGACCTGCACCAAGGCGGCCGGACCCGCCCCGCAAGGGCCTCCCAGCCATTCACGCCAAACGCTCATTTCCATTTCAAGCCTTAGTGATACTGATTGACTCTTGAGTATGAAACAAGTGCCTTTGTATTAACTTCATGCTGCAGTTTATTGTGTGCTCCTCTGGTCGGTTGTTATTTAGGTAAAAGTTTTTAGGGCACCAGTTCTCAGTATCCGAAGGCTAGCCAGAAATATTGTGTGTCTTAATTTAAAACGTCAGTCACATAATTGTCTGTAGTTTTAAAATTTTCTTGTTATTAGATAGACTTTGTTTCATAAAAAGACATTGGTAGCAGATTCACTAAATTCTTGTGACTTACTATTCTTATTACCTAAAGTAATCAGGATTAATATATTGTTGATTTAAAGGAATTTGTTGATATGATTGTTAAATAAAATGAGTGATAAGAAAAGGGGTCTAGTCATTGCTCTTGTTTCCCTATTCCCTAGTAGAAGATTGTTTCACGTATTATTCCTTACCTTATCAGTTCACATGATTTTAAGCATTCAACATTCATATGTCACCAAAGGCCGGTTCCCGCCAGATCACCCAAGTTAAGTGCTGTCGGGCTTGGCTAACACTTGGATGGGTCACCGTCAGAGTATGCCAAGTGCTACCGACAAGCGGGCTGTGCTCAGCGCTTAAGAAGTCAAACGAGGAGTTAGCAGCGACACCGCTCGCGGAAACACAACGGCCATGAAAACGGTATGCTGACCACATGCCCCTCCATAACTGCATCCTGTGACGCCTAAGGATTGAGGATGACATGGCGGCCGGTCGGTACCGCTGGGCCTTCAAGGTCTTTTCAGACGGCGTTTGTTTGTTTTTTCATCATTCGTCAGTAACGAATGCTCCCATTCTCTTCTTTTCCAATTTTACCGCTGACCATGTTTCAATACCATAGAATGTTGTGCTCCAAACGTGCATTCCAAGAAATTGCTTCCTCATTTTAAGGCCTGTATTTGATACTAATAGACTTATCTTGGCCAGCAATGCCATTTTTGCAGTGATAGTCTGCTTTTTATTTCCTTGCTCCGCCCGTCATGACTTATTTTGCTGCCTAGGTAGCAGAATTCCTTAACTCTGTCTATTTCGTGATGCCCAGTTCTGAAGAAAAGTTTATCGTTGCTCTGATTTTCTGCTCTTTCTCATTACTATCGTCTTTCTTCGATTTACTCTCAAGCTATATTCTGTTTAATTTATTTATTGTTCCGTGGGACCAAATTAAGGAGAAGTCTCCATGGTCATGGAACGAGTCAATACATGAAATTATAACACGATATTAGAAACATATAAAATGAAATATAAAAATCATATTCAGTTGACAAGTCGTAAGTTTAAATAAAGAAAATCAACAATGTAACACTGGAATTTGCTTAATTTTTTAGCTCTTCCAGGAGCTCCTCGGCAGAGTAGAAGGAGTGAGTCATGAGGAATCTCTTCAGTTTAGACATAAAAGAGTTTGGGCTACTGCTAAGATTTTTGAGTCCTTGTGGTAGCTTACTGAAAATGGATGCAGCAGAATACTGCACTCCTTTCTGCACAAGAGTCAAGGAAGTGCATTCCACATGCAGACTGGATTTCTGCCTAGTATTAACTGAGTGAAAGCTGCTAACTGTCGGGAATAGGCTAATATTGCTAACAACAAATGACATTAAAGAAAATACATACTGTGAGGGCACTGTCAGATTTCCCAGACTATTGAATAGGGGTCCACAAGAGTTTCTCTAACTTACACCACATATAGCTCGAACAGCCCGTTTTTGAGCCAAAAATGCCCTTTTTGAATCAGAAGAATTACCCCTAAAAGTGATACCATGCGACATAAGCGTATGAAAATATGCGAAGTAGCTTTCCGTGTTGAAGTGTCTCTTATTTCAGATACTATTCTAATGGTAAATAAAGCTGCATTTAGTTTCTGAACAAGATCCTGGACATGGGCTTTCCACAACAGCTTACTATCTATCCGAACGTCTAGGAACTTGAACTGTTCCGTCTCGCTTATAATATGCCCATTCTGTCTGATCAAAATATCGGTTCTTGTTGAATTGTGAGTTAGAACCTGTGAAAACTGAGTCTTACTGTGATTTAGCATCAAATTATTTTCCACAAGCCACGAACTTATATCGTGAATTACATTATTTGATACTGTTTCAATATTACACACAAGATCCTTCACTACCAAGCTGGTGTCATCAACAAACAGAAATATTTTTGAATCACCTGTAACACTAGAAGGCACGTCATTTATATAAATAAGAAACAGCAGTGGCCCCAGCACCGACCCTTGGGGAACGCCCCACTTAACAGTGACCCATTGGGACTGAACATCACTACCACTCTCAATATTGCGGAGAATTACCTTCTGCTTTCTGTTCTTAAAGTAAGAGGCGAACCAATTGTAAGATACTCCCCTTACTCCATAATGGTCCAACTTCTGCAGTAATATATGGGGTCAACACAGTCAAAAGCCTTCGTTAAATCAAAGAAAACACCTAGCGTTCGCAACCTTTTATTTAATCCGTCCAAAACCTCACAGAGAAAAGAGAATATAGCGTTTTCATTTGTTAAACCATTTCTAAAACCAAACTGAACATCTGACAGCAAATTATGTCAATTTAAATGCTCCAGTAACCTTCTATATACAACCTTCTCGATAACTGTAGCAAACACCGATGGCATAGAAATAGGTCTAAAATTGTCAACGTTATCAATGTCTCCCTTTTTATAAAGTGGCTTCACTACCGAGTACTTTAATCGGTCAGGAAACCGACCACTCCTAAAGGAAAAGTTACAGATATGGCTAAGTACGGGGCTAACATACATAGAACAATACTTCAGTATTCTGCTACATACTCGTCTTATCCATGAGAGTTCTTGGTCTTTAGTGATTTAATTATTAACTCAATCACCCTCTTTTCAGTATCATGGAGGAGCATTTCAAGTAACAGTCTCGGAACATTTTTTTCTAAGAGCGCTTTATGATTACCTGTGGGGACTAGGTTTCTATTTAGTTCGCCTGCTATATTCAGAAAGTGATTATTAAATACTGTACATATATGCGACTTATCAGTAACACGGACATTCCCACTACGCACTGATTCTATATCCTCGACCTGTCTCTGCAGACCAGCCACTTCCTTTACGACTGACCATATGGTTTTAATTTTATCCTGGGACTTAGCTATTCTATCTGCATACCACATACTTTTTGCCTTCCTAATAACATTTTAAGCATCTTACAATACTGTTTGTAATGGGCTGCTGCATTTAGATTTTGATATTCTGTACCCATTCTCTTCCACTGAGGATAGTAACGATATTGGCGGATCTTATCATTATATGTTTGCACCTTGAATTTTAACCTCACTCTTGAACTATTCTTTTATTTCCGTGATTGCTTCTACCATGTATAGATTGAACAGTAGGTGTGAAAGACGGAGATGTTATAGATTATTAATCCGAGCACTGCGTTCTTGGCCTTCCAGTCTAATTATTTTTTCCTTGTAACTTACCCCTGTTTTGCTCAGAATTTAGAACACCGTGCATCATTTAATACTGTCAAACGCTTATTACAGGTTTCTTCAGACTTTCTTATTCATTCGAAAGGTCTTACATTGAACGGAGGTCAGAACTCTTGGCAGACTGTTTGGTTCAAATGGCTGTGAGCTCTATGGGACTTAACTGCTGAGGTCATCAGTCCCCTAGAACTTAGAACTACTTATACCTAACTAGCCTAAGGACATCACAACCATCCATGTCCGAGGCAGGATTCGAACCTGCGACCGTAGCGGTCGCGCGTTTCCAGACTGTAGCGCCTAGAACCGTCCGGCCACTTCGGCCGGCGCGGCAGACTGGTCTGTTGCAGGAATGTTATTGTCCACTAACCATAACCTCACCGTTGCTAATTTACAACGGGGTGTATTCTTATGCTTATGGAAACGATAATTGTCTCCACACCGATCCTTAACGCACTACACACTGTGTAACCTCTCCACAAAAAATTAATATGTATAATAACCTCCCTACAGGAAAAAATATAACCATAACATTGACATTTAGCGTAACCTACTAGCAGATAAATATCGTAACCTATCAATAATAAAAAAGTGACTAATCTCTCAATAAAAAATAGTCGCTCACTTATAACCTTTCAATAATGACTGTGAATTTAAACAGGTAAATTTAGGACATCAGCAGTGCTGCGTTATGGCCCTGAAAATTCATCCTGAATAAACTGAAAAATCTTACCTCAATTAGGTCGCCGGATACTGCGTATATATCTGCTCCTATAAGAAATTTTTTTGGCGTAACTCTGTGCGGTGCTGCCCGATAGATTTCTCATGTATAGAAGAACAATTGATTTTTCTTTGCAATAATCGGGATGACCACGGGTTGGAGAAATTAGTAAATTCTTTAAATTGAAATGAATGATTGTCAAAAGTTACTGTTTATGATAAAGATTATCATTAAGAGATTTTTAAACGTTTACATGGAGCTTGATATAACAATACTGCATATGCGCGAGGCTGCTTTTACCTTATACTACAACGCTCAGGCTCGGCCATCGCTCCACCATGACCGGCCCAGCCAACACGATACACCAGACTGCTCGCTAGCAACAACTTACTCCTACTGCTACACAGTTCCTACTGCAGTCAACACTGCTCTTTGGTCTCAGATTCTCTTATAGCTTACATATCGCAAGCAGCGCGTGAGCAATCCATCGAAATTACATCTGTTCGAGTGTGCTAACAACAAATTCCTTAACCATGGACCTCTTACAACTGCTGTAAAATGTGTTCAGATCCTTCCACATTTTGCGTCCTCTTAAACGCAACAAGGGCCCACCCTTAATAACGAAACACACTCCTTTTCCGAACACCACCTCCATCACACGTGGTGGAAGGTAAACCTCTCCAGCCATTCGGCAAATCAAAACTCTTCCATCGGTTTGCCAGAGGGTATTGCGTGATCCATCATTCCAAATCACTCGAATCTAGTCATCCACTATCCAGCAACGTCTCTCTTTACACCACGTCAAGCGTCTCTTAGTATTGACTGCAGAAATGTGTGGCTGATGAGGATCTGCTCTGTCATTGTCCCTATTCGTTTTAACTCTCTACGCACAGTCACTGAAATAGCTGGACTCGCATTCGGGAGGAAGACGGTTCAATCCCGTCTCCGTCCATCCTGATTTAGGTTTTCCGTGATTTCCCTAAATCGCTTCAGGCAAATGCCGGGATGGTTCCTTTGAAAGGGCACGGCCGATTTCCTTCCCCATTCTTCCCTCACCCGAGCTTGCGCTCCAATGACCTCGTTGTCGACGGGACGTTAAACATTAATCTCCACCTCCTCCTTCTGAAGTAGCTGGACGGCTGGTAGCAGTTTGGAACTTACAAGTGATTCCTTGCCCTGATTGCATGCGATTTTCTACAACTACCCTCCGCACTGCTCGGCGAGTCCTCTCTGTCAGCACATAAGGTCTGTCAGGTCTTAATTTAGCAATCTTTTTTATTCGAGTTTTCTCTTTACAGTCACAACACTAACAGTCTACACTGACGTCTGTCTAAGGATTGTAGTGTCCTTGGTGGGTATGATCCAACGGCCAGTCCATTTTAAAAGTTACTAAGCGCTCCCCACCGACCAATTCTATTATTACCCGTTCCCTACTGACAATACTATATTCCCAGACACATTTTGTACTGGCGTGAGAGACGCCCGCTAAATCACACAGGGCTAACAGGTAATTAGACTCGTGGAAAGGGCACAGAGAATTGCGGTCGAATTCATTTCAAAATTGTAATTTATTATCATGTAGTTCACAAATACACTTCTGAAAGAATTAAATTTGCATCGCGGCTGAAGGCCTCTAAACATATGAACCACTAGAGATAGGACGTTCATATTCACAGGAAATGTACATTAGCAAGTTCTGCAGACCAGAATAGTATTTGAACCCTGTCGGTCCACGGGTCCAAGGTCAACATCGACAACGCTGTGTCAAAACACCTTGAGGTAAAATGTGACTGCGGCTGTTGTTGCCGCTATAAAGGTAATGGATCACAATGACTTGAGCAGGCGTGCTGGATGCCTCGCAGACGTATATGCGAACGTTTCTGTCAGTGAGTTAGAAAGAGGGTGCATTATTAGGATGAGAGAATGTGTTGTTTTCATCCCGAACATTGCTACTCGAATGGAACGAATTGTTTCGGCAGTGCAACGGATGTATGCACACTTGTTCACGGAACGCCGTACCACACGACACGACGAGATGGGTCAGATCGCACCACCAAGGCGACCCACCCGAGGAGACCGACACCTAATCCAAGCGGCAACAATGGAGCAATGTAACACATTTTTCGGGGACGACAGTCTGTCACCGTTTATACGTCATGGGCGAATGGTGAATGGTCTGAAATCCTTTCCTGAGCAACACATAAGAAAACCGTGCGATTCTAACGCTGGTATTCGCGGTTCTGACCTCAGTCGTAGAGGTGTCAAGAGAAGGGGTGGTGCGTGGGGATGGGGGTGGGGGTGGGTTTGACAAACTTCCCATCGTGTGACTCGTCCTAAGTAGCTTTTAGCGGATTGTGGTGAAGTTTGGTGCCAATGTCACCTCATTAACCCACCTTACACCTCACATGAAGGGTCAGGGGAAAGAATCGGATAAGTAACTTTTAATGGAATTGGAGAATAAAATTTAATGATTGACCGGTGATTACATCAATAGATAAGTAAGTTCAATTTTTTTTTATTTCATGAACAAACTTATTGGGTGCATGGAAACTATAATTATCCTTATTGTCATCCGGGGTTCTCTCAGAATGACGTAATTTCCCAAAATAGCCACAACTAAAAGAATTTTTGTTTGTGATAATACAGCTGACAGAGGAACTTCATGATGTTAGGATGGCAATACTTCACCAGGCTTCACAAACTTTTTATTTTTGGTCATCAGTCTTCTAAATCGTTTGATGCGGCCCGCCACGAATTCGTCTCCTGTGCCAATCTCTTCATCTCAGAGTAGCACTTACAACCTATGTCTTCAATTATTTTCTGGATGTAATTCAATCTCTGTCTTCCTCTACGGCTTTTGTCCTCTACGGCTCACTCTAGTACTAGGGAAGTCATTCCCTGATGTCTTGACAGATGTCCTATCGCCCTGTCCCTTCTCCTTGTCAGGGTTTCCCACATATTCCTTTCCTCTCAGATACTTCGCAGAACGTCCTCATTCCTTACCTTATCAGTCCACTTAATTTTCAACATTGGTCTGTTGCACCACATCTCAAATGCTTCGATTGTCTTATGTTCCGGTTTTCCCACTGTCCATGTTTCACTACCATACAATGCTGTGCTTCAAACGTACATTCTCACAAATTTCTTTCTAAAATTACGGCGGTAATTTCAGCATTTGGTAGTATTTGCAGATGAGATATTGTTCATTGTAAACGATGACCCCAGAAGAATTATACAAGATAAATGTAATGCAGCCACCATGAGACTGAAGGATGGTGTATGTCAAGTGGTCTCACAAAACAACGTTTCTCTTGCTGAAACGGAATCCAGGAAACATCGGCATGACAAAAATGAACGGTGTAACTATTAGAAGACGTGCAGTAACGACGTATCTTGGATTATTCACGGACGAACTTCGTAAACTTTGCATGTAATATAGAGGAAGCAGACAGAAAAGGTACATGCGTTATGAATGAAATTGTAACCGTTGCAAAGAGGCAATTTCGGCTTCCCTTGAAAACAATCAGAGTTATGAAGCCAGCTTCACTAGTCAGGTGAGTACGTCGTCGAGTGCTACTAAGATCAGTGGGCGCCTACTGCGCTACCCCGAATGATGCGTTGTTAGTAGCTCTGGGAATATGCCCACTGGACATGGAAACTGGGAAAAGTGGAACAGTTTACTGGTCAAAAAAAGGCTATCAAATGGAAGTACGAAGTATGTTTTGAACTGAGGCCAGTACAAAATAAGTTAATGCAATATCGCATATTGCAAATGTCACAAAATGAATGGAACTTTTCAAGCTCTGGAAGGAAGACATACTAATTTCTCCCTAACGTAAAGGATAGGATGAGATTTCTCTAACCATCGAGTGGACATTACCTGACCGGTCATGGCCCGTATGTTTCGTACCTGTACACACACACAAATAGAAAAATGTTCAGATGGATCTAAGCACTATGGGACTTAACAACTGAGGTTATCAGTCCCCTAAATTTAGAGCTACTTAAATGTAACTAACCTAAGGACATCACACTCATCCGTGCCCGATGCAGGATTCGAACCTGCGACCGTTGCAGCATCGCAGTTTCGGACTGAAGCACCTAGAACCGCTCGGTCACATATACACAATCAAAAGACAGATTAATAATAGATGCACCTGCGGCAATGTGGGCACCATAGAAAACAGATTGCGGGACCGTGCGCTCCACGAAGATGAAGGGAATAATGGTCGCCAGTTGTTAAGAACGCTGGAGCCATTTGAACCATTTGAACCTGAAATGTTCACGTGTTTGCATCATTGCATTCTTGTTCCGTAATCGAACATTTTTATCCCATTCCAACTACTCCTACTACAAATGGCCACTCACAGAGAATGCAGTTTTGAAATTCTTCACGACAATAACATGGCTGAGATTTACATAATAAATTAAGTAGAGGTTGGCGAAGTTTTTTTTTTTTTTTTTTTTTTTTTTTTTTTTTTTTTTTTTTTTTTTGGCACTCCGGATTATCTTCAGTGTCCTCATCTAAGCCACGTGAGTTGAACTGAAGAAGGAGTGAAGTCACATCATATGTCCCCTTTATCACAGTGCGTTCAGGAAAAATGTAAAAAAGCATTCACCTGTTGCAAGAACCTGGGTACTGAACGAATACGTCGAAAATCGCCGCGTAAAGTGTATGTCATAGGCTGCTATATTTGGCAGGGCTACATTTTTCATTCTTTTCATTTTCCTTGCCTTCAATTTACTGGATGAACAGATTGCGTCAGAATTTTGTTTTCTCTGCGCTCCCGTGCGCGGATGAGTCACCACTGGCTTGTCTACTTCTTTGCCCTGAAAAACAGACTTGGTTCTTTCCCTCTTAAATGCTAAAATCTCTGCATTCGCTTGGTTTCTTTACACTTGTAGCTACTCAACAGATGGGCTTGGTCAGCCCGAATCGAGTTTTAGCAATAACTCAGTTAAGAGAGATAGCCTTATAATGGTTCTTTTCATGAACTCTTCGGCTCTGGTCTTTACTTTCGCGTGTGTCGACACGTGGGTGTTTAAAGCGTCACCGAGCCCGAAGGTGACGTTGCAGGGCGCCATGCTTTTGCAACACGACAGAGGAAGGTTGCAGACACTTCAAATCAAATTTTACACTTCTTGGTCCCAATGGCTGAAATGGGAGGGGATTCACAAAATTGACGTTTTAGTTATTTTACACGGTGTACGGTACTGCAGTTTTTAATGTTTTTGTCGTGCAGTTCTTGAATATGTTAGTGGTTAAATGATTATATGTGATTTCTCTAATATGTTAGTGGTTAAATGATTATTTGTGATTACCTTGCATTGCATCTGCATGATCGATGTTGCACTGGAAATTTCAGGATGTATGTGAAAATGAGTATTTACTTGTTTTAGTAATACGGAACCACAGAATTTAACAAAAGAATAAATATATCGTCATCTTCGTTCCAATGCTTGCTGTACGTACAACAGTACCTTCAAATGTCGTAATTGCTGTTGCTATATTTCCCTCAGATTCGGCAATTTCATTACGTTTTCTCAGATAGTTTACGTCTACCAAACAGTTCTCTCATTTACGAAACTCTCAACGATGTGGTCCTAAAGTTTATATTTTTTTTGTTGAGTGTTGTTCTTTCCGCAAACTTGCATTTTGTATCACAGATTTCGCAGAACTGTGGGTTGGAAAACTTTCTACTATATGTTGTTTTCCTCTGAATTTTCGCATTACAGAGACCGTTGCTACGTCTTCCACTACTTGATAATTGCCGCGCGGGATTAGCCGAGCAGTCTGAGGCGCTGCAGTCATGGACTGTGCTGCAGGTCCCGGCGGAGGTTCGAGGCATCCCTCGGGCATGGGTGTGTGTGTGTTTGACCTTAGGATAATCTAGGTTATTAGTGCGTAAGCTTATGGACTGATGACCTTAGCAGTTAAGATTTCACACACATTTGATTTTTGAAGTTGATAATGGTTCCTCTTAATAACATGCGTTTCTTGCTAATTGCTTGTACTTATTCGTTGTTGCTCTTACTACTGTCCTCGATAATGTATCCATTTCATCTGCCTCTTTTGAATATCATTAGCGCCGTAAGCTACAGACCGCACTCTCGTTAGCATCCAAAAAAATAATACCCCCATGAATATCATGAGAATTATCCTTAATTAAAACTTTAACAATTCCCGTTGCTGACAGCATTATCGAAAGAAACAATATTCTGCGTCTAATAGTTTAACAGACTGACGTGATACTAATTGCCGCTATAAAATTTAATGGTCTTCTCCATCGTGAAACTTTTATGGTCTTTCCATCGATTTCTCAAGCACACGCGTGAGCTTAACGTTAATGACGTCTGCGACAAGTAACCGCAATGCGATTACAAGTAACTCAGAAGCGAAATGCGTAATTGGGAAAGCAGACCGTAACTTTCCCAAGAGCTGTTCTCCGGCCAAATCTATTAGCCCGAGACGAATCTGTGCGCTGGCGCCACTCATTAAGACAGCCGTTAACACGGCGCCACCGTCAACTGTGCCCACAAAGCCACCGAGCGGGACAGACGTAGTTGCGCAAAGGCAAGAATCAGACTATCCGTTTCGCCCTAAATTTATCCAGAGCCAACCCTTTCTCTAGTCTACGAACTGTCTGCAGACTTTAAACAAACATAACGAGCCAGATTTGGTCGTTAATTAAGGTCACTAATTTTTACCTTGGTTAAAACCTGGAGAGAAGACAGAAAAGTTGTAGGGTTAATTAACATTCCTCACGGTGACAATTAACTGTACCTGTTTACGAGAACTTCCATCATGAAACTGGAATAACTTAAATTATCCTTTCACCTCCGTTGTGCATTCACTCCACCTCTGTTCTGTGCCAACGAAGTTATCTCTAGTTAGGTCCGGCCAGAAGTGGCGCAGTTGCAACACTTGACAATTTTCGCAAACAGTCAGAGTTTGTCAAGAGATCGCGGTCTCTGCTGCTCGTAGTATTAAGTTACAGAGCAATTTGTAACATAGTTTCATGAAGTTCCCCTTTGACTATGAAGAAATTTTTATTTTTGTAAACACGGGGAAGGAATTACAGGAGAAAAAAATTTTAAGTCTGCTTTCGGCGTCCAAATTTAAACACTGTCGCCGAGAAAGAAATTAGCTTCCCATGTGCTGCTGATAGCTGCCATATACGTTTCAATCAGTGATCTTGAAACTGCTCATAACTCACGTGCCTTCACAATTAGCTTCACAAAAGGATACCTCATCAACATTAAACTACCGTCACGACTCAAATATTTCCTCTTATCTCTTTCAGACTATTTATTCTTCGAGATTAACCCCGAGTGTGCTAGTCTGGGCCATAGCCCGTCTGTCACCCACTATCGCTACCACGTGTGAGACTCCAACGCCTCGAAAGCGCGAGCAGTGTATTTGAGATTTCTGAGGCAAAACTGCTAAATCCAGAACCTCCTACCAGCTGAGTGATATCGAAGCTAGCGGAAATTACTGCTGAATTGATTCACAAAAAGGGTATGGATGCTGGTACCTCTACGGTAATTTTATAGGCTAGGTGTTCACGCCAGTTTGCAGACCAGATTAGAGGTCATCGTGAGGAATATTTGTTGCAACTGAGTATTTTTTTTCTTTTGAGTCATTACTCTTCTGACTGGTTTGATGCGGCCCGCCATGAATTCCTCTCCTGTGCCAACCTCTTCATCTTGGACTAGCACATGCAACCGATGACTTCAATTATCTGCTGGATGTATTCCAATCTCTGTCTTCCTCTACGGTTTTTGTCCTCTACAATTCCCTCTAGTACCATGGAAATCATTTCCTGATGTCTTAATAGATCTCCTATCGCACTGTCCCTTCTCCTTGCCAGTGATTTCCGCATATTCCTTTCCTCTCCGATTCTGCGCAGAACCTCCTCCTTCCTTACCTTATCAGTCCACCTAGTTTTCGACATTCACCTGTAGCACCACACCTCAAATGCTTCGATTCTCTTCGGTTCCGGTCTTTTCCACAGTCCTAGTTTCACTATTATACAATGCTGTGCTCCAAACATACGTTCTCACAAATTTCTTCCTCAAATTAAGGCCTATTTTTGATACTAGTAGATTTCTCTTGACCAGGAATGCCCTTTTTGCCAATGCTAGTCTTCTTTTGATGTCTTCCTTTCTCCGTCCGTCATTGGTTATTTTACCGCCTAGGTAGCAGAATACCTTAACTTCATCTACCTCGTGACCATCAGTAATAACGTTAAGTTTCTTGCTGATCTTTTCTAATACTTCTCCTTGCTTTCGTCTTTCTTCGATTACTCTCAGTCTGTATTCTGTACTCATTACATTGTTAATTGCACGCCGAAAATCATGTAATTCTTCCTCTCTTTCACTCAGGATAGCAATGTCACCAGCGAATCGTATCATTGATATCCTTTCACCTCTAATTTTAGTTCCACTGCTGTACTTCCATTTATTTCCATCACTGATTCTTCGATGTATAGGTGGAACAGTATAAGAAAGACTAAATCCCTGGTATATACCCATTCTGATCCCAGCACCTCGTTCTTGGCCTTCCACTCTTCTTATTCCTTCTTGCCTCTTGTGCATATTGTATATTATCTCTCTCAGAATTTCGAACGTCTTGCACCATTTTGTATGCTTTTTCCAAGTCGGCCAATTATGTGAGTGTGTCTTGATTTTTCTTTACTCTTCCTTCCATTATCAACCGCAACGTCAGAATTACCTCTCTGGTGCCTTTACCCTTCCTAAAGCCAAACTGATCTTCATCTAGCGCATCCTCAATTGTATTTTCCATTCTTCTGTATCATTCTAGTCAGCAACTTGGATGCATGAGCTGTTAAGCTGATTGTGTGATAGTTCTCGCACTTGTCAGCAATTGCAGTCTTTGGAGTTGTGTGAATTATATTTTTCCAAAAGTCAGATAGTATGTCGCCAGTGTCATACAATCTACAAACTAACGTGAGTAGTCGTTTTGTTGCCACTTCTTCAATGATTTTAGAAATTACGATGGAATATCATCTATCCCTTCTGCCTTATTTGGTCTCAAGTCTCCCAAAGATTTGTTAACACTGGATTCCCCATGTCTTCTAAATAGACGCATGATTTTTCTTCCATCACATCAGGCGAATCTTCCCCCGAGTACATCTGTTTTGCTAAAAATCAGGACTGTTTGCTCTTACACGAACGGTAATTTACGATATCAGGCCGAGGGGAGCAGGTAACACAAATCTTCGTATACCGTCACAGCTTCGTTCATGTTCTGGCGTCAGGAAAGAACTTGTCCTTAGTGTAAAGGAGAGACTAATTATGTCTACGTCACTGTTTAAGGTAATTGGATGCAACATGTTGCGGTTTTATGTTCTAAACTGTCTGCAAAATGCATAATAGAAGTACAAGAATTCTGCAACAATAATGAAACACTGCAAGAAATGCATGCTCGGAAATAAATGTGGATGTTAATCCAGAGCGCAGTTTCCATTGTTGTGTATAACCACGAACGGCATCCTGCAATATCCTCAATACCTTGCAAGTGTCAGTCGCAGGCAGAATAGTGTTTGAGTAGTAATTGTGAGTTCATTACGAGCATGTCGGAGGTAAGTGTTTTCGAAGGTGGGCAAATTGTTCGTCCTTCCATAACCAGGCTAGCCAAAGCGTCTGGTGTAGCACCGTGTCGAACATTCATACTGCAAACCAGGGACAGCGGTAAAACGTCAGCCGCTAAGTTAAAAATGGCTCTGAGCACTATGGGACTCAACTGCTGTGGTCATTAGTCCCCTAGAACTTAGAACTACTTAAACCTAACTAACCTAAGGACATCACACACATCCATGCCCGAGGCAGGATTCGAACCTGCGACCGTAGCAGTCGCACGGTTCCGGACTGCGAGCCTAGAACCGCGAGACCACTGCGGCCGGCTCAGCCACTAAGTCACATCACTGAAGAAAGTGTGTGTTGAGTCATTGAAGAGAATTGTGACAAAACTGAGTATCGCAACTGGGAAACCTGTCAGCAGCAAACAACAGGGAGCTACATAAGCAGGGAATTGCAGTGCAATCTGGCATTCCATAACCAGTCATCAGTGACGCAAATGTCCATAGGAAGAAAACGTGGTGCCGAAGCCTTAAAACCTGGACTATGGAGCAATGGAAGAAAGTCATTTTGGTAGAGTGGGTCTTGTTTCACACTGTTCTCAACTTAAACTCGAGCTTACGTCCCAAGAGTTAAACATAGCTGGGGCTCGGTGATGCATTGGGCAGCCACGTCGTAGTTTTCGATGGGTCCAATAGTTACCCTGCAAGATCGCATTACTGTCAAGCATTATGTGACCAATTTGTCTAGTCAGGTCCATCCCACGGTGCAACGCTGTATTCCAGGACAAGAAGGCACCTGGTCACACAGCTGTCATTGCACAGGCCTGGCTTTGTGTGCAAGAGGATGTATTGTAGCATCTGCCCAGGCCACCAGTCACCTAATATCAATATTACTGAGCCTCTGTTGTGTACTTTGCAGAAAAAGATTTGTGATCTCTATTCATTTCGACAGTCAGTCCCTGTACTTGTCACTGCTTTGCAGGAAGAATGATATAAGACTAACATGAAAACCCTACGAAACCCGCATTTTTCCATTCCAGATGATGGAGTTGTTTCTAATGCCAGCGGTTTTACTAGAGAGTATTAGGCATTGTAGTGTGTAATACTTTTTTGGTCATATTTCTGCCACCCGCTGTAAGTTTAGTCATGCCACTTCGTAAATATTATAAAATGCATGAAATCTGTAACGTTACTGTCAGTAAACTAATAATACCTAGAGACTTGTGAGTAGTGTTACGATAGATATTTAGATCTCACTCTGACTTAGCCAGACTGAAGGCTGCAGCTTTTGCGTAACAGTCAGGCGTCTTTCAGAAGCTCGATAAATGCCCTCCAAAATATTTTTCACGTCAAATTCCTAGCTAATTTGATGGCTACGAACTGACTAATTTTGATCTTGTTTGCCTATTGTTCTACAGAAGCGGAAGGTGAACCGAGTATAATTTCAAAGTATTTGACCAGGTGAACATCCACAACTGAGGAACGTATTTATAGGAAAAAAATTCACAGCAGTTGCCAGTAATTTTCTGAATTTATTCAACTACCTGTTTCGAAGCGTAAAGCTTTATCTTCAAGTTCCACAAAATAATTATGGGAACATAAATGTGTGGCAGTCGGACCAGTCAGTCATGGGGGGTCACAGCCACGTCAAAAAAAAAAAAAAAAAAAAAAAAAAAAGGTGTGGAAGTACCCACGTGAACAACACGACACAGAAATGACTAGTCACTTACTGAGGCAGTTTTTATTCTACGACTATGGTTTCATTTCATCAACAGCCCTTACGGTCGAAGACTTAAGCACCTGCTAGAGAATTTCAATGTCCACCCTGCCAAATATTTCATTTATATTATTTTTCCATTACATTGACCTAATTATTTCGTAAGAAAATGTATAGCGACAAATATATAGATTTAGATGTAGATATAGATATTGATTTCCTTTTATATTTACATTTTAGAGAGTAGGAGACTGAGCTGAAACGGAGTTTTATATTGAATTCATAGCATATCAGACGAATCCTAATTGAAACAACAATTCTGGCATCACAAAACCAAGAAAACCTAAATCACCCTTACTGAAAAAGAATCTGAACTACGATTACGATTCAGTCCTATAACCTACTCTGATACAGCCCATGGTCAGTAATTAGCGCAGCTATCTGCCTAAATGTTAACATTGCGAAATGTTCTTACGCATTGCAGTAATCTCTGGATGCAGCAATAAAAATCTCTTCTTTTCAATCCCCAAGGATTGTGACCGTATATGACGAGATATAAGGAAGTCACGGATCTAAACAGGTTATTCAGAAATGTATTTGGGGCACTGGACTGCAAGGGGAAAAGCAAAAGCAGTCCATAGAGTTAATCCCTCTTTTGTTGGCACTTGCGTTGACAGTAACTGCGTACATTGCTGTGCCACAGCGTTTCAGTACTCACAACTGTGAACTTAGATTCCCGCTAGAGTAAAGTATCTCGTTTATGTACTATACTTTAGTATTTGTCGGTGACATAAAGTGTCGCGTTAAGGCGTTCTAATGTGTGAACAATGTGGGTTACTGGGCAGAAGTTGCTATAACTGTTCCTCACTGTTTTCTAAGTTGCTGTAAGTAGCATGTCGAAGTAATGTAGAAGAGCGTTTCAACTCGTCTAAGGCATCGCGGTCCACTTTGTGGTAACAGGAGCGCTAGAGTTACAGTTGCAACAAGACCTACTACGTATAACTCTGCAGCCGGCATTATCGTGACAGTAGAGGACGAAACTTCGTGCTGGCACAGTCTGCCTTGTTGCCAAATTTATCCAAGATGGCGGCCACCGCTTCCACTCCTTGTGAGTGGTAGACATGGAACATCACAATCAAATTGATACCAAAATAATTGAATAATTAATTAAATTGATGAGCAAATTAATTAGATTAATTATGAAAATTAATTTAATTCAAAATGGCGGAATGTAAACAATTGGTGGGAGTTTCAAAAATTGATGGGAAATTCAAAAACTTATGGTAATTTCAAATTTAGGAGCCCTAGTTCACAATATTAACACCAGAGGGCGTTGTTGGTGCTCCCCTCCTTCCTCCCCAACATTCCTCTTCTTTCCTCACTTATGAGGAAGCCTCAGTCTCTGCTGAGCAAATGGAGGGAGAACACCAAAGAGGGAAAAGCTCAGCTGTTGGTTTGGGATGTGCATGTATTGCCAGCTACATGTCCTAACTACAAATCGTTACATGATTAAGAAATTGCCCTACTTGATATATGAAACAATGAGCAAATACAGCCTAACACGTTCCACAAATCGAATAATATTTACACGCACCCTCTGCTACCAATTCCGAATGCTAGGAGTGTCTAACCGTTTCCCGTCTGGACCCGCAGCTGTAGGTCGCTGTCTGATGTATTGCTGTAAGTCGAATGCCGCTGTCCATTTAGCTGTTTGCATAGTGCTCAGGGAAAAAGTCAAGTGAAATGGTCTCTCAGTTTATGTAAGGTGAGATGCCGCCAGCGCGGCAGTGGTGAGAGCACGGGGGGGTAGGGTAAAACCCGTCTGCAGGCGACTGGTGGCAGCATCCGCTCGCGACTCTCCAGTAAAGAAGGAAATGAGCGTTTGGCGTCATTGGCTGGGAGGCCCCTCGTGGGGCAGGTCGGGCCGCCTTGGTGCAGGTCTCATTGCATTCGAATCCACATTGAGTGACCTGCGCCGGATGGGGATGAAATGATGATGAAGACGCAGTCCCTGAGCGAAGGAAATCCCCGACACAGCCGGATCGAGCCCGGGCACGTAGGTCGGCTACCCGCCACGTCGACCACTCAGCTATAGGGGCGGACGAGTATCCAGTGAGGGAGGCGGAGGGTGTTGTTCTGCCCCACGCGTCAGATCTCTGCAGCGAGCGCTAACGAGACAGATGCTTCGACGGCAGCAGAATATCCATTTGTGCAGCGAGTCAGTTATGTCGCGGGTGACAGGGCGGTGGAAAGCGCCGTCAGGTGGGCGGTGGAAAGTGGGTGTGGAGGAGTGATATCGTGCTCTTGTGTCCTAACGAAGATCTATTACGTCGGTGGTTTCCTTTGATGCTAAGCGAACACCGGAAACCATTATTAGGTCAGTCTTCGGCAATGTCCCATCCCTACGGCGGTGGTGGCTTCAAAGGTCCCCTAGAAAAAATAATGGAGAACACAGCCAAACAACGTTGCTTCCAAGGTATCCTTGCAGCTGCAGCGTGAAAATACCAGGACACTGACTTGCTGACAAAGGGACAGTTCAGACAGAAACCGTCTTAGCCTAACAGCAGCGGCAGTTTAAAAGAGTTTCCTAGAAAATAATGGTGAACATCTGCTCTCACGGACAAAGATCGATACTTCCAGGGAACGCTCAATTCCTCAGAGACACCCTTGAACCTGAGGATAATTGTAAAACCAACTACTTTGATATAGGTGACTAAAGATTCTCCTAAGAGGGGCGCAGAGCGCCGTCAGTTACCTTCCTAGAACTCACGGGTTAAAACAGCCTGTGGCTTCGATGTAGACTCCCCAGGGAGGGTTGATTTGTGTTGCAGGAAAACCAAGCCATTTAACTAGTGCTCCATTCCTTCAATGTCTATAACACGCTGTAAGAGGAACACCTGTCGTTCGGAGCTCTTCTCCAGTTCCTCTGCGTAAATGCACCTTGAAATGCCACTGGTATCCTTTAAGATGCAGGATCTGGGTTTTGTTCTCTTCACTTTGGAAACCATGAATAGCTCACTCTGCCAGTTGGATAGTATGACTTCCCTAATGCTGTCTTGTATTTTGAGAGGTATAACAAATCACGTAAATGAAATATTTTTTATGTAGATCCGGCGTTTTAACAAGAAAGTATAACCTTAATAAGAAAGTATAACCTTTCATTGTTGTGTTGAGATGTTCCACCATATTCACCTGCAGTTGGATGAATGTTGAGTAGGGATGTATTCCATAGCTCTGCATCACTATCTTGAAATGCCTAATGTAAAACTTTCCGTCATGATCGGTTCGAAGATCGTCAGGACATAGATTAGCTCCTGCCTGCAGAAAATGCTCAAAAATCTGTACCACATGCCGCCCTATTTTTATTTTGAGAGGTAACGCCTAGGTGAATTTAGAGTATGTATCAATGACCATTAAAATATGTTTGAAATCATTATTCACATGTGAATACTTCCCCCATATCTACAAGGCCAGCCTGACATAAATCATTCAAACCTTTAACCATAACACCCCTACCAAGGTATGTTTTGCATGTTTGTGCAGTTCTCGAACTCTTGCTTCCTTTCTTATTCGATAATGCCTTTCACTCTAAGCTCGGAAATTACCGAAACAACCTATTCCAATGAGAGGTATTAGCACTAGCAGCTGCTACTGTGAGCAGTTGCAGTCGATCTATTAGCTTATTGGGGTCATTGTAGTATATATAATGCTGGGATCGATTGCTGATATTTTATG
Source organism: Schistocerca gregaria (assembly GCF_023897955.1). NCBI lineage: Eukaryota > Metazoa > Arthropoda > Insecta > Orthoptera > Acrididae > Schistocerca > Schistocerca gregaria. The sequence goes on from NC_064921.1 coordinate 559,236,805, forward strand.
CTGGATTTTAATGGTTCTGTATTTCGCACTGCATCAGTCTCCCAATTTCCTATGTACGCTGGTCATTTGCAGTATACCACCCTACATCTCCTGATCTTTGGGAGAATAATTTACAACTTCTGCAAGGTTTATGAAAGTGAGAGTCATTAGACTACGCGTTCTTTGAAATTCTCTATCACCTACTTGTATTGTTTCTTCTGTTGAACTTACATGCGGCCAGCCCAGCATGTATGGTTTTTCTCCACTGACACAAAACTTCTTGTCTATCCTATTATTACTGTGACAGTTAATGAAATCAGCAACCTCCTTGTCATTGTGTTATTTCGCTGCGAGTTCACAGAAATATTCAGTAACTGGTGTAAAGATTTCTCTCGGATTTTTCTCGATACAAATGCCACAACTTTAACAGCCATAGCTTTCCTCAAACAGCCTTCCATGCCCTAATGAACTTATGTTTAGTAGACGTCTTGTTATATACTGAGCAAACTCTTGTCCAGCAACTGGTACTAGGGCTAAAATAGAGTTTTTGAGAACACGTATAAGTGATCAAATCGGACTCCATCAGGGTGTGTTAGCGATGACATGAACGCATTTGTCCTGCCGCAACTGTGTGGACCTACAATGCTCTTGTGTCATCGGAAAGGAGTACACTCTCCTTCTTCTTCCTCTGGTCTTTTTTTTCCACACAGAATCAGTCACTTACAACAAAGTACTGATGTGTCACCCACCCACAAGTTATCCTACAATTTTCTTGTCCCTCTAATTCTATTCAGTACCTATATCTACATGTACATGATATAATAGTCTCTAATTCACGCTTGAGCACCTGGCAGACGATTTTTCGAACCATCTCAGACTATTTCTCAACTGTTCCATTCTCTAATAGCACGTGGGAAAAAGGACTACATAAACCGCTATGTACGAGCTCACATTTCTCTTATTATCGTAGGATGATAATTTCTTCCTATGTAGTTTGGTAACAATGAAATATTGTCTCATTTCGTGGAAAAATCTCGCAGTAACAGGAATGTCTTTGTCTTAACCATTGTCATACCAACTCGCTTATCATATCCGTAACACTTCCTCCCCTACTTCGAGAAAGTACAAGACGAGCTGTACTTATTTGAATCTTTTCAATGTCCTCCGTCAATCCTATCTGGTAAGGATCCCATACAGCACAGCAGTATTCTAGCAGAGGACAAACAAGCGTAGTATAGGCATTCTCTTTAGTAGACCTGTTGCATCTTCACTGTCTTCTGCCTATAAAACATAGTCTTTCGTTCGCTTTTCCTACGATATTATCTATGTGGTCGTTCCAACTTACGTTATTCGTAATTGTAGTACCTAGGTATTTAGTCGAATTGACAGCCTTTAAATTTGTAGATTTATCGTGTAATCAGAGTTTATGGGGTTTCCTTTTGTATTCGTGTGGACGATCTCCTTTCACTTGTCTTCCTCATAAGTCCATCTACCTAACCTCCAGCATTCTTCTATAGCACCATATTTCAAAAGCCTCTATACCTTCTTGTCTAAACGCTAGCGGACGCAAAATATGAGGTGCACCAGCGTTCGAGCGATGCCAATAATTTGTGAAGGGTACTGGCAAGTAGATGTCTGAAAAATACAGATCAGTTTGGTTGGGATTGCGGTAAACATCAGGTACATATAATACATTAATTTTTGTTTCATTTGAACAGATCCGACACTAGTCATTTGTGATGCGTAAAGAGTTAAAAATATATTAGGTCAGTGCTTAACATTGTGGAAAGCCGTCACAATGAATAGAGTTTGTCTCGCTGTTAATGATCCCCTCAGAAAGCATTTTGCTGAAGTATGAAATCAAACTTTGGTTGCGTGTATAGGAACTGCCCTTTGCGGAAGCGCTGATGGGTATTTTAGGAACCTAGTCAGAACACACCAGGCTTCCGAAAACACACACATGGCGTCGCCACGAGCAACACATTCTATTTACTTACTTATTACTGATATTATACTAAACAAAACGGAGCATTTTCCCCATTTTCTGAGCACTGTGTGTGTGTGTGTGTGTGTGTGTGTGTGTGTGTGGAGGTCTAGAAGTTGCCACCAAAAGTTCTGATGTATGTCAGATTCCCTGAAATGGCGAAAGATTCCTCACAAGAAATTACTTCTATGTAAACAACAAAATCACAGAAAACACGCAGCTTGCATACAGTGGTATTGTAAGGCGTGACTAAAAATTTGTGAAATTTGTGAAATAAAAATTAGACCGATTAGCAATATCAGTATAATGAAGGAAGTAGCTGCCGGGTAATATGGATGAAGGTTACCGGGCTTTATGCACTTCAGCAGCGAACACGTTGTTCTAACGAAAGGTTAAAGACATAGCCAATGGTGCAGAATTTGTTCCATAATTCAACGTCGTCTCCTTGCGGACCAGGTCAGAGAAGAGCAACACAGGTAGTGATGGCTTACAAATTGTTGTTTATCGCTAAAGGAACGCAGGTCACGCATTACCGTCCGGTTGTGCGTGCAGCGTACAGACGCTTCCGCCCGATATCGCGCGCTTTCTATGCGGATGGTGCGAAGCCTGTCCACTGTGACCGAAGGAAAAACTTGACATCAGCCGTGGATGAGAGAAATAAATTCGTCTTACAGGTCACACTCGTTCTCTTCTGGAACGAGTTTGTAAGAGAAATCTACGGGATATCTCGCTATTCAAACGGTTTTCTACTAATTATTTAATTACGACGTAAAACCGTCATGTCACACTGTCAGTGGAGGTACATTTAACTAGTGAACAGAAGCATATATTCTACGACTAGTGCAAAGTGGTGTGTCAATTGTAGGACCGTCTGCCTATAGGAGATTCTACTAAGGCCCACTCGTACAGATATACGCAGATTGAAACCAACTCCCAACCCTTCAACCACACACACACACTCACACACACACACACACACACACACACACACACATACATACACATATACACAAACAAACAAACAAGCGCACGCGCACTTTCAAATTGATTGATTGAATTTTATCTCTCGTAATGATGTATAGCCGTTACCTGCAATGTGTAAATCGGCGTCGACTGGGTTATTCAGAATCTAACAATGCTATGCAGCTTATCATCAAATATCTCGCATTATAGTTTTCATTTCCTGTTAACACTACCGAATCCTATATGTCTTTAATTGCCTTTCATGCAAGCCATGGTCATAGTGCTAATTTGTTTGTTCGAATTGACGTTATTGTTTGTTTGTTCTACTCTTTTTAGCTAGGAGTTGGGTATCCGGTCTTTTTAGAGTCGTGATTATTTTCAGTCAATCGCCAGGCGAGCAGGCAGTTGAGAAAATGGGTTCCTAATCGGATTTAGAGGGGATGGCACTACAAGTTCCAGCATTTACCTCACATCCAAAGGAAACCTCCAGAAAACCTGTCAAGAACACCACTTTTTTAGTGTCCGTGTGAGTGTATGCGTATTTATGCGTCCGCTGGTGAGTGGCCAGGAACATCTTTTCAATCTATAATGCTCAAACTGTAGCTAGAGAAACCATTTGAGTAAAGATCCATGTAGAGTCAGAGAATTTTCATCCAAATACCAGACAAGCTAGTAGTGGGATTGAGGACTCCTCAGTTGGGAATACTTGGGAAGGGTATCAGTTCTGGGGTTTACCTTCCTACCAAGGCATATCTTCTAAAATCCTTGGCCCGAACTGGGTGATGATAACTATTGTTAATCCTAGAACAATGTGTTCTAGAGAAAACGAATGCGAGTGTATTTGTTTATGAGTGCAAAGACTTGCTCGACACATGCAGTGTACCTATATTACCATCAATCACAAGCAATGTGTACGGCATTAGCGACACACCATCATACATGTTTCTACGTATAGTTTTTGGTAAGAGGTAATCCTACTAAAGTTTCTTTGTCAACGATGACAAAAATTAGAAATTTTGGTATCGTAAGAAAATTTCATACAAACACACTGTAGATATTTCTTTAATATTCTTCTGCATCCAATTATGTATACCTAATGCTGTTTGTGAAAACGAGACAGATGCCGGATTTGAAACTGATTATTTTGAGAAAGAGAAGTTGCTAAATTTAGATTTCCAGCTAAGACGCCTTGATGAGCAGAAGCCAGTTCTCAGAGACGCTACACTTGGACCACGGGTGCATAACGACAACTTCTCGTGTACTTAATTGGTGTTGAAAACATTTTGTATTGACACTGTAACGACTCCACCAGTAGGACATCTTGCCGCATACATGACCGCTTATCCAACCCAACCAGATTTATCTTTTAGCAAGATAGTGCTCTTTTCTACACTGACAGCAATTCGTACAGCATGATCAAGATATCAAAGTACTTCCAGAGCCACATTATACCCAGACTTTCATCATAGTGAACATTTATTAGCCAGCCTCTGAGATACAATATGTCCCAGAAAGAATGGTCAGTATTGAGGTATATGACATGAACGATCATTCGATGCAAAAAAAGTTGAGTACTCATGGACTCTAAAACGCATACCATAAGAGCTAGAGAACTTCTTCATCTTCGCTACTGATAAACACATCTCTCCTAATGAACACGTGCTCATAGCACTTTAAGATATTCATTTTAGAGAGCGTGTTTACTAGACAATTTTTCGTGTTTTTGCCCATACTATATCCTCCCAAAATACAGAATGCAAAGAGGTTGTAGTAGAAGAGATTTGTCTCACAATATCGAAGATGAAAAAATACTCATAGCTCTGAAGACATGCATTTTAGAGACCATATTACTTGCCTTTCTTGCTTCTAATGATCGTTCTTGTCATACCCCCGACTACTGACCTTACCTCCTGGGAAGTCCTGTGTAGGTATATGTACTTGATGTGTTCCTTCTTGTTCCAATTTACAGAATAACTAGCTTAGCACCAGCTGCTTTGTTCGCATAGATTACGTAGTCTGCACACATTTTTTGTTTGTTGTTTTTGTTTAGTCGAATTTAGTTGTTCACAAGGTGCAACACATTCCAAACTTTTCACGCCAAATATGGTCGCAGAAGCATGGTCTTTGCCGAATATACTTCTGACCAAAAAGCGATCCTCGTAGATGGAGTCCAAGGTTTTCGTCAATCAATTTTTTGCGTTCTTGTGGTGGTATTTCCATAGAAACTTCATCCCAAAACACGTATTTCTTTATAACCGAGAAGTGAAATGCCAGTTTTCCTGCATTTGCGTTAATTTTTTAACATAACGACATATTTTCTTAAAAATTATGATCCCCTATTTTACCTCCATAGTGGGTTAACTTTCAAAAATTGCTGACACATGTATTTTTTTAGTTTCTGACTGAGAAATAAAATACCAATTTTCATAATTCTTGCTTCAAAGTTCCCTTAGCTGCGACATTTATTCAAACAGCTTTCCTCTCTTGTTTCACTTCCTTAGGAGTGTAATTTCGAACAATTCCTTCTTATACGAAGCCAACAGTGTACGCTCCACACCCTCTCCAAAACTGAAGTGCTATCCTTAAAAGGGCAACGATGAGTCAGTGAATCAGTCAGGCTCTATTCCACCCCCTTAGGGACTGAATGTCCAAAAACATTGAATGATATCTTTTTTAAAATTTTATAGATATTGCTATATAAATACTTCACTAGTTGTTTAATAATGATTTGTTGTCAGAAAAATAATTTCACTCACTGTTTTACCGCCATAGTGGGTAAATATCAAAAAATGCTGAACAGTGTATTTTCTTATTTCTGACCGAGACAGTAAATACCGATAGAGCCTTAATAATGACATCTTTTCAAAAAGCTTTGCATCCTCTATTTACCCCCTTACTGGTGGAATTTCGAAATATCTCTTTTCAAACGACACTAACAATATAAGATCAACACTCGCTGAAAAGTTTCAATCCTTAGTGGTTTGGTCCTGATGGTGATGTGTCACTGAGTGAGTCAGTTACTCGGGGCGCTTACTTTTGTATATAGAGACGTGTCTGTGTGTGTGTGTGTGTGTGTGTGTGTGTGTGTGTGTGTGTGTGTGTGTGTGTGTGGATTTTCGAACAGCTTTTCGATTATATACTGTTTTGTATTTGTTTCTGGTCCCTAAAATAGGCTTGGCTTGGCGCGCGCCTGGGTGCTACGAGTTTTGGAGAGTCACTGTGTGGACACGCGACTAGAAGGCCACGCTGCTCTGGTGCGTTTGTGGATTATTGTGGTTTATATCCTATGTGTGGAGCTGACTGTATGGCTGTGGCGTGGGTCATGAAAATTTATAAGTGCGACGACAGATATTTTGTGGAACCGAAAAAGTAAACATAGTTTTTGTTTCACATCGTTCGACTTATACGTTAATCTGAGACCGTCACAGACCTTTCCCAAACTTGACAACACAGGAAACTACTAATGAAGTTAATAACCTCGCTGCCTATGCAGCCTGCACTTTGGGACGAGGTCCAAAATAGTACCCAGCAAGAGGAAAGTTGGGGAGCAACTAACAAGTCTCTGAGGATCCTTCAACAGCTGTAGCCAACACTGGTTGCATTATGGATACAACTACCTGCAGAGATTTAGTTAATTATTTAAAACTGTACCTATGGTTTCTCTACTAGACATGAAAGTTGAGTAATTGAAACGATATAGGATGCAGGGCTCCGGGGAGTGGTAAGCGAATAAGTGTACTCTTAACCAAAATTTCACGATCTTATTTAACACACGCAGGTTGAATGAACACATTCAGTTATTCAGCTAAGAAAACATAAATTATTATCAGACTGTATCAGACTGGCAACTATACATAAAATTCTATAAAAATAAAAAGACGCCAAAAAATGCGAGAGGGTGACACCCAAACCAATATTTAAATAGCCACTGATTAAAGTGTCAACTCAACAACAAAATTTATTTAAAAACTCAACTATTTAAGCATACAATTTAATATCAACTAATTTAAAGGGGAGCCAATAATTGGATCAGAAATTGCTATTAAGAGAATATTCTAAAGGCACCAATAAAAGGATATTTCTGTGTCAAAAACCATTGAAGAACATCAAATACCAATTATACCATGTATTGTAAAAGGTTTTTTTAAAAAAGGGCCAATTATGAGATAGATCTCATAGGCGAAATTAACTAAAGCGCTACCAAAATCTAGGTGCCAGTAATTAGAGTAAACACTGTACTGTTCCATGGATTTAAATTCAGCACATGCGGACTTCAAATGACGCAGGTGAAATTTGAACCTAGGTTTCAAGCCGAAGAAGATGTGCAAAAAATTTTGCCCTGGTGGCAGTTACATTTGACATCAGTCACAACCGGTCGTTGACTAGTTTTACACAGACAGAAAAGAATAGTTATTTTTTATAGCTATATAACAGGGAAGAATAATCTTAACACATACATAGTAGCACCTTGAAATCGATCATGAATCATTTGAAATAAAAAAAAAAAACAGTTTCGAAGATTTAACGTCCCTGAACTGGCCATATAAACTCAACCATGAATAAACAGCAATCCACGACCCCTTTGGAAGAAAATCGCACATTCAAGCTAGAGCCAACAACTATTTATGGCAAAATATTACCGAGTAGTTGCAATAGTTACGGGAACATACAAACTCCCGAAAACACGTAAAAATTATCACTGTAAGTCCGAAAAAAAAGTGGCGCTTCCGAACTTTCACGGAAGCCAACAATTGACGAGCCTTTGGCACAACTCAGTTATTGTGCAATACAGCAGGCAGACGATCGCCAATAACTTCCGTTACGAAGGTGATAACTGCCACACAGCCCCCCCCCCCCCCCCCCCCCCCAAGTAGGAAAGCCTCGACAAGAATATTTGTGGCGGAATAAAGCCTGGTTCCGCAATATCGATTGTTCCGCAACATAAATACAGACGACAGAAACAACGACGACTTCACATGTGGCTACCCAGAAGTGTTTTCATTTTTTCCCTCTCCGTCTGGTACCCTGTTTCCCTGATGTTTTAACAGGTGTCTTATCATGCTTTTCCTTCTTCTTTCAGTGTTTTCCATATATTCCTTTCCTCGCCGATTCTACAGAAAATCTTCTTACGCTATCATTCCAACTAGTTTTCAACATTCGTCTCCAGCACCACATCCCAAATGCTTCGATTTTCTCCAGTTACGATTTCACAACCATAGAATGCTGTGCTCCAAACATACATTCTCAGAAATTTCTTCCTCAGTTAATGACTATGATTGATACTAGTCCATGTATCTTGGCCAGAATGCCCTTTTCGCCAGTGATAGTCTGCTTTTTATGTCGTCCTTGTTTCGTCCTTCACAGGTTATTTGGCTGCCCAGGTAGCAAATTCGTTAAATTCATCTACTTCGTGGTCACCAATATTAAATTAAGTTTCTCGCTATTCTCATTTCTGCAACTTCTCGTCGCTTTCGACTTTCCTCAATTCTCTCTCAATCAGTATTCTGTACTTAATAGATTATTCATTCTGTTCAGCAGATCTTACAATTCTTCTAGACTTTCACTGATGATAGGAATGTCTCCAGTAAATCTCATAACTGACAGCTTTCCACCGTGAATTTTAATCCAACTCTTTAATGTTCCTTTTATTTCCGTTATTGTAATCTTCGGTGTATAGGATGACTGTAGGGACGAAAGACTACATCGCTGTCTAGCACCATTTTCATTCCGAGCAGTTCGGTCTTGGTCTCCGAACGTAGCCACCACCAAACTGGCAGCCATCCAGTATCGATACTCTCCATTGCTCTGGCCGACCTTTGCGTTTTGCTGGCTGCTGGCAACCTGGTCCCTGGCTATTTTCACTCTGATTGTGTGGAGCCACCGTACCGACCGTTAGCAACAGCGGGCTCTCGCGGAGTGCCCGATAGCTGCAAATCAAAGCATCGCTGCTGAATTACCCAAAAGATACCCATAAGAGCGTATCAGTACGGATTCAACGGAGTTGTTGTGCGACTCTAGGGGGTCTGGAAAGAATCAGAAATGTGCTGACGTCCCCTTACGAGTTTAATAGACCGTTCGCTGACCGCATGAACACTTAGCGGTCGAGTACACGACACTCGTGTGAACCGGATTGCCTCCGCGTGCCTGTAGGCAGTTCACGAGAGCTGAGGCCGTTTGTTGTCGTACGGAACAATGGGTGCCACGGGCGAGAATGGGGCTGACTGAACCGCTCTGCCGAGCAGTGCCAGGGGCTCGTTCTTGTTCATCTCCGGCAGCCAGTATTTACGGCTATCTTGTTCTTATTTAAACCATAAATCAGCGCCTATGGGGCGGCGCGGACCCGGTGGCAACATCCCGCGCGGCCCAGATTACACGTTGCGGCGCGCTTAATGTCAGTCCTCCTCCAGCCGTTGTAATTAGGCTCGTATGACCAGCGCTGGGGCGGCCATTGCACAACGGCGGCGCAGGTAAACAGCCACTGTCGTTATATATATATGATACCTCGCGGCTCGCATCGCATCTGGTGGATATCGGGGTGTTCACTTAGCTCAGCAGCTATTATTATTACCTCACAGTCCAGCAAATGTGAACTGGCGGCGCCAGTCAAAGGTTAAGGCTGAACAGGTTCGTGGAAACAGCAGCGAGATAAATGCGGAATTTATCTCGAGCAGCTGTGCTCCAGTTCCGGACAGGCTACGCCGTAACTCGTAGTTTCATCGCACAGAACAGTTCTGGACAGATTCCCGTTGACGTCATACTGTTATGTGGGCAGGTTTCTCTGCAAGTGTCACGCAACGTATTTCAGAGTATTTTGTGCTCATTTTCCTGGAGCAAGTCTTCAATATCTCTAGCGACTGTTCCTTATATTGCCTTCTTTACACATTTTTGTGTGTGGTAGGGGGACTGCAAAGTTCGGAGCCAACAAGCTGGCTAGCAAAATACAAGAAACATTTTAAGAAGAGTTGGCAATTGAAATGGGCAGCCGGCCAGTGTGACCAAGCGGTTCTAGGCTCTTCAGTGTGAAACCGAGCGGCCTCTACGGTCGCAGGTTCGAATCGTGCCTCGGGGATTTAAGTGTGTGATGTCCTTACGTTAGTTAGGTTTAAGTAGTTCTAAGTTCTAGGGGACTAATGGCCTCAGAAGGCCATGTGGCGTGTCAGTGAACCAAAAATGGATCGACTCGAAACGACCCGTCAGGTTCAGCTACGATAAAAACGTTCAGAACACGATCTGAAGTCGCAGACTTCGCTACATAGATGGTATTCGTGCCCATTCGCGTTCACTCATCCCACGCTCTCCAAGCAGGACATGGGACGACTTTTCAGTGTCGAAAATACGCAGCATTGCTTGTAGAAGCCTTTTAGCGAGGTGACGGTTTTCTAGCCAGGTGTCGCTTTCCAGAGGCTAGCAAGTGAATCTTTGTTACCTCAGGAGCGACGACACAAAATAACGTTCGGTTTAAATTTTCATAATCCAACCTTCTAATTGCTTCCCACCGTTATTTTCTGTAGAAAACGTAGCTTCTCGTCTGTGCCTACGTATCAGGTGTCTTATAGATCTGTCTCGAAATTGTAATATGGAGTGTGGCACATATCCTGCCCGTGCTCTCACGCTAGAATACTATTCGTTGGAAATTGCAAGAATTGGAAAGAGTAGGAGACTGTTTAACATCATCACTTGAATTTTACTGGACGGAACTCGCAATTTCTGTCACTGTCGGACCGAAAGTTCCTTCTCTGGTCAAAAACATGAAGATTACAGGGCGTGAAGAAAGTAGAACGTTGATAGATGGACGACTGAGAAATGAAACTGACTGCCTTGTGCGACGATATTTCCACATGAGCATCGAGTACAGAGAGAGGCATCAACTCAGAATATCCATCCACTACTGCTGTTGCCTTTCACATTACGTTACGACCTCGAGCTCCTTCTTTGGCGAAAAACCGGAAGATTACAGGGCGTGAAGAAAGAAGAACAAATCAAATGGTTCAAATGGCTCTGAGCACTATGGAACTTAACATCTGAGGTCATCAGTCTCATAGAACTTAGAACTACTTAAACCTAACTAACCTAAGGACATTACACACATCCATTCCCGAGGCAGGATTCGAACCTGCGACCGTAGCGGTCGCGCGGTTCCAGACTGAAGCGCCTAGAACCGCTCGGCCACACCGGCCGGCGAGATGAACATTGACAGTGAGATGGACAACTGAGAGCTGAAACTGACTGGCTTCTACGACGATGTTTCCACCTGAGCATAGAGTACAGAGAGAGGCATCAACTCAGAATATCCATCCGCTACTACTGCTGCCTTTCACATTACGTTGCGAGTATGGTAAGACGAACCATCGGTGCGAGCGCTGATCCCATACAGATGCGATATTAGTTCACTCACTTGAGGAACCAGCCAGACATCACATTTTAAAACTTCGCAGCTAGTTACTTTGATGTGAGAAGGAGCTATGGAGGTCTCACTGACGTTTGATCCTGCTTTTCGGAGTTCTAGTTGTAGTTTAATAACCATGGTTACAGTCACTGCTCATATTCGTGTATTAGTCACAGATCTTTGGATTTCTCGTGTTGATCCACCTGTGCCGTGGTAAGAGTCCACACATTAGAAGCAGCATTCCAAATTCAAATTTCAGTTGCCTGTCTCGATGGATAACTCATGTGTTTTCCTTTTCAATAATAAAGCTGAGGTTATAGTGACCACTTGTTTCTGTTACAGAAAGGATGATCCCTCCTTTCCTTAATATGTTATGCTCTCGGTGTGGTAGCCATATTATCATGCTTCATTAGTCCAGCCCTACCAATTATCATTGAACAAGATATTTCAGTAGCGTGACAGGTTTATTCAATTTAATGAATTTGCATAGACAATAAAGTGCTTCTTTTTTCTGTAGGTCGCCACAGGTCAGGCTTTGGCGTCATATGGGTACGAAAAAAAGCACAAAAGACACCCCAGAACACTCATAGCTGCTACTAATGTATTTCTGTTCTTTTGGAGTAGACTCTTCGACTCTAATTTTCGTTATCTGATGGTATACATCACTCAAAAAGACTTAGGCAAGAGTAATGTACTGTGTAATGAATCATTTTATAAGTATCAGGTATTTCGCATTCCGAAACGCATTTCAGTACCTTTCTTGTCGGTGGCTACAGTATTGTCATGTAAGCTGCTGTAGCACTCTTCGTTATACGTGATGACGTGGAACAGCTGGTTAAAGGGATAGCGTTCCTTTTACCCCCAGTGAGCATACATACAGGTTACTGGTACAAGAAATGAATCAGATAGCTTTCTAAATACTCGTCCGTAGTAAAAGAGTTGAAGTATGTGCGCCAAAAATGCCGTTTATGTTCTTTTTTTACGTTGGGTTGTAAGTAGGAGGGACACGTTCTTGATCCAGATGTTATGATACCTCTCGCCATCGGAGAGTAACAGGAAATCTATGTGTTTAGGATAATGACTGGCTACTTTGGAAAAGCTGAGATGTCAAAATTCTTCAAGCTTCACATTTCCTGCAATGCCTTTTTCTCGCCTACACCCATACTGAAAACTGGAACCAAATAAGTAGGGTCCTGTCTCTCGAATTTTGGAAGGGCTGGGTTTGTGATGGGAAATGAGATTCCTTCGAAGTTATAATTCCCACAGACGTTAGTTGTTTCATATGTATCTGCACAACAAGCATCTTTTGACGAGTTTCTATTTGCAAACCAGAAGCACAATGTGAAGCAAGATTTATCTACCTCTTTTGTGTTCCGAACATTAATGCGTGCCCTTTAAGCAGCAATATCTTACGGAAGAGGGATGAAACTGGGCCCTCCATTAACTGGATCGAAAACGCGAGACAACACATCAACGTGGAGAACATGACTGATGCCCTATCAGCTCCACTCTCCTCAACATCAGGAGAACAGCTCAGTCTGACGCTCTTGGTAAAAGTTCCACACCACTTTGCAATTGATAACCCTGCGATATAACGCCATGCTTCCCCCAAATATCAGTGATGCTTTTCCTTGCAGATGTACCAGCTTCTTCTTTTTTTGGGGGGGGGGGGGGAGGAGGAGGAGGAGGAGGAGGAGGAGGAGGAGGAGGGGCTAAGTCAGCTCACAGTGTAGAACTGATACGGCTGATAGCTGATAATTTCACGGAGCTCCCATTCCAGCGCTGCTCAGCTCAATGCGTGATGGAAAATCCTATACCTGAAATCACCAGCAAGCCCAGAGTAATGTAATACGACTGTGCGATTTACCTGTCCATTAATAAGACAGGCTGTATGGCTGCTACTGGTAGGTTAGGGATGAGGTGATGACGACGTAGATATTGATGACCGCATCAGCGAAGGGTCAGGCGGGAGTGCTGCTGTTCCTCACGATGGTCCGGCCAACGGAAGTTGAGGCGTTGCAGGCCCGCCAGTTTACACGTCTCACAAAATCGGTAATTCCAGGCCGTAAAGTAATTCTGAAAAACGCACATCAGAACATTCTATAAGTATTATGTTGAAACTACGCACACGTAAGTGTATATAGACACATACTTAACAGAAATCTACACCTTGCCCAACCGCATACATCCTCCCTCCATCTTCTCTTGTGAGAGTCTCACTGGTGGTGTTACTGATGAACGTGATCTGGGTGGCACCTCAAATCTGTCAAGCAGCAGTAGAAACAGCACCATCATCACCAGCATCACATATATGACTTGCTGGATGAATGCACGCTAAGTATATGTGAAAAAATAACAATTCCACTGACAATGTATATTAAACACACTTATATAATACATGCTGCCATCATCATTGGGGATTGTATGGCTAACATATCAATATATGGACATATCCACATCATATCACTCTCATACTGTGAAAGATGACGGTGGGTGATGAGTAGTGGATTCTGGAGCAGAAACGACTGGCTAAGGAGGAAATAAAATAAAGACACTTACACACGCATAGAGGTATGTTTCATGCAAGGGCCAATTACTTATGGCTCCTGGCTCATATCTGTCAAAAAATTAGAAATCAGACCTAAATATAACATGTCAATCAGTTTAAAAACATATACACAGACATCAAACAGTTGTGTGCAATGTCCATCTCCCATTAACTCTTCATATATAGTACATTGTCAAGAAGGTTCGACAGTGGAACCCCATCCTTGAAGTGCGACCACTCATTCGCTACAGCTCTATCACTAGTACTGATCGTTTCTTCATTGGTGATTATATGTTGGTGGTGGTTAAGATGTGCATGCGCCCAGCTGTGCACAACTGTGTACCAAGAGAAATTTTTAGCAGTAAAGCTGCTGCTTCTAGCAGTCAATTTCCATGGTAATCACTGTGCAGTGCTACTTTCAGCACATGTGTCGCTGGTCCTGGTAACAGGCTTTCGCATAATTTAACAGAAGCAGGAGACTGTAAATTATTGTGCTTCTTAAAAGTAGTTCCAAAGCAACGGACAAAAACCATCTGACCGACCAAGCGATGAAATAGTACGGAATAATACACAGACGAAGTTAAAATCGGTCACTATAAAATATAAGATTATCTTTATAATGAATGACGAAGGGCTGGTGACAATGCGCTAGGGTAGACAGGCTCTTCGCCATCAAATGATTTGACGACCATCTGGAAGAAGCATCCTAAGACATAAAAAAGGACCAACTGATACTTTAATTAATTTGACTAATTGGCAGTTCATTTGATGATTTAACTAACTGAGGATTTCACCGGTTGACAAATTAGCAGATGGAGCAAACTATGCCCATCGTATTGGAAATCCTACCTATTTGTGGTTTAACCAAACTTACCTACCAGATGAGCGAACCAATTGTTTCGAAATATCTGACAATTTCCCGAATGATGTTATTAATGAGATGTAGCAAATGCGGGATCATCAGTGAAAATGGTTCTGTTACACATGGGAAAATATGTGAATTGAAAAAGTATGACAGGGACAAAGAAGTTCCCTTATTCCAGCTCGTACCGTATTAAAACGGAACGACAAGACGGCAGCAGATAACAAAGTAAATAACATGATTGCGTAGGGAACGAAGAAAATATTTAGAATTTCAAACACACTAGAGAGGAGGGCCGAGGGAGGGAGGAGGGGGAAACACACAGGAATCCGTTGCCAGGGGCGGCACAGGCTACCGCTGTTAGCAGCTCAGCAACATTATGTAGTTTGCTGGTATATCGTAGCGTCGAAACCATGCTTGAGTGGCCTCAACTCTGTTGTCTGTCGATACCGTACCGGTATTTACATGACACGTCGCAGTTAATAGCAAGATTGGGTTCGACAAGTCTGTCTCCAAGGTAATCAGAGCATTCCGTTAACTACCATGGCAGCTGTCTGCTTCGCCAATGTTCCTGTTAGCAAAGAACGAATTAGCCACAGTAAACGAACGAGGAGAGAATGAGACGCGAGTGAGCAATGAATGAAGCGGAGTACAGTCTCCTGCAGTTTTATATCATAGGTGGTGAGCTTCGGGGCTAAAAATTTTGTCCACCTCACCAACACTGCAGAGAAGTTGCCTTGGCCAGCCGCTTTGACGCCTGTATGGTGGGAGAGAAAGCGTTGGTTCTCCACGTGTCGCAAAGAAGAGGACAAGTAGATAAACATCTTTCTCGCAAACATAATTACAGAACTTGAGCGGAAATGGATTTTCGTAACTACCAGCAAGTTGGAATTTTTATTTTAAATCTTTTATAATAATCATATCATTATTCTTACATGGGTGTCTGATAGTATAGCTTCCACAACTGATTGGTAATTTAAGAATTTCGCCTATAATTGTTTTATTCGGAGAGATTCGTATGTTATGTTACGTACTTCCTTAACGTAAGGGTAATCGATCCATGAGTGCGGTCATTCTATTCGTAATTTCTTTAGCTGTCAGAATCTGTCGTTGGAATTTATGGCTCAAATGGCTCTGAGCACTACGAGACTTAAAATCTGAGGTCATCAGTCCCATAGAACTTGGAGCTACTTAAACCTAACTAACCTAGCACACATCTATGCCCGAGGCAGGATTCGAACGTGCAACCGTAGCGGTCGCGCGGTTCCAGGTTGAAGCGCCTAGAACCATGTTGGAATTTAGTTCTATTATTGATTTTTAACCCCTTGTTTCGTGATATGGTCTGGTGTAATGGTTAAGATGGCTTCGACAACATGTGCATGAATAGCTCTGGATAAATTTATGGACTAGTGTGGATTTGAAAGTTATTTTAACGAATTTGTTAACTTGAGTTTCCAACGTTTGAACCGCTATTGATGGTGTCTAGATGTGCCACGAGTTTCTTAATTACATTATTTAAAAACCTAGTACAACAATTTAGTCGGTATAGAGGGAGATGTCCTCATCCAACAACTTTGTGAAAGAGAGCTTGTAATTTGCAATCCACAAGCGAGAGTTTCAGATACACCTAGAGCCTTGGTGCTTGACAAAGCGTGCTAACTTCCCATCGAGAAAGAATGGATGATGTGTGTCCTGAGTCGACGAACGCTAGCTTGCCAAAAACGTTACTATGTTAGAAAGTAAAGTCGTACGATATTGCTGGATGGGCGTTCCCGAACGAATGGTTAAAGGGCCCAACTTTGAAGTCTTTCTGCCCTTTGCGCACAGACACCTTTCCTTCGCGAGCTGTGAGCGTTGTATGTTAAAGTGTGTGTGATAGGTGTAGGTGACTGTAATGGTTGTCTGCTTTCTTCTTTGATGGTGACAGGAAGGAGAGGGCTAAAACGGGTGCTGGCACACAGCCTACTTATCCTGAATTGTCCCAAGGGGGCCAGAGACCTTAATGTTATCATTCGATGTCAACAGTGTCACATGCCCTCACTTCAGGAGACACTGCGGAGAGGTGATCAGTACCTTCGCTCCACCACCCCTCCTCCCCTTTGGTGGAAGGGCGCAGTATGTAGTGTACCCAGCCGGCTATCCATCCAAGTACTAGCCACGTCGGACGTTGCTTTACTTCGGTGACCTGATGAGAACTGGTGTATTCAACAAAATTAGGCCGTTGGCTTTCCAATGTTGACAAATTCTGTTACGACAGTGTACGGCGTACATGTCAGGTACACAGTCCCATTTATCATTTGGCCGTGCCTTCCAAGCCAGCCACCCTGGTGTTGCGTTTGCGCACCAGCTGCTGGCTGCCGTTTCGGTGCAGCACCGACGCCCCCAGGGCGCGGCTCCTGGGTGGCACGCCCCTCTGGTTAATGAAGACGGTAGCGGCCAGCTGGCCATTGTTGGGCGCTCATTAAACGCTCGCAGCCACTCGTAACAGTCCGCCGGCCGGCCACTGGCCATTAGTCGGCCCTCTGGCCCACACGCCGCCATGTTACGCATGACGCCGCTCATATTTCACGGCCACCACCATTCACATATCTTCCCTAATGAAAGCATTAGTCCGTTGCGATCTGGAGCACGTGGGACTTCCGCCCTCAGCTCGCCCGTCCTGTAGCAGACTTACCTTTGCCTTTCGAGCAAACGCGAATTGTGTGGTGGCATTACTGACCGTAGTCAGTCTACTTGGATATACTTGATTATGTAATGCTGTACTCGGAGAGATCTTAGAGATTGGTCGTCATGGTCCTAATGCAACGTCTTTCAAAAAGTGGTACCAACACATCTATTAACAAGGGAACAACGCAGTAGGAGGTTCCGTCAAGCCGAAGGAACAGGAGCCAGCTCAATGTCCTCAGATAAATAGTGGAGTCCACCATACAAGAAAATGTTTCGCAACTGATACTTGTGATGTAGGTACTGTAAGACCTTCAGTGCACACACAATCAGGTTGTTTGACTTGTCGCTCTAACGAAGTAGGCGAGTGTCAGCAATATGTCTCGTGGTCTTATCGTGTCGTGTTTATCTTCTGACGTTAGGTAAGACGATAAAAAAGCCACTTGCACACATAGAGTAGCAGATTGACTGTGACCAACTTTAAACAGAACTTGATTAATTTTCACACTCATTTATTAAAATAATAACAAGCATAAAAATTACTTAACTTGGTTCTGGATGCTATTTACAATTGACAATATGAAGTTCCTTTGGTATTGGGATGTTAATCTTATTCTGACATATATCTCTGATACTTGACAAAATTGTCTGTACATTTATCTTCATGGCTATGTACAGGAATATGGTAATCTTGTTAGCCGCAGACTGAAACTTGACTATAGACTGGTACAGACAATTGCAGACTGGTACAGACTGGTGCAGACAAATGCAGACTGACCAATCAGAGGTCTGTACACTCTTTATAATACCTCGCCCGTTCATGTACCACTGCTCGAGTGTGATCCGCGAGGAGAAAAGGTTCTACTTCAGCAGCAATCTCATTGGCTGCGTTACATATTAATACGAAGATCGGCGGAAGCAGAATTTGGTCCATCTCTGTGGCAGCGCCATCTCGTAGTGCAGAGACAGACGAGCGCTGCGCCTGCGCTGTTATGTTTAGCGGGGCGCGCCCTAGTGGGAAAGTTGTGTACGCGCTGACTACGTGAAACTATGTATACAACAATACAGTACACATAAAGGATTCCGTCTATAGCTGTGAAAAATCACAGCTTAGATTGTCTGGGAACAGTACTTCGTTTAACTGTGCCCAGACACATTATGTCACAGGGTTGAGACAAGGAACTGTGGTACCACCATTATTATTTATAATAGTGAAGGATGATATCGTTGTGTGTAGAACCAACAGTATTGATGCACAAGAACAAATAGACGTGTTAAATGAAAAAGTCGTGAGATACGGAGTGAAGTACAGTATGGATAAAAGCAAGATTATTGTGGCAATCGAGAAGACAGTGAAGACAAGAGACTAATTAACATTAAAGGACACGATAATGAAATTGTGGATAACCTTAGATATCTAAGAAGTCTTATAATGGAAAATGCAAGAACGGAGGCAGAAGATAGCAAAAGGGTACGCCACAGAAATGGATTTTATCAGTGTGTGAGGGGCTTAGTATGGGGACAGGAGGTTCCAATAAAGAGTAAGGAAGTTCTGTACCAGACGTACTTTGCATACATACAGATATATGCAACGGAGGGCTGGGCAATGACAAGAAGAGAGGACAGTAGAATCGAAGCCATTGAAATGAAATTCCTATAAAGTATGTGAGAAAAAACGAGGAGAGAAAAACGAGGAGAGACAGAGGGGAAATGAAGATAGTATGAACAAAATGGAAATAGAAAAACTGAAAAAGAAAACTGACAAGAATGGGTTAGAGCTGAACATGTAAAGAGAATGAAGATGGAAGTATATCAAAACGAATTATGGAGGTCAAGTTTGATGGCAAGAGTGAGACGTAGAGAAATATTATTTGACTCAATGAAGACTAATTTATGAAGCATAAAACGTGACTGAAACGAAATAGGTATAGGAGGAGAATCGTGGAAAGCCAGTGGGAAGTGAAGAAGTACCATAAATGTCCCAATCTGGCCTTATGTTAGAGAAACTGGACTCAGAATGTAGCATTACCTCTTTAATGTATCGGTGAAGTAATAAATGTACATACAGCTTCATTATTGCAATACTGCTGTTGTTATCAAGAATTTTACCTGCTTAGAGTATCTGCTTGTGGCATGTGGGCAAACTTGGTCCAGTGCTTAGCTTTCTTCAATACATTTCAGCATTTGCATTTGCATTTAGCGTGATGAATCAAAGAGCAGTAAAGAGAATGGAAGATGGTTCTCTCATTCTTCAACAGAGTGTTTCGACTGTATGAATGCGCAACCATGCACACTTAAAATTAATAATTCCTATGTTAATATATCATAGGATTATTTTATAATTAATTAGACTCTATACTTGCCATCAGTATACGGTATGTAGTTCTTCCCTATATTTGGAACATGAAAATATCGTTTTGTAAATTCTGTTTTCAAAGTGCAATACGAAAGATATATTTCTGAGATTTAGCACTCCTCAGAATTAAAACGTTCTTCATATGTGTCTACATCTACATCTGCACCAACATGGATACTCTGCAAATCACATTTAAGTGCATGGCAGAGGGTTCGTCGAACCACCTTCACAATTCTCTAGTATTCCAATCTCGTATAGCGCGCGGAAACAACGGACACCTATACGAGCTCTGAATTCCCTTATTTTATCGTGGTGATCGTTTCTCTCTATGAAGGTCGGTGTCAACAAAATGTTTTCCCATTCGGAGGAGAAAGTTACTGATTGGAATTTCGTGAGAAGATTTCGTCGCAACGAAACACGTCTTTCTGTTAATGATGTCCAGCCCAAATCCTGTATCGTTTCAGTGACACTCTGTCCCATATTTTGCGATTATACAAAACGTGCTGCCTTTCTTTGAACTTTTTCGATGTACTCCGTCAGTCCTATCTGGTAAGGATCCCACTCCGCGCGGCAGTATTCTAAAAAGAGGACGGACAGGCGTAGTGTAGGCAGTCTGCTTAGTAAATCTGTTACATTCTCTAAGTGTCCTGCCAATAAAACACAGCTTTTGCTTAGCCTTCCCCACAACATTTTATATGTGTTCCTTCCAATTTATGTTGTTTGTAATTGTAATTCCTAGGTATTAGTTGAATTTATGGCCTTTAGATTTGACTGATTTATTGTGTAACCGAAGTTTAACGAATTCCTTTTAGTACCCATGTGGATGGCCACATACGTTTCGTTATTCAGGGTCAACTGCCAATTTTCGCATCATTTCTTTTCTAAACAGTTTTGTAATTTGTTTTAATCTTCAGATGGCTTTACTAGTCGAGAAACTACAGCGTCATCTGCAAACAACCTAAGACTGCTGTTCAGATAGTCTCCCAAATCATTTATATAGATAAGGAACAGCAAAGGGAGTATAACACTGCCTTGGGGAACGCCAGAAATCGCTTATGTTTTACTCGATGAGTTAATGACCAGTTAATTGAAGCTCTTATTAGCCACGGCTTGTATATCCTTTTTTAGTATACCAGACAGTAGGCACTATTCAATAAAAATTATTTTTCAACACAGACATCTACATTTGTTTATTTAGAGCACGCTATAAAATATCTTAACTCACCCATTTCATAAAATGAACATGATTTGAGAGTAATTAGGAAGAGGCTGGTCTTTAGACTTACACGCCACACATTATTTACTCTGTTATTATGCAACAAGATCACAGCTGCCACAGGAGCTGTTGTGTAGCTCTAGGCCTTCAACCAATTGGATATTGTATCTGGTATGAATTCGTTCCAGCCGAAGTGTAGACATCAGCACTCGCTAGATCTCCACGGCATACATGTGTAACAATTAAAACCAACCCCATTTAGTTTATGCTAAGCAAACTATTATCCTAATGATAAGCTCATTATATTGCTACTTAAAATGCTATGAATCGTGTAGGTGGTAAAACTCTTTATGACACTGCGAAGCTTCTGTATGGCTAACTTCAACTGCCGCATGAACACACGCACATAAGTAGACTCCAGCCAGTATTAAGTACGACAAACGACGCGGTCACGCAGTGAAACTACCTTGACCGATCCACTGACAAGTAAATGAGTATATGGATATTCGGGATGACGCTATGGTGGTGCGACCGTGCGCTATCTCGCTGCAAACACATAAATCGTTCATGAAGTTTCACAACAATGAAGAGGTATCCGAACATATCGTAGTACAGCAATCCTTCGTCTCTGAAGTCCTGGCGTTGTTTATATCTACTGGTGACCAAACTGTTGAAACATCTGTACATGGTGGCAGATACTCAAGGAATATTTTAGAGAATTGGTTGAAAAAAAATTATTTCGAAGGCTCTTTTCTCCCACAGCAACTTCCGCTGTGCCTACGTGACACAAGTTGCCTGCCATTCAGAACAGAGGCAGTTCTGTCCAGTTAAAGCTGCTGACAAGAGACGCCTTGAGCCCTCTGCTGAAACTCCTGGTGAATTCACGCCATCGGTTTTAGCCAGTAGCGTGCGTGGGATACAGGTCACGTGTGTGGATGCTGGAGCGCTCTGC
Source organism: Schistocerca gregaria (assembly GCF_023897955.1). Classification (NCBI taxonomy): domain Eukaryota; kingdom Metazoa; phylum Arthropoda; class Insecta; order Orthoptera; family Acrididae; genus Schistocerca; species Schistocerca gregaria. Next base: position 559,258,715 of record NC_064921.1, read on the forward strand.
AGTGCAGAATACAGTAGCCTCTCTCTGTGTTGTGATCCAGGCCTCGAGCAGAACAGACGTCTTTCGTGGGAGGCAGAGCCTCCGTCTCTGCATTCCATGACCGTCTACCAACGTAAGGGAACTTGAACTGCTCGCATATCCGCTGCCCACATAGTTGTTCGACGTCCTAGACTGGCCTTCACCAGATACCTTCTGACCTTACGCGCACCCCTTGTATACCGTACACTGAAATATATTTATTTTATCTAATTTCCTGTTCTGTCATTTAAGGGCAGCCATGGATTCTCACTTACAAGTCCTGACTGCTCGACCTCTTGTAACCTGTTGTCATAAGCCGGATCCAATAACCTTCTTCCGCTTTCGCTGCCCATGTACACGTCAAATCAGGGTTTTAAAAGTGAAGAACAAGAACAGAATTGTTTCCTTTGTATTTTGAGAACTGAATAGCTGACATCGAGAATTACCATTAAGGTAGGTAGAATGTTATTTGGACAGTCAAATCTGTGATTTCGACTTTATACCTATCTTAACAGTCTCTGAGGACATATCTCCTGAGGTGCAGACAGATTTTTTTTGCTGGCGTACCTGCGACTACACATACACACACACACACACACACTCACACACACACAGAGATAGAGAGAGTGAGAGAGGGAGGGAGAGAGAGAGAGAGAGAGAGAGAGAAAGAGAGAGAAGGAGTCATTACATCCTTTATTGACTCTCCCTGTATAACTCGAGTTGAGTTGTAGAAGGTAAACAGTACACAATGAGAGAATGATGGAGGCGATGACGTCGATTATGGTAATTACACAACGCTCACTCCCGCGTGAGTAATGAAAGTTCGCAATCTAATTAGGATCGTACTGAAGAACGGACCTATTTTTCTCTATGAATGTCCATACGATAATCAGGCTGCTCCTTCCTGTTCGTATTTCGAAGAGCCACACAGGTTGGCAGTGTGTTTATTGTTCAACATTAGTATAGACTAATGCAACGTCCTTGAGATACACATACATGTCTGGAAGAACATACACTGAAGACGATCTACAGCTGTATTAAGTCAATGAAATGTGTTAGCAAACTGTCAATACGATTATACCTCAGCTGTAGAAGTGTTTAGTGACAAACGGAAATTTATGCCAGACTGGGACTGAAACCCTAATATTCCGCTTAACATGAATGGTCGTCTTAACCACTTCGGCTATCCGTGAAGACCTCTTGCTTGAACCCAAGCTGCAAATGTGCTGTGGCATGAAATACAGATTGACAATGTTTGTACTGTTGACTGTCTACACATTCCAATGCAAGTCCTAGTCTAGTCTGAAGGGCACTGCATTAGACTTTACAGACACTGAACAATACAGACGTTGGCATCCTACGTTTCATGCCAGAGCAGGACAAAACGACGTGAATAACACTGTCTGGTCCTGTGCAGGTATCACAGGAATATGTGCGAGCATGGGACCTAGAACTGTCACATATGGAAACTTGGTTGGAAACGGAGGTATGCACTGAGAGATGTGGACAGGCAGCTTTTGGCAGTGGAGAGGCGCAGGCAGATCTATTTACATCCTCACCACAGCTCGCACATTTGAGTTGTTTACGTATTTCGGTAGCCTTCGCATGACTGAGGGTCTTTTGAAGTGAATGGTCAAATCGGAAATGAACGCTGAAGTTCAGCTTCTCGAATGAATATGCACGTCCCAAAGTGCTAGAGGTAGAACGATTTTCTAGAGAAGTGAGGATCCCCTGCACTGACTTTGTTGAAATACACATCACAAATGTGAGCAGCGTAGTTTATGTTAAATTAGTAACTGATGCTGCGTGTGATGCAGTTTTAAAGAAGACGAGGGACTTGCTAAAATTCCGACATTGGTTGGCTACATTGGACTAGTGACTGTGGATCAGATGAGTTTGGTCTCAGGATGATCCACACATTTGAAGTACTATTCAAAGAGCCGGCAGAGGATGTGGTGTCTCCACTCATGCCCTATGAAATTGCAGGTTCGAATCCTGCCTCGGGCATGGATGTGTGTAATGTCCTTAGGTTAGTTAGGTTTATGTAGTTCTACGTTCTAGGGGACTGATGACCACAGATGTTAAGTCCCATAGTGCTCAGAGCCATTTGAACCATTTTTTTGAACCTTGCACCAGCTGGACATCTTTACCTCACACTTATGTAGCAGTGCTCCAGACAGATCCCACACAGATGCATTAGCCTGACCACCCCCAGGATCTTCCGCAAATGGCGATGTCAAAGCAGCATGAAGAGGGGTGGGTGGCACTCACCACGGCCTCCACTCCCGGTCCACTGGCTCCAGCGTAAGGTGAAGGGGAGCCCCACGGCTGTCTACGGGCCTGAGCGCGGGGATTCACATTAGTCATCTGACACAGCATAAGATACAAAAGTTGACCTCAGCCAGTGCACCAACGACACAGTCTCGAGCCTATGTGAGCTCTCACTACAACCATGTGCTTTCAAATGATGCCCTCACGGCACGCTGTTATGTGTATCCTTCCACCGGGCCGGCCGCCGAGTACAGTTGTTGATTGCCGACCAACACGACGAACGACGCCCTGTCCCGGGAAGTATTCTCACAGCCGCTACGTCCCATTGGGTAAGTATCCAAAGACCTTGCCACCCAGTGCCCTGGGGGATGGTATTGTCCCTGAATCTTTGCCGATGATGCACAGGCAAATGTTACCTCGGTTCTGGCACAGGAACGACAGAATGTTTTGTGCAATGAAGAGGCGGCTCGGCGTAGTTGATCTGCTGCTGCTGCGATTAAAACTCCTTCCTCTTGTTGTTATGAACGTTACACTGCCTACGGACAAGCTGCAAACCTACAACATTGCTTCCCAGTAATCCCCACGTGATCGGCAGGCGTATCAAACTTCAACCGCTGAACGATATGGTAACGGCAGCGAATGTAGATGTTGCACAACTGCAGGAAGTTCTACTGTAGATCTTACCAGACTTCTACGGGTTTACTACTGCAACAGGAGGCATTGACATCGCTGACCACGGGCAAAATGGAACAGAGGTAGCCTGCGTAATGCACTTGGGTGCGGCAGGGAGACTGGCGTTCGATATGCAGGGGAGTCGAGTTATTTTTGTGTATGACCCTTCTGGGACAGATAGAAGGCCGGATCGATCACGCGTTTATGAAGAAGAAACTACGTCTATATTCTTCGGCTGCTATGGCCACATCAGTATTGGCAGAGACTTTAATACTGTGTGTCTCAGAAAGATCAATATCAAGCTATGTCATGAACGGTGTCTCTTGGTACAAAAACTGCGTCTTGCTGATGTTTGGGACGTATCACATGGTGACCGCCCTGGCTTTACTTACGTGAACAGGTATTCCACTAGCATACTCGATCGCATCTACGTCTTTTCTGACTTTGCGATGTCTCTTGTGGCAACGGAGCGCTGGCCCACGGCTTTCTCAGGTCATAGTGTGTACAGCTACATGGTCAACTTCCGGAGCCACAGGGTGCGGAGAATTAGGTGATTGTGGAAACTGGATGTGGCACTCTTTTGGGATCAGAAAGGTACGCAACTAATAGCGAGTTCACGGAGTTCATGTGAACGTCGATTACTAAGGTACTCGTCGCGGTTCTCACGGTGGCTCGAATACGTCAGTCCAGCTTTACGATGAGCGCTGCTTGATTAGGTAAGGAAAAATCTCTCTTGCACCGACAAGCGACGGTCAGCTGTTATGCACTTCGATTACTTAAGACGTTAACACCATCTCCAGAAGACGTGATCGACTGACACTGTAGCTTTTTACGCGTACAAACCACGGCAGGTATGTAAATTCTGTGCGACAGGTAGAGCGACCATCATAGTGTACTAGTGCTGTTCGATTTTGGTGTTGTTACATGGCCTACTAGGGTTTTTAAGGGCGTGAACAACGTCAGATGCTGCAAAATTAGCAATGTTATAACGCTGCGCAGATAACGCAACTGAAAACATTTGCTTTATTAATCCAGTGCTTTTCTACAAAAGCAGTACTTCTTTCCGAAACAGAGTGGAAAATTTCAAATCTTGCGGAAATACTAATGGACTTCTTCAGTGAATCTCCACGATTACTCTCTTAAAATGGTTCAAATGGCTCTGAGCACTATGGGACTTAACATCTGAGGGCTTCAGTCCCCTAGAACTTACAACTACTTAAACCGAACTAACCCAAGGACATCAGACACATCCATGCTCGAGGCAGGATGCGAACCTGCGACCGTTGCGGTCACGCGGTTCCAGACTGAAGCGCCTAGAACCGCTCGGCCACACAGGCTGGCGTTTTCTCTTTTACTACATGCTTTCGAATATGGTTGAATCTTTGATTTTAGGACTTCTGTGTAGATTCTGTAGCATACTAAAAAAATAGCGTTGTATCGCATTTTGGCTGCGGGTGGTTTCAGCTAAACTTATTGAAGGAAAATTTCATTAAGAGGGAAACTGCTTACCAATGTTCTGCAAAACTATACTTATTTCGCCACTAACCGGCTTTCGGTTTCGCAGGCCATCTAGAGGTGACAACCGGGTTCGCAAACACAAGTAAACGTAGTATGCGACAGATATAATCTGCACAGAAGACACAAAAATGACCATGTTTAGATAGAAAACATTACTATAATTACATTAAGTAAAAAAGGGGTGAACAGAGTTTTTATGTGGTGATACATCTAACAAACAGTGAGAAATAGGATGAATTTACAGTTTTTATCTAGTATTTGTAACGAAAACTTGATTTAACAATGGGGGAAATGGAAACTGAGTATGATCATTTAACACTAGCTTGGCATTCTGTGTCATGTCTTTGTTCATCTGCAGTACTGCCGAGAGGTCACCTTTTATGCTTTTCATGGCATAAAGTAAAACTACACATTCTACATCATACGAATTATTTTCTACCAAAGCAAAGGTCGAATCTTTCTTCCTGAATCGCTAGGTTCTCTCATGTTGACACAGCATAATTACCGAAGCTCTGCTTAATAAACTTCCTCGCACTGCTTTCAAGTTTCTTCGCTGTAATCGGCACCTCTCCGTTCTGATAATGCTCCTCATCCGTTTTAAACATAACGTCCCTTAATGAGGAAACTGGTAGGAGCTCGATGCCAGATAATAACCTCACGTCCCGTAACAAGGGCAAGGGAGCCAAAAGCGAAATGTCCCTTCATGCAGCACACATTATAAGTAAACGTCATAAGTAGCGTTATTAGTGGAAGACAATAGACATTTCTGGTGTTAGAACAGAAACAAAGAATCGGAACCTTTTTGTGTGAAGGGCTGTAAATTACCGAACTGGGCGTGTGTTTGTTTATCCTATCTGTAATCTATAATTTTTACTTTCCTAAGTATAGTACTGCATACTTACTGTTGTATATGCAATATGAAATATGTAGGACTCCTGGTTAGGTGTAAGAGAGAGCCTGATGGCTCTAATCCTGCTGCAGTAAATACATCAATAAAAAACACTTCGCTCCAACTGCTGAGAGTAGAGCAGCAGACTACAGTCAGCGTCTACTGCTGGCTACAGTTGGGTGAAAAGCTTGAATTCCAAAACTGAGGATGGATGTTGTCTATGACTAAGAGAGAGACTAGCAATAAAACACCTCGCTGTCGTTTGTCCCTCCATAGCATTAACTACCATAATATCCTATGATACCTACAGATACCATCGCAGTGAGCTGAAATTATCAGAATTCGATTTTAATTCTTGTGGAGTTAGTGTCAGACGATGGAAATCCATCAATTCAGAAGAGGTTAGACTAGGCTATCACGCTAAGTCCCTACATTCCACACAAAAATTATTCAATTCGTCCTATTACAAGATTTCAATTACATATATTTACTTTCAAACTGAGAATACGATAATACATTAACTATACAATTGATTACTCTTTTATCTGCATGACAGCGTTTCATTTTATTAGAATACAGCATAAAACCGTACAGGCATCAGAGAACAAACGTTCTCCACATTGGTGTCCGACTGTGTTTTCTTGGAGTACATTCTTGTACAATGTTCCATTACTAGATACAAATCAGTGTCTAGCAAAAGGTGGCAAAGGTGGGGGCTGGGGGAGTGGGGGGTTGGAGGAGGGAATCCTTGAATACACTGCTTAAATAATTAGCAAGATTTGACGAGATCTGGAAGAAAGCTGCACTTCATCATGTCATTCCTGTAGGAAAGTCAAAAAGTGAAGCACATCTTTGAAACGTTCCCCAGTTCATCGCATTTGTCTTTGATTGGAGAAAGTTTGCCCCAACCAGGCGAAGGAGCCTTCTGGGCTTGATCGTGTGGGGCAGCATCTTCCGTACATCGCAGAATGTCCATATTCCAGGCGGTGTTTACCGGAGTCGGTCACACGACACTGCATCCAGCTAGAGGAGTCAGACAGAGCAATGTAGTGCAGTGTACGTATTGTCGGAAACTTTTCGGCAACCACGAGGTACAAGGTGGCACGTATCTCCGTCGCGAAATATTGCTGATGAATCGTTCTCCACATCATAGGCCATGCCACTTCTGAGTCTCTGAACCACATTCCCAGGGTATATCGTTCTCAATAGGCCGTACATATCAAGCACTGTACAGGAGTTATTCGTGTGCACAGGGTTATAATCAAGGAAGATACTTCTGATGTGTACTAATGCAAGGAAGCACGGAGGCGCCAGTTCATGAGAGAACCTCTGAAACTGTTTACATGATGGGCCCACATCTTCAACATGGTGTTGATGTAAACGGTTAACGTACGTGCATCAACGAAATCCTCCGTCACTAGGCTGTAGGGCGAGGGTATCGTAGCGTTCACTTACGAATTACCAAAAGGCCGCCTGGATTATTTGTGCCATCACTGGAGTCTTCAGTAACATGTGCGCCAAACGAGATTTCAAAGACGCCGTGTGGGTATTAATGAAGGCGATCCTTTGGATAATATCTAAAACTTGGAGAAGGTGGCTTCAGACCCGTGCAGGGAGCTTTCAGCGTGATATCCAACAGATGCCACAGAAGCGGCTCTATCGATATTGCATAGACGATCATCAGAGACCGAACGTAAGATGATGTGTTCTTCCACTCTATCATTAATTATCACCATTGACGAGGCTCCAAACAGAATGCACGTGAGCACACAGGTAAAGGCGTCAGGGAAGAGCATACAATCCACTATGTCAGCAAAGAAAGGATGGCTCATTTTTTCAAACAAGCAATCGAACTCCACGGAGACCAGGGCACGGTGCCACCTTCAGGCCGAAGCAAGAGCGATTACATCTCTATAGGCGCTAAGGGCTGTCTGGATATACTGTCCCCCCTCGCCCCCCCCCCCCCTCCAAAGACATTTGTTCACATGAAATAACTTAAGACACATCGCCGAGATTCTGGTGAAGATGTTGAAATCACAGCTGAAGAAAGTAATCAGGCGATAATATTCAATCTGTGTCCATCGAGCTGGTTTGGGAACTGGAATCATGAAACCTTCACGAAAGCCGGAGGAATAGAGGCCACTAATGACAGAAATCCTCCTTTCGTCACAGGGCCATCGAATCCTTAAAGGTCTTGTAGAATTCCAACGGAAAATCATCTGGACCAAGCGACATATTAACTGGCCCCTTGGCAAGGACATCCGTAACAACGTCGCCAGTGATCTCCAAAAGGGATGTGGCCATCCTCTCCTCAAGTATTCCCGTGAGAATCACGGGGACTGCTGCCAAGGCCACATGATCGTGAGCGCTTCCCGATATAGTAAGCAATAGTAGTCGACTAACGCACATGCTATGGCTGCCTGGACCGTCACCCTACTACCGTTTGGGAGATCCATGGCGTGCCCAATGTTCGTTGTCTTTCTCGTCTTTCCAGAATAACGTGGCGCGTAGAGGAAGGTTCTTTTCCCATCCTGTCCTGACAGCATGCACGCAGCATGACAATTATGGCTGGTAAGTGTAAGAATCTTCACTGAAAGGGAACGGATCTCTGCCTGGCGTTATGGAGTTGATGATAACGCCGTGAATTCTCGGAGACGAGCATAATAGAAGTCCGTCGTTTGTCAGTGGCAAAGCGGCCTTTCCCTACCGTAACCAAAGAGCACTCATGGTAAAGCTGATTTCAGGCATTCGAGTCAGCTTGAAAACAGTGACGGATGCATCAGCAACCGACATACACATGAGCCTCTCGAACTCGCTATTAGTTGGCTACATTTCTGATCCCGTAGGAGTGCCATGTGAAGTTTCCATAGTCCTCAAATCCTCCACGCAGTCGGCCTTCGAAAGTTGACCATCCAGATGTAGACAATGCCGTCCATGAAAGCAGTGGGCCAAAGCTCCACTGCTAGAATCGACGTCGCAGTGTCAGAAGAGTCACCAAGTATCGTCTCCAAAGTGTCTGCAAGACGCAGATATTGTATGAAGTGATACCGTTCGGGGCATAGAGTATAGTTTAGTTGTTATTGTTTCTGAGATAGCACAGCAGTGAAGTCTCCGCCAGTAATAATGTGGCCATAGCGGTCCAAGAAAAGAGGCTTACTTTCTTCTGCACAAAACAGTGCTTTTATCTGTCCGCTAATGGGAATAGACGTTTAAAACATTTTGAACGTTTTGCTGGACATCAACGGCAGTACCCATGCTGACGCCAAGTGCATGACTTGGCTACCTCTATTCCATCTCACCAAAGGTCAGCGATTCCTCAGCGTCCAGTTGAAGCATGGACAACATAAGCAGTGAACTAATAAAAGTCTTACAAAACCTCCAGTCGAACTTTCTACACTAATGAAACATCAGTGTCCGCTGCCATGAGCAATTCTGAGAATAATAAGTTGAAGTTTTAGGGAAAGGAGAGTAATACGCAACATACCCAAGAACCAAGAGGTAACAATAAAACTGGAAGACCAAGAACTAAGTGCCAGGATTAAAAAGGGTGTAATACAAGGGTGAGGCCATTCGCTCCTACTGTTCACTCTAGACATGGAAGATGTATTGACTGCAAAAAAGAAAGGTTCAAGACTTGAATACAAATTCGAGTACGAGTAAATCAATGTTAAGATTGGCTGACAAACTGCTATCGTTAGTGAAAGTGTAGAAGAATTACAGGAACTGCTGAATGGAATGAATAGCCAAATAAGCTCAGAATAAGGATGGAAATAAATCGAAGAAAGACCAAAGTAATGAGAAGTAGCAGAAATGAAAACTGCGAGAAACTTCACATTAGAATTAGGGATTACGAAGTAGACGAAGTTAAGCATTTCTGCCACCTACATAGGACGGTGGGAATTTAAGGAGGTGGGACCTGGATAAACTGAAAGAACCAGAAGTTGTACAGAGTTTCAGGGACAGCAGAAGGAAACTATTGACAGGAATGGGGGAAAGAAATACAGTAGCGGAAGAATGGGTAGCTTTGAGTGATGAAGTAGTGAAGGCAGTAGAAGATCAAGTAGGTAAAAAGACGATGGCTAGTAGAAATCCTTGAGTAACAGAAGAGATACTAGATTTAATTGATGAAAGGAGAAAATATAAAAATGCAGTAAATGAAGCAGGCAAAAAGGAATACAAACATCTAAAAAATGAGATCGACAGGAAGTGCAAAATGGCTAAGCAGGGACGGCTAGAGGACAAATTTAAGGATGTAGATGCTTATCTCACTAGGGGTAAGATAAATACTACCTACAGGAAAATTAAAGAGACCTTTGGAGATAAGAGAACCACTTGTACGAACATCAAGAGCTCAGATGGAAACCCAGTTCTCAGCAAAGAAGGGAAAGCAGAAAGGTGGAAGGACTATATAGAGGGTCTATACAAGGGCGATGTACTTGAGGACAGTGTTATGGAAATGGGAGAGGATGTAGATGAAGATGAAATGGGAGATACTATACTGCGTGAATAGTTTGACAGAGCACTGAGAGACCTGAGTCGAAACAAGGCCCTCGGAGTAGACAACATTCCATTGGAACTACTGACGTCCTTGGGAGAGCCAGTCCTGACAAAACTCTACCATCTGGTGAGCAAGATGTATGAAACAGACGAACTACCCTTCAAGAAGAATATAATAATTCCAGTCCCAAAGAAAGCAAGTGTTGACAGTTGTGAACATTACTGAAGAATCAGTTCAACAAGCCACAGCTGCAAAATACAAACACGAATTCTTTACAGACGAATGAAAAAACTAGTGGAAACCGACCTCGGGAAGATCAGTTTGGATTCCGTAGAAATACTGGATTACGTGAGGCAATACTGGCCTTACGACTTATCTTAGAAGAAAGATTAAAGAAAGGCAAACCTACGTTTCTAGCATTTGTAGACATAGAGAAAGTTGTTGACAATGTTGACTGGAATACTCTCTTTCAAATTCTAAAGGTGGCAGGGATAAAATATAGGGAGCGAAAGGCTATTTACAATTTGTACAGAAACAAGATGGCAGCTATAAGAGTCTAGGGGCATGAAAGGTAAGCAGTTGTCGGGAAGGGAGTGAGACAGGTTTGTAGCCTATCCCCGATGTTGTTCAATCTGTATATTGAGCAAGCAGTGAGTAGGTATTAAAATCCATGGAGAAGAAATAAAAGCTTTAAGGTTCACCGATGACATTGTAATTCTGTCAGAGACAGCAAAGGACTTGGAAGAGCAGTTGAATGGAATGGACAGTGTCTTGAAAGGAGGATATAAGAAGAACGTCAACAAAAGCGAAACGAGGATAATGGAATGTAGTCGAAATAAGTCGCGTGACGCTGATGGAATTAGATTAGGCAATTAGATTTGGCAATGCTAACTGGATACGCTCTTTCAAATTCTGAAGGTGGCAGGGCTAAAAATATAGGGACCTAAAGACTATTTACAATTTGTTCAGAAACCAGATGGCAGTTATAAGAGTCGAGGGACATGAAAGGGAAGCAGTGGTTGGGAAGGGAGTGAGAGAGGGTTGCAGTCTCTCCCCGATGTTATTCAATCTGTATATTGAGCAAGCAGTGAAGGAAACAAGAGAAAAATTCGGAGTAGGTATTAAAATCCATGGAGAAGAAATAAAAATGTAGAGGTTCGCCATTGACACTGTAATTCTGTCAGAGACAGCAAAGGACTTGGAAGAGCACTTGAACGGAATGGATAGTGTCTTGAAAGGAGGATATAAGATGAACATCAACAAAAGCAAAACGAGGATAATGGAATGTAGTCGGATTAAGTCGGGTGATGCTGAGGGAATTAGATTAGGAAATGAGACACATAAAGTAGTGAATGAGTTTTGCTATTTGGGGAGCAAAATAGCGTATGATGGTCGAAGTAGAGAGGATATAAAATGTAGACTGGCAATGGCAAGGAAAGCGTTTCTGAAGAAGAGAAATTTGGTAACATCGAGTATAGATTTAAGTGTTAGGAAGCCATTTCTGAAAGTATTTGTATGGAGTGTAGCCATGTATGGAAGTGAAACATGGACGATAAATAGTTAGGAAGCCATTTCTGAAAGTATTTGTATGGAGTGTAGCCATGTATGGAAGTGAAACATGGACGATAAATAGTTTGGACAAGAAGAGAATAGAAGCTTTCGAATTGTGGTGCTACAGAAGAACGCTGAAGATCAGATGGGTAGATCGCATAACTAATGAGGAAGTCTTGAATAGGATTGGGGAGAAGAGAAGTTTGTGGCACAACTTGACCAGAGGAAGGGATCGGTTGGTAGGACATGTTCTGAGGCATCAAGGGATCACCAATTTAGTATTGGAGGGCAGCGTGGAGGGTAAAAATCGTAGAGGGAGACCAAGAGATGAATACACTAAGCAGATTCAGAAGGATGTAGGTTGCAGTAGGTACTAGCAGATGAAGAAGCTTGCACAGGATAGAGTAGCATGGAGAGCTGCATCAAACCAGTCTCAGGACTTAAGACCACAACAGCAACGTAGGACGGAATGAACAAGGACATAAATGGCATGCTATCATTCGCGAAAATTTCATTCCTGGCCAAGAGTCGTCTGCCAGTATCATACATTGGTCTTAAGGCAGAAAATTATGGGAGTACACGTTTGGAGTGTATGGTAGTGAAACATGAGCTGTGAGAATATCAGAAGAGCAGAGATCGAAGCATTTGAGATGTGCAGCTACAGATGAACGTTGCAAATTAGGTGGAAGGATATGGTAGAGAATGTGGAGATTCTCCGCAGAATCAGCGGGGAAAGGAATATACTGAAAACAGTGACTAGAAGAGGGGACAGGATGGTAGCAAATCTCTTAAGACATCAGGGAATAACTTCAGTGGTACTAGACGGAGTTGTAGACAGTAAAAGCTGTAGAGGAAGAAAGAGGTTTGAATACACCCAGAAAATAGTGGAGGACGTACGGTGTAATTGCTGCTCTGAGATGAAAACATCGGCACAGAAGAGAAATTCGTGGCTGGCTGCATCGAACCAGTCAGAAAACCATGGTCATGTTGAGATTGGTGGAGGGAGTCCTGTGGGATTGTGGGATTGTAGCTGATTCGCTGGCAGTGGGACGTTGATAGCAACAGGGGGAGGAGGTGTAATTCAGCGCCAGCTGACAACACCGAGCTTCTGTTTCACGATACAAAACATTGTATCTTTCTCATGCCGCATGTTTGGTATATTTATTTTAACGGTTCCGTTGCAAACTGTCACAATTGGTTCCTAACTTCGATCACGTAATGATAATCTTCAGATTTGGTAAACTACGAGATGATAAAAGTAAGAAAATGTTAAAATTATCATTAAGTTATGGAAGTCAGTGAATATTTGTGACAATTTGCTAGTGGGACTGTTAAGTGTTACCATAAATTTCCATTAACGGGACATCTTTTGACAGTAAGTCATTTGGTAACAGTTAGAAACTTAACACTACCTTTCGTATCTGCCGGTGACAGAGTATCTTTTTTAATTCATTATTAGTAACCATAATAATTATACAATGTTAACCTACTTACTTATCTGATTAGTGAGTCGTAATAACTATGCAACTGATATAATTAAGTTGCAGCTAATTACAATTTTCAAGTACAGCTACAGTTGGAATTACAAACAATGGGCATTTAATATGAAATACCTACGATTTATATCTATTTCTTGTAACTAGCTCCTATCGCCTGCAGCGTCATATGTGTGCGAGTAAGATATAAACCTACTTTAATATCCTTGGTCATCGAACTAAGCCCGAAGAGCACGCCCCTGGCACTGGGCTAGCCTAGATGCTTAATCACTGCAGTTCCCTAACATAATTTTCCTAAACTGCTATAAACTAACTTATCCTACGTCATATTCGGTGCATTGACCCCTACTCCCCCTAAACCTGCACGTGGCGGATTCCAACTATGATGGAAAGTCGGCCAGTCCACGCGCAGGCGGTATGGGAATAGGGCTCTGGACGCAATCGGTATTGGTTGTTTCAGTTGTAATTTAGTTCATGTCCCTCAGGTATTCTGTTAAAACTTTTCGTGATATCTCGTTAGCGGATGTTTTCAGCAGTTGGAAAGTCTCTTCACGTCTAAGCAATTGGCATGTGTCATAGTTCGGAAGTCTGTCTCGAAAAGTAGTCGGAACATCATTGAAGAGGGGGCACTCGTAAACCACATGGTCGGGAGTACCCTCTGACACGCCACAGTCACACCCGGGCGTAGCCCTCTTCGCAAACCGACATAAGTATGTCGGGCAGGGTCAATGGCCAGCGAGAAAATGGATCAGTCCTCGTGCTGGCTCAAAGTTTTTTCCTCGTGTTGGCTCAAAGTATTTCATGTCCAAGCGCTCCCTCACATCTGCTGTGAATTGGAAAGTTCTACATCCAGTTTCTTCTACCTCCCAAGACCCTTGCCAAAGTTCCCCTCCTCTTCTCCTTATTTCTCTTTTGTCCTCCACCCTCACGCCCATAATGTCTTAAATTTTCTCAAAATTCACCTCTTTGGCGCAGTACCAAGCCGCTTGTTCCCTTATCTTGATGTCCAGTGGGCAATGCCCCATTATGACTAATAGTAGTAGGGGGGGGGGGGGCTAGTGATGTTCTACTGTAGGCCCCCAGAGTCTTCTTGTATAGGACTGCATGTGAACGAAGATGTTGTTTAGAAGGAGACGAGGGAAGGCGGAAGCAGGTGAGGGATTTCGCAAGCGTCCCTGCCCGCTGCGGGGCGGGAATCCGATGCGGGCGCGTGCGTCGCCGCCGGCCCCACCTGCCACCTGCCCGGCAGCTCCGGCGGCTGCAGTGAAAGTGGAAGTTGTGGTCACCGCGTCCGCCTGCGGCTGCTGCGGTGATGCTGGCGGCGGCGGCGGCGGCAGCGCCACACACCGCGCGCGCCGGCGGCGGCCGTTCTTCACGCCGTAATTACCTGCGGCTCCCGCGGCCAGGTGGCGACGGCGCCCCCACTCCGTAGCGTCCTGCGCCACACTAGCTAAAGGCCCGCACTTCTGGAAGGGATCGGCGCCCTACTTACTTTTACACAAAAACCGCTGCTGTCTTTTATGACTCTGGCCAGAATGGCCGTGCGGTTCTAGGCGGTACAGTCTGGAGCCGAGCGACCGGTACGGTCGTAGGTTCGAATCCTGCCTCTAGCATGGATGTGTGTGATGTCCTTAGGTTAGTTAGGTTTAAGTAATTTTAAGTTCTAGGGGACTGATGACCTCAGAAGTGAAGTCCTATAGTGCTCACAGCCATTTCAACCATTTGAACCGGTAGAATGATTCTTGCTGGTGTTCCTTTGAAGTTAGGTAGTGGGGCGTGGAGAAGAATGGTTGTCGATAAATCTCATTATCCTAATTTTATAAATACTTGGGATTGTCGGCTGGAGAGCGATCAGTTAATTCAACGCAAAGAAAGCTTGCGATATGAAGTTCTTTATAGCCTTGATCGCAAGTATGTCATCCTGCAAGACGTGTGTGAGATGTTGCCTCTCTTGTAGCGTCCGCCATTGTATTTAGTTAGCATATCCGCAACGCTATCGCCAGGAATAAACGTAACGACACGGTGGAATATTTCTATCCTTTCTACTTGGTAAAGGCATGTCATGGGTGAACTACACGGTCCAGCTACTCGGGGGAACGCGGAAAACACTTATGTCGCTGTCACAATGCGGAAACGGAGAGATTTATCTGACGTCAAGAAGGGCATAATCATTGACTTTCGGGCCAATGGGTGGAAGCATTTCCGAAACGGCTAAGTCTGTACAATGTTCTCATTCCGACCTGGTTTGAGTCTACCGTGCATGGCAAAGCTGGCGCTGAGGCAACTGTGGTGAACCTCAGGACAGGTATGGCAGGAGTGAACGAACGGCTGAGGATACGTGTACCGGTGAATAGACGAATGGACATGGAACTGTTCACCAACTGACAACCCAAATGAAAACTAAGGGGCTACCGACAGTGTCTTCTTAATTTCCCTTCACCTAACGTTGCTGAGTTGGACTTCCGCAGCGCCCGCATCTCGTGGTCGTGCGGTAGCGTTCTCGCTTCCCACGCCTGGGTTCGATTCCCGGCGGGGTCAGGGATTTTCTCTGCCTCGTGCTGGCTGGGTGTTGTGTAATGTCCTTAGGTTAGTTAGGTTCAACTAGTTCTAAGTTCTAGGGGACTGATGACCTAAGATGTTAAGTCCCATAGTGCTCAGAGCCATTTGAACCATTTGGATTTCCGCAGCAGACACTAGTCATGCAACTGCGCTGACTGCTGTTCAGAATGTTAGCCGGACGTTCACTGAGTGTCAACAGGCAGCCTTTTCACACGAATCACGATTTATGCTCCGTCGGGCAGATAGCCGTCGGAGTATACTGCCCCGAAACTACCCCCCAAATGGTTCAGACGATTCATTATGTTCTGGAGAATGCATTCCCTGGGTGGTCTCATCATTCTGAAAGGCACAATGAGTCAACACAACTATGCATCCAATCTTTGGGTCCACCTCTACTTTACATGCAATTTGTTTTTCCTCGGCACCATGGCATCTACAGGTGGGACAACCGCAACGTGTCACTATCTGCCAGTGTAACTGCGTAATTCTCTGGCCATCAAACCCCCAGATTTAACCCAAATCCCTCAATCTGTGGGGCCATTTCGATTGGGCTGTTTCCGCCATGGATTGTCAACCGAGAAAAATACCGCATCAGGACACGGCCCACTGGCTTCGGCATGTCACCACATGGCTTTTGGTACTTTCCGATCGTTTGATAGAATTTTACTTTGAAATGTGTCGCAGGCTTCTCTCACTGTTCTCTTCACGTTTATTTTCGTTTCATTCACCTTGCTTGTCTATTTCGCTTTGACTTCGCTTAAAACACAGATTTTATGGTCACGCGGCAACATTCTCAAACTGGAACCATTGTGTCGCTATAACTTCGATTCTTCCATTGGTCGTTATTTTTAGTACTGAATCACATCCACAAATCTCACGCTATTTCTCTTTTAGTTGCTTTGTGACATTCAGTAAATTTCACATTTCCTCGTTTTTGAGTTTAAGTAAATGAGTTGTTTCTTGAAGTCTGCCTCAACAGGTGAGTGCCTCTAGTAGCCGAACAGACGACTCGATCTTCGATAAATGAAAGGTTTTTTCCTTGATAGGAACGACTGGAGGGAACTTCTGCAGCAGAAGATGAGAAATAAGCAGCTGCTTGCAGATTTAACAGTTTTGGTTTCAAAAGATGCTGTACTGGGTCGGGAGGCCGGTACGGTGAACTAGTGACTAACTACTCCCCCCCCCCCCCCCCCCCCCCCCAGTGGGCCCCTGTACTGACGATACAGCAACGGTCGTTAGGCATCTCGCGGTGCCTGTGACATAGGTCTCACAAAATTGTTACCATAAGTCGTAGACTTATTGCCGCCTCGTCGTTTGAGGCGCCATGTCAAGGATCGCGCGGCCACTCCCGCCGGAGGTTTGAGTCCTCCCTCGGGCTTGGGTGGGTGTGTTGTTCTTAGGATAAGTTAGTTTTACTTACTTTAGGTAGTGTGTAAGTCTAGGGACCGATTATCTCAGCAGTTTGGTCCCTTAGGAATTAACACACACATACAAAAATTTTTATGTTTTGCTTTTAGCTTTAGGTTTTTTCTTTGGGTTGCAGTAAAAAGGTTGATTTGACCACCATAGTTCATCACCAGGCACGGTCGTGTTATAGGTTTTGTATCCTTGCCTTTCTCGGAACGCTATGCTAACTAACGAGTTATACAAGGACTTACAAAGTGTTCTCCAAACCATTATCTTGGCGTTCTTTACAGCGTAGAAATCATTGCCAGAGGGGGCAGAAGCGAGACACGGTAGAAAATGTCCTGGATTTCGAAACCCGTAGCTCGGGCCTTCCGGTCTAGTACATACCCATCCAGTTTGTATATGGGGTGTTCAGTAAGTAATGCAACACATTCTTCTTTCTCAAGGCAGGTTCCTTTTATTCAGGATTCCAATGCACCATATCATTCCCCAATCTTTTGGTTACAAAACCTATTTTTCAATATAATCTCCTTCCAATGCGGCAGCCTTACCCCACCTTACTGCGAGGGCCTGTATGCCTGCGCCATACCACTTTTCCGGTCGATGTCGGGGCCAATGTGTTGCTGCATCAACAACCTCCAAATCATATGCTCATTGCTTCCCGCAGAGTGCATCCGTCATTGGGCCAGACAGATGGGAGCCGGAATGTGTGAGATACAGGCTGTAGGATAGATGGGGAACAGTGCAGTGAAGTTTGATGAGCTCCACTCGGGTGCCCCGACTTCTGTGAGCCCTTGTGTTGTCATGGAGACGATCGTCATCATTTTTGTGGCGACGAACACGCTAAAGTCGTTTCATCAATTTCCTGAGGGTACTACAATACATTCCACAATTGATCGTTGTACCATGAAGGAGGACAACAACAGAATAATCCTTCAGAGTCCCAGAAGAAAGAGAATGCGGCTTTGAATTTTTTGTTCGGGGGAGAGGTGGCGTCGTGTCATTCCATGGACTGCCCTTTTGTTTCCGGTTCGAAGTGATGAGCACATGTTCATCATATGTGGCAATGTTCGACAAAAAATGTCACGATTAGCCTCGTGAGGCGCAAGTAGGTTCGCACAGATAGTCATTAGTTGCTCATTATGGCCTTCTGTTAGGCGGCGAAGAACCCAGCGAGTACAGACCTTTGAGTACCCAAGTTGGTGGATTATTGTGTCAGCACTACAAATAGAAACGTCCAGTCGTGCAGGGAGATGTTTCATTGTAATTCGTCCATCAACTCGAATGAAAGCCCAGTCGTGCAGGGAGGTGTTTCATTGTAATTCGTCCATCAACTCGAGTGAGTGTGTCCGCACGTTCCAATATTGCAGGAGTCGTAGCTGTGAGCGGCCGGTCTTGACGTGGGACGTTGGAGAGCTTTGCGCGATATTGTTGCAGTTATGACACCCCCAAGCCCAATGACTCACCGTGCTGTCTGCAGACATTCTGCAAGCACTCTGACTATTTTCGATGCTCTGTTTTTACGCAAAAACCACAATGACATCTCTGTGATTGTTAAGCTACTCCGTTACAAACAATATATAGCGGCGACTTATCGGAACTTCATGAACCTATAGAAGCTTAAGGGAGAATATTTTACTATGTCCCACAACAAATTTCACATTTTTTTAAAAATTGGAACTGGCCAATAAAAAAGTATTGCATTATTTATTGAGAGATCCTTTTATAACATAAAGCGATAGACTTTTCCCGTTAGGTGCACTGAATGTGACGTTGTCTGTGTTTTATAATGAAAGTTGCCTCATTTGACGTTGAACGGCAGCTAACGTGGACAGAGTAAATCAGTAAATAAATAGTGGACTCTTTGTTCGTCAAATGAACTGCATTGAGTGATGCGGCGCTGTGCTTAAAACAGTTGCAACCAGCTATTCTAAAGCACTACGCATCGAATGACTCTGTGGTCAACTATACATTGAACTACAATCTTCTTTCCTTTCCTACTGCACTCCAACAGTGGAATTAGTCAACCGCACAGGCGACATAGAGGTAACCCGTCGGTCCACAGAGATTCATTCGCAACATACATGCATCTCCCTCACACTTACCTGGTTTATTTTATCCCACTACGAAAAAATCTCATCAACAGTTCATAAACCTTAGTTTGGTAACAACACTTTTCTCTTCTTGATTATATGCTTTCTTGTTCCAAGAACTACAATTTGTGAAATACAACTTAGATTCTTTCTAACAATAGGTGCTAGAGTGAAAATACCGTTGTGTTTCTGTTTCTGTGACCATGTAATGGTATGTACTGCGTTTCAGAATCTTACGCTATTCTTCCATCTTACTGCTCACATAAAATGGACTTTGAAACTATCTCTGCAAACGTTGGGCCGCACTAAAACATACTGCTAACGTTGTCAGCCAATTGGCTGACTCGTTCGAATAAAATAAATAAGAGATCTAGCAGCGTGTCAGTGATATATACCATCGTGACCACTAAACAAAAGTGTCAAAAAGCAAAATTAAACAGAACCTTGAAACCCAAAAAAATTGTAAAACGAAGTTCCTTATCATATTCAGCAAAACCTGTGCCTTAGCGGTGCATCAGTTGCCAACTTGGCTGAAATATTTACAGAAGCCGAGCGGTCTAAGGCGCTGCAGTCATGGACTGTGCGGCTGGTCCCGACGGAGGTTCGAGTCCTCCTTCTGGCATGGATGTGTGTGTTTGTCTTTAGGATAATTTAGGTTAAGTAGTGTGTAAGCTTATTGACTGATGACCTTAGCAGTTGAGTCCCATAAGATTTCACACAGATTTGAACATTTTTTTGTTTCCAGAAATGTAACTGCTACCCATGAGTACCCGCTAGTGGGAAATCGTTGATTCGTATTTCATGTCCTATACGTTTGGTAAGAAATGTTGACAGTGCTAAAAAAAGCAGGTCTAAAATGTGGAGACTTGCGGGTGACACTCAGCTTCTGTAAGAATGAAATGGCTGTGAATAGCAATTTCCATAAGGACAAGAAGCAAGAATTAGAAAGGGTGTGAGACAAGGATGAATTGTCTCGCCTGTTGTTTTCAATGTTTACATTCAAGAAGCTAGAGACCAAGTTCGCGTACCAATTGAAGTGTAGAGCAAATGCTACATTAAGCAAATGATATTGCTGTGCTTGTACGAGAATAAACCAGACAAAGACTGAAGTCATGGTATGCAGTACTGAAGAGTAATATGAATCTCTAACAACGAGAATTAAAGGACTGAGCAGTGACAGGAGAAAGTACGTAATTGAGAAGGAGAGTCACAAGGGGTGGTGAAAGCCGGAAAAAAATTGTGAGCCGAATGCAGTACCCAGAATTATATTAAATTTGGAAAGGAACTTACCCACAGCAAAAATATCAATCTGGAAATAAGGAAACCTATTATAAAAGCATTTGTTTTCTTGCCCTTATAAGATATCGAAACTTTGTCAATAGAAAAACAAAAGAGGAGACGGCTGCTACAGAAGTACGATGGAGATAAAGTTACTATTGAAGATGTGCTGAGTAGATTACAGGAAACAACATGCATACAAAAAGAGACGAACTCGTAGGATATACTTAACGATACTACAACACCATTGGAGCAATAGCAGAAGGAACTGTTGGGAGAAGGAATCTCCGGGGACGACCAATAGCGTCATACATGCAGCAGATTATTAATGGTGTAGGATGTGCTACGTAAGCGGAAACTAAGGCTCACAGAAGAATGGAATGGCATACTGTTGTAAAGCAACATCGGGGTGAAACACTAAATAAAAAGAAGAAGAAGAAGGCGAAGATGATGAAGAAGAAGTATACATGAGAAACGACGTAGAATCTTCAAAACTAGTGTTACTTTAAGGTAAATTATAACAAGCGATTCAAATGGGTACAATTTCAAAATAATTCAGTTCACATAAGTGGCAACAATAAATACATGTAAAATTTACCTAAAAAAGTTCTCTTTATATTTGCTTTACAATCGTATGTACACATCAGCTCCAAAAAAAAAAAAAAAAAAGAAATGGTTTTAAATATATTTTGACTCAACGTGTTGCTGTGATCATATGCTGTAATAACTAAGTGTGTCCGATACATAAGATCTGTGCCCTTATCATTGAAACGCAGCTTGTTTTGTCAAAATGTAATTTTTTTAGTCATTACAATCACTGTCAGCTTTATTTATCGGCTGAATTATGGTACAAAACGAATGTTTAAAAGTCAGAATCATGAAGTATAAACCTAGATGCGACTTTCATCTATCAGTCAGGCCAAGTATTGTCCGGTGTTACCATTACTCTCCGTCTGCATTAGCACAGCTGGAATATTTTACTATTTACCTTCGAGTATCTGTAATTTTGAAGACTGTGCGTCATTTTGTATGCATATTTTCCCCACTAGCATCAGCTCTCTGCTTAGTATTCCATCAAAGTTTTCAGCCAAGTTGATAGCTGATGCACTCCGTGAACACCGGTCTCATTGTAAGAACTTTGTTATATAAGTTCTCAGTTCTCTGGTGTGAAATTTTTACTCCTTATTTTCTAAATAACTCTCCAGTTACGTTAATCTCAGCTACATGTCTGACAACGGCAATAGCAAAGATTGATTAATCTAGACGACTTTATTCACAGAAATCTGCAATGATCTAAGAAAACGATTATATTACTGAAACAATTACCACAACAGTAGCGATATTTCCATCCTGGAAACATTTGAATAACTGTTACAATTGCCTAGAATATTTTTCTTCTCTTTACATCAATTAATTTTAATCAATTATCTACTAAAAACTTACAATGATCGAAAAACCGTTTAGAAAATTTCACAACAGGAGCGATATTTTCATCACGGAAACACTTGGGCAACCATTATCACTGGGCTGCATATTTTTTTACATCTCTGCAGCAATGTAATAATTAAAAAGTAGCCTACTCCAAGTCTTTGGTCATTCTAAGGATCACCACGTACATAACTCACGATGTCATGTATTTCCACAAACGCAGATGCATAGTATCATTGTGAAACTCCCACAATTACAATAAATCAGCATTTAAGCTCTTCAACAACTACCCCCTATTATAACATGCGTAAAATGACATACAACTCTACATGCAGTGAACATGTTGCTACCTTGTTCTGTACCCTATAACTATCATTTATTTACATGCAGTCTTCCTGCAGCAATGTCATTTGTGCATAAGGATTCTTCGACATCATCAATCCCGCTATTAAAATCGCTAAAAAAGTTCACTCTTTTCTTCAAAATAAGAATATGTTTTTCACATAGTATTTTAACTTTAATGTCTCGAAAAGAAAATTCGGAGCACTCCCCGGATCACAAAACAAGCCTACTGAGCGGATATACAGCTTTTCTAGGGGAAACTCGTGACAGCGTTCTCCTTTCTATCAAAACATGCGCCGCTCCATTGTCGTACAAACGGTTATTTCAATTAAATTTTATAATTTAAAGGCACCATCAGCAAACCACAATGCACATTCAGCCAGTCTGTCAACTGTAATACGCATTAACAACCACTCTATGATATAAGCGAACCGAAATGAAGTTCCCGTGGGTAACAGAGTAACTTAAATCTTTCTCTGATCTCCAACTTAAGAAATTAAATTCTGGTGACCAAATGATATTGTAGCGAATTGAAAAACTTTCTTCATGTAACAGTGAATATATCTTATATATCTTTTATGATCAACATTATTTCTCTTTCATGGTAGCTGCAGTGACTATACTTCGAAAAACGGAGACTGTGAGATGAACGAAAAAAGTAATAACAAAAACTCTCTAGCTTCTTTTCAGTAGCGTTTTAATTCGTCAACGCACATTTAGTGCCATGGCTTCATCGTTAGGGTTTCAGTCGTTGTATAATGGCATCTGCGGCCTGTTGACATGACAATGAGGGTCCTTCTCATGTTGACGACAGTCGCCTGCAAAACATGTAAGTAAAATCACAGAACTTCTTCTTAGCTGTAATAGCGGTGCTGCCAGCAAAGGGACGACATGATAGTGGTACCGGAAGTACCATCTGCCACGTATCGTTGAGCGATAAGAGAATTGTCTTCATTGTAGCTGATTTCTATAAGATAGGAGCTGATGTATGATACGTAGGACAGGATCAAACCACGTACAGAACGTTGCACACAACAAAATAAAAGAGAAGGCAAACCTAAAGAAAGAAAATGAAAATATACATAAGGGCAGAATCACTCGAAAGGAAACATAAATAGAACAAAAGGATAGGAAAGGAAAGGAAAGTAAACCTACATAAGCCATTTCGACCGCGAACGAAAATGTTCGAATTGTTGGTTCGCTACAGAGCGGTAGGAGAAAACAGGTTCAGATGAAAAGCATGAGCTGACAGGTGTTCTAAGTAACAACATATGCACTCAGATGAAAAATGTCATGGTATACCCCTCAATATAGAGTCGGGCATCCTTTCGTCCGGGGTAGTGCAGAACTCGACATGGCATGGACTCAACAGTCATTGGGAGTCCGTTACAGAAATAATCTCTGTAGAAAAAATCTCTGTAGCCGTCCATAATTGCGAAAGAGTTGACGGTGCAGGAAATGATCTCTCGATTATGGCCTATAAAAGATCCATGGGATTCATGTCGGGCGCTCGAATTCCCCAGAATGTTCTTCAAACCAATCGTGAACAGTGATATGGCGCAATGTTATCCACAAAAATTCAGTCGTTGTTTAGGAACATGAATTCCATAAATGGCCGCAAGTGGTCTCCAACTAGCGAGCGTAACTATTCCCAGTCATTGATCGGTTCAGTGTAAACACAGCCTACATCATTGTGGAGTCATCACCAGCTTGCACAGTGCCGTGTTGGCAGCCTGGGTCCATGGCTTCGTGGGACCTGCGCCACTCTTTAATGCTACCATCAGCTCTTACCAACTGAAATTAGGACTCGTCTGATCACCTCAAGTTTTCCAGCCGTCTAGGGTTTAACAGATATGGTTAAAGAGCCCGGGCGAGGCGGCGCAGATGTATCGTGCTGTTAGCAAAGGCACTCACATCGATCGCCTACTGAGTTAGCCCAATAACGCCAAATTTCGCCGCATGTCCTAACGGTTACGTTCACCTCACGTTCGACATTGGTTTTTGCGGTTTTTTCAAGCGTTATTGCATGTCTAACAACACTAACAACCTTCGCAAATAGCGCTTCTCTCGATCGTTAAGTGGAGGCCGTGGGCCACTGCGTCGTCAGTGGAGAGAGATGATACCTGAAATTTCGTATTCTTAGCACACTCTTGATACTGTGGATCTCGGAATACTTAATTAACTAACGGTTTCTGAAATGGAATGTGCCATGCGTCTACCATTTCGCATTCAAAGTCTTAATTCCTGTCATGCAAACACAATGGCGTCGGAACTTTTGTAAGTAGGCTGTTTAGGTTTTCTTATTGGTAACGCCACATAGCGCTCTGTATGAAAAATCACTGGCTGTGTTGTGCGCAGTCTGTGGCTAGTTTGCATTGTTGTCTGCCATTGTAGTGTTGGGCAACTGGATGTTAACAGCGCGTAGCGTTGCGCAGTTGGAGGTGAGCCACCAGCAGTGGTGGATGTGGGGAGAGAGATGGCGGAGGTTACGGACTTGCTATATTATCCGCAAGACTCTTCAATAGTGATTGCGCACCTGCACAGTCAAACAGATGGCTGCTGGCCATCTCTACAAGGACTACAGTGGGTCTACACCTTTGATGATCCACCAATACCATTATTTCTACAAGGACTGCAGTGGGTCTGCACCTCTGGTGGCCCACCAATAGTAATCTCTACCAGGACTACAGTGGGTCAGCTCTGTGATGACCTACCTGCCGATAGTCTTCAACATCTACTGACTCTGCTGTGGCCCATTACCTGTCTGCATGTCAAGAGTCAGCACTGTCTTTCGTTGGAAGGACAACACTACTTCTTCAAGACTGCTTAGAAATCCACCACTTCCAAGTGCAATTTCTTTTATTGCTCAGACTTTGAAAAAAAAAACACCTCAATTTTACTGTGATGAACGATCAGGACTGTCTTTATGGACTGTGTGAAAATTTTAGCTTCTGAAACATTGTATCATTAAGTGTGTGCATTTGATATCTTTGTTGTAGTAATTATGAAAAAAAATTTCAAATCTGTATTGGCCACTGCCCAAAACAATTTGTAAAATGTTTTGTGGGGAGCATGGGGGCTATGTAAGTAGGCTGTTTAGGTTTTCTTATTGGTAACGCCACATAGCGCTCTGTATGAAAAATCACTGGATGTGCTGTGCGCAGTCTGTAGCTAGTTTGCATTGTTGTCTGCCATTGTAGTGTCGGGCAGCGGCAGCTGGATGCTAACAGCGCGTAGCGTTGCGCAGTTGGAGGCGAGCCACCAGCAGTGGTGGATGTGGGGAGAGAGATGGCGGAATTTTGTAATTTGTAAGACTGGATGTCATGAACTGCTATATATATTATGACTATTAAGGTAAATACATTGTTTGTTCTCTATCAAAATCTTTCATTTGCTAACTATGCCTGTCAGTAGTTAGTGCCTTCAGTAGTTTGAATCTTTTATTTAGCTGGCAGTAGTGGCGCTCGCTGTATTGCAGTAGTTCGAGTAAGCAAGATTTTTGTGAGGTAAGCTATTTGTGAAACGTATAGGTTAATGTTAGTCAGGGCCATTCTCTTGTAGGAATTATTGAAAGTCAGACTGCGTTGCGCTAAAAACTATTGTGTGTCAGTTTAAGCACAGTCTTGTATAATTTTTCTAAGGGGACGTTTCACTTTTTGACTTGATTTCAAAAGACAGCTCTCCCAACACTACCCTTTTAACCTAATGTACGTGATACTGCAGCCACCTGTATATGTGCTATCCCTTGAGCTTTGTTACGTTAGTGTGCATTAGCCGTGTTGTTGGCTTTCCTTGCGGTCTGCGAGCTTGCCAATGATGTCATGGTTTTCCCCAGGCCGTCTGCTGGGACGCCCGATCACTGACAGCAATGTTTGCCAGTAAGTCAGCTGGTGAGAAGAGTCCCGTGAGAGCGAGCTGGGCGTAAATCGAGGCGTGCTCTCACAGCTCGGCATTAGACGAGCCGGGCTGGTGTTTAGCCGCCGTCCATCAGCCCTTTGGGGAAGCCAATGGGTAGGGCGAGCGGCGTGCGCCCTAGGGCGTGCCGGTTTTGACGGCTAAACGTCCCCTCCCCGGAGCACGCACTCAGTAACACGTGGCTTTGGAAAGCTTCCTCCGCCTGCTCACTACGGCAAGGCCCGAGGCAAGCACGTGGGAACTGCGGTCGCCGTGAAATCAAACGAATCTTCCCTTCTCTTTCTTCTACTGTGGCCGTCATCAGGGTTGCTCCACTTGGGTTCTGCCACTTCAGAAGTAATTATTGACATATTCAACTCTGACCTCCCATTCCTTGCAGCCTGATTTCTGTGATGTGTTCAGCTCTGTGACATTATTTCGTTCGTCTAATTTCGTGCCTGTCAATTGTATTCTTTCATTCCTTGTCTAGCTTGTATATGATACGTCATTCTACGAATCCCTCCATCCAGGACATTTTACTATTACTCTACACACCACTTTTTAACATAACCAGGTGATGAGCTGGTACGTTGTTACTATTGCCAAATCGCAGCACCATATACTACAGACGGAGATAGATCTATTAAATTATAAAATCACTATTCATTCTAAATATATTTGATGCAAAATCAATGGGTCCAAGCAGTATTAGCATATAAAGCTTGACACTTTTTGAAATAATTTTTATTGCAGAAATACGCCAAACAATAGCATGCAGAATACTCTAAAAGTCTGTCTGAAAATACAGTCATCGGCCGTTGCCGCACGTACTTGTAGTACTTCATGACAATACTTACACTATGTTTCATTATTTGAAAATCAGTTACAGTTAACTTCAATACATTACAGTAATTTTATATAATTTCTAAAATTCTCTCTATATAATAAAAAATATTACAAGATTTTCTGCCATAAATCGATTTTTTACATTACTGCACTTTTGGATTTTGTACATTAACATTTTTATTTATTGAACGACATCTTCTCAACGGCATGAGGTGAAATGATTATTAGTGACCCCAGTATTCGGAAAGAGGGGTCCAAAAGAATGTATCCACTGATTAAGAGTCCATAACTTGCAAACTAATTGACGGAGTTATCTCCTTTTTGGTGAAAGTGTAGCTTAAAGTCCAACTTAAAGATACCACTGTAGGTGTTCGAAATGTTCACCATTAACATCCACACACAAACGATGCCGCCGCACTGAAGCACAAACTACTGACTACACCGTTTTCATTTGGATATTTGCACATGAATGTACGATGGATTGTCGAAGTTCATCCAATGTGCGTGGCTTTTGTCGATAAACGACGTCCTTTAGTGTTGCCCACATGTAAAAGTCCAGAGGAGTTAGGTCTGGGGAACGTGGTGGATACTCCACAGCACCTCTGCGGCGTATCCATCTTCCTGGTAGATTTTAGTCGAGATACGCCCTAACACGATTTTGGTAGTGGGTTGGGGCACCATCTTGTTGAAACTAAACTCTTACGTCTCCATATAAGTCTCGGATGGCAGGTAAACCTTACCGGTAACTGTGCCGTCAAATAAGAATGGTCCAATCAAGCCACGATAAGACAACCCACACCACACATTTACTTCTGGTAAATTTACGGCTTTGTCTACATGGACATTCAGATTTTCGTCGGTGCAGTAGATGCAACTGTGGCGATTTATTGTACCATTGAGTTTGAACTGTGCCTCATCAGACCACACAATCATCTCTTCAAACTCTTCATCATTGCGCACCATGTTAGTAAACCAATCGCAGTACTCCATTCTACGATCTGGGCCGTCCTCGTTCATTGCGTGTATCAATCGTGGGATGTAGCACTTCCACTTTGCTGTCTTCAAAATTCACCGAGCACTTGAGCGATTCACTCCAGTTTCACAGGCACTATGTCTCACAGACTTCTGTGGTGAGAGAGTGAATTGTTGTAACACACGACGGGAGTTAGCTGGACTTGTTACTGTTACAGGTCGTCCAGATCGTTGTTCGTGTACTTCTTTAACACAGCCTTCGGCTTCAAATTTTCCTCGAATGCGACGAATTGTTGAGCGTGTCGGTGGCTCTGTTTTATACTCATTTCGCCATTGCCGCTGAACCTCATTAATGTTTTCGTACTTAAAATACCACTTAAAAACTGCCTTCCTTTCATCCAGTGTAAGCCTAGCGCCAGCCAAGTTTAATCGAGTAACTAGGTGCAACTAAGAACAGAACACTGACTATCTGGCGACTGTCATCTGACAAAACATAACAACGCAATACAACGCTTGTGTGGCGGTTGCCGGAACTACAAACTATTACACTACCAAAGATGAGAGAACTCCATCAAATAGTTTGCCAGTTATGGACTTTTAAACAGTGGATTCATTTTTTTGGACCCCTCTATTTTAGTGACAGGCGTGTCAGTTATAAATTCTCTGTGATGTTCAGCTCGATGTGCATGGTTGTAATTTGCTTGCAGGTGTGTTGTTTTCTAGACACACATCAAGCTGAACATCATAAAAAATTTATAATTACACGCATCTCGTCGGTATAGACAAATATAATGCACCACTGACGATTCGTTGTATAACCGAATACTGGTGTTTAGAAGATAGTCTTTAATAAATATCTAAAAGCAGCGGACACCAAGAATTCAAGATTTTAACATTTCTCTGTGGTACTGGGGTCCAAAATTGTGAAAAACTAAAGCTAATAGCAGTGATGGAACAGCAACCAGTAATACACGATGATGAAACAGTCTTGGTTGTAGGACATTTATAATTATTTATTTATCAGTGAAGTATTTCGATTGATTCAGGCTTCTTCATATTCTCTGATATTAGATGGTCTTAGGCACATAGGGTACAGAGCATACAAACTGTCGCAGCCGGTACCTGCCCTCGTCAAATATTCGGAGACATTGCGCGTATGCTTCATGAGGCATTCAACGTAGTGCAATGAATGCTATGGGCTTCCACCTGTTTTGTTTTCATTGGACTAGACTGCATGTCTCAAGGAAGATAACGTACAACGTTTCCGAATATTTGACGAGGGTGGTTATTTACTGGGACGTTTTGTATGCTCGTTACTCCATGGGCCTAACACCACGTAATATTAGTCAGTCTGAAAATGCCTTAATCAGGCGAAACACCTCATTGGTAAATAAATAATAATTACAACCCTGCAACCAACACTGTTTCTGCATCCAAAATTTGTAAACACCCACACAAAATTTGAATACAGTTATTCATCACATTTAACATTTAATCACAGCACATACAAAATAATATTTAATTGTTTATCACATTGA
This sequence comes from Schistocerca gregaria, assembly GCF_023897955.1. Lineage (NCBI taxonomy): Eukaryota > Metazoa > Arthropoda > Insecta > Orthoptera > Acrididae > Schistocerca > Schistocerca gregaria. The sequence goes on from NC_064921.1 coordinate 559,287,985, forward strand.
TGAGTGCATTTACTTATTATAAGAACTGTCCTTTTTCTGAAAATAAGGGGAGATCCTTTTCCTCCAATAATGCATCAAACATTTGTAGTACAGAGCTTTTGGCTAAACATAGTGCGAAAAATACACTGATACAAAAAAAAGTCGTAACACCAGGAAGGAGTTGTGAGACATGAACGGAAGTCTGTAGTCTGTTTCTACATCTGAAAGATGTTTATTTAATTTCGTCCCAGTCGCATAAGTGTCTCATAAGTAGTGCCCACAATAAGGATGCAAATCAGGTTTGCTTTAAATACACGCTGTAACAGTCATGAGCTTTAGTTACTTCTGACATGATGAGTTGATGTCAGTCTAGAATGCCTTTAAGGCTACAATGACGCCATTATCAACACCTCACTGAGTTAGAACGAGGTTGTATAAAAGGGCTACGAGGAGTTGGATGCGATACTGCAGGGGCTTGACAGGAATGTAACCACTGTACATGACTGCTGGCAGCGGTAGTCACGAGAATGTACGGTTGCAGGAAGACCAAGATCCGGAGAGCCACGTAGCACTACCGAGAGCGAACACCATCGTGTTAGACGTATGAGTCCGGTACGTGGCAATGCATCTATAGCAGCAAACTGAGCAGCAGGTGGCAACACACTGACACAACGAATTGTTAAAAATCTTTTACTTCAATTACAGTTCCGGACCAGACGCCCGGTAGCCATTTTCAATTTCACTGGTGCCAAGCGAGAACTCATTGGAGGGCAGGGAGGAAGTCTATTGTTTTTATGGTAAAAGCTGCTTCGGCCTCGGTGCCAGTGATGGCCAGCTGGCCGTTGTGGCCCTGCGGTTCTAGGCGCTTCAGTCGGGAGCCGCGTGACCGCTACGGTCGCCGGTTCGAATCCTGCCTCGGCCATGGATGTGTGTGATGCCCTTAGGTTAGTTAGGTTTAAGTAGTTCTAAGTTCTAGCGCACTGATGACCACAGATGTTAAGTCCCATAGTGTTCAGAGCCATATTTTGAAAAAAAAAAATGGCTCCGAGCACTATGGGACTTAACATCTGTGGTCATCAGTCCTCTAGAACTCAGGACTACTTAAACCTAATTAACCTAAAGACATCACACACATTCACGCCCGAGCACTGACATCTGTGGTCATCAGTCCCCAAGAACTCAGAACTACCTAGACCTAAGTAACCTAAAGACATCACACACATCCATGGCCGAGGCAGGATTCGAACCCGCGACCGTAGCAGTCGAGCGGTTCCGGACTGAGCGCCTGAACCGCTAGACCACCGCAGCCGGCAGCCATTTTTTGAACCAGTGATGGCTGTGCGTTGTTTAGGAGGAGGTCAGTTGAGGGCCTGCAACCAAGCTGTCAGCGTACTAGGCGCACTGGACCTCCACCTGGGGTTATGGTCTGGAGTGCGATTTCGTTTGACAGCGAGAGCACTGTCGTGGTTACCTCACGCACCTTGACTGTATATCTATACGTCAATCTGGTGATTCGACCCGATGTACTGAAATTCGTGAAGGGCATTCTAGGGGGTGTTTTCCAACAGGATAAAGCTTTCCCACACGCTGCCGTTGTAATCCAACATGCTCTACAGAGTGTCGACATGTTGCCTTGGCAGGTTCGATGGCCACATCTGTCTCCAATCGAGCACACATGAGACGTCATCGGCCAACTCCAGCGTCATCCACAGACAGCAGTAATTGTCCTTGCGTTGATCGATCGGTGGCCAAAGGCTAAGCGATGTCTCCGCAATATCCTTTCTTTCAGGAGTGCTAGTTCTGCAAGGTTCGCAGGAGAACTTCTGTAAGTTAGGAAGGTAGGAGACGAGATACTGGCAGAAGTACAGCTGAGTGTACGGGGCGTGAGTCGTGCTTGGGTGGCTCATTTGGTAGAGCACTTGCCCGCTAAAGACAAAGGTCCCGAGTTCGAGTCTCGGTCCAACACGCAGTTTTAATCTTTCAGGAAGTTTCACATCAGCGCACTCTCCACTGCAGAGCAAAAATCTCATTCTTGTTGCAACAGCTATCGAGCTCCATCACACAAACTGTCATCTACTACTTGTACTACACAATGCATGCACGTTTGCATGCATGCATTCAACAATCTGGCGGTTATACCGGTTATTAATGTACCAACATCTCATGTTTACAATGTCTTACCTTGCACTTATGTTAACCTGGGATCTTGCAAATGTTACATTAATTTTGCTACTTAGGCAAATGTATTACGGAATTTTCTTTACTCTACAATCATTATTTTTCAGTGTTGCCATATCTTCGTCAGTGTCTGTTGCAGGATGTGAAAGTATATTAAAGTACACACTGAATGACGAGTAATTATTATTCTTGGTGTCAAACCCAGGTCCACGGGACATTTCTCCCGTGATGTGGGGATTCTGTTTTGCAGCACCTTGCACGTGAAGCACCCCTTCTCGCGGGCTGCAGCCAGTGAAAAGTTTATGGACGGTTTAAGAAAAACGACATTGCGTATTATTGCTATTTGTTTGTGCTTTCTCTCTGCTTCCGGTATGCAATGACTGTTAAAACGGCCAATCCGACATTTTGGTTTACTTTTTATTTATGAATGTACGAGTTATTGTCATAACTTACGTCCTGTCTCGTAACAGGAAACATATAATCCACAATACAATGCCAAACCAATTCTCTGTAAAATTTACTGGGAGTAGAAGGATGTGTGTAATGATTTTCCCTACTATTTATCCATCTTTTTAATTTCTTTTTATCTCTATTGGCCAGGGGGTCACCTATACAGCTTGCCCAAAGTTACGGAGCTGCCTTTGTGACTTCTCAGAATAAATGACAACCTTCTAATAATTCGAAATAAGGACTCACTCCCCGTAAAGACACACAAACACATATACATACACCACACTCCAAACCCAAATTGCACGGCTAGAGTTTAATCCCAACTTTACAAACAAATTGTAGAAGCAGTTTTAAATATATATATATCCAACACATACGAAAGTAATCCGTGATTCATGTAGATCATCTCCGTAAACAACCAGCCTGGTCTGAATCTAGGGCAGGCAAATTAAGTGTGACTGACGCCCTGGCAATCCCAACAGTCGCAGTGTGGTGGCTTCTGTAGAAACATTGACGATGGCACCTGTGGTTGCCAGTCTGCCAATGGTACATACAAACTCTGTCTTGGTCCGTAGGCTAAGTGAGCTACATTTCGTACTCTTCTTTCCTGAATAGAATTGGGCCTTCGATAAAACGTGAGTAAATTTCTTCGCTCCAGGTGTCTTCGTGCATATCTTTGGTCTCCCATGCCTTGTTCCATTCTCTTTTGCCCACGTCTCTGACTACAGCAATTAGATCATCCGCTGGAATGCATCACTCTTGCATTCCATTCCTTGTGGGGTTCTTTACCAGTTGTTTCAGCCTTCTCATTCCCTTTAATTAGAGCATGGCTCTTGGTTCATACGAATGATACCTTCGTAAAGTTTCTTTAAATAAAACAGCGGCAGGTACTTGATGTGGTAAAAAGCAGTCCCCTTTGACTTCTACAAATGATGTCCGTTTCTGCACCACATAGAGCGTTATTATTACATGGTTCGCTGTGCTGGTGTGTACTGTATCTTACTACCATATCAGCCGCTAGGAGTTCAGACGTGAGAAATTGACACCTGTTTCATTAGGCGCCGCTGACAGAGTCACCGTATTTGGAGTCGTCGACACACACACGCTTGCCCATTGTTGAGAAAGTTTAGAAATTTCTGTTATTAATTACTCGGCCAATGGCCTGGCCACAGGGGTAACACCAGTTCCCTTCCGATCACCGAAGTTAATCGGTGCTAGGCTTTGTCCGGATACGTCGAGCGCAGTTTGCAAACGGGGTGAACTCAGTCGTTATGAGGCCAGTTAAGGAGTTACTGCATTAAGAAGCTGCTGCTCCAGCCACGAGAATGGCTCGCTGGCTACATGCCGCTCCATATCCCGATCCGGTGACGCCTATCGGCTGCGAATGATACTACGATCGATCGATACCGTTGCACCTTCAGAGATCTGTTCGGACGGAACTTAGTTTCCATTTTTGTTATGAATTATTGGTTTCTCCGAGGAGTTCATATTAATACTTCGTATCAGTTTCAGTCTTCGTTTATCGTGGGATGTGAATTTATCGAATATATCGAAATAGACGTCAGAGGAATAGAGAAACAATTAAAATCGCTCAGAAGAGAAAAGGCCTCTGGGCCTGAAAGGATACCAGTTCGATTTTACACAGAGTACGCGAAGGTACTTGCCCCCCTTCTTGCAGCAGTCTACCCTAGGTCTCTTGAAGAGTGTAGCGTTCCAAAGGATTGGAAAAGAACTCAGGTCATCCCCGTTTTCAAGAAGGAACGCCGAACAGATGTGTAGTAGAACTATAGACCTATATCTCTAACGTCTGTCAATTGTAGAATTTTGGAACACGTATTATGTTCGAGTATAATGACTTTTCTGGAGACCAGAAATCTACTCTGTAGCCCGCATCTCGTGGTCGTGCGGTAGCGTTCTCGCTTCCCACGCCCGGGTTCCCGGGTTCGATTCCCAGCGGGGTCAGGGATTTTCTCTGCCTCGTGATGGCTGGGTGTTGTGTGAAGTCCTTAGGTTAGTTAGGTTTAAGTAGTTCTAAGTTCTAGGGGACTGACGACCATAGATGTTAAGTCCCATAGTGCTCAGAGCCATTTAAACCATCTACTCTGTAGGAATCAGCATGGGTTTCGAAAAAGACGATCGTGTGAAACCGAGCTCGCGCTGTTCGTCCACGAGACTCAGAGGGCCATAGACACGGGTTCCCAGGTAGATGCCGTGTTTCTTGACTTCCGCAAGGCGTTCGATACAGTTCCCCACAGTCGTTTAATGAAGAAAGTAAGAGCATATGGACTATCAGTCCAATTGTGTGGTTGGATTGAAGAGTTCCTAGATAACAGAACGAAGCATGTCATTCTCAATGGAGAGAAGTCTTCCGAAGTAAGAGTGATTTCAGGTGTGCCGCAGGGGAATGTCGAGGGACCCTTGCTATTCACAATATACATAAATGACCTTGTGGATGACATCGGAAGTTCACTGAGGCTTTTTGTGGATGACGCTGTGGTATATCGAGAGGTTGTAACAATGGAAAAAAGTACTGAAATGCAGGAGGATCTGCTGCGAATTGATGCATAGTGCAGGGAATGGCAATTGAATCTCAATGTAGACAAGTGTAATGTGCTGCGAATACATAGAAAGAAATATCCCTTATCATTTAGCTAGAATATAGCAGGTCAGCAACTGGAAGCAGTTAATTTGATAAATTGTCTGGGAGTACGCATTAGGAGTGATTTAAAATGGAATGATCATATAAAGTTGACTGTCGGTAAAGCAGATGCCAGACTGAGATTTATTGAAAGAATCCTAAGGAAATGCAATCCGACAACAAAGGAAGTAGGTTACAGTACACTTGTTCGCCCACTGCTTGAATACTGCTCAGCATTGTGGGATACATACCAGATAGGGTTGATAGAAGAGATAGAGAAGATCCAACGGAGAGCTGCGCGCTTCGTTAGACGATTATTTAGAAATCGCCAAAGCGTTACGGAGATGATAGATAAACTCCAGTGAAAGTCTCTGCAGGAGAGACGCTCATTAGCTCGGTACGGGCTTTTGTTGAAGTTTCGAGAACATACCTTCACCGAGGAGTCAAGCAGTTTATTGCTCCCTCCTACGTATATCTCGCGAAGAGACCATGAGGATAAAATCAGAGAGATTAGAGCCCACACAGAGGCATACCGACAATACTTCTTCCCACTAACAATACGAGACTGGAATAGAAGGGAGAACCGATAGAGGTACTCAGGGTACCCTTCGCCACACACCATCGGGTGGCTTGCGGAGTATGGATGTAGATGTAGATGTAGAAGGAGCCATTCATTACTGTGGAAGTAGTAAATGTGTAGGTATATGTTGCTAAGCTACAAATAGACCGCCGGTCCGGTGTATGAAGGACAGCCGTCGTGGAAGCTGCAGATAAAGCTGTTTCGATCTAGAACGTCGGATATTTCGAAGGCGGACCGGCGGCCGTGCGATCTTAACAGGAGCCGGTCGCGGTGCCATTCTCCATGTCGCGTCGGGTGGCGATTAAGAGCCGCCGATAATGATTCAGTGTCGACGCTGGGCATTAGGCGGCGGGAGAAAGGCTCGCCGCCGATCGCCGACAGGGTGCGCCCGTTTCGCCCGCAGCTGCCGCCTACCGCCTATCGCCTGCTGACTCGCCTCGCGTTTCCTCGTTTCGGCCCAATTCGGTCATCGCGGTTGCCACGGGCGACAAAGGCCCAACACAGCCACTTGTGAACATGTTTCTTGCGTGCTCAGTTTTTGCGATTACTTCCTATTTCCAGTGGTAAGGCGTAAAATAAAATTTTAGCGAAGCAAATGCACTGCCAGACAAAAAAGTGAAGCACTCAGAAGACACAGTGTGATGTCAATGTAACATCTTAGTCGTCAGAATTGCAATTCTCTGTACAATGGTGACCACAGTGCGTTGCTTTGATTAATGTTTAGTGTTCCTAACAGGCATGAAGGATATATAAAGGATGTGATCGCTGTCAATGGCTTAGCGGTCTCTGTGAGGGATATACACATGACGTGTAATCACACAAGGCAGCGTTATCCGTAGTTGGAAAAGGGGCCTCGTTGTGGGTCTCCAGGCAGTCGACTGGTCTGATCACGGAATATCCAAATGTGCTGGGCATTTGGTTATGACAGTGGCCCGGTGTTGGACTACATGAGAATGCCAGAGCAGGCCTACTAGTCATCGCTGCAGTTGGGAGTATCGCCCTGTTGTGCTCCAACCACATTGTAACCCCTTCTCATCGGTACCTGTCATCTGAGACCAAGTAGTGCAACAGTGCAACATTCCGTCATCCCGCACAGTTGGTTAGAGACCAACAGCGTCTAGTCAAGGGTCTTACCGTCCCATGCATTTGGAGTAGCATATCACTGCTAATGAGTGGACTGTCATTTTCAGTGCAGCATTGCTATTCTGCATTACCCGACCATCGCTCCGAGTATGTCGGCGACTGGGAAGAGGCAATCTAGTTCTGGAGATGAACAACGATGTTCCTCGTCACGTCATAGTGTGGAAGTCATTGGGTATGACTTCAGGTCACGGCTGATGGTCAATGAGAGGACTCTGACGAAGCAGTAATATCTCATGAACATTCCACGCACTCATATGCTACCTCTCATACGACAATATGCGCGTGTCTCTTTGAACTGCCTCCGTCATGTTAAGGTACTCACCTGGCCAACGATACCCCTTTATTTGTCCTCCACAAAACCCATTAATTTGGTGCCTAGAATGGCTCTATGTTGGTTTGTTTTGAGATCATCAAATACGGCTGCTCATGCATGAGACCATCTGTGACGTCAGCTCCTTTTAGTACCATTATCCTGGGTATCAAGCACCAGTTAATAGTTGTGGACCAGCTCGCCTCTGCACACGATACAATTACTTTATTATACCCTTTCCAACTGAAACAGTGCATACCTGTACGTCCAGGTCAGAAGGTCTGCAACGTCATACTGACATTTGGACTCGTTTTCCTCATTATTTGTAACTTTGACTCGATTTTGTCTCAAATACCCTCCCAACCCCTGAACTCTCATTTCGTTCCCTCCTCACCTATCAGCTTTACGTTTTTTCAGAAAGTATAGTTTCAGACTGTGTGATTTTAAAATTACTTTATCGCTTTGTTGCGATCCTCGAGATTGGTCGCGTTTTGATCAACAGGTGGAGTGTAGAGTGAGAATGAGAGATCCAATGCACATTCGAAGGCGTCAGTGATACGCCAGTGCCTGTAACAACATTTATTTGTGGTACAGATTCTACAAAAGTATAAGTGTCTTCAGAGCTGCAGTCGGCAGCCGGGAGCGAGCGCACGTGCCCGCAAAAGAGTCCTGAGCCTTAGTAGCAAGTCATGACGTCGCCACCGCGTGCTGTGCTAGCGGCGGCAGCGAGGCGAGGGAGGCGCTGTTGCATTGCCAGTACACATTGTTGACATTACGTCTGGCACATCAGCCCTGCGCTTTTACTCTGTTCTGAGCTCACCTGCCAGAACTAAATTTTAAGCCTTCGCAATGAAATTTTTCTGCTGCGCAAGAACTTATTTAATGCTCTCCTGTTTGTGTTTCTGTATTCATGCTACACCCAAAATAAATATTCCAGTTGAATCTACCCGGAAGAATATTCACTCGCTTACGAAACGGTGCAAATCTTCGTCCAGGCAGTGTTGTGATCCACCACCACTGAAATGAGACATGTCACTGAAAAGACGAGTATCTGGTAGTCGGTTGTATGGAGTCAGCGAAGTAACTTGGGCCAATCGCGGGGCGTGACAGAATGGCAGAAACGAGGTATCATGTTTGAACGTGCCCATGACCACGTCGTGGATGAAGCGGCCCAGTTTGTTGGTGTATCAACACTGACAGTCCAACGCGTCTGCTACGAATGACGTACCGGTCACAGTCAAGTAACACAGCGTAAGGATAGTGATCCTAAAATAATCTTCACACCTTGTGAATCAAATTGGTTCCATACCCGACTGAAATAGCTGCTGTGAGTGAACTCAGACCTATCCCAACCCATTTCGAAGCAAACATGTATGTTACAGTCATCTGGCGTCCAGTATTTCATGAAAGGCCATTGTTCACAGTGACACATGAATCTCCACATCTTCGAAGGGCCAAAGAACACCGAAACTGGTCAGTAGCTCATTAATGGTTGCACAGTGCTATCCGATGAGTCGCTATTATGCCGATTGTAAAATGATGTAATAAGTTCATCGATTGCTAAGTGAGATGTTTTAACTTGCAGTGTATTCCTATTCCAGCGTAATGGTGACTACTTGTTATAACAGTGCCTTTTAACGTGGATATTACATAACAGTCGTTACCGTAAGATGCCAACAGAGCTAGCTAGTCTTTTGGCTGCAAAAGTGATCTGCATCGACTGGACCCCACAGCACATAGGTGCGTCCGGTGCGATCTTGATCGCTTACACCAGTCCGAACAATGCATGTTTCCAAAGCTGATTACTATACGTCCTGTGTCAGCGTTACTTACCTTGCTTCCATCGGTCTGGTTCAACGGACGTCTGGAGGCAGGCAGGCAGCGGCACCAGTCCTGTCCTTCCATCAGGACCAAACGGAGATTCCATCATGCTGATACAGCACAACAAGTACAGGACGTGCAGTAAACTACACAGACAGAGGGAAATTAAGAGGGCTTTGGAAGCTTGGTCTTTGCAGTCGCCCATAACGCTCAAATTATCTACACCAGAGATTCAACGACCGACAGAAACATGACATGGTTTCGATAATATCAATCAGAAACAAGGATGTATGAGACGGGTCAGTCCACCACTTGATTTACTCGTTTCAACCACTCTGGACAGCAGACATTTTTTTTCCTTTTACGTCATAATTCTTCGAATGATGTGTAACCGTCCACTTTCCTTCTCTGACTTGTATATCCTTCTCTGACTTGTATATTGTGTTCATCTCTACATAATATTTGTGCAAACGCAAAAATATCCATGATCTCTTTTTATATTCTACTCTTTGTCTCCCCAACCATTTCCCTCCATTATCGGAAGCCGTCGGAGATATCCTACTATCCTGTACCTTCGTCAGTTACGGATTTCTTTTCTTGCCTGTTCCGTTCAGTACTTAACCAATTGACATCATTTTTGATAGTACCATATTTAAAATAATTGTTGTTCTTGTTGTGGTCTCTAGTCCAAAGACTGGTCCGATGCAGCTCTCCATGCTACTTAATCCTGTGCAAGCCTCTTCATCTCCGAGTAACTACTGCTGCCTACATTCCTCTGAATCTGCTTACTGTATGCGTCTCTTGGTCTCCCTCTAAGGCGCCCCCCCCCCCCCCCACCACGCTTCCCTCAGATATTAAATTGGTGATCCGTTGATGTCTCATAAAGTGTCCTACCAACCAGTCACTTCTTTCAGTCAGGTTGTTGTACCACAAGTTTCTCTTCTCCCCAGTTCTGTTCAGTACCTCCTCTACCCATTTAATCTTCAGCATTCTTCTGCAGGAGAACATTTCAAAAGCTTCTATTTCTTCTTACCTAATCTGTTTATCGTTCACATTTCAAAAGCTTCTATTTCTTCTTACCTAATCTGTTTATCGTTCATGTTTCAGCATTCTTCTGCAGGAGCACATTTCAAAAGCTTCTATTTCTTCTTACCTAATCTGTTTATCGTTCATGTTTCACTTTCATACATTGCTACACTCCATACAAATACTTTCACACAGGACATCCTAACGCTTAAATCTCTACTCGACGTTAGCAAATTTCTTTTCTTAAGAAACGTTTTCTTGCTACTGCCATTCTACATTTTATTTCCTCTCTAATACGAACATCATCAGTTATTTTACTTCGCAAATAGCAAAATACATTTACTCGTTTACTAATCTAATTTCCTCAGCATTCGACTACATTCAATTATTTTCGCCTTGCTTTTGTCGACGTTCACATTATACACTCCTTTCAAGACACTGTCCATTCCGTTCAACAGCTCTTCCAAGTCCTTCGCTGTCTCTGACTGAATTACCATGTCGTCGGCAAACCTCAGAGTTTTTATTTCTTCACACTGGAATTTAATTTCTACTCCAAATTTTTCTTTTTTTCCTTTATTGCTTCCTCAGTATACAGACTGAATAACATGGGAGATAGGCTACAACCCCGTCTCACTCCCATCTCACCCACTGCTTTCATTTCGCGCCACTCGACTCTTATAATTTCCCTTTTGTTTCTGTTCAAGTTTTAAATAGCCGTGTTTTATCCCTGCCACCTTTAGAATTTGAAAGAGAGTATTTCAGTTAACACTGTCAAAAGCTTTCTCTAAGTATACAAATTAACCTATCTTCTATGAGAAGTCGTGGGGTCAGTATTGCCTCGCGTGTTCCTACATTTCTGCGGAATCGAAAATGATCTTTCACGAGGTCAACTTCTACGAGTTATTCTTTTCTTCTGTAAAAGATTCGTGTTATTATTTTGCAACCGTGAGTTATTAAACTGATAGTTTGGTAATTTTCACACCTGTTAGCACCTGCTTTTTTTTGGGGGTGGGGGGGGGGGGGGGGGGAATTGAAACTAGTATATTCTTCTTGAAGCCTCGTACATCTTGCTTATCAGATGGACAGATGGAAGAGTTTTGTCATGGCTGATTCTCCGAAGGCTATCAGTACTAATTGAATGTTGTCTACCCCCTTGGCCTCTCTTGTGTTTAAGTCTTTCAGTGCTTCGTCAAATTCTTCACACAGTACCACATCTCCCCTCTCATCTTCCTCTATGTCCTCCTCCATTTCTATAATATTGGCCTCACGTACACCTCCCTTGTACAGGTACTCTGTACACTCGTTCCACCTTTCTGCTTTCCCTTCTTTGCTTAGGATTGATTTTCTCTCTGAGCTCTTGATATTCATACAGGGTGTTTTCTTTTCTCCAAAGCTCTAATTTTCCTGTAGACAGTATCTATCTTATCCCTAGTGATGTATACTTGTACATCCTTACATTTGCATTCTAGCCATTCCTGCTAGGCTATATTGCACTTTGAATATTTCTCATTTTTTTAAACTTGTATATTCCTTTTCGCCTGTTTCGTCTATTGAATTTTTATATTTTCTCCTTTCGTCGATTAAATACAATGTCTCTTGTGTTGCCCAAGGATTTCTACTAGCCCTCGTCTTTTTACTTACTTGATCCTCTGCTGCTTTCACTATTTCATTTGTCGAAGATACCCATTCCTACTTTCTCATGTTGTTATCAATCGTTCTCTAATCCTCCCTCTGAAACCCTCTACAACCTCTGGTTCTTTCAGTTTATCCAGGTCCCATCTCCATAAATTCCTGTCTTTTTGCAGTTGATTTTTTTTTTTTTTATTCTGCAGTTCGTAAATTGGGGTCAGAGTCCACATCTGCCCCTGGAAATGTATTACAATTTAAAACCTAGTTCCTAAACCTCTGTCCAATAATTATATAATCAATCTGAAACCTTCTGGTGTCTCCAGGTCGGTTCCACGTATACAACGTCTCTCATAATTCTTAAACTAAGTGTCAGCGATGGTTCAATTATGCACTGTGCAAAATTCACCTACTACTTATACTTCTCTTCATTTTCCTACTATCGAATTCCAATCCCTCATGACTATTAAAATTACGACTCTCTGACGTAGCTGAATAATTTCTTTTACCTCATAAAACATTTCATCAATCTTCTCCTCATCTGCGGACCTAGTTGTCATATAAACTTGTACTACTGCGGTGGGTGTGGGCTTCGTCTCTATTTTGTCTGCAGTAATGCGTTCACTATGCTGTTCATAGTAGCTTATCCGCGATCCTATTTTTTTACCCATTATTAAAAGTACTCCCTGATTACCCCTATTTGTTTTTGTATTTATAACCACGTATTCACCCGACCAGACGTCCTGTTCCTCCTGCCACCGAACTTCATTAATTCCCACTAAACTTTAACCTATCCGCTTCCTTTTTTAAGTTTTCTAACCTACCTTCCTGGTCAAGGGATCTGACATTCCAGGCTCCGATTCGTAGAACGTCAGTTTTGTTTCTCCTGAGAACGACATCCTCCTGAGTAGTCCCGTCCCGGACATTCCAATTGGGACTTTTTTACCTACGGAATAATTTACGCAAGAGGATGCCATTATCATTTAAACATACAAAAGAGCTGTATTTCCTCGGGCAAAATTACGGCTGTAATTTCACCTCGATTACAGCCGTTCGCAGTACCAGGTTGTTTTGGTTGATGTTACAAGGCCAGAACAGTCAATCACCCAGACTGTTGCCCGTGCAACTACTGAAAGGATGCTGTCCCTCTTCAGAAAGCACGCATTTGTCTAGTCTCTCCACAGATATCCCTGATTTGTGGGTGCACCTACGGTATGGCTATCTGTATCGTTCAGGAAAGCAAGCCTCCTCGCCAACGGCAAGGTCCATGGCTCATGGGAGTGTTTAAATAATTGTATTTTATGATTTAGCTTGGTCTACGTTTCAGTTCCATACTGTTTACTGTTCCCAGCGAACACTTTTAGGGATTTCTCGCCTAATTTCTTACCAGTATACCACTTACACCTTCCCTGTGTTGGCCACCCTCCTTAAAATTATGTTTTAGGAAGGAAAATGCTTTCACTGCTCTACTAGGTGTCATTCAGCATTGTTGTTGTTGTTGTTGTCTTCAGTCCTTAGACTGGTTTGACGCAGCTCTCCATGCTACTCTATCCTGTGCAATCTGCTTCATCTCCCAGTACCTACTGCAACCTACATCCTTCTGAATCTGCTTAGTGTATTCATCTCTTGGTCTCCCTCTACGATTTTTACCCTCCATGCTGCCCTCCAATGCTAAATTTGTGATCCCTTGATGCCTCAAAATATGTCCTACCAACCGATCCCTTCTTATAGACAAGTTGTGCCACAAACTTCTCTTCTCCCCAATCCTATTCAATACCTCCTCATTAGTTACGTGATCTACCCATCTAATCTTCAGCATTCTTCTGTAGCACCACATATCGAAAGATTCTATTCTCTTCTTGTCCAAACTAGTTATCGTTCATGTTTCACTTCCATACATGGCTACACTCCAAACAAATACTTTCATAAACGACTTCCTGATACATAAATCTATATTCGATGTTAACAAATTTCTCTTCTTGAGAAACGCTTTCCTTGCCATTGGCAGTCTACATTTTATATCCTCTCTACTTCGACCATCATCAGTTATTTTACTTCCTAAATAGCAAAACTCCTTTACTACTTTAAGTGTCTCATTTCCTAATCTAATTCCCTCAGCATCACCCGATTTAATTTGACTACATTCCATTATCCTCGTTTTGCTTTTGTTGATGTTCATCTTATATCCTCCTTTCAAGACACTGTCCATTCCGTTCAACTGCTCTTCCAAGTCCTTTGCCGTCTCTGACAGAATTACAATGTCATCGGTGAACCTCAAAGTTTTTATTTCCTCTCCATGAATTTTAATACCTACTCCAAATGTTTCTTTTGTTTCCTTTACGGTACGATAAATAGTCCTATCCATGATAGTATTGAACTTCGTCTTCAGTCTGTTTATTCTTTGTACATATTATGAAAAAAGTGCTCTATCCGTTATATAAAATATTTCTTGAGGTTCCTGCTTTTAAATCAGGAGTGCTATGGTGTCTGAAGGACTTGATTATTAGTATTATTCGCCCTTGATCTTTCAGTCTTTATCTGTAACGATATTTTAAATGATTCACTGACTGTTCGGCATACGAGATCAATAACGGTGGCAGTGAGGTTTAATCCCACCATACTGTACAGTCTCGGTATACTTCCCTACCGTTCCAGGTACGGAAGGCACGTGGGAGAAATGAACAACTAAATATTTCTGTGGAGATTATCGTTTCTCCTATTTTATCGCGATAGTAATTTATTCCTAAGTAGATTGAAGGCGCTGACGAGAGTTAATTAAAGAAATGTGTGTCAAACGCTAATCTGGAGGATATCTTTATCACAGGACGTGAAACTTGTCAGCGTCATTTCAGTGAGAGTATTATGTAGCAACGAGTAGTGCCTGCTACAACTGGCGAAATGTTCCTTTCCACAAGGATTGTGTTGTCGCTACCAGATCAAACGTTTCACACGCAGCCGTTTGAGAGAGGTACAGTAGCTACCTGTCAGGCTTTTTTACTGTTTGTAACTCCCGCTGACAGCTGGAAACGGCTCGTGGTGTCGCTAACGACCGAGAGGAATAGGGAGACCGGTTACACGGCAGGAACGGCTGCCGCGGACTCTGGGTGTCGTGTCGTATGCAGGAAGTGTGCAGAGCGCCCAATGCACGCCAAGGACGACAGGGGCGCAGCGTGAGTCGCGAGGCTGTCACTGGGAGAAAGGCCGGCCAACCAACTCGGCTCCGCAGGACACACACACACACACACACACAGAGCTGTCGCCTGGGGCTTTCGGCAGCGCCGCCTTTGTTGCCTGTGATCGAAAAGTCCTTCCGCGCATCACAGCAACCCAGCTGCTTTTAACAGGCTGGCTCACATCTGAATCCACGCTCCACGTCCTAGGGAAAGGACCCGTGGGCTGCTGTGCTTTAGTTAAACCTTTACTGGACAGTACCGTGTGAAACTAAAGCACGTGCAGTGTTATGCGTTAGCTATACACATTATAAAAATGGATGTACGAGTGTCTGTATGTCCCACATCTCTTCCTAAATTACTGAATCGATTTCAAACAAACTTGGTACGCATATCACTTACTCTCTGGAAAGAATCAGCGTGGGGTTAAGATCTACCTGCCTGTTAAAAAGGCGCGAGTAGCCCACGACGTCCGAAAATCCATATTTTAGTCATACAGCATTTGAGAGTGAGAGCATTTAGAGGCTTGCAACAAACTTACACATAATTTCAACCATTAGGAAATTTTATCGCGATGAGGACTAACACAAAGTGATGAAAGATAAAAAGGTTATCGTTTACTACATTTTCGCTTTTCGTACACTAAACGTGCCACATGAAACATGAAGTTTCAGTTTATTACCTGTCTTCTACAAACTGTACTCGTGACACATTTTGTGGACAGTATTCACGTTGCCAGTGGATGTACATAAAAAATTATATTTATTACCTCTCTTCTACAAACTGTACTCGTGACACATTTTTCGGACAGTACTCACGTATGCCAGTGGATGTACCAGAAAAATTGTATCTTCTTTCAGGAGGTGTGGCGCCATCAACGCTGAAATGCGTGAAAAACTATTGTATCACGCAAGGTGTTCGCATTTATTACTTCATTGCTACTAACTATTCGCAACACTTTTCGAGGATGGTATCCACATCTGTCGCTGAGTGTACCCACAAAAATACTAGTATATCATTTTACGATACATACTTCAGAAGGTATGTCAAATATAGAGGTAATTGAAAAACGACCTCACCATGCCTGTCGTTTCCATTTACTACATCTTTTCTACTGACTTAGTTCGCAACACATATCACAGACAATAGCGACATATGACACTGGATGAACCTACAAAATCATCTCACTGTACAGAGCATAGTTCATGGGATACGACACGGGTTCCCGGGTTCGATTCCCGGCGGGGTCAGGGATTTTCTCTGCCTCGTGATGGCTGGGTGTTGTGTGATGTCCTTAGATTAGTTAGCTTTAAGTAGTTCTAAGTTCTAGGGGGTTGATGACCATAGATGTTAAGTCCCATAGTACTCAGAGCTATTTGAACCATTTTTGGGATACGACATCATAAACATTGGGCTGCATAAAAATGAAACCGTAGGGCGAAAATCGCTGGACATGCAGATGAAATTGTTATGTAAATACGTCTGAAAAGTGTTAAATATGTTGTTGTTGTGGTCTTCAGTCCAGAGACTCGTTTGATGCATCTCTCCATGCTACTCTATCCTGTGCAAGATTCTTCATCTCCCAGTACCTACTGCAACTTACAGCCTTCTGAATCTGCTTAGTGTATTCATCTCTTCGTCTCCCTCTACTATTATTACCCTTCATGCTCCCCTCCAGTACTAAATTGGTGATCTCTTAATACCTCAGAACATGTCCTACCAACCGATCCCTTATTCTAGTCAAGGTGTGCCACAAATTTCTCTGCTCCCTAATTCTGTTCAATACCTCCTCATTAGTTATGTGATCTACGCATCTAATCTTCAGCATTCTTCAGTAGCACCATATTTCGAAAGCTTCTATTCTCTTCTTGTCCAAACTATTTATCGTCCATGTTTCACTTCCATACATGGCTATACTCCATACAAATACTTTCAGAAACGACTTCCTGACACTTAAATCTATACTCAATACTAATATATTTCTCTTCTTCAGAAACGCTTTCCTTGCCGTTGCCAGTCTACATTTTATATCCTCGCTTCTTCGACCATAATCACTTATTTAACCCCCCAAATAGCATTTACTACTTTAAGCGTCTAATTTCCTAATCTAATACCCTCAGCATCATCTCATTTAATTTGACTACATTCCGCTATACTCGTTTTGCTTTTTTTTAGTTCATCCTATATCCTCCTTTCAAGACACAGTCCATTCCGTTCAGCTGCTGTTCCAGCTCGTTTGCTGTGTCTGACAGAATTACAATGCCATCGGCGAACCTCTAAGTTTTTATTTCTTCTCCATGGATTTTAATTCCTACTCAAAATTTTTCTTTTGTTTCCTTTGTTTGCTTGCTCAATATACAGATTGAATAACATCGGGGATAGGTTACAACCCTGTCTCACTCCCTTTCCAACCACTGCTTCCCTTTCATGCCCCTCGACTCTTATAACTGCCATCTGGTTTCTGAACAAATTGTAAATAGTCTTTAGGTCCCTATATTTTTAGCCCTGCCACCTTCAGAATTTGAAAGAGCGTATGCAGTTGGCATTGCCAAAGCTTTCTCTAAGCCTACAATTGCTAGAAACGTAGTTTTGCCATTCCTCAATCTATTTTCTAAGGTAAGTCGTAGGGCCAGTATTGCCTCACGTGTTCAAAACATTTCTACGGAATCCAAACTGATCTGCCCCGAGGTCATCTTCTCCCAGTTTTTCCATTCGTCAGTAAGGAGTCTGTGTTAGTATTTTGCATTTGCGGTTTATTGAACTGATAGTTCGGTAATTTTCACATCTGTCAGTACCTGCTTTCTTTGGTGTTGGAATTATTATATTCTTCTTGAAGTCTGAGGGTATTCTGCCTGTCTCATACAGCTTGTTCACTAGATGGTAGAATTTCGTCATGGCTGGCTCTTCCAAGTCTATCAGTAGTTCTAATGGAATGCTGTCTACTCCTGGGGCCTTGTTTTGGCTTAGGTCTTTCAATGCCCTGTCAAACTCTTCACGCAGTATCATATCTCCCATTTCATCTTCATCTACATTCTCTTACATTTCCATAATATTATCCACAAGTACATCACCCTTGTACAGACCCTTTATATACTTCTTCTACCTTTCTGCTTTCTCTTCTTTGCTTAGAACTGGGTCTCCATCTGAGCTCTTAATATTCATACAAGTGGTTCTCGTTTCTCCAAAAGCCTCTTTAATTTTCCTGTAGACAGTAACTATCTTATCCCTAGTGATATATGCCTCTACATCCTTACATTTGTCCTTTAGCCATCCCTGCTTAGCCATTTTGCACTTCCTGCCAATCTCATTTTTGAGACGTTTGTTTTCCTTGGCTGTTTCATTTATAACATTTTTGTATTTTCTCCTTTCATCAATTAAATCATTATATCTTCCGTTATCCAAGGATTTCTACTAGCCCTTGTCTTTTTACGTACTTCATCCTCTGCTGCCTTCACTATTCCATCTCTCAAAGCTATGTGGATTACACTCGACATGAACGTATGCAGGCAAAGCCACGGGTAGAAAATTCATTCTTAACCCCCGGAAAATTTCATTCAAGTTTAGTAGTCATAGTAGCTACGATCAGGAAAGAATTATTATAGGGGTAAGAGCCACCAGCTTTCTGCTGAGATGGGCGTGGTCATGGAGGGAGAGAAGATGGGCAGAAGTTGAGCAGATAGCGATTTGGAAGAAGGAGACAGGTACATGTAGGAGAAGGTGGAGGAGGAGTTGTCTGGATAGAGATAGGGAAGATGGAAATGGGCTGAGAGAGGGGAGAGGACGAGGAGCAAAGAGAATCAAAAGATGAGTAGGGAGAGACAGGTAGAGAGAGGGGAAGGTGTAATTAGATGTGGAAGAAACAGATGATCAGAGGGCGAAAGAGAACATAGCTACAGGGGGAGAAGGATAGTGGCAGAGATTTGGTGAGGAGGCGATGGATGGAGAGAGGGACAAGAGGAGAGAGTGGAGATGAAGGTGGTGGACAGAGTAGTGGGTGGGGGAGTGGGACAGAGAGGAGATGAAGGAGGAAATGGATAAAGAGAAGGGGAAGGAGGAGATGGACTAATAAATGGTTGAAATAAATACATACTTGGCCAATACTGGGTACTCAAGTAGTGTAGCTGAGGAGTGGCCAAGATGAAAAGCTATATGAACTATATGAAATAAAATCATCATAACTTCTGAACGGTCTTTTTAAAAAAAATATTTATTCAACAAAATACACTAATAATAATTATACAACATAACCCACCATCTAAACTAATTAGTGGGCTTTATAATTAATACAACAACAATTGCAGATCCCTAGATTTATTAGTGACTACTACTATTGATGTGTCAGCACAACATGGAATTCAACCTTTTACACAACGACACAACACAGCACAATAGGCTGTGGGGTGGTAGGATTGGACCACGTGACACATCACGCAATCACCATCGACAGTTGCACTGAACATTTATTTGCGACATGTAATCAAGATAAATAACAAATAAAACCATCAACACATTTTTAAAATTACCACACGTCTTTCAATTTACCATTAGAATGAAAGCAAGTTACTTCAAAATTTAACATTCATAAACCACGGAAGCGAAATGAGTTAAAATTATTTACTCGAAAACAATGATCAACCTAAAGGAACAATTTACTAAAATTTAACGAGAAAATATAGTCTTTCGTTACTGCAGTGTGGGTGTTACCAAAGTAATGCACAGCATTGGCAACAACAAATCAGATACCATGGCAGAGAAGCCACGTTACTTAAATGGCAGGCACCCTACAATGTAGGATATAAAATATAAAGTTTCATGTGGCCAAGCCACCTCGTGGAATTCAACAAACGACGCACAGAAGCGGACGCCCGCTCAGTCGGCTGTTTCCGATACAGGCTCGACATGGTGCCCCGAACGGGAGTGGCAACAGTCACGAATATGCACGAAAAATCGGAGAACTAGTGGGGATCTACAACAGACGACATCTGCCTTAAGTAACTAGAAACACAATAATTCATTACAACACATCATCTGTAGAATTAAGCAACCTATTAATGAACGTCGGCTAAGCAGTACAAATCTATTATCTTATGTGCGTGAGGCCAATTATACATTAAGCCGCGACCGAACTAGATATACGGCCAGCCGGCACGCGCGTGCGAAGGGGGTGGAAAATACACAACAGCACAAGCAGGACACAACCCAGCACAACCCAGGACCCCGTACCCGCTACCAGGACAAACAGTAGAAGTCCTGATAAAATGAAATGAAAATGCAAGTAACTAGCGTCCAGGCTAACGGTATATCGAGAGTCCCCCCCCCCCCTCCCCCCTCCTCGACGCAAAACGCAAAGGGACTTACAGCAAAAAGCCACACTTAAATTTGTGATTAAGTCAGAATTAATTACAATATCCAGGTACTGTCACTGAAGGGATTCTCGTGCTTTCATCAATATAATCAGTTCCAAACTATTTCAACACACAATAACAACTGGCCTCTCAGTAAATCGAAAGAATTTATGAAACTAGTCCTTTAGAATCAGAAACTTGTGTCAAACACACTTTTACTTCAGATAGAAAGGTAACAGTAATGTTACTGCAATTCACGGCAAAATATATCCAGGGAAAATTTTATCCATTTATATCTATAGCAATTGGCCAGCTTAACTCAGTCGTGTGGTATAAACACAATAACCAGGTGGCACTTAGACAAGGACCAGCCAAACCGTTTTCAATGACGGTTAAACACTGACTGTAGCAACCTTCAAACAGAATGCATCTGCACTCCAGGCCCTAGTAAATGTTAATCATCATATCACATACAGCTCTCACTAGAAAATTGCGTACTAAGCAAGTTGAAATTAAACATATTCGAGGACAGACTTAGTAGGAGTAACAACGTCCGGCCAAGAAAATGAAGTCAACAGCACAGAACCCAGTAATCAATTAAAATTAACAGAGATTGCTTGTTCGACCAAGGCAGTGCGCACATCCCGGTGCCAGGAGACATACAGCAAGCGAAATACACCAACGGCTTCCCAGTAACGCGACTGCTACCACACCGGCGATATTTCCCACGGCGCCGTCACCCGGGTAAAGAGCCGCTCTTCCTGCTGCCTCGCACGGCACCTGTACACTCCCCCAGACATGGCAAAGGATGTTACTGCTAGGTGTCCCAAAGCAAAATTCCACGCCACTTGCTAGGGTTTACCGTTCGCACCCCGAACAGCCCGGTAGGTGGCGCCACCGCGCGCTCTGCGCACACCACCGGAAAGATGACCCATCGCTGATCGAGCCACACTGCCCAATTATGGCCAGTGTTAATGTTTACTATTCTACTCTAGAAGCATAAAAAAGTTGTAATTCCTGCAGCGTTACAGGTGTGCCAGAAAATCTTATAAACCTACTGTTGCTGGCCTGCCCACCGAGCTAATTCCAGTTGGCGTGCCCTTAGCACTGTGCTGGCCCACAGTACCTGAACTCGCTGCAGTCCCCGTCGTGATTAGTTACTATCTAAATTCTATTCTAAACTACTAGTACCTAATAGCTAAAAAGTAAGGGCTGTTATTGACATACCTGCCTCCCCGATCCAGGAGCGCAGCGGATCTCGGTCGTAACGGCGCTTGGCCATTCCCCTCCGCCGGTACTGGGCATCTCAGTCTTGGTTATTTTCATTAAATGACCATTATGGTCCCTTATAAGTTTCCTCAAGTTCTGCTGCGATACCACTTTTGCCAGGGTGTTGAGAATTTGAAAGGTATCATCCCGTCTTAGCAAGGAAAGGTGTCACAGTTAGGTAGTTGTTGTAGTAATCCGGTTGCCACATCGTTGTATATCGGACACTCATAGATAACGTGATCAGGAGTGCCTTCTTCAGCGCCACAGTCACACGCGGGTGTAGCCCGTTTCCCAAAATGACATAGATATGTTGGATATGGTGCATGCCCTGTGAGGAAGTGCAGCAGATCCCTACTTGGTTGAAAATACCAATTTGTAACCTTCCTCTAGCTTCAGGCAACAGCTGAAAGACCCTCCGCCCTGTTTTCTCATGTTCCTTGCCATAATTCCTCTCCTCTTCTTCTGATTACAAATTTATCTCTTACCCGTACTCCCATTATCTCCCTAGTCTTTTCGATCTATCCGTTTGTTACCCAATACCATGCTGCCTGTTCGCGAATTATAATGTCAAGAGGACATAGCCCCATCAGCACAAGCAAAGTCCCCCTAGGAGTTGGACTGTACTCCCCTACAGAGCGTAACACCATATTCCGCTGCATCCTCCTCACAGCCAAGGCAGGCACCACCCGCGTGAGTCTGTGTGCCCAAATTCCCTCCCCGTATCCTACTATTGAGGTTAATATACTTCTGCGGTAGAGTTAGGTTCTACACTCCTGGAAATGGAAAAAAGAACACATTGACACCGGTGTGTCAGACCCACTATACTTGCTCCGGACACTGCGAGAGGGCTGTACAAGCAATGATCACACGCACGGCACAGCGGACACACCAGGAACCGCAGTGTTGGCCGTCGAATGGCGCTAGCTGCGCAGCATTTGTGCACCGCCGCCGTCAGTGTCAGCCAGTTTGCCGTGGCATACGGAGCTCCATCGCAGTCTTTAACACTGGTAGCATGCCGCGACAGCGTGGACGTGAACCGTGCAGTTGACGGACTTTGAGCCAGGGCGTATAGTGGGCATGCGGGAGGCCGGGTGGACGTACCGCCGAATTGCTCAACACGTGGGGCGTGAGGTCTCCACAGTACATCGATGTTGTCGCCAGTGGTCGGCGGAAGGTGCACGTGCCCGTCGACCTGGGACCGGACCGCAGCGACGCACGGATGCACGCCAAGACAGTAGGATCCTACGCAGTGCCGTAGGGGACCGCACCGACACTTCCCAGCAAATTAGGGACACTGTTGCTCCTGGGGTACCGGCGAGGACCATTCGCAACCGTCTCCATGAAGCTGAGCTACGGTCCCGCATACCGTTAGGCCGTCTTCCGCTCACACCCCAATATTGTGCAGCCCGCCTCTAGTGGTGTCGCGACAGGCGTGAATGGAGGGACGAATGGAGACGTGTCGTCTTCAGCGATGAGAGTCGCTTCTGCCTTGGTGCCAATGATGATCGTATGCGTGTTTGGCGCCGTGCAGGTGAGCGCCGCATTCAGGACTGCATACGACCGAGGCACACAGGGCCAACACCCGGCATCATGGTGTGGGGAGCGATCTCCTACACTGGCCGTACACCTCTGGTGATCGTCGAGGGGACACTGAATAGTGCACGGTACATCCAAACCGTCATCGAACCCATCGTTCTACC
Organism: Schistocerca gregaria; assembly: GCF_023897955.1. Classification (NCBI taxonomy): domain Eukaryota; kingdom Metazoa; phylum Arthropoda; class Insecta; order Orthoptera; family Acrididae; genus Schistocerca; species Schistocerca gregaria. The sequence goes on from NC_064921.1 coordinate 559,311,220, forward strand.
ATTCCTAGACCGGCAAGGGAACTTGCTGTTCCAACAGGACAATGCACGTCCGCATGTATCCCGTGCCACCCAATGTGCTCTAGAAGGTGTAAGTCAACTACCCTGGCCAGCACGATCTCCGGATCTGTCCCCCATTGAGCATGTTTGGGACTGGATGAAGCGTCGTCTCACGCGGTCTGCACGTCCAGCACGAACGCTGGTCCAACTGAGGCCCCAGGTGGAAATGGCACGGCAAGCCGTTCCACAGGACTACATCCAGCATCTCTACGATCGTCTCCATGGGAGAATAGCAGCCTGCATTGCTGCGAAAGGTGGATATACACTGTACTAGTGCCGACATTGTGCATGCCCTGTTGCCTGTGTCTATGTGCCTGTGGTTCTGTCAGTGTGATCATGTGATGTATCTGACCCCAGGAATGTGTCAATAGTTTCCCCTTTTCTGGGAAAATGAATTCACCGTGTTCTTATTTCAATTTCCAGGAGTGTATGTCCTCGCGGCCACAGCCGCCGACCAGCAGGAGGAAGTCTTCTGCGTATGGTACCACCTCTAACACGTCGTCACTAAGTTGCAGTTTTCCAGCAAGGGGTCCATATTTGTAATTCAAAAGAGTGGCCCCAGGACGACTCCAGCTATAGAGCAGCCCTAGCACTCCTTCTCCAGCAAACAGGAGAAGAGCGAAGGCTACCACAGGTTGTCAAAGGCGCCACTGATATCCACCATGATGTACACCACATACTTATGCGAGGGTTAACTGAAGACCTCGGCCACCAGGGCAATTGCGTCAGACGCCGACCGCCCAGGCCGAAATCGGTCTGCATGGCGCTACTGGGCGGGAGGGAGTTGCCTTTCCATAACTCGTTTAGAAACCGGCAGGAGACCCTCTGATTCCCGCAAATCTCCGGATAAAAGCAGATAAAATCCGATGCTCTTCTGACTCAGAGGAACCTTAGTGGGGCGGACATCGCAACGTTCCATCCCGTGCCCTTGACGTGGCCGTGGAACTTAGTATCCACCTTGGTTGGTGTGAAGATAACACAGGAAATGCCGTCCATGCATGACGTTAAAAGGCTAGCCCTTGAATGGCCCACCGTGAGTTATCAAAAGTGGTGTGTTAGACACAGTCTGCCATGATCCCCTAGAACGTGTGGAGGCTCTCTGGCGAACGTAACTCGGGTTTGAGTGCCGCACCATTTCGTTGATGTCAAACTCCACAACACAAGACTCTACATCTACAGCCTGTGTTGAACGGTGAGGGTTGTTGTTTGTTACGGAAGGACGTTAAACTCCTGTCATGGTAGGACTTTAAACACCCCTAACCCAAGGCGAAAGGCGCAAGGGGAAGCTACGTTGCGAGAGACTCCATCTGTCTCTCCTGAGTTGAGCAGCGGATGTATGGCGGGTGCGGCGCGTTGCTGGCTTCAGCTGCGACGTGCAGAGCCTGCCTGGCGCCGCTGCTCCCCAGAATGCAGGGGTACGCAATCATCTGTGGATCTGCTGCCGATGGCCTGGTTTACCGTCGTGGGATCTTTTTCCATCGCTGCGCCCCTGGTCTTCCGAGGCATGCTCCACCAAGCCCAGGAGGTGGTAACACAGCACAGGTTAGGTTAGATGGGTCCAGACCCGCGAACTAGAGGGTCATTCTCAATGAAGTCTTCCGAAGTAAGAGTGATTTCAGGTGTGCCACAGGGGAGTGTCATAGGACCGTTGCTATTCACAATATACATAAATGACCTGGTGGATGACATCGGAAGTTCACTGAGGCTTTTTGCAGATGATGCTGTGGTGTATCGACAGGTTGCAACAATGGAAAATTGTACTGAAATGCAGGAGGAAATGCAGCGAATTGACGCATGGTGCACGGAATGGCAATTGAATCTCAATGTAGACAAGTGTAATGTGATGCGAATACATAGAAAGATAGGTCCCTTATCATTTAGCTACAAAATAGCAGGTCAGAAACTGGAAGCAGTTAATTCCATAAATTATCTGGGAGTACGCATTAGGAGTGATTTAAAATGGAATGATCATATAAAGTTGATCGTCGGTAAGGCAGATGCCAGACTGAGATTCATTGGAAGAATCCTAAGGAAATGCAATCCGACAACAAAGAAAGTAGGTTACAGTACACTTGTTCGCCCACTGCTTGAATACTGCTCAGCATTGTGGGATACATACCAGATAGGGTTGATAGAAGAGATAGAGAAGATCCAACGGAGAGCAGCGCGCTTCGTTACAGGATCATTTAGTAATCGCGAAAGCGTTACGGAGATGACAGATAAACTCCAGTGGAAGACTCTGCAGGAGAGGCGCTCAGTAGCTCGGTACGGGCTTTTGTTAAAGTTTCGAGAACATACCTTCACCGAGGAGTCAAGCAGTATATTGCTCCCTCCTACGTATATCTCGCGAAGAGACCATGAGGATAAAATCAGAGAGATTAGAGCCCACACAGAAGCATACCGACAATCCTTCTTTCCACGTACAATACGAGACTGGAATAGAAGGGAGAACCGATAGAGGTACTCAGGGTATCCTCCGCCACACACCGTCAGGTGGCTTGCGGAGTATGGATGTAGATGTAGATGTAGATGTAGAACGACCCACGGCCTGAATAGGAGTGAGTCCCTGGCCGCAAGATGGAAGCTTGGGGTTGCAGGGGGCAAAGGGCGAGAGGCGCATCCGCTTCTCCTAAATGTGTGGGGCGCACTTGCCGATGCGGGACGAGTAGAATCTGCAGTGACCAGGTTCTGAAGGGGACCAGTGCGCTGGAGACAGCGTGTTGAACCCAGGAGCTCTGAAGGGTCCTTGGTCTAGGGGCAAGGTTGGTGGGCGAGCTGCCGTTTGTCCCACCCCTCATGCCAGACTAGTCGGTCCTGGGCAAGAGACGTGGCTCCCAGTTTTTTCGCTTGTCAGTTGTTCATGATGTCTACAGAAAAGACCAGCGACTATGATGCGCCCATGTGGGTTTCTATGCTAGCCGATCCCTCGCCACAAGGTGGCCTGGGTCAGGAGATGGAGGATGACATAATGGGTGGGCACACAAGAATAGCACAGATCCTACATCAGAATATAAAAAGCTGGAAAATTAGTCAGGCAGCAGTCCAGGCCATTAAAAATGAACTGGCTGCATGGAAATTCAAAAAATGGTTCAAATGGCTCTGAGCACTATAGGACTTAATATCTATGGTCATCAGTCCCCTAGAACTTATAACTACTTCAATCTAACTAACCTAAGGACGTCACACACATCCATGCCCAAGGCAGGATTCGAACCTGCGACCGTAGTGGTCACGCGGTTACAGACTGAAGTGCCTAGAACCCCACGGCCACACCGGCCGGTAATGGGCAATTGCCAATGCGAAGCTTGAAGGCCGCATTGGAGAAATAGAGAAAGAAAATGATAGGTTACGAAAGCAACCCGCGAAAAAATGGGCTGGCGTGGCTGCAAAAGCGGCACCAGAGGCCCAAACAACTGGAGACGCGATAGCTAAGGTTTCCAAACGGCTGGACATGGCGAGCTCTCTGTGGCCCATTCCCCGCCAACACATTAAAAAGGTTCACGAAATATTTACGACCACAGTCAACCCGCCAAGAGAAAAGATGAAAATTGAAAGTGTCAAGGCCACTTTTTTTTTTGGTCATCAGTCTACTGACCGGTTTGATGCGGCCCGCCACGAATTCTTTCCTTTCCTGTGCTAACCTCTTCATCTCAGAGTAGCACTTGCAACCTATATCCTCAATTATTTGCTTGACGTATTCCAATCTCTGTCTTCCTCTACAGTTTTTGCCCTCTACAGCTCCCTCTAGTACGATGGAAGTCATTCCCTCATGTCTTAGCAGATGTCCTATCATCCTGTCCCTTCTCCTTATCAGTGTTTTCCACATATTCCTTTCCTCTCCGATTCTTCGTAGAACCTCCTCATTCCTTACCTTATCAGTCCATCTAATTTTCAACATTCGTCTATAGCACCACATCTCAAATGCTTCGATTCTCTTCTGTTCCGTTTTTCCCACAGTCCATGTTTCACTATCATACAATGCTGTACTCCAGACGTACATCGTCAGAAATTTCTTCCTCAAATTAAGACCGGTATTTGATATAAGTAGACTTCTCTTGGCCAGAAATGCCTTTTTTGCCATAGCGAGTCTGCTTTTGATGTCCTCCTTGCTCCGTCCGCCATTGGTTATTTTATTGCGTAGGTAGCAGAATTCCTTAACTTCATTGACTCCGGGACCATCAATCCTGATGTTAAGTATCTCGCTGTTCTCATTTCTACTACTTCTCATTACCTTCGTCTTTCTCCGATTTACTCTCACACCATAATGTGTACTCATTAGACTCTTCATTCCGTTCAGCAGATAATTTAATTCTTCTTCACTTTCACTCAGGATAGCAATGTCATCAGCGAATCGTATCATTGATATCCTTTCACCTTGTATTTTAATTCCCTTCCTGAACCTTTCTTTTATTTCCATCATTGCTTCCTCGATATACAGATTGAATAGTAGGGGTGAAAGGCTACAGCCTTGTCTTACTCCCTTCTTAATACGAGCATTTCGTTCTTGATCGTCCACTCTTATTATTCCCTCTTGGTTGTTGTACATATTGTATATGACCCGTCTCTCCCTATAGCTTACCCCTAATTTTTTCAGAATCTTGAACAGCTTGCACCATTTTATATTGTCGAACGCTGTTTCCAGGTTGACAAATCCTATGAACCTGTCCTGATTTTTCTTTAGCCTTGCTTCCATTATTAGGCGTAACGTCAGAATTGCCTCTCTCGTGCCTTTACTTTTCCTAAAGCCAAACTGATCGTCACCTAGCGCATTCTCAATTTTCTTTTCCATTCTTCTGTATATTATTCTTGTAAGCAGTTTCGATGCATGATTTAAGCTGATTGTGCGATAATTCCCGCACTTGTCAGCTCTTGCCGTCTTCGGAATTGTGTGGATGATGCTTTTCCGAAAGTCAGACGGTATGTCGCCAGACTCATATATTCTACAACCCAACGTGAATAGTCGTTTTGTTGCCACTTCCCCTAATGATTTTAGAAATTCTGATGGAATGTTATCTATCCCTTCTGCCTTATTTGACCGTAAGTCCTCCAAAGCTCTTTTAAATTCCGATTCTAATACTGGATCCCCTATCTCTACTAAATCGACTCCTGTTTCTTCTTCTATCACGTCAGACAAATCTTCACCCTCATAGAGGCTTTCAATGAATTCTCTCCACCTATCTGCTCTCTCCTCTGCATTTAACAGTGGAATTCCCGTTGCACTCTTAATGATACCAGCGTTGCTTTTAATGTCACCAAAGGTTGTTTTGACTTTCCTGTATGCTGAGTCTGTCCTTCCGACAATCATATCTTTTTCGAAGTCTTCATATTTTTCCTGCAGCCATTTCGTCTTAGCTTCCCTGCACTTCCTATTTATTTATTTTCCTCAGCGACTTGTATTTCTGTATTCCTGATTTTCCCGGAACATGTTTGTACTTCCTCCTTTCATCAATCAACTGAAGTATTTCATCTGTTACCCATGGTTTCTTCGCAGCTACCATCTTTGTACCTATGTCCATTCCTCTTCAACTGTGCTGCCTACTGCGCTATTCCTTATTGCTGTATCTATAGCGTTAGAGAACTTCAAACGTATCTAGTCATTCCTTAGAACTTCCGTATCCCACTTCTTAGCGTATTGATTCTTCCTGACTAATGTCTCGAACTTCAGCCTACTCTTCATCACTACTAAATTGTGATCTGAGTCTATATCTGCTCCTGGGTACGCCTTACAATCCAGTATATGATTTCGGAATCTCTGTCTGTCCATCATGTAATCTAATTGAAATCTTCCCGTTTCTCCCCGCCTTTTCCAAGTATATTTCCTCCTCTTGTGATTCTTGAACAGGGTATTCGCTATTACTAGCTGAAACGTTTTACAGAACTCCATAAGTCTTTCTCCTCTTTCATTCCTTGTCCCAAGCCCATATTCTCCTGTAACCTTTTCTTCTACTCCTTCCCCTACAACTGCATTCCAGTAGCCCATGAATACACTCCTGGAAATTGAAATAAGAACACCGTGAATTCATTGTCCCAGGAAGGGGAAACTTTATTGACACATTCCTGGGGTCAGATACATCACATGATCACACTGACAGAACCACAGGCACATAGACACAGGCAACAGAGCATGCACAATGTCGGCACTAGTACAGTGTATATCCACCTTTCGCAGCAATGCAGGCTGCTATTCTCCCATGGAGACGATCGTAGAGATGCTGGTTGTAGTCCTGTGGAACGGCTTGCCATGCCATTTCCACCTGGCGCCTCAGTTGGACCAGCGTTCGTGCTGGACGTGCAGACCGCATGAGACGACGCTTCATCCAGTCCCAAACATGCTCAATGGGGGACAGATCCGGAGATCTTGCTGGCCAGGGTAGTTGACTTACACCTTCTAGAGCACGTTGGGTGGCACGGGATACATGCGGACGTCATTGTCCTGTTGGAACAGCAAGTTCCCTTGCCGGTCTAGGAATGGTAGAACGATGGGTTCGATGACGGTTTGGATGTACCGTGCACTATTCAGTGTCGCCTCGACCATCACCAGAGGTGTACGGCCAGTGTAGGAGATCGCTCCCCACACCATGATGCCGGGTGTTGGCCCTATGTGCCTCGGTCGTATGCAGTCCTGATTGTGGCGCTCACCTGTACGGCGCCAAACACGCATACGACCATCATTGGCACCAAGGCAGAAGCGACTCTCATCGCTGAAGACGACACGTCTTCATTCGTCCCTCCATTCACACCTGTCGCGACACCACTAGAGGCGGGCTGCACGATGTTGGGGCGTGAGCGGAAGACGGCCTAACGGTGTGCGGGACCGTAGCCCAGCTTCATGGAGACGGTTGCGAATGGTCCTCGCCGATACCCCAGGAGGAACAGTGTCCCTAATTTGCTGGGATGTGGCGGTGCGGACTCCTACGGCACTGCGTAATATCCTACGGTCTTGGCGTGCATCCGTGCGTCGCTGCGGTCCGGTCCCAGGTCGACGGACACGTGCACCTTCCGCCGATTTCTGGCGACAACATCGATGTACTGTGGAGACCTCACGCCCCACGTGTTGAGCAATTCGGCGGTACGTCCACCCGGCCTCCCGCATGCCCACTATACGCCCTCGCTCAAAGTCCGTCAACTGCACATACGGTTCACGTCCACGCTGTCGCGGCATGCTACCAGTGTTAAAGACTGCGATGGAGCTCCGTATGCCACGGCAAACTGGCTGACACTGACGGCGGCGGTGCACAAATGCTGCGCAGCTAGTGCCATTCGACGGCCAACACCGCGGTTCCTGGTGTGTCCGCTGTGCCGTGCGTGTGATCATTGCTTGTACAGCCCTCTCGCAGTGTCCGGAGCAAGTATGGTGGGTCTGACACACCGGTGTCAATGTGTTCTTTTTTCCATTTCCAGGAGTGTTTTAGATTTTCGTCCTCCTTTCAATATTCTCATACACTTCCTCTATCTGTTCATCTTCAGCTTGCGACGTCGGCATGTATACCTGAACTATCATTGTCGGTGTTGGTCTGCTGTCGATTCTGATTAGAACAACCCGGTCACTGAACTGTTCACAGTAACACACCCTCTGCCCTACCTTCCTATTCATAACGAATCCTACACCTATTATACCATTTTCTGCTGTTGTTGATATTACCCGATACTCATCTGACCAGATATCCTTGTCTTCCTTCCACTTCACTTCACTGACCCCTACTATATCTAGATTGAGCCTTTGCATTTCCTTTTTCAGATTTTCTAGTTTCCCTACCACGTTCAAGCTTCTGACAACCCACGCCCCGACTCGTAGAACATTATCCTTTCGTTGATTATTCACTCTTTTTCTCATGGTAACCTTCCCCTTGGCAGTCCCCTCCCAGAGATCCGAATGGGGGACTATTCCGGAATCTTTTGCCAATGGAGAGATCATCATGACACTTCTTCAACTACATGCCACATGTCCTGTGGATACACGTTACGTGTCTTTAATGCAGTGGTTTCCATTGCCTTCTTCATCATGTCGTTGATCATTGCTGATTTTTCCGCCTTTAGGGGCAATTTCCCACCCCTAGGACAAGAGAGTGCTCTGAAACTCTATCCGCTCCTCCGCCCTCTTTGACAAGGCCGTTGGCAGGATGAGGCTGACTTCTTATGCCGGAAGTCTTCGGCCACCAATGCTGATTATTTATCAAAATTTAGCAGTGTCGTTGATCGAACTCGGGACCAAAGACGTCTTGATTATAAATCAAAGACGCTACCCCCCTTTTTTTTGTTACATCTCAATTTGTTCTCTTTTGTTCGTTGCATCTGCTCGGGGCGGACGTCGTAAGACATCCGTTTACGTTCGTTGTTGATCGGTTAGCTCAGTTTTTTTTATTTCAGAGGGCAGCTAACCCTCTGACGAACACACTGAGCTACTGTGCCGGTATCCCTAGACCACGGGTACTGCACCTCAAGGCCACTAAGAATGTGGTAATAGTTAATGTTACCTTGAAGATGACAAGAACAAATTATTATGTAACCAAAAGTTGTGTAAGGCCGTTAAATGTGAACCCCCACTCCAAGAATCGTAACCCATTAGTTATCATGTATGATGTCCCAACGTCCTTAATGGAGGAGGATTTATATGAGACTGTATCACCAGAACGTAGACAATATGGACTTACACACTTCCAAGAAAGATTTTAAATTAAGGCTTAGAACAGGACTAGAGATCGAAATGTTGCCCATCACTCCAGAAGATGCTGAAGCTGTTACATGCTCGAGCATACAAACTAACAATAATGCAAGCAATTATGCACAACGACAGCTATATTGTGAATGGTTACTCACGCATGTTGCTGATGGTTATCTGGATTCAAATCTCTGCTTCAACTCAGACGAAGCATGGTTTCACCTTAGATTATACGTGAAATCTCTAAACACGCGCTATTAGTCAAGAGAAAAATCCAGGGAACGCTTTGAGGTGCCTCTGCATGAAGTAGACATTTTGTGTGTAGTTTCAGGCCACCAGAGTGTAAGCACCATTTTCTTTAACAACACCGTGAACTCTGAAGTGTATGTCACAGAATTGTTGCAACCATTCATACCGCTGGTAACGGAGGAAGACCGAGAGTATGCGTTTTTCCAGCAAGATGGCGCTACTGCGCGTACTTCATGACTTTCAATAGCATATGGCGGAGAAGAACCACTGTTTCCGAATGACTATGGCCTCCCATATCGCCCGAACTGTATAACTGTGATTTTTATTTGTGGGGTAATTTAAAGGATAAAGCCTACAGCAATAACCTGCATTCAATTGAATAGGTGAAAACAAACACCTGCAATGCGATTGCGGAAATGACACCAAATGAACTGGCATAATTTTCCAGTAACAGATGTGCTGAATTGTGTATCGAAGTGAGTGGTGAACATTTTCAGCACCTCCTGTGAACTGCTGACCTATTGAGTGTTTAGTAATTTTTTTTCTTAATAATAATTTACTACTCTTTATTCTGTATTTACAGTAAACGAGTAAATTGTAAGTTGCTTATAAGACATAGGGCTACCCTGTCTAAATGAAAAGCACACTGTTGTGTGTATTCTACAGTATTAATTTATTTGGTTAACCTGTCTTCGACCTACAAGGCTATCGTCAGACTTTAACTGAGCAATGTAACTAGGACTTTTGGCAGCAAATTAAATATGAGAACTGAATCGGCGTCAGTCCTAATTCATATCTACCTAAGCACTATGGGGAGGATGCAAACCTTAAAATTGAATGTGGCTCATCTTAACAATAGGGATCTCTTCGTGTACAGTTGCTTTAAGGCCGTACAGCCACGTGTTAGTCATGAGGCAGCCTAATGTACCATTGAAACTTCAGTGAATTATTTAAAGAAATTAATAAATAAGTGTGAATAATAAAGGAGAAAGTATCTACGATGAGTTCCCGAACAAAAGTGCAGTGAGCAACACACGACGGAGTAGTGTTAATCATGCGTTTATTCAAGTCAAAAATATCTTTTTCGAGTGGAAAGTTCACGTACTAAGTCACTGAACACAATAAATATATAAAACCAGAATGTTTGCAGAGCATGCAGAGCGCTCGTAAGCCGTGAAAATTATAAAGTAAGGCTTCGAGCCGTGCATCATATCACTTAAACTGAAGCAAAACCATAAAATTCAGCTGGCGAGTTCCAGTCTTTATACGTTAGCAAATTGACCACGGCAGAAATGTTCACTCACTGATGGAAGACAAAGTCCGTACCACTACTATTTAGTGCCGTAGAATATTTCTAAGTCCTGAACTAGAGCATGTTGAAATATTTATATATCCTGCAAGCTTTCTCTTGTCGCACAAACGTACCAAAAACCTGCCTTACCACACAAGCGACGAAGATGACAGACAATAAACTTTGCTCTGCGAGCCTTTCTGCCACATTCCGTGTAGCAACTGTCACCTTCATCACAATTCTTGAAATTACGTGTATTTCAACATATATACATTTAAGATATTTATGATATATTTCTGGTTAACTTACAAAGTGGTCTTACATTATTCAGTTTTATACATAGCTAAGTAATTAGTTTTATTGTTATATTAGAACTATAAGACGGAACTGAAAGAGCCTATTCAAGTTGATGACATTATTCGCCAAGGCCCTGCAGCACAACACTAATCGAATAACCATATTACTAACATTATTTTACCAAAAAATTCTTATGACATACCCTAACGATAACAGGATCATAGGACAAACGGCTCATGCTGGCTATAATTTTTAGTGTACATGTGGACAAACCTCTGCTTTCCCCATTCTGTGTAAAACATTCAGTAAGTTATTTATAACTATTTGTCTATTGGTGCTACAACAATATAAACTACAGATGGCTTCAAAACCTTTCCACCTGTCTGTAGTACGTATATAGAGCATGTCTGTAACTTATGTTATTGGGTTTGTAAAAAAATAGGTATATAAAAAGGTTAGTAACTTTATTAACGTTGTCTTCGTAAATGCGATACTTATTTTAGTGAGGTCGTCCCACTACTTTGTCTTTTGACTTTTGATATCATTTCTGGAAATAGATTAAGCGTTCCCAGTGAATACTCTTAGCTTAGACAGTCAGTTCCTTGTCGTATTTCTACGCTTCTTCAAGCGCTTTCCAAGACACCAAGTCTTTTGACCGGGCGAGGACTCCCTCACTGCCATTCATAGCTCGTTCGAACAACACTGGGCACACTGCACAGCGCCCACTTATTTACCTGACCCGGCCACTGCACGGCAGTTAGCCATCCACATATTGCTCAACACCAATTGATGCTAAATAGTTTACATAAGTGATTCACCGCTCTTAATAACGCAGCTGGCTATCGTCGTCAAATAGCAATCACTTTTCGTGATCAACTTTGAAAAAGCTATCACACATCGTGAGTAAGGTACCAGCACAGAATAAAAGTCATCTTTGATACCGCAGTGTTAATGAAATTAAAGGCGTTAAAGGGAAACAGGATGCAGATATAAAGCGGACAAACCAGAAAAAGTTAATTACAAACTTCTATAAACTAATTTGGATTAAATTAGCAATCTCAATAAAACAAAGTTAATACAAGGGAATTGTGTTGAAGAAAAACTCAAAGATGCTACAGAAATAAAGTACACTGAATTCCAAAGAAATTGGTGCAGGCAGGCGTATACAAATACAGCCATAAGTAAATAGGCAGAACAAGATGATACTGTCGGAAACGCCTATATTAACCAGAGAGTGTCTGGAGCAATTGTTAGATTGGTTGCTGCTGCAACAATGGCAGTATAGCAAGATTTAAGTGAGTCTGATCCTGGTGTTATAGTCGGGGCACGAGCGATGACACACAGCATCTCCGACCGTATCGATGAAGTGAGGATTTTCTTGTACGATCATTTCACGACTTTACCGTGAATATCAGGAATGCGGTAAAACATCAAATCTCCGACATCGCTGCAGCCGGAGAAAATCTCTGCAAGAACGGGACCAACGACGACTGAAGAGAATCGTTCAGAGTGACGGAAGTGCAATAATTCCGCAAATGGCTTCAGATTTCAATGCTGGGCCATCAAAAAGCGTCAGCGTGCCAATAATTCCACCAACCATCATCGATATGAGCTTTCGTAGCCGAAGGCCCACTCGTATACCATTGATAACTGCAAGACACAAAGCTTGACGCCTCCACTGGGCTCGTCAACGCCCACACTGAACTGTTGATGACTGGAACCATGTTGCCTCGTCGGACAAGATTGTATCGAGCGGATGAACTAGTACGGGTACGGAGACAACCTCATGAATCCATGGACCCTGCGTGTCAACAGGGGACTAATGAAGCTGGTGGACGCTCTATAATGGTGTGGGGTGTGTGCAGTTGGAGTCATATGGGACCCCTGACATCTCTAGATGAGGCTCTGACAGGTGAAACTTACGTAAGCATCCTGTCTGATAACCTGCGTCTATTCAAGTCCGTTGCGTATTCCGACGGACATGGGTAATTCCAACTGGACAATGTGACACTGCACACGTACAGAATTGCTACAGATTGTCTCCAGGAACACTCTTCTGACTTTAAACAGGTATAAATTGGCCAGTGAGCTTCGTGACCAGTTACATGGTGTGGAAAACGATATGGCTTTCTTTCTTTTTAAAGCAGACATAAAAATGTGTGAAACTGGTTTATGTCAATCTTTTTCGTTCATCCGTGGAGTCATCCCTGCACCAGTTACAGCCAAGCTACCATGCAGTGCTATGAGCTTGAGAAAGCCGCCATCGGCGGGTAGTGCGAACTATATAGTTCCGCCTCCTTACTCTAGAAGTCATATTCTTCTTACATTAAGCATCACGGAAGCAGCACGGAAAAGAAATTACTCCTCAGTTGGGCGATTCTACGGTCGGTCTATATTTGTAAATGTGTTGTTGTTGTTGTGGTCTTCAGTCCTGAGACTGGTTTGATGCAGCTCTCCATGCTACTCTATCCTGGGTAAGCTTCTTCATCTCCCAGTACCTACTGCAACCTACATCCTTCTGAATCTGCTTAGTGTATTCATCTCTTAGTCTCCCTCTACAATTTTTACCCTCCACGCTGCCCTCCAATACTAAATTGGTGATCCCTTGATGCCTCATAACATGTCTTACCAACCGATCCCTTCTTCTGTTCAAGTTGTGCCACAAACTTCTCTTCTCCCGAATCCTTTTCAATACCTCCTCATTAGTTATGCGATCTACCCATCTAATCTTCAGCATTCTTGTGTAGCACCACATTTCGGAAGCTTCTATTCTCTTCTTGTCCAAACGATTTATCGTCCATGTTTCACTTCCATACATGGCTACACTCCATACAAATACTTTCAGAAATGACTTCCTGACACTTAAATCTGTACTCGATGTTAACAAATATCTCTTCCTCAGAAACGCTTTCCTTGCCATTGTCAGTCTACATTTTATATCCTCTCTACTACGACCATCATCAGTTATTTTGCTTCCAAAATAGCAAAACTCCTTCCTATTTTAAGTGTCTCATTTCCTAATCTAATTCCCTCAGCATCACCCGACTTAATCCGACTACATTCCATTATCCTCGTTTCCCTTTTCTTGATGTTCATCTTATATAATCCTTTCAAGACGCTATCCATTCCATTCAACTGCTCTTCCAAGTCCTTTGCCGTCTCTGACAGAATTACAACGTCATCGGTGAACCTTAAAGATTTTATTTCTTCGCCATGGATATTGATATCTACTCCGAATTATTCTTTTGTTTCCTTTACTGCTTGCTCAATATACAGATTGAACAACATCGGGGAGAGGCTGCAACCCTGTGTCAATCCCATCCGTACCACTGCTTCCCTTTCATGTCCCTCGACTCTTATAACTGCCATCTGGTTTCTGTACAAATTATAAATAGCCTTTCGCTCCCTGTATTTTACCCCTGTCATCTTTAGAATTTGAAAGAGGGTATTCCAGTCAACATAGTCAAAAGCTTTCTCTAAGTCTACAAATGCTAAAAACGTAGGTTTGCCTTTCTTTAATCTTTCTTCTGAGATACGTCGTAGGGTCAGTATTGACTCAGTGTTCCAGTATTTCTACGGAATCCAAACTGATCTTTCCCAAGGTCGGCTTCTACTAGTTTTTCCATTCGTCTGTAAAGAATTCTTGTTAGTATTTTGCAACTGTGGCCTATTAAACCGATTGTTCGGTAATTTTCACATTTGTCCACACCTGCTTTCTTTGGGATTGGAATTATATTCTTCTTGAAGTCTGAGGCTATTTCGCCTGTCTCACACATCTTGCTCACCAGATGGTAGAGTTTTGTCAGGACTGACTCTCCCTAAGGCTGTCAGTAGTTCCAAAGGATGTTGTCTGCTCCCGGGGCCTTGTTTCGACTCAGGTCTTTCAGTGCTCTGTCAAATTCTTCACGCAGTATCGTATCTCGCATTTCATCTTCCTCTACATCCTGTTCCATGTCCATAATATTGTCTTCAAGTACATCGCCCTTGTATAGACCTTCTATATACTCTTTCCACCTTTCTGCTTTCCCTTCTTTGCTTAGACTGGGTTTCCATCTGAGCTCTTGATGTTCATACAAGTGGTTCTCTTATCTCCAAAGGTCTCTCTAATTTTCCTGTAGGCAGTATCTAACTTACCCCAAGTGAGATAAGCCTCTACATCCTTACATTTATCCTCTAGCCGTCCCTGCTTAGCCATTTTGCACTTCCTGTCGATCTCATTTTTGAGACGTTTGTATTCCTTTTTGCCTGTTTCATTTAGTGCAATTTTTATATTTTCTCCTTTCATCAATTAAATCCAATATATCTCCTGTTACCCAAGGGTTTCTACTAGCTCTCGTCTTTTTACCTACTTGATCCTTTGCTGCCTTCACTACTTCATCTCTCAAAGCTACCCATTCTTCTTCTACTGTATTTCTTTTCCCCATTCCTGTCAATTGTTCCCTTATGCTCTATCTGAAACGCTGTGCAACCTCTGTTTCTGTCAGTTTATCCGGGTCCCATCTCCTTAAGTTCCCACCTTTTTGCAGTTTCTTCAGTTTTAATCTACAGGTCATAACCAATAGATTGTGGTCAGAGTCCACATCTGCCCCTGGAAATGTCTTACAATTTAAAACGTGGTTCCTAAATCTCTGTCTTACCTTTATATAATGTATCTGATACCTTTTAGTATCTCCAGGGTTCTTCCAAGTATACAACCTTCTTTCATGATTCTGAAACGAAGTGTTAAATGTGTAATGCGATCTAATTTCACTAACAGTGAGAGAAAAATTTGTTCACAGTACTTATGATAATCTCGCCAACTCAGTCTATAGTAACTGTTTTCCTGCTTGTACAACAGACACAGTCATTACAAAATTTAAGCAGTATGAGTTGTCCAATGCAGCGTAGTATTGCGAAACATCATAAAGAAGGATATTTTTCCGCCCACTTTATAGATATTATTTTGCCTACAAGTTCTAAACTCAGTTAGAACAATGTGTTTTCTCAGTTACACTAAAACTTTATTTACTTACTATCGTACTTTACTCTGTTAATGATTTCAAGGATATCACAGTTTTATTTGCTGCTTCCTCAGCCGTATGATATTTATGATATTTATCACAATTTGTAGTAAAGAAAGGCTTTAATTGCGGAAATGACAAAAAATATATTTACTCATTTTAAACCAAACTGCAAAAGGTGAATTTTTCGGTGACTTCAGTCATTATAACAGTCATGTCAGGACCATCTAAACATCTCAATTAAATAATATTTTAAAGACGATGCTTTAAGGGGAAGTAAATTATAACTCTGGCCTAGCGGTGCATGCTTTCTACACCACAGACAGAAAGCTGTTAATTTATATCTTTACCATCACACATACTACTGCTCGCTGGCTTTCATCTCATAAACGAAGAGAGTTAACGCTGTTGTATTCTGAGACTTTAACTTTACAAGACATGAATGTTTCTTACACACGATTAATCCGTTCGTTAAAGGCGACAAAGATACTTTGTGTAACAGTTAGCACTAAAGAAAGCATTTATCTTATTATGTCTTTGTCCTTGATATTAAATATTCATTGTTTGTAAATATCCGTGTTACAGTGTAGTACTTTTATTGCGTTTAACATGGACAAAAGAAAGGGTGTTTAAATAAAGAACATCATTGTAGTATATTTCCTTCTAAATAGACTGCAGTCATTACTATCAGTTTTTCAATAACTTTCGTTTCTATAAACATTGTGACTTATTTTACCTTTTGCTATGTTAAAGACAAAATCTCATGAATCTATTTCATTGTATGTGTAAGTAGTAGCTTAATACAAAATAATTTTCCATGTTACACACTAATAGAAAATAATAATCGTTTTTCACACGTATCATGAAATGACAGACACACTGTGCTGGTAATGTCGTCACACAAACGCACACAGTAACTAGTGATAGAAGTTTGCTTAGAGTTCTAGCTTAATCTTCAAAGTTGTGCTGTGTATTAGCTGTTCATAACACAGTTGAAATCTTTGCTTAGCAGTTGGCACCAGCTATGAGGTTTCTTGCCCACTCTGACAGAGTACACACGGAACTGTAAAATAGCCTAGGAGAAAAGAGGCCAAGAGTCACCGTGGAGGTCAGACTGGTATGAGAAAAGGAAGCTTCAGCAACCTGGAGCCAGCTCCGGGATCCAGGGTCAGCAGTGGTGGGACACGACTTCACGCGCCAGTTCATGATGGCGCGTTGCCTGGGTTGTTTACATCCTGGAGTGGCTGCTTCAGGAGTTGGCCACATGCCTGAGAGGTTGGGTGGTGACTGGCTTCTAGTGATCGGTGATAGTGGCACCATGTGTATGGAGGACAGGGGGCCGCTGTTTTCATAGGGACTGGAAGAAAAGCCGTCCGCGGTGGTCTCGCGGTTAAGGCGCTCTGTCCGGAGCCGCGCGACTGCTACGGTCGCAGGTTCGAATCCTGCCTCGGGCATGGATGTGTGTTATGTCCTTTGGTTAGTTAGGTTTAAGTAGTTCTAAGTTCTAGAGTGTGCATAACAGTATTGCTTTTTTTATACTGTTCATCACATTTATAAACTTAGACAAAGCCTTTGACCACGTAGATAGGAAAATCCTACGGAGCATATTACTCAAGGAATGATAACCCCAGCAAATAATGAAGATGACAGAAAGCTAGGAATGAAGCTAACCGTTATGTATCAGGACACATACTTACAAACCAACGGGTTAGACAAGGGTGTAGCTTATCACCAATACTTTTTTAATATAAACAGTTACGAAGTGCCTGAAACACGGAAACAACAAATCGATCCAGGCTTAAGATTATCACATAACACATTTTTTTAATGTATTGCTGTTTGCAGTCAACCTTGGTATTGCACAGGATAGAGAGACATCAGTACAAAAATCGATCTGTAGACTTAACAAAATTTGTAAACAATGCAATATGAAAATATCTTTTCCAAAAACAGAAGTAATGGTTTTAAAAGGGACAAAACCACTGAGGACAAAGATATAATAGGAAACAAAACCAATGAACAAGTTCGTCATTTCATTTATGTGGGAAATAAAATAACTATCAAAATGAACATGACAACGAAATTACGGAAACATCAAATAATATGTGGAACAAACAACAGTAAATCGAAAAATAAATTGAGAATAGACCCAAAACAAAATTTTGTATTTGCTGCCCCCATACTGGTATATATAAGTGAAACTTGAACAACTATTAAACAGCAAGAATGCAGAATCCAAGCAGCGGACATGAAATATCTAAGAGCAAATGGCTACACTAAATTTGATAGATTAGAAACTAAGACACAAGAACAGAAATTGGTACTACCAAAACAAGCCTTAAATTTCAGACCTTTGCGTACCAGACCAAGAAAGCGATGGCTGGATGCTTAGGAGACAGGCATACGGCCTAGACCGTGATGCAAGAGGAAGAAGAAGATGAAGAAGAAGAAGAAGAAGAAGAATTATATTGCTTTTGAATGCATTATTGGTCTTATTTATTTTTACCTGTGGCCAGCATTGCGTAGCCTGCTTCAGTGATCCTTGGTAACCTAGTATTTCTCTTGTTCATTCGCTTTACTTGTATTACTTTTGGGGCCTGATGAATGAGCTCCCGTTGGATTAACACTGGGTTAGAACTTTGCTGTTTTATATTTCTTGTCTTCCTTGGTTGTCTCTTATTTTGTTCCCTTCCTATTATTGCAAAGCTTAAATTATTTGGATGGGCAGGAATTTTACCCTAGACGTTAAATTAATGCGTATTTGTGGACTCAGTTTTCTTGTGTCACTTTTAACCGTGCTCTCTGATTTATTGAATTCTGCTGTGTGTGTATGTTTCATGTTCGTTAAGTGTCTACACCTTCACATCTCCCGACACTTTCTGCTCCCAACGTCTCCTGCATCCCAAACTGATGTTAAATCGCTGATCCAGTTGTTGTGCAGCACATGTGGTAATATGGCAGAACCATATGAGTAATGTTGATTGGTTGGTTGATTTGAGGAAGGGGACCAAACACCGAGATCATAGATCCCATCGGATTAGGGAAGTATGGAGAAGGAAGTCCGCCGTGCCCTTTCACAGGAACCATCACAGCTTTTGCCTAAAGCGATTTAGGGAAATCACGGAAATCAGGATGGCGGGACGCGGGTTTGAACCTCGTTCTCCCGAATGCGAGTCCAGTGTGCTAACCACTGCGCCACCTAGCTCGGTACTGTGTATTACGAGAGCCTATTAACTTGGCGGGAGGGTGTGTAATTCAGGCGATGAACGACACTCTCAATTTTGAGATGGCGACTGTTTGGCATCTCTGTGGAGGAATCACGAAAGTAGTTTTACGGAGATTTTACAGTCATTACCTAGAAAGGAGACCAGTCGAGTAGTAGCTTCCGACATAGGCTATCGAATGGGACGGGTCGCAGTCAACACTATCGATAGCTGGCGATTTCAGAACTGCCTGATACTATGTCATTAAAACTATACCCGTGGCGGGAGGACGACGGTTCAATCCCGTCTCCGGCCATCCTGATTTAGGTTTTCCGTGATTTTCCTAAATCGTTTCAGGCAAATGCCGGTATGGTTCCTCTGAAAGGGCACGGCCGATTTCCTTCCCAATCCTTCCCTAACCCGAGCTTGCGCTCCGTCTCTAATAACCTCGTTGTCGACGGGACGTTAAACACTAACCACCACCACCACCAACACCCGTGGTGTTCATATCCATAATCAATCATTTTCGGTCAGCAAACACTGACCCCATCGACAGTTGTCATATGAAAGACCGTGTTCAGCACGGAAATACTATAATGTGATACCAAGTTCAACACTTGCAAACAAAGATAATTATGAGAGGCAGTAAAGTGAAAACGAGACCGATGCGAAATAAGTAACTAAACTGTTCATTATTTCAAAAGTAATCGCCTTAAACGTTAATGAATTTATCCCACTGTGAGGAGCAACGGTCAGTTACTTGATGGAAACATGTTTACGGTTGCCTACGAAAACATTATTGTATCCAGGCGTGGAGGGCTCCAAAAACATTAAAAAATCGCGTGGGGAAAGATCGGGACTGTACGGAGGATGTGTAAGGGTATTCCAGCGAAACTTATGCAACGTGCTAGAAAGAACCTTGGCAGCATGACGGTAGCATTTTCCTACACAGGGAAAAGTGTGTTAATAGTTGTGATGATCATTTTTAAATAATGTACTTACATTTTACTATAAGTCTCGTTTTCATTTGAAATACCAAGTTTCGGATTGCAATTTAGCAGTGGTTTAGGACTGAAGATAAGAGCGAGATTCTAGTCTGAAGTACTGCTTGAATTCCTTCTTAATACTAGTTACTTATACCTCTTTAAGAAGACATACACAGCCCACCGAAAAAGTTTTATTGTGAAACACGTTGGTCATAGCAACAATTGCTAGCAATATCAGTTATCAAGTAACAAGTCTGTATGTTCAACCACAACTAACAGTAAAACACTGAACTTAGTTAAAAATAATAACTGAGTAAGTTCTTTTGCAGATAAAAACTGTGTGCCGGTCGGGAATTCGAATGTGAGACATTTGTGTTCGCCATCAACTGCCTGACAACATTTGGGTAGCATTTTATTACACAGGGATAAGTGTGTTACTAGTTCTGATGATCATTTTGAATTAATGTATTTACTTTTTACTATATGTCTCGATTTCATTTGAAATACCCAGTTTCGGATTGCAATTTGGCAGTGGTTTAGGACTGAAGATAAGAGCGAGATTCTAGTCTGAAGTACTGCTTGAATTCCTTCTTGATACTAGTTACTTATACCGCTTTATGAAGTTATACACAGCCCACCGAAAAAGTTTTATTGTTAAACACGTTGGTCATAGCAACAATTGCTAGCAATATCAGTTATCAAGTAACAAGACTGTATGTTCAACCGCAAGTAACAGAAAAACTCTGAACTTAGTTAAAGATAATAACTGAGTAAGTTCTATTGCAGATAAAAACTGTGTGCCGGTCGGGAATTCGAATGTGAGATATTTGTGTTAGCCAACAACTGCCTGGCAACATTTGGGTAGCATTTTCATACACAGGGATAAGTGTGTTAATATTTGTGATGACCATTTTCAAATAATGTATTTACTTTTTACTATATGTCTCGATTTCATTTGAAATACCCAGTTTCGGATTGCAATTTGGCAGTGGTTTAGGACTGAAGATAAGGGCGAGATTCTAGTCTGAAGTACTGCTTGAATTCCTTCTTGATACTAGTTACTTATACCTCTTTATGAAGTCATAAACAGCCCACCGAAAAAGTTTTATTGTGAAACACGTTGGTCATAGCAACAATTGCTAGCAATATCAGTTATCAAGTAACAAGTCTATGTTCAACCGCAAGTAACAGAAAAACTCTGAACTTAGTTAAAGATAATAACTGAGTAAGTTCTATTGCAGATAAAAACTGTGTGCCGGTCGGGAATTCGAATGTGAGATATTTGTGTTAGCCAACAACTGCCCGACAACATTTGGGTAGCATTTTCTTACACAGGGATAAGTGTGTTAATATTTGTGATGACCATTTTCAAATAATGTATTTACTTTTTACTATATGTCTCGATTTCATTTGAAATACCCAGTTTCGGATTGCAATTTGGCAGTGGTTTAGGACTGAAGATAAGGGCGAGATTCTAGTCTGAAGTACTGCTTGAATTCCTTCTTGATACTAGTTACTTATACCTCTTTATGAAGTCATAAACAGCCCATCGAAAAAGTTTTATTGTGAAACACGTTGGTCATAGCAACAATTGCTAGCAATATCAGTTATCAAGTAACAAGTCTCTATGTTCAACCACAAGTAACAGTAAAACTCTGAACTTAGTTAAAGATAATAACTGAGTAAGTTCTATTGCAGATAAAAACTGTGTGCCGGTGGGGAATTCGAATGTGAGACATTTGTCTTCGCCAACAACTGCGTGGCAACATGTGGGTAGCATTTTCTTACACAGGGATAAGTGTGTTACTAGTTCTGATGATCATTTTGAATTAATGTATTTACTTTTTACTATATGTCTCGATTTCATTTGAAATACCCAGTTTCGGATTGCAATTTGGCAGTGGTTTAGGACTGAAGATAAGGGCGAGATTCTAGTCTGAAGTACTGCTTGAATTCCTTCTTGATACTAGTTACTTATACCGCTTTATGAAGTCATACACAGCCTACCGAAAAAGTTTTATTGTGAATCACGTTGGTCATAGCAACAATTGCTAGCAATATCAGTTATCAAGTAACAAGTCTGTATGTTCAACCACAAATAACAGTAAAACTCTGAACTTGGTTAAAGATAATAACTGAGTAAGTTCTTTTGCAGATAAAAACTGTGTGCCGGTCGGGAATTCGAATGTGAGACATTTGTCTTCGCCAACAACTGCCTGCCAATGGAAAACGCCGCATATTCGAGTCCCAGTGCGACACACGGTTTTAATCTGCCAAGAAGTTTCAGATCAGCAGACAACCCGCTAGAGAATGGAAATTCATTCTGAACTACTGAGTATCCCCTCATGCCAGAGCTTTCTCTCTTGAACAGTTTCGGAAGAACCCAAGAATTATGGTGCGAGGGTTCTGTATTTTTCTTTCGTTCGTGGTCTAGAATCAATAGCGTAAGACGAAAACGAAACAATCGCTGAGTTGTTATCTATGCATCCAGATACACGGACTACGGAAGGCGAAGCGTTCTAGGGATAAAAATGGAAAATTACACTTCACCTGTCGTTTATGACCTTTCGCATCCTGTCAGGGGGAAATTACTTCTCATTTTTTAAGTGTCGTTTATTGATGACACTGTTTTTGAGCCGGCCGCGGTGGTCTCGTGGTTCTAGGCGCTGAGTCCGGAACCGCGCGACTGCTACGGTCGCAGGTTCGGATCCTACCTCGGGCATGGATGTGTGTGATGTCCTTAGGTTAGTTAGGTTTAAGTAGTTCTAAGTTGTAGGGGACTGATGACCACAGATGTTTAGTCCCATGGTCCTCAGAGCCATTTGAACTGTTTTTGAAATTGCTGTGACAGGTATGCTTTTGCAGGCGCATGGTGTCGGACAGCTACGCTAACATGGGGTGACGGGCCGTACCGTTGACCGAACAGCAAATGGATGGAGGCGATACTCAGTGACGTCTTCTGCGGCCTTCGTCGGCGGGCCACGCCCTCGAACTTGTTCCGGCAGGCACGCCGGCAGCTGTATGTACACAGATGCACAGCTATGGACCGGAAAGAAAACTGTGTGCAACACTGTGCCGGGCTGCAATCGGCAGGGAAGAATGGTACGTGTAAAATGCACTGTTGTTTTCCATATACCCAACTGTCTTGATCGGCCATATAACATCAGTCCTTTGGACACATTAAGTTGTAGTTTGAATATACGCTGTCTGACAAAGAAGTAAACTAGCTAGAAATGGAGCACGATACTAAAAAGGGAATGTGATGTTATTGCACTGATTACAAATCCTTTACAAAGATCTTGGCAGTATGAGGCCATTTATCAGTGTGACGCACACACTCTCCGGCTTAGAACCGTATACTGACTGGGCTTGAGAGAGTGTCATAAAACCATTTTATCCTGAGGCAGCCCAGACCACAACTATTGTAACAGATCTTTGATATCTTGGATAATGGCAAAGATGGAGTTGATGTCCGAATTAGTCCCAAAGAGCTTGTGATCTTGCTGGCCACAGGAGTACGTCAGCGCCTCACAGGCAGTTCATGGAAGTACGTACCATGTGGGAACAAGCGTTGTCGTGCTGAAAAATGCATCACGATAGTGTCGCATCAGAGGTAACACAAGAAGTTGCAGAATATACGTTACATACTGTTTCTTCAATCGCTACCAGCCGTGAACTGAACAATGCGAAGAATGGGAACTCTCCCCAGGTCGCTGCCACATTCGTCGACGATGATGCAGGACCGTGATTCACCGGTGCACACAATTCATCAGCAGTCCTAGCTTCTCCCATCATGGCACCGTTCCAACGCAGCCGTTTGTGACGAAACGTTAAGTTCCTAGTTCTACTCTGACCAATGCTTCCCAATGACAAATAATTTCGCAGCAAGCCCTTTACTTGTTCTCCAATGGGAGGTGAAGATGTGTGTTTTGTACACAACAGGGTTATCCACCCTTGTGATGGTCAGATGTGGTCGAATGGAACCTTGATGATAAGTATGCCTTCCCTCACGTTCCCATGCACTCTAACACAGAGGCACTGTCACATCCGAATGCCCCGGAATACGATTCGGACACCGGCATAAAAGGGACCCACGGTGAAGACATTTTCAAACTATGTCAGGTGCTGATAACGTTATCTCACGCGAGTGCACGCAACTCAATGTCTTCCACAGTGATCTCTCAACATTTGACGCCGTCGTTGCCCCTTTTATAGCCTGCCTTGCCTGATAACAACAGTAAACACAAATAGCTCAAATGACGTCTAGTGACCGTTCTACGTGTCACAAAGAATTGTAACTCAAGTCAATTATGTTCTCGACGATGGTATGTACGTTGACGTCCTACCATGTCATCTGGGTCCTTCACTTTTGTTTGTCAGCCTTGTAGATGGGCATTAATTAATCGTCGACTATGTAGATAAAGCTGTTCAAACATAACAAAGAACAAAGTCCGTTCTGTTCGCGAGTTTGGAGATCAGCGTTCCGCAACTTGAACCTTGAAGCAAGGAACTTTAACCGGCAAAAAGTGTAGCCGGTCTTACAGCACCAATTGTCATAAACTTGACAAGCAACAACGCTTTCGAGAGGCGTGCTACTAGCATGAGCAAGAAGTGGCCAACTAAGGTGTTTGCATTTTGTTCCAGAGAATAATTAGTTGAAATGCCTGAATGCTAATGCTAATGCACTTTCATGCAGGTACTTGGAACTTGTGAAGTTGTAGAGTCGATCAACAGAGTCTGCAAGTGGAGGAGGGAATTCATGTGCCCTCTGCGTCACAGATAGTGTTTTAACACCTCTATCATTTCGAAGTCGGGAGTTACTGACTCTCTGTGATTAAGGAAGTTACATTTCAGATGGTAGAAAACTACAAGATTCGAAAATGTACTATCATCTGAGAGTGTGGATTCTATTTAATTTTCTTTTTCCCGGCGTTATTCTCTTTCTTCACAATGTCGCCTGTTAATATGTTTGTGGCAATGTTAGTGGTAGAGGGTGGCCGGATGTCCTTCCTGTCACCAATTTCCCCCACCCCACGTCGGTTTTGTGTACACCACCAGTCAGTGTGCAATATTATCCCATATGAGTTGTTTTTGAAACGTTTGCTAATCGTATGACTGTGATGAGACATGGGTATTAGGCCGATGTCCACCTAGTTTGGAAACAGCCTAAAATTCACATCTTGATTCTGTTTAGTGATTATCCGATTGTCTAAGTGAGTTTACGATTTACTGTGTGATAAAGTGCTCAGAAAGAAAGAGATCACATCAGGGTGTGGCGTGGAGCTGTAAGCTGGTAGGTAGTGATATTTAATAAAAAAAATACAGCGTTGTCGAGGGTTAATTGGACCGAATACATTACATTTCTTACAGTTGAAATTTGAAGTGTGGTAGTTATGGGAGTGTTTTGGTCTATAATCCTCTTTTTATCGTTATTGAAGTACCTGCTAGGAATAAGCTGGAGGCGGAATAGGTTCTCTAGATGAGTGGCCGGACCTCAGAATCCGGCCTGACTGCAGTTAGCCATTCACCAACAAAGCATTAATTTCTCTAAGAGTGGTAAGTTAAAACTGTCACGTGGGTCCAAGTGGCGTTGACATCCTTTTTAAGACAGTTTCATGTAGTGTATCAGAGCTGACAGTTCAGCTTTTCTGTAAAACCCTTCCAAGTTTTTCTTCGAATCAATACATCGATCAATTTGTTGCACATGGCACAAGCTCGTTGATTCAGTTTGTGGCCGCTAGTGAGTCATCACGTAACGCGATGGCACTTTTGAGGACGAGAAGTAAGGTATGTTTTACTGTGGCCGTAGATACGACGGGCGTATCTACTGTTGCCTTTCGTCTAACACCAATAAATAATTACATCAGTGAACACTAACAATTTGTATTCTTTCGTGGGTACGGCACAGAACATACGTACTCTGTGTCCGAAAGTATGCGGAATCCGATATGTAAGATGTCATTAGAGGCGGATCGGCCAGTATAAAAGGAGGTTGGAAGTATTATGTTGTCAGTAGAGAAGCAGTAATTGCACAATGCGTTGGTCAGGAGAGCTAACTGACGTCCAATGTGGACTAGTTATTAGATGTTCACGCTAGTAACGAATCCATCAGAGTCATCCTATGCCTCCTAAAGCTGCCCAACTCCACTGTAGGTTATGTGACTGTGTAGTGGAATCGAGAAGGAACAACCACAGACAGACAAAGACCAGGCAGTCCTTATGTTCTCACGGACCACGACCGTCCAACATTGCGGGGAATATTTGTAAAATATCGCAAGCAGTGAGCGGATCGTGGTCCGCATTCTTAGCCGAGTGGTGAGCTCGTCTGACTGCGGTGCACTAGGCCCGGTTCGATATCCGGCCGGTTCGGGGATTTTCTCCGGTCGGGAACTGGATACTGTGTTGTCCGCATCATCATTTCATTGTCATCGACACGCAAGTCACTCAATGTGTCGCCGACTGAGAAGGATTCGGCGGTCGAATTTCCACAGCCATCGACGTCATACAACCATTTATTCAGCGGAAAGAAACATTCGTCAGTTCCAAAGTGCTACCAGCAACCCATGAAGCACAATGACTGTGCGTAGGAAATTTAAAAAAAAAACAACATTGGAGGTACAATGGTTGAGCAGTTCCTCATAAGCTAAAAATTTCTGGAGTCAGTACTAGGGGCGCTTGAGGGGGTACAAGAAGTGACACCACTGACCATGGATGACTGGATACCAGTGATTTGGAGCGATGAGAGACGCTGTTCCCGGTGGCAATCCTATGGAAGATGCCTGGAGAACTCGCCCTCCATCACGTGTGTACGTTTGGGGTACATTTTCTTTCTTTTTTTGCTTAGGGTGTTGGCCCTCACGCAATAAGAAAACGTAACTACGGAAGGATATGGCCATTTTAAGCACTTTCTACTACGTATAGTAGAGGAACAATTTGGAGACGTTGATTGATTGTGGGTAATCTTTCGTAGAGTAGCGCGTGTGAGATAATAGTTTGTGGACAGTGCCTCAAATGGACTGGCCTGTCCAGAGTCCCGTCCTGAAGCCAGTGGATGAGTTAGAGCACCGACTTCCCTCCAGAACCCAGTGTCCAAAATCACTACCACCTCTAGTTTCAGCTCTTGGCTTAGATTGGGCTGCCATCCTTCCACAGACATTCAGACACCTCATTAAATGTATATTCAGCGAAATTCAAGTTGTCATACAGGTGAAGGGTGGGCACATTGCACAGTAATGTCCATTAATAGGCGACCGGATACATTTGATCTGACATTGGAAACAACTGAACTTCTTTAAACGCGCTGAAGGCTTAGAACGTGAGCAAACAATAACGAGTTGACTACGACGTAATGCGAGCTACCGTCAATGAGTTCGAAATTGCAAATCTTTATATATGAAAATTCTACCAGCGTAGGTTTTTACTCCCCCTCCCCCCCCCCCCCCAATCCCCACGAACCAACCACAACGGAGGGGTATCTGTTGACAGACCAGACAAACGTGTGGTTCCTGAAGAGGGGCAGCAGCCTTTTCAGTAGTTGCAGTGGCAACAGTCTGGATGATTGACTATTCTGGCCTTGTAACACTAACCAAAACGGCCTTGCTGTGCTGGTACTGCGAACGGCTGAAAGCAAGGGGAAACTACAGCCGTAATTCTTCCCGAGGGGATGCAGCTTTACATTATGGTTAAATTATGATGGCGTCCTCTTGGGTAAAATATTCCTGAGGTAAAATAATCCCCCATTCGGATCTCCAGGCGGGGACTACTCAGAAGGAAGTCGTTATCAGGAGAAAGAAAACAGGCATTCTACGGATTGGAGCGTGGAATGTCAATCCCTTAATCGGGCAGGTAGGTTAGAAAATTTTAAAAAAATGAAACGTCCCCTTAGAAATATTATACATGACTGTGTTTAAACTGACACACAATATTTTCAGCGCAACGCAATCTGACTTTCAAAAATCCCTACAAAATAAAGTTCCTGACTAACATTAACCTATACCTTTCACAAATCACTTACCTCACCAAAAATCTTCTTACTCGAACTACTGCAATACAGCGAGGGCCACTACTGTCAGCTAAATAAAAGATTCAAACTACTAAAGGCACTAACTACTGATATGCACAGTAAGCAAATGAAAGATTTTGATAGAGAACAAACAATGTATTCACCTCACTAGTGTTCAAAAGTCATAATATATATAGCAGTTCATGACATCCAGTCTTACATTTCAAAACTCAGCCATTTCTCTCCCCACATCCACCACTGCTGGCGGCTCACCTCCAACTGCGCAACGCTGGGCGCTGTTAACATCCAGTTGCCCAACACTACAACGGCAGACAACAATGCAAACTAGCCACAGACTGCACACAGCACAGCCAGTGATTTTCATACAGAGCGTTGTGTGGCGTTACAAATATGAAAACCGAAACAGCCTACTTACAAGGGAAATGGACAGGTTAAAGTTAGATATAGTGGGAATTAGTGAAGTTCTGTGGTAGGAGGAACAAGACTTCTGGTCAGGTGACTACAACGTTATAAATACAAAGCCAAATAGGGGTAATGCAGGAGTCGGTTTAATAATGAATAGAAAAATAGTAGTGCGGGTAAGCTACTACAAACAGCATAGTGAATGCATTATTGTGGCCAAGATAGACACGAAGCCCACACCTACTACAGTAGTACAAGTTTATATGCAAACTAGCTCTGCGTATGATGAAGAAATTGAAGAAATGTATGATGAAATAAAAGAAAATATTCAGATAGTGAAGGTAGACGAAAATTTAATAGTCATGGGTGACTGTGATTCGATAGTAGGGAAAGGGAGAGAAGGAAACGTCGTAGCTAAATATGGATTGGGGGTAAGAAATGGAAGAGGAAGCCGCCTGATAGAATTTTGCACAGAGCGCAACTTAATCGTAGCTAACACTTGGTTCAAGCATCATAAAAGAAGATTGTATACATGGAAGAAGCCTGAAGATACTGACAGGTTTTAGATATGTTATATAATGGCAACACAGAGATTTATGAACCAGGTTTTAAATTGTAAGACATTTCCAGGGGCAGATTTGGACTCTGACGACAATCTATTGGTTATGAACTGTACATTAAAACTGAAGAAACTGCAAAAAAGTAGGAATTTAAGGAGATGGGACCTGGATAAACTGACTAAACCAGAGGTTGTACTGAGTTTCAGGGAGAGCATAAGGAAACAATTGACAGGAATGGGGAAAACAAATACAGTACAAGATGAATGGGTAGCTTTGAGAGATGAAGTAGTTAAGGCAGCAGAGGATCTAGTAGGTAAAAAGACGAGGGCTAGTAGAAATCCTTGAGTAACAGAAGAAATATTGAATTTAATCGATTAAAGGAGAAAATATAAAAATGCAGTAAAGGTAGTAGGCAAATAGAAATACAAACGTCTCAAAAATGAGATCGACAGGAAGTGCAAAATGGCTAAGCAGGGATGGCTAGAGGACAAATGTAACAATGTAGAGGCCTATCTCACGAGGGGTAAGAAAGATACTGCCTACAGGAAAATTAAAGAGACCTTTGGAGAAAGATGGTAACCCAGTTCTAAACAAAGAAGGGAAAGCAGAAAGGTGGAAAGAGTATATAGATGGTCTATACAAGGGCGATGTACTTGAAGACAATATTATGGATATGGAAGAGGATGTGGAGGAAGATGAAATACGAGATACGATACTGCGTGAAGAATTTGACAGAGCAATGAAAGACCTGAGTCGAAACAAGGCCCCGGGAGTAGACAACATCCTTTAGAACTACTGACAGCCTTAGGCAGAGCCAGTCCTGACAAAACTCTACCATCTGGTGAGCAAAATGTGTGAGACAGGCGAAATACCCTCAGACTTCAAAAAGAATATAACATTTCCAATCCCAAGTAAAGCAGGTGCTGACAGATGTGAAAATTACCGAACTATCAGTTTAATAAGTCACGGATGCAAAATACTAACGCGAAATCTTTACAGGCGAATGGAAACACTGGTAGATGCCTACCAAGGGGAAGATCAGTTTGGATTCCGTAGAAATATTGGAACACGTAAGACAATACTGACCCTACGATTTATCTTAGAAGCTATCGACAGGGGATCTCAAGTTGATTCCGTATGTCTAGATTTCCGGAAAGCTTTTGACACCGTTCCTCACAAGCGACTTCTAATCAAGCTGCGGACCTATGGGGTATCGTCTCAGTTGTGCGACTGGATTCGCGATTTCCTGTCAGGAAGATTCCAGTTCGTAGTAATAGACGGCAAATCATCGAGTAATACTGAAGTGATATCAGGTGTTCCCCAGGGAAGCGTCCTGGGACCTCTGCTGTTCCTGATCTATATAAATGACCTGGTTGACAACCTGAGCAGTTCTCTTAGATTGTTCGCAGATGATGCTGTAATTTACCGTCTAGTAAGGTCATCCGAAGACCAGTATCAGTTGCAAAGCGATTTAGAAAAGATTGCTGTATGGTGTGTCAGGTGGCAGTTGACGCTAAATAACGAAAAGTGTGAGATGATCCACATGAGTTCCAAAAGAAATCCGTTGGAATTCGATTACTCGATAAATAGTACAATTCTCAAGGCTGTCAATTCAACTAAGTACCTGGGTGTTAAAATTACGAAAAACTTCAGTTGGAAGGACCACATAGATAATATTGTGGGGAAGGCGAGTCAAAGGTTGCGTTTCATTGGCAGGACACTTAGAAGATGCAACAAAGTCCACTAAAGAGACAGCTTACACTACACTCGTTCGTCCTCTGTTAGAATATTGCTGCGCGGTGTGGGATCCTTACCAGGTAGGATTGACGGAGGACATCGAAAGGGTGCAAAAAGGGGCAGCTCGTTTTGTATTATCACGTAATAGGGGAGACAGTGTGGCAGACATGATACACGAGTTGGGATGGAAGTCATTACAGCAAGGACGTTTTTCATCGCGGCGAGACCTTTATACGAAATTTCAGTCACCAACTTTCTCTTCCGAATGCGAAAATATTTTGTTGAGCCCAACCTACATAGGTAGTAATGATCATCAAAATAAAATAAGAGAAATCAGAGCTCGAACAGAAAGGTTTAGGTGTCCGTTTTTCCCGCGCGCTGTTCGGGAGTGGAATAGTAGAGAGATAGTATGATTGTGGTTCGATGAACCCTCTGCCAAGCACTTAAATGTGAATTGCAGAGTAGTCATGTAGATGTAGATGTCATGTAGATTAAGGAAAGGAAAACCTACATTTCTAGGATTTGTAGACTTAGAGAAAGCTTTTGACAATGTTGTCTGGAATACTCTCTTTCAAATGCTGAAGGTGGCAGGGGTAAAATACAGGGAGCGAAAGGCTATTTACAATTTGTACAGAAACCAGATGGCAGCTATAAGAGTCTAGGGGCATGAAAGGGAAGCAGTTGTCGGGAAGGGAGTGAGACATTGTTGTAGCCTATCCCCGATGTTGTTCGATCTGTATATTGAGCAAGCAGTGAAGAAAACAAAAGAAAAATTGGGAGTAGGTATTAAAATCCACGGAGAAGAAATAAAAGCTTTAAGGTTCGCCGATGACATTGTAATTCTGTCAGAGACAGCAAAGGACTTGGAAGAGCAGTTGAATGGAATGGACAGTGTCTTGAAAGGAAGATATAAGACGAATGTCAACAAAAGCGAAACGAGAATAATGGAATGTAGTCGAATTAAATCAGATGATGCTGAGGGTATTAGATTAGGAAATTAGACGCTTAAAGTAGTAAAGGAGGTTCGCTATTTGTGGAGCAAAATAACTGATGATGGTCGAAGTAGAGAGGACATCAAATCTAGACTGGCAATGGCAAAAAAAGCGTTTATGAAGAAGAGAAATTTGTTAACATCGAGTACAGATTTAAGTGTCAGGAAGTCGTTTCTGAAAGTATTTGTACGGAGCGTAGCCATGTATGGTATTGAAACATGGACGATAAATAGTTTGGACAAGAAGAGAATAGAAGATTTCGAAATGTGGTCGAATGCTGAAGATTAGATGGGTAGATCACATAACCAATGAGGAGGTATTGAATAGGATTTGGGAGAAGAGAAGTTTGTGGCACAACTTGACTACGAGAACGGATCGATTGGTAGGACATGTTCTGAGGCATCAAGGGATCACCAATTTAGTATTGGAGGGCAGCGTGGAGGGTAAAAATCGTAGAGGGAGACCAAGAGATGAATACACTAAACAGATTGAGTAGGATGTAGGTTGCAGTAGGTACTGGGAGATGAAGAAACTTGCGCAGGATAGAGTAGCATGGAGAGCTGCGTCAGACGAGTCTCAGAATTGAAGACCACAACAACAACATGTTTGTACTTTTGCCTGTCATCAAAGAAGAGGGAAGGCAAGCATGGAAAACTTTCAGTAGCATCAAAACTCCGGAAAAATGGCAGGAGTTTTTAAATATACAGAAAAAATTCTCCAAGGCTAAACGAATGGAAAAACTGGTTTAAGCAAATTGAACAAGAGTTTATCAGGAACAACACAAAAACTTCAACAAAATCTCTAGACAAAATCTAATAGTCTATTAGCAACATAATGAGCGCTTTCGCCGGCCTCACGGATGACTGGAATCTAATGCGAGAAATAACGCTTAAAATCACTCACTTCCCAGTTGCGAAACCCCATAAAGCAAATTTTAAAAACATCCATCCAATCTCGATTCAGAACTACCATCTTTTTAAGAAGTTAAGGAAACAATCAACTCTTTGAGAGACGACAAGTCATCGGGTAGTCGGAATTGTAACATATATATGGAAATTAAATGACAGTTAGATCTTACAAGTAACTCACATAATTATGTAAATGATTTGGGAAACTGAACAATTACCTTCAGTGTGGAAACGTTCATTAATTCAGCCTCTTTACAAAAAGAGGAGATAAAAGCAGTCCAAATAACATCAGGGGAATTTCACAGCTACCTGTAGTATACATAATTCTTTCAAAAGCCTTTTTAAGTCGACTAAAAGAGCAGGCAGATCCATTAATATAAGAGTATCAGGGAGGGAGGGTTGCTCAAAGTCGATCTTGTGTAGACCAGATATGAAATTTTGCGGATAAGGTGTAGAAATGTAACGTCTATTGATTTCAAAGAGGCTACAGATAGGCTAATATGCTTTACAGGAATTCTACGTCTATAGGACTCCGTGATTAATGTAAAAGTTGAATTGTCTTGTCTGGAACTGGGGACCGAGAAACTACGGACAGGCTTCGTCCGTGCCGTAGCCCGCAGTGGTACACAACCCCACAACAAGCTACAGCAGTCCAGTCAACCCTACCGCCGCCCCACACCGAACCCAGGGTTATTGTGCAGTTCGGACCCCAGTGGAAACCTTTCTCCCCGTCCACCCTTACCCCTCTATGAGGAGAGTAATTATCCAGCTAAGTTATAAGTGTTTTATTTCACTAATTTTGGCTTCATTTCAGAAAGATGACTGTCCGGGAGGATGAATTATTCAGCTGATAGGCCTTAATATTTCCAGAGTTCCATTGGTAGGTGAAACCGTGATTCGTGATGTTACTCTGTGCCTTCTCAACCCGGGTGTACCGGCTACAAGCCCCATTTGAGTTCCCACCGGCATCGCATGTTCTTAGTTTCGTCGAGTGTGTAATTTCTGACTGCGCCAGCTGCTGCGTTACTTTGAAAGGTTCGAAAGAGTCTATTACGACTCGCTAACGGGTGTAGAGAGAAGAAGGCGAAAAACGTTTCAGTTGTGTGTAACGGACCGGGACTCTCCTGGAACAAGACCTTTCACTGCTGCATTTCTCTAAAATGTTTACTGGGGAAATGGTTTTCCTGTTAGCCGTTATAGTTTGATGGCTTCATCCCTCCACCTGGGAGCACTGTGAAGAAACCAATCACTGGATTATTGCGACGTTACGAGTGTAGTCTGCTTCACGACAGACTTTCGCTGCACTAGAAACGGCCCCGATCACGTACTGAGAGCCTCATTAGTGCGAGATTAATAAAAGCTTCCAGGTAGTTCTGCTGTAACGACAGCAGTGAACTCAATGTTGCCTTTCAATACCACTTTCAAGAATGATTAAAGTTTCGAAGTATTGATGTCGGCAAGGAGGAGTGAAATTGACTATCACAGTTGTTGTACTGCTGGATGAAGGAAGTCAAGATCTGATGTTTACGCAATGAACTGCAGTAAATATTCTTAAATATTCTTCCAGGTACCTTGGAAACTTTGCACGTACTTCAAAGTATTATAATGAATCGTACAGTTTCAATAGTTGTAAGGTTACTAGCTTATTTTGGGGTGCTCAGTGAAAGTCATGCGAGCTCTCTTGTAATTCGATGCGCCATAATTAATATTTGTATAAGGATAGTTTTCAAACACAAGTCTCCAACAGACCATACGTTGCGGCTCAGAGGTTCTAACAGTCAGTGAGAAGTAATTGAGGGAATCGGCCGTTGGTTACGCTGCTGTGCGGTGTGGAAATAACTAGCAGAACACAGATATGCAAATGCAGAGGGTACTGCCTTTTTGGAAATATGATTTTGTAAAGACTGGTTGAGAAGTTTCTGGCAACGTTTCCGCTGGATTGCTTGCTTGCACGTAATTTATCATGAGTTTGAGAAAGACAAATATTTAGCAATTTTCTCTTTATTTGTTCGGGTGACTTAGTTCGATTGTCCAGGTGCAATTAAACCAAATTATTTGTCAAATGTTTTTATTCCAGTCTTTGATCACAATATTAATTCCTTCGGCGATGACCGGTTTCTATTCGTAATGACCATCTTCAGATCTACAATATAAAAAATGAACCACTCATGGGCAGTCTGTCTTTCAAACCACTACAGTATTTCCTATGACTTATCCGGTCGAAAGCTGCCATCACGATTAATTCCGTTGCAGACTAATCAATGGAATGTCCTGTGGAGATAAAATGTTTGACTGTGGTTAACTTAATGGGCCGCGAAAGGGGAATGTAATGGTCATGTGCTTGTTGCCTGACCAGTTTCTGCCTGCTTTCGGCGAAATATTGTCGGTATGTGATAGGAACGCCCTGGACTTTAATCGCTCCTTTTCCTCTTGTTCTTGTGAGTAGTCATGTTTCTCCTTATTAAAGCTGGGCAGATTTTGATGCGGAGAACATCCATTATATCTGAACAGATTTTAGATGTTCCAGCTCCTTTGCAAGGCTGCCTCCATCAGGTACAACACATGCCCTATGCACCAAGGTTCGAAAGACGCACATAGTTAGTGATGAGTGATGGAGGGCTGCTATAAGCCTGAAATTATAGGTCTGTATATGTGGGCTTACGATAACTGGAGTGCCCTAATAATCCATCCCCTTTCTGACTGACCAAGGCATACGACAGGCAGACGACACCCCTTCTCCTCTTCTATCGTAAATTAGATATTCTCATCGATTGCAGCCAAATGCTGCAGAAAGCGTGGCAATTCTTTTATGTCGCGGGGCTACATTACAAACGAGATAAGGTGTTGGACCCGGAGATTTTTCTTAACACCGTCAAAAAGAAAACACTTTAAGAGCAATGATACATGAACGAAAGTTATTGTTATTAATTTGATATTTGAATTTCAACTCCGCATGCGTGCATTCGTACAGAGAGCGTGCATGCAGTATCACTATTACACATGAGTCTGCACGCCGTAGACGGAGCAAATGTTCAGTGAGGCTTGGTTTGTGGGGTGCTCAACCGGCCGGTGTGGCCGTGCGGTTCTAGGCGCTTCAGTCTGAAACCGCGTGACCGCAGCGGTCGCAGGTTCGAATCCTGCCTCGGGCATGGATGTGTGTGATGTCCTTAGATTAGTTAGGTTTAAGTAGTTCCAAGTCTAGGTGTCTGATGACCACTGATGTTAAGTCCCATAGTGCTCAGAGCCATTTGAACCATTTTTTTGTGGGGTGCTCAACTGCGCGGTCATCAGCGCCCGTACTAAGTCCCAATTTTTACACAGTCCAATTTTTGTACGCAGTCCAGTCTAGCCATTGTCAGATTGATTATGATTATGAAATGATGAGGACAACGCAAAAAACCCAGTCCCCAGACAGAGAAAAATCCCTAACCCGGACGGGAATCGAACCAGGGACCCCTTGATCCAGAGCAGCAACGCTACCAGTTTTTTTTCCTCATAACTTTAGACGAGGGCCGAAATGCGGAAAAAATATTACAGTTGCACGCGAACAGGGGACCATAAGTTTACAATGCACGACGATTACCATCTTCCTTTTCCAAACGAGGGCTGAAATGTGGGCAAAAAGTACAGTTGGTCATCAAAAATTATTAAACGTTGTGTTAATTCAAACTTTCTGTCTTAATAAATAAAACATATCAGACCATTTAAAAATATTTATGGAAAATAGAAAATATAGAAACAATTTACCTGTGTCCTAGTGACAAACAGATAAAGCTTGCGCTATGGAACATCTAAGAGAGAGGGCACTAGTTAATGCGCGAGAATCTTTATTTATGAAGCGAATAAAGGTTACGAACTGGACTTGCTCGAAGAATTAGAGATTTTCAAGCATGTGTCTCTGAAAGATGGTTTTGTTCTTAATGAACAGGTGCAGCTTAGAAACAAAAATTTTTTAGACAGTTTCAAACCCCTCCTTGCCTTAATGTAATATAGTTGGCTGACTAGAAGTTAGTTTTCTTGCTTGTTGATGCCGGTGAAATGCGCTTTTCCTGTCTTGTTGGGATTTTACTTATTTTTGATGTTTGTTGTTCGTGATTTTCGATGAGTATGTGCGATTAATTGACTAGTATGTTTTTATTCACAACGACAGATGGTTTCGTTTTATTATAACACTTTAGTTGGTTTCGCTAGTATGCATTTCACCGCCTACGTTACGCGAGATTCTCGGGCATTACACTAGTGCCCTCTGTCGTTAGATGTTCCATAGCGCAAGCTTCATCTGTTTGTCAGTCGGACACAGGTAAATTGGTTGTATATTTTCTATTTTCCATAAATATTTTAAATGATCTGATATGTTTTATTTATTAAGACAGAAAGTTTGAATTAACACAACTTTTAATAATGTTTGTTGTGCTTTTGTATGTATTCATGGATTTTAATTTGCGCGAGTGTCTGGCACATACAAGTGCCCTCTCTCGGCGAAACCATCTGCCCTAGTGCTTCCACACTCTTCTCTCGATAGTTCATAGGCGAAGTAATGGTGCTAAACTGTTCGCTTTGACCCTGTGCCCATAGTCATGTTGCACAGATGAAGAAGATGTCTCAATTATTGACGACGACTTTGGCACAATTGTTTTATTAATCTCAGTTGCATGATGTAATTTTAGTAAGTAACTAAAGATTTTATGCCGGTATTACTCTGGTAATTTCACTGTTACCTAAGCTTTTGTGTTTCTCACTTCTGACCCCTCCTCCTCTCTTGGCAGGTCCCCGGACTCCTACACGGTTAGTGAACATTCGCGCGCCGGAGATCACCGCCTCGTGTTTCTGTGTGTGCCGTCGTTTGTGCTTAAGTGGTTCAGTGTTGTTCGGTTTGTGCACCTACGTTCACGTGTGACAACTTTCGTCTATGTATGCGCCCGGTGCCTGAACAATTTTTATCTTGGACTCTACGCCCGTGTATTTTACAAAGTGTTTGTCTCCGTTTATATGTCCATGATCTGTTCATCTCACATTGTCATCATTTCTGTCTTGTATGTTTCTCTGCGGCCGAAGAGCGGCGTAGTATGCTGCTGCACGCCTGCCTGTAAACAGGTTTAAAATAACAATAACGGAAAAAAAATCACTTCTGATGCTAAGGCTTTTCTAATGAAAGTGTCTTCCTGTTCAGGATTTTTTACTTCTGATGAAGGTATATTTGCATGTACCGAAACCTTGGTCAAGAATTTAAATAAATTTTTATCCTGTAACTGTTTTTGGCTGTCATCCTTTACCGTGAAGAATTTCAACAGTTGCTGTTGCAGCCATGTTTAAAATGTTGAAATGAATAAGTTCTTCTTTATAAAACCGCGCGCGATCGGATGAACGACCGGATCCAGACGGAACGTTAAGAAAAATTAAGGTGAGGTCATAAAAACTACAGCCTATACCGCGACCATCATCTAGCATTTCGAAGTCCGTCACCGGGTTTCCATCTCGATAAATCAGAGCCATACCGGTAGAATTTTCAGGCACGACGTTGAAAAACATAGGATATCCAGGAAGACAAAACACATCAAATGATACCTCTTGTAAACACACGATATCAGCTTGGGAATCGTAAATAATGTGGCGTAACGCAACATGTCGTAATTGGGAACATATCCTATTAACATTGAGGGTTAGGAATGTATACGCCTGCATCCGTTAACACATATAAGGTCAATAAAACAACATTAAGGAAAAAGCGCTATCACGTCCGTCTCTCCCCAACGTCCGGAGGCGGGGTAAAGAGTGCTGGTCCTCCCCATCTGACGTCGAGGAATCCTTGCTTTTCGTTTTACGACCCGCCGCTGCACGTACAGGTTGAAAACGCTGTTTCACACCACTCCGTGAAAACATACACTCTTGATGTGGAGGGGTTGAGGGCTACTTATCGGAAATCGGGGAACACACCTCAGAACGACCAACAGCAACATCAGGTACGGATGAAACAGTTAATGCAGTACCAGTGTCGGGTGGCATGTCCTGAACATCAGGAAGAGAACCCGTAGAAACCTGTTGCTCGACCGTCTCAGCGTGGAGGAGGGGTGGTACAGCATTAGAACGCTGTAAAAGTTGGCCAGCAGGCGACGTCTCTGAGGGAAGAACGGAACCCACGGGAACCGTCACGTCGACGGGTGAAGTGGGGGACGCAGATTGAACGCACATTTCAACATCAACAGAAGCAGCTACATCCTCTCTGGTAATGCTGGAATCACAGTTAACATCAGTAGACAACGCATTACCGCCAGAAAGTGCACTCTCTGTCAACGCCGCGTCACAAGGACGAGACTGGAGTGGGACGTCCTCGAAATCTTTACCGTCCTCAGACCGCCGGTGTTGGACGTGTGCTGCAGGGGCCGTCGTCCCCTCGTGGACAGAGGCCGCACTGGTACGCTTCGGTAACGGTGGAAATTCGCGAGGAGCAGGGTGTCATGTCGCTCCTACATCGCTTAAAGCTGGAGACTGACTGACAGCTGACTGCGAAGTTGCTATGTCTGGTAACGTTATAAGAACACGTTTTTGATAAGACGAAGTCAGAACAGTAGATCTGAGGTGACCGCTTTCGTTACAGAGAAAACAAGTTCCTTCTTGCCCTGTATACGTAACATGGATCCGGTAACCATAAACATTTAAGTGGGAAGGAATATTCTTTTTAACGCAAATGTCCACTGTCCGGATACCACTATAACACTGGAAGCGATGTTGTGCTGATTAGCGTTCGCATCGGATATGCCGTATGACTCCAAACGGAAGCAACGCTGTTTTAAGAAATGAATCGTCCACTTCAGGAGGAAGGTTATAAATTCTCACCGGAGTGTACTCGAGTGCCGCTTTTTCAATGAGGATTTGACTAACGGAACCATCGACATGTGTAAACAACACTTTAGAACCAACCCGGGAGAGAAGTCTTTCTACTTGAACGGGATCATAAAACTTCACAAAGAATGCATACAAATTAGAATCAAACTAAGCAGTATCTGCCCGCATCTCGTGGTCGTGCGGTAGCGTTCTCGCTTCCAGCGCCCGGGTTCCCGGGTTCGATTCCCGGCGGGATCAGGGATTTTCTCTGCCTCGTGATGGCTGGGTGTTGTGTGTTGTCCTTAGGTTAGTTAGGTTTAAGTAGTTCTAGGGGACTGATGATCATAGATGTTAAGCCCCATAGTGCTCAGAGCCATTTGAACCATTTTTTAAGC
The DNA here is from genome assembly GCF_023897955.1 of Schistocerca gregaria. Taxonomy (NCBI): domain Eukaryota; kingdom Metazoa; phylum Arthropoda; class Insecta; order Orthoptera; family Acrididae; genus Schistocerca; species Schistocerca gregaria. The sequence continues at coordinate 559,350,801 of NC_064921.1, forward strand.
AGTATCTGCCTGATCAGGTGTAACACGGATAACATCAGTCAACCAATCGTGAATTTCTAAGGAGCCAGGTTTGAACATGACGCGCTCTCTTGTCAAAACTGAAACGAAAAGTAGCTCGACGAGGAACAGATTTAGGAGACTCGACAGACACCGTGGCGCGGGCAGAAAACACCGCCGCCAAGAGGAAAACAACAAAAAACTCCGGTACGCTACTACGATGTGACCCCGACCGATGTGACACCAACAAGGCTGAGGAGATCCGACGCAGGCGGCGCTGCGGCACAGGCGGAAGCTAACGACGACCTGCTCACTCGACGCGCAAGGCGACACTACCACTAGACCACGAGCTACGGACACCAATATACGAAGATGGGGCGAAAGTCAACAGAAGTCGCTCATGTAGCAGTCATATTTGCACTTAAGTCTCCACGCCAATTTTTGTCATAAAGTTTTCTATGTGAACTAACAGTCTCTAGTTCAACATACTCTGTTGAAGATGAATCACATAAAAAATTTTCTTTCTTAAAGTTGAGTTACCCCAGAACATTATTGCATATGACATTACTGCATGAAAATATGCAAAATATGTCAACCTACTGATTTGTCTCTTGCCAAGACCTGCTAACATTCTAAGTGCAAGTGTGGTTGAAGGAAGTTTTAAAAAAAGTGGTTCAAATGGCTCTGAGCACTATGGGACTCAACATCTGAGATCACAAGTCCCCTAGAACGTAGAACTACTTAAACCTAACTAACGACATCACGGACATCCATGCCCGAGGCAGGATTCGAACCTGCGACCATAGCGGTCGCGCGGTTCGAGACTGAAGCGCCTAGAACCGCTCGGCCACACCGGCCGGGAAATAAGTTTCCTTAGGACTTCCAAACTTAGTTTTTTTCCATTACATCTAAGAATTTGGAATTTCCACCCTATTTATTATGCCCTAGATGTGCAGAACTGAGACGGTCGTGTCGTTTTAAAACTGAACATGAGACCTTCTTCTGTTTTTTTATGTGTGCTTTGATTCATTACAATACTAGGGCCACGTGTTTCCGAAGCTTGCTCTGTTCCTTTGTGTAGTGGTGATAGCTGTACACCGAGAAAGAAAAGAAAACTTAATCTAGTACACTTTTTCTAGACATTTCGTGACTATTGGTGTTAGTTGGCTAAGGAAGTCATCTGGACTGACTGGACCCAGCTACAGCATTCGATTTGACGGGTTTCCTGAATAGGTGTGGACAGTTGCCGAAGCCAGCGGCGGTGACTTTCGCTTGATTTCCATTTTTTCCACTATCGAATCTCATACGCTGGTCTTTTGGCACAAGAGCTTCCATTTCGTCACAGTTCGCCTGAAAGTTCGTCTGTCACTTCGTTCTTCAAAACACACAATTGTTCTGACCGCACTGGAAACGTCAGCACCATACAACCACTTTTCCACAAGTCATAGCGCCTGTCTAAAATTATTTAAAACTGCCATGTTTTAGAAATGAGGATAAACAGTGTCTCTGGTCTAGCAGAGTGTGTCTGCTACGTCAGAGATGCAGGCAGCTTGGTAACTTAAATATGTCTTCATTTACGTCACTGACTCTGGTCTGGCGCAATAATTTTTACTTACTCTACATCAACTGTGAGATAATGAAATGGAAATAACCACTTAGTTGCTATGAGCAAAAATGTCGCTGAGGGTAAGGACAGTAAACAGTTGTGATTTTTGAGCTTTACAAGAAACACACTTTTTCATTACTACCGATTTTTGAGCATGTTCCATGCAAACGTTGTAGTGGATCAAATGGAGCGGAAATCTAGTATACTTTTCAAGACATTTCGTAACTTTTGCCACTATAATTTCAGCTACCTCTGTGAGCGTAGCGATCTATTATGCCTTCTTTTTGACAAAAGATAGACTTTTATGTTTGATCTGATTATGTATTCATGCAAGAGAGTCTAATAAAAAGAGATACAGTGTTAGAAGCTGCGACCGTGGCAACATATAAATCCAACCTGCTTTGTTCTGTAAAATTTTTCATTAAATTAATGTGAAATAATAATAATGGTGAAACTTTATGATTTTTCTAATTGCAATTTGTAACATAGGAAAATTCTGCTATATTGGAGAGTAAAAAAGAAAGTTTTTACGAGAGTATTAACCGATAAAAACCAGAAATAAGTCACAGGAATAAATTTTTAAGACGAGATCGACGTCCGTGGTCGAGTCAAACCCAGTTTGAAAGAAAAAAATTCCTGATTTGGCTCTTACCTCTGCCGATTTCCCTCAAGTAGAATTAAATTTTTCCATTAGCAGCGGTTGTAGTTCTTACTCTCAGAATATTTGGGGGACAAGATGTCTGTCTTTGATTTAAGATGTTCTAGAATGTAAAACGCTACTAGATTGTTCCATTAGATCGTAAGCCATTGCGTGTGTATGTCTGGAGATTAAAATTAGAATAATTGTGTGAGAAGAGTTAATTAATTTTAAAAGGAGGAATAAGAAGAGTTTGAATTTCTTTATTGCTATTGAGTGTGGTAAAGGTTGGCAAATAACAGAATATGGACACAAATGAATTACTTAATTTTGTGCGTGATACTGAAACAGAAGAATCGTGAGTTCAAATAACCGAAACGGTAGATCAGACGGCAGAAACGTTTAACAAAATATATTTTCTCACTCGTACAATGACTACGCGCTTAGAGGGAATGTCGTCGTTGAAAATTGTAAGCTTTAACGGCCGGATATGTTACACTTACTAATATAATTCAAAAGTCCCGGCTATTACGTTGTGGTCGAATGAATATCATGTTGAAACCCACGCTTTTTCCCCGTCTGGGGCAGACATCCTCAAGGATGGTTGTAGCTTTGTGGCAAACCCGATGTACACCCTGCCTTAGTATCTACTGAAACAAAATTCAGTTTCCGTGTACTCATGCGCAGATTCGAGACGTCGTACATAGGAGTGCAATTGGCTACTATCGACTACTGTGCTCCCCTACTGTTATCACTCCGCGGTCAAAGAATGATAGACGTCGTCAACACCGGACTCCACGTAACATATACCTTCACATCGCCGTCTTTCCGATTAAGATTACTGGGATGATGAGCAATCTCTGTGGTCTCCGTTATAGGTTTTCATAGTATCCAGTTGTGGCTGCCAGTATCTGAGTCTTATAAAATCGAATCCGTTGGTCTCCTGGCTACAAATAATTTTCCGCAAAATCTGATTTGTCTGCTCCTCCCGTTGTGTAGTTGCCCTTGAGTTCTTCTAGCCGCTTTTCTACAGACTTCTTTCAATGGAACCCAAGCATACATACCCTGTACATTCCTGCATTTTCCAGCAGTCTGCGAGCATTCGTGACCTTCGTTAGGTACAACTATGTCTTCTGTGCAGATTTGTAGATTACAGTGATATTCTATTTCGCTAAGGTCTTTCCTATGCGGTCATTCATGTCTTTAATGGATGGCAGAGAAACCTTGGATTTTTCAGACGCCTTTACATCACTAGGACCTTTCATTGCTGTTTGAAGGAAGTTTTTATATCAGGGGAAGAATGCCCTCTCATGTGCAACGCATTGGTAAGATATTTCAATTCCACGTTCAGTAAGTATGGTTCACGGATGTTCCTCGCCCTAGCCGCAAACGTTTTTAACACTTCACTGGTGGTGTGAATCCCAATAGTCCGTGTGCGTGGGTTTCCGATGCACCGTAAGGAACAAGCTATTATCTTCCTTGAAGACTGGCACATCCAGGAAATGTAATCCTCCATGGTGAACTGAATCTTTGTATTAATTCCATTGAGATGTTCATACTGACATGTTTCCACAAAACAAACGTTAAATCTTCACAAGAGAACCATTTATTCAGTTTTTTGTTGGCAGTTCCTAATGCATATTCGTCGTGCTTTTCTATAAAGAAATTTACTGTAATCAGACTTAAGGAGATCCCCAGAGCCACACCATCTATCTGTTCGTAAGACTCATCATTCCCGTTGAAGTTAGTGGTCATGAGGAAATATTTAGAGGGATCAGGAATAGTGACAGGGAAAACCAGGTTCAGCTTTTCCATCACCTCGTCAAGCGGAATCATCGTAACAGAGCTGCTGCACCTAAAGTGCCTAATGTGTTTCCCGGCTGGGCTACTACGCCATTTGAAATGCTGATGAAATATGCTAAACTCTTAATGAAGGAGTATGATTGGTCCACATGTGGTCGTAGCAGTGTAGTTCTTAATGAAGGAGTATGATTGGTCCACATGTGGTCGTAGCAGTGTAGTCAAGAACTTAGCAACTGACTAGGTTTACCAAACAATGACACTTAATGTAGGTTCCAATAGAAATTTTCATTACGAATTTTTGGAAATGCGTAACGCTGGTGGTAGTGGAATGGTCTAAAAGACCCATCTGATTGTTGTGTTGAATTAAGGAGTTTTTTTTATCAAATGTGTAACAGTTCTAAGAACTTTCTTAGTCAGGTTTTTACTCAGCTTCTTATATATCTGTGGATCTACCACATGTATAATGTTACTGTGACAGTCGGTCACATTCATAATTACTGTTTCATAGCCCTTGTCAGGGGAGAAAATGACAATACTGTCATAATTACTGAGGTATTTAAAGAATATCTCCCACTCACAGTTAGAGGCTACAAATTAGTTAATGCTCTTAAAGCTTGTATGTGGATATCTTTGGCTCTTACAGAGTGCATACTACGAATGCCCACTTCCACATTGGCCATAATATTCTTCATGGACAGGAAATAAGTAACCATTCTTCAGGAAAGTATTACATTAAAGGTGATAGTCAGGATGTGACAATGGATTTGTTGCAAACGCATGTTAGTCATTCCAGCTTTATCCAAGATGTTAAGATTAAAATCATTATTAATGAGTGTAACAGTCACCACACTCTGCAGCCTTGAGTTCAACTCAAAGTATTGTGGGCCAAGTAATTAGAGATGATAATGAACCTGATTGTTTGAATGCTAGCCGGCAGTTTGAACTGTAAAGCACTCCGCTGAAATACATAAAATTATTTGAAGAAAGACCGAGCATAATTAATACTAATCAATCTCACCGTGAAGTATTTCCACAAAAAAAACATATTGCCATATCTCGGACTCCGTGCCCCTGGCACAGAAATCAGTCTTCGTCAAAGAAATATGAAAACTTTAGAACGAAACGTTATAGAAAGTATTGTATGCTGCGTCATTTTTCACTATGAGAGTACTCACTCTGGCGCATATTCCCTGATCTGTTCTCGGTCTAATGAAATAATATTTATACCCACGCAAGGTTCTAAAAAATAAATTATTTCCTTTGTACTGTTACATACATAAATAAAGTGGGATAAGAAGAACATGGACTCTGAAACCTAGTACGTGAAAGTATGAGGGATAAGAATATAAATTCATACTGTAATTGCCATGTAGGAAAGAAATAGAAGTAAAATTCACGGAGACCTAAAATGAAGTTTAAGGCATAGCATTGACTAAAGTTATAGCGTATAATAGTGTAGCCCAATGAAATATATACTTCCTGGACACTGCATTAATTTTAGTGCTTAGTTAATATTTTTCATGAATTGCAGAATAATAGTTGAATTAATAACTTTGTACATATCTATGTATATTATGTGTGTTGTACCTGTAAGAATCTCACTGCTGATGAAGCATGATTTGCAGTGTATGCTAGGGAGCCATTTTTATTCAACAGGTGGTACGATTTTAGAAGAGACAGGGGAACCAGTATTAGAATCAGAATTAGCTTTGGAGGACTTAAGATCAAATAAGGCAGGAGGACAGATAACATTCCATCAAAATTTCTAAAACAATTGGGGGGGAAGTGGCAGCAAAACGACTATTCACGTTGGTGTTTAGAATGTATGAATCTGGCGACATATCATTTGACTATCCGTAAAGCATCATCCACACAATTCGAGAGTTATCGCATAATCAGCTTGACAGCTCATGCATCCAAGTTGCTTGCAAGAATAATATACAGAAGAATGGAAAAGAAAATTGAGGAGGCGCTAGATGCCGATCAGTTTGGCTTTAAGAAGGATAAAGGCACGAGAGAGGCAATTCTGACGTTGCGGTTAATAATGGAATCAAGACTAAAGAAAAATCAAGACACTTTCATAGGATCTGTCGACCTGGAAAAAGCTTTCGACAATGTAAAGTGATGCAATATGTTCGAAATTCTGAAAAATGTTGGAATAAGCTACAGGGAGCTAATTGTGAATAATAAGAGTGGACGACCAAGAACGAAGTGTTGGTATTAAAAAGGATGTAAGACAAGGATGTAACCTTTCGCCTTTACTGTTCAATCTGTAGAGCGAGGAAGCAATGATGGAAATAAAAAAGAGGTCCAGGAGTGGAATTAAAATTCAAGGTGAAAGGATATCAATGATACTATTCGCTGATGACATTGCTATCTTGAGTGAAACTGAAGAAGAATTAAACGATCTACTGAACAGAATGAACAGTTTTAAAGAGTACAAAGTATGGACTAAGAGTAAATAGAATAAAGACGAAGGTAATGAGAAGTAGCAGAAATGAGAACAGCGAGAAACTAAACATCAGGATTTATGGTCACGAAGTAGATGAAGTTAAGAAATTCTGCTGCCTAGGCAGTAAAATAACCAATGACGAAAGAAGAAAGGAGAAAATCAAAAGCAGACTAGCAATGGAAAAGGGCCTTCTTGACCAGGAGGAGTCTACTGATATCAAATATCAGCTTTAATGTGAGGAAGAAATTTCTGAGAATACATGTCTGGAGCACAGCATTGTATGATAATAACATAGACTGTCAGAAAACTTGAACAGAAGACAATCGAAGCATTTCAGATAAGGTGCTATAGACGAATGTTGAAAATTAGGTGGATTAACAAGGTAACGAATGAGGAGGTTCTGCGCAGAATCGGAGAGTAAAGGAACATGTGGAAAACACTTATAAGGAGAAGGGACAGGATGATAGGACACCTGTTAAGACATGAGGGAATGACTTCCGTGGTAGTAGCGGAAGCTGTAGAGGCAAAAACTCTAGAAGACAGAGGTTGGAATACATCCAACAAATAATTGAGGATGTGGGTTGCAAGTGCTATTCTGAAAGGAAGAGGTCAGCACAGGGGAGGATTTGGTGGCGGGCCGCATCGAGCCAGTCGGAAGACTGATGACCAAAAAACAAAAAAACTAAAAATTATAGATATTTGCACAAATTCTAAGTTGGTGTGTATTTATGCCAAAGAACTCGTATAGAGAAAGTACATTATATTTAAGACAAATGGTACCAATAAAAATTAAACTGAAAACCTTAAGCTTACGCATGAAACCGTGATTAGAAATTAATTTGTTTTGTCTGAGACTTTCTATACCTCACTAACAAAATAGAAGACAGTACATATGCAGTAGTTTAAAGTCTTAAAGAGGAATTGAGCCGCCAACTCATCGAAAATGCTGAAAAACCATTATCTGTTACTTACTACTTTTCATTGATTACATTATTTGCGTTAATACTACGATGAGCATAACTTTCATGGTCTTCTAAAATGTCCACATCCCTTCTATTGGGTTCCAAATGGAGATTGCTTAAATTTCTCTCAATAAGACGTTACTGGTGGCCCTTTTACCTCAAATGAAAGCCCAAAGCTCTGCCAATACTTGCGCAATTGCGCTCTCTATATCTTGTGCTGCCATTACCTGCATAACTGCGCTCTGTGAATCTTGTTTTAAAAGCCCTAAATGTTTGGCCTGTGTAAATACCGTCACAAAACAAGCAACCAAGCCTACAGATACCTGAATGATTGAATGTATCTAATTTTTCATTCAAAGTAGGCCCAGAAAAAAAATTAAAGTTTTTCATTGTACGGAACCCAGCCGGTGTTTAAGTCTTATTAAAAAGCAGAGGCGGGTACAGAAAACCTCAAGGGGGGAGGGCGCTAAAGGTAACTTGAGCTACCGTAATAAAAAATAATCAAGTCACATGAAAAGCTTAAGGAAGTTTTATTTAAAGTGACTATACACTTACCGGTATACAGAGCAGTGCCATCTTTTGATAGAAAAAGTTACAATTGTGGGTCTCTTCCTTAAATGAAGAATTCTGTGCGACTATTTTTCCTGACAGATTGGTAAGTGTCATCTTCAAAAGGACAATCAATGTCAGGGTGAGTATTTGCAAGTTAGGTGTGGGAAACTACTGTTACGTTATTAGTTAAAATATTGTTACGAGTATCGAACTGAGAAATTACTATGAATTACTATTATTAATACTTCACAATCAACTGATCACTCTCCGTGTTGACTAATCTTCACACTTGCACTTGCTACAACCAGGTCTATTTACTTATTTATTCTTCAGTCTCAGTATTTTTGCTTTTGAATGTAAACTAGCTTCCCATTCGGCGAGTAGTCCGTATTTGTAATGCCACGTATCGAAGATTCTCTTTACAAGAAAACAGTAAAGCATTCGCTACTTTTCACAAACAAATGCCAGACAGAATAACGTGTCGAGAGCACTAGAATGGCCGAGACATTTGTCGTTGGTATGTGTTAGCTATCTATGTGCCACACAGATGGCTGTGTGTACAGATCATTAATTAACAACAGAAATTGTACTGGTATTTAAATACATTATGCAATATGAGATATGATCATAAATGCTTACGAAATTTTCTTAATGTCGTGTAACTTCCCCTCGTTGCGTTGTGTTGCAACAGCCTTAATTTAATTTCACTATCATTTTATAGTATATATGGGAGTAGTTGGTAGACGGTCCCAAAGTACTGATCGTTACTCATCAGCGGTCCTTATAATCGATATTCCAGGAAAGCTTTGTGTTGGTTGTGGTCTGTTTCAAGTTGCTGTCAGCCACAGGGACCTAATAGTCGTGACACCACAGTTACGTGTGAAGTGTTGTTGGTTTTACTGTGTGTGTCCGAATGACACTGATTATTGGTTGTGTTTGTACTTATATCTAAAAGCACTATCCTCTCTGGGACACCATCACAACAGTTTGATAAATGATTTAATATCATTTTTTTTCTACTCACTGCGTTATATTACAAGAGTCTTAACTGACTTTTCGGCCGCTCATAATCAAAACGTCTTCGGTCCCGGATTCGATCTCCGCCACTGCCTAAATTTTGATAAATAATCAGCATTGGCGGCCGAAGACTTCCGGCATAAGAAGTCAGCCTCATTCTGCCAACGGCCTTGTCAAAGAGGGCGGAGGAGCGGATAGAAGTTCAGGGCACTCTCTTGTCCTAGGGGTGGGTATTTGCCCCTAAAGGCGGAAGAATCAGCAATGATCAACGACATGAGGATGCAGAAGGCAATGGAAACCACTGCATTAAAGACACGTAACGTGTATCCACAGGACATGTGGCCTGTAGTTGAAGAAGTGTCATGATGATCTCTCCATTGGCAAAAGATTCCGCAATAGTCCCCCATTCGGATCTCCGGGAGGGGACTGCCAAGAGGGAGGTTACCATGAAAAAAAGATTGAATAATCAACGAAAGTATAATGCTCTACGAGTCGGGGCGTGGGATGTCAGAAGCTTGAAGGTGGTAGGGAAACTAGAAAATCTGAAAAAGGAAATGCAAAGGCTCAATCTAGATATAGTAGGGGTCAGTGAAGTGAAGTGGAAGGAAGACTAGGATTTCTGGTCAGCTGAGTATCGGATAATATCAACAGCAGCAGAAAATGGTATAACAGGTGTAGGATTCGTTATGAATAGGAAGGTAGGGCAGAGGGTGTGTTACTGTGAACAGTTCAGTGACCGGATTGTTCTAATCAGAATCGACAGCAGACCAACACCGACAACGATAGTTCAGGTATACATGCCGACGTCGCAAGCTGAAGATGAACAGATAGAGAAAGTGTATGAGGATATTGAAAGGGTAATGCAGTAATTAAAGGGGGACGAAAATCTAATAATCATGGGCGAATGGAATGCAGTTGTAGGGGAAGGAGTAAAAGAAAAGGTTACAGGAGAATATGGGCTTGGGACAAGGAATGAAAGAGGAGAAAGACTAATTGAGTTCTGTAACAAGCTTCAGCTAGTAATAGCGAATACCCTGTTCAAGAATCACAAGAGGAGGAGGTATACTTGGAAAAGGCCGGGAGATACGGGAAGATTTCAATTAGATTACATCATGGTCAGACAGAGATTCCGAAATCAGATACTGGATTGTAAGGCGTACCCAGGAGCAGATATAGACTCAGATCACAATATAGTAGCGATGAAGAGTAAGCTGAAGGATCAATACGCAAACAAGTGGGATACGGAAGTTCTAAGGAATGGCGAGATACGTTTGAAGTTCTCTAACGCTATAGATACAGCAATAAGGAATAGCGCAGTAGGCAGCACAGTTGAAGAGGAATGGACATCTCTAAAAAGGGCCATCACAGAAGTTGGGAAGGAAAACATAGGTACAAAGAAGGCAGCTGCGAAGAAACCCTGGGTAACAGAAGAAATACTTTAGTTGATTGATGAAAGGAGGAAGTACAAACATGTTCCGGGAAAATCAGGAATACAGAAATACAAGTCGTTGAGGAATGAAATAAATAGGAAGTGCAGGGAAGCTAAGACGAAATGGCAGCATTAAGAATGTGAAGAAATCGAAAAAGATATGTTTGTCGGAAGGACAGACTCAGCATACAGGTAAGTCAAAACAACCTTTGGTAACATTAAAAGCAACGGTGGTAACATTAAGAGTGCAACGGGAATTCCACTGTTAAATGCAGAGGAGAGAGCAGATAGGTGGAAGGAATACATTGAAAGCCTCCATGAGGGTGAAGATTTGTCAGATGTGATAGAAGAAGTAACAGGAGTCGATTTAGAAGAGATAGTGGATCCAGTATTAGAATCGGAATTTAAAAGAGCTTTGGAGGACTTACGGTAAAATAAGGCAGAAGGGATAGATAACATTCCATCAGAATTTCTAAAATCATTAGGGGAAATGGCAACAAAACGATTATTCTCGTTGGTGTGTAGATTATATGAGTCTGGCGACATACCATTTGACTTTCGGAAAAGCATCATCCACACCATTCCGAAGACGACAAGAACTGACAAGTGCGAGAATTATCGCACAATCAGCTTAACAGCTCATGCATCGAAGCTGCTTACAAGAATAATATACAGAAGAATGGAAAAGAAAATTGAGAATGCGGTAGATGACGATCAGTTTGGCTTTAGGAAAAGTAAAGGCACGAGAGAGGCAATTCTGACGTTACGGCTAATAATGGAAGCAAGGCTAAAGAAAAATCAAGACACGTTCATAGGATTTGTCGACCTGGAAAAAGCGTTCGACAATATAAAATGGTGCAAGCTGTTCAAGATTCTGAAAAAAGTAGGGGTAAGCTATAGGGAGAGACAGGTCATATACAACATGTACAACAACCAAGAGGGAATAATAAGAGTGGACGATCAAGAACGAAGTGCTCGTATTAAGAAGGGAGTAAGACAAGGCTATAGCCTTTCACCCCTACTCTTCAATCTGTACATCGAGGAAGCAATGACGGAAATAAAAGAAAGGTTCAGGAGTGGAATTAAAATACAAGGTGAAAGGATAACAATGATACGATTCGCTGATGACATTGCTACCCTGAGTGAAAGTAAAGAAGAATTAAATGATCTGCTGAACGGAATGAACAGTCTAATGAGTACACAGTATGGTTTGAGAGTAAATCGGAGAAAGACGAAGGTAATGAGAAGTAGTAGAAATGAGAACAACGAGAAACTTAACATCAGGATTGATGTTCACGAAGTCAATGAAGTTGATGAATTCTGCTACGTAGGCAGTAAAATAACCAATAACGGGCGGAGCAAGGAAGACATCAAAAGCAGACCCGCTATGGCAAAAAAGGCATTTCTGGCCAAGAGAAGTCTACTAATATCAAATACCGGCCTTAATTTGAGGAAGAAATTTCTGAGGATCTACGTCTGGGGTACAGCATTGTATGGTAGTGAAACATGGACTGTGGGAAAACCGGAACAGAAGAGAATAGAAACATTTGAGATGTGGTGCTATAGACGAATGTTGAAAATTAGGTGGACTGATAAGGTCAGGAATGAGGAGGTTCTACGCAGAACCGGAGAGGAAAGGAATATGTGGGAAACACTGATAAGGAGAAGGGACAGGATGATTGGACATCTGCTAAGACATGAGGGAATGACTTCCATGGTACTAGAGGGAGCTGTAGAGGGCAAAAGCTGTAGAGGAAGACAGAGATTGGAATACGTCAAGCAAATAATTGAGGACGTAGGTTGCAAGTGCTACTCTGAGATGAAGAGGTTAGCACAGGGGTGGAATTCGTGGTGGGCCGCATCAAACCAGTCAGTAGATTGATGAAAAAAAAAAAAAAAACTGTAGAGCCACGTACCTGAGTCGGAATGACAGTACAGTTAGAGATAGGCTTTAGTAGTATGCAAGAGATATGCATCTCATGGAGAATTCGTAATTTACATCCCAGTGCTGTGTGCTCCGCGATATCGTTTTGCTTAGTCCGATATGCCGGCTTGTCACGTTATATATATTGAAAGAACCCTTCACTAAAACATACAAGGAAGGCGACGTCTGAGTCCAGCAACACTGTTTAGTGTCGTGAGGTTTATGTCAGTGAGACTCTAATCGTAAATACCTCTCCTCGAGCGACATAAAAGTCGTAGCAGTCAGAATTGCGACCTCTAAACTAGGAGGGGTTAGGGTTGTAAACGTAACCGTATCTCCTGTCCTTAGTGCCGGAGAGTTTACGTATTCAGGTAATACAGGTAACTCTCGATAAATTTTACTCCCGCAACAGTTAAAGTAGCCCATCCACTGCCTCGTTTGTTTTTTTTTTTTTTTTTAGTATTCGTTCGACAGTCTTTACGTCAGATTTGGATTAGTAGGAACTTATTATACGAAACTGATTTGTAGCTGTATCGTTTTATAAAATCAGCAAGGGCAGCCAAATAAAATTTTCTGTTTTGCCTTTTTCGCCATGTGCCTACCATTAAGTCAAGGGCATAGTAATTTCTGCTCTGTAGACATGAAAAATTTTCCCCATCAAGCAGATAGTCGGTACGCTTTTCAAACTTGGTTGTAATGTTAAGAACAGGGAAACTTTCCAACGACACTAGCAGTACACGTGCCGACAGGTCGTACACAGTCAGGCAGTATCTATGATACACAGACAGGTCTGCGACTGTGCCATTGTCCATGCTTCTCTACGTCCACAGAATAATGAGATCAACGATGAACCATCAGACTAGAGTTCTGCGTCATACCGCTTAATGTTTCTACTTTCTCATGCCACAAAAAATAGGTTCACCTTCGAGGATCCCATGTGTGATCAGTGACAGATCAGAAACAGCTGCTACCTGTGTGCTGCTCAGTAATTTTGTCCCAAGTAAAATCGATCAAGAAAGATGGCAGGATTATTTTTTCACGGCGGCAAAGAAGACTTTACGCTATCTGAAACAATGTTTCGGGTCTAGTATGGTTAATTTAACCTTATTCCAACTTCAGAGAGATTGTTTGATATAGCGAGGGTTGTGTTAGATGACGATCAATTCAGATCTAGGAAAATTTGTGTAAGCTACGGGTAACTTAATGTGCATAAGAACCTAGAGGGAACAATTAGAATGGAAGACCAAAACAGCTGCTAAAGGACAAGGCAAGAATGCAATCTAAGTGAGCAGGAAGGCATTGGGTAATGTGTGCTGCATGTGGGCTAATTAGTCGAAGCCTTCAGCTTTGTACATCTACATCAGAATTTGTGTTGCGCAAGTGACAGTACGGCGAGCGGTGGAGAAAGCATCTTGTACGACTATTTTTCTCTGCGCCCCTCTCCCGTTTACACACCATCTGCGGCTCCACTACGGAGCAGTGCATGAGAGAAGCGACGGTCACAGGTCATGGTGTTATCGTGAGATACTTCTGAGATGAGGTGCACGTTGCTTGACTCTTCTTAGAATGCTCGGTTTGTCAATCCACTCCAGATACTGAGTAAAATAGGTATGAGTTGTCAGCAAGTATAATAACGTTGCATAGGAGATCACAGGTGTCGTGCGTAATGTACGTGCGGATGAGGTAATGTAAGTAGGCCGTTGAGTATCCTAAATACTTATGATCCACAAAGGCAATTAATGAGCGACTGCTGTTTCGTGCAGGTCTCAAACGACCACGTCAGCTAGGGATATTGCGTAGCTCAAGCGGAGCATGTAGCAAGAGCGGCGATGATGTCGTGGTCGGCCTGGAGCACCTTCTCGATAGTACCCGATAGTCGTAGTTCATACTTCTGCCGGCCACCAAAAGGTTACCACCTACGCTCGGTGCGTTGGGCTCGAAGCGCCCCAGGCAATGTGATAAGATGCCGGGCACTTGGGTATCCAGTTTAGGGCGCCATTCTGTTAGTCTTCTGTTGTCGTTGCAACATTCTAGTTGTCTCCCATAAAGTGTCCTATCTGGAACTTTTCTCATTTATTGTTTCCAATTTGATGCTGTGAAATAAATTCAATAATACTTAAATATCTGTACCATTTCTCCACTTCTGCACGATTTTAATGATGTTGAGGTTGCATTACCCATGCTAATCCTATAACATGTCTCCTTGAAACAATTTGATTTTTATTATGGTATGCTGCCCATCACAGTTCTTCCGTTTCTTTTATCGAGTGTGAATCCCACCTAGTACGGGGTCCATTGCAGCCAGGGATTTATAAAACTATTTTCTTTTATATTTTACAGTCGGATGCTCTTCCTGTGGCCGCAGTCCTCAGTTGTCTACAGGAGGGATGTCGTCTGCGCTACCTGTTTGCGTATTGTATAAACTTAGTACAGTGTGCCAGCGCATTGTAACTGTTGCATTTTGTCAGTCAGTAATTGGCGACTAGCCCAGCATCTGTGTAAACAAACGTGACAAACTACTAAAGCCAACACACACAGACTGCGCGTTGGACGAGCGACAGTCATTAATCCGCTACGAAGAATGGGACCTGGTCTGGCTTCCTATCTCGCAAGCTAGTGCGCTGCGCTACATTCTATACGAGCAAGTCATGTTGGTCATTACAGTTGTAATTCTTCCTGTAAGATATGTGTAAGGTCTGACTTGTTATGTGCATCACTGAGGTCCATCTAATGTACCACTTCAGCGACAGTTGCTGGTGTGCAATTCTTGCTGGTGGCTGAAGATACTTTCTGGGGAGTTACTAAGAAGTAACTCTGTGTCAAATTCTAAAGACTCAAATTGTTTGTCTCTTTCTATTCTAAGTCGGAATGGGGCGTCAGTACTGCCAAGGCAGATGATCGTCTGCACAGAAGGCGCCATTTGTGTGCACTTGGAAATAAACCACATCTTCGTTATTCAGCTCTCTTCCATGTTCCAAACATGACTACTGAAAGTAAGATACTCTTGTTGTCGTTAAAACGTACAAGGGACATCTGCTTGGCGTGTACTATGTCTGTGGTTTTATTTACACGTATGAGCAATAACCATGGGCTAAATTTCGTTTCCCAGATGCTAAAACCACTGGTTCTTCTGAGCTGTCCATACAATTGTGTCAATCACAATTCCTATTCCTGGCCGTGCTGCATCTGGTGTCACTACCAAGTATTCCTCAGGTGTGTAATTTCCCAAACAGGGTGCGGAGTGCAGCTTACTCTAGAGTGTTCGGTAGGCTTGCACATATACTAATTATCTTTAAAATTTGCAGCTTTCGAATTTTAATAAATAAAGAGGCATCTGTATGGTCTCATGCCCTGTGATGAAATTTGCACGATACTTCTACTTTAGTTACAACGCTTGCAATTCTGTAATTTTTGTAGGATAAGGTTATCGTTTAGTTCGTCCAATGTTGCAAGCATACGCTTATGGCTTCATGACCAGGGATAAACGTTGCATGGTTATTACATTTTACTAACAATGCTAGGAATTCTGTAAGGTTTGTAGGATGAGGTTACTAATTTGTGTAGTGCTGCCAGCATATGCCCCAAGTACATAGCTTTGTACGAGAATAATTTGTGCTTCTTGAGGGTGAATTCTAATCCTGTATTCAGAAGGTCAAAGTCTCTTGCTTATTGATTTTCGATATGATGCACTTGTATTTTGCCTATTACATTGTTTCAGATACCTGTTAAATAGTGTCTACGTAAAAACCAGTTTCAGTCCGGAAGGAAATTTCATATCAACCCGTATTCCATTGCAGTGTAAATAATTAATTTTGTATGTGAACTTATTTGCTATTCTAAGTAGCAGTAACTCTCAACAGTACTGTATGAAGCGTGTATTAACTACTACGCGATCGAGCCACATTTAATGTGACCACCATCAATGTCCGAAGTCAAGGTGCAATAACCATACAGAAACGGCAGGTAGCAGCACCAGCAGTGAAGAGGGTACGTGGAAATCAGTGCAATTGTTGTAACATTGCGGAAACGGAGTGACGTGCAAAACTGCAGGGCCATTGGCTTTTCCGCCAAGGGTGAAAACCTTCCCAAAAAGGATGAGTTTGTAAATTCTGGGCGTGTCGCCGTGGTTCAAGTATACCTTGAATGGCCAGATGACGGTATCCAGAACCGGCGCCGTGGCAACTATCGCGAACAATGAATATTAGACGATGGGATAAACGACGGCTGCGGAGATGTGTACGGACGAACAGATGTGCAGCTGTTGAACAACTGACCGCCCAGACGAACCAAGGGGCAAACTAACAGTGTCTCATCGACGACCATTCAGCGAACTTTGCAGCGTATGGGCCTCTGTAGCATGTGCCCTGTTCATACACCACTGCTGACTGCTGTTCGTCGGGGATGATGTATGGAATTTGCAAGTCAGTACTAACCCATCGAAGAGATGCCCGTTAGCGAGAGCGGCGTGAAACAAAACAAAAAGCAAGAATTATGGCCTGGGGAACGTTTTGCTTGCATTGGCTGAGTGATCTCGCCTTTATGGGAGACACAATGGATCAAGACAAGTACGCATGTATCCTTGGGGACCATAACCACCCGTACATGCAGTTTGTTTTTCTTCTGCGCGATTGCACTGGCATCGACGAATCGGACAATGCAACAAATCATACAGCTCGCAGTGTGCACATCGCATCACCTCGATCGGGCTGTTCGCACCACGGATCCTCAACCGAGAAACCTAGCACAGCTGGCCACGGGGCTGCAGTTGCCGGGGCTCCACATACCTGTTGGACCCTCAAGAAGTTCCTTGACTCTGTTTCTGTACATCTCGCAGCGATCCTTGCTGAAAAATTGTTTATTCAGGGTTTTCACAGGTATATACATTAACGTGACTGTTACTGGCAACTGTAAATACACATCGCAAAGATGTGATTTGTATATGGATCAATGATGTCTACATTTCTCTCTCTGTCTTTACCTCTTCCTGTCTCATTGTCTGTGTCAGTTTTTGTCCCGAAGCTAACGCCTAATGACTGAGCATTTTATAGGGCAATAATAATAATTTATGTGAATGTAACTCGTTTCTAATTTTGGATCCATTCCGAACCGATGAGATTAAAAACCTCTGATAGATTAGTAGTCGAACAAGGAACCTTGTAAAACTTCCTGGCAGATTAAAACTGTGTGCCTGACCAAGACTGGAGACCTTCGCCTTTCACGGGTAAGTGCTCTACCAACTGAGCTACCCAAGCACGACTCACGCCCCGTCCTGAGCTTGCGCCAGTTTCATATCAGCGCACACTCCGCTGTAGAGTGAAAATTTCATTCAAGGAACCTTGTCTTGGCTCTTACGAAATGACCATCTAGGCACATCACGTGACCACACTTGCAGCGTTACTGTGATCAGTACCTCTCTCTTACCTTCAAACTTGGCAAGAGTTCTCCAGTATTTTTTTGTGGGGCTATCACTCCTGCAATAAAAGAACGCCTGTGGAAGATAGAAGGGACGTACTGGAGGAAGTAAGAAATGATTGTAGATCAGGCATGGATGGGCTAACTGGTAAGAGCAATGCCCCTCAAAGATATAATTTTGAGATCGCATCCCTGCCCGTTATGCACCGCCCGGAGGTTTCGAAACAGCGCAGATCCTACCACAGAGTGAATTATGTATTCAGGCACCGAAATCGTTTACAGCGTAACTCGTGAGGGTAGTCATGAGATGAGGAAAAACCTATACAGACGACGTATCACAAGTAGACTCTGCCGTATTGATGCCTATCGCCAATCTCACTTGTACTCGCCGCCTCTGTGCGGAAGTGCGAGAGAGCAGAAGCACATTAGGTGGACTCGTGGGCGCAGGCGGCGAGCGACGCGCGCGAGCAGAATTGGCCAACGGCGGCAGGCGGCGGTCGGCAGCCGGCAGGCGGCGATCGGAGGCGAAAGTGCGCGCGCGACTCGTCCCCCCGGCGCGCCGGCCAGCTAATCTGTAGCGGGCCATCGCGGTCGCGCCGCTGTGGCGTGGCGTGGGCCGGGCGGCCACCTGGCGGCTGCGGCTCCTGGGCGGGGCGGGGCGCTCGCTTTCACCGCCGCCTGGCCTCGCCCGGCCGGCGCGGCACGGCCGGTTGCTCGCGAACGCGTCCACCGCGCTCCCACCCGCGGCGTGCGGGCTGCAGTCAGCGCCTGAGACGACTGACAGGTAGCCCCCATGACGACTCAGTCCGAGCCGCGTCTAGGCGGGTCCTACGCGAAACCGCTCTGTAATCTAGCCGAGTCCTACGTACGAATGAATGCTCTCCTGGCGATATCCCTCATCCACTTGAAAATAGCAGAGGAGATCTCTGCCGTGAGCTCGTGTACAGTAAACCACTTCACGCGACTTGAATCCCGTGATGTTTTATTAGACGAGTCCTTAGTACAAAGACCACCGTTAAGGTCTCCATGCGTACGCGTTTAAGGTTTGTGCGAGGCTCACTGTCACTCAGTCCATAACAACCCCGCACCGATCACACTCTTCGCCTCCAGTTCTTCCTGTCTTGTGCAGCTTCCTCCCATTCAGTGATACCCAACACTCTAGAGCCTGAAGTCACCTAGTATTGCCGACTGCATATTGGTCCTGCAGGGGGTCGTGGGCCCTCCATCTTCTTGTCATGTAACTGACAGACTATTCTACCATAGTGCATTCTGACAATATGTCCTACCAATCGCAAACGTCTCGCTGTGTCAATGATCAATACTTAGCTACCTTAACTAATTCTTCATAGGATGTTCAAACCCTCTTTGTGTTGCTTTGTCAAATGTTGGCCCAAAGATTTTTCTGTTCACTTTATTTTCAAGCACTGAGAGTTGGTGCTCTTCTCTTATGGTCATACTTCGGCTCCGTATATCCTTACTGGCCTGATGACTGTATTATAGAGTTTCAGTTTGGTTTTCCTGGTCAAGAGTTTGGGCGATAGAAACCTTTGGAAGGTTCTGCAGCATAGTTTGTTATTACACTATGGAAAATAAACTGGGAGTTATGAGTTTATTGAAAATGAGATCTGTGTCGTTTTGCGACTGATGGGCCAAGCCAGAATCGATTCAACGCAGCGGATTAACAATCGTGGCTGGTGCACCAGCCAGCCTATGGTTTTTAATATGGTTTCCCGTTTGTGAAAATTCTAGTATGGTCCTCAAATTCCGCTGAGGAAAATACGATAAACGATCAGTTAAAATACGATCATACACAGCACAACCATTATACGATTCCCAGACAGGTGACACACACACGACTTCTCTCCCTTTATTAAGTGACGACTGCGGCCACTGGAAGGGCATTTAAGAGACTGAGGTCATCAGTCCCCTGGAACTTAGAACTACTCAAACCTAACTAACCTAAGGACATCAGACTCATTCATGCCCGAGGCAGGATTCGAACCTGGGACCGTAGCGGTCGCGCGGTTCCAGACTGAAGTGCCTGGAACTACTCGACCACTACGGCCGGCTTGTACAGGGTATTTCACAAATTTTGCAACAAACGTCGAGGGGTTGTAGTAGGTGTGTTAAGAAACAAATCGAGGACAGAAGCCTATGTCCAGAAACTTCATCCAACGACGCTACAGAGGTTCGAATTTATAAGCGATGGAGTCTGCCACTGGACCACCCCTTCGGCAGAAAACTTGAATTTGTACGCTGAGTGACTGTAGGCTTAACGTCAGCAATGTTCATTATTCAGTGATCGCGACTTCCACCATCTCCAATGGCGAAGATGGAAATAGCTGTCGCGTATACAGGCCTTACCTCCTATGAATGCAATGCCACAGTTGTGTCTGTATACCGAAACACGCTGGAGGTTTCAGAGGGCTCCTGGATAAAAGTAAACTGCGCATGGAAATTCGTGTCAAAAAACCTCCCTCCATCGAGGCAGCAGAGCATCGCATTCATCGGAGACAAGGCCTGTCTACACAGCAGCTCTATCTTCTCCACTGGAGATCATGGCAATCAGTTGCGATAACTGAATAACAAACAACATTGCCAAATAACTTACGGGTTTGCTGCCGGGTGACGTCCTGACCACCGCCTATATTTCGACAGGAGCATACCTTGCCAATGGCATGGTGTGCTCCTGTCGAAATATCGGCAACATTGCCAAACTTTCGGTCTGTTTTCCGTACAAAGTCGCGTTTGCTGCCCAAGGGGTTGGCCTAGTGGCAGGTACCGGCGCATATATACTAAATAAATCGCCAGGTCCTTATGATATTCCAGTTCGGTTTTACAGAGTACTCTATTGCATTGGCTCCTTACTTAACTTGCATTTATCGTGAATCTCTTGCCCAATGTTAAGTCCCGAGCGACTGCAAAAAGGCGCAGGTGACGCCTGTATATAGGAAGGGTAGAAGGACGGATCCTCAAAATTACAGACCAATATCCTTAACATCGGTTTGTTGCAGGATTCTCGAACATATTCTCACTTCGAGTATAGTGAATTTCCTTGAGACAGAGAAGTTTCTGCCCATGCATCAGCACGACTTGAGAAAGCATCGCTCCTGCGAAAGGCAACTCGCCCTTTTTTCACATGATATCTTGCGAACCATGGATGGAGGGTATCAGGCGGATGCCACATTCCTTGACTTCCGGAAAGCGTTTGACTCGGTGCCCCACTGCAGACTCCTAACTAAGGTACTAGTATATGGATTTGGTTCCCAAATATGTGAGTGGCTCGATGACTTCTAAAGTAGTAGAACCAAGTGCGTTGTCCTCGATGGTGAATGTTAATAGGAGGTGAGGGTATCATCGGGAGTGCCCCAGGGAAGTGTGGTAGGTCCGCTGTTGTTTTCTATCTACATAAATGATCTTTAGGATAGGGTGGATACCAATGTGCGGCTATTTGCTGATGATGCTGTGGTGTACGGGAAGGTGTCGTCGTGGAGTGACTGTAGGAGGATACAAGATGACTTGGACAGGATTTGTGATTGGTGTAAAGAATGGAAGCTGACTCTAAATATAGATAAATGTAAATTAATTCAGATGAATAGGGAAAAGAATCCCGTAATGTTTGAATACTCCATTAGTAGCGTAGCGCTTGACACAGTCACGTCGATGAAATATTGAAGCGTAACATTCTAGAGCGATATGAAGTGGAACAAGCATGTAATGACAGTTGTGGGGAAGGCGGATAGTTGTCTTCGGTTCATTGGTAGAATTTCGGGAAGATGTGGTTCATTCGTAAAGGAGACCGCTTATAAAACATTAATACGACCTATTCTTGAGTACTGCTTGGGATCCCTATCGGGTCGGATTGAGGAAGGACATAGAAGCAGATCAGAGGCGTGCTGGTAGATTTGTTACTGGCAGGTTTGATCATCATGCGAGTGTTACGGAAATGCTTCAGGAACTCGGGTGGGAGACTCTGGAGGAAAGGAAGCGTTCTTTCCGTGAATCGCTACTGAGGAAATTTAGAGAACCAGCATTTCAGGCTGACTGCAGTATAATTTTACTGCCGCCAAGTTATATTTCGAGGAAAAACCATAAAGATAAGATAACATAGATTAGAACTCGTAGAGAGGCATATAAGCAGTAATTTTTCTCTCGTTCTGTTTGGGAGTGGAACAGGGAGAAAAGATGCTAATTGTGGTACTAGGTACCCTCCACCACGCACCGAATGGTGGATTGCGGAGTATCTATGTAGATGTAGATGTAGATATAAGTTCGACGCTCTGTAATATAGTTGGATGACGTTTCGGGATACGGTTTCCTATCACCGAATTGTTCCTCAAGAAGCGCTCTACAACTTCACTATGCTTGGCGTAAATTTTGTGTGACACTTTGTAAATTAAAATTCATGAATGGTTGAGAAGAATGCAAAGCGCTTGTCACCAGTGAATAGATTAGAGTCACCATTAAGATACTTCCCACAAAATTTGTAGGATATTAATGTGAACGTCTCATAAACATATGACGAGTGTGTCTTCCAGACAGATTAAATCTGTGTGCTGGACCGAGACTCGAACTTTGGACCTTTGCCTTTCGCGGGCAATTGCTCTACCATTTGAGCTATCCAACCACGACTCAAGCCCCTCCACACAGCTTTACTTCTGCCAGTACCTCGTCTCCTACTTTCCAAACTTTACAGAACCTCTCCTGCGAACCCTGCAGAACTAGCACTCCTGAAAGAAAGGATATTGCGGAGACATGGCATAGCCAGAGCCTTGGGGATGTTTCCAGAATGAGATTTTCACTTTTCAGCGGAGTGTGCACTGATATTAAACTTCCAGGAGGTTTCATATCAGCGCACACACCGCTGCCAAGTGAGAATCTCATTCTGGAGACGACGAGTATCACTCTACAAAGCGTGGCTAGTCAAAACAGATTACAACCTCACTTACACTGTATATGCTTGCACTGAAAGATTCATTCAGTGTTAGGATAATTCTACAATAGGATATAAACAGATCATTGTGGTGCATATTACAATTTCTGTCTTTACCATGTTGGATACACATTTCGCATGTTCGAGCGTAGAAAGAGAGCATCCCATTTTTCGTGCATCGTTTCTCATTTGTCGCATACACGGTGAATTTCGTGTTGGTCAACATTGTCGGGTTACGTGTGGGGCAGTAGAACAAATGTTGGTCTAACTGAGCAGAATCTATGGCCACAGGAGATGTGATTTTTCTCGGCTACTCATGTTTTGGATTTAGGTATTGGCAAAGGAGCGGTTCACTCATACTTGCGTAGCAGATTCCACTTGAGATGGACCACGCTCACACAACTCGGAGTACCGGGGTGATATTTGTTAGGCCACGCTGAGTTTGCATGCGTGAGAGAAAATTAAATTCCTTATTGTGTGACCGTAGTCCAAAGCTGCTTTGCAATTCCTGAGGGCATTTTCGCTCTGTCGTTGCAACTGTAAGAAAAAGCCTGTTTTTTTTCAACAGAGGCGTTTCGCGCTATTGAGGTAAACCATCGTCAGTGCTCTGTTATAAAAAATGTTTATAATATCATTTCTTTTTAATATCGAGAAACAGTTCGTTAACAATATGTTGATTTTTACTTACTGTGATTTCGGATTGGTTTCTGCCTACATCGGGAAATGCCCTCTACTATCACGTCGTTGGAGTTATTCGTCGTTAGACACTGACACTTCTAGTGTAATTGCTCATACACACTCCTGGAAATTGAAATAAGAACACCGTGAATTAATTGTCCCAGGAAGGGGAAACTTTATTGACACATTCCTGGGGTCAGATACATCACATGATCACACTGACAGAACCACAGGCACATAGACACAGGCAACAGAGCATGCACAATCTCGGCACTAGTACAGTGTATATCCACCTTTCGCAGCAATGCAGGCTGCTATTCTCCCATGGAGACGATCGTAGAGATGCTGGATGTAGTCCTGTGGAACGGCTTACCATGCCATTTCCACCTGGCACCTCAGTTGGACCAGCGTTCGTGCTGGACGTGCAGACCGCGTGAGACGACGCTTCATCCAGTCCCAAACATGCTCAATGGGGGACAGATCCGGAGATCTTGCTGGCCAGGGTAGTTGACTTACACCTTCTAGAGCACGTTGGGTGGCACGGGATACATGCGGACGTGCATTGTCCTGTTGGAACAGCAAGTTCCCTTGCCGGTCTAGGAATGGTAGTACGATGGGTTCGATGACGGTTTGGATGTACCATGCACTATTCAGTGTCCCCTCGACGATCACCAGAGGTGTACGGCCAGTGTAGGAGATCGCTCCCCACACCATGATGCCGGATGTTGGCCCTGTGTGCCTCGGTCGTATGCAGTCCTGATTGTGGCGCTCACCTGCACGGTGCCAAACAAGCATACGATCATCATTGGCACCAAGGCAGAAGCGACTCCCTTCGCTGAATACGGCACGTTTCCATTCGTCCCTCCATTCACGCCTGTCGCGACACCACTGGAGGCGGGCTGCACGATGTTGGGGCGTGAGCGGAAGACGGCCTAACGGTGTGCGGGACCGTAGCCCAGCTTCATGGAGACGGTTGCGAATGGTCCTCGCCGATACCCCAGGAGCAACAGTGTCCCTAATTTGCTGGGAAGTGGCGGTGCGGTCCCCTACGGCACTGCGTAGGATCCTACGGTCTTGGCGTGCATCCGTGCGTCGCTGCGGTCCGGTCCCAGGTCGACGGGCACGTGCACCTTCCGCCGGCCACTGGCGACAACATCGATGTACTGTGGAGACCTCACGCCCCACGTGTTGAGCAATTCGGCAGTACGTCCACCCGGCCTCCCGCATGCCCAATATACGCACTCGCTCAAAGTCCGTCAACTGCACATACGGTTCACGTCCACGCTGTCGCGACATGCTACCAGTGTTAAAGACTGCGATGGAGCTCCGTATGCCACGGCAAACTGGCTGACACTGACGGCGGCGGTGCACAAATGCTGCGCAGCTAGCGCCATTCGACGGCCAACACCGCGGTTCCTGGTGTGTCCGCTGTGCCGTGCGTGTGATCATTGCTTGTACAGCCCTCTCGCAGTGTCCGGAGCATGTATGGTGGGTCTGACACACCGGTGTCAATGTGTTCTTTTTTCCATTTCCAGGAGTGTATTTTTCAATACTGCTTGCTCAGGCAAATATCAACAATCTGATATTTATTAGCTTAGTTGCAGGGATTATGAAAAATATATTCTGTAAAGACTAGTTGGACATTCGACACAAGATATAAAGAACGCGTCAGAGCGTTAGGACACCATAGGCGCAGCGATATTGGAAATGATATGAGTATCATAAGAATCAGTACTGACGGACACTTCCTCCCTTTCCAGGACAATTTCCAGATACACAAAGCATTAACAGAAAATAAACAATTGCTCGATGGGCAAATAAGTATTGGAACCCAGAAAATTGTTGAAGAAATTATGTGAAAAAAGAGCCTTTTCCGTCCCTCACCCTTTCCCACCCAACCCCCCCCCCCCCCCCCCACCATACTTACGTTTTACTTCTTGCTCCTTACCTTCTCTTCCAGCCCACACTCCAGCACACTAGTATGCATTTATGTCCACTCATAATGGCTTCTCACCTCTGCACAAAAAAATCACAACTCTTTTACTACTCTCACACAGTGTATAAATACACAGCAAAGTAATTAAATATAATTACAGATATACAGTTACCTAAAACACTCAAAAAAGAAACAAAACCCAAGAGTATAGGTAAAAGACAAACTACTGGCAACTTTGTGTTTGCAGAACTACCCAACACAAACAACAATAAGTATTTAGAAGAATAAAAACAAATACAAAAAAGTGGTGTGCGAAAACGCGTGTTGTGTAAAAAGGAGAGGAATATATAGTTCTGCACATCAGATAAAAATTAACCTACAAGCATCAGTGTCTAACAACGAAAAACTCCAAAAATGTGCCAGCAAATGGAGAGAAACCAAGCGGAAATCACAATAAGTAAAAAGCAACATATTTTTAACGAACTGTTTTTCGATATTAAAAATAAATCAAATCATAAGTATCTTTAATTACAGACCACTGATGATGCTTAACCTCAATAAAGCGAAAGACGTCTGGTGGAAAATAATACGCGTTTTCTTATAGTTGCAACGACAGAATGAAAATACCCTCAGGAGAGAAAATTAACTTAGCATTAATTTTATCTTCACGGATCTTCTCTTGGTTACAATGAACTACAGAATTAAACAATTGGAAACCCCCTTAAGATGTATAACTTTGGAATCTGGCTCAAAGTGCAGAGGTGTTCAAAAATGGTTCAAATTGCACTGAGCACTGTGGGACTTAACATCTATGGTCGTAAGTCCCCTAGAACTTAGAACTACTTAAACCTAAGTAACCTAAGGACGTCACACACATCCATGCCCGAGGCAGGATTCGAACCTACGACCGCAGCGGCCACGCGGTTCCAACTTGAAGCACCTAGAACCGCACTGCCATACCGGCCGGCTGCAAAGGTATAATGACGCAAAAGCACGGTGCCCTATGACGTCACTCTCGGATTCGATGACGCTTCAAACAGCAAATTGTCGCCACATACCAATAAAAGTTCAGCTCTCAGAAGTTGATGTGAAGAGTAAAGTGGGCTAATTATGCCCCTTTGGCATCAAAGTTCACGACAACTGTGCTCAATGCCGCCGTGGACGTGTCACACGATAGACGTTCGTCACACCTCGGCCCACCCACATCTTCTGACGCCGGCCTTTGTGGCCGAGCGGTTCTAGGCGCTTCAGTCCTGAACCGCGCTGCTGCTACGGTCGCAGGTTCGAATCCTGCCTCGGGCATGGATGTGTGTAGTGTCCTTAGGTTAGTTATGTTTAGGTAGTTCTAAGTTCTAGGGGTCTGATGACCTCAGATGTTAAGTCCCATAGTGCTCAGAGCCATTTGAACTATTTGAATCTTCTGACACCTCTGCGTTAGAGGTCTGCACCGCGACTTTCAGAGTTGAAATTACACGGTCTTCCTATGAATGGCCAAGAAAGGCATTTCAGACACACCACCTCTTTGAATCGACACGAAGCAGCAAAGGATTCTTTTGCTTTTTCAGTGTTCCTGTTTCATGCTCTCCTGTGGCCTGACCACAGAGGGGTGCGATATTCACACATATTGGAGTGAAACGGCAAAAGGCCCCTCTAAGGCTCCCGGTTCGGGAGGCATATTTCAAAAATATGCATTTGCAGAGAAAACCTACGAAGTAGTGCTTGGTGCCGGTAGGTAGGCAACCTCTTGATACAACTCCGGAGCACTGTGGCACTGAAAAAGTATAACAACCGTCTGGTGCGTCGGAACAAGTTCAAATTTTGTCACTAGCTTTGAACGATCCTTGCTGATTCCATCATATACACCAGAGAAATATTATGATCCCACTGCACTCCAAGCGAGTGAGATCAAGTTCAGTTCAGTTGCTAGGCCACGATGTCCTTATAAAAGTGTGAAGCGACAGGGAGATGATAGCAGTACCAACGACTTCTTCCTGTGTTCGTCGCTCTGCGAGCTGTCGTTTTCAAATGTATGGGCATCCATGTTCTTGGGAAAGGGGTGGTTTCATTGTCACCCCTTATGCCACCACCTGGTTTTTTTTGTGTCGGTTCTGTTGTGCCATGTGTTTGAATCACTTTTTTTAAATGTAATTCATGAAACTAACGTGCATTTTTAATTGAGTGGTGGACTTCCAAGCCCTCATGTATCTCAGACAACTAGCTATTTGTCACAGCACTTTGCTTATTTATTGTATAAATGCTTTACCAAACAAGTTCTTACTGTGTTTTATTTCTTTGTATGTATTGCTTCGCGAATTAGAACGCCACGATGTTCGCTGGACTTACATTGTTCTCTGTATGAATAAATGTCTTTTACTGTGCCTTTTTCTTGTCCGTGTATGTCATGACTGGTTAGGAGATTCTTACGATATATTGTACACTTATTAATAATCTGCAGTACATTTTCTCTTTGTAAACTGGTGAAATTCAATTCCACGTCCTGTGTGGTGAGCACGGAGCCCTTTGTCTTCCTGGGGTGGGGTTAATGTGATCTGAATCCACGCAGCTTTTACGAAACTGAGACTCTCGCTCGTATTGTAGAGTATTTTAAATGTGTCTGAGTGAGATAGCGGAACCTCTGTGTTTCACATGTGTGTAGAATATGGTGGAACGAATAGAGGTTCGGTATCTACAGTTACCAACTTTCCAATACCCTCGTCACACTAGGCTGGCACCTGCACTTTCCGCAAATCCTCTACGCTTATCTGCAGCTTGTTGTCTGCGCCAAAATTTTGTTTTTATGCATGCCTTTCACGTGAACATAGATGAAAATCATAAGGAGTCAAAGGGAGACAAGTCCGGGCTTCATGGTAGGCGTCCACTTTCCATCAAAATTTTGTAGGAGCTTCCTCATTTCCCCTGCAGTGTGCAGCCGACAATTGTCACGCATAAGGGAATGCATGACAGTTACTTTATGTGGCCTGCATTAAATTAGGCGAAATCTTTCACAGGCAAACACACTTGGCGGGAGACACTATTTTCTAGAGTGTGTCCTCACTATGCGCTCAGAGCTTAAAAGAGCACCGAGACGCGGTCAAAGGGAATACTACAGATACTGTCCAACATATCTGTGGAAAGATTCATCGGATTCTCATTGTGGTTTCTACTTCGCTATCGATTGGACCTTCCTTTACTAATCGCCCTCGTGTGTCGTACACACTTTTTGTCTGCCGTACTGAGTAATCCTTTGGTGAATAAAACTGTTTTCCGTTGTGTTTAAAAAAATCACTAGCAGTCAGCTCCAATATAATATCTGTTTATAGTTAGATGCGTTGGTTATGAACAGATTTGAGAGTACAGTCAATTTTAGTCAGAGAAATTAACTTTTAAATCCGAACTATCACCGTAAAACACGACACACCAATTTTAATGTTAATAAATTTCAGATTTAATGTTCGCTGGTGAGAAACTGTGTTTGTGTGAGAGGAATGCACACGCGAGAAGTAATATTTTTGACAGTTCCTTTTCGACAATCAGTCGGGCAAATGCTAATCAAACCATTTTGCTAGTTAGAGTACAAAATTTATGAGACTGATGAGGTTCCGTCGGACTCTCGGATAAATGCCATCCATACAAGCCTGAAGATGTCTACAGCAGATAAACGCGAGAACGTATTGTCGTCTCAGTTTTCCGACTAGTCGGATCCTGGCCTTCACCCTGAATCATAAGTTTGTAACAACCTCTTACTCCATTCAGGTGGAGTTTCTTATTGTCCAAAGCTTGAACCTGTAAGCACGCAACTTTTTCACAGTAAGCTTGACAGTCTAGGCATCCAAGTTGTTGACAAGAATAATATATTTAGGAAAAGCAAAAGGAACTTAGTTAAATAACGATGAGTTAAGAACAGTAAAGTTTCCAGAGAGACAGTTCTAACATTATAACATAGACCAAGTGAGACGTGTTCGAAGTAAAAACGGGACTGGGTAATCGGAATAGTGAAGGAAGCTGAATAATGCCTGAACGCCACAGCAAGAAAGGTACAAAAAGCGCGATAGCATAGCCGACAAGAGCACTCCCCGTCGAGGGAAGTGTAGTATCATACATAGGTCTTTATTTTATTAAAAACTTTCTGAGAAGGTACGCATTGAACACAGTATTAAGTAAATCATAGACTGTTAGAAAACCTCAAAACAAAAGAATGGATGTCTTTGATAGATGGTGTTCCAAAAGGCTGCTGAAAATCGAGTGGAGCGATGACAAAGAAGGAGAAAATGAATTTGAGGAAAACGCTATCGAGAGAAAATACCTTAAGACATCACGAAATAACTTCCACAGAATTAATGTAAGAAAGAGTTAAATCAAATTTGATAAATTAATCTCCACCAGAAAATGAAATGTGGATTAGTGGCTGTGATTTCCAATTGTTAACTACTTACATTACGATTTCCAATGGTGAACAGCATATATAGCGAAATCAGGAGCAACTGTTGGATTCCGCAGTCCGTAGGTCCATTCACAGAATCGTTCACTCGCTCCCCATGCGACATGTGTGTTCTCTCGAATCACATTCCAGTTCTCCTACCCAAGCTTTCCAAGGCATACGTTTATTTATTTCAGTAATCGCTAGGTTTTTTAATTGTGAATTTTATTGTGTCTGTGTAATAAACTGAGGTCATTGAGACTATTGTTTAATTTTGCAGTCAGATGAATTCCTTTTCTAATTGATTTGATGGGATAGAGTGTGTTATATGTTACAAGGTCAAATTAATATACTTACAGATTTCAGTTGAAGTACTCTACCGTCACCTTAAGTGAGGAATAAAAACATGCATTAACTTACAAACTGGGCCCACATTTATTGATTTTCACGAGATTGCACTGCAGCACTTTGATTAAATGGGAATTTGTTTACTGCACTGTCGGAAAAAAACATTACATTTTAATGAAAGAGTGAGGTGAAATGCTGGTACATTAACAAACGGTGTAACAGCCAGAATGTTGAATAGGAGCATGCAGACGTGCAACCATTTTATTGTACAGGTGCCGGATATCAGTCTATGACATGAAGTTCCATACATTTTGCACTTGGTAAGTTACTACATGGACAGTTAGTGCTGTTTTCGCATGGCGCTGGAGTTGTCGTCCAATAATGCCCAATACATGCTCGACTGGAGACTGGTCTGGTCAGTGAGGAGGCCAAGGTACCCTTTCGACACTCTAGAGCATGTTGGGTTGTAACAGCGGAATGTACGTGAGCGTTATCTTGTTGGAAACACCCCTGGAATGCTGTTCGTGAATGGCAGCACAACAGGTCGAGTCACCAGACTGATGTACAAATTTTCTGTCGGGGTGTGAGGGCTAAACATTACAGTTCTCCTGCCGTCGTATGAAATCACACACCCGACCATAGCTCTAGGTGTAAGTGCAGTGTGTCTGGCAAGCAGACAGATTAGCTGCAGGCTCTCATTTGGCCTCCTCCTAACCAACACACGGCCATTACTGGCACCGCGGCAGAATCAGCTTTAATTAGAAACGACGACAGGTCACCACTCTCCCGTCCAATGAGTTCTCGCTTGACACGACTGAAGTCAGAAATGGCGATGGTTTGGTGTCATTGGTATGCACGCTACAGGGCGTTTGGGTCGGAGCTTTCCTTGAAGTTCAAAAATGATTCAAATGGCTCTGAGCACTATGGGACATAACTTCTGAGGTCATCAGTCCCCTACAACGTAGAACTACTTATACCTAACTAACCTAAGGACATCACACACATCCATGCCCGAGGCAGGATTCGAACCTGCGACCGTAGCAGTCCCGCGGTTCCGGACTGTAGCGCCTAGAACCGCTCGGCCACTCCTGCCAGCTTCCCTTGAAGTAACCGATTTATAAAAGTCCGTTGTGTCACTGTGATGCTATCTGCTGTTGAAATTGATGCTGCAGATGCACTACGATGCGCCACAGCCAACGCTGTACACGCCAGCCTTCGGTCTCGGTAGTACTACGTGACCATCTGGAACCCGGTCATCTAGCGACCACTTTCTCGTGATTACCAGTGCCAGAAATCACGTACAGTGGCTACATTCCGGCCAAGTCTTTCCGCCGTATCACAGAAGGAACATCTAGCTTCTTGTAGCCCTACTACATCACCTCGTGCAAACTCAGTGAGGTGTTGTCAATGGCGTCTTTGTAGCCTTTAAGGCGTTCCTGACTAACATAAACTCACTGCATCCAACCTCAAACATAGCTAAAGCGATTCGCAGTGTCACTAATGTGCCACGAATACCAACTGTCAGGCATTACCTCTCACCACTGACAACGCAGTAGTCCTTCGCTTAACGACCGAGAGCAGCGCGTTTCCGTAAGAATTGCCAGTACTAACTGACAGGCGTGAAATAACTGCAGAAATCAATATGGGACACGGGATGAACGTATCCGTTAGGACAGTACGGAGAAATCTGGCATTAATGGGCTATGGCATGAGACGACCGGCGCGAGTGTTTTTGCTAACGGTGCGACTTTGCTCGTAGTGCCTACTCTGAGCTCGTGATCACAGAAGCTGGACCCTAGGCGACTGGAAAACCGAGGCCTCGTCAGATGAGTCCAGATTTTAGTTGGTAAGAGCTGATGGTAGGATTTGAGTGTGACACAAACCCCACGAGGCCACGAACCAACGTTGTCAACAACGTAAACTGCAAGCTGGTGGTGGTTTCATAGTGGAGTGGACTGTATTTACATGAAATGGACTGGGTTCTCTGCTCCAACTGAATATTTTGTTAAAAATCAAATAGAAAATTTATGGATTACATTGCACCATGCTATTGTGCCAAAGTTGTTCGCTGTTGGTTTTGCCAGCTGCTATGACCGTGCGTTTCTAGGTGCTTCAGTCCGGAACCGCTGCTACAGTAGCAGGTTCGAATCCTGCCTCGGAAATTGATGTGTTTGATGTCCTTAGGTTAGTTAGGTTTAAGTAGTTCTAAGTCTAGGGAACTTATGACCTCAGATATTAAGTCCCGTAGTGTTTAGAGCCATTTGAACCATTTGCTGTTGGTTTGAAGAACAATTTGAACAACTCTGACGAATGATTTTGCCACCCAGATCACCTGACATGAATCTCATTGAACATTTATCGGACATAATCGAGAGGTTAGTTCGTCCGCAAAATCCTTCACCGGAAAAACTTTCGGAATTATGGACGACTATTGAGGCAGCATGGATCAATATTTATGCAGGCGAGTTCTAACGACTTGTTGAGTCTAGGCCATGTTGGGCTTGTGCTCTACGTCGGGCGAAACGAGGTCTGGCAGGATATGAGGAGGTATCCCATGTCTTTTGTCATCTCAGTGTACTCCTCCACAGCTGGATTCCACAAGGTTAAATGCCAGTTTCAAACGCGTCAAATAATGTGATTTTGGTAGCATTATTTCTCTCTCTTTACTGTAGCGTACATATATTTGTGGTTATTTCGATCCACGATTTTATTGTGTGTATCACCATTCCCTTAAGACGAAAAACACCTAATTCATCAACCGTTTTAGTGTTAGATTTCTCGTACAGCGATTCACCCTCACAAACGCTTAATTCCGATAGCCTATAGTAGCTGGGTTTGCCTGCTTCTAGTATGCTCTTTTAAATCTCGCATCGAGAAACGAGCATATAATTATAGCTGGTGGCGCTAACGTATTTTGTATACAATTATCCTTACAGTGTGAAAATTAAGCGGATTGTTCCTTCTTCAAACGTAACGCTACTTCAGCTTGCTGCTATCCATCATACGAACAATAGGCACTCTCTCGTAGATATATTTGCTACTAAGTCCGAAAATAGAATACTTCGTATCTCCGAAATATCTGCCCCTGACATGTCTGCCGATGTAATAACTTTCACGGCGTATTCGTTAGAATTGTGACGTGCCGGCACTGGTGTCGTCTTTTTTCGTCTTTCCCCTTCTGTAAGGATGGAGTTCGTGATCTGTGGCAACCTATGGCATGACGAGGTCGCATGGCACTGACGTGCACTAGAGGGCGTGCTGGTAGGTGGAGCGTGGTGAGACTGTTAGTACTGGCGAAATGATAATTAAATCAAGGCTCTAAGCTGTCGATAGGGGTTGATATACATCAACGGGGACAGCTGAAAATGTGTGCCCCGACCGGGACTCGAACCCGGGTTCTCCTGCTTACATGGCAGACGCTCAGACGTTCTATCCATCTGAGCAACTGAGGGCACAGAGGATAGTGTGACTGAAGGGATCTATCCCTTGCACGCTCCCCGTGAGACCCACATTCCCAACTTAATGTCCACACACTACATTCGTAGTGCCCCAGCCTACTACACTCATTACTCGCGGCACACATTCTTACCGAGCCCGTAAGAGTTCGGGCAATGCGTGTGCATCCAGCACAGAAGAAAAAGGTCAATGGACGGTTAGCCTTAACTACACTCCTGGAAATGGAAAAAAGAACACATTGACACCGGTGTGTCAGACCCACCATACTTGCTCCGGACACTGCGAGAGGGCTGTACAAGCAATGATCACACGCACGGCACAGCGGACACACCAGGAACCGCGGTGTTGGCCGTCGAATGGATCTAGCTGCGCAGCATTTGTGCACCGCCGCCGTCAGTGTCAGCCAGTTTGCCGTGGCATACGGAGCTCTATCGCAGTCTTTAACACTGGTAGCATGCCGCGACAGCGGTGGACGTGAACCGTATGTGCAGTTGACGGACTTTGAGCGAGGTCGTATAGTGGGCATGCGGGAGGCCGGGTGGACGTACCGCCGAATTGCTCAACACGTGGGGCGTGAGATCTCCACAGTACATCGATGTTGTCGCCAGTGGTCGGCGGAAGGTGCACGTGCCCGTCGACCTGGGACCGGACCGCAGCGACGCACGGATGCATGCCAAGACCGTAGGACCCTACGCCACTTCCCAGCAAATTAGGGACACTGTTGCTCCTGGGGTATCGGCGAGGAAGCTCTCCATGAAGCTGGGCTACGGTCTCGCACACCGTTAGGCCGTCTTCCGCTCACGCCCCAAAATCGTGCAGCCCGCCTCCAGTGGTGTCGCGACAGGCGTGAATGGAGGGACGAATGGAGACGTGTCGTCTTCAGCGATGAGAGTCGCTTCTGCCTTGGTGCCAATGATGGTCGTATGCGTGTTTGGCGCCGTGCAGGTGAGCGCCACAATCAGGACTGCATACGACCGAGACAGACATGGCCAACACCCGGCATCATGGTGTGGGGAGCGATCTCCTACACTGGCCGTACACCTCTGGTGATCGTCGAGGGGACACTGAATAGTGCACGGTACATCCAAACCGTCATCGAACCCATCGTTCTACCATTCCTAGACCGACAAGGGAACTTGCTGTTCCAACAGGACAATGCACGTCCGTATGTATCCCGTGCCACCCAACGTGCTCTAGAAGGTGTAAGTCAACTACCCTGGCCAGCAAGATCTCCGGATCTGTCCCCCATTGAGCATGTTTGGTGACTGGATGAAGCGTCGTCTCACGCGGTCTGCACGTCCAGCACGAACGCTGGTCCAACTGAGGCGCCAGGTGGAAATAGCATGGCAAGCCGTTCCACAGGACTACATCCAGCATCTCTACGATCGTCTCCATGGGAGAATAGCAGCCTGCATTGCTGCGAAAGGTGGATATACACTGTACTAGTGCCGACATTGTGCATGCTCTGTTGCCTGTGTCTATGTGCCTGTGGTTCTGTCAGTGTGATCATGTGATGAATCTGACCCCAGGAATGTGTCAATAAAGTTTCCCCTTCCTGGAACAATGAATTCACGGTGTTCTTATTTAAATTTCCAGGAGTGTATATGAAGATGGTATATGTTCTTCCAGTATAGATGAAGAAGGTCAACAGCCGGTTAGCCTTAACTATATAATATGGTATCTGTTCTTCCGAGTATGGGCTGGTACTGGGCACTCATATGGGTACTGGTGGTCACTGGACTCACGTGCTCAAGCTGTTTATCAGTCCTTGAAGTTTGAGGCACAGCTCAAAGTATTGTGTGTGATGCTAGGACTCGGAGACGTGCATTAGCGCTTGATGTATTGGTATTAATTATCTGGTGGGGCACTCGATCGTTCTTCAGACTTACGAGCCGTGGTCGCACGACCTAGAGAGAAAATGAGAGTTGTTGGAAATGATGTAACGTCCGTGAGACGTGACTACGGTACACATTTTGTGAGAGGAAATTGGCCTCTTGTCACAACGAAGAGAATAAGGGAAGGTATGTTTTGTCCTTTAAACCTGATGGAATTGTTAAGCAAAGATAACGATGTATTTGACGGAACTGTTTTATAGGGCGATGTTATCTGTCTGTCACGGATTCTTGAAGGCTGTGTTGGTCACAGTCTACGATTATTTGGCTAAGTCTGATTTGCTGAGTGCTTAACGTGATCATTTTCCCAACAGTCTTTCAAATACATTGAAGTTAATTATTAATTTTGGACTTGCAGAATTGCTACATTTCAATGGTTTCATTAAATCCATTTCCCGTGTTTGTGGGATTACTCCTGACCTGGGGAGTGAGTACTTTTGTTTCCTGTTGGCTAATTTTTTGTTAATGGGAGTTAATGATAAACTTTCTGCTGCATGTGTGGTTTTTTAATTATCTGTACGTTACTAATAAAGTCCATGATTGATACGTTGAAGGATCGTTTGTATCTGCTACATCAATAGTTATTAGTTCGTGTTTTTTAAGGGTTTGGGTATTCATTCCGATGCATTAGTCTGTTTACTCTGTATTTACAAAATACGGTACTTAACTGAGAAACCAAAACTGTCTACAAACGGAGACGTCAAACGCATTAATTTATCTGAACTTTCAACGAGAGCAAGAAATAGTTTCTTCTATTTTCTTCTCACATTTAAACGATAAACTTTATGGATTTACTAACAGACGTACTCAGGTATATAACAAATATGCCCCCCTAAAGATGGGAAACGTAATAAGAAAACTTGAATCTTGGCTAACGGAAGAACAAAACACTTCATGTATCTCAGATACGCTGCACATCGGGCATACAAATGCTCCCCACGTCTAAAAATAATATTGCTTAGAAACAGAGAAGGAACAGAGTCAGTTAAGTTGTGAGAAACGCAAAACTCTGTAAAACTCATACATCAAACGACAACAGGAACAGACTAGTTGTCCTATGGAAAAACATACGCGGTCTTGGTATAGGCAAAGTAATAGCTACAGCTGATCCCATTCTCCTAGCCGAGGAACTGAACATGCACTTCACATAAGCTACAATCGCAACTGAACAAGCAACGAAACAGACTCATTGATTTATTCATCGGGGTAAACGACTGTAGCCACATGTAACTTGTTACTTGCTAAATGGTTCAAATAGCTCTAAGCAATATGGGACTCAACATCTGAGGTCATCAGTCCCCTATACTTAGAACTACTTAAACCTAATTAACCTACGGACATCACACACATCCATGCCCGAGGCAGGATTCGAACCTGCGACCGTTGCAGCACCGTGGTTCTGAACTGAAGCACCTAGAACCACTCGGCCACAACGGCCGGCTGTTACTTGCAGTACCGACAAAAGATCCACCAGCAGCTACTGGACACTGGCATTACAGTTCAAATGATGAATCTTCAACCGCTTCTTAACCACAAGTGCCTTTCCAGAGTCCTGGAAGAAGGGACTAGTCCCTGACTAGTTAAAAAAGTACGAGTATCTAACTGAAAACAAACAACTAGACGAATACCAATCAGGTTTCCGGTAACATCGCAGCACAACTTCTGCGTTAATAATGGTAACAGATGACCTGCAACTTGCCATGCAGGCTACTATCATGTGATGCTTAGACCTCAACATAGGCTTTGACACTGTCGACTTCCGCATTTTACTTGACAAACTTCTCAGCCTAAATTTCTTGCCGAGCGCAGTGCAATGGTGTTGCTAATACCTGACGTATCAGCAGAAATGCGTCATGTCGGGCACCATAGAGTCACAATGGAAGCAAATAGTATCACGCATCCCCCAGGATTCGGTATTAGGTCCTATACTGTCTTCAACATATGCCCGTGATATGCCATTAGTTTCGTCCTACCACAAACACCACAACTACGCTAATGACCTCCAGTTGTATCTAGATCCAAAACCAATAAACCTGAAAATAGCTATCGAGAATCTCAATAACGACTTGCCTACACTATCAAAATGGGCACAGGGTATAAGGTTAAGGTTCAGTCCATCAAAAACCGATGTGTTATCGCCAGGTCGTTCTAAGCCCATTAGCCTGAAATGTCGGGAGTTCCTACCATCTTAAACCCTAAATAGGAGAAATATCAACTTCCCTCCATCATCAAAGTGTCTACGAATAATAATATGTAGATGAAAACCTAAATTGAACTGAGCACGTAATGGTTAATGTGCAAAAAGGATCAACTTCTCCCATGCCCTCTTCACCTGAAAAAGAAACTTGCACAAACACTTATACTTCCAGTTACTGATTGCAGTGATACTATCCTGCTAGCACCTTCTAAGTAAAGTTCACGGCGTCTGGAACTGGTTATGAATGTGTGTGTTCGTTATATCTATGATGTTCGACTCTTTGATCGTATTTAACCATCACCGCAGCTATCCACACTGCGTTCAGATAAAAGCAGAGATTTTCATATACCCTGTCTTTTCTACTGTCTTATCGACGTTCGCTGTCCCTCATCTCTCTCCTCGGTCATGACGCCCTCGCCTGAACAACATGACAGAAACATTTGTTTCCATCACAGAAAAATCTTTTGCGTCCTGCTCAGTAGTAGGAAAGCGACTGAAATAATCTCCTGCATTGTATTAGAGAACTGCGAAAGTGTAGCGGGATAGGATTTGGCTACTATTACCTTTGCCGGTCATTGTGGCCGTGCGGTTCTAGGCGCTTTAGTCTGGAACTGCGCGAACCATTTTACTATTACCTTTCGAGCGGGTTTGCCTCGATACAAGGATCCTTGAGTGGAAGGCTCTGAACTATTAGACTTCCAGAACTTTATTGTCAAATGGTTCAAATGGCTCTGAGCACTATGGGACTTAACTGCTGGGGTCATCAGTCCCCTAGAACTTAGAACTACTTAAACCTAATCAGTCCCCTAGAACTTAGAACTACTTAAACCTAACTAACCTAAGGACATCACACACATCCATGCCCGAGGTAGGATTCGAACCTGCGACCGTAGCGGTCATGCGGCCTCAGACTGTAGCGCCTTGAACCGCACGGCCACTTTATTGTCAAGAAAGCGCCTTATTTACAGCATGCTTTACTTTCTACGTAAGTTACCAAATAAAGTTCGTACACTCTTACCCTTTCAGGAGTGTCATCGGCGTTCATATATCTCTTACTGTACCCGCACACATCGTTCAGATGCTCAGATACATCATTATGTACAAAATTTATCCAAGTTGCTGTAAATTCACATGATTAGAGCACTTGTTTATGTAAAACGGCAAAACTTCTTATCGGAGCAAGTTACGGTGTTTGAACATTCTCTTCTCCAGACTAGTTTAAAAATTTATACGTCAGCTCTATCTTGAACACTTGAACTTAGTACGACTTTCGTATTGTCAGGACCATCGTTCATCTGGGTTCTTCCGATCTCTATCGTGAAAGTATATAATTATCGGTTTTACCTTGTACTTCATAATAATTATTGTCATTATTGCTAACGTATCAAGTAAAGTGATACTAGGAAAATATTTAGTTCAAACACATGTACAAGCAAGCGATTGGTTTACAGTTAAGTATATGACGTGGATACCTACTAGCCTCTTATATAAAAATAACGGGAAAAGATTAAGTGAAAGTACCTTAATCTTTGAAAGATGTAATTGTTACGTTACCGCGGTAAAGAAAAACATAGGCGTAACAGACTTCGGATCGTCCCAACACATATGGAGGCGGGCGTTAAGATACACTCCTGGAAATGGAAAAAAGAACACATTGACACCGGTGTGTCAGACCCACCATACTTGCTCTGGACACTGCGAGAGGGCTGTAGAAGTAATGATCACACGCACGGCACAGCGGATACACCAGGAACCGCGGTGTTGGCCGTCGAATGGATCTAGCTGCGCAGCATTTGTGCACCGCCGCCGTCAGTGTCAGCCAGTTTGCCGTGGCATACGGAGCTCCATCGCAGTCTTTAACACTGGTAGCATGCCGCGACAGCGTGGACGTGAACCGTATGTGCAGTTGACGGACTCTGAGCGAGGGCGTATAGTGGGCATGCGGGAGGCCGGGTGGACGTACCGCCGAATTGCTCAACACGTGGGACGTGAGGTCTCCACAGTACATCGATGTTGTCGCCAGTGGTCGGCGGAAGGTGCACGTGCCCGTCGACCTGGGACCGGACCGCAGCGACGCACGGATGCAAGCCAAGACCGTAGGATCCTACGCAGTGGCGTAGGGGACCACACCGCCACTTCCCAGCAAATTAGGGACACTGTTGCTCCTGGGGTATCGGCGAAGACCATTCGCAACCGTCTCCATGAAGCTGGGCTACGGTTAGGCCGTCTTCCGCTCACGCCCCAACATCGTGCAGCCCGCCTCCAGTGGTGTCGCGACAGGCGTGAATGGAGGGACAAATGGAAACGTGCCGTCTTCAGCGATGAGAGTCGCTTCTGCCTTGGTGCCAATGATGGTCGTATGCGTGTTTGGCGCCGTGCAGGTGAGCGCCACAATCAGGACTGCATACGACCGAGGCACACAGGGCCAACACCCGGCATCATGGTGTGGGGAGCGATCTTCTACACTGGCCGTACACCTCTGGTGATCGTCGAGGGGACACAGAATAATGCACGGTACATCCAAACCGTCATCGAAACCATCGTTCTACCATTCCTAGACCGGCAAGGGAACTTGCTGTTCCAACAGGACAATGCACGTCCGCATGTATCCCGTGCCACCCAACGTGCTCTAGAAGGTGTAAGTCAACTACCCTGGCCAGCACGAATCTCCGGATCTGTCCCCCATTGAGCATGTTTGGTGACTGGATGAAGCGTCGTCTTACGCGGTCTGCACGTCCAGCACGAACGCTGGTCCAACTGAGGCCCTAGGTGGAAATGGCATGGCAAGCCGTTCCACAGGACTACATCCAGCATCTCTACGATCGTCTCCATGGGAGAATAGCAGCCTGCATTGCTGCGAAAGGTGGATATACACGGTACTAGTGCCAACATTGTGCATGCTCTGTTGCCTGTGTCTATGTGCCTGTGGTTCTGTCAGTGTGATCATGTGATGTATCTGACCCCAGGAATGTGTCAATAAAGTTTTCCATTCCTGGGACAATGAATTCACGGTGTTCTTATTTCAATTTCCAGGAGTGTATATAACTGAAGTAAAGCACTAAATTCCTTCAGAACTCTACGTGTAAAGTACCAAAGGAAATCACGTCAATAAAATCTCTACAAATCGTTACTACAAATATCATTATACAGGGTGTTATAAAAAGGTACTACCAAACTTTCAGGAAACATTCCTCACAATCAAGTAAAGAAAAGATGTGATGTGGACATGTGTCCGGAAACGCTTAATTTCCAATGTAGAACTCATTTTAGTTTCTTCCACCTACGCTCAATGGAGCACGTTGTCATGATTTCATACTGGGTTACTCTACCTGTGCTGCTAGAACATGTGCCTTTACAAGTACGACACAACATGTGGTTCATGCACGATGGAGCTCCTGCACATTTCAGTCGAAGTGTTCTCAACAACAGATTCGGTGACCGGTGGATTGGTAGAGGCGGACCAATTCCATGGCTTCCACGCTCTCCTGACCTCAAACCTCTTGACTTTCATTTATGGGGGCTTTTGATAGCTCTTGTCTACGCAACCCCGGTGCCAAATGTAGAGACTCTTCGTGCTCGTATTGTGGACGGCTGTGATACAATACGCCATTCTCCAGGGCTGCATCGGCGCATCAGGGATTCCAAGCGACGGAGGGTGGATGCATGTCTCCTCGTTAACGGAGGACATTTTGA
Source organism: Schistocerca gregaria (assembly GCF_023897955.1). Taxonomy (NCBI): domain Eukaryota; kingdom Metazoa; phylum Arthropoda; class Insecta; order Orthoptera; family Acrididae; genus Schistocerca; species Schistocerca gregaria. The sequence goes on from NC_064921.1 coordinate 559,392,142, forward strand.
ACATTTCCTGTTACAAAGTGTTTGAAGTCACGCTGGTACGTTCTGTTGCTGTGTGTTTCCATTCCACGATTAATGTGATTTGAAGAGAAGTAATAAAATGATCTCTAACATGGAAAGTAAGCGTTTTCGGACACATGTCCACATAACATATTTTCTTTCTTTGTGTGTGAGGAATGTTTCCTAAAACTTCGGCGGTACCTTTTTGTAATACCCTGTGTATATGGGAGTAAAGAGAGCAGTTCGAGATATTCGGAACACTCCTCAAGATTTAAATCAGCAACACGTACTTTGTCTGTCTCAGCGAAATATCACACTACACTTGGAGTCGTGCATAAACTTTTTTTTTTCTACGCCAGTGAATACAGCGGGATGCTGAAGTTGCCACACGTTGTGGGGACGGGGCTCTTAGCAGCCAATTTCAGAGTAGGGTGGGAATGGGGCCGAGAGATTCCCAATTGGGTATACTGAGGAGGAGAATTCCAGATTCGAATTCACCTGATGATCTAGAAAAAACTCCAAAAAATTGTGATCGATCTGGGGGATGGCGGCTATTTTAAATTATTTTTGGGATACAGTTGTCCATTGTCACAAAAATTAAATGCTATCTATATATTTATGTAAGTATGAGAATGTCTGCGTGGTGCACTGAAATTGGTACGCTGTTACTTTCGGTATCACAACTTTTCACTTTTCATTCCTTAACCCTATAGGTACAGTCAGTTCTTCGCTTATGGTCCGTTTTACAGTCAGAAGCTTTTCAGTGAAATACAGAGCGAGCTGGTCGTGGGGCAGGATGAGTCCCACTTGGCAACATTTAGGAGGGGGTTTCCGGTTCCGGCATTTGACTTACATACAAGGGAAATCTGCCAAAAACTTGATCAGAACAGGAGGATTGGAAATATTTTTAATTTAATTTAGGGTCGGGATGTGCAAGACTAAAAATATGAAGCATGTTATAAGTAAATGTGTAATTTTTCGTGAGTATTCTGCGTAAAGTGGACTGAAGAAAAGGACAAACCGTTGATTACTTCTGCACGTAAGCAGTACCGTCTTTGATTCATAATCAAAACATCTTCGGTCCAGGGTTCGATCCCCGCCACTGCCTAAATTTTGATAAATAATCAGCATTGGCAGCCGAAGACTTCCGGCATAAGAAGTCAGCCTCATTCTGCCAACGGCCTTGTCAAAGAGGGCGGAGGAGCAGATTGAGGTTCGTGGCACTCTCTTGTCCTATGGGTAGGAAATTGCCCCTAAAGACGGAAGAATCAGCAATGATCAACGACATGAGGATGCAGAAGACAATGGAAACCCCTGCATTAAAGGGCCTGTAGTTGAAGAAGTGTCATGTTGATCTCTCGATTGGCAAAAGATTCCGGAATAGTCCCCCATTCGGATCTCCGGGAGGGGGCTGCAAAGGAGGAGATTACAATGAGAAAAAAATTGAATAATCAACGAAAGGATAACGTTCTGCGAGTCGGGGCGTGGGATGTCAGAATCTTGAACGTGGTAGGGATACTAGAAAATCTGAAAAAGGAAATCTAGATATAGTAGGGGTCAGTGAAGTGAAGTGGAAGGAAGACAAGGATTTCTGCTCAGATGAGTATCGGGTAATATCAACAGCAGCAGAAAATGGTATAACAGGTGTAGGATTCGTTATGAATAGGAAGGTAGGGCAGAGGGTGTGTTACTGTGAACAGTTCAGTAACCGGGTTGTTCTAATCAGAATCGACAGCAGACCAACACCGACAACGATAGTTCGGGTATACATGCCGACGTCGCAAGCTAAAGATGAACAGATAGAGAAAGTGTATGAGGATATTGAAAGGGTAATGCAGTAATTAAAGGGGGACGAAAATCTAATAGTCATGGGCGACTGGAATGCAGTTGTAGGGGAAGGAGTAAAAGAAAAGGTTACAGGAGAATATGGGCTTGGGACAAGGAATGAAAGAGGAGAAAGACTAATTGAGTTCTGTAACAAGTTTCAGCTAGTAACAGCGAATACACTGTTCAAGAATCACAACAGGAGGAGGTATAATTGGAAAAGGCCGGGAGATACGGGAAGATTTCAATTACATTACATCATGGTCAGACAGAGATTCCGAAACCAGATACTGGATTGTAAGGCGTACCCAGGAGCAGATATAGACTTAGATCACAATATAGTAGTGATGAAGAGTAGGCTTAAGTTCAAGACATTAGTCAGGAAGGATCAATAAGCAAAGAAGTGGGATACAGAAGTTCTAAGGAATGACGAGATACGTTTGAAGTTCTCTAACGCTATAGATTCAGCAATAAGGAACAGCGCATTAGGCAGCACAGTTGAAGAGGAATGGACATCTCTAAAAAGGGCCATCACAGAAGTTGGGAAGGAAAACATAGGTACAAAGAAGGCAGCTGCGAAGAAACCCTTGGTAACAGAAGAAATTCTTCAGTTGATTGATGAAAGGAGGAAGTACAAACATGTTCCGGGAAAATCAGAAATACAGAAATAGAAGTCGCTGAGGAATGAAATAAATAGGAAGTGCAGGGAAGCTAAAACGAAATGGCTGCAGAAAAAATGTGAAGACATCGAAACAGAAATGATTGTCGGAAGGGATAGATAACATTCTATCAGAATTTCTAAAATCATTAGGGGAAGTGACCACAAAACGACTATTAACGTTGGTGTGTAGAATATATGAGTCTGGCGACATACCATCTGACTTTCGGAAAAGCATCATCCACACAATTCCAAAGACGGCAATAGCTGACAAGTGCGAGAATTATCATACAATCAGGTTAACAGCTCATGCATCGAAGCTGCTTACAAGAAAAATATACAGAAGAACGGAAAAGAAAATAGAGATTGCGCTAGGTGACGATCAGTTTGGCTTTAGGAGAAGTAAAGGCACGAGAGAGGCCATTCTGACGTTACGGCTAATAATGGAAGCAAGGCTGAAGAAAAATCAAGACACGTTCATAGGATTTGTCGACCTGGAAAAAGCGTTCGACAATATAAAATGGTGCAAGCTGTTCGAGATACTGAAAAAAGTAGGGGTAAGCTATAGGGAGAGACGGGTCATATATAGTTATGTACAACAACCAAGAGGGAATAATAAGAGTGGACGATCAAGAACGAAGTGCTCATACTAAGAAGGGTGTAAGACAAGGCTGTAGCCATTCGAGCCTACTCTTCAATCTGTACATCGAGGAAGCAATGATGGAAATAAAAGAAAGGTTCAGTAGTGGAATTAAAATACAAGGTGAAAAGATATCAATGATACGATTCGCTGATGACATTGCTATCCTGAGTGAAAGTGAAGAAGAATTAAATGAACTGCTGAACGGAATAAACAGTCTAATGAGTACACAGTATGGTTTGAGAGTAAATTGGAGAAAGACGAAGGTAATGAGAATTAGTAGAAATGAGAACAGTGAGAAACTTAACATCAGGATTGATGGTCACGAAGTCAATGAAATTAAAGAATTCTGCTACCTAGGCAGTAAGAAAACCAATGACGGACGGAGCAAGGAGGACATCAAAAGCAGACTCGCTATGGCAAAAAAGGCATTTCTGGCCAAGAGAAGTCTACTAATATCATATACCGGCCTTAATTTGAGGAAGAAATTTCTGAGGATGTACCTCTGGAGTACAGCATTGTATGGTAGTGAAACATGGACTGTGGGAAAACCGGAACAGGAGAGAATCAAAGCATTTGAGATGTGGTGCTATAGACGAATGTTGAAAATTAGGTGGATGATAAGGTAAGGAATGAGGAGGGTCTACGCAGAATCGGCGAGGAAAAGAATATGTGGAAAACACATAAGGAGAAGGGACAGGATGATAGGACATCTGGTAAGACATGAGGGAATGACTTCCATGGTACTAGAGGGAACTGTAGAGGGCACAAAACTGTAGAGGAAGACAGAGATTGGAATACGTCAAGCAAATAATTGAGGACGTAGGTTGCAAGTGCTACTCTGAGATGAAGAGTTTAGCACAGGGGAGGAATTCGTGGCGGGCCGCATCAAACCAGTCAGTAGAGTGATGACCAAAAAAAAAAAAAGAAGGGTAAAAGAACAGACCGGCAAAATTACACTCCCATGCCCTTAACTTCGGTAAGTTGCAGAATTTTAAAACGTATTCCTTGCGTCAGAAAAGCTTCTGTCCTCAAATCAGCATGTATTTCGCAGTTGCGAAACTCAGCTTGCCCTTTTCTCTCACTATATCTCTCTAACCAGCGGGGCAACAGGCCGAATCCATATTCCTAGATTTCCTGAAAACATAATATGATGCCACACTGCAGACTGTGAACTAATGTACGAGCATATGATGTAGGTTCCCAGATACATGAGTAGTTCTAACTCGTTAGACTTCTTACGTTACAGAACCTAGTACACTATCCTCGACAAGGAGTGTTCATCTGTGACGAAGCTATCGTCAGGAATGCCCCAGGCATACGTGGTGGGACCATGCTTGTTATCTACGTAAGTAAATGATCTGACGGACAGGATGAGCAGCTGTCTGTGACTATTTTCTCATGACCTTGCAGTGCACAGAAAAGTATCCTCGGAGAGGGACTGCAACAGGATACAATTTCTATTTGGTGTAATGAATGGCAGCTTGCTCTGTATGTAGAAAAAATTAAGCTAATACAAATAAGTAGGAAAAAATAGTGTGATGCATGAATACAGACCTAGTGGTGTGCTGCTAAGCATAGTCAGTTCGATTAAACATTAGGTGACAAAGTTGCAAACCAATATGAGCGAGCACGCAATGACGGTAGTAGGGAAGGCGAAGCGTCAACTTCAGTTTGTTGGGAGTGTTTTACCGAAATGGAGCTCATCTATAAAAGAGACCGCCTTTAGAACATTTGTGCGATCCATTCCTGAGCACTGCTCGAGTATTAGGGTGTTAGGGACCACCACCAGCTCGGATTAAAGGAAGAAATCGCAGCAATTCAGAGGCGTACTGCTAGATTTGTTACCGGTAGTTTCGATCAGTACGCCCGTGTTACGGAGATGCTTGCTGAACTCAAATGGGAATCCCTGGACGGAAGATGACGTTACTTCCGTGAAACACTGTTGAAAAAATTTGCAACTGACTCCACAGTGATTGCAATTTCGCAATAACGTTTCACGCGTAAGAACTGCGACAGAAAGATAAGAAGAATTAGGGCTCGTAGGGATGCATACAGAGATTCTTTTATCCATCCCTCCGATTGCGAATGGAATAGGAAAGGAGATGTCCATTAGTATGCATTGTATCCTGCACCGTGCACCATTTAGTTACTAACGGGTTACGTATGTATACGTCGGTGTAGACTTGCTCGTCACGTGAGGCTGTCTCAGCCGTTACTGTGTACTATGGACACAGTTGGGAATGATTTTATTTGCAACGTAATGAGATGGTTTCCAAAATTCTTTATGTTTGATAACCGTTTATTCTTTGCACATTTTTTCGTTTACGGTAAATCGCTTGAAAAAATAGACCTCCCCGGCTGAAAAATGTAGCAGAAGCGTTGTCAGTCCCATTTTCGTCGATTATATTGAAAATTTTCACGGTTACGTCAAGCAAGAGTGAAGGAATTTTAGGAGTTAGTGTTCCCGTTCTTTTGCCTCATCACAGATAGCAGCAATCGACACAGTTAAAAACCAGAGGCCACCGTTCCTGTAACTGTAAGCACCCTCAGAGAAGCCACGCCCTCCACCTTGTGTACGAGACCCGAAGTAAAAAATAAATGAAGAAGAGACGAAATGCTCTGTCGTACGCTCCGAGGGACAGGTCGCCACGCGTCGAAGGCAGTGTTACCATTTCCCACCTGGTGCCGAACGCATCTTCTCAACCGGCTCCACAGGCTCAGCTATTTGTTATGTGACTGGTCGCACTGTACGGTCTGAATTGGGAGGATTTAAAAAGCGAGAATCACGGTGCCGCAGTATCACACACCTGCGTCAGTAGTAAGTGTTGTTGCGGTTACTGCAGGACTGTTTGCAAAGCTGTTAAGATTACCTTCTTGTTTTCTTTATAATACTCGTGCCACTCTTTTTTTTGTATGCCTCAGACAAACAGACAGCAAGTCAGAGTTAATTCCTGCGCTAAGAATCATTTCATTGGAAAAGCAGAGGCAACCGGTTTTTGAGCGCCTGCACTCGTAACGCTGGATGTAGACGACAATTCCGATAGTTTAATTCCAAACGTTATTGCCTCTCATCCTCTGCAACCAGAGCGCTTTAAATTTAGAAACAAGCACCGATAACCTAAAACTCAATTCATCAGAACTGTTGGATCCGAAGATGATCAATAATAATGAGCCGTATCTTGAAATAGACAGTTTCAAGCCACGACTCCGTTTCTTTACCAGTAAACATGTTCGCTATAACTAATGTATTATAACTCGTAACTTGAGAAGGGATTCATCTCCTTCCACTGCCTGAGATGCTATTTGTGTTTCGGTTGTAATTAGGTTTGCCAGTGAAATAGTGGACATAAGATTATAAATACAAAACATTAATAAAACCTGAGTCATACTTGGAAATGTTAAAGTATTTCGAAAATATGTCAGAAAATATAATGGTTCATTATTTCAGTGTTTTAATAACATTCTTTACAGGAAAATCAAATGCCTAAGAGAGGTACTGAATGGTTTTGGCATAGAACTGTGAAATTTTTTTCAGTTTTTTTATTTCAAACTCCAGGAAATTTTTCAAGTTTTTCAGAGTTCAAAATTTAAAAAAAGAAAAAGAAAAAAAAGATAAAGAAAAATCTCTTTTCTTTTCTAAATTAGGCTCTACTAGTGACATATACTTACGGGATTCAACAACAGGAGCAAAATCTTTTCCCAAGATGCAACATTGCTGAAGAACAACAAGCAAATCTCTAGTGTTACATCCTTTGTATCTTAAGATCAAAATACTGCAGTACGATCCTCCCCGATTGACTTGAAATAACGTCTAATGGGAGGTCAATGATGAAGTAGTTTATCAACAGCAACATCCAAACAAAGCCGGCAATTTGAAACATGTCCCAGAATATCTCTGTATTCAAATCTATACATTCGAAATATCCTTTCAGCTTCTCTATTCCCTTCGCAGATACAGAGAAATGGTGATACACTTGCATAACAAGGAATTCCGCATCAGTAACTTGTGGCAACAGGAGATGCTGCACGTATACAAAGGCAGCACGAATGATCTCAGGTTTATTTGAGTCACTGGAGTGTGACACGGAGGTACTGCAGAAGCTGTAGTGAGAAGCAGAATTAATGTAAATAACAATACTAGTTGCATCGCAGCGAGTCTGTTTTCAGTCAACCAATGAGACGTTAAAATTCAAATGATAGGTTGCAAATCGTATTGGTGTGATACTTTCTCAACGTGATCTACGTATTTGGAAGGGGATTCTGGAGGCTGGAGAGATTCTTTACAGCGATGATTCATTTTGATGGCCATTTTATATTATATAACGTATAAGAATGTATGGTGCGAAAATGGCATGTTCTTATTGGCGTAAATTCCATTGGCAGAATTATCAGTTTCATAAATGTACCGTCTTTCTCACCGAAGTTGTTATTAGCGAAAAACGTTGTTCCATCTTTAAGGATCAATATCCGTATCTATTCATTCGTAATTACATGGTGCTAAATGCTTTCTCCGAAAATTATTTTGAATCATTCGTTCAGGAGACCACTCGAAGCGATAATGGTTACGAAGACAACAAATAATCTCGAGCAAATATGGAGAGTTGTGACGAATACGGGGATTGGTGATCGCAAGGTCGTTGTAGCGAGACTGAATACCGTAATGAAATACCCACCAAAAATAAACGCAAAACATTCATTTGCTGGAGCTGCAGGCCATACCAGATGTGCTCAATTCATGTCTGGATAGTTTGATGGCCAGCTAAAGTGTTTAAACTTAGAACAGCGTTCATGGAGCCACTCTGCAGCAATCGTGGACATGTGGGATGTCGCACTGTCGTGTTGGAATTGTCCAAGTCTCTCGGAATGAACAATGGACATGAATGGATACAGGTGTTCAGACATGATGCTTACGTATCTGTCACCTGTAAGAGTCGTGTCTAGACGTATCAGGGGTCAGATATCACTCCCACTGCAAACTCCCCACCACGTTAAAGAGCGTCCACCAGCTTGAACAGTCCCCTGCTGACATTCAGTGTCCATGGATTCATGAGGTTTTCTCCACACCCATCCACGTCTATTGACTCGATATAATCTGAAACGAGACTGATCCATCCCAGTCGTCAGTAGTCAAATGCCTGTCTTGACAGGCTCATGGGAGGCGTAAAGCTTTGTGTCCTGCAGTCACCAAGGGTACACGAGTGGCCTTCGTTTCCGAAAGGCCATATCTGATGTTTCGTTGATATATACGCACGCTGATGCCTTTTAATTGCCCAACACTGAAATCTATAGCGATTTGCGCAAGGGTTGCACTTTTGTCTCGTTGAACGATTGTTTCAGCCGTCGTTGGTCGTGTTCTTGGAGGATCTTTTCCCGTCCGCAGTGATGTCAGAGATTTGATGTATTGCCGGGCTTCCTGGTATTCACGGTACACTCGTGCACCGACTATAACACCAAGTTCAAACTCATTTAAATCTTGATAACCTGCGTTGTAGCAGCAGTAACGGATCTAGCAACTACGTCATACACTTGTTTTCTTTTATAGGCGTTGCCGACTGTAGCGCCGTATTCTGCCTGTTGACGTATCTCTGTATCTGAAAACGCATGCCTATAGCAGTTTCTTTGGAGCTTCAGCGTATATTGGGAGTAATTTAATTTTGAACGAGAAAACTCAAAAAAATGTTCAAGTGTGTGGGAAATCTTATGGGACTTAACTGCTAAGGTCATCAGTCCCTAAGCTTACACTCTACTCAACCAAAATTATCCTAAGGACAAACACTCACACCCATACCCGAGGGAGGACTCGTACCTCCACCGGGACCTGCCGCACTGTACGCCCCAGACCGCACGGCTAATCCCGCCGCGGCAACGGGAAAACTCTTTGAGTTGGAAGTAATATAAACAAAAAGAATGTTATGTATTAGGTAGTTTAACTGTGCTATGAAATACATATTTTCCTTAAACTGATGGGGAGAGACATATCTATGTATAGATTTTGTAAAGTCTCCAAAAGGTAGTTCAGAATGGGGTAACGTTGGGGTAAGGCGTGTGCATCTGGGGGTACTTTTATTTATGCGGAAACATTCCATAAGCTGATTGTCAACAGAAGGAAAACATGGCCGTGAATTTGTATCGTGCACCGTGTTTACACAATAAATATTGTGGCATGGCAACAGGTTTTGACTTATCAGACGGCACATAGAACATAGCACACAGCACAAGTGACCGCTAGGACTAAACATTCCATAAGTAGATGGTCAAGAGAAGGAAAACATGGCCGACTAAACTCCTGTAATCGTTTCCAGACAGTTCAATTAATCGTTTGTTACTCGTGAGATCCGTTAAGTCAGGTATGAGACATCAGCCCATGGGAACTCATAATTTAAATATTTTTACTAAGTTTCAGCTTAGAAAACGCACCAAACGACAAGCTGGCTGGATGCGCGGAGAGGTGAGCGAAACAGGAGTAGCCGGTGCGGTCAGCTGGGGGCGTCAGGCCCCGGGGAGGGACGGCGGGGCTGGACGCGGGCGCCAGCTGTCCTTGGGTGGGACGAGGCGAGATGACCCAGATCCCGGCGCAGCCCGCTCCAGCCTGGCATTCCGCGGGCCGCTGCCACCGCCCGCCTCCTTCCAGATACTGCGGCAGACTCCCTGGGCGTGGCCCGGAACACCACTGAGGAGCGCTGGACTGACTGCGATTTGTACAGTCATCATACGTATATTGCGACACTCATCCACCGTCAATTTGTGGATCCTGTGTTGCCAACTTCAGGCATTTTCAGCGAGGCCTCAGTAGGTCAGGCTTGAGAACGAACCCGTCGGACCGGCCGGGGTGGCCGAGCGGTTCTAGGCGCTACAGTCTGGAACGGTGCGACGGCTTCGGTCGCAGGTTCGAATCCTGCGTCGGCCATGGATGTGTGTGATGTATTTAGGTTAGTTAGGTTTAAGTAGTTCTAAATTATAGGAGACTAATGGCCTCAAAAGTTGAGTCCCATAGTGCTCAGAGCCATTTTGAACACGTCGGCTGGAAGCTAATCACGAAAATCTACGCTGACGTTGAAAAGAATTGCAACACAGAGAACGAATTGTCCGACACAAGCGAAAGTTAGTAGACTCTTGCCTACACCTGAAAAATGATGTCTGTTAAAATTTCGCGCCAGCCCCATGAGAGTATCGATAGCACCGCCAATATGAGGTGACAAATCAGCTTTGATTTAAATACGTGCTCTCTAACGATCGTGTGTCGATTTTAGTCAAGAATGCCTTTAAGATGACAAAGACGCCATTATTAACAATTCACAGAGTTTGAAAGAAGTGGTGTAATAGGACTACGAGAGGCTGAATGCTCCTTCCGCTATACTACAGAAGGTAGGGAGGTAGCCATTGTGCATTATTGCTGGCAGCAGTGATCATCCTGTGTCGCAAGAAGACCGCGCTCCAGAAGGCCTCCACTGTATCTATAAAAAAGAACGTAAACTACTTAAACCTAACTAACCTAAGGACATCACACGAATCCACGCCCGAGGCAGGATTCGAACCTGCGACCGCAGCAATCACGCGGTTCCAGACTGAAGCTCCTAGAACCGCACGGCCACATCGGCCGGCCCCCACTGCATCTGCAGCAGCACTCTGAGCGGTAGTTGGCAACACAGTGACACAATGAACTGTTACAAATCGGCTACTTCTACGACAGCTCCGAGCCAGATGGCCTGTTGCGTGCATTACAGTGACCCAAAACCACCACCATTTGAGACTTCAGCAGTGTCAAACGAGAGCTCATTGGAGAGCGAGCGTGTTCTGATAAAAACTGGCTCTGCCTCGGGGTTTGCGTTGGTTAGGATGAGGTCTGTTAATGGTATGCAAACAGCGTGTCTGCTTGCTAGACACACGAGATCTACACTTGGAATTACGGTCTGGGGTACTGTTTCGTGTGACAGAAGTAGTACTCTCGTGGTTATCCCATGTACCCAAATCTGGATATCAATCTCGTAATTCCACCTCCTGTGCAGCCATTCATGAACAACATTCCACAGGATGTTTTCCAACAGGGTAATGTTCGCCCACATAACAGTGTTGTAACCCAACATGCTCTTCAGATTGTCCATTTCTGACTTAGCCTTCTCGATCACGAGATCTGTCTCCAATTGAGCACATATGGGACATTATCAGACGACAGTTCCAGCATCATCTACAGACAGCTTTCCGACTTGGAGCATGACAGGCACCACAGGTCATTTTAATTTCCACTGCCTATACTTTTACAAATAAATTCATAAAACTTTGTCAGCAAGTCCAGGAAGGATTCGGGATTCACACTCATAGCAGTCAAAGTTCAAAAACATAACAAAATAAATTTTTTTACATGTGAAATTTCATCATTTTTCGCTTACTATTGCCTATATTTGTTGCTGTAGGTACATTTTCCTTCGCAAGTAAGAGAGATTCTTTGAAAAATTTTGCACAGCATACAAACCATACTTACAGGTGTATGAAACTCTGGAATTTTCCAAATCAATAAAAAACTGTGGTAAAAATTGAGATAATTAACAACAAAACGTAACAGCGCATTCATTTTTTCATGAATTAAATAGGTTCTAGAGCTGCAGACATCTGTATGGTCTGTATGCTGTGCAAAATTCATCGAACAGTCTCTCTTACTTATGAAGAAAAGTGTACCTATAACAACAAATGCAGCCAATAGTAAGTGAAATAATGATTAAATTTCACATGTAAAAAAATGATTTTGTTATGTTTTTGAACTTCTGCTGCTACGAGCGTGAATCCTGAATCCTTCCTGGTCATGCCGACAAAGTTTTATGAATTTACTTGTAAAAGTATAGACATTGGAACTTAAAATGTCTTGTGATGCCTCTCCTTCTCCAAGTAGGCTCGTTTGACGTCCTATCCCCGTTCATTGTCCCTGTATTGATCCACGGAGTGCAGCATGCATGGAACTCTTTTCCACAAACTGACATCCAGAACTTTTACAACTCAATGCAGGCACGTCTGCATGCTCGCATTCAACATTGTGCCGGTTTTAACAATTATTAATGTTGACCTACTAGCGTGTCATTTTTGCTATGGCTTATCTCGAGTTTGCATTAACATATGATTTTGCAATGTTAGCTAGACAAATGTATTCTCGGAATTTCATCATTCTACATCACTTATTTTTCGGTGTTACGATTTTTTTCGTTGGTGTGTATGTACTGCAACTGTGACAGAGTTGTAACAAACACTTTATGAAACCGTGTAAGACAACATGATGTATTTCTGACTCACGCTGCATGTTACATGTTTACGAACCGAGTCTGCCCCTCTACTACTACACGTGCTCGCTACTAGTCTGTACTGTCGTCGTGACACAACAATGCGAGAATACACAAAGTTCTAGATGTTAAGGTTCGCCAACTAGAACCTGCTACAAGGACGCTCGCTGGTAAGGATATCGACGGTATCCTTACATAAACACCTCCTTAAAATTCCATTTATGTCATCAAGTATCCCAAATGCCCACCGTCTACTTTAACACAGGTTCACAGTAACTGGTGCAAGGAATTCTAGACATCTGAAGACATTCCTTCGATATCACTGCACATCCTAAATAGTGCGATGCTTTAAATCCTTTGGGATTGTCGAACTTCTGCACAGACTCCATCTTTCAGTTTATCTCAAATACAAGTGTCAAGTGCCTTCAAATAAGAGGGAAGCGCTGATAAATTCATATCGCCTTTACATCGTATTCAAAGACCAGGAAACAGATGGGTGAGCGCTTTCATAGTCTAGGGTGACCAAACGTTCCGGTAAACCGAGATTGTCCCGGTTTTCATCCCTGTATTCCGGTGTCCCGAAAATTTGTTTCGAGACTCTCAAAAGTCCCGGAATTCAGTTTTTAAATACATTTTGTGAAACTTTCTCCAATTTTTGAGGATTTCGCTATATTAAAGGAAATACAACAAAAGAAATTAATATATTTTAGCTTATTTGTCTAAAACCTCCATTGTTCCATACTAGTAATCACAGTATCAGTATTTATTCACTCAGGCAATAATTTACTTTGAGCGGTACTTTGGCCAACGAATAGTAAGTTGTATTATTGTAACAGAGCTATGAAACCGTCCGATTGTCGCGTCACTTACTCACACATTCATTGTCATAACAGTGTACTAGCTCAAGTTTTGTCAGACAAACTGCAATAGGTTTTTATCATATTAGTGGTATTATTACTGCAGTACTGTGAAACGCAATGCCGAAACGTGCCTGCAAGTTTAGTGACTGTTAATCCAAGGTCGTTTTGATTACGAAGCAGAGTGTTCCGTATGTAACTGTTTTATTAGTATAAGTCATGATGGACGTTCCGATATAGTTGATCACATCAGGTCAAAGAAACACATTAACAGATACAGTGCACCGAGCTGCAGTAAAAGTCTACAAAATTATTTTGTGAAACATCAGTCAAGTGAAGAGTCGAAAGTTCGAGCAGCCGAGCTTACACTAGCCTACCACACGGTAAAACATCACCACAAACTTATAGATCTAGTGATTGTAGTAATAAGCTTAACATAATTATGTTTGATGATTCTCCCATTGCAATAAAGTTTATTTCAGCAAGAACTAAAGAGTCCGCCTTAGTGAAAGGAGTTATTGCTCCCCAGACTGTAAAGGAAAGCCTTGAATACATCAAAAAGTCTTCTTTCTACGGGATATCCACTGATGCCAGCAATCATAACGCCACTAAAATATTTCCGTTTGTTGTTTAGTTTTTCGATTTTAATCAGGGAATTCAGACCAAACTTTGGAAGGTGAGTTCCCTACCTAACGAAACATCTGACGACATTTCAAGGTATGGTATGAATACTATCGGAATGTTTGATCTTGAGAAAGATAAATGTGTCATCAGTTATACAGATAATCTAGATTATATCAGTCTATTGTATCCTCTTATTAGTTATAATAATCGGGTTAACAAAATGTATCACCAAAACATGTGGAATGAGGTGCCCATTGGCACCCGGGTGAATGTGTCCCGGTTTTCACAGAAAATAATTTGGTTACCCAATCCTAGTCCCATGCGAGTGGTGAACCGAACTGTCTGCCCCGTCAGAATTTTCAGCAGTTCGACAGTAGATGTATGTTTCATTCAACTTCCATTATTTGCATATATTTAGCAACTGGTAAAAGCAATTCTTCGAAGAAAGAACCTGTTCATCCGATTTCGCACCAGAATCATGTGACACAATTCCTTGCGTATTTAGCAATCCCACTAACTAATCTGCTAGTGAAGTGGCAGAATGATACGGATGGAAGTTGTTTGCACATATAACGCGAACAACGCAGCCATTGCTTATCGCAGAGACACTTTCAATTTCTATGCGGAGAAACGTACGTGCATGTAGATTATAAACAACAGCTGCCAGAGCATCTATTTTGTTATCTCCTCTAGTTGCTACCTTTCTCCTTACCCTCTGCATAATAGAATTCATTATCATTCCAGTAACATTTCACACATTCATTTAATTCTCATTCTTGTTGGTCATCGTTGCTAGTGATAGCGATAGCGTACAAATCAGTTGGTCTCTTCACGTTCCTTCTGCATAAGCAGCTTACCGAGTATCTATTAATTTCTAGAAGTTATTTATTTCTTCAAAACAACCAGCAGTTGTCACACGTGAACGAGACAGAAATGAAGATAGGTGTTTCTCTGCGCTCCTTTTACAACCGGTATAGCGGCAGTGAACTCTGTTTCCTTCTTATCCGGTATGACGTATTTCGTTATTCGGGTATGAAATCACCAACTTCAGCGTAAGACAGAATTCGGTTTCGTGTTCCAAACAGATAAATCGTACGTTGTAAATTCTCTTTAGTTTGAAAAACGACACTGATACCGATGTCTCTATAATTAATGTAGCTATGAAAAGAGACTGGAAGCAGTTTCGTGAAGATTTCTGGATGAGGAAAGAATTAAGATATTTACGGCTTCGGATATATTTGATGTGTGTTCTACAAGTTAACTGAATTACCTTGTGTACGAGCTTGTAGGATAACAGATGTTATGCAATACTCTAAAGAGTTGTTACCAAATAAAATTCTTCTATCGAGGTGGTTCAGTAATTAAAACTCTATACTCGCTTTCTAGAGGGATGAATTTCATATCCTTCAAATCTTGTCAACCCATCAACTTTACGTTTTGCCTGGTATCGCTCAACCACTTACGGCTTCGAGAACAGTAACGTCAAATTCCTTCACAATCCTTTCCAAATCCAACCTTATCCTCCGTCTCAAATTACGTCATACAAGGTACGTTCCAAACAAAAGTCAATAAATCATTTTCAATTGGAGACATCGGGTGCATCACGAAACCTTATGCACCGATTATCTGCAGAAGTAAGGTGTATTTTCTCTTGCGTGACGGCAGATAATTAACAATTCCGCTTATGCAGTGCATGTACAGAGTGAGCCCTATCAGATAATGCCCATCAGTTATTTCTCGAAACACTATGCGTTGACGTAATTGTCCCTTTGTTTCTCATTAGAACCAAGCTGCTTTTAAAGTGGAATTTTACTGGCTCGCCAGCCGGGGTGGCCGAGCGGTACTAGGCGCTGCAGTCTGGAACCGCGCGACCGCTGCGGTCGCAGGCTCGAATACTGCCTCGGGCATGGATGTGTGTGATGCCCTTAGGTTAGTTAGGTTGAAGTAGTTCCAAGTTCTAGGGGACTGATGACCTTAGAAGTTAAGTCCCATAGTGCTGAGAGCCATTTGAACCATTTTACTGGCCCTCTGTTAATTTTGGGTGGTCACAGGATTGTCTAGTGGTGTATTTGTTTTAATAATTTGCACTAACAGAGATGGAAAAATGCGAAAGCAACGAGCAGTCCCGTGCTGACTGTGAACGTCGTAATGCAGCATGGCGCGAGGAAACAAGAGTGCGGAGACAGCTGACACCCAAGGCAATTCAAAGAACCGAGACATGATGGAGAACTACAGTTACGGACATGACTAGTGCTAAAGGAAATATCGTTAAACCGAATATAACATTAGACTACCATGGGACTGCTCTACCGTATGATCATGCAAAAATCCACTTAAAATCATTAGGATTGTAACGAGAAACAAACCCACATATTCCGTCGATGCTGGGCGTCACAAGCAATTCTTTCTGACAGAAACCAGTACCTCTCTGAGATTATTGGTGACGGACGCCGAGGTACTACGCAGGAATACTGCATCATTAGAAACGTTTTGTGAAACGGAGAGAGTTGCACAAACAATTACCGCTATGTACAGATACGATTACTGTCATTAAATGCACTTAAATGTTTCAGAGCACTAATAATGAAGTTATATAACCGACTGTAACACATCTTATCGAATGATTAACCATGTCAGTTACCACAATTAAGTATAAACGGTTATTTATTTGGCGATAATTTAGGTAAAACTATAAATCATATTCATGTAAAGACAGTTATCTGACTTATCATTCATTGGAAGAATACTAAGTAAGGGTTATCCACATATACATGATGTAATGCTGTAGCTTGCAAATCTACGTCAAGAAAAGACCTGACCAAACACTCTTCTTCTTTTCCTACGCCTGACGTAATTATCACCATCCTAAAGTTAGAGAAATCTGGGTTTATATGTCTTTCTTGCGGAAAATCCAAATGTGCAACAGGAAACGTTAAACTGATACTGATACTTTGTGTGTCCTTTATCATTACTGCAAAGTGGAACGTGGAGTTCAGATGTTCGTGTAGACGTGTGTATATACAATGATTGCTAAGAAGAAAATTTAACGAACTTTATGGAATAAAAAGTGAGTCCGAAGTTACGTCCACATTAATAATGCTTTAAACTGACATAGCTTCAACGAAAAGAAAGAACGTAGCGTCTATATCATACCAAAATAACGACGCTTACTTTCAGAAAGCAAAATTAGGCATGCAACACCGAGTCCCAGTTCTTTTCTCCCTCGGTCTGAGCAAGAGATTTACCAGAAATCTTTCACAGATGTTTCCATCTATTTCAGGCAAGAAGAAGATCCTCTCCGCAGCGGTATCACATGGGTCACCGATTTCCCAAAAATATGAATCTTAAACAGATTTTTGATCTAGCTGTGGCCGAAAAAAATGAGAACACGACATATTGTAGAAAACGCGAACCTTTGGAACAAACATGCTCACTGCTACAGTTCAGTCAAATCTAAAAATAAATTATATGTAAGAAGTTTTAAACGGAAATGTAAATCACATTGTGGAATGTGCGAAGCCTAGCACTGTTACCGGAGAGCAGGTAGTCAACTGTTTTACATGTAGCTTCAAAAATAAATCTCAGCCCATCCGGAAAAGTCTTTCTTTTCCTGAGATGAAAGTCACTGTATAAATCGGAAATATCCAGTCCATCAAGGATGTGGAGAACCGCATTAATGTTGGATCGGCAGTCCTAATTACAGATGCCGGCGTCTAATCAATGGAACTCCCTGCATGTCATTACGTCGATTCATTCCAGGAAGTGTAATATGTTAGACATTTTCTCCAGATCATATACTCGGTTACACTGTATCGGAAGAAATTAATCATGTTATCATTTATCGCACAATGTCTGACTAAAATCAGTTAATAATTTGTAGACGGTTGGTTTTCATCATTGAGACAAAGCTGAAAAAAAACGGGGGGGGGGGGGGGGGGGTTCGGGATGTGATTCAACGTCGGTCCTCAAAGCATTTCGTTACGCAAGCATTACGGATACTGTAGATACCACCCGTGATTTTTCACGAAACATGAAATGGCTTCCAGTATCTGTTAGTCATGCAGCATTCATATCATATACAACGAGCATTGAATAGCGCCCATATTTCAAGCAGTCGAAACGATTTAAGGCTTACGTTCTGGATGGACAATTTTCAGACACCCATACGCCCATCATCCAGTTTTAGGTTTCCTTAACATCAATATAATTCCAGGATAGTTGCCCTGAACGTATCACAGGCTGCTGTACCTTTATGTAACCCTATGTACGTACTCAGCAAACTACTGTCTGTTCTTGGCGGAGAGTACCCTGAACAAATACTTGACATTCCCTTTTCTTTTTCCACTCGAAACTAGAGGGAGGATAGAGGGAGGAAAAAATAGCTCTCTATTTGACACCGCATGAGCCCTAATTTCGATTATCCTCGTGGGCCTTATGCGAAATACACGTTGGCGGCAGCAGAATTCTGCAGCCAGCTTCGAATACCAATTCCCAAAATTTTCTCAGAAGTGTTCTTCGAAAAGATCGTGGCCTATTCTCCGGGGATTCCCATTTGAGTTCCCGAAGCATCTCCTTAATACTTGTATGTTGTTCGAACCTAAGGATAACAATTATAGCAGCCCGCCTTTGAATTGCTTCCATTTCTTCCTTTAATACGACCTAGTGCGGATTCCAAACACTCGAGCAGTACTCGAGAATGGGTGGATCCAAATGGGGTCACCTTTGGAGATGAACCACACATTCCCAAAATTCTCCGTATAAACCCAAATCGGCCATTCTCCTCCCAACTACTATCGTTACATCTCGTTCCATTTCATGTCGCTTTAAAACCTTACGCTTACACAGGATGTAACGAAAATGTACTGCATAAATTGGAGGACACACATGGACGAAGACATTATTTTATATGAACATGGATCTGGAAACGCTTTGTTTCCATTTTACAACTTATTTCCTCAACTCATTATTCATAGGAGACACACAATGGCCGGCCGGGATGGCCGAGTGGCTCTAGCCGCTACAGTCTGGAACCGCGCGACCGCTACGGTCGCAGGTTCGAATCATGCCTTGGGCATGGATGTGTGTGATGTCGTTAGGTTAGTTAGGTTTAAGTAGTTCTAAGTTCTACGGGACTGATGACCTCATAAGTTAAGTCACATAGTGCTCAGAGCCATTTGAACCATTTTTTGAAACACACAATGAAAAGAACGCACCAGCATACCGTTATACCTCATACAACTCTCTCTCACAATAAATGTTCAATATGCTCTCCATGGACATTGATATATGTGACATATGCATCAACTCGTCGTCGTGTTGAATGTCTGGTGCGCTGGAGTATCCATGGAGTGTTGAGTATGGTATCGCTGCCTTCCGTAATACGAGCACGGAGACTGTGAACATCTCGAATTGGGACTCTGTACACAAACGCTTTCAAATGCCCCACAAATAGAAGCCCTGTTGGTTTAGATCAAGAGAGCTTGTTGGCCAGGCAGTTAGTCCACCTCTCTCTATCCATCCTGTCACCCAATCTGTTATTTAGAAGCCGACGGACATCAACACTAAAATGAGGACTGCTGCATCGTACACGTTTTGTCGCACAACTAACGGCTCATCCGCTAACAAATTAGGTTGAACTTTCTCTATGAAATTATGATAACTCTGTCCATTGGGACTGGGCGGAAGAAAGTGAGGCCCTAACAAAAAGACGCCACACAATGAAGGTCCAAACATTGACAGAAAATATTTGTTTATGATGTGATGGTTAACTTCTGCCGATACATGCCTATTGTGAGAATTTACAATCTGGTTTCGCTGAAAGGATGCCTCATCTGTGAACTGCACCGTTGCACTAAAATTGTGGTTGCACAAACCATTCGAAAAAGTACCCTTGCGGCATTTGAGGTGCTGATAGGGCCTGCACACGCTGTAAATGGCTTAGATACAGCTGGTGCTCGTGTAACACTCGCCAGACAGTCATATGGTCAACAATCAGTGCTCCTCCTACATGTCCTGTACTGACACTAGGGTCGTCGTGAACTACATGAAGAATTACCGCCTGTCATCGTCTCATTGCGGAGTCCCCGTCCTTCTAGGCTTCCCTTGGTCGCGAATATCGGGCTTAAAAGCACCATGTTACCTAAGTCGACCATCAATAGCTTCAAAAGTTTGCCTGTCGGCGCACATTCTTCCTGGGAATCTCTCCCGGTACAAAACGGTGAGCGAGAGCGCCTTTGCCAGCAGCTAATCCATAAATCAAATGGGTTATCTGCCATCTCTGTTCTTGCGTACACTGCCATTGCTCGAGCCAAGTCAGTGATTAACTCTAAGTAGTAACCTGTATGTTTGCACCGGTCGTACCAATCGCTGGAAGGGTCGACGGTACCAGTAAACAAGCAATGACGTACGTCGCTTGGCAACGGGGACATGTAAAACAAAACACTAGCGATGCACAACGTAACCAGTCGCATGATTCTAGAGTTCTGTTCCTGCGCGTTTTTCCACGGTTGATGAGTTGGAGAAAATGACCTGTAAAACGGATACAAAACGTTTCCAGACCCATCTTCATATAACATAATTTCTTCGCCTGTGTGTGAGGACTGTGTGCTGCAATTTGTGCCATACATTTTTCTTACGCCCTGTATACTTAATCGGCGTCATTGTGTTAGACAGAACAGTAGTAATGCTGCATTCGAATATTACAGATTTGGTTTTTCTCCTCATCTGCATCGTTTTCCATTCCTCAGCTTTTAGAGCAAACTGCAACTAGAAACTTTGTCAGTATCGTCTTGTATCCACTTATATTCACTCAACATCGACACCTTCCCGTGCACAACTGCATCGTCAGCGAACAGCCGTATGTTGCTGCTGTCCGCTAAATCATTTATGTGCTCAGAAAATAATAGTCATCTTATCACACTTCCACAGGCACACCTCACGATACCCTTGTCTCTCAACACTCGCCGTAAAGGACAACGTACTATGTTTGGACAACTCACGTATCTGAGACGTATCTTCGTTAACAGTCCGCAGTGGGCACCGTGTCAAATGGTTTTCGGAAATCTAGGAATATGAAATCTGCCTATTTCCGTCCATCCATAACTCGCAAGATGTCTTGTGAGAAAAGGGCAAGCTGAGTTTCGAGCAAGGATTCCTTCCTAAAACCGTGCTGATCCGTGGACGGAAGCTTTTTCGTCTCAAGGAATTTCGTTTTAATCGGGCTCAAAATGTGTTCAAGAATTGTACAGCGGACCGATGTTAAGTTTCGGGTTGTTTCCTTTATTCTTCTTATATACAGGAGACACCTGCGCTTTTTGCAGTCACTTGAAACTTTGCGCTGGGCGAGAGATTCGCTGAAAATGCAGACTAGGTAAGGTTACTCTTTGCAAAACTGAACTGGATTTCCAACCGGACCCAGAGACTTATTCGTGTTCAACTCTTTCAGTTGTCTCTGTACACCAGGAATGCCTTTTACTACGTCCTCCGTATGGGAGTCTGTTCGATGGTCAAACGACACTGCGCATGTACGATTCTCCCGAGTGAATGATTCCTTAAACGCGACATTTAAAACTTTGGATTTTCTTTTGCTGTTTTCTACTGTCACACCAGACTGGCCAACGAGTGATTGGTTAGAAGCCTTAGATCCACTTAGCAATTTATGGGGGACTAGAATTTTGTCGGGTTCTTATCACGTTCTTGTACTAAGGTAAGACGGTGATGGTTGCTGTATGCTTTGCGGATCGACCTTTTTTACAGCTACACGAGTCCTTACTAACTTTTGACCGTCATCATTTGCATGTTCTCTTTTTAACCAAGAGTGCAACAGCCTTTGTTGCACTGGCATTTCCCAAATTTCACTTTTAAATCACAGTGGGTTTTTTCCGTCCTTAAACCATATATTCGGCACATAATTCTCCACTGGACGATTTAGAATCCTTTCGAATCTTTCCAATAATTCCTCTACGACCATTGCATTAGAACTAAATTATGTCTAGTCATTGTCTAAGTGGGATGCTAACAATAGCTTCTCTACTCTTTCTAGCAAGTCACTCCTGCCTGTAGCTAGAAGGTCTAAAATATAGCAGTTGCGTAGGACTCTCGATCTAGCTGCTTCAGACTGTTTTCGGAAGACGTATTCAAAAGTACTTCGCAGGAATGTCTGTCTATGTTCTCTGCAACGAATCAAGAGACACCACATCTATACTCGCTATTGCGTAATCTGAGACTGTAGACATTCTTTGAATGAGTCGTAACCTGTCACAACAGAATCGGGTGGCCGGTAAAATACATCCAATTAACTTTATTTCACTTATACCTCTTGTACGTGACAAGATAACTTCATTGGCACACTCAAATTCGATTCCAATATTTTTGTCAACTGCAATGAACACCACCCTGCTTTCGGTTCCCAGAAGAGCACAAAAAATTAATGGAGAGAAGTAATTCGAGAACTTTGTTACGAATTCTTCGACAGTTTACTGATGAAACTTCCACAGTCGAAGTGCATTTCCCTCAACGTGGTCTGATTGTTATTTGATGTCGTCTGGCACGTATTCATGAGAGCAGTGCACGTGGCTAGCAGTTCAATTGAGCTGCTAGAGCGTGTGGTGTCTCCAAGTAAACCGTAGGCCGTGTTAGCAAATCTATGTCACTGGCAGAATCTCCAGGCACGAATAGTGTTTCGATCCTCCGAGCAGTTTAATTGAGTTTTTTCACAATTTTTTCGAATTTTCCATTTTAATTGTTTTTCGTCTAACGAAGATTACTGCCTTTTTGGTAAGACAGTGGTTAACCCTGGGTCGGCATAGTACCGGATGTTTGGTGTAACATACACAGTAAGTCACTTAAATATCATCCCACGGTAGTAGCACTGACTGGGGACGTTACGTTGAGTACCAGTGATGGAGGGACGCCCATTTAAGTACCCTCTACCCACCAACAGGACGACTGGCGGTAGTCACATGGGGCGCGCCGGACGGTGTGGGGATAATTCTTCGGTAGTGTGAAAGGTCTCTGGCCTGCCAGCTTGGTCCACCATCTGACATTTCCATTATATTGGCCGGCACGAAAGTAAGAATCCTCAAGGTCATGGCTTCTGCCTGCCGCCAGGAGGGGCTGCTGGTTGTGATTCGGCTGCCTCTCGGCTTTGCTGCCATGTAGGTACCGTTAGCAGTGTGGTAGGTCAGAGCAGCTGAGAACTCAGTGTTATCGTGCTACATCGTATGTTCACGTCTGATATCAGTGTCTTACTGTCTTTAGAAAGGTGCTTCGACGGATGTTCGTTGATGAACAACAATGCAGGAGCAATGGCCTACTTGTAGTACTCCTCAGGCCGGTGTGCGTAAATGGCGGAAAGACATTCGTAAACAGTCAAAGACGACAATGAAGAAGCGAGGAATAACTTATATTTTGCGCAACTTCATAAACTTACTGCTAGAGCGTGTGGTGTCTCCAAGTCAACCGTAGGCCGTGTTAACAAATCTGTGTCACTGGCAGAATCTCCAGGCATGAATAGTGTTTCGATCATCCAAGAAAGGGACACAAATGTGAACGGAAGCCAACCAACTTAACAAAGAGCTCGTTTGTAGAACTGTCCTTAGGTATTACAGCAGAGCAGTGTATCCAACGACCAAAGAAATAGAGGCTGACCTCCGTGAAAAAATTAATAACTCGAGCTTGGACACCTCTGTTGTTCATCTTCTCAACTCCTTAGGTTTCCAATTCAAGAAGGGTAATGACAGACGTATATTCTTAATGAATGCAGAGACATTCTAGCAGCAAGAGTGAAGTTTTTGCATACAATGCTCATCTTACATGCTGAAGACATCACGCTTGTGTGTACTTGGATGAAACATACGTTTTACAGAACCACGTCAATAAGTATATATGGCACGACTCCAAAGGAAACGGCGGTTTGAAAGTGCCTACTGGTAGAGGTGGCCAATTAATCATCGTCCACCCTTGTTCATTAACCGCAGGCATCATACGAGAAATTAAACTTGTTTTTCGTGGTGGGAAAAGTTGTTGCCAATCCGATTACCATTCAGAAATGAAAGGAGAAGATTTTAAGAATTGGTTTATTCGATTGTTCTCTGCTCTGGAAGAAGGGTCTGTTAAAGTGATGGATAACACCAGCCACCACTCCATTCAGACAGAAAAGCTTCCACATTCTGATTGGTGCAAATCAGAAATTATGGAGTGGCTAAAGAGAAAGAATGTTTCATTTTCAGTCGATAAAACGAAGCCTGAACGCCTGTCTAAGGAAGAAATCGTGGGTGCCAAGAAGACTTACGTATTAGATCAACTGGCAAACGAAATGAGACACCAAGTGGTACATCTACCACCTTCTCACTGCCAATATAATCCCATTGACTTGATATGGACCCAAGTAAAGCGAGAAGTTGGGAAGAGAAATACTAGTTTCAAACTTGCTAATGCCGAGAAGCCAACACACGAAGCTCTTGACAATGTTACTCAGCAGGACTGGGAGAAATGCGTAAAACTTGGAGAAGTATGGCCAGAAACGAATTTCTTGAACAAGGGTTTAAGAGACACCACAGTGAAATCTGAGATGATACACCTAGCTGAAACAAGCGACAGTGAATCTGAAGATACAGAGCTAGAAGATCCTTCAGTTCAGGTAATGTTTGTCTATTCATTTCAGCTATAGAAGGCATACTGCGAGTGTTTTTCCCTCACAAGAGACGTCTGATAAATTTATCGCAAGTGGTGGTGATTGTTTACTCGACAGTAACTGCCAATTAAAATAAGATTATCGATTCTGCATCAATTGACAACAGTTTTTCCTAAAAACCTGCATCGAATATCTTTACATTCGGATATAATTTTACTGAATTCAGTTTACTTGAACAGTCGAAATTTAGCTCCTTTTTTTTATAGAAGGCTTTACTGTCTGTTTCGTAGTAAGGGTAATGCAGTTCATAAAATCGCAAAAGGTTCTTGTGCTTCTGTATCGACTGTATATATAAACGGTGCAGTAACGTCAGAACAGTCCCAGCACCTATTCCGATTCTCCGAGAAGAGCATAGAAATCTGTGATATTTGACGAGTTTTGTAAAAAGCTTGTATTGCTTTAGTATGACAGAAGGTACTATCCGATGGCTACATAAATACAGGGTAATGTCCGTCATAAAACGGATTATTCTGACCAGTCACTTCAACGCACTCTCTTTTGCACCCACTTGGTTTTTAATTCAGAAACTGTAATGAGTTACATTGCAAAAGTAAGAAAGAGGTTTTTGTGTACCAAGCACGTATTGCGTGCTGATAATAATAGGCTTACAGTAAATTGAAATAAAACCTTGGTTTCACAAAACCTTTCGAATAAATATTTTGCTTGACTTGAGTGAAAATATTGGCTTAAAAATAACTAAAATTGCTTTTGCGTAAGGTATATTGGCGTTTTGAGTGATGGATACAATGACGAAGAACATGTATTAGCAGTCAGTAAAATATTTTCGGGAAGCAGGGAATATTCTAGGTGATATTAAAGCGAGCCGTTCGAGCCAAACTCTTAGCGATGGCGTACAAAGACTCGGGCGTTGCTACGCACTAAATATCGCAGAAGTAACTTGCCTGTGTACGTGATGCTATAGAATAATGGTGTCTGAAATGTTACCAAAAATAATTTTGTAGTACAAGGTTACTTATAATCCGTCTTGATTGCAAAAGTATTTGTTCACTTAACCGGTTTCGGTTCCTCTAGAACCATCTTCAGATCTGAAACGAGAATGATCCTAATTTACTATATCACAAATGCAAACCTTTTTCATCCTATCCGATCAACATCAAATGTACCAGAACGTACCTCCAGTTTCGGTTACAGGAGTAACCTGTCCACACACAGCTGTGTAAACTAGTATCATTGTCGTTCCAGATATGAAGATGGTTCTAGAGGAAACGGAATCGGTCGTGTGAATAAACATTTTTGCAATCAAGACGGATTATAAGGAACATTGTAAACCAGTGATTGCTGTATCCCCTCAGACATTATGTCTGTTTTTGCATACTTTTTTAGTTTTCTTGGCAACTTTCTCGTGGGAAGTTCCTTCGCAGCCCTACAGAATGAATATTCACCAGTGACTACATTTTTCGCTACCCACTCGGCTCGGTTTCACATCTCTTATAATATATTATTTTTTATCTCAGAACACTTTTATGTTTCTGAAAGAAAACAAGCAGAATATGCATCTGTAGACTTTGAGGATGTACATAATTTTTTCAGTCCAATTACGTTAGCGATTCTGTTACCACCACAGGTTGGAGCAAAAATTATTTTCCTCGAAAATTTCTTGTAACATAAGTTTTCATTTTCTTTCCAAGCAGCTAGTGAGAAATTTTCTTTGAGGCAGTACTCAATCATATTCTAGACTAAAATCAGACTTGGCCAATATTTTTTTTAAAATTTTTACAAACGTTTGGAATTATAACTACAGAAAAAACTGGGAATGCTGTAAGACCTTGAAGCCCTATTTTCGTGCTTGCGCAATGCATCTCAGTTTAACTGCGACTTCCACTTGTTGCCGTAGCGAGTATGAGTTTTGTTTATCTCTTAGGCGTAGGGTTTCAGAGAAATAAAATCTTCACTGGTGTGAAACTTCCTGGCAGATTAAAACTGTGTGCCCGACCGAGACTCGAACTCGGGACCTTTGCCTTTCGCGGGCAAACTTTACAGAAGCTCTTCGCAGAAGGTAGGAGACGAGATACTGGCAGAAGTAAAGCTGTGAGTACCGGGCGTGAGTCGTGCTTCGGTAGCTCAGTTGGTAGAGCACTTGCCCACGAAAGGCAAAGGTCCCGAGTTCGAGTCTCGGTCGGGCACACAGTTCTAATCTGCCAGGAAGTTTCATATAAGCGCACTCTCCGCTGCAGAGTGAAAATTTAATTCTGGAACCCCCCCCCCAGGCTGTGGCTAAGCCATGTCTCCGCTATATCCTTTCTTTCAGGAGTGCTAGTTCTGCAAGGTTTGCAGAAGAGCTTCTGTAAAGTTTGGAAGGTAGGAGACGAGATACTGGCAGAAGTAGAGCTGTCAGTAGCGGCCGTGAGTCGTACTTCGGTAGCTCAGATGGTAGAGCACTTGCCCGCGTAAGGCAAAGGTCCAGAGTTCGAGTCTCGGACGGGCACACAGTTTTAATCTGCCAGGAAGTTTCATATCAGCGCACACTCCGCTGCAGAGTGAAAATCTCATTCTCTTCACTGGTGGCTGGAAACAGTTTTCTCTTTCTAAGGTTTTTTCCTAACACGCTGGACGCCCAACTTCCCGCTTTTTTCCTGTCCTGGCAAGTCCAGTACGTACAGTATTTCAACCTACCACAAGGCCTTAAAAAAACTGTACACTCTATAAGTTCTCTACTTCAAACCAAAGGACCCTGATCAGCTCTGGCAAAAATCCTACAAATTGCGAGCTCTGCTTGTACCCTACGTGTGACGCTAGCAACCTTCACCACTTTCTCCAGGCACCTGTATTGAATTGAAACGTCAGCAACAGGGGTATCTGGTGCCACAACTTGCAGACGATGGCACCCTGCACGCATGATAGTCGAATGCAAGACCTCCTGCAAATTTCGGATGGAAAGCCTGATAGAAATATGCAGTCCCAGTTGGTTTTCGTTCAGGCCTAATGTTGGAGCAAAACCCAGGCCCCGTGTACTTGCCCGTACCTTCTGAAGGAACGGCAAGTCAACATACAGCGCGAGTAGGTTGGCCCTCCTTTTCGATCGCAGATGATGCCTCGGCGAAGCAAGAGAATCGTGAGGAGTCCACTGCCACAAGCCATATTCTCAGGCCCAATACACACCGAGGCAGCAGCCTGAAGAAGGCTGATCGTAGACGAATGCGCATTCAGCTGTTCGCGGACTGCTGCCATCTCCTACTCTTTTCCAAAATGAGCCCGTGATGCGTCTCTATCGACAAGTCATCGATGAAAGGTTGGCAATAATTCTTCCTTGCCCTTTTATAGCACAGTCTTTGCCAATAAAAGGGAGGTGGTGACTTCTGCAACGTTACGATGAAATACTCTGAGGAAGATACAAAATCAGTAAACAAGTAATTTTATACGAATTCCTTGGCTCTTCGCACGGTGTGCCATCAAAGAGTTCAGATGTTATAAATTTTCTAAATGTAAAATAAGAGAAAAAATGTCCGACGCCAGTTTTACGTTTTAATATCGATCTACATCTACACATACATCATGCTCCGCAAGTCACCTAACGGTGTGCAGCGGAGGATACTTTCCATACAAGTATAGGCTGATCCCTCCACGCCTGTTCCACTCGCGAATAGTGCATGGGAGGAGTGATTGTCGGTAAGCATCTGTATTGGCTCTAATTTCTCGAAGTTTCTATTCGCGGTCAGTAGGCAAGATGTATGTGGGGAGAAATAATATGTTGTCCGACTCTTCCTGAAAAATGCTGTGCCGAAATTTCAATAGTAAATCTCTCCGTCATGCATAACGCCTCTCTTGTAACGTCTACGAGTGGAGTTTGTTTAGCGTCTCCGTAACGCTGCCGGCCGCAGTGGCTGAGCGGTTCTAGGCGCTACAGTCTGGAACCGCGCGACCGCTACGATTCAAATGGCTCTCAGCACTTTGGGACTCGACTACTGAGGTCATCAGTCCCCTAGAACTTAGAACTACTTAAACCTAGCTAACCTAAGGACATCACACACACCCATGGCCCAGGCAGGATTCGAACCTGCGACCTTAGCTGTCGCGTGGTTCCAGACTGTAGCGACTGGAACCGCTCTGCCACTCAGGCAGGTCGACCGCTTCTGTCGCAGCTTCGAATCCTGCCTCGGGCATGGATGTGTGTGATGTCTTTAGGTTAGTTAGGTTTAAGTAGTCATACGTTCTAGGGGACTGATGACCTCAGCAGTTAAGTCCCATAGTGCTCAGAGCCGTCTGAATCATTTTGAACCGTAACGCTCTCTCACCAGCTAAACGATTCCGTGACAAAACACGCCGCTCTTCGTTGGGTCTCCCCTCTCTCCTCTATCAGCCCTACCTGATAAGGATCCCAGATAGATGAACAACACTCAAAAATCGGCGAACTAGCGCTTTATAAGCCACTCCTTTCGTGGATGAGTTACATTTCCTTAAGATTCTTCCGATGAATCTGAGTCTAGTGTCTGCTTTTCCAACTATCGATAAATAAACCCTTTTTCTTGGAATAGCCAATATTCGTTTCAAACGAATGTCAAGGAACTCCTTTTATTGGAACCCTACACAAGGGGAAGAATCTGCAAAGACAGATATGCGGAAGCATGAAGTAATAACTACATTAAAAACACTCAAGCACACCCACAAGATGTAATTTCACGGGTGGGACAGCTGAAGATCGAATTATCGGAATACGACTGAATAAAGCTTATGTCCTACACACTTCGATTCTAATGCATGCGTCTCCGTAAGGAAACAGAACATCCGAAAAGAGTAGGTCATAGGCTCGTGTTATTTAACAGGAACTGTAAAGTGAAATGGAAACAGAAAAAATGAATTCAGATCAGGTGATTACTAGGTAATCACACAGCTTCTGTGAAGAGGTTAACGGATGTAGGCAACATTATGAGTAGGCAGCTGTGTAAGAGGCTTTGTTAGTATGCGTAACAAAATGTCAGGCATATAATTCTCTGCTCTGGAATGAAGCCAGTACCAGACTATATTTTACAGATTTAAATTCATAAGTCATAAGCTGTTCGAAACGCTGTACATTGAAAATGAGGCAACAGAGGTATTCATAAAATGGAGATGTAACGTCGATAGTTACGGGATGTGGTAGTAGGGGCTGATAACTCAGACAAAAAAATTACTGGAGCTGATGGGTCAGCAGAAGTAAATTACAGTGTAACCGATTTCTAGACTGTGCAATATAAATGTTAGAAAGGTATACTCAACACGTAATATTTAATTCATACGCGCATCTATATATGACAGTTTAACAGTCGTGGTTCTACAGGGAGCTTTTCACAATATTCGTGAATAGACACAAAGACTAAGATTAACCAAATGCTCGTAAGTTAGTGGTCTGCGTGGAAATAGTACCGTATGGTTTCTACGATTTAAAAAGTAGTCTGAGTCATAATTTTCTGTCTGCTATTGCACTTCTGCACCTTTTGCTGCGAATTGCGTCGCCACACTCCGTGAAGTTTGATGGTCATATTTACCGCATTTTACCACTTCAAAAACAAAAACACAGAATGCCTTGCTCAAAAAACAACCGAATAGCTCAAACTATTAATTTTCAATCGTGTAACACTAATGGCATCCTGTCATCATTCGAACATCGCCACAGTACACCGAGTGTATTGGTGTAGTTCTACAGACGAGCTAGCGCTGCTTGCTCTTCTTAGCACCAGGACCTACAACTTGGCTAGTTTAAATCCTGTTCCTTTTTCATCAAAATTATTCTTACCGATTTCAGTTGCAATGGCCTCTCTATACACCCTGGAGCAAAACAGTCAGACGCAACCAGAACTTTAGTTTGGGAGTGTCGTATATACTGATCACCTGGTCTCAAAGCATGTTCTTCTGTTGTCAATTCATCTGTTACTTTAGTGAGACGTAAATGCTACGTTTCACGTTTCCATTATACATTTGACCCCCCCCCCCCTCCATGCAACGTTTTCTCAGAAAATATGCAATCTATTCCCCTATGCGATGCCCCCTGCCTCCCCCCCCCCCCCCTCCGAACATCTTCCTTTCGCCCCTGCTCAAGAATTAAGTCTTCTAACCTGTATTTCCCCTTCTCAGTGAGGTATGGACCATAATTTATGTAGTTTCACTCTCATGGACACTAATTGGTCCATCTACAATGTGCACTGTCTTCAAAACAAGCTAACCACCTGAGTTCCCTGTTATCTCACTATAAAGCTTTATTCAAGTGAAGCTGATCAAGCCGCTGCAGAACGTCAACAACTTGATACTTTTGTCCACAGCTGTTGCTCTTAGTATGCCTAGGTCACATATGATGCTATATCTGTCATTCGTGGCCAGGCTGTTACGTGCTCTTCCATACTCACCACCTAATCGTCTTCACTCAGACTGATAGTTAATATCTTATTCTCTATGACCAGGCCGAGGCTAAGAATTAGGTTCAGAATATTTGTAAAGCGAACAATGATCGTAATGCTGCGATTGTACGGCATTGTCATGACTCTTACCTAGTAACTACACCTTTCTTTCCGTGTGTGCTTTTAAAATTTATGCTGTTTTCGTGGACATTTAACCCTAGACTTCCGGTATGGTATCACGTTGCAGCAAAATGTTGTTGCCTATTACGCCTGAATGTTGCTACGTCGTCAGTCAAATATTCATGAAAGGAACACCCACAAACTTATAATACTAGGGGATATCGACGTAGCTCTCTCCAGTCAATAAACATTCATACTCAAACAAGACGTGTGAGTAGAATACTCGTTACCTTCACCGAATAATAAGAGAATTATCGTTGAATATGTCCACTGCGCATTGCGCCAAGAGAGTCGCAGGGCGATCAGCAAGGTTATGTGTGCAAAATATTATATTTATTGTTTCGCCTAACCATGGAAAACTCTGAGAATCACACATTTTTCTTTACTCTAAGTATTGGACACAACACACTCTTATTTAACACGAAGCAAAATTTTTAAAATTCTGTACGTAATTGACACAGATTGTCGCTAACACTGTGTTGTGGTGTCAATTAAAATGGAAGACTGCATGGAGAAAACACGAAGTATACTCACCTGGACAGATAGCGACTTCAAAGTTAATTAGAAAATCCAGAAATTATAACCAAATGGGCAACTCATATTTCGTTCCAGAACAAGGTAGTAACAACCTTTTGACCAGTAGCCTGTAAACTGTAATCTGCCGCTGCAGTTTAGTGCATATGTGACTAGTGATGGGCTAACGAACATGAGTGTCTACAGACTATGTTGTTTTATGACATATGAAACAGCGTATTTAATAGTAATGAAAACGACATATAAATGTGTCAGCTCATTTTAGGTTGACATGCCCTAATAGCCATAACATCTTCACTTGATAATGGCCTAAGGCCGAAATTACAATCGTGAAATAAAGAAAGTGTTACAGTCACTGGCGTAAATACTATGTCTTTCATAAAGTAACAAGCTGTTCAGAGTATGGAACGGCTACTGCAGGCTGTGAAACTCGAATTTCCCAAATATCAGCAAAGGGTGTATTCCTTCAACACTAGATGATGGGTGGGAGGCGAATCACATGGTGGTTGGAACAAGAATCTTCTTGAAACTTCCTGGCAGATTAAAACTGTGTGCCGGATCGAGACTCGAACTCGGGACCTTTGCCTTTCGCGGGCAAGTGCTTTACCGTGAAAGGCAAAGGTCCCGATTTCGAGTCTCGTTCCGGCACACAGTTTTAATCTGCCAGGAAGTTTCATATCAGCGCACACTCCGCTGCAGTGTGAAAATCTCATTCAAGAATCTTCTTTCTTCCCCCTGGTCTCTCTACTTCCAAATTATACGAGCTGGGTGCGTCAATGCTGTTGTCAATGTGATGGACGAGAATATCGTTTATTTCGTGAAAAAAGGGGAGCACAGCAGAAACTTCCCGCTCTTGACATACAAAACGCACACTGATAAACAGAGCAATGCCTTCTCAACTGGTCAGGCTCTTCACACAAAGCACAGAGGTGAGACGACTCAATACGATGGGGTCACGAAAATTTTATACCTCGACCTTTGATGTTGGTAAGTAAATGGCAAAAATCTGATACCCGATTATTATCTTTGGATGGTAGTTGCGATGCAGCGTTTCCTGCGCTCAGCTAGTCCAAGTGCCGGCTCTGACAAGAAAAGCACGAAGCAGGGTTCAGTCTCACTTCTGCAAAAACACATCTCTCCCTGGGGAGGCTCGCCTCTCCTAATAAGATTAATTGACTACTGCCTGCCAGCAACGGGACCCTGAGACCACAGGTTGAGTCCACCTTTGCAGCACAAAAGACTAAAACCTTTCCTCCCAAGCCCACCCATCCAGTATTCAACAAAATAATCAAGAAATAGTCACAGAAAATTGGGCAATATCACTCTCCGATATGTGACAGAAATATCATAATCTTTATTTGCTATTTGACTGAGAGAAACTTCTTATCAGTCTACTACACCCAATTTTCTTGTACATCTGAATAAAGATCTTAATCCTTTTACTAACAGATCATATTTATAATGCAGACTGTCACTAAAAGACGTCAGCAAACTACTTCCTCTTTACCCTTTACCAGTTACCTTTCTCCACGTCACAAATCCTCCCATTCAGTCATCTCACATGGTCCTTCCCTAGCTGAAATATCTCAACATTAGTTCTGGCTATTTAACTACTCTCTTTTCAATCCCACTCGATTCTGCACTAAAAAACAAAAGTTCAAGATCCTCACAGAAGCCACCTACAACAACAAATCTACAGTAGCATCAAAATTTATCATATAAGAAATGTAGTGCTTAAGAGAAGCAGTTTAAAAGAAGTCTTCATATGTAAATGGAAAATAGAGACCATATACACGAACATATCTGATGATTAAACTGAAAATAATAGACGAAGGCAAGGACAATGTTGTGCCAACCTCACTTCAGGCGTGTGTCACAAAAAATAGCAAATGCATTCGCTGCATGCTCAGTATTCAAATATCATCTTCTTCAAATATCAAGCGTTCCTTTAGAACCTACTTTTTTGCGAGAACAAATTTGAAATAATGTTTCATGTATTTCTTCCTACGTCAAGAAATCTATGAAATATTTATACAATAAGGCTGTACAATTGAATATTGCACATGTCTGAGCACAGATGGAAAGATATGATGAACTAGAAGGAAATATTTTTGCAAGAAAATACATATCAAGATTCCTTAATGATGAGGTATAATTCGATTGATTGACACTTTCATGATGTGCTCAAAGCGTCTATGCGATCCGTACACGTACGTCCAAAAAAAAAAAAGTATTATGCAATTTACTGGACTCTCATATCTAAGTTCAATGCAAAACGTGAAGATTTTGTTAAATGGCTGTGCAGGTGTAGTGTAGAGCATTTATCCTGTGTTTCTGCAAGTTAATTCAGAAGATGTAATGCAGAAATAAACTACATACCTACGTTAATAGGGAAAAATGAGAGAGGATTACGAAATATGTGTATGTCCATATTATCGAACGGTGTATGTTTCCCCACGATTTCTCGTAAAACAGTAAAATATGTCTGTTGTAATTAATGTGTCAGTAACTGTCACGAATAGAGGTAAGCGGTTTAAATCTTTTGTAGTGTTGTTATGCGAAATAGACGTAAAACTTTAAGAAATAGCTCAAAAGCTAAAAGATAGTGAAGCTGAAAAAGAAGGAGAAAATCCTCAGAGGATTAAGGAAAGATTACATAATTTCGCTGACTGTCAGTCGTCTGTTATTCTTCTTAAAGAAACATTGTACATTCGTGATAAATGTGCTACGAAAGCTGAAGCAATGTGTTAAAAACTTGGAAAAATGGAAGAAAAGTAAAACAATAGAAGAATAACGGGTACGTATATGAAACTCAGTGTGAGGAGCGGAAGCGACAATATGAACTTTTGTTTTGAATGGTATAGAGCCTTTGTTGAAGATACTAGCTGTCGAAGAAGCAGTGAAAAACGTGAAAGAAAGTTCTACAACAAAAACAAAAGTGAGTTAGGAGTAGGTACCAATGTTCCCTTTGTAGATGGCATATCTGGCCCAAGCTAAAAAAGGAAGGAAGATCAGTATTTCACACTCCGTTGACAACGTTAGAGACGGGCCACAAATTCGGATTAATGAAGGATGAGGAAGCAAATTGGCCGTGTACTTTCTAAGCATCCATCCCCCCCCCCCCCCCCCAATCGCTTCAAGAGATTTGGAGAAATCACAGAAAACCGGGGAATGAAGGGACGGACGGGAATTTGACAAACTAAAAACAAGTTTACGACTAAACTGAAGAATACCTCTAGAAGGAAGAAGTGCTTACTTCTTTGAAAATCCAGGTGCTTTAGGCTGCCGTGTCCGAACTTCCTTTGTGAGTGTAGTATAGTCTTTTGCTGAAACTTACAATTTAGCTCCAGTAAGAGTCTGTTCGGACACTGTTTTGTAGAGAACGATATTCAGACTCCTTGAACCATGCCGGCACCACTGCACATCATAGAAACTGCGAACATGCCATAACTTAACCGATTATTCCGAGGCACAGGATATGTTCAGTATAAGAAAATACAAGATCCATCAAGAGCAACCAGTCCACTATAGGGTCAATATCTAACGTTAACTGCTCTATGAAATCTAAAAAGGTCTGCAAAGATGTAGCATACAGTTTCACGAAAATGTCTGCAAGGAAATCTTCTGCATTTTTCCAAAAGGTTGTTCATCGTTGTGAGCACTAGGTCAGTATGCCAGACGTCCGGCATTTTGTGGAAGGATCTTGATTCCTGAGGCGGACTCGTTTATTATGAGTCTACAACTTCGACGTTGAACTAGAAATGAATAGAGGAGCAACGTGATTCAAAAATATGTTTCTCTATAAGGTTTGGAGAATCTGCCCATTCGTTTGAAAGGATAGTGGCAGTTGCTACAATCACAGGAAAGTCACGGAAAGACAACAGACTGGTTGTAATGGAGATTTCGTCTTGTAGGTATTATGTGTGGGCGTATGCAGTTTCATTTCTGCTTCGACGATCGTAGCAACATCTTGCAATCTGTCTCCTCAATTATTTGCTGGATGTATTTGAGTCTCTGTCTTCATCTACAGTTTTTACCCTCTGCAGTTTCTTCAACAACCGTGGAAGTTATTACCTGAATTTTTAACAAATGTCTCCCATCCTATCCCTTCTTCTCATCAGTATGTTCCACACATCCCTCACTCGCAGATTCTGCAGAGAATTTCATCATTCCTTATCTTACCAGTTCATCTAACATTCAACAGTTTTCTGTAGCACCACATCTCAAATACTCTGACTCTCTTCTTTTACGGTTTTCCCGAAGCCCATGACTCTTATAAATTTCTTCCTCAAAGTAAGGTCTATGTTTCATAGTAGTAGACTTCACTTGGCCATGAATGCCCTTTTTGCCAGTGTAAGAGTATTTTTGTGTCCTTGATGCTCCGTCCGTTATGGATTATTTTGCTGTCAAGGTAGCAGAATTCCTTAACCTCACCTACTTCGTAATCAACAATCCTGATGATAAGCTATTTGATGTTCTCATTTCTACTAATTCTCACTACTTCCATCTTTCTTTGATTTTGTTTCAGTCTATAATCTGTACCCGTTAGACTGTTCATTCCATTCAACTGATCCTGTAATTCATCTTCACTTTAATTGATGAAAACAATGCCATCAGCGAACCTTGTCACTGACATGCTCTCTCCTTGGATTTTTCATTCTACTCTTAAAACCTTCTTTTTATTTCTGTCATTGCTTCTTCTATGTATAGATTGATCAATAGGGGCGAAAAACTACATCCCCGTCGTACACCCTTTTTAAACCGTGCGCTTCGATCTTGGTCTTCCACTCTTGTTGTTCCTTCTTGGAACATGTACATATGATACATTGCACGTCTTCCCATATAGCTTATCCTTATTTTTCTCAGAATTTCTACCGTCTTACACAGATTGACATTGTCGAACGCTTTATCCAGGTCGATAAATCCTATGACCGTCTCCTGATTTATCTTCCGTCTTGCTTCCATTATCCCTGCAATATCAGAACTGAATCTCTGATTCCTTTACTTTTCCTAAAGTCAAACTGGTCGTCATCTAAAGTATCCTCAATTTTCTTTTCCGTTCTTCTGTATATCATTCCCGTCAGCAACTTTGGAGCATGAGCTGTTAATCTCCCGGCATTTTCCATGCATACTTCTTCGTCTTGTGAGTGTTGAACAGAGTACTCGCTATTATTAGCTGAGATTTAATGCATAACTCAATTAGTCATTCTCCTCTCCCATTGGTAGTATCAAGCCCATAATTAGTTCCCAATGGCTATTAGATTTTCATCTCCATTTACGTACTGAATTACCTTCACTATCTTCATATACTTCCTCTATGTCTTCATCTTCGGCTTGCGACGTCGGCGTTATTGTTGTCGATGTTAGTTTGTTGTCGATGTAATGAGAACAACCGTATAACTGAACTGTTCACAGTAACTCACTCTTTTCCCTACCTTCCTGCATATCGAACCCTACTACGATATATCATTTTCTGCGGTTGATATTAGCCTGTTGTTGATATTAGCCTGTACTCGTATGACCAGAAACCCTTGCCTCCTTTTCATATCACATCACTGCCTACACTACCTCTACTCTGCATTTCCCTTTTCAGATTTTCTAGCTTCTTTTACCACTTCTGACATTCCACCGACCCGACTCGTAGAACGTTATCTATTCGTTGGTTATTCAGTTTTTTCCCCATTGTTACCTTCCCCTTGGCAGGGGAGATCCGAGTGGGGGACTAGTCCGGAATCGTTTGCCAATTTAGAGATTATCATTACACGTTTACAGTCACATGCCACATGTCAAGTGTATTCACGTTATGTGTCTTTAATGCAGTGGTTTCCATTGACTTCTGCGTCGTCGTGCCGTTGATCATTGCTGATTATTCAGCCTTTAAGAGCAGTTTACCCTCCCAAGGGCATGTGAGTGCTCTGAACCTCTGTGCGCTTCTCTGCTCTCTTTGAAAAGACACTAGATAAGAGGTGACTTCTTAATCCGAAAGTCTTAGACCGCAGTAGCTGATAATTTTCATTCCTAGTTTAAGTGACGGCGCAGTTCGAGCGCGGGGCCGACGAAGTTTTGATTTCTAATCAAGGTCGCTGCCCTTTGACTACGGGTGCAATCTAGAATGCCTATAAGCAGATGAATTTCTGGTCAATGAAGTTATCGAACGAATGAGTTGGCTCTCAGCGACATAGGATGTGAATACTATAGAACACTGTCATTTTTTTCTCTTAAACTTAGTCGACTGCGAGTAAGTACCCTGAACAACTTCCATCTGCTACAGCTGCGTGTCCACATTCTTTTGTGTAGAGAACCCTGATTTCAACCAAAGACTCACTCCCCCATCACTCCCCCCCCCCCCCCGATATGCTCTATAATATTAAAAAATGTGAGTCGAATCAATTAACAGGCCATTTTTATGAGTATGTTAGACTTTTGTAAGAGCTCAAACGCAGCTTGTTGGACGAACGGATTCTGTGACGGTGTGGATTTACATTATATACCGTTGACGATCCAAGTCACTCATCACGCTGGACGGTGAATGCTCCATCAGACAAGTGGTAAAACTCGTAACTTCAACAGATTTGTGTAGCTGCACTGGATAATGATGGTGGTGGGGATTGAGGTGGGAGAGACTTTCGAGACCTCTCCTATGGTTTACCCTATCATACTCTATGGTGGTCCATGGAACCTATGTAGATGCTATTCATTCGGCGACTAGTAGAGAGTAATGGATGGAAATTTACAGCAAAGACTGTTAAGATCAGGTTCATCA
This sequence comes from Schistocerca gregaria, assembly GCF_023897955.1. Classification (NCBI taxonomy): domain Eukaryota; kingdom Metazoa; phylum Arthropoda; class Insecta; order Orthoptera; family Acrididae; genus Schistocerca; species Schistocerca gregaria. The sequence continues at coordinate 559,430,510 of NC_064921.1, forward strand.
CAAATACAGCAGTGCACTTAAAAAGCAGCTTATGTAACTAGGCATATCCAAGACATAACTTTCCATTGTTGCTTATTAGATGAACTGAGTAACAGTGCACATTTGTGCACGCGTTTACATTTAAATGATGAGTTAAATACATAACGTAAATATAACCATGAGAGCAAATGTTCACCACTACACAATTCAGCATCTACCAAACGTCAATGGAATCATGAGTGGAATGTTGCGTGTGTGGACGTCCTTAGTTACATCACCTGCTTCTTAACTGTACTGTTTTTATTCTTGACACACGTCTCCACTAATATGTCAACATTGTACGTGTGATACGGTTATAAATGAGGAGAATAATAAAAAGTTGTTTTGAAACTCAGGAGGTGACAGTCTTAATTTTTGAAATCCGTAATCAGGCAGAAATAATATTGAATGCGACTTTGCCTATTAAAAGTTTCTTGAATGTAAATACAGATCGCTCTTTATCGTCTATAATTAAGAGAAGTTTCAACCGTCACGTTCAGTATCACGATTTTATATACACTCCTGGAAATGAAAAAAAAGAACACATTGCCACCGGTGTGTCAGACCCACCATACTTGCTCCGGACACTGCGAGAGGGCTGTACAGCGGACACACCAGCAACCGCGGTGTTGGCCGTCGAATGGCGCTAGCTGCGGAGCATTTGTGCACCGCCGCCGTCAGTGTTAGCCAGTTTGCCGTGGCATACGGAGCTCCATCGCAGTCTTTAACACTGGTAGCATGCCGTTACAGCGTGGACGTGAACCGTATGTGCAGTTGACGGACTTTGAGCGAGGGCGTATAGTGGGCATGCGGGAGGCCGGGTGGACGTACCGCCGAATTGCTCAACACGTGGGGCGTGAGGTCTCCACAGTACATCGATGTTGTCGCCAGTGGTCGGCGGAAGGTGCACGTGCCCGTCGACCTGGGACCGGACCGCAGCGACGCAAGGATGCACGCCAACACCGTAGGATCCTACGCAGTGCCGTAGGGGACCGCACCGCCACTTCCCAGCAAATTAGGGACACTGTTGCTCCTGGGGTATCGGCGAGGACCATTCGCAACCGTCTCCATGAAGCTGGGCTACGGTCCCGCACACCGTTAGGCCGCCTTCCGCTCACGCCCCAACATCGTGCAGCCCGCCTCCAGTGGTGTCGCGACAGGCGTGAATGGAGGGACGAATGGAGACGTGTCGTCTTCAGCGATGAGAGTCGCTTCTGCCTTGGTGCCAATGATGGTCGTATGCGTGTTTGGCGCCGTGCAGGTGAGCGCCACAATCAGGACTGCATACGACCGAGACACACAGGGCCTACACCCGGCATCATGGTGTGGGGAGCGATCTCCTACACTGGCCGTACACCTCTGGTGATCGTCGAGGGGACACTGAATAGTGCACGGTACATCCGAACCGTCATCGAACCCATCGTTCTACCATTCCTAGACCGGCAAGGGAACTTGCTGTTCCAACAGGACAATGCACGTCCCCATGTATCCCGTGCCACCCAACGTGCTCTAGAAGGTGTAAGTCAACTACCCTGGCCAGCAAGATCTCCGGATATGTCCCCCATTGAGCATGTTTGGGACTGGATGAAGCGTCGTCTCACGCGGTCTGCACGTCCAGCACGAACGCTGGTCCAACTGAGGAGCCAGATGGAAATGGCATGGCAAGCCGTTCCACAGGACTAAATCCAGCATCTCTACGATCGTGTCCATGGGAGAATAGCAGCCTGCATTGCTGCGAAAGGTGGATATACACTGTACTAGTGCCGACATTGTGCATGCTCTGTTGCCTGTGTCTATGTGCCTGTGGTTCTGTCAGTGTGATCATGTGATGTATCTGACCCCTGGAATGTGTCAATAAAGTTTCCCCTTCTTGGGACAATGAATTCACGGTGTTCTTATTTCAATTTCCAGGAGTGTATCTTATGTAAAAGAGTGATGGTGTCAGTAAATATTAATTTCGTGAATGCAGTAATGTTTGATTACTCTCTGCATTATATGCTTTATTTGCCTCGGTATAGGTAAAATACATTTCATTTAAATCAGTTAGTGAAAATTCTTTCAATGTAAAGCATTTTCAGAAATAATTGTGTAAATGAGGTTACATTTGCGATACAGACCGTCATCGATCAGCGTTCTCAGAACATTTCTATTTAAAAAAGGAAATAGGCCACTTTTGAAAATAACGTATTAAATATGTAAGGCAGAATTGTGCTAAGAGCAACATTGATACACATATAGCGCAAACTTACGGATTCAGAGATAGTAAAAAATACTGTGAAGAATACATTAAGAATAAACGAACGTAAATAAATACCCCGGATAAAACACGAACATCCTTTTGTGTTTTGATCTGTTTAATTCAGTTATTTTCATAGAAATGTTCCTTTCGTCTCATATATTGAAGGAGAATTCTCTGTACTTCCCAGATCTGTTAATGGAGCGGTTTTTTTAAAAATCATTGTCCACCTTTCCGTCATTCACACCAATGGCGTTTAATGTGAGGTGAGTTTTGGAATGGATGTCGTGCTGTGACTTTTCCTAGAAAATCTTGTTTTTACACGATAAAAATGTGACCTTCTCCTAGATTCATCACACTGAACACTCCAACACACAGTTGCTTTACCAAGTCACAACAAATAATTTTTGTCTAATTATGTCGATATTCGTTGCCTGCAGCTTTCAACGTTCGTTGACACCTCTCACCATTCATCATATTAATGAGTTAACCAGGTAGTCAATAGTGATGTTCCTTCTTGGAGTAAACTTGTCATATTTGAGTCAGATAGTTCTCAGTCCTCAAATAAGTAAAGTGATAACTACTTTTACGTAGCACAATGGCCGGCCACAGTGGAACTGTTTTTCTAGGAGCTTCAGTCTGGAATCGCGCGACCACTACGGTCGCAGGTTCGTATCCTGCCTAGGGCATGGATGTGTGTGCTGTCCTTCGGTTAGTTAGGTTTAAGTAGTTCTAAGTTCTAGGGGACTGATGACCTCAGATGTTAAGTCCCATAGTGCTCGGAGCCATTTGAACCATGGCACAATGGACCTTTAAAGGACAGTTCCAGTTTCCACCTTACCTGTCGTGGAGTCACTGTTACATCACGATCAACTGATTTCCTGTGTTAGTCTTTTTGAAGTGGGTTTTCCTACACGGACGTGAACAACGGTTCCATTACTACGTTTTGAAACTACTACTACCGCAGTGGCGCAGGTACATGAACATAAAACTTTTTTTTTACTCACACAGAAAATTTTCCTACGCGGGACTTTGTGGCAGTGGCAATGGCCGTTTATAAGTGAGTTTTATGCTTATGCCACTACGGTAATAGTTGTTTTAAAATGTTGATGAGTGTAGAACGCTGTTTTCGCTCGTGTTCTTAAGAATAAAGGAGTACCCCTCTGAAATGGCTAACTGCCTAAATCAGCTGCTCGTAGTGAAAGGAAAGGTGATTTTATAACAACCAGGGTGGAAAACCGTATAGTTCTTCACTAAATCTATGAATATGGCTCTCAAAATAAAAGGCTTTGGACCTCCCAATGCGAGCTGTCTCATTAAGTAGCTGACGGACTTGCTGCGCCCTTCGAATACGTTGTAGCTAACACGGTGAACGTAGCTACTGCGACTGCGGTGCGTCCTCCCAGGCGTGGAGAACGGGTGTGTCAGCGCGTGGGCGCCTCGCCGCAGGTGCACCGCTGCCGCAACGCCATCTCGCGCCGCTGATGTCACCGCAGCCTCTGGTTGCCTTCCTTTCGCTTTCTAGACCACTGCTCGCTCTTGGAAGACCCCTCCTCCTCTCCGTCTCAACCATCCTCTCCCTCTGTCTCTCTCTTCTACCCGTGATCTCGTTTCGGAGACGGCTTGTTTCATGCGACAGCGATGGGCGAAATAGAGATGAAATGGAGCACCTGGCCAACGAGAGGTCTGCAGCCGCCAATTTACGCCAACAGACAGCATTATCAGATGCTGCACAGCGCCTGCGACTTAGTTACATTTCTAAATTGCCCGCCGCCGGACGGCAAACGAGGGCGTAGCGGGCGCCGTAATAAGAAACAGAAGGTGAGGCGGCGGCGGCGGCAGCAGCAGCCGCTACGGGAGCCGGTTTCGTCAAACGAGACTCGCTAAATGCGCTATCGATCTCGACGTGTACCGCTCACTTAGAGGGGTGTATTTAGAGCAGTAAATCTTTCTTAAGCAAAAGTAACGACGCCGTAGACGCGTGTTCTCTCCATAATTCGACCGGCACTGAGCAGTCTGTCTTTCTCCGTAAAGGTCTCACCTGAAGAGACGATGGAGACAACGGTCATATTTTCAGGGCACTGGATGTACTCATTGGAATTCCAACCCTATTTTGCATATCATAATAAAAACCAACATAGTCAGGCGTGCGTCTCTCCTTATGCATATTTACTAAGAGACGCTCCTCCAACTGACGGACAGTCATTCCTGTGCTTTACACCTGCAGTCATCTTTCCACAAGTAACAATGATGGTGTCGCTAAATTAGAAACTAATAACGAACACCTTAACAACTGGGAAAAGTATCAATAATGTGGCAGATATTAGTAGTAGACAGTTACTGCTTAAACACCCTTGCGTTAACAAGGAGTGCTGGAATCTCCTGGGCGCCTTCTACAGACGCCAGGTACTGTAAAGGTCAGCAGACTTGGTGGAGATCCGGAAATTAAAGCATTCGGAAAAGATTAGTACAAACGGCTACTGTCATGTTGTTAGGACGTGCTACTCCAAAACCTCGAAGACTAATTATCTGGTCGTCTCGGCAGGTTGTGTGTAAGGCTTAAAACACTATCACGATATTGTTGATTAAAGTAACACGTTGTTTCAAAGTTGACGCACGATGTGTCTGGACAGACCATAAATACATTGGTCCATATACACTCCTGGAAATTGAAATAAGAACACCGTGAATTCATTGTTCCAGGAAGGGGAAACTTTATTGACACATTCCTGGGGTCAGATACATCATATGATCACACTGACAGAACCACAGGCACATAGACACAGGCAACAGAGCATGCACAATGTCGGCACTAGTACAGTGTATATCCACCTTTCGCAGCAATGCAGGCTGCTATTCTCCCATGGACACGATCGTAGAGATGCTGGATGTAGTCCTGTGGAACGGCTTGCCATGCCACTTCCACCTGGCGCCTCAGTTTGACCAGCGTTCGTGCTGGACGTGCAGACCGCGTGAGACGACGCTTCATCCAGTCCCAAACATGCTCAATGGGGGACAGATCCGGAGATCTTGCTGGCCAGGGTAGTTGACTTACACCTTCTAGAGCACGTTGGGTGGCACGGGATACATGGGGACGTGCATTGTCCTGTTGGAACAGCAAGTTCCCTTGCCAGTCTAGGAATGGTAGAACGATGGGTTCGATGACGGTTTGGATGTACCGTGCACTATTCAGTGTCCCCTCGACGATCACCAGAGGTGTACGGCCAGTGTAGGAGATCGCTCCCCACACCATGATGCCGGGTGTTGGCCCTGTGTGCCTCGGTCGAATGCAGTCCTGATTGTGGCGCTCACCTGCACGGTGCCAAACACGCATACGACCATCATTGGCACCAAGGCAGAAGCGACTCTCATCGCTGAAGACGACACGTCTCCATTCGTCCCTCCATTCACGCCTGTCACGACACCACTGGAGGCGGGCTGCACGATGTTGGGGCGTGAGCGGAAGGCGGCCTAACGGTGTGCGGGACCGTAGCCCAGCTTCATGGAGACGGTTGCGAATGGTCCTCGCCGATACCCCAGGAGCAACAGTGTCCCTAATTTGCTGGGAAGTGGCGGTGCGGTCCCCTACGGCACTGCGTAGGATCCTACGGTGTTGGCGTGCATCCGTGCGTCGCTGCGGTCCGGTCCCAGGTCGACGGGCACGTGCACCTTCCGCCGACCACTGGCGACAACATCGATGTACTGTGGAGACCTCACGCCCCACGTGTTGAGCAATTCGGCGGTACGACCACCCGGCCTCCCGCATGCCCACTATACGCCCTCGCTCCAAGTCCGTCAACTGCACATACGGTTCACGTCCACGCTGTCACGGCATGCTACCAGTGTTAAAGACTGCGATGGAGCTCCGTATGCCACGGCAAACTGGCTAACACTGACGGCGGCGGTGCACAAATGCTCCGCAGCTAGCGCCATTCGACGGCCAACACCGCTGTTCCTGGTGTGTCCGCTGTGCCGTGCGTGTGTTCATTGCTTGTACAGCCCTCTCGCAGTGTCCGGAGCAAGTATGGTGGGTCTGACACACCAGTGTCAATGTGTTCTTTTTTCCATTTCCAGGAGTGTAGATGGTGCAAATTGCTTTATTGATAATAGCAAACGTAATAGCGAACAAAACTGCTTTTCTTCTGTCAGGTACAGTCATGATAAAACAAAAGTAACAAAGATAAACACATCTCCACTTGATAAACATAAGTAAAAAACCAAAAACGAAACTTTACAAAAGATTCCCCTGCAAGCAGTGCAGTTTCTTCTCGCTGTTATATTGCGTACTGCATTGTGAACCAACTGGCTCTCCTCGTTATTGCAATTTTGAATGCGGTTAGGCATATTCTTTGCCAGACTGTGTAGATAACCTTGTCGGACATTGTCTTATTCCTACACAGCGGGACCTATAAGGTATCTGATGGAAAGGAACTCTTGCATACCGCTCGCTTTAACGTGGTCCCATGTATTATCAATGAAGATGTGCTCTGGAGAATATAGAGATCATTCCATCCGACTGTTTCTATGCACCGATAGGATGGTTCACAATATTGTGATGATGGGAGTGCAATGCCACTCACCGGCGTGAATCCAAGATGTTCGACAAGTGGAGCCACAAGGCGCAATACAAGAAAGGATGTCTTCTCAATACTTCACGCTAGTCATCCTCCCATGTATTGCCAAAGGAGTATCCTGCAGCAATACATGATTCAACCCCAAAACGTGACGGAACGTCTCGATAAGAGTGGCTGTCTACGAATCAGTTAAGGTGTAAACGTAGTGCCCCTTGCCCTCACACACGAATCTCAGTGTTGTCAGGTTGGAGACCGATACGCAACGTGGACGCGCAATCCTGTCCGATCCCCCGCGTGCCTGTCGGCCACACGGCTGTGATTCTTGCAATGCTACCCTCAGGAACTACAGCGTGTTCGTCGAATCAAAATGTAAGCGAGCTTCTCCTTGTACATGATAATGTAAGGCATCATATGAGTTTATGCACCGCATTTGCGCTCACAAGAATTCAGTGGACTGTTCTTCCTCATTCATCCTACTGCCCGTATCTTGCACGCACTCCACGGGAAGCAAGGAGTACGTGCCTCCGTCGTCGACCAGTCTCCCAGTAAAACAACATGCTTTCACAAAAAAATTGTATTGCGTTACTTACTGAATGCCCTAGCACACTGATACCTCCCTAGAAAATCTTCATCAACTCTGCCACTGTCTATTAGATTTTATTTGCAAATGTTACCAAAAAACTCTCCTGTATAAAATGTTAAAAAGAAGCTCATCGTTGACACTTATTCATGTGTCTATACTGCCCTTTTTTCGTTGACTATCTAAAGTCGCTCGCTTTCATACGATGCCTTACTACCCGCCATCAATGACATTCCGTAATGTTTGTAAAATGAAGGGCTGACAGGTGATAACTGAAAGTGTTCAGCGTACTTCTTCTCAACACTTCACGTTAGTTGATGTACCTTCTGGACATACTTCAGTTATTGTAAGTAAGTACTAAAAACAAACAGCACTCATACAAAATATATTAAATATAGATTTATGTAGATTTCAAATGTCTCACGCGTTTTGACCAATATAAACGTTACTAATGTTTATTTGTGGTGTCATTTTGTGAGTGATTATGTCCACTCTTGTACACCACATTCATACACTGGTCTGGCTTACGTGTTTCACGTAACTAATTTTAGGATATTTAGAGACAATATTTCTCAAAATATCATAGGATAGAAAAAGAGTGATGAAACTGTTCTGCAGAAAACGAAAACGTAAATAACAGAACAGGCCTGGCAGACACGACCCTGCCGAACTTGCTTGGAACGCTGCTTCCTTTCAGAACTTGAATCCTTTTATCATATCAATATTATATAGACCTACAGTATATCTCGGCCTGTTGTGGGATCTACAAGATACGTACATGGCCTTTGGGCGTAGTACACTCGCAGTTTTGTAGGATCCACAATACTTCGGGGATACTTGACTAGTTTCTTTCTATGTATGGGAACTGTGGCGATGATCTTGAACAAGCACGAACTTATCAGCGCTGAATACTGGAGTCTGTGATTCCCTACTGAATTTGTATGCCCTCATATCTTCAAGTCTATGTGTAAGGGGTTAAACGCCCCTTACGTATTGAGAACAATATATCTTTGCCTAAAGCGGGTCGCATAGGTACTATTGATAGTAGAGCACCCAGTGCGTCATAGAACTGTCAGTGCTGAGACTCTGAGCAAATACAGGGTGACGCACGAAATGTGTTACCATTGTTTCTTTCACAATTTACGACGCACATTAGATATCCCACTGGGATCTCTACAGCAAGAGCAGCAGAGCTTGTCAAAACAAATGAGTTACGAAATGACGTGTAATTCACAATACTGCCGCTAGGAGACTAGTAAGCAGCAATGGCTGACAATGGAAGACTGACGACACAGCAACGATCGGTAATTGTGTTACGTTTTCATGGAAAGAAAAGCCTTGTTGTGACTCAGAGGCGTTTTCGACAACAGTTTAACACACGATAGGTCCGTTGCAAGAAGACCATCCACAGATTGTACGATAAATTTGTTCAGGAAAGAACAGTATTGGAAACGAAGCGACCTCGGCCTGAGCCGGTTTGTTCGCCGGAGAATGTTGAAGCGGCACGAGTTGGTATACAGAGACGTCCCGGGAAATCGTGTAGAAAGGCAGCAGTGCAACTGGGAATATCCAGACGCTTCGTTCAACGCATTCTTAAAAGCGACCTCCATATGAAACCACACAAGATGACCTGTGCACAGAAGCTCCCTTAAGAACACAAGCAGCAGAGACTACTGTTTGCTCAGTGGGCGGAGGATAGGGAAGAAACTCTCAACAACGTTTGGTTTTCCGACAAGGCGCATTTTCATTTAGACAGTGTGGTTAACACACAAAATGTACGCTTTTGGGCCACTGAAAACCCACAAGTGCTTCATGAACGACAAAATTTGCTACTGCCTTGCCCTTCATCACGCAGTGGTTTATGCAAGATGGAGCAAGTCCACATACTGCGAACTCTGTGTTGGAATTTTTACAAGAGCATTTCGACATGCGGATCATTCGACTCAGGCTTCCAGGTCCCTTCAACGACGGACAAAATTGGCCCCCCAGTAGTCCAGACCTCAATCCATGTGACGTTTGTCTTTGGGGTACCTAAACGAAAAAATTTACCCGAAAAGTCCACATGATTCAATGCAGCTCAGAAGACTTATTCTTCAAGCTTGCAGTGAAATTATGGAAGACATGTGCCGTAGTGTAATCACTAACTTCACTGTTCGTTTGAAGGAAGTTAGGAAACAACATGGTGGACATATTAAGCATGTGCTGAGATAGAACAAATCTCCACGTACGGCTCTTCATTGTAGTGTATGTTCCTTTCAGATTGTTGTTGTTGTTGTTGTCTTCAGTCCTGAGACTGGTTTGATGCAGCTCTCCATGCTACTCTATCCTGTGCAAGCTGCTTCATCCCCCAGTACCTACTGCAACCTACATCCTTCTGAATCTGCATAGTGTACTCATCTCTCGGTCTCCCTCTACGATTTTTACCCTCCACGCTGCCCTCCAATGCTAAATTTGTGATCCCTTGATGCCTCAAAACATGTCCTACCAACCGATCCCTTCTTCTAGTCAAGTTGTGCCACAAACTTCTCTTCTCCCCAATCCTATTCAATACCTCCTCATTAGTTACGTGATCTATCCACCTTATCTTCAGTATTCTTCTGTAGCACCACATTTCGAAAGCTTCTATTCTCTTCTTGTCCAAACTAGTTATCGTCCATGTTTCACTTCCATACATGGCTACACTCCAAACAAATACTTTCAGAAACGACTTCCTGATACATAAATCTATATTCGATGTTAACAAATTTCTCTTCTTCAGAAACGCTTTCCTTGCCATTGCCAGTCTACATTTTATATCCTCTCTACTTCGACCATCATCAGTTATTTTACTTCCTAAATAGCAAAACTCCTTTACTACTTTAAGTGTATCGTTTCCTAATCTAATTCCCTCAGCATCACCCGATTTAATTTGACTACATTCCATTATCCTCGTTTTGCTTTTGTTAATGTTCATCTTATATCCTCCTTTCAAGACACTGTCCATTCCGTTCAACTGCTCTTCCAAGTCCTTTGCCGTCTCTGACAGAATTACAATGTCATCGGCGAACCTCGAGGTTTTCACTTCGTCTCCATGAATTTTAATACCTACTCCAAATTTTTCTTTTGTTTCCTTTACTGCTTGCTCAATATACAGATTGAATAACATCGGGGAGAGGCTACAACCCTGTCTCACTCCTTTCCCAACCACTGCTTCCCTTTCATGCCCCTCGACTCTTATTACTGCCATCTGGTTTCTGTACAAATTATAAATAGCCTTTCGCTCCCTGTATTTTACCCCTGCCACCTTTAGAATTTGAAAAAGAGTATTCCAGTCAACATTGTCAAAAGCTTTCTCTAAGTCTACAAATGCTAGAAACGTAGGTTTGCCTTTTCTTAATCTTTCTTCTAAGATAAGTCGTAAGGTCAGTATTGCCTCACGTGTTCCAACATTTCGACAGAATCCAAACTGATCCTCCCCGAGGTCTGCATCTACCAGTTTTTCCATTCGTCTGTAAAGAATTCGCGTTAGTATTTTGCAGCCGTGGCTTATTAAACTGATAGTTCGGTAATTTTCACATCTGTCAGCACCTGCTTTCTTTGGGATTGGAATTATTATATTCTTCTTGAAGTCTGAGGGTATTTCGCCTGTCTCATACATCTTGCTCACCAGCTGGTAGAGTTTTGTCATGACTGGCTCTCCCAAGGCCGTCAGTAGTTCTAATGGAAAGTTGTCTACTCCGGGGGCCTTGTTTCGACTCAGGTCTTTCAGTGCTCTGTCAAACTCTTCACGCAGTATCGTATCTCCCATTTCGTCTTCATCTACATCCTCTTCCATTTCCATAATATTGTCCTCACCCTTGTATAAACCTTCTATATACTCCTTCCACCTTTCTGCCTTCCCTTCTTTGCTTAGAACTGGGCTGCCATCTGAGCTCTTGATATTCATACACGTGGTTCTCTTCTCTCCAAAGGTCTCTTTAATTTTCCTGTAGGCAGTATCTATCTTACCCCTAGTGAGATAAGCTTCTACATCCTTACATTTGTCCTCCAGCCATCCCTGTTTAGCCATTTTGCACTTCCTGTCGATCTCATTTTTGAGACGTTTGTATTCCTTTTTGCCTGCTTCATTTACTGCATTTTTATATTTTCTCCTTTCATCAATTAAATTCAATATTTCTTCTGTTACCCAAGGATTTCTAGCAGCCCTCGTCTTTGTACCTACTTTATCCTCTGCTCCCTTCACTACTACATCCCTCAGAGCTACCCATTCTTCTTCTACTGTATTTCTTTCCCCTATTCCTGTCAATTGTTCCCTTATGCTCTCTCTGAAACTCTGTACAACCTCTGGTTCTTTCAGTTTATCCAGGTCCCATCTCCTTAATTTCCCACATTTTTGCAGTTTCTTCATTTTTAATCTACAGGTCATAACCAATAGATTGTGGTCAGAGTCCACATCTGCCCCTGGAAATGTCTTACAACTTAAGACCTGGTTCCTAAATCTCTGTCTTACCATTATATAATCTATCTGATACCTTTTAGTATCTCCAGGGTTCTTCCACGTATACAACCTTCTTTCATGATTCTTAAACCAAGTGTTAGCTATGATTAAGTTGTGCTCTGTGCAAAATTCTATTAGGCGGCTTCCTCTTTCATTTCTTAGCCCCAATCCATATTCACCTACTATGTTTCCTTCTCTCCCTTTTCCTACACTCGAATTCCAGTCACCCATTACTATTAAATTTTCGTCTCCCTTCACTATCTGAATAATTTCTTTTATCTTTCAGATTGTATTGACAATAAATTATATATTCAAAAACAAAATGGTAACACATTTCGTGAGCCACCCTGTAGTTGTTGACTGCTAAGCGAGCAGGGCGGATTTCGGCAGGGCGGCCGACCGCGTTTATAACTGTTTAACGGCTGTGTGTGTCACCCAATGCGTTGGGCCTGACCTCCAGCAAATACGTAAATGGCGTTAATGGAGTGATTTGTTTAATGTGTTTAAGTGATCATTTGAGCACTGTGATTACGTGACAACCGTGCCGGAAACCCACGATTTGGACTGCAGTGAGGATTGGGTATTCGGTGCCACATGAAGAACATTGGCGTGTGACGACATTAACAGGCGACCTATTATTTTGTCAGGCGAAGGGAGTAACTGCCTCATTCGTGCTGTTTAGACAAAAGCTATAGAACATTAGCCACAAAGTATGTACCGATTATTGCTACCTGACAGCTTAATTAGCTCTTTTGGATCTGATACGAAACAACTCCTGTACAAATATTCACCGAACAGCTTTTATCAGTTGCACACTGTTAAACCACTTTAAACTGTTAGGCTATAATCCACTAGGCAATAACGGTGGGTTTAGTAGTCAGTATTTCATATGTGATCGCTGTTCTACTGTTCTATGGGTGACTACTGTTCTATGGGTGTAGACGGTCACTTAACTAATTTCAATAACTGTTCTCCCACAAAGATTCGATTCATGAATTCTACTATAGGTAATACAGTAGACATGTGTGGTAACTCATATATCATCACTTGAAATTTAGAAACCAGTTGTGTCCCCGTAGTATGTTCTATAAAACGTTCCCAATTCTTTCATTACTCTTTCAAATGGGTCGGATTGTAGGTGGTGCCTTCAGATAGCCCTGGTGGGCCTTTTCTGGCACACCAGCTCTTTGGCAGGATTATGGATTACCCGGCTTTACTACGATCTTTGCCCCTATCGTTATATGGCGGCAGGTATTTGTGGTAGGCGAGTTGGTCGTCGGACTCTCTACGAGGCGCTAGGACGTGTTCGAGGAGAAGACGCAGCAAAACACGCGCGCTCGGATAGTGGTGGCGCGGCCGGTCTACCTTGGAAGACGGTCGCGAGTTCGTGGTGGATCTGTCTGATGTCAACTTCGGGCGCTGCTCGTCGCATTGCTTTGGGGCCTGTTTTCTCGGAGAGACCCATCCCTCGAGACCATCTCGAACAGCGCTCTCCATCGTACGTGTAAGTGGTTTTGGTGCGTTCGTTTCGTCAAACAATTGGCGTTGCAGCGAGTGTACCTGTTGGTCGGTTGGTTCTAATGTACGTGTTGTCGAAGTAAGAGCAGCCAGCAGTCTGTGTGACTGTATGAAGACCAGCAGCTACTATTTGCTTTAAAATCCGCTGGTTGGATTACTATTAAATGGCAGATTAGCACGAAGGCGTGCGTGTGATTTTGGGTTTATTGCCATCAAGCGAGGTCCTTAGTATATTTACGTAAAACAACTTTGACCCATTTTCTATTGCAACCACTTATTCTGTTATTAGTAAAACTTGTATTTTCTAGTCATTTAATTTACTTCTTTATATACGTGCACTTATTGAACGCACTCACTCAATAGTAATTGGTTTGTGTATTTTATTGTTTATCGATGTCTTAACGTATATTGATTGATGTTTGGTTGGTGTTTGCGTGTTTTCTGCGGTCTGTTTGTGTTCCAGTTCCTGCGAGTTGGGGTGCGTGGGTGCGGCGCCACGTCCTGCTTCGGTGCACTGAAGCTGTGACGTGTCGTCTAATGGGAAGTGACTCCCGGTTGGGCCCCGGCGTTTAGGTGTTGCTTTGGACGGCTGGTCTGCTGCTTCCGGCAGTTAAGTCACCTTTGCCCAGGGCAGCCTGGGGTCACTGCCCGTTTGATAAACATTTAACCTGTTTCCTGTATTGTGATTCTTCAACTTCTCCCGGCGTACTTCTTGCTCGAGGAGTCCACGGGTGTACTACCGGTACTGCTCAGTTCGTCAGCGCACCTGACGATGGCGACATGTCTGATCGCCGAAATATTTTGTCCGTTGGACACTATGGACCGGCATTATTTCATGAATTTTGTTTTTAAAAAAACGGTTTTAGATTTTTTCAGAAAGACTTGTAATTATAGTCATGTGTTGTGCTGATTGAGTTTTTGTGGGTTCTAAACGAACTAATGCTTTTCGTAAATCATCCTCAAATTGTAAATTATTTTTTTAAAAAAAATTGTGCCATTTCTTTAAATCAGCTTCAGACTGTAATTTATTTGAAATCTCTGTGCGTCATCTCTTGACCTTCCATTCTAAGTGTACCGCTCATCCCCACTTCCTAAGTTATACACATGTCTCATTCCTTCCCATGCGAGAAACTGTTTAAAATTGTTACTGATATATTGTGGGCCATTTTCTGTTAACAATTGTTGCGCTGCAGTAAATGTTGTATATCAAGGTGGGTTCACTGCTCTGCGCGGGCCGGTGTGACCGAGCGGTTCTGGGTGCTTCAGGCCAGAATCGCGCTGCTGCTACGGTCGCAGGTTCGAATCCTGCCTCGAGCATGGATGTGTGTGATACTCTTATGTTAGTTAGGATTAAGTAGTTCTAAGTCTAGGGGACTGATGCCCTCAGATGTTAAGTCCCATAATGCTTAGAACCATTGCTCTGCTAGACTGGATAAAGCTTAACATCTTTTGACCAACACACTATAAGCACAAAGATATAGATGACTCTGCTGCGATTACGAGGTAGCTAACCAAAATATTCGGCGGCAATTAAGTCGTATTGCGCCTTAGATGATATAGAATGCAACTTATCATAGGTAGCTATATTATTTTCCTTCAGCCTCTGACACTATTCACAGTGTCATGTGCCCTCCCTAATTTTTCTATCCGATTCTTGAAATAATATTCTTCATGTGGTGTATACATTTTCGTATGCCATAATGACCACAGCCTTTATAGATAAAATATATTAGAGTTCTCTCTACTGTTATGAGGGATACTTAGCCTCCACAGTGAATAATTATAATACTTGGGGGTCTAGTCGTTCTAGTGTCTTCTCCTCCTATTTACTCGTCGATAAATATTTGCTTTTAAACTGTTCTATAAGTTTTCCAGTAATTTAAAATCCTCGGAATAGGCTGTTTCCATCACGCAGTGTTCCCGACTAAATAACTGAGTGCAGAATCTATTTTTTTGTTTGTTTGTGTTTGGTCTCCCCAGTTCTTAGGTAAAGTCCTCTAAAAGACACGTAAGAAATATGTGGGATGTACTTGTCCATTTCGTTTAAACACTGTAAATTGCTTTTCCAAGTTCATACCCGCCCACAACTGAAGGTTTTCTAACCCTTCCTTCGGTTTTCCTGTACTATTTTGACATACTGCACTCTTTTTCGAGAAATCCATTTTGTTTCTTCTAACTCCTCCCAGATTCTCTGCAACTCTTGCTCATTAGACTCGCCAGGAGAATTGTGTAATAGGGGGATCACATCTTTCCTGTGCTTTTTTTCTACGCCGGCCGCGGTGGTCTCGCGGTTCTAGGTGCGCAGTCCGGAGGCGTGCGACTGCTACGGTCGCAGGTTCGAATCCTGCCTCGGGCATGGATGTGTGTGATGTCCTTAGGTTAGTTAGGTTTACGTAGTTCTAAGTTCTAGGGGACTAATGACCACATCAGTTGAGTCCTATAGTGCTCAGAGCCATTTGAACCATTTCTACGAGCTCTTGCAATCGTCCCTCAAAGGCAGGTCAGGTGGTATGAGAACTCAAAATTTCACTGAATGGCCTACCTACTAAGACTGCCTCCACCTTTTCTTTGATATTAGAGATTTCCTTGTTTACTGTTCTCAATTTTTTTTGTGAATATTTTTAAAATGTTCACAAGTTTCATTGCGAACAAAATCACACGGATCTATTATTTCGTTTCTTAACTTCTGAGGTAAATTAGTGATTACATTTTCCAAGGTACAAATTCTATTTCCGTGTGTTTATATTACACTTATTATTTCTTCTGATCTCGTTTATTCAATCTCCTGGAAATCAAAGAGCATCCTGTTTATTAGCATTACTTCTGTTCTCGTGTTCATGAAGAGCTTCTTCATATTAGCTAGTTCTGCTTCAAGATTTTCTCTTCTTCAACATCATTATTAGTCATTTCTGCCTAATTCCCTGGCGCTTTAAAAGCTTCCTAGAAATTTTTAAAGATGTCCTATCGAAATTTTGACAATAAAGCCATTTCTGTGCCTGATTTTCCATAACACTCCCAGTTACATGCACAGGATAGTAACACGACCGGTTTCCTGATTTCGAATCACACAAGTCAGTGAAACATTTAAGCCCGTATACGTGAAGGAGAGCGAACTCAGCCTTCTCAATATAAAATTCAAATTATACACTTTTGTAACAAATCTCTAACTAACTTAGCTCACCATACGTCGTAACCGAGTGCTGCAGTGGACTGCGGCTGGCTGCCGGTTCGCTGTGAACATGCCGTGTCTTTTGGCTGTAGCAGTCTGCCGCTGGAAATCCTATTGTGTGGCCGGTGACACGTAAATGTGCGGAGCTTAAAACCGGGCGCCGATTTGAAATGCTCTCGTGAAGTCCACCAGATGATAAAGCTACGTTACTCTTCTTCTCGGAGCCACATGTGAGCTCTTCCGCGTTGTAGGTTGTATTGTGTGTGCGTGACTCGTGTATACTCTTTCGTAAAGAAGAACAATAATGACAATAAAATTCTTCGGAACTGCTGGCCGCATTCTCAGTGTATAAAGTTGTCATCTCAGCACAAAGCCCCGAGGAAGGCCATCTGCAACAGTGGACGAAACGTGGAACAATTTTATACAATGCCAATGCGATCGACTGCCCAGAATAATTATATTGACAGTGACAACGCCCTTGGAAGTATACGCTTATAAGCAATATAATACACCGGTTCACTACGTCAATAAACACCACCACAATTTATAGCCTCCAGTTCCCCACAAATTTCTTCCTCTTCTCTCTCAGCCACACGCAGATGTCTTTCGATTTAATATATGGGCAGTCCGAATTCAAATATTTTTTTTAAAAAAGAACTTCCGTTTTATCTCTTTCTTTGTATATTCTCTTCGCGTCAAGCATCGACGTTGTCACATGAAATGTTTCCTTGACCTTTACTTTCCTAATGCAGATGTTAGGAACAGTCCATTGAAACTGTCCAGTAGCCGATTCGTAAATTCTTAATGTTGATAGGTTTCGTGCTTCCCTAACTTTTTTTCGTGGTCGCCATACAAAACTAATGCTGCAAGGGTTCTGCTATTCAGTACTCTTGAACCGTGACACAGCTTCTCTCCGTGGATTTCGATCTGTTGTCAGAAAAGATGAAGTCAGTGTATTTCCTGTAACATAAAATTCTAACTTCTCTTTGTGAATCGACTACAAATGCATTGAATCCCAGCTTTATGTTGTCACGCGTCCATCTCATACGAGGCTCAAAACAATAGTCTCAACATCATTGCCACAATGATTCTTTTGGCGTCATGGACCCCATGTGCGCTCCATGACTTTCCCTCGCGGCCCCACGAAGCAAACGATTCCGCCCAGCAGGCAGAAACGCCAGTCCACGGCCCGAATGACCGATAGCACAGGATCGATACATTTCCGATCTGCACAAATCACCAAAAACCTCCAGAAAGTGATATGATTCCTACTTACTAACTACTTAGCCCACTAACATCTTTCGTAAGACGATGGATATCAAGGACGTGGAACATTTCACTCCTTGAATGACATGTTACTCACCTTCCCCCACTTTGGTCCAACGTTGCTTAACGCTCCCTCTGAAACTCTCGACAGCTTCTGTGTTTTTCAGTTTATCCACATTCCATATTCTTAAATTCCTACATTCCTGCAGACTCTGCAGTTGTAATTTGTAGTTCATAATCAGTAATTTAAGGAAAATTACAGTAAATTATGGTAAATAAATTTCTAAAATGCAATTAAGCTTGAAATGGATTCAGTGATATACATTACCTTAAACAGTAAGATGTCATCGAAGGTGCCATGTGAAAGAGAATTTGGTAACAGTAAATGATTTATCAACGTACTTTAGGTGAGAGAGGAGGAGAGAAAAAAACTGACTCAGCAAAACGACTTATATATATATATATATAAAGAAGGAGTCAGTAATGTAGAACGAAGTTTGTTTCAGTTCAATAGAGGCTTAGTGTACGGAGTCCATTAATTATTATTCAAAGAGACAAACACATATATAAACTTCGAGAAAATGGAGGGATTCTAAATGATAGGAAACAGTTGTCTGAACTTCTTTTGGAATTGTTACTAACGGGGTGTATAGAAGAGAAAACTCGAGAACATTACGTGAAGTATTGGATGAGAATTATGGCCTTCATATTTCAGTGACGCAGTTTGCTGAGAGAAAAGTGAAAGATGCTTTACAGTAATTAAAGCTATTAGATCTGGTTATAAAGGGAAATAGCACTAGTGCTGACCTACAAGGAAGATGAAAATTAAGATCTACCACTGGTTAACTCCTATAAAGCCACAGGCCTTTTAAGGACCTCAACAAAATTGTAATGATTTGGCTCCCAATACAATAACAGAGAGGAATTCTGACGTGGTGTTTGATAATGGAAACAAGGCTAAAAGACAATCAAAACACGTTCACGGGGTTTTCGACCTGGAAAAAAACGTTCGACAACGATAAATGGTGCAAGATGTTGGAAATTCTAAGAAAAGTAGGGGTAAGCTACGGGTTGAAACCGGTAGTATACAATATGTAAATGTGCCAAGGTGGAAGAATAAGAGTGGAAGACGAAGGACGAAATGCTCGGTTTAAAACGGGGACGTATCTTTAGCCCCTACTGATCCATCTATACATCGAAAAACCAGTGACGGATATAAAAGAAGGGTTCAAGGGTGGAATTAATATTCAAGGTGAGAGGATATCAGTGATAAGATTCGCTAATGTCGTTGCTATCCCCAGTGAAAGTGAAGAATTCCAGGATCTCTTGAATGGAATGAACAGTTTAACAGATACATGTTATGGATTGAGAGTAAATCGTAGAAAGTCGAAGGTAGTGAGAACAGCGAGTGACTTGACATCAGGGTTGTTAATAACGAATCAGGTGACGTTAAGAAATTCTGCTACCTAGACCACAAAATAACACTCGACTCACGGAGCAACAAGGACATGAAAAACAGATTAGCACTGGCAAAAAGGGCATTCCTGACCAAGAGAAGTCTACTAGTATCAAACATAGCCCTTAATTTGATAAAGAAATTTCTGAGACTGTACGTTTATAGCACATCATTGTATGATAGTGCAATACGTACTTTGGAAAAACCGGAAAAGAAGAGAACAGAAGAATTAGAAATGTGATAATTACATCGACACCCTAGCTGCAAGATATACATGATTGAGGACAAGTTGAAAATGTCTGCCCTGACCGGGACTCGAACTAGGGCTCTCCAGCTTACATGGCAGACACTCTTTCATTTATTTTTTCGTAGACTTTGTTCGGGGCGGACGTCCGATGATACCCATTTAGGTTCTCCGTTGATCGGTTCACTCAGTTTTTTGTTACAGAAGATAGCTAACCCTCTGACCGAACACGTTGAGCCATTATGCCGGCATCCATCTGAGTCACCGAGGGCACAGAGGTTAGTGCCCCTGCAGGGACTTATCCCTTGTACGCTCACCATGAGACCCACATTCCCAACATGTCGACACCACTACATTCGTAGTGCATGTTGGGAATGTGGGTCTCACGGGGAGCGTGAAAGGGATAAGCCCCGCAGGGGCACTGTCCTCTGTGCCGTCGATGGCTCAGATGGACACAGCGTCTGCTATGTGAGCAGGAGATCCCGGATTCGAGTCCCGGTCGGGGCACACATTTTCAACATGTCCCCAATGATGTATATCAACGCCTGTTTGCAGCTAGGGTGTCGATTTAATTATCATTTCATTCTAGAGAATCTGCACGGTCATCGATGGTATATGTTCTTTCGGGAACAGATACTGCCTTCATATACCTTTCAAATGCAGTGCTACAGGAAAATTTGAAAATTAGTGGACTGATAAGCTAATTAATGATGAAGCTCTCCGCTGTATGGGCGACTAAAAGACAAGCGACATAATGGTAGGACATCTGTTATGACAACAGGTAATAATGTCCAAGCTACTAAACGTAACTATAGAGGGTAGAAGCCGTTGAGGAGGACAGAAAGTGGAACACAGCTAGCAGATAACTGAGGTGGTAGGTTGCGAGTGCTCCTCTGATATGTAAAGGCTGGCACAGAAGAATAATTCGTGGCGGGCCTTATCAAACCAGTCAGAGGGCTTACCACTCCAAAAACACAATCAGGGTAAGAGAACTGGGGACTTAATGTGGCTTTCGTGAAGAGATATCAACAGAAGATATGACAAAAAATGATGAGGAACACAGCAAGAGCATTTTCTATGAAGTGTGAAGTCATTGATAATTTTGAACCGTGGTACCGTCAAATATCGCACTGCGATATAAGTTCATTTTTCAGCCACTATTTTTTCGTTGGTCGTTTTTGTCCAGATTGGATGAATCATAACGTTGTGCATTGAGTAGCTGAGCCTTTGGAGAATTGGATGGCAACCGTAATGTTGAGGATTGGAAGCTAAAAAAAGGTAGGGGTTGCGACTGAGTGGAGGAAGTGGCATATACTTGGTATCAGTGTTGGGAGGTTGTGGGCAAAGGTTTACTACTGTTAGGGTGCAGCACCAGGCCAGACATGGCTAGCCCAGGAAGTTTCATGTGATAGTGGCTCAATGTAGTTGACGGAGATAACGGCTGTTGTCCTCATCTGAGCAGGAGGTTCAAGACGGCTACCAAGAAGATGGTATGACTGACAGCTAGAAGGCACAGAGCTAACAACTTTCGAGGATGTAGTGAAGGGCCGGCCGTTGTGACCGAGCGGTTCTAGGCGCTTCAGTCTGGAACCGCGCGACCGCTACGGTCGCAGGTTAGAATCCTGCCTCGTTCATGGATGTGTTGTCAGATGTCCTTAGGTTAGTTAGGTGTAAGTAGTTCTAAGTTCTACGGGAGTGATGACATCAGATGTTCCCATAGTGCTCAGAGCCGTTTGATGCAGTGAAGCAGGACGTCATGGAGTTAAAGTAGCTACGCAGCCTGGTGGACTTACAGTTGGAGCTGATGGTGGCTTGGTGTCGACATAGCGCAGTTGGGCAGTAAGGTCTGTAGTGGACAATGCTCAGCACTGTGAATAAACAAAACGCAGAGCATCCAGAAATCTAGCAGCGTTAGCTGCAGTGTTTTTGACTACGACAGTTAAAAAGACTGTGCCGGTTTGATCAGTGCCGTCTTGTAGTGCAGAGTACAATGTTTGTTATGCCCAAATGGAGTTACGAAGAAGCCACAATTTTCAACCTTGGCGAAATCTCTGTTGGGCCTAGTCTATGAAACTGCACGAATTTCATTTTATTATTGTAGTATATAAAATTTTCATCCTTCCTGGGTGCTGATAATGACTGTTTTGATGTTTTCATGTACTGTGCCCAACAGAGAGTTTCCTGCGCTGGTGTATTCTAGTGCTGATTTTAGATTTCTTGTTAACTGTTCGTTTAGTATTAGATATGGTGCTGGCTGTTTCAGGGTATATTTTAGGCTCTGTTTCTGGCCTCACATTGATTATTCTGTGTAGTCTTGTTCTCCTTTTACTGTTATGTTATTATTTTTGCTATAATATTTCTTACCCTCTTTATTTAAAAAAAAGTGGTTCAAATGGATCTAAGCGCTATGGGAATTAACAGCTGACGTCATCAGTCCCGTAAACTCAAACCTAACAGACCTAAGGACATCACATACATACACGCCCGAGGCAGGATTCGAAACTGCGACCATAGCAGCCGCTCGGTTCCGGACTGAAGCGCCTAGAACCGCTCGGCCACCGCGGCCAGCCCTTTATTAAACCTTGGCTAAATTCACAAGAGGAGGATTGTTTGATCGTGTATTCTATTCGTGTCGCATATAAAGTTTTGCACTTTGGTAAATTGAGAGCTGGATACCTTTCTTGTGTAATCTTGTGTATGTAGTCGGAGTTGTTGCAACTGATTAGTAAATTCAGATACTGTTAAGTAGATAGATACAGATATTGTTAAGTATTAAAGCCCCCAGATACTTTCCTGTGCGATCGTTTCCAGTGTTTAGTTACGGGAGACTTAACTTGTTCTCACGGCTTTGTTAGTAACAATATCCTACCGCCTTGAACTAAAATTTGGATTGGGATTTAAGCGGCATATGCAAGCCAGACTTACTTTCCTCCCTATTTCCCACACCACAGTTGTGTCGAGGAGGAAGCGCCGGGGGTTGTACCTATGTTAACAATGGAAAAGTACAGCAAATCGACAGTGGAGTTACGGTTATGTATTGTTTCGGTTAACACAGACCTCCATGTTACCACCAAAAGGCTCTGCGCAGACCTGTAGTATTCCCATCGTGTATTTACGGGCCGTAATTTGTAGGTACCTGCCATCAGATGGTGTTATTAACTGCGGACGACCATTTCGAAGCAGAAATTCAGAGCTTTTGCTCTCATGGTAGCGTTTATATGTCCAAACGTCGTCTCTTTAGTTCGCATCAATACTGTGGGCAACGACCTGTACCGATAGTCTTTCTTGCTTGTCAAGTGACAAGTCTGTAATGACTCTAAAGAGTTATGTTGACAGACTCGGCATTGTCTGCGTCGCAACTAGCTGTACTGTCCATTGTACTGTAGTGATTATGTAGATTTACTGTTACCTCCATTACATTAGAGCAAGGATTCTTAGAGTGAGGTTTCCGATCAAGAATGACAAATCTTTGCAAGTAATGAAAGTGATGCAAAATTTGTATTGAAATTTGCTGACGTTTAGTGCGATTTGCCGTTGGTAAACATTGAACAAGAGACCCACGCTGTAACTCATCGAATCTCTACATAAGAACAGTGTATTTGTAAAAAATATATTTGTAAAATATGCTGCCTACTCATTTCTCTCACTTAAGACGTACATTCCAACAAATGATGTAGACACAAATAAAAAATACAAAATGAAGTACAGTAAAGTAGGACAACTTATCCTGTCCGTCAGTATTTCCCTAACGAATGAGGAATCCGTCAATATTAATGCCACAGGGGATATTTGAATTACCTCCTCCATCTAACTTGACAACACTTACTTACCACACTCACGATAGTTTGCACTTAAGACAGGTTTCTATCGGGAGACTTCAGCCAACCCAAATGGTATAGAGCAGAAGCCCTTCTGATACCATAGCGTGCGCTCTTTCGTTCGGTAGAGATGGAAAAAAGGAAGCACCAGGATCGCGGACATTGACATGACTGTGAGGATGCCATTGGGACCATTCTTGTTGCCGCTCTTCATCAGGTGTGTAAGAAGTGTCATCCAAGCCTTGGGCTCTTTTTGCTGAGGGTTTTTTCATTAACTTCGGCAATCCTCTGGAAGGACGTTCTGTTGTTGCAAGGCATGGCGTTGCTCAGTATCTGTAAACACTTGACAAGGATGGACAGAATCATACGAGAATATTTCTGATAAAAGTAAGGAAATCTGAAGCCGAGCTATAAAGTACAGTTGCTGATAGCAAGTTACCCAGAGCAGAAAAGAGGCTTGGTAAAAGGACAATGACAGTATTACGATGAGTAGCGTATCAGGATTATGTTCAGTTATCAACCAAGAAAGTTTCAGCATTTTACTACAAACTGAAGACAAGTCACTTAATTTTACTCTTTATCAACTAAATAGAAATGAATGTATTTACTATGGAATTAGGCAAGTGGGTATAAAAAAATATAAAGTTCATATGTATTATCAGATCTGAGAGGAAAAATGAGAAGGCTGTACTAAACCCATCTTCTACTCAGATAATTGCGTCAACGAACAATAAATAATTTTTTTTTTTTAATGGGAGCTTTATTTGGGAATAAAATCTATAACCAGAGCTATTTGTTCCAAGAACATACACAGTGAGAAGACAACTCAGGTTTGACTGAATTACAGATTACGCATTATTTGTGAAATACGCCTCTTTTTTGTATCTCAAGTTTTGTAACACCTATGAGCCCCCATTGTCTGAACAGTCTTTGCACTCCACTTTTTAACATGATTTTTTAATGTGCCTTTTTCCCAAGGATAGCTGATAATTTTTTTGTTTCTGTTGTCATCCAGAAGAGAAATTTGTTTTATTACTTCCCCACTGGATGACGTTTATTATTTTTGTTTCCATGATGTGTTTATTTCATTCGTTTACATGACGAAATTATTTATTTTCCATGGAGCACCTCATCGCCTACTAAGACGAGGTTTTACTTTTCAGAAGAATTACTTGAGCATTCTGGAGAAACTTTAGGGCAAATTTCCCGGAGGACAGTTTCTTTAGGTGTGTAAGATGTGAGCAAAAGGTGGAGGGAGACTCATTTTTCTAAGCAGTCTAAGGATATAGGTTTTTAATAAAAGTCGTCAGCCATGTTGGCCGAAAACTACCGTTATAGGGAGTCAGCTTCGTTGTGTCTACACCAAAGTGAACCAGTGTCAAATATTCAGAGCTTAACAGAGATATGGAAGGCCTCGGAGTTGCTAAAATCATTGTGGAAGTGGCAAATAAACGACTATTTAATACGATTTTCAGAACGTATGGGTAAGGAGACATATCATAGGACTTCCAGAAATACATCTTCCCCACAATTCTGAACACAGTGCGGGTAAATATGTGTGAGAACTATCGAACAGTTATCTTAACAGCAAATGACATGACGTTTGTGAAGAGAGTAACATACTGAAGAATGGGAGAAGAAACTGAAGAGCTATTACAAGACGACAAGTTTAGCTTCAGGAAAGCTAAAGGCACCAGAGACAACCAGTTCTCGCGTAGATCTTAATTACTGACCTAAGAAGTAAGAAATACAGTTAGCTTCTTACGATTTACCGACATACAACACTGGTAGTCAACCTGGTCCCTACCATCTCCTACTGGACCTTCCAGCTTTCATGGTGGGCGGTAGGCGATGGGGGTTAAGGACATTTTTATTAAGTTGTCATAAACTTTTGACGGAAATTATTTGCTAAGTAATTATTATTATATACTTTAACTTGCTACACCTCTGCTCCAAAAATTTCATAACTTAAAGGTACTTCTCTACGTTCTGAATCATCATTACCGTGGAACTAGCGGATGGTTAGAAAATCTTACTGCTAACAGAGATACAAAAGTTGGCAGTAGACAAAAGCAGTTGACTACTACTGACGTATAACAAGCCTTCAACAGTGTAAAATGATGGAAGATGTCCGAAATTATCATAATAGGCGTAAACAATACGCAAGGACACAGTAACTAAGAGAAAAAAATTCGAAATGCTCGAATTGAAAAGGATGTGAGACAGGGATGATATCTTTCGCCCCTGATCCAATCTATACATCGAAGAATTCAGAGTTAAAGAATATCAACAATAAGATTCGCAGACAGCGGTGGTATCCTCAGTTAAATTGAGAAAGAATAACAGGACCTGTTACATGGAAGCCTAGTAAACAAACACTACGGCACTATGGAGTGTTGGTAGACGGTATAAAGACGAAAGTAATATTTCACTGAAAAAATACGGCAACCAGCCACTTTTTAATGCGTTTTTTATTTACGCCAATATGCATTTCGGGTTTGCACCCATCTTCAGCTGGCAAATTACATAGATCTTCAGTTACTACAGTAGTACAATCTCGACAGCAGTTTGGATGCTGCAGCAGGCCTGTGCAAAAGCAACAACTCCAATCATTTACTTCAATTACGCGAGTTTAAAGTCACACACTGTCACCTGTTCATTTTACTTACATTCTCCTCTCCTTGCTTTTTCCTGGCTTTTCTTCTTTTTTGCAACAACGCAAACACTTTTTATCACGTATTTTGCACAGGCGCACTGCGTTATCCGCCAGGTTGTCGACTCACAGTTTTTGTTTACATACAAATGGTTTACCTATGGACAGAGTTATATTTTTACGAAAGTTTTGAGGTTCTAAGATAAGCTATTGTTTTCTAAATATTGACTTGGCTGATAGAAGTATTCTAACATAACACATTTATACAAAGCAGTAATTCATACATTTACAATATAACAAAGATAGAATTAAGATTTTTATGTTTTATATTATTACATGCATTTGTTGGTTTTATAGTAGATTATGTTATTTCTTGATTGTGCTTAGTAAGTGGTTTGATAAGTAAAGTGTGGAAGTTTTTTAGAAATATTCGGTTTGGCAGCTCTGTTTGGTCGTTAAGTATGTCAGAAGGGAATGCATGTTTATGTGAATAAATTTCCATTTCTTCTAGGAGGTTCATTCTTTTTCCTTTGTTGGCTAAGTGGAGAACTTGTAGGTTATGGGATATGTCTGTTACTTGATGTTCTTCTTCTGCTACATGTTGGGTGAATGTGGATTTATTTAAGTTTTTTAAATGAAGAGCATCCATGTGTTCTTGAAACCGTATACTGAAGTTTCTCCCTGTTTGGCCTATGTATGTTTTTGGACATGAGTTGCAGTTAAGTTTGTATATTCCTGATTGATTGTACGGTTTGGTATTATTTTTAATGTTATGAATAGCTTTGTCCTTTATTTTGTTATTTGTATAGTAGCTGATTTTGATATCTGTTCCTCGGAACAAGTTTGCTATTTTATATGACAGCTTTCCTACAAATGGCAAGCTTAAATATTTTTCATTTGGCTGTGTTGTGGTATTCTTTAATGTAGTTTTGTTATTGTATTTGTTTATGTGGGGATTTATCTTAGAGTTTAGTTCATCTATTAATTTTGGATTGTAACCATTATTGTAAGCAATTGCTTTGATGGTGTTTAGTTCTTCTATTTTGTCAGCTGGTTCTAGTGGTATTTTGTGCATTCTGTTTAGCATTGCTCTGTATGAAGCCGTCTTATGTTTATCCGGGTGGCAGGATGACTTATTAATTGTGTTATCTGTGTATGTTGGTTTCCTGTATACTTGAAATTTGTGTTTGTTGTTGGAGCTACTTATGCAGAGATCCAGAAAATTTAAACCTACTTCTGTTTGGTGTTCTACAGTGAAGATGATGTTCTGATGCATTTTATTCATTTCTTTTGCAAGGTTATCAATTTCTTCTGCTGTGCCATCAAATAAGACTATTATATCATCAACATACCTTTTGTAATAAATTATCTTGTTTACCATCTGGGGGTTTTCTTTAAAAAATTTACATTCTAAGTTATTGATGAAAATATCTGCAAGCAAACTGGCCACGCAGCTACCCATAGCCAGGCCCTCTTTCTGTTATTAAAAGAAAAATAGTAGTGTGATAGTACTAGTGTTAATAGATCAATGAATTCATATATTTCTGGCAATGCCAAATTTTTATGTTTAAGTAAATTGTTTTTAATTATTTCTATTGTTTCTTTGATGGGTATGTTTGTGTAGAGGTTTGTGATGTCAAGTGATGCAAACCTAGCAGTAGCAGGAAGCCGAATTTCCTTTAGACAATTAATAAGTTCATAACTGTTCTTTACTGAGTATGTCTCTTCAAATTTGAATGTGTTGCTAAGGACCTCATTCAGTTTCTTGCTGATTTTATAAGTTGGGCTGCTCCAAGAATTAACAATTGGACGTATGGGACAGTTAACTTTATGGGTCTTAGGTTGTGCTCATACACGTGGTGCATAAGGGTTCATAACAGTGCATTCATGTATATCTTTTGCATTTAAGAGGAAATCACTTTTTTTCATCATATTTTTAAGTTTATTCTGGAACTTAAGAGTGGGATCACACTTAATTTCTACTATATTATTGTTACTGAAAAATTCAATGGTTTTTCATACATAGTCACTTTCATACATTACAACAATAGCATTGCTCTTATCTGCTTTTACAACTAAAGCTTTATTGTCACTTAGTTTCTTATTAACACTTTTAAGTGTTGTTGTGTCATGGTGCTTTATACTATTATTATTATTTGCTTTCTCTATTTGTTTGGTGATAAAATTGTTAACTTTGTGGCCTATGGCAATCTGATCATTCTGAGTTAGTTTTGCAGTATCACAGGCTATTTTGGTGCCTACTATTAATTCTTTAATATTATTTTCAGTCAGAGATGGGTTGATATTATGTTGAAGCCCTTTATTCAGCAAACTTACTTCTTTATCACTGAAGATGATGTTAGTGGAATTTACTAGACGTTTGGAGAATTTATGCTTAATGGGAGGTAATTTGTCATTCACCTTTGGAATTTGTGACATAAGCTTTTTTAACTTATTGTTATGCCTATGTCTGACTTTATGCTGTACTTTCACAGCTATTATAGTGACAAAATTTAATGCAACTATTTTTCTTTTAATAACAAATTGTACCAGCAGAAAGAGGGCCTGGCTATGGGTAGCTGCCTTGCCAGTTTGCTTGCAGATATTTTCATCAATAACTTAGAATGTAAATTTTTTAAAGAAAACCCCCAGATGGTAAACAAGATAATTTATTACAAAAGGTATGTTGATGATATAATAGTCTTATTTGATGGCACAGCAGAATAAATTGATAACCTTGCCAAAGAAATGAATAAAATGCATCAGAACATCATCTTCACTGTAGAACACCAAACAGAAGTAGGTTTAAATTTTCTGGATCTCTGCATAAGTAGCTCCAACAACAAACACAAATTTCAAGTATACAGGAAACCAACATACACAGATAACACAATTAATAAGTCATCCTGCCACCCGGATAAACATAAGACGGCTTCATACAGAGCAATGCTAAACAGAATGCACAAAATACCACTAGAACCAGCTGACAAAATAGAAGAACTAAACACCATCAAAGCAATTGCTTACAATAATGGTTACAATCCAAAATTAATAGATGAACTAAACTCTAAGATAAATCCCCACATAAACAAATACAATAACAAAACTACATTAAAGAATACCACAACACAGCCAAATGAAAAATATGTAAGCTTGCCATTTGTAGGAAAGCTGTCATATAAAATAGCAAACTTGTTCCGAGGAACAGATATCAAAATCAGCTACTATACAAATAACAAAATAAAGGACAAAGCTATTCATAACATTAAAAATAATACCAAACCGTACAATCAATCAGGAATATACAAACTTAACTGCAACTCATGTCCAAAAACATACATAGGCCAAACAGGGAGAAACTTCAGTATACGGTTTCAAGAACACATGGATGCTCTTCATTTAAAAAACTTAAATAAATCCACATCCGCCCAACATGTAGCAGAAGAAGAACATCAAGTAACAGACATATCCCATAACCTACAAGTTCTCCACTTAGCCAACAAAGGAAAAAGAATGAACCTCCTAGAAGAAATGGAAATTTATTCACATAAACATGCATCCCCTTCTGACATACTTAACGACCAAACAGAGCTGCCAAACCGAATATTTCTAAAAAACTTCCACACTTTACTTATCAAACCATTTACTAAGCACAATCAAGAAATAACATAATCTATTATAAAACCAACAAATGCATGTAATAATATAAAACATAAAAATCTTAATTCTATCTTTGTTATATTGTAAATGCATGAATTACTGCTTTGTATAAATGTGTTATGTTAGAATACTTCTATCAGCCAAGTCAATATTTAGAAAACAATAGCTTATCTTAGAACCTCAAAACTTTCGTAAAAATATAACTCGGTCCATAGATGAACCATTTGTATGTAAACGAAAACTGTCAGTCGACAACCTGGCGGATAACGTAGTGCGCCTGTGCAAAATACGTGATAAAAAGTGTTTGTGTTTTTGCAAAAAATAAGAAAAGCCAGGAAAAAACAAGGAGAGGAGAATGTAAGTAAAATGAACAGCTGATAGTGTGTGACTTTAAACTCGCGAAATTGAAGTAAATGATTGGAGTTGTTGCTTTTGCACAGGCCTGCTGCAGCATCCAAACTGCTGTCGAGATTGTACTACTGTAGTAACTGAAGATCTATGTAATTTGCCAGCTGAAGATGGGTGCAAACCCGAAATGCATATTGACGTAAATAAAAAACGCATTAAAAAGTGGCTGGTTGCCGTATTTTTTCAGTGAAATATCATTATCCACGGCAACGGAGCTCAACAGTTCAAATAAAATGGACAAATTGTTACGAAAGTAATGGCTAGTACTGGAAATGAGATTAGCGATAAACTAAACATCAAACTTGTAAACCATTAAGTAGATGAAGCGAAGGAATTTCGCCACCTTAACAGCAAAATAACCTAAAGTAACACATACTTACAAACTTGAGAGGATATAAAGGGCAGACCAGCAAAGGCAGATAGGGCATTCCCCATTTAAAGAAGTCTATTTGTATCAAACATAGCCCTTAATTTGAAAAAGAAATTTCGAGTATGTGTGCCTTAGGAGCGCACGACTATCCACTAGTGAAACATGCGCTGCATGAAAACCAGAACTGAAGAGAATATAAACGTTTAAAATGTTCTGGAGGACGATGTTTAAAATTAGGGTAACCGATAAGATAAGAAGTGAGAATTTATTTTGTGGAGTCGGTGAAGAGAGGATTATGGGGATTACATTAACAAGCATAGTAGATAGATTTTAAGGGCACAAGTCAGGCAATGCAAAAAGCTGTAGACAGTAAAAAAATGTAGGATGTAACATACCACTTTAATAACGTTATGCTGAAGGAAGTGTCGTTGAAGGTGTGATGACTTTAACAAAATACAACTTTTTGCTTAGGTGATTAACTTAAAGTTAGCTTTATTATATTCTATTCAGAGCTATAATATCTGCAGGTCTTCCTTGTACAAATAAAACCCACAGATTCAAGGATGTCAGATGATGTCTGATAAATAACAAGTTACGAATTTAAATATGTTTTGAACTCTTTACATATCAAATTGACATTATGTAACAACTGTTGGTTCCTTTGAAATAAAAATTCCAGTCAAATACTACTGCTTTCTACAGCATCTCAAACAAGACTTGATTCTTTATGCAACATTTCCACCAAGTACCATGAAAAAGAAGGGAAAAGGTAAGTTATGAAGAAAATTATTTACAGCATTACCAAAGACACTGTGACAGTTAGTTGATATACATTTATTAATGCTTACTAAAATAAATCTATTGATTCTTATTTAAAACGTCAAAAATACCAATATCACATAAAATAGAAATTGTTATGAATTATAGTGAAGGTATTTCATACAATATTTCCTACTTATAAATGAAACTATCAATACCCATAGTATTGGAGGGTTCAAAATGCATATCAAACTTGATTACAACAGAATTACAAAATAAACAATTGTGTTTGGGTATCTGTTAGCACAGTAATAGAACAAAAAACAACATTAATAATTCTTAATAAAAAAAGAGAAAATGTCTGAACTTCGTGAATTACAACTGTTGTACCTTTTTGTATTGACTCACAATGCTTTACCAACAGTTACAGTCTTTAATCTGCACTTCAATATTTTATTATAACCTCATCAGAGCGATCGTCTATTCAAACATAAAGGAAGTAGTTTCACCTTACTGTGTTACCATCAACTTTTTCTGCAAAATACATTGCTAGCTTTAGTAAACGGAAATGGGTTTCCTGTTAGATGACAAAATAGATGCATAATAAAACAATTAACTGAAACTGAAAATCTGATATTGATAGATGAGCCTGTCAAATAATATGAGTCAAAATGTCTTAACAGATAGACAACAAGACAGAAATCATCATCAGTAATTATTACACTAAAAATAGTTTCATGTACGAAGTTAGGTGATTCATCATAGTCTATAAGTACCTACATCAATCAAAGGATCTCATTAAGCTGTATTATAGCATTATCAAATAACATCCAAACAACTTCAAGTGCAGGTGAGTTCCATATACATTCAAGAAAACACCACCATAAAATACTGTATAAGTTTTTACCAGTGAATAAAAAAATAATAGTGACAGTGTGCTGAAACAGTTGCGAATATGACTTGTAGTCATTTAAGTGTGTTTTTCAATGTATGTAATCTCTTCATGTATGATAAATTTAACTAACTTAAATTTTTAATATATTTTCTTTACCTGATGCTGTATTCTTCATTATAGTCATTATGTTTGCCAGTATAAGTTTCTACATCATTTTATGGTGTCAGTTAATACTAGTCAACATCTTATTATTTTTGTGGTGTTTCTAAATAGTTTCAAACTATGTAGCACCTCACACGTTTACAACAGTGTATTTATCAACTACATGTACCATCAGAACCACAGTTGAAGTACTATATATATTTTTTCAATAATGACACATTTACTTGCTCATAAAATTGTAAATACATATCTACAATTATATCCCACACAACTTAATTAATATGGTATGCTTCATTTCATGACTTTAGATCGTAACCCCCCCCCCCCCCCCAATGGTCTCTCCCAATATTCTTCCATATACCACTATAAGTATAAACATCATTATCTTCATGAGCACTATCACCATCTTTCTAGAGCCTAAACACACAATTATTCCCGAAACATCTCTACATTGTTCCGTAAATCTCTCTTCTCACGATCCTCTAATATATGAAATTAGCACAGTAATTTTTACTACCCATCAATTCATTGTAGATGATCAAAAATGTTGTTACTTCTGTATGTTCATCTTTACCAACTTGATCATGTGAACTTACATAGTTTACTTCACTTATGGCTTTACATTCTCACAATATGTGGTTTGACTTCAACGTTAGTTTTCCCAATTTTATAGTTACTTTATGAATATGAATGAGAGGTTCTGGCCGCGTTTAAACTTCCAGTGAAGTTCTCTTTGTTTTTGCAGTAGTTTCCTAACTTTGTTGTTGAACCACAGTGGGTTTTTCCCGTCCCTCACAGTTTTACTGGGCATTTACCTGTCTACAACGCATTTTACGATTCCCTTGAACCTTTTTTCATAGAAATTTTCGTGTCGATTTGTTAGGTAGTCTGAAAGCGGTTTCCTATTACTCTTGCTAAACAGATAAATCTTCGTCCCTTTTTTTATATTCCTATTTAATTCCATATTCAGGGATATTGCAACGGCCTTATGATCACTGATTCCCTGTTGTGTGCTTACAGAGTCGAAAAGTTCAGGTCTGTTTATCAGTAGGTCCAAGATGTTAATGTTATCTCTACGAGTCGGTTCTCTTTTCAATTACTTGAGGTAATTCCCGGATAGTGCACTCAGAATAATGTCACTCGATGCTCTGTCCCCACCACCTGTACTAAACATCTGAGTGTCCCAGTCTATATCTGGTAAATTGAAATCTCCACCTAATACTATAACATGCTGAGGAAATATTCTGTCCAACAAGCAGTAGCTGACGTTCACATAACAGCAAAATCTGTTGTGTTTGGTCTCCTGGTCAGTATACAATTTGCATCAGATCATTGCATCGCTGCATCCAAGTAAAACACAAGTTTATTACAATTTAGACGCCAATAATATGCTCATCTACAAAGGAAACAGTATTTATGTCTTGCTATACAATTGGTGATCACCCACACACATTGGCTGTAGTGTTGGCACTTGCTTACAGCGAATTGGACACAGTTTGAAGGCACATTCAATAATCCCCCAAAATCATAATAAATACTCTCACCACAGCCGTGAATACCAATTTCCTCCACAGTGCCCTATCAGCAAGCAAATATCATACGATATTCCACCATTCTAAAAGAGTTTCTATTATTTATAATTATAGTAGCATACACTGTTATACACAGATATGCTTGTAACACTGTCTTGTTTTGACCCACTATATTAGATCTACACTAGATCATTGCATGTATGCACGCACACACAAAACACACACACAATATATATATATATATATATATATATATATATATATATATATATATATATATATATATATATATATATATATTGGCAGTGGTAGACAATATTACTTAGAGCACAAAATGAAACGTAAATGTCACACTATCTCAGTGTAAACTGATACAGCTGAGAGAGCCACACAAGGTTCAATAATGGTTAACAAACGATGTTCCCGTGCCTAGAGATTATAGCTGTTGCACGAGTCCAGTCACTATGCTGATAACACCCTCCTGTCGCAGGAACATAGCACCATACATACCTATTCGAGCTGCATTAGTGAAGCGCTCTTGCACATACTGTACATAAAGATAGGATGTAATCTGCAATGGAAGCTGCTCTACATAAAACAAAAAGCTAATGAAGGTACGCTCTACTACCATAAAGTCTATTTAAAATGTTCACATCCCATTTACACGAGGTGTCCAACTGCATCATGCAATTGAGCAGACCTAGACCTTCAGGCTGTCCCACGAGCTTACTCTGAGAATGTGTCCATCGAGTATAAGATGGGCAGCTATTCCTCCCAGACCACTGGAAGAAGTATTATCCAGTAGGTCCACTCGGCTGGCATACACAGGTGAGTCCGACAACCAACTGACATAACTTTTGATTGAAGTCCCTTCTCTCTTCCTAACACTGCTGGATGATGCTAACTGCCCGAGCGACTGCCAAGTGTGCTTCTCTCCAGCGACTCTCGGAGGCTGTAGGATCTAGCATTGATTACTTCAAAGCAAAAGCCCTGCTGATTCACGGCGCACTGTCATGACAAAACAGACAGACCAAATAAAATGGGATGTAGTACGGAAAACTAAAGCGAAAACAGCGACACAACAACTTTGAACTCGATATACCACATTACGTACAAAGAATGTATGTCCTCCTGAGGATTTATTTTGAGTACGACAAAACCATACGGTACAAAAAATATTAAAGAACCTTCAACATTGCAGCGCGTCAGCAATCGTTTGTTAATATATTAATGGACTGAGATCCGCCTCGATTGCGAAAAAACACCTAGTGTTTACCTAGGTTTCGGTGTAGATAACTACACCTTCTTCAGAACAATAAACTCAAAAGTGTCTATAAAGACCTTTGTCAATAATTAAAAGCTCAGCATAGCTATATATTTATAAAAGAAAAAGGTGACACATAAAAGTACATGTGAACAAAGTCAAAAGAATAACTTAATGGTGTACACTCCACCTCACATCAGCATGTGTTCGATGGGCCGTGTCCCGTCGCAAACTGCGGCAACCAAACGGTAGCTCGCTTACCAGCTAGACACGCTATCTATGCACATGCGCAAGAAAAGGAAGTTACTTAATGCGCATGCGCATAAAAATACGAGAAAGCCCGTATATTCCCAAACGTGGATCAACGTATACCAAAATTAAAATGGACATAACCCGAGACGAGCTAAATACAAGATAAAACCTAAAGATCAGCACACAGGGTTACTGTATCTCGGAAGAGTAACATACATGATTGTTGATTATGACAAATTATTTATTTATAATTTCTTTTTATTTTTTTTTTATTTTTAGAAGCTGTATGAAAAGTCAGTAGTTAGTCAAATGAGGGGGGGGGGGGGGGGGGGGTTGAGGGGACGTAGTCTAAAGACGTCGTGGAGATAAGGATATAGGGATAAAACGTGAGATGTTCACCGGGTTAAAACCTCCTACATCGTAAAAAGAATAAAAAGATAAAAAGTAGATGAACAGCTTGACAAACCGCGCTCGCCATATCATCAAAACTACGAGTGAAAAGAACGAAGTAACGGCACAAAACGATCAAAAAATTTTTTATTTCTTAGTAGGAGTTGGTCATTGAGGATATTGTCTCTATCATGTTGCAGATGCTTAAAGATCTGCA
This sequence comes from Schistocerca gregaria, assembly GCF_023897955.1. Taxonomy (NCBI): domain Eukaryota; kingdom Metazoa; phylum Arthropoda; class Insecta; order Orthoptera; family Acrididae; genus Schistocerca; species Schistocerca gregaria. The sequence goes on from NC_064921.1 coordinate 559,466,428, forward strand.
TTTCTTCTAAGATATCTAATTTTAAGCCCTTAACCTCAGCATGAAGTAGCTCAATGTTAACTGGAGGGCTCGGCGCATGAGCCGCTTGCACAAGATGTTCCGCATAAGTAGAGCCTTTAGTACCGTCACCGCTTCGCGTAGGAATATGCTCTTTATATCTGCTTCTGGGTCTCAGATACGTCCCCTCAACCCCCCCCCCCCCCCCCTCATTTGACTAACTACTGACTTTTCATACAGCTTCTAAAAATAAAAAAAATAAAAAAAATTTATAAATAAATAATTTGTCATAATCAACAATCATGTATGTTACTCTTCCGAGATACAATAACCCTGTGTGCTGATCTTTAGGTTTTATCTTGTATTTAGCTCGTCTCGGGTTATGTCCATTTTAATTTTGGTATACGTTGATCCACGTTTGGGAATATACGGGCTTTCTCGTATTTTTATGCGCATGCGCATTAAGTAACTTCCTTTTCTTGCGCATGTGCATAGATAGCGTGTCTAGCTGGTAAGCGAGCTACCGTTTGGTTGCCGCAGTTTGCGACGGGACACGGCCCATCGAACACATGCTGATGTGAGGTGGAGTGTACACCATTAAGTTATTCTTTTGACTTTGTTCACATGTACTTTTATGTGTCATCTTTTTCTTTTATAAATATATAGCTATGCTGAGCTTTTAATTATTGACAAAGGTCTTTATAGACACTTTTGAGTTTATTGTTCTGAAGAAGGTGTAGTTATCTACACCGAAACCTAGGTAAACACTAGGTGTTTTTTCGCAATCGAGGCGGATCTCAGTCCATTAATATAAAAAAAAATATTAACCCTAGCATTACCAACGGGGGGGCCTCGTAGGCCCACTGACTCAGTTTTTCTATGTTGTATCCACACCCTTTGATATATGAACTTGAAAGCAACGGTAATTGTTTGTTATTGAATGTACTATTGATTCATTACAGAATTTCGGAATAAAAATGTAATTAAAATTCATTTACTTGATTTAATTCTCTGTGGGCCTTAGAAGTCCACCCGTTGGTAATAGCAAGGAAAGATTTACGAGGTTGAGTCTTTCGTTTCAAATTCTCACCATGAAACGAATTTTGGCATTGTTGCCTTCAGACATATTATTATGAAGCGGACCATTGTTATTTTCAGTGTTTCTGCTGCTGTTGAACCAGCAACATGAGTAGACAACGTTTACGTGATAGTTCCATTGAAAGAGTGCTAGAAGAAGTTTTGAACGAATCAGATTTAGAAAAAAGTGAAGTGGATGATGATGTGGAAGAAATTAGAACTCATTCATCGTCTGAGAATGAAGATGAGGTTGAAGCCAATCCACCAGATATAATGATACGGATTGTGATAAATTCATTGCAAAAAGTGGACGAGAGTATATTACGAAGCCATCTCGACAATATCGGCGTTCTGTACAAAATATAGTGCGAGAAAGAATGGGGCTAGGACAACAAGGAAGAAATGCGTCTCCGAAAGAGGCTATAGAGCTCTTTTTTACACCTCAAATTATGAATCTAATAAAACTACACTCAAATTAAGAGGCTTCTCGACTAGGTATTCAGCACACAGATGAAGATGAGTTATTTTGTTATATAGGACTCTTGCTAATCATGGGTTCAAATCATGACAATAAGATACCTGTCCAAGATTTATGGTCTTTGCTTCAGGGCCGACAAGTGTACTATGGATCAATGAGTCGGACCCGATTTTTCGAATTGACAAAAATATTGAGGTTTGATGATAAGAACACAAGAGAAATTCGTCGCCAGACTGACAAGTTTGCTCCAATGAGGGAAATTTTTGAAAGCTTCAATTCTTCACTTCCATCGTATTTCATTCCTGGTCTACATACAACAGTGGATGAGATGTTGTCTTTGTTCCGTGGTCGCTGTCCATTCAAGGTGTTTCTAAAAGAAAAACCTGGAAAATACGGCATTCTAATTCGAATGCTGTCTGATTCTGAGACTAGATATGTGATCAGCATGGACATCTATACAGGCAAGTCAGGAAATACACAGCATTCAAATGGACCGATGGAAATTGTAAAGAGACTATTAAAACCTATTGAAAAATCAGGCCGTAATGTTACCACAGAACGGTACTATACTTCAGTGGAGCTTGCTGAGACTCTATGGAATGATTTTCACCTCACACTTGTTGGCACCCTACAGTCTAACAGACGACACATACCTGAAGAGCTGAAGACTACAACTGGCCGCAGTTTACACTCTTCCATCTTTGCTTATACTGACCCTCAGACACAGAGGCCACCAGTTACTCTTGCAGCAACGCTAGTCCGCGAGAAGCCAAAGCGACTGCTGTTGATGCTTTCAACTTATCACTCAGAAGGGGTGTTGAATGAAGACTCAAAAAACACTAACATAAATCTTTTTTTTATAATTCTACAAAGGGAGGCGTGGACACCATAGACCAGATGCCAAGACACTACAGCACACGCACTCATTGACATAGCAGCAATAAATGCATATTCACTCTTCCTCCTCAACTTTCCGAATTGGAAAAAGAATTTGCTAAACCGCAGAAGGGTTTTTATCACTAACTTAGGTCTCGAACTAATAAGATCTCAAGTAGATAAACGGGCACAAAATTTGTATGGACTTCAGAAGCCAGTAATAATGGCAATGGAAAGCATCACACAACGGAAGCTCAGCTGCTCTGTAGAACCATCATCCTCAACAGCAGAACCAGGAACACGTGGACGGTGCCACCTATGCTGCCAAGAAGCTGCATCTAAAAAGATCAAGTACAACAAGCTGGAAAAGTCAACTGTTACCTGCTGTCAGTGCCACAAACACGTCTGTGGGAAACACTGCAGGAAGACAGTGTTGTGTGAAAAATGCGTTGCAGAATGAGACAGTAAATTTTGTTTGCTTCATGTAGTGTATCGAATGAAAAAAGTCGTTTTTATAAGAAAACACTATTTTGAAACATTAGTCCAAAAAATATATAAACTGAATCTCGTGATTTGTTCATTGTATTCCTATTATAATAACATCTTTTATTATCCAGTACACAAAAACAATGTCTAAGCATTTTGAATTGTTATGAGAGGTATCAGAAGTAAATAAAATTGATTTATGATAAAATAAATTGTGGTATTCTTTACAGGCCTTTGAGGCCCCCCCGTTGGTATTACATGTAACAAAAAATGCGTTGGTAATGCTAGGGTTAAAGCAATTAGGAACAAAATATCTGTACACCAATATTCAGATTTGTTAATAAGCAATAAAATAACTATAACTGATGCACAACGTAATTTTAAGTGGAATGTTCCCTTTAAACGGAAAAAAGTTAGAATTCTAAGTTTAAGTAATAAACGTAAGTACTCTGGACATATAATTTCAGTTCAGTAATACGAATACTATGTTGCAGAACATATACAGAATATTAACGTAATGCATTATATTTCCGATGACCACGGTGTTTAGGGGCCGTAAACCTCAAACCACACACACATTATATTTGCTAACGTCTTCGGCTGATAAGTGGAGAAGAACTATCTGAAAACCTTAATTTCAGAGCTGTGTAGGGAACGCTTTAACGAGCAAAACATTTCACATAATTGTGGGTGGTAAATGCATCGCTGTAGAGCTCTGGCCATAAAACGACGTCCAGTCACCGACGACTGGAAGCTAACTTGCCGTACCTAATACTGTCTAATACCTTGTAGCATTTGTGAGCCATGTCAACCCACATTTTATTACGCTGAAGTGCCTAAGAAACTGGTTAGGTACGTGTATTCAAATACAGAGATATGTAAACATGCAGAATACGGTGCTGCGGTCAGAAACCCCTGTATAAGACAAGTGTCTGGCGCAGTTTGTTAGATCAGTTAGTGCTGCTACAATGGCACGTTATCAAGATTTTAGTGAGTTTGAACGTGGTGTTATAGTCGACGCACGAGTGATGGGGCACTTCTTGTCCGAGGTAGCGACGAAATGGCGATTTTCCTGTACGACCATTTCAGGAATGTACCGCGAATATCAGGAATCCGGTAAAACATCAAATCTCCGACATCGCTGGGCCGGAAAAAGGTACTGCAAGCACGGGACCAACGACGACTGAAGTGAACCGTTCAACGTGACAGAAAGGTATAGCTTCCGAAAATCGCTGCAGATTTCTATGCGGGCCATCAACAAGTGTCAGCGTGCGAACCATTCAACGAAACGTCATCAGTATGGGCTTTCGGAGCAGAAGGCCTACTCATGTAACCTTGATGGTTGCACGACACAAAGCTTTACGCCTCGCCTGGGCCCGTCAACACCGACACTGGACTGTTGATGATGGAAACATGTTGCCTGGTCGGACTAGTCACGTTTAAAATTGTAGCGAGCGGATGGACGTATACGGGTATAGAGACAACCTCCTCAATCCATAATCGCTGCATGTCATCAGAGAACTGTTCAAGCTGGTGAAGGCTCTGGAAGGATGAGGGGCGCATGCAGTTGAATTTATATGCTATCCCTGATACGTCTAAGCTCTAACTGATCGTCTGCATCCATTCGTGTGCATTGTGCTTTCCGACGGACTTGGGCAAGTCCAGCAGAGCAATGCGACACCCCATACGTCAAGAATTTCTACAGTTGGCTCCAAGAACACTTTTCTGATTTTAAACACTTCTGCTAGCCACCAAACTCCCTAGACACAAACATTGTTGAACATATTTGGGACGCCTTTCAACGTTCTGTTGAGAAGAGATCTCCACCCCCTCGTAGTCTTACGGATTTATGGACAGCCCTGCAAAATTAATATTGTCAGTTCCCTCCAGCACTACCTCAAACATTAGTAGAGTCCATGTCACGTCGTGCTGCGTGCTCACGGGGGCCCTACATGATATTAGGAATGTGTACCAGTTTCTTTGGCTCTTCAGTGTATATTTCATCGTATAGTGTAGCATATGAGATCACTGACAGTCCCTATCCGACAAAATGGCAGATGGTGACAGATCGTGAAATTGGAGGTGCGGGTAGGAGCTATGCTGTACTGGAATGTAGAGAGGACTCACACTGCAAGGTTTGCTGGGAAACACTTCACACTGTTAATTAACTTTTTAAATGTCGGCGTTATATGAACTGCCAGGTCTATAACCATGATTTCAGTAGCTTCAAAATTAGGCTCAGATTTTGGTTAAAATTTTATATGATGGTATCATTAACTGCCTAACTAAGTCAAAAAAAAAACAGAGACGTCCTCTAAGCAAGTAGGCGCTAAATGAAGAAGATAGCTAAATAATCGTCTAGAAGTAACTTTCGCCCCAACATCAATTAGTCTGCTTGCTGCGAGTGTATGTTTGTGGTACATAATAAGTTTGAACGTGGTACGGAAGCTAGAAAATCTGAAACTCGACATGAAGGATTTACTGTCAGATGAGTATAGGGCAATATCATCAACAGCAGAAAATTATATCACGACAGTAGGATTCGTTGTGAGTAGGAAGGGAGGGCAAGGAGTGAGTTACTATCAACGGTTCCGTGATAGGGCTGTTCTCATCAGAATCGACAGCATATAGATACCAACAGCAAGAGTTCAAGTATACACGCCGAAGTCGCAAGCCGAAGGAGTAAAAAAGGAGGAAGTGTATCATGATATGCAGCTGATAATTCAGTACGTGAAGAAAGATGGAAACCTAATAGTCATGGTAGCTAGTAACAGCGATTGCTCTGTTCGAGAATAACAAAAGGAGGGGGTTCACTTGGAAAAGGTCGGGAGATACAGGAAGATTCCTGTTAGATTATGTCATGGTCAGGTAGAGTTTCCAAAATCAGGTACTGGGTTTTAAGGCACCCAAAGCAGATGTAGACTTGGATTACAATTTAGTAATGATGAAGAGTAGGCTGAAGTTTAAGAGATTAGTCAGGAAGAATCAATGCGCAAACAAATGGGATACGGAAGTGCTAAGGAACGAAGAAATACGCTTGAAGTTCTCTGAGCCTGCAGATACTGCGGTAATGGATATCTCAGTAAGTAAGTACGTGCATGGAAGCTAAGGTGAAATGGCTGCATGAAAAATGTGAAGAAATAGGAAAATAAATAGTTGTCGGAAGGACTGACTGAGGGTGTAGAAAAGTCGAGACAACCTTAGGTAAAATTAAAAGCAAGGGGCGGTAACGTTAAGAAAACAGTGCAAATTCCCCTGTTAAATGCAGAAAAGAGAGCGGATAAGTGGAAATACGACACTGAAGGCCTCTGTGAATGGTAGGTCTTGTCTGACGACACGATAGAAGAAGAAACAGGATACGATAGGGAAGAGACAGGGGATCTAGTATTAGAATTCAATAGAGTCTTAGACGACTTAATATCAAATAAGGGGGAAGGAATAGACAATATTCCATCGGAATTTCTAAAATAATTGTAAGAAGTGGCAACAAAACGGCTATAAATGTTGGTGCCAAGAACGTATGAGACTGACGATATGCCATCAGACTTTCGAGAAAATCATCCAGTAAAATTAATCCCATTCCACGCTGGACACCTGGTACAGCAACCGCTTGTGAACTTCTTGAAATAAAAGAGTCATGGTTGCAAATTGTTTTATCTGTTTACTAGCAATGACGCGTTAGGTGTATCTGTCGTTTGCTGTGTTTCCCTAATGATGATAGGACGATGTTTCCTTGTAATTTTTATGTCAATGCCCAATCCTGGTGGTCGGATGTTGGCCTCATATCACTTCTTACATAAGTTCACATATATTGTCAGTTGTACAGACTGCTACAAGCCTGAAACTTTGCGTCTTAATTTTCCTATCCTCCAGTTTTATTGTTGTTCTAGACCACTAAGTCAATCTGAGGATGCCACAGAAGGGTGAGCCTCATTACCAATAAATAGATAAAATAAGGTTGCAACCAGGAGTGACATATTTCAAAAAAATTCTCCACACAGTTTCTAGCACTGCAAGAGCCGAACAGTACCAGAATTATCGCATAATCAGCTTAACAGTTCATGCGTCCAAGTTGCTCACAAGAGTAAAATGCGGGATAATGGTGAAGAAAATTGGGGATGTGCTAGATGACGAGCAGTTAGGCTTTAGGCAAGGTAAAGGCACCAGAAAGACAGTATTCACGTTGTGGTTGACAATGGAAGCAAGACTGAAGAAAAATGACGATATGTTCTCAAGGTTTGTCGGCCTGGAAAAGGCGTCCGACAATGTGAAATGATGCAAGATCAGAATTTCTGATAAAAATGGGGGTAAGCTATAGGGAAAAATGGCTGCTGTTTAATATGTACTAGATCCAAGATGGAACAATAAGAATGGAACACAGAAAATGAAATACTCGTAAATGAAATGGCGTGAGGCAGGAATGTGGCCTTACGTTCCTACCATGCAGTTTGAACAAAGATGATGCACTGACGGAAATAGAAGAAAGGTTGAAGAGTGAGCTTAAAATTCAGAATGAAATAATTTGAGAGTAAAACAAAGAAAGACGAAAATAATGAAGAGAAATGAGAGTGCCTAGAGACTTAACGTCAGAACTGGTCGTCACGAAGTAGATTAAGTTAAGGAATTCTACTTCCTAGGCGGCAAAATAACCCATGACGGACGAAACAAGGAGGACATAAAAAGCAGACTAGCACAGTCTAAATGGCGTTCCTGTGCAAGGGAAATCTACTAGTATCAAACCTAGGCCTTAATTATAGGTAGATATTTCTGAGACTGTACGTGTGCAGCACAGCAATGCGTGGTAATGAAAAACCGGAACAGAAGAGAGTAGAATCATTTGAGATGTGGTGCTACAGAATAATGTTGAAAATCAGGTGAACTGATAAGGAACGAGGAGCTTCTCCACCAAATTGGCAAGGAAAGGAATATAGAGAAAAACACTGATTAAGATCATAGGACATTTATTAAGACATCAGGGAATAACTCCCATGGTACTGGAGGGAGCTGTAGAGGGAAAAACCGATAGACAGAGATTGGAATATATCCGGCCAACAACTGAAGACGTAGGTCGCAAGTACTACTCTAAGATGAAAAGCCTGGCGTAGATAAGGAATTCGTGGTAGGCTCACATCGAACCAAACAGATGACTGATGACTTCAAATAAATATTGAGGCCGACATCATGTACTTACCGCGAGTTAATATTTTATGTTCTTCAAGTTGAGTGCAAATATTTTTCGGCCTCCGAAAACGTATTGTGCAGTGTCACGTGTCTGCGATATCGTGTGGTCATTAAAGTTTTGTGGAGTTTCTGATGTAAGCCTACTTGCAATTGTTCTCGTTAAGGGAAGATTATATTTCTCGAACCCATATTCAGGTACTGTGGTTAGATGGGTTCAAAAGACCGTTTTTCCCTTACTTTCACTAAACAGTAAGGGGCATCTTTTCACTTTAAGACTTTCATTGGGCTCTCCACTTGCCACAGCACCACTCACAATTTATTGTATGCGTATGAGAATCAGTGACCGAGGAAGAGGAAAACCAGTGGCGACGCCGAGACAGCTTTACAGGATACGAGGTAAGCAAACCTGTTGCTGTTGAGCTGGGGTAGCTGCAAGAAGTTTGTTGGAGTTCCTCGTTACGAGTTATATTGGCATGCAGAAGATAGTGAGGAAGAATTTGCGGTGTTAGCTTGTGCGTCGCAGTAATATATCATGTCAGAAGCCTTTCTTATATCTCGATCAATTCAATTAATCTGGTAGGAACTGCAGTAAAAAAATAACGAACGCAAGAACCTATTATGCTGAAGAGTGCAGTTAGTAATTAGATTTGTTGAAGACATAGTTTCATCCCAGCAATGGAAGCTATGCAAACTTAAAATTTTTATCCATGGCTAATTACACTCCTGGAAATTGAAATAAGAACACCGTGAATTCATTGTCCTAGGAAGGGGAAACTTAATTGACACATTCCTGGCGTCAGATACATCACATGATCACACTGACAGAACCACAGGCACATAGACACAGGCAACAGAGCATGCACAATGTCGACACTAGTACAGTGTATATCCACCTTTCGCAGCAATGCAGGCTGCTATTCTCCCATGGAGACGATCGTAGAGATGCTGGATGCCATTTCCACCTGACGCCTCAGTTGGACCAGCGTTCGTGCTGGACGTGCAGACCGCGTGAGACGACGCTTCATCCAGTCCCAAACATGCTCAATGGGGGACAGATCCGGAGATCTTGCTGGCCAGGGTAGTTGACTTACACATTCTAGAGCACATTGGGTGGCACGGGATACATGCGGACGTGCATTGTCTTGTTGGAACAGCAAGTTCCCTTGCCGGTCTAGGAATGGTAGAACGATGGGTTCGATGACGGTTTGGATGTACCGTGCACTATTCAGTGTCCCCTCGACGATCACCAGAGGTGTACGGCCAGTGTAGGAGATCGCTCCCCACACCATGATGCCGGGTGTTGGCCCTGTGTGCCTCGGTCGTATGCAGTCCTGACTGTGGCGGTCACCTGCACGGCGCCAAACACGCATACGACCATCATTGGCACCAAGGCACAAGCGACTCTCATCGCTGAAGACGACACGTCTCCATTCGTCCCTCCATTCACGCCTGTCGCGACACCACTGGAGGCGGGCTGCACGATGTTGGGGCGTGAGCGGAAGACGGCCTAACGGTGTGCGGGACCGTAGCCCAGCTTCATGGAGACGGTTGCGAATGGTCCTCGCCGATACCCCAGGAGCAACAGTGTCCCTAATTTTCTGGTAAGTGGCGGTGCGGTCCCCTATGGCACTGCGTAGGATCCTACGGTCTTGGCGTGCATCCGTGCGTTGCTGCGGTCCGGTCCCAGGTCGACGGGCACGTGAACCTTCCGCCGACCGCTGGCGACAACATCGATGTACTGTGGAGACCTCACGCCCCACGTGTTGACAAATTCGGCGGTACGTCCACCCGGCCTCCCGCATGTCCACTATACGCCCTCGCTCAAAGTCCGTCAACTGCACATACGGTTCACGTCCACGCTGTCGCGGCATGCTACCAGTGTTAAAGACTGCGATGGAGCTCCGTATGCCACGGCAAACTGGCTGACACTGACGGCGGCGGTGCACAAATGCTGCGCAGCTAGCGCCATTCGACGGCCAACACCGCGGTTCCTGGTGTGTCCGCTGTGCCGTGCGTGTGATCATTGCTTGTACATCCCTCTCGCAGTGTCCGGAGCAAGTATGGTGGGTCTGACACACCGGTGTCAATGTGTTCTTTTTTCCATTTCCAGGAGTGTATATTACACGAGAATTTTGTGTGATGTTTACTGAATAGAGTTTGACTATTGTACAGGTGCTCAGAGATTGAGTACGGGAGTCCTTTATTTTCAATAAAAGAAAAGGAATTATTTTTTAAAAAATGTGTGAGCTATGGATGGCAATGGATCTTCACAAAGCCGTGCACGGGTCTTGGGTTTGCGACACATCAGATTTTTCCAGTATGTGCCGCTATCCCATGGCTTGTTCACGTGCTCGACGAACAAACAACCTTTCTGCTGACAGGGTGACGCTTAGGGAAGCGTCGCTTGCCTAGGCAGAGCTCCTACAGCAGCCAATCAGAAAGGTCCAGGAGATATGTGTGAGCGCCTGAAAGGCCCACCGCGCTGAGCTGCAAAAACGAGGCGTGTGGATCGCTCTCTTTTACTGACAGGCCCCCGACGAGATCAGACGCATTGGCCGGTTGCCTCCGTGCACTTTTCGAGCCATGGCTCAATCTGTTGCGCCTTAGGGCCGCTAAACTCACATAATGTACCCCGGCTAGGTCATCAGTAATTGTTTTCTCAATAAACGGTAGGCAGTTTGCCGACCGGAGTTGAAAAATTAACACTTGTTCTTTTTAGACCCCACTTCCACCTCAGGTACATCCTGACATGTACACTATCTACAACGCTAAAAGTACCACTGTGGTTTTGATATATTAAAAAAAAAGAAGCTCTACTTCAAAACGAGCATTGCTGCAGAAAAATCAACATGAAGTACTGTAATTTACAATGTTATTAATAATGAAATGTAAAGATACATGCTTTCAGTTTTACTCATGTATGGAGATTGAGAATGAACTTTCGTTCTACAGCAACAGTTGCTGTAGATGTGGAACAGCACACATACTCAAGAAGTTCAGATATCTACGGAGCCATAGGCCAACGTGACTGTAACGTCGGAACCGGTTGCCCAATAATACACTATTAATGTACCCGCTGTTGCTACAGTTTTATCACATCCCATAGACCAGCTGCTGTCAGACACTAATGAACCCAGGCTGGAGCTATATTTTCTAATGATAATAAACCCATCAAGAAGGCTAGGAGAGCATTTGTGCTAGAAAAAGCAGATAATCGGTTGTTAGAATCCCATTTATACAATGAATGGGCATCATTTAGCTCTAATATGACAGATTATGCGCAAAGATTAAGCTGACTGTATATCGCGCTCTGAAGGCGTATGTACCGAATAAACAGTTTAAGGATGGAAAGGACACCGTGTGGTTTAATAATCAAATTCGGAAAATGCTGAGGAAACAGGGATTGTTGGGCTCCTGGTTCAGAAAAAGAACGCACAGATGCTGACAGATGAAAGTTATCTAGCAGAAATTAGTGTGCCTGTTAAAAGGTCAATTGGCAGAGGATACAACAACATCCACCGTCATACTTCATGGAAAGATCTTGCCAAGAAGCTGAGAAAATTCTGTTCCTGCGTAAAATTACTTAGCAAGTGGTAGGCCTCTCTATCCGGCCATTCGTTGACCAGTCTTGGGTGGCAACAGAAACACCAAAAGGATAGCTGAAGTCTTCAGTTTCACGTTTAAGAAATCATTCGCGCAAGGGGATTGCGCAAACACACCGTCGTTTGACTGTCGTACAGACTCTCGCATGGTGGACGCAGAAATAGACGTCCGTGGCGAAGAGAAGCAACTGAAAAGTTGAAAACAAATACGTGGCTAATAAGCACGAATTTAGAAACCATCACTCGTAAGAAACTCAGATTGCTCATTTCTCATATGATATCCTGCGAGCCATTGATGGGGCGCAAGAGACAGATTCCGTATCCCTAGATTTTCGGAAAACGTTTGGGACGTGGCTCCACTGCAGACTACTGAAAGTCGTAGCATACTGTTTAGGTTCCCTAAGATGCGAGAGGTTCGAAGAATTTTCAAGTAGTGAAATACGTTACGTGGTCCTCGATAAATGGTTGAAATGGCTCTGAGCACTATGGGACTTAACTACTCTGGTCATCAGTCCCCTAGAACTTAGAACTATTTAAACCTAACTAACCTAAGGACATCACACACAGCCATGCCCGAGGCAGGATTCGAACCTGCGACCGTAGCAGTCGCGCGGTTCCTGATGCGCGCCTAGAACCGCGAGACCACCGCGGCCGGCACGTGGTCCTCGGCGGCGTGTGTTTGTCAGAGACAATTGTATCGTCAGAAGTGCACAAGGAAGTGTGATAGGAGAGCTTGTATTCTCTATATACGTACATAACCTGATGGACAAGGTGAATAGTAATTTACGGCTATTTAATGATTACTCTGTGGGCTACGGAAAGGTTATATGAACGAAAGAACATTCATATAATTGATGAATCTGGCTGGGCAATGGATCTTCTTTCTTCAGTGCGAATGCACGAAAGGCGTCCGACCTCCTGTGAGTATCCCCGAATAGCTCACGGAAGTATAAATAGACAGGGAAGTGGATAAGTGGCGCTCGGTGGGAGGGTGGATCGGCCATGACTCGTACCGACAAAGTTCGTGCAGTGGCGACAACGTTGTGCCCCAAATGCAACAGTGGTTACCGCATGCACCTGCCCAGTAAGCAGGAGATCCCGGGTTCGAATCCCGGTCTGGTACACATTTTCGCTCGTCACCGCTGATTCCGCTTGACGTCTCGCTGCAGCTGACAGTAATGATCCCCCTTCCATTTAGATCCAGTGCGGGAAGATATCGTCGATAAGTGACTCTAGGGGTATGCAAGATGATTTACACACTTGTTTGTGTGATGAACGGCAGTTTGCTCTAAATGCAGAAAAATGAGCAGGAAAAACAACTTCTAACGTTCGAATACAGCATTACCAGTGTGTGGATTGACGCAGCCATTTAGTTGAAATATCTAGTACCAAAGTTGCAAAGTGATGTGAAGTGTAAAGAGATCGTCAGGTAGGTAGTAGAGAGGGTGAATTGGCGACTTCGTTTGACAGGAAGAGTTTTGGGAAAGTGTAACTCGTTCATAAAGGAGAAGGCATACAGGGTGGTCGGAAATTACCGTTACAGGCTTCTAGGACTTGTAAAGGGGAGTGAGTACGTTTTGAATAGGAATCCATGTCCGGAAACATCATCCAATTAGACTACACTGCGTCAAAGTTATAGGCACGGGCGTCTGTAAATGTAAGTATACACGGGATGATTCCGTGATGATGTTACAGACTTTCTAGGATGATGGAGAACGATAAATGTACTAATTTGAAGTAAGGATCCCAGTACCGGAAACGAACGAGTCGAATGTTATAACCGTTTTGATACATATAACGGTTGAATACATGTACCGGTTCTTGTGTTGCGAAGAGTATAGGGTTCGTAACTTTTAGTGGTGGTAGTGCGGACAAAAACGAGAAAAAATGTCCAGTAAACGTGGGCTCTAAATCGCATACCTGAGGAGCTATGAGCATTCGTTCATCTTCGCTAATGTGAAACACATATTCTCTACTGAGCAAGTGTTTGTAGTTGGTAAGGTACACACTTTAGAGCCCACGTTTATTGGAAATTTTTTCTCGGTTTTGTCCACACTACCACCACTGATAGTTACGAACCCTACACTCTTCGCAACACAAGAGCCGGTACATGTATTCAACTGTCAGAGGTATCAGAGCGGATTCCGTTTATAACTTTCGACTCTTTCGTTTCCGGCACAGGGATTCTTACTTCAAATTAGTACATTCATCGTTTTTCATCATTCTAGAAAGTCTGTAACGTCATCACGGAATCAACCCGTGTCTACGTACAGTTATAGACACCCGCGCCTGTAACTCTGACGCTGGGGGTCTCGTTGGATGACGTTTCCGGGCATGGGTTCCTATTCAAAGTACGATGTACTCACTCCCTCTGCAGTTCCTAGAAGTCTGTAACGGGAATTTCCGACCACCCGGTGTAACTAGTGGACCCACTCTCAAGTACTGTTCGAGTGTTTGCGATCCTTATCAGGTCGGGCTGAAGAAATACACCGAAGCAATTCAGAGACATGCTGCTAGATTTGTTACCGGTAGGATCCATCAGCACGCAGGCATTACGAAGGTGCTTTCTGAACTCAAATGGTAACCCGTCGATGGAAGACGACGCTGTTTACGCAAGGCGCTATTGCGGAAATTTAGAGTGTGTGTGTGTGTGTTTGAGGTTTACGGGCGCTAAACAGCGTGGTCATCAGCGCCCAGGAAATTTAGAGAACAGACATTTGAGGCCGACTGTAGAACGATTCCACTGCCGCAGACACACGTTTCGCGTAAGGGCAGGTAATATAAGATGCGAGAAATTAGGGCTCGTGCGGACCCCTTTATACAGTCGTTTTTTCCTAACTCTGTTTGCGAGTGGCACAGGAAAGATAATGACTATTAGTGGTACGTGGTTTCCTCCGCCATGTGCCGTACGGAGGATTCTGGAGTATGTATGTATATGTAGGTGTAAGAGTAAGTGGCAGTAACTACGCAACGTGTCCGCCGTCCATGCAAGCCGGGCCCCTTGGGGAACCACAAAAATAACGCTGTAACTGGGAAGCGGAGGAGAATTCTCTTTGGGCTGCCAGACGATAGCTGTGTACGCTAAGTCGGTCTGGTCTCCGACACTACCACTGCACTGAGTACGACTCGCTCAACTCAGTTGGTCTGTGCCGAATCCGTTGTCTCGCGTTGCTGTACTTCCACGGTCAGCAGTGCTCTTCTACAGCTGATGGTCACTGAAATACTTTCTCTGGATCTCTATGCGACCGTGGGCAGGGTCGTTTGGTCCACGTCGCTCACGGTATTATCATGTGACACTGGTTGCATCCTCTGAGAGGCGCAGAATTTCTGGAGCGTCAGTTATCACTTCAAACTACTTCGTTTGCCAGTTTGTTAACTTTAATCTTCTTCAAATATGAAGAAATGGCCATGTAAGCTGTACTTTCTATGACAAAAAAGAGTATACGACCCACCAGCAGGAGAATATATCCAGATGATTATCCAAAAAAGGACTATAAACAGTAGATGTGATGTACATCTACAGTTTCAGAATAATTGGATAATTAATTGAAGAGAAAGAGTTCCAGAAATTGAGAAAGTCAATAACGCTTTTGTCCATTCCTGGACTTTATGCAAGCGGTATTCGACTTGTCTTTCATTGGCGAAGTTGTTGGATCTTCTCCTGAGGTATGTCAAGCCAAATTCTGTCTAATGCCCCAAACTGCTTCACTTGCGGAGAAATGCGGCGACCTTGTTGGTCAAGGGAGAGCCTGACAAGCATGAACGCAAGCAGTAGAAACTCTCCCCGTCTGCGGGTGGACATTATCTTGGTGAAATATAGGCCCATGATGGTTTCGCATGAAGGGCACCAAAAAGGAGCGTAGAATACCGTGGACCTACCGTTGGCTGTAAGGGTACCGCGGATGAGAACCAAAGGGGTCCTTCTACGAAAAGGAATGGCAACCCACCCTCATTCCTGGTGGTCGGATCATATGGCGGGTGGCGGTCAGGTTGGTATCCCACGACTGCCCGCAGCGTCTCCAGACAACTCGTCGACTTGGAGTCTCATTCACTGGTGTATAATTGTCCTCAGTAGTGAGTCCCACTTCGAACTGACCCAGAAAGCCCAGCAAAGAGGTGTCTGCAGGAGTCCTGCAAATTACTGAAATACAAGGATATTCTGTGTAATTTCTGTAGAATTTGTAGAATTTTGATTTCTTCCCTTGACACTTCACGGACTATTTTCCTATGGGATTGAATCACCGTCAATTCAAGGACTTCTTCAGAAGTATGGATGCAGAGAATGGCGATGCAACATATTTTCCAGAAGTAAGGTGTCTCAGACATTAATAAGTCCTTATATCACAATTAATGAAATCGATTCGTATATGACATCAAAAGAAAAATATGTACCAGCACTTAGAGATGACATCTGGGTGGTAGATTTAATATTTTTGATATATCTGACTAGTCATTTAGGTGAGTTAAACAGTCGTTTTTAAGGTAGAAACCACTTATCAGTGGAATGTTTCCAATCAACATGTTTCAAATGAAACTGAAATTATAGCAAGCCCAAGTAAATGCAAACATTTTTTTCGTTTCTACATGCTGGTCAAAAAAATCGTAAAGACGGGATGAAATACGCAGCTATAATTTTCAACGCCTTACAACAATTTGAAAACCGATTTCAGGATTTTCGGAATAAAAAATAAAAAAATTGTATTTATCAGAAACCTTTTACAAAGAACATACGTACGTTTCCAGAAGATTTTCAGATGGAGTACATAAAACTAAAATCTGACATGCAACAAAAAGAAAAAAAAAATGGTCGTGTATCTTTGTTGGGTTTTTACAAATCATACTTGCCCCAGAGAGAAATATCCCTTGCTGCATAGTCATGCATTATATACATTTGTTTGAAAGATCGTAAGTTTGCCTGCAGCTATTTTCTAGAGTAAAGCACATAATGAGTAAAATCGGAACCAAAATATCAGACGAACGCTTTGAGAATAGCCTGAAATTTGTCACTTCCATCGAACCTGATTGTGATACTGTTCCAGTCAAATGTCAAATTAATTCTATGACTTGAAAATACTTACAAATAAAATTATTAAAATAGCATACAAATTAATAAAATTCATATATAAAATATCTAATTAATTTTATATTGCCATTTAGGTTTAAGAACCACAAATTAATAAATTCTAAATTATTTACATGTCTTAACTATATATCATAGAACGTTGTTACTGTTTGGTTAAGTATAATAAGTGCGACCCAAAAATGCTCATCGTTTTCCAGTGTGGCCTGGATAAACTAAAGCTTTAGACATCCATGTCTTGAGTGTATCAATGTTTTTTGAAAAGTAAACACTGTAATTGTACAGGTGTTTATCTATTTCTGTGAGCTACAACAGTACGGCCTTACAAGAAGTAAAGCTTTAGGGGACTACAAATCGGTTTAGCATTCTCTCTCCGGCCTGGTCGTGCTGCAGTAGCGAGTCGCCACAGCCGGCGCTGGACACGACGCCCCAGAAGTCGTCGACCCGCTGGAAGTCTGCGATGAGCATCATTGCGGACGCCGCCGCTTGTTAGGCCCGGCCGGGCGGATTGCTGCCAGCTGCCGGTAATTAGCGCTGCCCGTTGCTCAAGTTGATTAAGTCCCAGCTTACGACAGCGGCAGGCCAAGGCGCGCGCCACGCTGCGCCACTGCGAGAGCGCCTGCGGCCGCTGCCGACGCAACCGGGCCGCCGTCTCCCCCGCGACCAGCGAAGCTGCCTCGTCGTCCGGCCACCGGCCGCCGTGGAATGCGGGGCGTTGCGGTCACCCTGTTCAGGCGCGACTCCGAGACCATCGAGCGCGTCTGCCCCGTTTCCGGAACAACACTGCTGGACAGCAAATTAGCAGCACCGGCAAGGGTAGCGAGTAATTAAGTTAGACTTATGTGGCAATATAGTGTAGCAGCAAAAATGTGATTGGGAGGTGTACTGAATGCAGAAATTGATAAGCAGATCAGAAACGGTTAGTAGTAGTAGTAGTAGAGGATTTTTTTTTGGGGGGGGGGGGGGGGGGGCACAAGACAGCAAGGTCTCCAGCGCCCGCTCAGTAACATAGTGAGACGGGTGTCGAGAAAATACTCAAACAGTATGATAAAACAGAACATAAAACACAGGTAACAAGTTGTGAAAAATATGTGCCTACCCACACCAAAGCGTGGAACGAAGCATGTCGTCAGCAGTAAAACATGGACAACACAGGAAGAAAGTGGTAGATGGAGCTAAAACCATGTTGTAGATGGAAGTGGCTGGCTGACCGCAAGGAAAAAAGGGAGTAGTCAGCCACTCTGCAATACACTAAAAACTCCAGCCTAAAAGTTCAGGCCAGAGTCCAGACACATCACCAAACTTTAAAACCCTAAACACACACGTGTCATCGTTAGCTAAAACACAAGGCAGATCCCCATCAACTTGTGCTTCTGCCCTTGCATCACGGTATAAAATGCAGTCTGTTAAAATGTGCCGGACAGAGATGTGCACACCACAAGCATCACAAAACGGAGGATCCTCCAGCCGTAATAGAAAGCTATGTGTGAGAGGACAGTGCCCTATCCGAAGACTTGTGAGGGCCACTTCTTCCCGCCTTGAGCAACCGGCAGGACGAATGTCATGGCCGAGTTGTTGACTTCACCAACCGCACTTTATTGGCCGTCACCGCCAGCCATTCTTCCTCCCACAACTCCATGCACTTCCTGTGCAATGCAGAGATGACAGACTGCAAGGGAATAGGGCACTGGACCACATTCTGCTCCCTGCAGGCTTCCTTGGCAGCCCGATCGGCTTGTTCATTGCCCCATATTCCTACATGACCACACACCCAGCAGAAGGATACCTCCTTACTCCGTCGTTGGAGCAAGTACAGTTGCTCATATATCAGGTGGACCATCTCCTCGGTTAGGTTCAGCTACTTATGCTATTACGGTTATTGAAAATTTTGGTAATAAACACATCAGTAAATTAGCCTACTATGTCTATTTTCATTCACTGTTTTTATATGACATCATATTTTTTAGCAATCCACAATTAAGAGAGAAAGTATTCATTGCACAAAAGCGTGTAATCAGAATAATAGCTGGAGACCACCCAAGATCATCTTGCAGACATTTATTTAAGGAACTCGGTATATTCACAGTACCTGCGCAATACATATATTCACTTATGAAATTTGTCATTAATAGCCCATACCAATTCAAAAATAACAGCGAAGTGCATACCTACAACACTAGAAGAAAGGATGATATTCACTATTCTGGATTAAATCTGACTTTGGCACAGAAAGGGGTGAATTATGCTGCCACAAAAATCTTTGGTCATTTTCCAAATAGTATTAAAAGTCCGACAGATAGCCAACCCACATTTAAAAGCAAATTAAAAGAATTTCTGAATTTCAACTCCTGCTACTCAATAGAGGAATTCTTAATTATAAAGTAGTAATTGTAAAAAATTAATTAATTAATTATTTTATGTAAAAAAACTTATGTTAAAGTGACACGTTCCACATCATTACGAAATGTGGTATTCATCATCTATGGAACAAGGATTAATGTATGTATGTATCACATTTCTGGCAGCATAGAGGTACTAACACAACTGAGCATTGCTTCGAAATGAGCTTGAATGACAGATACGAGTACGCTATACCATGTTCCTTCACCTCAGTCTCAGAATTAATCATTGCTGACGGGTGCTGAATGTTTGTGTGAATATTTCCTGCGTGTCCATGTGAATATAAACATATTTTCAGTGGACTTGCGTTATCTTTATCGAACATACATCACAGAGATCTCGAAGGGAAAGCGCAGCCACCCGCCTCAGCAAACAGGTACGTAAGGGCTCCTGTCCAAACTATTTCCAATGCGAACTATAGGTGAATATATTGTGTATCGAATTGATTTACCATTGCGCCAGATGTAGGGCCCTCACGATGAAGACGAATGCAATATTGCAACTTCATACCCTTCACTATGTCCATAGTCATACAATACACAGAACTGAGACTCATCTATAAGGAAGTGCTGCATTACTGTGACTTGTACTGTCGCTGGCGCACTAAGTTCAGCGCACCTCCCTCCGCTGCCGCGTCAGTGGAAGCTGCAACAATGCTTGCAGTGATGACCGTTTCTCTCTACACGTCGTATCCTCGCAGACAATGAAGCTTACTTTTGATGCAGACAAGCCCTCTTCCTCATTCTTGGTTCGCTACGTGCATGTAATATCCAGCAGGGCCAAGCCATCAATAGCTCACTCGTCTTAGGCGCTGTTCCCGTGGGGTCAAAGAGATTCTGCAGTAGTTCATGGCCCTCCTGAGCGTATCAATTTCATATTCACAGAACAATAGTGAAATTTTTTTGAAAGACATCATGTTTACTCCAGTGGCTGTTAAACTTTTTATTTCCACTATTGCAGATGTTTTGGGTTTAAGCCATATTTTTCAAAAAAATTTACATGACTGTGAATCCCAATTATGAAAAGTTAATTAACCGTGAAAATCTCACCAAGACGAGGAGCAATGACAAACTGCCTTGTTGGGTTCTGCCTTGGGTCCTTCGGCCGCTAACGACCGCTGCAGGGTACGAGACAAGGAGTACAACGACCACGCCATAGCCCTTGGATGTTGGCACACCAGGCACACACGTATGAACCTCGGCCGCGAGCTCGACTCCAGTCCATCAACAGCAGTTGTGGTTGAAGCTTTGATGATGCCAGCCACTCGTGCTGGTGAAACATCAGGAAATTCGTGAAACCAACGTCAGCCAAAGAGCTCAATACAGAACCCAACAAATAGCCATGAGGTCTTAACCATGTCTTACGAGTGACGTGATCAAGGGGTTGCGTCTTTCATTAGTAATAAAAACGTCCTTAGTCCCTGGTTCGAACCCAGTCAGTGCTAGAATTTTGAATAAAAGTCACCAGCAATGGCGGCCGAAGACTTGCAGCGTAAGAAGTCGTCCCTCATTCAGCTAAGGGCCTTGTGAGGAAGGGCGGAGGAGCAGACAGGGGTTCATGGCACTCTCATACCCTTATGATAGGAAATTCCCCTAAAGGTGGAAGAATCAGCAATGATCAATGGCATGAGGATGCAGAAGGTAATGTAAACCAGTCTATCCATGGGACATGTGGCCTGTAGTAGAAAAAAGTCAAGATTCCCCAATAGTCCTCCTCTCGGATGTCCCGGAAGGGACTGTAGAGGGGGAGGCGACCTGAGACGAAAACTGAATCACCACAGGAAAGATAACGTTCTACAAATCGGGGCATGGAATGGCAGCAGTTTGAACGTGGTAGAGAAGGTACAAGCACTGAAAATGGAAATGCTAAGGCTCAGGATGGAGATAGTTGGGGTCAGGGAAGGGAAATGGAAAGAAGACCACGATTTATTGACTCATGAATACAGAGTAATATCAATAGCATCATAAAATGATATAAAGCGAGTGGGTTTCGTCATGAAGGAAGCTAGGGTAGAGAGCGAGCTACTGCGAGCAGTTCAGCGATAGGATTGTTCGTATCAGAATCGACAACAAAACAACACCGACAACAATAGGTCAGGTATATATGTCGATGTCGCAAGCAGAATATGACGCAGTAGGGAAAGTATATGGCGATATGGCACGGGTAATACAGTACGTAAGGGGAGATGAAAATCTAATAGTAATCGGGGATTGGCATGCCGTTGTAGGGGGAAAAGCAGAAGATATAGTTACGGGTGAATGTGGGCTTGATAGCAGGAATGAGAGAAGAGAGAGACTAATTGAGTTCTGCAATAAACTTCAGATGATAATAGCGAATACTCTTTTCAACAACCAAAAGAGGAGGAGAAATACTTGGTAAGGAACGGAAGATACGAGCAGATACATAGTGATTAGGCAGAGATTTCGAAAACAGATATTGGATTTTAAAGGTTGACCAGCAGCTGATATAGATTCAGATCACAATTTAGTAATGATGAAAAGCAGGTTGAAGTGAAGAGACTAGTCAAGAAGATTCAAAGAGCAAATTAATGGGATACGGAGGCAGCTCATTTGAAGACGAATGAACGTCTGTAAATGGGCAACCATAGAAGTTGGAAAGAGAAACATAGCTACTAGGAAGGTAATTACAAAAAATCATGGGTAACAGAAGAAATACTTCAACTAATAGAAGAAACGAGGAAGTTCAAAAACATTCAGGATAATTCAGGAATACAGAAATGCAAATCACTTAGGATTGAAATAAAAAAAGAAGTGCAGGGAAACTAAGGTGAAAGGGCTGCATGAAAGATGTGAAAAAATCGAAAAAGAGTTATCGTCAGAAGGACTGACTAGCGTATATAAAAGTGAAAACAGTCTTCGGTGAAATTAAAAGGAAGGATGGTAACATTAAGAGTGCTATGGGAGTTCCACTATTAAACGCAGAGGAGGGAACGGAATTTGAGAAGAGTACGCTGAAGACCTGTAAGAGGGAGAAGAATTGTCTAATGACGTGATAGAAGACGAAACAGCAGTCGATATAGAACGGATAGGGGATCCAGTATTAGAATCAGAAATTTAAAGAGCTTTGGAGACTTGAGACAGAATAAGGCAGAAGGGATAGATACGAGTAACGATCCATCAAATATTTTCAAATCATTAGCGGAAGTAGCAACAAAACTACTATTAACGTTCGTGTGTAGAATGTATGAGTCTGGCGATATACTATCTGAATTCTGGAAAAACTTCATCCACACTATTCCTAAGGTTGCAAGAGCCCAAAAGTTCGAGAATTATCGTACAATCAGCTTAACAGCTCTTGTATTCAAGTTGCTGATCAGAATAATATACCGAAGAATGGAAAATAAAATGGAGGACATGTTAGATGACGATCAGTTCGGCTTTATGAATGGTAAAGACCCCAGAGAGACAGTTGCATTTGATAATGGAAGCAAGACTGAAGGAAAATCGAGACACGTACGTAGAATTTGACGAGCTGGAGAAAGTGCCCCAGATGTTCGAAATTCTGAGAAAAATGAGGGTAAGACGGCTAATATACAATATCTTGAACAACCAAGAGGGGACGATGAGACTGGAAGACCAAGTACGAGGTGCTCGTATTAAAAAGGGTGTGAGACATGGATGTAGTCTTTCGGCCCTGTTTTTCACTCTACACGCTGAAGAATCAACGACGGAAATGAAAGAAAGGTTCAAGAGTGGCATTAAAATTCATGGTCAAAAGATACCAGTTATAAAATTTTCTTCAGTGGAAGTGAAAAATAATTACAGGATGTATTGAATAGAATGAACAGTCTAATGAGTACAGAATACGGATTGAAAGTAATGAGAAGAAGCAGAAATAAGAACAGTGAGAAATTAACATCAAAACTGGTGACCAAGAAGTAGGTGAAGTTAAGGAATTCTGCTACCTAGACAGCAAAATAACCCATGATGGACGGAATAAGGAGGAATTAAAAACAGACCAGAGCAGGCATTTTTTGCCAAGAGAAGTCTGTTAGTAGAGAAAGACAGATTGGAATGGTATATATCCATAAATAAATAAAAAAAATAAAAAAGCCTCCACGATCTTGCCGGTGACGATTGTGATGCATGCTGGTAGGCGATTCGCCTTGGTACACGAACAAACCGCATTCATAAGCGATTTCTGAATGACATATTTTTCATTCAAAATGTACATGGTATTGCTACTGTGTATTCTCTGCTAATGCTTTGCTAATTAGTTGAATCACCAAGCATGCAGTGCACTTCATACTATTTCAGTTTTTGTTGTAGTTTATCATCACGTTGTTGCAGTTTTGCTACCCAGAAGTGTATTAACTAAGGGAAGAATGTATTCTTTTCGCCCAAATACTTTGACGGACTTAATTTCTGAGATGCGAAGAATCTATTTCAAAGTACTTGCTATTTTATCAAGCACTAGTACCACACACCTAGTCTTTTACAAATGTGTCATTGAACTTCGATAAAACGCAATACATGCTAGTCTATAGCTGATCTTCGCTGGTCGCGTTGCTTACGATCGGAAGCAATATACACTGAATATCCAACAGTGGAATTCACACGACAATATCACCACTACAGTCCACTCCTCAGTTCTTTCACGAGAACGCATGCAACTTCTTCCTGTAATGTCCTGTACAATACCATCTGGTACCAGGAGCCCCAAACCATCCTCCTCCCCTTTTTTCCCTTTTTCTCATTGTCAGATTCGCATAATAAGACATAGCTCACATCACATTCCTCAAGTAACCCACATAACCGCTGGTCTTTCCTGCTAGGCTTCTTCCATTGTGTACTGATTGGCACAGCTAGCTAGTTACACTGAAGATTCGCCTACGATCCCCAGTGACTTCCTGTGAGGTAGAAGGTAGAAAGGTCTGGAACGGAGCCCAAAAGCCTTGTGAGACCACATGAGAAGTATCTTAATAAAGCAAGCAGCAAGACTGTCATGCAAGTCCGTGAAATGGCGTAAAATTAGGCTTGTGTCAGGTAAGGGTCGTGTGACAATTGTTTTAATTTCGTTAGCCTCTCGGATGAGGCGTTAGACTAGAGAAGGCTGTGGCCCGTATGCTATTTCACCCTCTTCGATCACTCTCGCTTTATATTCAAAACCACAACATTATTTTTCCAAAATACATGCACAGTCGCTGCTCCTATACATTTGCTCATAACACAAACAGGCCATTAAAATGTTTCCCTGTAGAAAAGTTCGCACTGAGCAATGAACCTCGTAGAAAATAAGTAACTAACCAGAGGCAGGGCGTAAAGCCTAGCACAGTGCATATGCTGAGAATGGTGGTATCAGCTCACTGTCCCTTCTTGATCTCGTGAATACCACATCACTTGTCACATTTCTTCTTAATTTCGTGACAATTACTTCACCTGTCACGTTGATGCACGCTTTATGGAAAAGTCACACACTGGACCCCTCCTTTCTGCAAAAAAAACATGTTACTGCATTAATCTTAATAAACTTTTTCTGTCGTGCACTCTCTCTTAAAACTGTCTCTTCAATACTTGGACAATACTCTTAGA
Organism: Schistocerca gregaria; assembly: GCF_023897955.1. Lineage (NCBI taxonomy): Eukaryota > Metazoa > Arthropoda > Insecta > Orthoptera > Acrididae > Schistocerca > Schistocerca gregaria. The sequence goes on from NC_064921.1 coordinate 559,491,157, forward strand.
ACAAATGAACTGTCACTTCTTTTGGTAGATTTCTGTATTATGGAAGGGGCTCGAATGAGGTCCACTGAGCCTCGTGAGTCCAATACGAAGTTGCTTAAAATAACAGCGAAATTGCCATGCAAGCGCCAAATCGACGAATGCTCGGCGCTTTCCGTCAGCGTTGACTTCAGTTCTTGTCTAAGTTCTATTTTATAGGCACAAAGGTGCAGACCTTTTTTCGGAATTCATTGGACACTGGTTCAGTGAATATGTGTTATGAACGACCGGACTTACCGCAACATTGTCATTCACCACGGCGATGCTTTCTACACAACAACTATCACGAGGATTGTGTGAATGTTTAATGTCAATAACCGAACCGTTTTCCTCAAATATAGCTGTCAGCTTCATCGCAGTAGAGTTATTCGGTGCATTAGGTTGGTAAAACGTTCCACGAGTTTACGAAGACTGTTTGCACAACATTCACCACATTTGCAATAGCTTTTCAGTATGATAACACGCTGTTCCAAGGAGAAGCATTCAGATACTGTCCAAAAAAAGAAAAAAATTAAAGATTTAAATCAAACAACGTTCAGTGCTGTCTAGTAGCTAGTATCGTATGGCGGGCATTTAAAGAGTTACTTGCTTTTACCAAGGAAAGAACATTTAAACTTAGAAACTATTACAATTTGTTTTCTAGTTAATAATCTGCGTCATAAACTGATTTCCAAAACTCTGCATCAATTGTCGTGAACATCAACCTTTGAGTTGACACACTCTCTCCTTTTTAGTAGTAGTGATGAGATGAGCATCATCATTATGAAGTATAGAATACTTTCTCAGTTTTTTAATACAGGTACGTTACGTACTAAAAGAAACACATTACATTTTATTTCTCCTGACAAATGTGAGATCTCGCACTCAACTTTTTCCACTTCTACAGTTCTATTATATACACTGTAATGCTTTGATTTATCTTTTAAAAAGAGGGAAACAAGTTTACTGCTTCAAATCATTTGCAAATGGTCTTGAATGCAGTTACATTGATGACGTTCTTAATTTTCTTAGTGACTCTACTTTATCTATCCTATATAGGTGTCTGCAAAACTGTGGGCATCTTTTCCTCTATTTGTCTGCAGTGTTGTCTGTGTTTTCGTAGAGTTCCTTTGTATGTCTTCTGTCTCAAGTTCTATAGCGGAGAACAGCACCGTGTATTTCCCTAAGAATTTTCCGTCCTTGCTTCTCGATGTCGTGGATTTTCGTCATCCCCTTAATTAGAGTGGATCCTGGTATTCTTAAGAACCAGTCTACATGAAAGAGCAAGACTACATGGGGAAGACTTTGAAAAGAAGTTAAGAGAAATATTATTAACAAATACAGTCTAAAACACTGTTGAATCTATAGTTCCACACAGTTAAAGAGAATAAAATGCTGTAATTTAAATAATCTGCTTGAGATGTAGTTTTAGTTGGCTACAAAGTCATGTAAATGGTAGAAGATAAAATAATTAGATATAAATAACATTTTAGCCACACATGGATTACGCGGAATTCATTAACCAGTCTGATATATCAGTCATTACCAGTAATGTTGTAACACACCTGCGTCAGTAAGAAGTATTTGCTTTGGAAAAACATTAGAATTATTTCAAAGTGATGCTGTCCTGTAACGGCTTCGAAAACTGTCGAAATGCAGAGAGATCGATAGGCTTAAGACTTATCTATTTACTTATGCAAGTCCGAAGAACACTAAAATCTACACTCTAATGTTAATTACTGAGAGGTCCACACTTCATGAGTTCTATGTTCAGGAAGCAGAAAGGCGTTGTTATTCGCTGCAAAAATTTCTTCCATGTCACATGGTTTACTTAGGTTACTGCAGACTAACAAGTGTTCAAAATCCCTCCCTGTTGCATATTCAAAACATTCATCATCTTTGATAACCTACTGCTTCAGATTAGTCTTACACCTTAATCACCCTGTTCTCAACCAGCTGATGGTTTCGGAGTTGGACGATAGCTTCTGTTTTGCTGTTTTGCTGTCCATAATGATCCAGAGCTCAGTTCGTCGGAGGGATTCTGCTGAACTTGCAATTGATGTTGTTTTAATTAGGAAGCTTCTTCTGGACTTCAGTTGTGATGGATAGATGTGAATACCGAACAAGGGATGACTTGTATCTGTTTCATGCTTCTTCTTTTCATTCTCTGCTGCTACCTGTCTTCTTATATCTGGAGGTGCTACTCCCATTATGGAAATAACTTGTTGACTGGGGTTGGTCGTAGGCACCCTGTGACCATGCCGTTCATGAAGATCCACATCCACTTGACTGGCCTACGCTGACTCCCTCCAGACAGGTGCGGCATTTTAGGCAGCAAAGAAACGCAGAGCACGTGCGGGTGTGCGGAGGGCGCTGAGCTGCGCTCCTCGTGTGGTGTTTTTCAGCTTGCGGTTGGTCCTATTGCATACCTTTTGTATGGTGTCTATACATTGTTAATTGAAGGTTAAGCGCGATCCAACTTGAACCCTAGATACTGGGAATGGACACAGTGATTTTCATTGCATCTTTTCCAGGTGATGTGCAAGTGTCTTCTTGCCTCCTCAATGCGTAGTTCGAAAGCGCACACTTGAGTTTAATGCAGTTTAGGTTTCAAATGGTTTACTTAAGGCTTAGGCACGAAAAAGGAAAATATTCATTTTTTTTAAATCTTTATTCATATTAATGTATTATACATATTAACCCACTACCTGAGTACATTCGTGGGTCCTAATTTCATACACATTATTGCAGCTATTTTTCCACACTACAGGAAATCTTATATGTTGATCTTACTACTACAGGCTTCCTATTATCTACTTAATCTACAAACCTTATGCTACCTGCAGCGTTACAGGTGTGCCAGTGATCTATAAACCTGATGGATGTTTGGCCTGGCCCACTGAGCTAATCCCAGTGGGTGTGCACTGGCATTGGGCTGGCAGATAACTTGGTATTGTTGCAGTCTATCCTAGAAAACCTTATCCTATCTCGCTACATGCTAACCTATTTTTAAATCTAGTGTCACAGTTGGTGCGTGTGCTATCCGGTTACGATGTACTCCCTCCCCTCCCCCCCCCCCCTCCCCTAGCCGAGAGCAAGGCGGATCCCAGCCGTGAAGCGGCTGGCCAAGTCCAGGCCCGGCGGAACAGGAAAGGTTAACGGAGTCTAAGTTGGTGTGATTTTTACTGGTTGTCCCTTATAAATTTCCTGAGAACTTTATTTCGAAATCTCTTCTGTCAATTTGTTTAAGACATTGAAGGTGTCGTCTTGCCTTAGGAGATGGTACGTGTCGTTATTAGGAAGTTGTTATCTTAGTTTGTTTGCTACGTCATCGAAGTGGGGGCACTCATACACCAAATGTCTTGACGTGCATTGCACAGCGCCACGGTCACACGCGGGTGTTCTCTGCTTCCCAAACCGACATAGATATGTCGAGTAGGGTCCACCCTTCTTACGTCCATTGCAGGCATGACCCTAGTGAGTCTGAGTGCCCAGACCCCTGATCCATATCCTACTATTGACGTTAGAATACTGTTGTAATACAGTTTTACTAGATTGGGTGGAAGATGAAAGCGTTTCTGGCCTATCCCAATGAGATTATTAATCAGTAATAAAGATATTTGTGATGTTGTTGATGTTGTTGTCTTCAGTCCTGAGACTGGTTTGATGCAGCTCTCCATGCTACTCTATCCTGTGCAAGCTTATTCATCTCCCAGTACCTACTGCAACCTACATCCTTCTGAATCTGCTTAGTGTATTCATCTCTTGGTCTCCCTCTACGATTTTTACCCTCCACGCTGCCCTCCAATACTAAATTGGTGATCCCTTGATGCCTCAGAACATGTCCTACCAACCGATCCCTTCTTCTGGTCAAATTGTGCCACAAACTTCTCTTCTCCCCATTCCTATTCAATACTTCCTCATTAGTTATGTGATCTACCCATCTAATCTTCAGCATTCTTCTGTAGCACCACATTTCGAAAGCTTCTATTCTCTTCTTCCCCAAACTAGTTATCGTCCATGTTTCACTTCCATACATGGCTACACTCCATGCAAATACTTTCAGAAATGACTTCCTGACACTTAAGTCTATACTCGATGTTAACAAATTTCTGTTCTTCAGAAACGCTTTCCTTGCCATTGCCAGTCTACATTTTATATCCTCTCTACTTCGACCATCATCACTTATTTTGCTTTCCAAATAGCAAAACTCCTTTACTACTTTAAGTATCTTATTTCCTAATCTAATTCCCTCAGCATCACCCGACTTAATTCGACTACATTCCATTATTTTCGTTTTGCTTTTGTTGATGTTCATCTTATATACTCCTCTCAAGACACTGTCCATTCCGTTCAACTGCTCTTCCAAGTCCTTTGCTGTCTACGGTACCATTATGTGATGCGAAGTTCCACCTCTGGTCGATTACTACACCTAGATGTCGGGCCTCACGGCGCCGAAGAACTGGTGAGACATTGGTTCTCACTGTGGGATTTCTGACAAGCTGGCCTTTGAGTAAGAGATATGTTGATTTACTAGGCACGATAGTCATTTCAGCCTTGTGGCACCATGTTGTCAGTATTGTTATGGCTCTCTTTACTCTGGGCTCTAGGTCCTGGCCGCTGCGGCCACCTACCAGCAGGAGGAGGTCGTCAGCGTAAAAACTTCACAAGTAAATGAAGTAAAATCTTCATTTACTTAAACTCCTCAAGATTTCAAACCGAGGAACTCAACACGCTAAAAATGCTCTAAGGTTCTTCATATGGAAGTCCTGGTGTCAGCGAGTTCACATTTACACCAGCACCATAAGACCAAGTCTCTCCTACAGCGTACGCACCCTCTTTTGTACTATTGACAAATAGTTACGGAAACAGTTTGTGTCAATTTTCTGACACTACAATTAATACCTTTCACTGCTGTGGTTTCCGCCGCAGACGGTGGGCGCATCGCTACCCTGGGCCAGGCGTACCTGTCGCGACAGAAGTATCACGACCAGCCGGCGAGTGATTTATGTTCCGTTCGCAAGCAGTAATGCCACGTGACAGCGCATCAGATAATAGGGCTAAGTGTTTCGCATGGCTAAACCGGATGATCGCTGCACAAGGCGGCCGATGCAATCTGGCGGCGGTGGGCGTCGCCGGAATGCAGTTTGTTACCGCGGCGACGTGACGTGCTGGCTGGGCCCCGCGCTCGGCCGGACTGGATCGGTGGCCTTTGCAAACAGGCGCTTCCGCGCGGGGTCAGCGGCGCCCGCAGTCGGAAAATACGGCCGGTCCTCTGAGGTGGCAGGCGGTACAAATTTCGTACAGCTACTTGCCTGACACGCCACCCCTTTCCTTAAGATGCCGTCTTCCTCCACTTACGGATGGCGTGCGATACAGCCCCGAACTGTCCTTTTAGTGAACAGCAAACCAGATTACACAGTATCGGATCAGATTTTTGAATGGATTCAGGGCTTTGTAACAGGTAGAACTCAACAGGTCATTCTTACAGTAACGAAATCGACAGATGTGGAGGTAATTTCTGGAGCAGTCCTAAAGTGTGTTGCAGGCCATTACTGTTTACAATATACATAAACGATTCTGAAGATGGCAGAGTTAAAATACAGGGAGCAAAAGGCTATTTACAATTTGTACAGAAATCAGATGGCAGTTATAAGAGTCGAGGGACATGAAAGCGAAGCAGTAATTGGGAAGGAAGTGAGACAGGGTTGCAGCCTTCCCCCGTTGTTGTTCAATCTGTATATCGAGCAAGCAGTGAAGGAAACAAAGGAAAAATTCGGAGTAGGTATTAAAATCCATGGAGAAGAAATAAAAACTATGAGGTTCACCGATGACATTGTAATTCTGTCAGAGACAGTACAGAACTTGGAAGAGCAGTTGAACAGAATGGATAATGTCTTGAAAGGAAGTTATAAGATGAACATCAACAAAATCAAAACGAGGATAATGGGAAGTAGTCGAATTAAGTCGGGTGATGCAGAGGGAATGAGACACTTAATTTAGTAAAAGAGTTTTGCTATTTGGGGAGCAAAATAACTGATGATGGTCGAAGTAGAGAGGATATAAAATGTAGACTGGCACTGGCAAGGAAAGCGTTTCTGAAGAAGAGAAATTTGTTAACATCGAGTATAGATTTAAGTGTCAGGAAGTCATTTCTGAAAGTATTTGTATGGAGTGTAGCCTTGTATGGAAGTGAAACATGGATGCTAAATAGTTTGTACAAGAAGAGAATAAAAGCTTTCGAAATGTGGTGCTACAGAAGAATGCTGAATATTAGATGGTTAGATCACATAACATGATGTGGTACTGAATAGGATTGGGAAGAAGAGAAGTTTGTGGCACAACTTGACTACAAGAAGGGATCGGTTGGTAGGACATGTTCTGAGGCATCAGGGAATCACCAATTTAGTATTGGAGGGCAGCGTGGAGGGTAAAATTTGTAGAGGGAGACCAAGAGATGAATACACTAAACGAATTCAGAAGGATGTAGGTTGCAGTAGGTACTGGGAGATGAAGAAGCTTGCACAAGATAGAGTAGCATGGAGAGCACCATCAAACCAGTCTCAGGACTGAAGATGAGAACAACAAGCGATATGCTGGACAACTTCAGAAGGTCTATCAGGTTTTTTTGTTGTCTGTATGGAGGTTACAACACTAGAACACGGTAGCGAAATGCAAAATCAGCTGCAGAGGACCGGGCTGGTGACGAAGTAGGCAATTGACTCTGAAGGCAAATGAACTGGGCGTCAACAGACGAAGATATTAATTACGGTACAGCTACGCTACTGATGAAAAATCAGTATAAAAGTTAACGTCCGTAAGATACCTAGTAGCAGCTGGAGTGAGGATTTCTTTTTTCCTGTCTTTTATCCAATTTTTCAGGGGATAGATGATTCGTGGTTTTGGCAATACTAACGGCAGAGTGTCTCCGGATGCCATTCCTAATTCCCTCTTTCTCCCCCCCCCCCCCTGTCACATCTCCTCCAGGCGGGGAATTTGTGTACACCATCTGTCTGCATTTAGTATTATCCCACGTGAAAATATAGGAACGTTTCCTACATGTTGCATATCGTTAACTGAGGCGGATAGTGGATAATGAGCTATTTCAAAATTATCGCAAGATAGAACTCTGAATTCGGCAGTAGAAGACATCAAGCACACATAGCAAGAAATAAACAGGTACAATTTTTTCATGTAACTTTATTCTACCAAATACCTCTAATAAAAACGGCTAACTTAAAAATTTGAAAAACAGCAATATAGGCTACTAGTGGGAATAACAATATATCTTTAAAACAACTACAGTTTAAGTGTTAAATTAGATGCAAATCCTTCCAAAATGTTCCCTTCTCGAACAGATACCCACAATACAACTGTGATAACGCTCTTCAGTGATATAAAGCACACATAAGAAGCAATTATAACATATGTCTTGAAATGAAAGCAACTAAATCCTTCACACTCTAAAAATGAGCAACACTTTCTTGGGTAATGTCATCTGAAAACCAAGTAACGCTGCTAAAACAGTTCTCAAATTAGGAACCCCATTGAATAATATCCTGCTCCCAAAAATGGCTTAAATAAACCAGGTTTTATCAATTCTTGGACAAAACATCAGGCATTAAAAGATGAAAACAATTTCCCCAAAATATGGTTTCAAAGGCACTTTGCATCATATGAATCGCATGTCAGTCACAATCTCTCTTTCTGAGGAAAATACGTTTCTAATCTCAGCCAAGAGTACAGCTATTAAGAAATAAAATATTTGCTTGTAAAAGATAAAAATAGCAAGAATGACGGTCCATGCTTACATAAAGTGTAATTTTAAAAGCACTACGTCAGTAAGTATGAACATGAGTGTTGCGCGGGGTAGCCGTGGGGCCAAGGGCGCCTTCTCACGGTTCGCGCTGCTGCCCCGCCGGAGGTTCGAGTCCTCCCATTTGCATGGGTGTGTGTGTTCTCCTAAGCGTAAATTATCTAAGTTAAGGTTAAGTTAAGTTGTGTGTGGGCCTAGTAATCAATGGTAGCCGTTTCGTTACGTAGTACCTTACCACAAATTAAAAAAAAATGAACATGGTACACAAAGATAAAAGGCGCTCACGCAGAATAAATAGTGAAAGTTCAGGGAACCGTCTAACCATACACTGTGCTGCTCAAAATACAGACTTGAACACAACGCTATCAGACAACGTCAGGCTGTTAAACTAGATTAAGCAGTGGCGTATATTAAGGGCAGCACGAAAGGCAGTGTAGGTAAAACCGTCAATTTTTAATTTTTCATGGGAAATTGTTGTTTGGAGTCTTCTCTTTGATTATCTGTTGGTTTCGTTAATTCTGCTTGATAGTAAGTATTGGTAATTTTATTTTGAAATAATTTACAGCACAAGTAATTTCTGCACGTTCCATGAGAACTTGTCCAGTGAGGAGAAGATACCTCGGGAACTATTTGCTGTATAAGGTGGAGGTTTATGTTTGTTTATAGCAAATATTCTCTGCATAGGTTGGCTACATTGGTTGTTGCAATACGACTACCTGTATGTAGTATAACGTATGGTATGATCCATGTTTTGCGAGGGGCATTACATCTTTGTATGGATTTTGACTTGTTTCTCGTTGAGTTTTGTTTCTGTCTTTAATATGACTCCACCAGACGAAATATTTAAGAAGACAGGGGGGGTAAGGGAAATATATTATATAGATGTCCTGTTGGAGGTTCACATCCACAGGACAAGGTTAGGGCAAACAACATTGTACAAAGTTCTTCACCATTAAGTGCTTTCAAGAACAAGGTTGTGAACAGTAATGAAGTGACACCAGTGTAAGTGATATAAGTTTAACATTACGCTTAAAAGTATTAGAGACAATGTTCAATCAAATGGCATGCTTTAGTCTCTGTGCTGGAGAGATAATATTTTCTAAAACCGCCTGCAAATGAAACGATTTAGTTCACTGTTTGAGAGGCACTTGTTGTAGTTGTGAAAGCAAGAAAGAATTTTGGCCGTATGAAAAATGTAAAAACAATATTCATTCTGAGACAAATGGCAGATATTTCTATGTGCTAAGATGCGCAGGTGAAGGTTCTAGGGCTCGAGAAATCGCCTGATCCCCCCCCCCCCTCCCCCCGGCAATTTTTCATTGTACAAAACCGATAAAAGTCACTACAGAAGAATCAATGAAATCTGCAACAATGGACGCAGTCAAATAAAACTATGCAAATGACGAAGTTTGCATAGTGACTGAGAGATCTCGGCAGAAAAGGGGCCATCAGTCTATAAATGATACTGTAAATGTGTTTCACGCTGAAGTATTGCCAACACATTGCCATGGAGGCACGAAAGTGAGTACCAATAATGAAAAGAAACATTGGTTAAGAAGTCGAAAGGGCTTAAAAATCAGTGGCGTCCCTCCCTACAGCCCTTAAGACGTACATCACGGTAGACGAGAAGATACTACCAAAGACCTTTAAGGAAACAGAACGACAAATAAGGCTGATTCTCCATCGAACAGTAAAATAACACTTTAAAAATCTACTACACCAAATAAGAGTATAATAATGGGAGGGGTTCATTAAGCAACAAATGGTAACAGATGTTTGGGGTTTTCCATACTGACTTGCAACAAAAGAGTTCGGTCACTCACTGTATTATAAACCCTGAGAAGATAACGACAACTGGGAAACATCAGTGCAGTATGTACTCAGAACTGTGTTGCCTGACGTTATAACGATGGAGGACAAAGAGTTCCACCAGCATATTCGCTGTGTGTTACTAGAGCGGCATGTGAATAATAGTGTTATGATTCCATCTTCTCAAGAAGAAGTAAGACTGGCAAAAACGAGGTTAAAAAAGAAGAAAGCACCATGACCTGAAAGAAACTGCGTGGCTGCTGGCCCTAGATTTTGGTTTGATGTTCATGTTGACACGTATTTTTGTTGGGTTCCAAAACGATAGTTTTTGTGGACATAGCAAATGTTTGACTACTCTTGAGGTATTTCAAATGTTAAATGGTCACAGATTTTTTCTGGGAAGATGGGAAAATTTTTTTCAGAAGGCAATTGTGTCTGAAGAGAATACGATAACGCTGGAGCTATACTAGTAATAAGGCCATGAAGAAGCAGAACATCTAGAAAAACAATTATGGCAGAAGGAAACGAGTATTTTAACTCATCGAAGTACAAATCAGCCCTCGCGAGAAGTGAGGTAATGGCGAACAATTAGTGACTTTATTGCAACCAGATGATTAGTTTAGGTTTTGACGTAACATGATTTCTGCACTACTTATTTATGTAAAACACCTTAAAGCGGAAATGAGAGTGCAGTTAATGGGAGGTAATTTCATGAGAACACTTAGGGATGAACGGTTTCAGAAAAATAATTACTTCTGAAGAAGATCATTCGGAGGGAACAGCTTTGGGAAACGGTGAAGCTCGTATCAGAGAGATTTTTGCTTACAGAGGCATTTCTGGATCGAAAAAGAAACTTAACCAGGCGCGTTAACGACGATACGCTCGACTTAGCGCCAACTGCTGCTGACCAACTACGCTGTGAATGCAAGGCTCATTAAAGATACCAATAACAGGTCATTTTCATAATCAATTACTGCAGCATCATGCTTCCACAAGTACAATAGTAACTTTTTCATTCTAAACATGGTATTATTGATTAGCTGTATCACTTTTCATTCCTTATATCATTACTCAGAAGAAGATTCTTTGATACATGAGTCTGTAATACGATCTTTTTAATACGTGTTTTGTAAAATCAAGTTTGCAGACTATGTAGAACTGATTCTGCTATAGTTAAATAATTAATGAAAGTTATTACTACTTTTATTATAAATATTACCTTTAGCGTTCCCCCATGAACCATGGACCTTGCCGTTGGTGGGGTGCCTCAGCGATACAGATAGCCGTACCGTAGGTGCAACCTCAACGGAGGGGTATCTGTTAAGAGGCCAGACAAACATGTGGTTCCTGAAGAGGGGCAGCAGCCTTTTCAGTAGTTGCAGGGGCAACAGTCTGGATGATTGACTGATCTGGCCTTGTAACAATAACCAAAACGGCATTGCTGCGCTGGTACTGCGAACGGCTGAAAGCAAGGGGAAACTACAGCCGTAATCTTTCCCGAGGCCATGCAGCTTTACTGTATGATTAAGTGATGATGGCGTCCTTTTGGGGAAAATATTCCGGAGGTAAAATAGTCCCCCATTCGGATCTCCGGGAGGGGACTACTCAAGAGGATGTCGTTATCAGGAGAAAGAAAACTGGCGTTCTACGGATCGGAGCGTGGAATGTCAGATCCGTTAATCGGGCAGGTAGGTTAGAAAATTTAAAAAGGGAAATGGATAGGTTAAAGTTAGATATAGTGGTAATTAGTGAAGTTCGGTGGCAGGAGGAACAAGACTTCTGGTCAGGTGACTACAGGGTTGTAAACACAAAATCAAATAGGGGTAATGCAGGAGTAGGTTTAATAATGAATAGGAAAATAGGAATGCGGGTAAGCTACTACAAACAGCATAGTGAACGCATTATTGTGGCCAAGAGAGATACGAAGCCCACACCTACTACAGCAGTACAAGTTTATATGCCAACTAGCTCTGCAGATGATGAAGAAATAGAAGAAATGTATGATGAAATAAAAGAAATTATTCAGATAGTAGAGATGAAAATTTAATAGTCATGGGTGACTGGAATTCTATAGTAGGAAAAGAGAGAGAAGGAAACGTAGTAGGTGAATATGGATTGGGGGAGAGAAATGAAAGAGGCAGCCGCCTGATAGAATTTTGCACAGAGCACAACTTAATCATAGCTAACACTTGTTTCAAGAACCATAAAAGAAGGCTGTATACATGGAAGAAGCCTGGAGATACTGACAGGTTTCAGATAGATTATATAATGGTAAGACAGAGATTTAGGAACCAGGTTTTAAATTGTAAGACATTTCCAGGGGCAGATGTGGACTCTGACCACAATCTATTGGTTATGACCTGTAGATTAAAACTAAAGAAACTGCAAAAAGGTGGGTATTTAAGTAGATGGGACCTGAATAAACTAAAAGAACCAGAGGTTGTACAGAGTTTCAGGGAGTGCATAAGAGAGCAATTGACAGGAATGGGGAAAAGAAATACGGTAGAAGAAGAATGGGTAGCTCTGAGGGATGAAGTAGTGAAGGCAGCAGAGGATCAAGTAGGTAAAAAGATGAAGGCTAGTAGAAATCCTTGGGTAACAGAAGAAATATTGAATTTAATTGGTGAAAGGAGAAAATATAAAAATGCAATAAATGAAGCAGGCAAAAAGGAATACAGACGTCTCAAAAATGAGATCGACAGGAAGTGCAAAATGGCTAAGCAGGGATGGCTAGAGGACAAATGTAAGGATGTAGAGGCTTATCTCACTAGGGGTAAGATAGAAACTTCCTACAGGAAAATTAAAGAGACCTTTGGAGATAAGAGAACCGCTTGTATGAATATCAAGAGCTCAGATGGAAACCCAGTTCTAAGCAAAGAAGGGAAAGCAGAAAGGTGGAAGGAGTATATAGAGTGTCTATACAAGGGCACTGTACTTGAGGACAATATTATGGAAATGGAAGAGGATGTAGATGAAGATGAAATGGGAGATACGATAGTGCGTGAAGACTTTGATAGAGCACTGAAAGACCTGAGTCGAAACAAGGCCCCGGGAGTAGACAACATTCCATTGTAACTACTGATGGCCTTGGGAGAGCCAGTCCTGACAAAACTCTACCAGCTGGTGAGCAAGATGTATGAGACAGGCGAAATACCCTCAGACTTCAAGAAGAATATAATAATTCCAATCCCAAAGAAAGCAGGTGTTGACAGATGAGAAAATTACCGAACAATCACTCTAATAAGCCACAGTTGCAAAATAATAACGCGAATTCTTTACAGACGAATGGAAAAACTAGTAAAGCCGACCTTGGGGAAGATCAGTTTGGATTCCGTAGGAATATTGGAACACGAGAGGCAATACTGACCCTACGACTTATCTTAGAAGCTAGATTAAGGAAAGGCAAACCTACGTTTCTAGCATTTGTAGACTTAGAGAAAGCTTTTGACAATGTTGATTGGAATACTCTCTTTCAAATTCTGAAGGTAGCAGGGGTAAAATACAGGGAGCGAAAGGCTATTTACAATTTGTACAGAAACCAGATGGCAGTTATAAGAGTCGAGGGACATGAAAGGGAAGCAGTGGTTGGGAAGGGAGTGAGACAGGGTTGCAGTCTCTCCCCGATGTTATTCAATCTGTATATTGAGCAAGCAGTGAAGGAAACAAAAGAAAAATTTGGAGTAGGTATTAAAATCCATGGAGAAGAAATAAAAATGTTGAGGTTCGCCAATGACATCGTAATTCTGTCAGAGACAGCAAAGGACTTGGAAGAGCAGTTGAACGGAATGGATAGTGTCTGGAAAGGAGGATATAAGATGAATATCAACAAAAGCAAAACGAGGATAATGGAATGTAGTCGAATTAAGTCAGGTGATGCTCAGGGAAGTAGGTTAGGAAATGAGACAATTACAGTAGTAAAGGAGTTTTGCTATTTGGGGAGCAAACTAACTGATGATGGTCGAAGTAGAGAGGATATAAAATGTAGACTGGCAATGGCAAGGAAAGCGTTTCTAAAGAAGAGAAATTTGTTAACATGGAGTATAGATTTAAGTGTCGTGAAGTCATTTCTGAAAGTATTTGTATGGAGTGTAGCCATGTATGGAAGGGAAACATGGACGATAACTTGTTTGGACAAGAAGAGAATAGAAGCTTTCGAAATGTGGTGCTACAGAAGAATGCTGAAGATTAGATGGGTAGATCACATAACTAATGAGGAAGTATTGAATAGGATTGGAGAGAAGAGAAGTTTGTGGCACAACTTGACCAGAAGAAGGGATCGGTTGGTAGGACTTGTTCTGAGGCATCAAGGGATTTCCAATTTAGTATTAGAGGGCAGCGTGGAGGGTAAAAATCGTAGAGAGAGACCAAGAGATGAATACACTAAGCAGATTCAGAAGGATGTAGGTTGCAGTAGGTACTGGGAGATGAATAAGCTTGCACAGGATAGAGTAGCATGGAGAGCTGCATCAAACCAGTCTCAGGACTGAAGACCACAACAAACAACATTACCATTAGATTCTCTCTGGACTGTAATCGTCTTAATTTTGATTTTCGACGGCAGCCCAGTTCAGAATTCTGTGAAAAACCTTCTTTCAAGAGGCTGTATTGCATCAGTTATAACATTGTAGTGTCAATAAATATTCAGGTACATTTATTGAATTGTGGAGTATTTGTCAAGATTACATTATACGCTGTATTTTCAATTAGTTCCCTCCTTTGGTCGTAGAAATTTGTCGTAGTGTATTCAAAGATCATTCCAGAACTTACTTGGATTTTAAAGACTACGGTTTCTTATGTTATTTCACCCGACATATAGTGCTTGTCTCAGACCTCTTTCTTGGGACGCAAGGACGAATTTTAGATGGAAGGCCTGGTCTTGGTACACTGTCCGTCGTCGTAAAAGTTACAAGAATTGGCAACAGTATTACAGTGGCAGTGGTTCAAAATTTTATGATCACATCCATCAGCTGGTAGTCCGTGGGGCCAGTGCGGCTCATTGTTAGTGACCAGCCATAAATTAATATTTCGCTCTGCAGATCCAGAAAAATATCTGCAGTAATGCTCTACGGCTGGTTTCTCCTGTTTTCAAATTCTGGCGTTTGCCAGTGTTTTCAACTCATATGTTGTCTGTAGTTCTTGACTTACTTAGGGGGGATTGCAGTCTAAGTAGACTAAACTAGCTTGTTTGATTGAATAACGACTAATATGATTCAGTGCAAAAAATCATTATGTTCCGATAGTTTACCAATATCAATGCTAACAACTTAATACAAGCTTAATCGACGCATTTAGTCCGCGACTTAGGCAGTGGGCTACTTCCCTCTTAGAGCAGACGACCATGACTCATCCGCCCCCGTGATGACTCTCCACCCACGGGGTCCATTGCGAATCAGTAAAAGTAACAGGTATAGTTATTCGTCAACA
Organism: Schistocerca gregaria; assembly: GCF_023897955.1. Classification (NCBI taxonomy): domain Eukaryota; kingdom Metazoa; phylum Arthropoda; class Insecta; order Orthoptera; family Acrididae; genus Schistocerca; species Schistocerca gregaria. Next base: position 559,506,221 of record NC_064921.1, read on the forward strand.
GTTTGTACAATCAATTACTTACCCCCCCGAGACTTCGTACGCCATGGCTATATTCTCCACAAGTAATTGTGCTCTTGCATGCCGTAGAAAAAACAACGTTATGACGTGTAACATGACTGTCAAATATAGCTTTGCGATTTTGTTTCAGCTCTATTATGATTAGATGATAATTAAGTGTATCAGCGAGGTGCACTGCGCTGGGAGTGGAAATGGATTTTTGCATCAGAAGTGAGTTTTTTTGGCTCAGCAGTATCATGGGGATAGCGGAAGGCTTTACACAGTACCTCAAAAGCAGGGAGCGAGTGTCTTCTGGGTGGAAACCAGTTTTCGCGGAAACGTTTCCTGTTTCCTGAAATGGTTTTTGTTGACCCGTTTGCCACAGGCACGGTTCCGCTGGTTGCCACAACTTTCCCCTGAGGGCGAAATTTGACTTTCTGTCCGTACATCAAAGAGGCGCCGACTACCGGCGCTTATCTAGCGTGAGAAAATCGTTGTTTCCCTCCAAAATTACGGACACTCCAATTCAAAGTAACGTCCCTACCACCGCATGCTGTTCTGACCAATGGAGAGAGACTGCCTGACTCGAATCCAACCTCAAGAATAATATTGATATTTTTGCAACGTTTGAGTGGAAAGTTTATGCTGCTTTCGCCAGATTTATGGTGAAAAGGAAACATTTTTGTTTGCCGGACTGGCAGCAGCATTCAAGCTCCGCTACAAGTTGAAACTGGGAATGATGAGAGCTGTAGAGGGAGCTGTAGAGAGCTGTAGAGAGAGCTGTAGAGAAGAGAGAGCATTTATGTGATTTGTTTATTCATCCTAAATGATCTGTTATCTTATTAAATATTTGTCTCATTTATCTTGCTTTGGCCAGCCGCCCAGATGTGGAAGTCATGTTAATTTTTGCTTCTTGCATTCTTACATTTAAATGAGAATCCCACAGAATTTAGAGTGATTTTATTTTAGTCTGCTACCGTCCTGAGAACACTGCTTTCTATTATTCATTGTCAACTCATCACTCGATTAGATTAAATAAAAACTTTGTATTCTCGTTTGACGTATATCTTGAGCTCTCTAATGTCCTGCAACTGTATTATGGTTAAGCGACCCTTAAATAATAAGTATAATCAGCTGCAAATCTATTATGTTTACATCAGTGTGACGAGTTTCCGTTGTATGCAGTCGGTAACCACTACTACTAAACATGTAAGGGATGCAGAGGTGGTAATGTGTGCAAAAACCCAAATGTTTTACAGCAGGAGTAGTTGGTACACTTGCTATTAAGACTTATTTTGACCGCTTCCATGTCTGCCAAATGTATCATAATTCATGTTAATTGTGTCATAATTCCCATGGGGAACATTTTGCATAATTCACAATTAATTTCCACGAACAGTAAAACAGCTAATTACAGACCGATATACTTCTTTACAACACGAGGCATATAACTTTCAGACTGTTAACTCGAAGAGCACCCCCTGTTTATTCTAGTCAGCCGAGAGAAGAACGAATCCTCTGCAGAGAGCTGTACATGTACCTCAATAACAGATGAAGTGGAAAAATGGACACCTCTGAAGACGATAATATTGCCTGGACAACACGCTCTGAAATTTTTAATTTATCAAACATAAATTGCAGAGAACTAAGGGTTATTCAGAACTTGTACAGAAATGAGACTGAAGTTATAATACTTGAAGGATATGAAACCGACGCAATAGTTGAGAATGGAGTGAGACTGGGCTGTATCCCATCCCTGATGATATTCAGTCTCTACACTGAGCAAGCGGTAAAGGAAACAAAAGGGAAATAAGTAAAGAACATTGAAGTTCAGATAAACATTTTGAGTTTTGCTGACGACACTGAAATTCTCTCAGGAATGGCAAGGGACTTCGAAAATCATTTTAACGCAATGGATGGTGTCCCGGAAAGAGGTTAAGAACATGAACATCAACTGAAACAAAACGAGGTTTACGGAATACAGTCGATTTAATCAAGTGATATTTAGTACACTGGATAATGACATGAGACACTGGAAGTTGTAGACGAGTTATCGAAAGAAAGATAACAATGAACAAAGTGGAAAGCATATAAAATGTAGATCGATAGAAGCAAGAAAAGCATTTCCGAAAAAGATAAAGAAGATCGAACATAAAATTTTCACTACTGTGAAGGCACTTGACTGGAGCGAGCTTTATAGAGAAGTCAAACTTGGCGGCAAGAAGTTCAGAAAAGACGAGAACAGAAGCCTTTGAAATAAGGTGCTACAAAACAATCATGAAGTTTAGATAAGAGTTACCAGGCCTTTTTGGAGAAAAAAAGAAATTTATTACATACCCTAACTGAAAGAAATGGTCGGTTGACAGAACACATACTGAGGCATTAAGGAATCCTCAATTTGGTAATGGAGGGACGTGTGGGGTGTAAAAATTGTACAGGAACACAAAACCTGGAATAAGAAGCTGGTTAAAATGAATATTGTTTTCACAAGTTACGCAGTAAAGAAGAGACGTACAGCGAATAGCCGAAAGTGGAAGGTTGCATAAAACCCGTCTTCCGACTGACCGCTACAACAATAGGACACCGACAAAGAGGAAAAGATTTACAACGAAGTGCAAACAACACGCCCTGCATGAAAACGTTGATACTACATCTACATCTACATCATACTCTGAAAGCCACCTAATGGTGTGTGGCAGACGGTACTTTCGCTACCACTATCTGATCCGTCCAACCCCGTTCCACTTGCGAATAGTGCGTGGGAAGTATGATTGTCGGTAAGCCTCTGTTTTGGCTCTAATTTCTAGAATTTTCCTGTCGTGGTCAATACGCGAGAAGTATGTGGGGGGGGGGGGGGGGGGGAGTAATATGGTGCCTGATTTCTCCTGAAAAGTGCTGTACCGAAATTTCAATAGTAAATCTCTCCGTGATGCACATCGCCTCTCTTGTAACGTCTGCCTAGGTATTTCACAGCAGACGCTGTCTCCAGCTGTTTGTCATCAGTAGTGTAGCTGTACAGCTGTGAATTTCGTTTCCTATGTATGTGCAATACGTTGCATTTACTTATGGTCAGGGTCAACTGCCAGAGTCTGCACCATTCATCAGTTCTCTGCAGGTCGTTCTACAAATTCTTACTATCTTCTGGCGTTGCTATTGTGGTATAATAGCCTTAAAGAGCATTTATAAATATTGTAACCAATAACGGTCCTATTACGCTTCCCTGTGGTACTCCGGATATTACCTTTACGTCTGTAGATTTACAACTGTTTTTGATCAGCTAGAAGCTCTCGATGTTACTTCTTATCAACCAATGAAGATGTAGAACTATAGCTTTCAGGTATAGTTAATAAACTGAATTTACATGGCGAACACGTTTTTTAATTAGGTGTCAGCTGTATATCATGGTCGGCCTACACCGCACCAGGAGACTCGTCCATGAACACGAAGCAGGATCATCCTACTGTGCCGAGCGGGATTAGCCGTGAGGTCTAGGGTGCTGCAGTCATGGACTGTGGGGCTGGTACCGGTGGAGGTTCGAGTCCTCCCTCGGGCATGTGTGTGTGTGTGTTTGTCCTTAGGATAATTTAGGTTAAGTAGTGTGTAAGCTTAGGGACTGATGACCTTAGCAGTTAAGTCCCATAAGATTTCCCCCTTTTTTTTCATCCTATCTTATCACAATTTGCCGTCATCCACCCATCCTTCGCACAGCACCTCGGACAACCACGTCACGATGTTTGAAGGGAAGCCCTTTCCCGAATCCCGACTTACGGAAAATATATCTTGACGTTCGCTATCAGAAATTTTGAACCTAATTTGTACTGCATTGGCTGTACCTGAAGCAACAGTTGGTCGTCTGAGGCAAAGCGGTCCGGTACCAGAACGACGAGAGTTTTCGCCAAAGCTAAACCACCACCGCCAACACAGATACAAAACTGATAAGTCAAATTCAAGGAGTTAGCCACTGAAATGTCACTTATTAACTGTACGAGTTGTATGCCTGGAAGCCATAATTCTATATCTACAATGTCGGATCACGAATGACATCCAAATCTTCCAGCTAATTAAAAACAGTATCGCCTAAACGTTGTCACGTGTGGCACTGTAAACAAATAACTCTTTCACTGTGCCATGTTGTTGTTGTGATCTTCAGTCAGAAGACTGGTTTGCTGCAGCTTCCTCGGCAGTCCCTTAATCACTCCGCAACTACTGAAAGCTAAATCCCTCTGAACCTGCTTATTGAATTCATGCTATAATGTTCCTATATAATTTTTACATTCCACATTTGACTCAATTATCAAACTGATCGTTCTGAAGCGCCATATTTCAAAGGCTTCTAATCTCGTCTTGTCGGATCTGCCTGTCGTCCACGTTTTACTAACGTACAGAGTTCACCCGCGTCAGATGCCTTCACAAAAGACTACCTATCATTTAAATGTATGTACGACAATGTAAATGGCACAAGATCTTCGAAATTCGCAATAAAATATGTGTGAGCTATAGGGAGAGACGGGTAATATGCTATCAGCGAAAAGTGCTACTATCGGACCACAAAAAATGCGAATGTGTTTCTGTTTATTTAAAAGACTCTTACTAGAAATAGGGGACCACATGCCTCATTCTACCTTCCTCAGCAACTTCAAAAAAATTCCCAAAAATTTTTTCTCACGCCAACGGATTTTCATTTTCTGTAACATGCAGCTCACCTCAAACTCCCTCAACCTCCACTAACTGGAATTCACTCATACCCATTAGTCCTTCACTGTAAGATGCTCATACCCATCTCCCTCATTCATACAGTTCAACTCAGCCTCTTTTAATCTCTTTGACATTTTCTCCTGTGTCACAGCTATAGTCCTCTTCGTCCTGTATTACCTCTGCAGTCACCTGTCACTGTGATTGTCTCCATCTTGTACTGTTGCTACCTCATTCCTTCCTTCCCACTGCTATTGTCTCTACTAACTGCCATTATCTCTCTCTTCCTCGTTGTCGTTGTCATACACTCACTCATTATTACTGACTCTTACCTACTTAAACATTCTCCTTTTCTTACTTCTTCTCCCACCGGCTCTGCAACTGTACTCTTTTCCTGGCACTGTAAACTACGTTCCACTGCCACTGTGTCCGTCACTTTCCCTCAGACTGCGATTATTCTCTTCGCACTTTCTATAACACACTCACTGTGTACTATCTTCGAGTATTTAGTACTTTCCCCTCTCGTTGCCACCACCATTGCATTCCCGTCTATTAGAGTTAAAAAGCGCGAATATATTTGCATGCCAAAGTTGTTAGGAACATTAAAAAAGCTCTGAGGAAGGTAGAATGAGGCAGCTGGTACCCCACTTTTCAGTCAGAGTCTTTTAAATAAAAAGTGACATATTTACATTTTTTCTGCTCCGACAGGAGCATTTTCCGCTAGTTCGCCCCTTTTCTCTGCTCCAGCAGGGTTTGTACGTCACACGAATAAAAATTTATTGGTCAGTAAAATTTAGATCGTTTACTTAAGTGAAATGACGCAAAACTAATTTTCCAACCCAGACCGGATTTTAAGTGCAGAAAAATTTTGCATGTGCTTCAGTACTACAACATGGGGTACCCAAACGATAAAGAAGATATTTTACAGAATATGTCTCTGTGTTACATAACTTTATAAACTACGTTTTCGCCTCATACCGGATTTTACGTTCGTATTTCAATTTAAATATAGGGTAACAATGAGCGTTTGTATGTTGGATAATGATAGGAAGAAAACTTTGAAGAGTATTGGAGATCAGGGTCTTAGGAACGCATCGTAGAAATTACAGCCATTTGCTGTCCATAGCCGTCTCTGAATACGCGGCTGGGTCTTTATACATAAAAAATAAGTTCTTGGGTGTTTCTCGACAACGGAAAAAAGGTTTTTGGAGACGAGGAAATGGTTCTTGAGATAAGTGCATAGAGCACATACCGTTAAACTTTGAGCAGTTTCCTGTGGTTATTTATTATTCACAACTGAGGCGGTATTGCCCGGCCGTGGTGGCCGAGAATTTCTAGGCGCTACAGTCTGGAACCGCGCGGCCGCTACGGTCGCAGGTTCGAATCCTGCCTCGGGAATGGATGTGTGTGATTTCCTTAGGTTAGTTAGGTTTAAGTAGTTCTAACTTCTAGGGGACTGATGACCCCAGCAGTTAATTCCCATAGTGCTCAGAGCCATTTGAACCTTTTTTTAAGCGGTATTTTTAGCCTCTGGTATTTGGATTTTGTCTGATATCGGATTTACGTTCAGTATAAGGGTACTTTGGACCTCTATATCTTGGGATAAATATATCAAGACAATTTTGAAGGTGGTTCGAGAGCAGGCTCTTTTGAATATATAAGAAAAATTTCAGCCGTTTGGTGTGCATATCCGTCTTGGAATCCTCGCCTGGGTTTTGGTCCAATGGTGGCGGCGAATATATAGTAAAAGGGAAAAGCTTCAATTTTATGGTCGACAGCACAGCTGTAAATAAATTTTCAATATGTAAAATATACAGCCAACCCATTGGCTGTACACTTTACATATTGTAAGAAACCCTTTTTTGCGGTTTCACGAGAAACCGTCCACGAAATAACTGTGTATTCGTAAGTTTCATCAAACGCACCATGTATCACGCCAAATTCAATAAGAACCAATCATTTCCCTCCATATACCTTTCAGGAGGAAGTGTGTAATATTCATACATTGAAGTTGTATTGTATGACAGTAACACTAAGACGATCCTGATGTTGGATATACAGATGGACACCAGCCAAGGGCTACTCAAAATACTTGACTCTACCTTTATATCACCGACAGAAGCCAAGAGATTAGTACCGGATTTTTTGTGCCGCGGTCGCATGCATACCACTACGTGCAAGAATTAAGAGAAAAAAAATAAGAACGGAGGACCAACAACGAAGTGCTAGGGTTACAAGCGGGATGCAGTGTGTGATAAGGATGTTGTCTGTCATCCCTACTGTGCAATCGGTATATTGAAGAAGCTGTGACGGAAGTAAAAGAAACATTAAGAAGTGGGATTAAAATGCTGGGTGACAAAATAACGATGATGAAATTCGCTGAAAGTGAAAGTGAAGGTATGGAAGCATTGCAGAACCTGATAGTTGGAATTAACTATCTAATGAGCACACATTATGAACTCAGAGTAAACAGAAGGAAAACGAAAGTAATGATGAGTCGCAGAAATGACGCTAGCGATAAATTCTGGGAACATGAGGTAGAAGAAGTGAACGAATTCTGGTACCTTTAGAGCAGAGTAAGACTTGGTAGCCGATCAGAGAGCTATTAAAAGACAGACTGAAACAGGAGTAACGGTTATTCCTAGACAAAAGAAGTTTTCTAGTTCAAACATCGGCCTTAGTGTAACTAAAGGAATTTTATATTCGTTTCTAGCATAGCACTGTGTGGAAGTGAACACGGGCAGCGGGAAAATCGTAAAAGAAGATAATCGACGCATTTCAGATAGTCAGTTAGGCGGGCTGATGAGATAAGAAGTAAGGAGGTTCTTCGCAGAATCGACGAACGGAGGAACATTTGGAAAACATAAAATGGAAGAGTAATAGCATATTAGTTAATATATCAAGGAATTTCTTTCATGGTACTTGAGGCAGTCATAAAGAATATTGAGGCAATTACATACACAGGGTGTTACAAAAAGGTACGGCCAAACTTTCAGGAAACATTCCTCACACACAAAGAAAGAATATATATTAAGTGGACATGTGTCCGGAAACGCTTACTTTCCATGTTCGAGCTCATTTTATTACTTCTCTTCAAATCACATTAATCATGGAATGGAAACACACAGCAACAGAACGTGCCAGCGTGACTTCAAACACTTTGTTACAGGAAATGTTCAAAATGTCCTCCGTTAGCGAGGATACATGCATCCACCCTCCGTCGCATGGAATCCCTGATGCGCTGATGCAGACCTGGAGAATGGCGTATTGCATCACAACCGTCCACAATACGAGCACGAAGAGTCTCTACATTTGGTACCGGAGCTGCGTAGACAAGAGCTTCCAAATGCCCCCATAAATGAAAGTCAAGAGGGTTGAGGTCAGGAGAGCGTGGAGGCCATAGAATTGGTCCGCCTCTACCAATCCATCGGTCACCGAATCTGTTGTTGAGAAGCGTACGAACACTTCGACTGAAATGTGCAGGAGCTCCATTGTGCATGAACCACATGTTGTGTCGTACTTGTAAAGGGACATGTTCTAGCAGCACAGGTAGAGTATCCCGTTTGAAATCATGATAACTTGCTCCATCGAGCGTAGGTGGAAGAACATGGGGCCCAATCAAGACATCACTAACAATGCCTGCTCAAACGTTCACAGAAAATCTGTGATGATGACGTGATTGCACAATTGCGTGCGGATTCTCGTCAGCCCACACATGTTGATTGTGAAAATTTACAATTTGATCACGTTGGAATGAAGCCTCATCCGTAAAGAGAACATTTGCACTGAAATGAGGAGTAACTCATTGTTGGATGAACCATTCGCACAAGTGTACCCGTGGAGGCCAATCAGCTGCTAATAGTGCCTGCACACGCTGTACATGGTACGGAAACAACTCGTTCTCCCGTAGCACTCTCCGTACAGTGACGGTGTCAACGTTACCTTGTGCAGCAGCAAGTTTTCTGACGCTGACATTAGGTAGGCACGAAGAATTGCCTCGTCCATTGCAGGTGTCCTCGTCGTTCTAGGTCTTCCCCAGTCGAGAGTCATAGGCTGGAATGTTCCGTGCTCCCTAAGACGCCGATCAATTGCTTCTAACGTCTTTGTGTCGGGACACCTTCGTTCTGGAAATCTGTCTCGATACAAACGTACCGCGCCACGACTGTTGCTCCGTGCTAATCCATACATCAAATGGGCATCTGCCAACTCCGAATTTGTAAACATTGCACTGACTGCAAAACCACGTTCGTGATGAACACTAACCTGTTGATGCTTCGTACTGATGTGCTCGATGCTAGTACTGTAGAGCAATGAGTCGCATGTCAACACAAGCACCGAAGTCATCATTACCTTCCTTCAATTGGGCCAACTGGCGGTGAATCGAGGAAGTACAGTACATACTGTCGAAACTAAAATGAGCTCTAACATGGAAATTAAGCGTTTCCGGACACATGTCCACGTAACATCTTTTCTTTATTTGTGTGTGAGGAATGTTTCCTGAAAGTTTGGCCGTACCTTTTTGTAACACCCTCTGTAATGGATGACGTTGTCTCCACTTAGATGAAGAACGCAGCGCGAGAGAGGAATTCGAAACAGGTTACATAAAACAGTAAAAAAGAGTGACAGCAGAAAAGAGAAAAAACGGGGAAAGAAGAAGCTTGGCTGAAGGTTGCTTTCAGTAGTTCCACCACAATGATTGTCTCTAGCCATGATTGCTAATCTGCATTGTACCTGGAGGAAGTTGTGTAAGTTATTAAAATACGCGTGTATTGTTTCCTTATCACACTGTTATGCGTTAACCGTTGACAGCGCTGTATGCATTTCGCAGAGTCTTAACCCCACAGCTACCTGTCACAGCGTCGCTGCAGCCTTGCCTCCCTGTGCCCGGAAGACTTCCCCAGTTCAGAGGCTCCCTGCTGAGAGACATGAATGAAACATAACGGCTACCGTGCAGCTGTGGAGTGGAGTGTGCCCACCCCGTATTAGGCGGCGCGCGGGTCGCACCCGTGACTCAGGCGCTCCGGAGGTCGCGAGTCCTTCGGAAGAGCCGCCCAAGAAGGCGGCCGCGGCCGCTCGTGTCCTCATATCGCCCGTCATCGCAGCCGTTCCGTGTCGCTCACTTCGTTTTTCACTCCTCAGAACGAGCGATGGATCGCGGCGGGCGCCGCGCCGAGTCAAGGAGGACCGGTGAGCGCAGGCAGCCGGAACCGCGCATGCGCGATGCCTCGCCCCGCCCCGCCCTAGCCCAATACCCGAAGAGCTGAGCCGGAATCATTCGTAGAATTCTGTCGCTGTGCCGAAATAGCGTGCCTACTGGCGGCAAGAGCAAAATGAAATTTCGTGGCAGACTGAAAATATGTACCTCATCATATCTCGAATCGGAGGTCATCTGCTAGTACTTACCGAGGAAAAGTTAAGATTCCAAATTTCTGAGTCCCGGTCGAGCAACAGTTTTGATCTGCAAGAAGTTTAAAATCGCAGCACACTGCGCTGGAGAGTGAAAATTCATTCTAGAAGTGAAATTTCGTAAGCAGCAAATTCATTTTGATTGGAGAGGGGATTATTCTTTGAAGTAGTGACCGATCAGTTATAACCGCTCCTTTCGCCCAAATACAGCTATGGTACGTCAAACTAAGTATTGAAGATTCATGCCTCATTCACTTTACCATCCTTGTGCGCATGTAACATTTGCGTGATACTAGCGGTACTGTTGAATGAAAAATCAGTTTATCCACATGTGTAGGAGTCCTTCTACTCATTGTTCTTTTACGATGTAATTCCTTTTTATTTCTGAAATCATAGTTCTCATAACCATAAATAATGTGTTCTGCGAAGCGCACGCGCAACTGTTAGCCACAGATACACGAGAGTAGAAGGCTAAACGCTAGGAGTTACACTAATGTGAAAGAAGTTATGGGTACCTCAGAAAAACGTGTCGGATCTGCTAGTGCCGGAAGTAGTGCAGCAGCTCAACGTGGCATGGCCTCAGCAAGTCGTTAGAAATCCCTTGCAGAAATACTGAGCCATGCTGCCTCTATAGCTGCTCAAAATTACGGAAATGTTGATAGTGCAGAATTTTGTGCACCGACTGACCTCTCCGTTATGTCCCAGAAATGTTCGATGGGACTCATATAGTGTCATCTGGGTGGCCAAATCATCCACTCGGCTTGTACATATAGTTGGTCAAACCAATCGCGAACAATCCTGGATCAGTGACATGGCATCATTGTCTGGGACAATGAAGTCCCTGAATGGCTGCAAATGGTCTCCAAGCAGCCGAACACGAGCATTTCCAGTCAATGATCGGTGCCGTTGAACCATAAGACCCAGTCCATTCCATGTAAACACGGCCTTCACCCCTTCGGAGTCACCGACAGCTTCTACAGTGCCTTGTTGACAAATTGGATCCATGGCTTCGTTGGATCTGCGACTCACTCGAACTCTACCATCACCTCTTACCGTCCGACATCCGTTCTCATCTGAGCAGACAACTGTTTTCCAGTCGTGTAGGGTCCAGCCGATAAGGTCACGAGCTCAGGAGAGGCGGCTTAGGGGATGTCGTGCTGTCAGCAAACGCGGCCGTTTACTCTACCAGCCCATTAACGCCACATTTCGTCGCACTGTCCTAACACATACGTTCGACGTACGTCCCACCTATATTTTTGCGTTTACTTCACGCAGTGTTCCTTGTCTATTCGTACTAACAATTCTACAGAAACGCCATAGCCCTCGGACGTTCAGTGAAGGCCGTTGGTCACTCCATTGTGTGTGGTGAGGGGTAATGCCTGAAATTTAGCATTCTCGGCAAACTCTTGACAACGTGGATCCCGGATTATTGATTTCCCTAACCATTCCCGATGCATCTGGCTGCTACTACCATTCCGCTTTCAAAAACTATCAATTCCCGTCGGAAACCATGCCACATGAAACACTTGAGTGCAAATGAGAGTTCGGCCAATGCATTGCCTCTTTATACCATGTGTACGCGAAACTACTACCATCTGCATATGTGGATATCGATGTCCTTATTTTTTCTTACCTCAGTGTGTATTAGCAGCAGTGGAAATTCCACATAGCCTGCTGGTATCTCAAAATTGAAGGGTAGGGTTTCTTTGATTATTCTCCACGTAACATTAATCATTTAAGAACTGTAAGTGGCCATAGACTTGGTGTCATATTAAGCAGTAATTCATTTCTGAAAACGCAATGTTTCTTAGCTACGTGAACAGATTTGTGAGGGAAACTTAAGCCGGCCTGTGTGGCCGAGCGATTCTAGGCGCTACAGTCTGGAACCGCGCGACCGTTACGGTCGCAGGTTCGAATCCTGCCTCGGGCGTGGATGTGTGTGATGTACTTAGGTTAGTTATGTATAACTAGTTCTAAGTTCTAGCGGACTGATGACCTCAGCAGTTAAGTCCCATAGTGCTCAGAGCCATTTGAACCCATTTCAGGCAAACTAATCCTCGTTCCCGACCATTAAGGGTTAAAAAATGCAACCTACCGTACAGGGTGCGAAAAATTCTCAAGGCTAACCGCTGTTGCAGCGACACGATACTACACATGAAGACTGTGTATTTAGTTTGACCATAATTACTGAGAGTTGTTACTACATTAGTTTTCCTGCATTACGAAGAAAGAGGAACATAATTTTTTTAAAAATATTAAGCACCATCTTGAAACTTTCTGGTAGATTAATACTCAGTGCCAGTCGTTAAGGGATCTTTGCCTTTTACGACTAAGTGCTCTGACGACTGAGCTGCCCTTGCACGACTTAGCACGCGACGTCACAGCCCTGCTTCCGCCACAACTCACCATCTCTTCAACCACCTTCCAAACTTCAGTACTTTTCCTACATACTTTGCAGCAGTCGCTCTCCAGGAAGAAAGAATACTGCGGTGAAGTTAGTCAGTAACAGCCTAGAGAGTTCTTTGCAGAATAAAGGTCTCCTATTCAAATCCCAGCACGACACCTAAATTTAATCTACCATCGAATCAGCTCACACACCGCTACAGAGTGAAAACTCAGTGTGTAATAGGTGAGAGGTTCCCGTCATTCGTACACAAAGTGTATGATGAACATTCATGAATATTCTACAAATCGCTGTACACATGCTTTCCCACTAACGTACGGGCCAACAATCTCTATTGCGTCCAGAAGAAGCAGTGACTTAATCACACAACTTTTTATTGTTATAGACGTTTTCCTTAAAGCAATTTATTTCTCTCTATCTGTCTCGAACAGTAAATTACTTACTCGGTTAATTCATTGGAAAAAAAATTGGAACATGCGTGACTCTGCGTAATAAAGGGGATAAAACTGGTTATGAAATCTGATGGGAATCGCAAATGAATGAAGGCACTAAGCGCTACTGCCGTGGCAATTTTCTGGTATCTACAAGTTCTGGGCGGTTGTGGAGACTTTATACGCAAAGGCAAAACCAGTATTTTCGCTTCATGCTGTAAATTGCAGTTTGACGCAATTGCTCCTGGTCTATATCTTCTTTCAACATTTATACGCATTTCTGCTCAAGCTTAACACTTGAGTTTTATATAGTTTTTGCTGATCTTTCTATACTTAATGTGTTATTGGGGTGACATAAATAATAACTAAATTCTTCATTATTATGTAATTGATTTATATTTGTTGTTTTGATTCATAATTCACTGTGTTTCATAAACGTGACCGTAAAATGCTAATTATCCTGGTACAAGATGGCGATAACGAATGCAAGATCCTGCTAAAAGCCTCTGTGCAGGAAAAACCTAAGTAATTGCGCAAAGTTCGAACATGAACCTAATTTCTTTTATGGTCAGACCGGAATGGTAATATTCTTTGAAATGGATTATGCATATACGAGATTCTTTAAGGGACTCATGGTTCGTTAATAGCACTTGAGACGCAGAGACCCATTACTACTGAAACTAGTTTTCACTTCTCTTATGATGGAAGAGAGCGGAATCGTTAAAAATTTATGTAAGGTACACTGTCGAATTGTGAACAAATCGAAAAAGTCTGTCTGGCATCAATATAGACGTCGGACTATCTGCATCATCATTCAGAACAGATTCAAATACGGACAAAAAAAACCACATCTATAAGGTAACCTCATGAAAATGATTCAGAAGGAAAAAGTACGTAAGCCATTCAATATTTCAAAAATAATCGCCATAACCGTTAAAATATTTATCCCACTTTGAGACAAGACTGTCAGTGCCTCTAATAAATAACGTTTGTGATTACATACGAAAACATGATTATACTCAGATGTGCACATCTTCGACGCTCAAATATGTCTTTCTTCAGGGCTCGAAAAATATGGAAGTTGCATGAGGAGATATCGGGACTGTATGGAGGAAGTGTAATGGCTTCTCAGCAAAACGTCTGCAACTTTTTCGAAACAAATGCCTGCCTAAATGTCGCTAAGTTTCTTCAGTGTACTCTGAAGAAATTTCACTGGGAAGAGGCTATAAGTCATCCATGCAGTCCGGAATCTCCCCACGCGATGTTCACAGTTTTGGAGGCCTGAAGCCCCTTACAGATATGGTTTCTTAGTCCACACTTGAATCTGTCCCGCATGATGGTGCAGTTACTGCATCATTTACTCTAAAGCTAGACACACGTTTCCGTATTTGTTTAACCTTCTGCACCACATATTACGTTCGTTTCGACCATTCAGCTCTCTTTCAACACCCTATAATCCAAAAATCTGTGTCTCAAGCTCTATTAAAAAGTCATGGTTACCTTAAAGAATTCAGTATACGTGCCTTCCATTTCACACAATATTTCAGTTCCGGCCTGAACTTCGGTCAGTTATTTAGCTTTTTCCTATACTGAGGCTTGTAAGTAGGATCTTATTGCATGCGTTATCGCCATCTTACATCAGAATAGTTAGCATTTTACGGGCACATTTATAAAACCCAACTGAACAGAAATTCATATAAATGTAAGAAGATAACGACGAGGAGCAATCGTGTCAAGTTGTAATTTACAGCATGAAGTAAAACTGCTGGTTTTGCCTTTACGAATAAAGTCTCCATTCTAGCCCAGAACACGTGGAAACCAGTAGATCGTCACGGCAGCAGAACTTCGTGCCTTCGTTCATTTGCGGTACGCGAGCAGATTTCACAACCAGTTTTATCTCCTTCATAATACAGAGTCACGCACGTTCCCAATGTTTTCGTCTGCGAATTAACCGAGTAAGTAATTTACTGTTCGAGACAGATTAACAGATGTAGCATAAAATTACGGTCGTGCCTTTAATAAAGGATTTACAACAGCTGCAGGCTTTGTATTGAATATAATGAAGTTGAAACTGGTAGTAACAGTACTACTGCAGTTGCTGCCAGTAACAATAACTATAGTAGTAAAAATAATAATAATAAAGACAATAACAGGGACAATAATGATGGTGGCAGATAGAAAAAACAATTTATAGGTGTACAAAATAGACGTTTTCTGATAGAGCTAGTTCTAAGGAGAGTGCATCAGTTAATAAACAATACTGGGAAATGAAGAAGATCTGGTTGGGAAGAAGACCATACAGGGTTAATGCGTGCATACAGGGTGAACGATAGTCCTTATTGCAGCTTTAGTAGATATGTCATTTATTCAGGTTATTGCAGAGTTAAGTTCCTGCTACTGAGAAGGACTTCGAAAATGTGACTGAACGATTGAGTGGGACAGAAAGGATTTTGCCCTGATGGGAACGCCTATTTCTGCCATGTCGTTGAGACAAGAGCATTAAGGTCCAGGAGAGGTGTGAGGGACAGTGTTCGTAGATAAGTCAGTAAAGAAGACAGAGGGTAGGGAAACCTGTGTGCCCTATGTGCTAATCTGCTAGCAACCAGAATGCCTGTGCATGGGATTGTGAAATACACTTAAAAAAATCGACACACCACGAAATTTTGATCACAAATTGATATCGACGGAAAATGCAGAATTGTAAACTTTGGAGATTGATGAATGAATGTGTGACACTGCAGCGCAATTTCATAGCGGCGCAGGGAACGGTAGGGGACATGTCTGTACAAGGGGATACAGTCTTTGAGTATATTATTCCTGTACTCAGTTCGACAACAGCTATATCTCGCAGACAGACATTTAAACTCGCAGATATCAGCATCTGAGAGAGGGCATATGGTTGAGTTCAAAGAAACTGGTTGGAATAAGCGGCAAACATCTCGACTTTTAAATATTCCACTATTCAGCTATGTAGACAAGAATGAGTGAACCATGGGCGAACACAAAGTCAAGAAGGTACCGATCGACCTACAGATGTGATGGAACGAGAGGACGGAGCAATCGTCAGAGTGGCAGCCAGAGCTCTGGATTCATCAGTATCGTGTGTCCGACGTGCCACTGATGCTTCATTGATCACAAGAAACATTAATAGGCGGCTCAAAGAGAGGGTCCCAGATCACCGAAGTTAAGCACTGTCGGGCGTGGCCGGCACTTGGACTGGTGACCATCCGGCCGCCATGCGTTGTTGCCATTTTTCGGGGTTCACTCAGCCTCGTGATGCCAATTGAGGAGCTACTCGACCGAATAGTAGCGGCTCCGGTCAAAGAAAACTATCATAACGACCGGGAGAGCGGTGTGCTGACCACACGCTCCTCCTATCCGAATCCTCAGTTGAGGATGACACTGCGGTCGGATGAACCTGGTGGGCCACTTGTGGCCTGAAGACGGAGTGCAAAGAGCGGAGGCTGAGGTAACGGCGCCCTCTGGGGTGAATATCATTGATCTGTACACAAAGCCCGTTTTTAGTGATCTTGGGCACATTGGGCATTGAATCTCATTGATTAGACTTGTCTACACTGACGAACCCCGCTTCTAAATAAGCCCCGATGACAAGCGAAGATATTTGGAGGTGCCAGCGCTAGTTGTGGGATACCAACTTGACGAACACCGTCCATAAGACCCGACAAACTGGAGGTATAGGTCTGGAGGTGACCAATTTGTTTGTCATCCCTGGAACCCATACAGCGTCGCTGTTCGTCGACGATATTCTACTCCCTATTTCGCTGCTCTTCATGGCAAGCAATCCTGGGCTCATAATACAGCGAGCTAATGCCTGACTCCTGCAGCCGGCTGGATTGGCCGTGTGATTCTAGGCGCTACAATCTGGAGCTGAGCGACCGCCGGTCGCAGGTTCGGATCCTGCCTCGGGCATGGATGGGTGTGATGACCTTAGGTTAGGTAAGTTTAAGTAGTTCTAAGTTCTAGAGGACTGATGGCCTCTGTAGTTAAGTCCCATAGTGCTCAGAGCCATTTTTGATAACAAGACTGTAGTCAAGAAGTGCAAGTGCTAGTTGACCAAGTTTCTTTTTCAGGTCACGAGGTAAAGGCTTTTGTAATTTTGCAGGCCATGAAGGATGCTGATGCTTTCTTGCACATCACAGTTACGTGCTCAGTCCAATTAAGATTAAAGTTACAGTATCTTGGTAAAGCAGTATAACAGTATGCTTGGTTTTGTAATTCGAATTTTGGCATCTTCGTGTTGTGCCGCATTCAGACGCACCGAGTGTAGCGCCAGCGGGCAGGCGCAGCTGCTGTGCCCCAGCCTTCCCTCGCTCTCCGCCGTGGGCCCACGCTGTGTGGCGGCCCCCGCGGGGTACGTGCGGCAGACCGGGCTGGCGCGGCCGGCCCGGCGTCCGGCGGGTGGCGCAGGGCGTGGCCGCCGCGGCTGCGGAGCTTCCCGCGTGACCTCGATCCGAGGCGCTGCGAGGCGAGCCGAGCCGAGGCGAGGCGAGGCGGCGCACTTTCACGGAGCGGCAGAAACACGCCCTGGCCTGGGATCACCGGCGCAAGGTCGCTCTCTCGCCGTCTCTCTCGCTCCTGCTGGCGGCTCGCGGCCGCATCGCGGGCTGCTGGCTGCGGGCAGCCGGCAGCCCCGCCAGCGGCTGCTTCCTGCGCAACGTATGGCACCGGCCGCGGCCGCTGCCCGTCCACCGCTTACGTAACGACATTCGGACTGGAATAGCTCGGACGGGCCCTGCCCACACTCACTGGGTGTCACCTCGACTCAGGACAATTAGCCAGGAAGACTTGTGGCCGCTCCGTCGCCTTATTCGCGCCAAACGGAAAACTGTAAAATCGTTCTCTCGCCAGAGCGGTCCGAGGAGTACAGCTAAGCCGTCTTTACAAGCCTCAATGAAAACCTTAAATTTTTTGTTAAATATTATTTATCGAGCAGAAGTGGTACAAAGCTGTATCACTTTTCAACATAATCTCCCCCACACTCAATGCAAGACCACCAGCGCTCACAAAGTGCATAAATTCCCTTATAAAAAAATTCTGTCGGTAGTCTACGCTACCACTCATGCAACGCGTGGCGTACCTATTCATCAAAACATAACTTCTTTCCTCGCATTGCGTCTTTGAGTGGTCCAAACATATGGAAATCACTTGGGGCAAGGTCCGGTGAGTATGATGGATAAGGAAGACACTCAAGATGCAGGTCTCTGATTGTTGTGTAAGATGGCAAGAACTATTCCCCTTACATGAAGTCATTAAAGATCACCTAACTCACGTTGAGCGAACAGTGGGGCTGAACAAAAATGACTGACAAGGCACAATGCATCTTTTAGAGGGCATACTATGGACGTATTCTAATAATTAATGTCGGGTGATGGTTTTAAAATAATTCACACAACATGAAAACTTTGTGGAAACGCATCGATTTACTGGAGGCTAGTTGATCCCAGGGAAGTATTCAGAGTTGACCTTGACCAGCTCGGGAGCAGCGAAGGGAAGTGACAATAGGCAGCTTAGGGCACCTCAAGTTCTGAGAAAGCGGTAACAGGACGCGGCCTCCAGCTGCCTTAAAATGAGTGACAGTGAGTGGGTAGTTACCCCATGCTGGTGTACCGGGAAGCAGACAGAGAACTTTTATGCCTGTTGATAAATGTCAGTCATCCCGTTTTCAGTGAAACATGCAAGAAAGCCACGCAAAGCAGCGGTCAACAGAGGCCAAAATATGCGTGTTTCTGACTATAGCAATGCTGAGTTCACAGTCTGCAGAGTCTGAAGTAAATCAGATGAAGAGCGACAGAATGAAATACGCCGGCCTCTGATGGGAACGTTGGACCAAGAAATCTGAAGTACTCTCCTGGGAGTCAGAATTCCGAAAAAAATGGTGTTTAGTGCAGACCCTAACCTTGATGGGTGGCCTGGGAGTAGCTAAATAGCAGAAGTTGAGAGGAAGGGAAATTTTGTGGGAATTTGTTCACTTCCCAGAGCAGGCATTGGTCAGCACTGGGAAGCGATGCATATTTAACGTGACTTGCGCTGCAATTGGCGTGAGTGATTTTGCTGGAGGGGAAACCGAGGTGAAGGGCGGACTGGGAGAAGTCTCTGTAGTGGTCTACCATTCCAAGTTTGCCTAGACTGCGGACATGACATCCTTTACTCAGCTTGCTTGTGAAAGAGTGAGCATCTCTACAGTTTAGGACTTAGCAAATGGAACGATTGAGCTTGTTCAGCTATGTACTGAGCAAGATAGCTACGAGTGAATAGACGAGAACAGCTTTCCAGCACCACAAGGCTGCCCGACGTCCTCACAACGACGACGCCCCACCATGCTCAACTCGCTCCGGCTTGAATTAGGCCACTAATTAATTTGTTGCGTCACGTTGGCAAAGATTCCATGAGGGTTTCATGGGCCATGTATTGGGGAATTCTTCTCGCACTTCGCATTACGCCTGCGTTAGTCGATAGGAATTAATTTTGATTTATCGCGCTTTATTCCACGTACATCTACATCTACATTTACACTCCGCGAGCAACCCCAAGGTGGGTGGTGGAGGGCACTTTACGTGCCACTGTCATTACCTCCCTTTCCTGTTCCAGTCACGTATGGTTCGCGGGAAGAACGACTGTCTGAAAGCCACCGTGCGCGCTCGAATCTCTCTAATTTTACATTCGTGATCTCCACGGGAGGTATAAGTAGGGGGAAGCAATATATTCGATACCTCATCCAGAAACACACCCTCTCGAAACCTGGCGAGCAAGCTACACCGCGATGCACAGCGCCTCTTTTGCAGAGTCTGCCACTTGAGTTTGTTAAACATCTCCGTAACGCTATCACGGTTACCATATAATCCTGTGACGAAACGCGCCGCTCTTCTTCGGATCTTCACTATCTCCTCCGTCAACCCGATCTGGTACGGATCCCACACTGATGAACAATACTCAAGTATAGATCGAACGAGTGTTTTGTAAGCCACCTCCTTTGTTGATGGACTACATTTTCTAAGGAAAAAATGGTTCAAATGGCTGTGAGTCCTATGGGACTTAACATCTATAGTCATTAGTCCCCTCGAACTTAGAACTACTTAAACCTAACTAACCTAAGAACATCACACAACACCCAGTCATCACGAGGCAGAGAAAAAATCCCTAACCCCGCCGGGAATCGATCACGCGAACCAGTGCGCAGGAAGCGAGAACGCTACCGCACGACCACGATCTGCGGACTTTTCTAAGGACTCTCCCAATGAATCTCAACCTGGCACCCGCCTTACCAACTATTAATTTTGTATGATTATTCCACTTCAAATCGTTCCGCACGCATACTCCCAGATATTTTACAGAAGTAACTGCTTCCAGTGTTTGTTCCGCTATCATATAATCATGCAATAAAGGATCCTTCTTTCTATGTATTCGCAATACATTACATTTGTCTATGTTAAGGGTCAGTTGCCACTCCCTGCACCAAGTGCCTATCCACTGCAGATCTTCCTGCATTTCGCTACAATTTTCTAATGCTGCAACTTCTCTGTATACTACAGCATCATCCGCGGAAAGCCTCATGGAACTTTCGACACTATCTACAAGGTCATTTATATATATTGTGAAAATCAATTGTCCCATAACACTCCCCTGTGGCACGCCAGAGGTTACTTTAACGGCTGTAGACGTCTCTCCATTGATAACAACATGCTGTGTTCTGTTTGCGAAAAACTCTTCAATCCAGCCACACAGCTGGTCTGATATTCCGTAGGCTCTTACTTTATCTGGCGACAGTGCGGAACTGTATCGAACGCCTTCCGGAAATCAAGAAAAATAGCATCTACCTGGGAGCCTTTATCCAATATTTTCTGGGTCTCATGAACAAATAAAGTGAGTTGGGTCTCACACGATTGTTGTTTCCGGAGTCCATGTTGATTCCTACAGAGTAGATTCTGGGTTTCCAAAAACGGCATGATACTCGAGCAAAAAACATGTTCTACAATTCTACAACAGATCGACGTCTGAGATATAGGTCTATAGTTTTGCGCATCTGCTTGACGACCCTTCTTGAAGACTGGGACTACCTGTGCTCTTTTCCAATTATTTGGAACCTTCCGTTCCTCTAGAGACTTGCGGTACACGGCTTTTAGAAGGGGGGCCAGTCCTTTCGCGTACTCTGTGTAGAATCGAATTGGTATCCCGTCAGGTCCAGTGGACTTTCCTCTGTTGAGTGATTCCAGTTGCTTTTCTATTCCTTGGACACTTATTTCGATGTCAGCCATTTTTTTCGTTTGTGCGAGGATTTAGAGAAGGAACTGCAGTGCGGTCTTCCTCTGTGAAACAGCTTTGGAAAAAGGTGTTTAGTATTTCAGATTTACGCGTGTCCTCCTCTGTTTCAATGCTATCATCATCCCGGAGTGTCTGGATATGCTGTTTCGAGCCACAATTTATTACTACTGCCTGATAGGATAGTCATGTAATGTGATAATTGAAGGTCGTGAGTTAAAATAAATTTGCGCCAATCGACTTCATCTGTTTTCAATCAAGTACTTGAAATCCCAAGTCACTTTCTTAGTTAATTTTATGTTCCACGTTTGCATCTGGTGTTCAATAGCTGAATATAACATCAGTGTGCACCACTTTTCAATTAATGTCAACACTGCCACTGCAGTTCAATCAGGAGTCGCAGGGTCTTATTACTTTCTTTGAGTTATCCGATATTGCGGCAGTTTTGCAATCTCTGTTGATCTGTTAGCTAATTAGCTGGGGTAAACACACGCCAAAACCAGATAAATGACGGGTGGGGTGTTACACTAGCAACTGTTGTACGGGCAGTATGGGGCCTTGCATTGTCATGTTACAAAACGACACCTGCTGACAGCTATCCACGTCACTTTGATTTTACTGCAGGCTGCAGATGATTTTTTAGGAGATCTGTGTATGATTCACTAGTGACAGTGGTCCCTGTTGGCGTGTAATGCTCCAAAATGACGCCTTTTTTGTCCCAAAAGAGAGCAAGCATAACCTTCCCTGCTGATGGTTCTGTTGGAATCTTCTTTGATTTTGGTGATGAGGAATGGCGCCATTCCTTGCTATTCTTGCAAGGAAGCCATCACCTTCTCGGTCAAAGCGCCGAAGAAGTTCTTCACAAGCACCAACACGTCGTTCTGTTATTTCAGGAGTCAGCTGCCGTGGCATCCATCTTGCAACACTTTGTGAAACTGGAGTACATCATGCACAGTGTGGTGTGCTGACTCATGACTAATCTGTGAACATGCTGCAATGTCATTCAGTGTCACTCGGCGGTTTTCCTTCATTGTGCCTTCAACTGCTGCAGTCACAACTCGTTGTGTCTGACCTGGACGAGGAGCATCTTTCACTGAAGTCAGACCATTTGCGAACTTCCTACTACATTCGTAGGCTTGCTGCTGTGACAAACGAGCATCACCGTACTGAGCCTTCATTCGTCGATGAATTTCAGTAGGTTTCACACCTTTACTACGCAAAAACCGAATAACAGAACGCTGTTATTCCCTGGTACAAGTCGCAAGTGGGGTAGCCGTCTTTATACTGATACTGGACGGTATGTGTGCATCTGCACTATGCTGCCACCTACAGGCCATTCTGCACATTGTTTGTAGGACGCGCGAAATTTCGATTTGTTATTATAAATTTAAGGTTTTCATTTGCTCACCCTCGTATCTATTATATACATACACTGAAGAGCCAAAGAACTGGTATAGGCATGCGTATTCAAATACGGACATATTGTAAACGGGACAGAATATGAAACTGCGTTCGGCATCTCCTATAAGAGACAACAATTGTCTGGCGCAGTTCTTTTCGGTTACTGCTGCCACAATGGCAGGTTATCAAGATCTAAGTGACTTTAAACATGGTGCTATAGTCGGTCATCGGCACACGAGCGATGGAACACAGCATTTCCGAGGTAGCAATGAAGTGGGGATTTTTCCTTGCGGCCATTTCACGAATCTGCTCTGAACAGCAGGAACCTGGTAAAACATCAAATGTCCGACATGGCTGTGGCCCGAAAAAGATCCTGCACGAATGGGATCAGTGACGACTGAAGAGAATCGTTCAGCGTGACACAAGTGCTACCGTTTCGCAAATTGCTGAAGATTTCAGTGCTGCCCTACCAACAAGTGCCAGTGTGCGAACCATTCAACGAAACATCATCGATATGGACTTCCGTATCCGAAGATCCTCTCGTGCATCCTTAATGACCACACAGCACAAAGCTTTACGCCTCGCCTGGGCCCATCAACACCGACATTAGACTGTTGATAACAGGAAATCTGTTGCCTGGTCGGACGAGTCTCGTTTCAAAATGTATCGAGCGGACGGACGGGTACGGGTAGGGAGACAAGCTCATGAATCTATGGATCCTGCATGTCAGCAGGGGAGGTGGAGGCTCAGTAATGGTGTGGAGCGTGTGCAGTTGATGTCGGACCCCTGATACGTCTTGATAAGACTCTAACAGGTGACACGTACGTAAGCATACTGTCTAGTCACCTACGTCCATTCATGTGCATTGTGCATTCCGAAGGACTTAGAGAATTCCAGCGGGACGACGTGACACCCCACACGTCCAGAATTGCTACAGGTTGGCTCCAGGAACACTCTTCTGAGTTTAAGCACTTCCGCTGGCCACCAAGCTCCCTAGACATGAACATTATTGAGCACACGTTGGGTGTCTGGGATGACTTGCAACGTGCTGTTCGTAGTACATCTCCATCCCCCGGTACCCGTACTGATTTATGGACCTCCCTGCGGGATTCGTGGTGTGAATTCCCTCCAGTACTACTTCAAACATTAGTCGTGCTCATGCCACGTCGTGTTGCGGGCACTTCTGCTTGCTCGGCGGTCTCTACGATATTAGGCAGCTGTACCAGTTTCTTTGGCTCTTCAGCGTGTATATGCAGACTAAAGCGACGAACGAAAATTTGCACCACGGCCGGAATTCGAATCCAGGTCTCCTGTTCTGGAGCCGTAGAGTGACATTTGATTAAAGTACCTATGCTTAGGTTCCAGGCAGGATCCACCGTTCGATACAGAAACGCTATTTTCGTACAGTTGGAAAGCCCTGCAATGCTGTTCGAGTTTGGTGGGAATACCAAGTGGGCTGAGGCGTGATTGGGAATTTCAGTTGAGGAGGGAGGAGTGCTAGGGTAGCCAGTGCAATTGTGCAGATCCACTGTGTCAGGGTGGCCTAGTAGTTAGCACATCTGCCTAGTGCGCAGAAGTCCTGGGTTCAACCTAGATACACATTTTCATTCGTCGCTTGAGTCTGCGTATGTACCGGTCAAGAAAAACTCTGTTTCTGTACCTGCGCACACCTCTCTTTAACTACGAGTGAGCTGCGTGTCGCAAGTGTCAAGACACTACAATCGTACACGGAATGAGTGGAGTTCAAATTGTCATCCCGATTTAGATTTTTCGCGGTTTACGTAAGTCACTCAACATAAATGTTGTGATGGTTCCTTTGAACAGGACATGGCCGATATCCAGTTCTGCCCTAGCCCTTGAAAAGATTTCATAAAGCTTTAGTCTGTATGTCTTAAACTTGACTTTACATGTTTAATTTTTTGTTTGTTTGCAGATAAATGTTGGAAACGTTGGTATACCATATCATAACTGATTGAGTCTCGCGGAAATCTTGAACTAAGTTGCGATAAACAATGAAAAACATTTTCTGGATGGCTGTTTCTTCTTCTAGTTCTACGTATGAGCCACTATAGACTACGTCTATGCTGTGTCCTCTTTCTTTTCTTCCAAATTTCTGTCGTCATTTCTCTATGTTTCTCTCTTCTGTCCAAGTGGCTCTAGTATTACTCTTGAGTTTTTTGTAGGAACCTTGCATATCTTGTAATTTATTTCTGGGTGGCAGTCGTTCTTCAATATCTGGTGGAGTTATTGGAGTTCACCTACGTCCTTTCCAATTTCTTTGTGCGATGTGTTATTCCCTTTTGATGTACCGAAATAAGTGAACAGTCTTTTTGTGTATTGTATGCGGCCGTAGAAAGTTATTCTTCTCATCACATTCAATTCTAATTCATTTATTACATGTACAGAGTTCTCTATTATACGGCTTCTGAATTGTATTTGCTCTTTAACTGGTGAAAAAATTTCCTTTAGTATTTTTCTTTCTGTGATTTCCAGTATTTCTATCATGTCCTTTTTGTTTAAACGTCGTGCTGCATAGAGCGCTTTTGGGGAAATGCTGTAGAGAAGTGTCTAAGTTTTGCATTTAGGAGTATTGATTTCTCATTATCACTACAGCAGACATAGTCGTGTATAGAGGACACCAACTGTACTGATATTTAAAACAATTCTCATACACTCTTCAGTCTGAGCTGCACATTTTTAATACATGACATGTCCCGATCTCTCTGGATCATCTTCGGATCTACCACGAGGGGTTGCTGACGCAACTACAGAGATCTAAAGACGATCTAGAGAGACTGAAACATGTCATTTATTCAAAAATGTGCAAATGAGACTGAAGAATAAAAAGAATTGTTTTAAATTTCTTATTATACACGTATTTAATGAGGTAGTACGCTTTTTTCATACTGTTAACTCTTACTTTAAGTGTTTAGTTACCGGAAATGTGTTCTGCAACGACATGTCCTAGAGATCAAAATTTGTTAGTTCTCTCAATTGTTCCATATTTAGTTTCCATTATCCTGGAGGCTACCTTAATATTTGCCATAAATTATGTTTTCTGTAAGGTGAATTAACTTCTAAATTGCCCTTAGAGCAATTCTATCTCTTCACTGAATGGTTCCTTAGATTCCGACTTAACACCTAGGTCGTCAGCAAACGACGCACAGTCTATTTTCAAGTTTCTCTATGTCCATAATTCTGAGTGGAGGTCTTGCGGACACGGCTGTTCACTATTGTAAGGAAATGAAATGCCCGCAGCCGTCCTTACGATCTTATTTATTGTGAAGCTACCAGTTTCGGCACTTCAGTGCGCTATCTTCAGCCCTTAGTTCATACTGAAGGGGTTAAGAAGATCCATATGTACACTACATGAGTGGCCAACGTAACTGTTTGGCAGAAGATGGTTGGAGTGCTAACACCAAAGTTTGTAGTTGGTCTGCGTAAACCAGTTATGTTGGCCACTGACGCGGTGTATATATGGATCGTGTTAACCCCTTCAGTATCAACTACTTCCTGAAACTGGTAGCTACACAATAAGTAAGATTATAAAGATGGCTGCAAATGTTTAATTTTCTTACTATACGTTATTTGCAGGTCGCCCCTTTTGTAACATTAATTGGCTCCTTCTAATGATATTTTCTAATGATATTATCCATTCACTTACGATTTTTTCTAGGACACAATTTACGAGCACTGAGTGCAGACCATACCCGGCCTGACTCCAGTTTCAATTTCAAAACCTATAGAAATGCCACAATTTTACTATAGAATGGATGTTTGTTAGTGATAATCGGTTTTAGTATGCGTGGGAGATCCTCTTCACATCCTAGTTGGCGCGCGTCGTTCTTCCTTTTCCCAACTTGTATCTGAGGATGAGCTGGTAGTCAGATCGAAACCGGCCGTTATTAATGTATGATTCTGTGGTAATCGGTCTTCTGCATCTGAAGGGACCAGTATTACAGTACTCCACCCTGAGTTTGTGGAAATGTACGGCAATAACGAAGAACGAAATTGCAGACCATCTCTCTACGAAAAACTGGATATCTCAAGAGAAGTGTACCCCCGGTTCTTGAAGAGCTGTGTATCACAGTCGAGGCAATAGTGGAAAGAGTGAAAATAATTTGTGGATTTGTTTTCTACGTTTTGCACTTTTTATTCATGTTAACGTTCGCCTGCTACACACATTGAAAAAGCCCACCGAACAGAAGTTGCAGTGGGATTGTTGCAGCTGTCTCAATACAGATGACTCATTTGGCCAGCTAACCGCTACTGACGAGTTCAGGGTCACTATGATCCCAAGACCATTCTGCAAAGAAAGTACCATAAACATGTGAATTCACCATTACCGGAAAAAGCTAAGACGCAACCATCGTTGACAAGGTCATGCCGAGTGGTTCTACTTGAAAGATAACAGATTATGTTCCTGAGGGACTGCCAGCCACAGCAGCACACTGGTGATACCTCCTGAAGTGCTAACCTCTTCATCTCAGATCATGCTGCAAAGGATACTATCACGTATGCTACTTCTTTTGGTCCATCAAATTGTTCCGCATCTGTCGTATCCCCTGATACGTCACCCAACGACTTCTTCGTCTTTCCATTAATGCAGAAAGCATTGCACGGCAGAAATGGTGGTTTTCGAGGTCGAATGTTCAGTGAACAGTGAAAATGTGTACGTGTGCAACAATGTTCAGCATCAAGTCACTCGTAGTTGAGAGAAATAAGTCACTCGTAGTTGAGAGAAATGTGTCGTATCGGAAGGTAGCAGCCTGATTTTGTCGAGGTGGTATTTAAATCTTTCTCACTGCCCCTCGTACGTCTCTAACGACCTCGTCATCGACAACACGTTATACTTAATCTTTCATCGACAACACGTAAAACTTAATCTTCTTTCCACTATTACGTTTATCAATTTGTTTTGACTGTAGCCACCTGCCTTGTTTTCATACTGGAGATATGACTGATTGGACTTCGCTACTGTACTTCTGATTTCAGACCTGCTGATGACCTATTCCATACAGAAAAACCCATATCTGATGGCACAAGTTAGACGTTATCCATTTGTCATGTCTGCTGAGGCTTTTGTTGATTTTATTCAGATCTTTTAATCTGTTTGACCAAAAGCCACAGGATAATAAAATATGAGAATCCGCACATATACGCAAGAATGCTACTTTTTCGTAGAAAATCATATGACACTCACTGTAATTAATTGAACGCAGTGGGCGTCTGTTCGACTGAAATCTCCAGTTACCTATTACGGCTACAACATAACACTATGTTGCCGCTAAGAAGTCCCACACCTTAGCTTGAAAACGACGAAATGTCACCAGTTGTCCCTTCATCATTAACCTACAATGAAAGGAAGCACAACTGCTTCTCCCCCAAATGTAACAGTATGGACCACAAACTCAGAAGCACTTCCTATTTATTTCATTCCTCAGCGACTTGTATTTCTGTATTCCCGATTTTCCCGGAACATGTTTGTACTTCCTCCTTTCATCAATCAACTGAAATATTTCTTCGGTACCCACGGGTTTCTTCGCCGCTACCTTCTTTGTACCTATGTTTTCCTTCCCAACTTCTGTGATGACCCTTTTTAGAGATGTCCATTCCTCTTCAACTGTGCTGCCTACTGCGCTATTCCTTGTTGCTGTATCTATAGCGTTAGAGAACTTCAAATGTATCTCGTCATTCCTTAGAACTTCCGTATCCCACTTCTTTGCGTATTGATTCTTCCTGACTAATGTCTTGAACTTCAGCCTACTCTTCATCACTGTTATATTGTGATCTGAGTCTATATCTGCTTCTGGGTACGCCTTACAATCCAGTATCTGATTTCGGAATCTCTGTCTGACCATGATGTAATCTAACTGAAATCTTTCCGTATCTCCCGGCCTTTTCCAAGTATACCTCCTCCTCTTGTGATTCTTGAACAGGGTATTCGCTATTACTAGCTGAAACTTGTTACAGAACTCAGTTAGTCTTTCTTCTCTTTCATTCCTTGTCCCAAGCCCATACTCTCCTGTAACCTTTTCTTCTACTCCTTCCCCTACAACTGCATTCCAGTCGCCCATGACTATTAGATTTTCGTCCCCCTTTACATACTGCATTACCCTTTCAATATCCTCATACATATTATCTATCTGTTCATCTTCAGCTTGTGACGTCGGCATATATACCTGAACTATCGTTGTCAGTGTTGGTCTGCTGTCGATTCTGATTAGAACAACCCGGTCACTGAACTTTTCACAGTAACACACCCTCCGCCCTCCCTTCCTATTCATAACGAATCCTACTCCTGTAATACCATTTTCTGCTGCTGTTGATATTACCCGATACTCATCTGACCAAAAAGCCTTGTCTTCCTTCCACTTCACTTCACTGACCCCTACTATATCTTGATTGAGCCTTTGCATTTCTCTTTTCAGATTTTCTAGTTTCCCTACCACGTTCAAGCTTCTGACATTCCGCGCCCCGACTCGTAGAACGTTATCCTTTCGTTGATTATTAAATCTTTTTCTCATGGTAACCTCCTCCTTGGCAGTCCCCTCCAGAAGATCCGAATGGGGGACTATTCCGGAATCTTTTGCCAATGGAGAGATCATCATGACACTTCTTCAACTACAGGCCACATGTCCTGTGGATACACGTTACGTGTCTTTAATGCAGTGGTTTCCATTGCCTTCTGCATCCTCATGTCGTTGATCATTGCTGATTCTTCCGCCTTTAGGGGCAATTTCCCACCCCTAGGACAAGAGAGTGCCCTGGACCTCTATCCGCTCCTCCGCCCTCTTTGACAAGGCCGTTGGCAGAGTGAGGCTGACATCTTATGCCGGAAGTCTTCGGGCGCCAATGCTGATTTTTTATCAAAATTCAGACAGTGGCGGGAATCGAACCCGGGACCGAAGACGTTTTGATTATGAATCAAAGACGCTACGGGTTAGACTTACGCACTACTTAAACTAACTTATGCTAAGAAGAACACACACACCTATGCCCGAGGGAGAACTCCGGTGCGCAGTGAGTGACATGTCGCCTCTAACCGCTCGGCCACATCGCGCGGCTGCCACGTCTTTTATTTAGAACTCTAATGCTGTAACACAACTTAATAAGACAAGATGTTGCTATTATATACGTTATTATGTCCAGAAAAAAATTTTTACCATTGGCTTGACAAACTTTCTGTTGACGAGGCAACGTCTACAATAACGTTCAATGGGCCTTGGAAACGTCGCCGAACCGTTTCAGTATGCTCAGCTTAGCAGACTTCCGTCCTCCAGTAAATGGATACTTTTCTTCATCTATTTGTCCTTTTGCCTGAGTGCACTGTTTAGCAACTAGTAGTTAAAACTGTAAGTTCCCTAACATAGACTTAAACATATTTCACTAACATAACTAAACATTGTTCCTTCACTATTGGAGAAACAAAGGTAAGATTAATTTCTAAGCACTGAATTAAAAGAATACAAAAAAAAGTCGTTTGTAAAGTCTCTGGGATAGATCTATGGGCAAAAGTAACACGGGTCACTTCTAACAATTCTGATTTGGCGGGTGATGTTGGTAACTGAGTTTATCGCCAGTCACAGCGCTTTTCCAACCTGCAGGCTCCATTTTTTGTACATAAGTAGTGTTTTAGTGATACGTTTACAGATATGTTGTGCAACCACGGTAGGCTGGGTATGTACTGTTGTATAAGGCTATAATATTTTCCATTATTTACTGATGATGTTTACCATTAAAATGAACCAAGAATAAGGAAAAATAAGGACACCTTCATAGGATTTGCCGACCTCGAGAAAGCTTTCGACAATGTAAAATGGTGCGAGAAGTCGAAATTAAGAGAAAAATAGGGGTGAGCTATATGGAGAGACGTGTAATATGCAAAGTGAACAAGACTCAGGATGGAATAATAAGAGTGGACGACCAAGAACGAAGTGCTGGGATTGGAAAGGGTCTGAGAGAGTGATGTAGTCGTTCACCCCTACTGTTCTATCAGTTCATCGCAGAAGCAATGATGGACGTAAAAGAAAGGTTCACGAGTGCAATTAAAACTCAAGGTGAAATACATATCAGTGATAAGATTCGCTGATAACATTGTTGTCCTCGGTGAATGCGAAGAACAATTACAAGATCTGCTGAATGGAGTGAGCAGTGTAATAAGTGCAATAATATGGATTGATAGTAAATCGACGAAAGACGAATCTAATGAGAAGTAGTAGAAAGGAGAACAGCGAGAATCTTGCCATCAGAATGGATTATTGCGAAGAAGATGAAGTTAAGTAATTCTACTGCTTAGGCAGCAAAATAACTCATGGCGGATGCAGCAAAGAGGACGAAAACATCTAACTAGCTCTGGCAGACAGAGCATTCCTGACCAAAAGATGCCTACTAATATCAAACATAGGCCTTAATTTGAGGAAGAGATTTCTGAGAATTTTGGTTTGGAGCACAGCACTGAATGGTAGTGAAACATGGATTGTGGGAAAATCGAAACAGAAGTGGATCGCACAATTGAGATTTGATGCTACAGAAGGATGTTGAAAATAAGATGGACTGATAAGGCTTGTAATGAAGAGGTTCTTCACAGAATCGGCGCGAAAAGGAATGAATAAAAAACATTAACAAGAAAAATAGACAGTATGATAGGACCTATCGTAGTACATGCACCTCTTACTGTGTCCACCAAGTAACTGAAAAATAATTTCACTGAGCAGTGGACAACTTCTATGGACTGAAGAAACTTTCTTTAATATTTGGTGTATCTAATTCTGGTTAACAGTACAGTAACGAATCTGGTAGGAAAAGTGTTGTGTTTCGTACCTAAAAAGTCATAATGGAATAAGAAATAACCAACGAAAATACCCAACTCACTGAGCAGTCTTCTTCAGGGTTTTTTGACTATCGAAATATTCAATATGGAATTTTAGATTCAAATAATTTTACCTTAGATTGAGTGATACACTATGACGTTATGGAACGTAAGTAAGAATTGAAAGAAAGATTGTGTTTTTTGTTTTTGTTTTTACGTCGTCTGTACCTAATAACACTCACCTTACTGCTGAAAGACTGCATATTTCATGAATGGCGGCAATTGTTCTCCGAGTAGACGAACGATAGAACTAGTCAATAATCGGTTCCACTGTACCAGAGGAACCAGTCCATTCCACGTAAACACAGCCCACACAATTATGGAGCCACCAAAAGGATGCGGAATGCCTTGTTGGCGAAACACTTGAACCCTACCATCAGCGATTAGCAACTGAAGTCGGGACTCATCTGACCAGGCCACGGTTTGCTAGTCGCAGAGGGTCCCACTGTTATGGTCACGAGCGCGGAAGTGGCACTGAAGGCGATCCCGTGCTGTTTAGCAAACGCACTCGCCCCCTTGGTCTGCTGCCATAGCCTACTAACGCAAAATTTTGCCTTGCTGTCCAAACGGGAACATTCGTCGTACGTCCGATATAGATTCCTGCCTCTACTTCACGCAGTGTTGCTTGCCTGTTAGCATGACAACTCTACTCTGGTCTCGGTCGCCAAATGAGAGTCACCGGCCATTGCGTTGTTCGTGATGAGAGACAACGATTGGAATTTGATATTCTGGACACACCCTTGACACTGTGGACCGCGGAATACTGAATCCCCTAACAATATCCGAAATGGGATACCCTTGTGTCTATCTTCCACTACCATTAAACATTCAAATTCTATTAATATCCGCTGTGTGACAACAATCACACCTGAAACCGGCTCAAATTAATCACCTGAGTACAAAGGACAGGTCCGCCAATGTACTGTCCTTTTAACCTTGTGCACGCTGTACTATCACCATCGGGATGCGTACATATCCCATCCCACGACTACTGTCACCTCAATATAAATTTGCATCGAATTCTCATTAACAGCCGCTTATATATCTATCCTTGATTTACTACTGATTCTAATGTTTATGTCGGCAAATAGCTTAGGATTTAGCTTAGCAATGTCACACTTGGAAAGTCATAAACAGTATATACAATAGGAACACAAATAGTATACACAATAAGAAACAAGGGAACGGAAATGGAACCTTGGGGGACGTCACAAATAATTAAATCGCAGTTACGTGAAAACTTGTACTTTATGTCCTAGGCTTTCGTGTAGACATATTTTGTTTCATTTTAGAAGCCTAATGCTTGAACCTTATTACAAAACCATTATGTTCCACAATACTTGAAATCTGTTTGTGATTCAACA
This sequence comes from Schistocerca gregaria, assembly GCF_023897955.1. Taxonomy (NCBI): domain Eukaryota; kingdom Metazoa; phylum Arthropoda; class Insecta; order Orthoptera; family Acrididae; genus Schistocerca; species Schistocerca gregaria. The sequence continues at coordinate 559,539,065 of NC_064921.1, forward strand.
GTTTAACTACTTTTTAAGGTCATAAGATACACCGCTATCTAGTATGTTACTGACGAGACGTATGGTTTTTTTCTCTTCATTCTTGCAAGTTACAAGTTACATTCTCTCCTGTTTCCGAGTGTAACAAGAAGGTTGTTTTAATAGTTCACATATAGGAAATTTCATTCTTTCTATGACTGACTCCGATCTACTGAATCTACTGATCAGGAATAAAGTAAAGCAGGCCACAACTTTAAATGAATAAAAATGTAACAGCTTGCGAGTTTGATTATTGTCGGCTCACTTCATATCTGCTTTAGTATACTGGTTCAAATGGCTCTGAGCACTGTGGGATTTACCTGCTGAGGTCATCAGTCCCCTAGAACTTAGAACTACTTAAACCTAACTAACCGACGGGCGTCACACACACATCCAGGCCCGAGGCAGTATTCGAACCTGCGACCGTAGCGGTCTCACGGTTCCAGACTGTAGCGCCTAGAACCGCTCGGCCACTCGGACCGGCTTTTAGTATACTGACTGCTAGTAAGTTAATATGTATAAAAAGGACACAGCTGTAGGGCCTAGAGATCTGAGTGAACAGAAATGTATTTTCAGTTGGTTTCCATTCAATAAAGGCCTTAAACGACGTCGGTAAGAGGACAGCAGTACGCACCGCGGGACGGTGAGTCGGCTTTGGGGAGTGCGCCGCCCGGTTGCACAGCACGTAACGTGCCCGCCGCGGCGGGGCAAGGCGATCTGCTTCGTGACCGCTGCGGGCCCTCCTGGCCGGCCCTGCTCTGCCCTATCGTACCCTCGGAGACCGCGGCCCTCTTTCGCTGACTCTCTTTTCGCAACAGTCACTTTTCCCTGCTCCGTGAAATAAACACGCGTTCCGTTGACTTTCTTCGGCGTTCTGGCATTGGTACTCACTTTGCTACGAATCGGTCGCGTTCCATTTTCTCGGTGAAATGTTTATGGAAAGGAAATAACAGCGCCAGCAATAACAGAGAAATAACGAATTTTTGGTAGCCCATGAAAATAAACGAAACACTTTCTCAAGCGCCAAACACTGCTAAAATTCCTCTTTTATTTGTTTGATAAAAAAAACAGAGAACTATGCTGAGTACTTGAAAAACCAGGAAGAGAAAGTGGGATATCGAGAAAGGCATATGTGTGCCAACTACAGGAACCAAAGAGAGAAAATAAAAAGAAATTTCGGACTAGCAATAAAACAGCAACTAATAATACATAAATACTAAATTATGAAGGTTACAGATAGTCTCTCCCAAACAGTTAAGTGGAATGAGCAATCTTAGTGCAAAAATTTTAGTTACTAACCGAAAATTATGTTTCTGAAACCATAAATCTGGAAGTTCAGTCTTTTGGAAGTATCGAATTGCAACGTGGATCAAGGAAAACTTGAGAAGAATACACTAGTATTTCAAAGCAGTGTTACACAGCAATAGTAATACTTAAAAGGAAATGCCTAATGTGATGTCAAACGATACGATGAAGAAGAGGTGAGCAAAGAACCTTCTCAGAAGATAAAAGATTGGATAACTTAGTAGGCATCTAGCAGTAGTTGACTTGGCACAAGAGGTATATTGGAGGAGAAACTTGATAGAGAAGACTGAGATTACAAATATGGTAGAAAAAGTTAGATGTATTAGATATAATCAGTTGGATAAAGTAAATCACAGTTATCATCGCCATCATAATCGTGTTCTCGCCACTGCAACCCGCTGCAGTTTGATCTATTCTACCCAATTTTACTATTATATTTAGTTATTCAGATTCGAGTATCTCTCCTGTATCTTTCGTTATCAAACTCGTCGAAAAATTGCGAGACCTGCAAATTGTTCGTTCAGTTCTTTAAGGATTTTCTTTTCTTTTAGAGGTATTTGCTTCGGAGTCCGTTCCAAGTCATTCTGTTATCACAGCCATACACTCATGCGTTCAACATTCTCCTAATGAAGTCTCATTTTAGGAATGTTTAGTTTCCTGATGTCTACTCCACCTCAGATTCCTGGTTCTGTGTCTAAACTTCCAATATGTAGTGCAGGTCGTGGAAGAAGAATAACGATACGATGTACAGGAGAGATTGCCTGTAAAGATGAAATTCGTGTCCCTCAACTTCGTTATGATGGCGTGAACAATCGATGGAAACCTTTTAAAGTGAATTCTGACGGATATGTGGGGACGTTATAGCGCATGCAAGTTGTCACCACAGCATTAAACCGTAGTTTGAAAATGTTGCTTTCAGTGTTCAACAAAATGTAGTCTCTTCTTACCAAGCTTCTCCCTCTGGCGTACAATGCAAAGTATTTTGAAACGATTGCAGAGCTGTTTACTATCCAGCGTTTAAAGGAAAAGATATGGAGCATTGTTTTTATACTGGTTTTATGCTGTCCTGTCTATTTCTAATCTTTCTGTCTTACATATCTTGAAATCACGAAATATCGCCTGCGTAACAGGTTAGATACGAACAGTTCTACAGTTATTCAGCCTGCAGTTGCTCTAACTACATCAGAATTCCTGAGTGGAGTACGTCTCAGTCCGTTGTTTATAGATGACAGGTGTAGTGCATTTCACGAGGAAACCTCTTCCGACACTTTTGTAGAGTTGCTGGTCTCTTTTCACCATCAGTATGATAAATAGTGTGCTGTTGACTCTTTTTCTTACGGCAATACATAAACAGTGTTTCCTTTTTTTGTGTTTGAACTTACTTAAAGTGAACAGAGTTTTTGAATTCCTTACGTTTATGTTGTTACTTAAAATTACGACTGCCACTTAGATCACTGTCGCATGAGGCTCTCAGTAGGTATGAGCTCTTAGTATTTTGAAGCTCTGTGTTATCACTGGATGAAGAGTTAAGAAAAATGTGTCCTATATTTAATATTTCAGGCCCCTTCACAAACATGAGGTTATTTGGTATAATTTTTGAATTGCTTGCGCAGTTAAACCAAGCAAACATTTTGAGTACAAGCACAACCTAGCGACTACATTCTGCGTCATATTGCCACACGACAACAAACGGTAAATCCAAGTATAGTGTTAAAAAACACTAGTATATGCATACTGTTACTGTTTAGCAACACACACAGTACAGCTACGTGAAGCTAGACGGTGTTTGGTATCGTTATGTTGGCAGAGTATTCGAAAATCGATAATACTCATTCAAGGTTGATTGTATGTAAAGGCCCACGGAAGCAGCTGAAAGAATGAATAGTCAAATCTGAAGAAATTACATTTATAAAGCATGTAAAATTATGCTTAATGGAGGATCGGATTATTTTTTTCAAGTTTCTGGAACTGAACGATAAATGATTGAGCAATATTTTCGATTTGTTGCTATGATCTTGCTGCTGTGCATATAGCTTTTAGAGTGGGGGCGTATTCAGTACATTGCTGACTATTACTTTTATATTCTTGAAATAGCATCAATTCTAGATTGATACTTTCTTGGGAGTAGATCTTCTGCGCCATTTAAGAATATTTTAAAATTTTCTACATCGGTGGACCAGGAACCGTAAGAGAATATAGTGTCCTATATTTGATGCTTCAGGCCCCCTTTATAGAAACGTCTTCTTCAGAAAGAAGTTTTGACAGTTGGATTACATTTCATGGCACAGGTACGTTAAAATATAGCCGAAATACGCGAATCAGATATAAAATTACCTCTATAATAAACATGCACAACGTTGTTGTTGTCATTTGGCATGCATTACGATTAGTGCAATATGTCTACATTGGTGAGGTACCAATGACAACCAATTGACAACAACTACGCTGTGCATCTTTTAATTCTGATGGAGGTGTGAATTCATATCTTCCTGACGCTTTTCGACTATATTTTAACGTACCTCTACCATAACATGGAACCCAGTTCTCAGCATTTCCTTTTGAATAAGACGTTTTTATAAACGGTGAAACCATGGGAAAACGGTTTAAATAAATCATCCGTTTTGAACTGATTCGCTGTTTACTATTTCTGTAACAAAATTAAGATTATTCCTGAACAAAACGACGACTCAGAAATGGATGACACTGACAGCAAGGAATTATCGGCAGGTGACATAGAAGACAAGAGCGTTGGACCTGATTCTGGGACTGGGAGCATAGTTGTTTCTGATGCTGAGGGCAATAGTGAAGAAGAAGTAAAGGAAGAAGATAGAGGAAGAAGAAGACCTAGGTGAAAACAATATACCACATCGAAATGTCATTTTTGCCGAAGAGCAAATAAGGTTTCCGAAGCCAAATAGATAGCTTCCGCTTTCATACAGCTGCAAACAATGCCGGGAAGAACTAAACATGCCAAAAAGATCTGGAATCGTTGTACCCTTTCTTACGTATGACGTCAAAAAGAATATTTTCATAGTTTCCTGTAATCGAAATGTTGACATTATTATCGAGCACACGAACAGGGTATCTGTTCCAAAAAATCCTTGATGATTCAGGATTCAAAGGACGTCGCTGAATGAAACAGTACAGTCCAGAAAAACCAAAGGGATGCCAACTGATTAGTGAACAACTTTGAACTGTATATTGGCAAGAGTAGCCAAAATGAACATCTTTTTGACACAGATGCCATTAGAAATGTTCTGCTAGTACTCGCTAGTGTAATACCAGAGCACAAAAATTCTAAAATACTTTTTGAGAACTGATTCTGTAGTTTGGATTTGCAAATGGATACGACAGAAAGAAGAACTTACAGCCTAGGTGCCGTTCAATCCAAGCGTTTTAAGGGATTTGTATTTGACAGTGTCAATTAAACGAAAAGATGTCGAAGGACTGCAACAGATGAAAGAGAGTATTCCATGGGAAATATACATTAATCCAATGTAAAGTGGTATAACAACAGATTTGTGGCATTGATCAGCAATTTTTTGTGAACAGACGCAATGACTGAGGTAAATAGATACGATAAGACATTGAAGAAACAAGTCACGGCGATTCATCCCTGAACGCTTGTACATCATAACCAGTTCATGGGAGATATAAACCCTGTGAAATCAGTCGTAGGATCCAGATACGAATAAATTAAAAAACATGTGCTACAGAAAACCTTTTCATGTACTGATCTAGTGGATACTTGGTTTCTTTGCAGAAGAGATGCACTATTAAGTGAAATGCTTCCGAAAAGCTCTAGCTTTAGCCGAGTTCAGGAACGACATAGGTAGTCGTTCGCTCCTCCAGGGTAAAAGTGAGGCACAAATGCAAAGACGACCTAGAAGCAGATCTACTGACAACTCCTACACATCAAAGAAGAAGAAAGGAGCGGCTGCTGTGCTACCTGAGAAAGGCAAGCGACTGGATGGCATATTAAATTCACCTATTACGGATATGAAATGGTGCTGCAAGGTTCCATGATGCTATTGAGCATTGACTTGTATGAAATGTAAAGTGCATTTACGTTTCACAGTAAATAATAACAGTTCTTTGAAATTCGAACATGTGTGAGGATATGAGCTATTAAACCTTTGGATAGTACGTCTAAAGAAATACTGAAAATTTTTTAATAAAATAAAAAAAAGGTTTTTTAAATTACTCTTTTCATTGGTGTGTTAATAAGAATCACATCTAAGGCTTTGATGTAATATATGCACGGTGGTCCATTGATCATGACTGGGTCAAATATCTCACGAAATAAGCGTCAAACGAAAAAACAACAAAGAATGGAACTTATCTACTTGAAGGGGGAAACCAGATGGTGCTGCCATAGGTCAAACGGGTATCAACTGCGTTTTTTTAAAAATAGGATCCCACATTTTTTTATTACATATTCGTGTAGTACGTAAAGAAATATGAATGTTTTAGTTGGACCATTTTTTTCGCTTTGTGATAGATGGTGCTGTAATAGCCACAAACACATGGTTCACAGTTTTAGATGAACAGTTGGAACAGTTAGGTTTTTTAAATTAAAGTATAGAACGTAGGTACGTTTGAACATTTTATTTTGGTTGTTCCAATGTGATACATGTACCTTTGTGAACTTATCATTTTTCAGAACGCTCGCTGTTACAGCGTGATTACCTGTCAATACCTCATTAATGCAATAAATGCCCAAAATAATGTCCGTCAACCTCAATGCATTTGGCAATATGTGTAACGACATTCCTCTCAACAGCGAGTAGTTCGCCTTCCGTAATGTTCGCGCATGCATTGCTAATGCTCTGACGCATGTTACCAGACGTTGTCGGTGGATCACGATAGCAAATGTTTTTACACTTTCCCCACAGAAAGAAATCTGGGTACGTCAGATCCGGTGAACGTGCGGGCCATGGTATGGTGCTTCGACGACAAATCCATCTGTCATGAAATATACTATTCAATATTCTTCAACCGCACGTGAGCTATGTGCTGGACATCCATCATGTAGGAAGTACGCTTCATCGCTAAATAGAACGCGTGCAAAAAATCTGTCATCGTCCCGTAATTTCTCTTTTGCCAAGTGGCAGAACTGTACACGACGTTCAAAGTCGTAGTCATGCAATTCCTGGTGCATAGAAATATGGTACGGGTGCAATCGATGTTGATGTAGCATTCTCAACATAGACGTTTTGAGATTCCTAATTCTCGCGCAATTCGTCTGCTACTGATGTGCGGATTAGCCGCGACAGCAGCTAAAACACCTACTTGGGCATCATCATTTGTTGTAGGTCGTGGTTGACTCTTCACATGTGGCTGAACACTTTCTGTTCCTTAACTAACGTAACTATCTGGCGAACGATCCGGACACTTGGACAATGTCGTCCAGGATATCGAGCAGCATTCATAGCACACGCCCGTTAGGCGATTTGATCACAATAGCTATACATCAAGACGATATAGACCATTTCCGCAATTGGTAAACGGTCAATTTTAACACTGGTAATGTATCACGAAGCAAATCCCGTCCGCACTGGCGGAATGTTACGTGATACCACGTACATATACGTTTGTGACTATTACAGCGCCATATATCACAAAGCGAGAAAATGGTCCAACTAAAGCATTCATATTTATTTACGTACTACGTGAATATGTAATGAAAATCGGGGTTCCTATTTAAAAGACGCAGTTGATATCCGTTTGACCTACGGCAGTGCCACCTAGCGGACCAACCATAGCGCAATGTGGTTTCCCCCTTCAAGCTAGACGAGGTTCATTCTTTGTAGTTTTTTCGTTTGATGCTTATTTCGTGATATATTTGGCCCGGTCACTATCAACGGACCATCCTATATACACGAATGTTATTATCACACGGCTACAATCCTAAAATGTCGAATACATATTGAAACAAAATTTGTGTGTTTAAAATTTCGAAAATAGTTTCCTAAAAAAAGTCTTGCAATAGAGGTGAGGTGACTACGTTTTGATTAGATGGAATCACACAAATTTTCCGTAGCTACAGCCCACAGCTCTTGAAGAGACACATATAGAATCTGACGATTGTTTGGATCAGCGATTAACATTTTTATAAACTGAGCTACGGAATATAAATTCCATAATTGCCAATACAACGTCATTTTCCAGTGTACCCTGGATCACCATACGGAAGTACACTACATAGATATTCTTGACTTCGACCCTTACTATATTTATCGGGTTTTGTTGTCCAATTTTTTATTGCAAATACTCTAAAAAATGTAAGATAAGCCCACATTACACGGCACATTGACACACAGACGCATATCACTTTCTATGTTCGGTAAGAAATGTCTCAGTATTGCATACGGCACAATTGAAAGAGAAACTGAAATATACCCATGAGACTTTAAAAACTTAGACCCAAAAATACGGGAACGTACGTTTGATTCGTTACGTACTGCGGCGACTTCTTCTTGTGGCTATTCCTGCAGTACCGTTGCGAATGAGTATGTTGGATCCACAATGCGACCACTCCCCTGCACTCACATACACAGGGGATATTTTCTGCTCCGCAGAGCAGAGCTGCGACGTGATGGGGGAGAGAGATCAGAGTGAAAGTTTCGATTTTCAACAGGTTAAATGCAGTATGCGTCTGACAGCTGAGCCGGTGACCTTTCCAGAAGACAAAAATCAATCACCGCATCGCAGCCGAGTGAGCAGGAATCGGCGGAGAAAGCGCGGCCGGCCAACCGCGGGGCAGGGCCCCTCTGCGTTGCGAGTGGCTCGCCATAAGAGACCAGTCGGTGCAGCTGCCGAAATTCGGCAACTGCCAGGAGGGTCCGGTATGGTAGTTGACAGTATGCCTCGACTTTCTCATCAAAATGTTGTTTCAATCGGCGACTCTGCTGCCATCGCACTGCACGTTTCCTATTCTCGAGCATGACTTCTCGTCTTCCCGATTAGCCAATTCGGCAATTCATAGTACATACTTAATACGACAGGAGAAAACATCAGTGAACAAGGCAATGGACCATGGATTGAACACTGTGCGATTCAAGAAAGCTCATGTTTCATTGATGGCTTCTTCGGCCCACAGGCGGATTATTGACGCCTGTTTTTGGGGTATCTGTGGAAACAAATTATCGTGCTGTTTGAGAAAATCTCCTGTTGCTTATATCAAAATCAGCACTATAGAATGCCTTGCTGAAATCAAGCAGTATTAAAGGGTTCGATTCACGCCTGCGCGCGGGATTAGCCGAGCGGTCTTGGGTGCTTCAGTCATGGACTGTGCGGCTGGTCCCTGCGGAGGTTCGAGTCCTCCCTCGGGCATGGGTGAGTGATTTTGTCCTTAGAGTAATTTAGGTTATGTAGTGTGTAAGCTTAGGGGCCGATGACCTTAGTAGTTAAGTCGCGTAAGATTTCACACCCACCCATTCACGCCTGTCCATGTCATGCTTGATGACAGACACTGAGGGTACTTACTACACTGTAAGGTGAGGGGGTCAGGTGCCCTTTCCTATGAACGCCCTTGGCTGGAGATCAAAACCATGAAAGAAGCTAAGAACTAACGCTGAAATTATAATGAATAGGATGGAACGCTGTAACTGTGGAAGATGAACTAGACACTAGCTCAAAAAAGAAATGCTTTCACTTATAAAAGATGAATAAAGGAATGCTTCCCTTGGAAACCACGCACATCATTTCCTTCCATATCCATCCCTATTGTAAGATTGCGCCCTATCTCTAATGATCTTGAGGTCTACTACGATAAGGAATTTGGGTTCAAAAATTGTTCAAATGGCTCTGAGCACTATGGGACTTAACTTCTGAGGTCATCAGTCCCCTAGAACTTAGAAATACTTAACCTAACTAACCTAAGGACATCACACACATCCATGCCCGAGGCAGGATTCGAACCTACGACCGTAGAGGTCACGCGGTTCCAGACTGTAGCGCCTAGAACCGCTCGGCCACTCCGGCCGGCAGGAATTTGGGTTGGACATCATTACAACAAAGGCCTTTTTCGTTGCGGCGGGATCTACTCACGAAATTTCGATCACCAACTTCCTCCTCCGAATACGAATATATTTTGTTGACGCCGACCTGTGTAGGAAGAAATTATCATCATAATAAAAGAAGGGAAATCAGAGCTCGCACGGAAAGATATAGATGTTCATTTTTTCCGCGCGCTGTACGAGACTGGAATGATAGAGAATTATTCGAAAAGTTGTTCAATTAACCCTCTGCCAGGCACTTAAATGTGATTTACCGACTACCTATGTAGATGAAGACGTAAAGGGGCAGTTATCACTTGCCTTCCTTCCTCATTCTGTCAGTCGGTTAAATCAAAAAGTATGGCTACGAATCACTGAACAAGACTTGAATATAATTCTCTAATGGGGTTACAGCCATACATTCAATTTCTATTGGACTGACCGTGCTCCTAGATACAAAATGTAGTGGGTATTCAGGACAGCGTCAGACATAATGCACGCTATCATGAGAAAGTACTATGAAATCTGAGAGTACTTATGAGCAATATATGGAAAAACGGAAAACCAGAGAATGGAAATGTTTGATCGTTGTTTCACATAATGCTGTTGAAAACTAGGTGGACTGTGACAAGACATGAATAGGCGATGAAAGGAATGTATGGGAACATTGAGAAGAAGACCGGACGTGGTGACAGGACGTGTTAAGGCAACAGACAATAGATTCCGTAACATAAGGATCGATAAAATGTTTCAGTTCGAAGGCCGTACAGTCCGGAGTCGGTATGCGAATCAGGCGAAAAGGCCTTGACCGTTGAGGCAATCATCCCAGCGACGGAGCAAATTGAAGGAACCAATCCCGTAAAACACCGTGTCCTACTACGTAAAGAAGTCCGTAACTGCTTGCGGTTCATCCGTCCGACAGGAATCGTCAATCCTTCAAGGACTTTTTTTAGTGAACCAAAGTCGTTATAGTCACAGGGCTACAGGGAGGGTCTAGCGGTGTTCGTCCTTGGCAGCGAAGTGAAGAGTAACAGTACGTTCGTCCTGTTTGGACGCATTTAGTAACAACATCGCCATAATTATCCTTTCCGCGTTCACCACATACACAGGACATCGCTTAACAAGTTCCAAGTGTTGGGCCGATGATGACAGACGGCGAAAATAAATTAATAAAATTATCAAGCCATCTAGAGGGCTTTATCCTCAAAATATCTTTATCTCACATCTAATCGTGCTAAGTTCCATTATGTCACAGAGATCACTGTCTCTGCTATAATCCTGCCCTCCAAATCAAAATTCCTTCTTTGGGTGAATGAATAACATGTATATCACTGGCGAACTCCGAGCTTGTTTCTTCAGCAAATATCGGCTAATGAGAAATCTGGACCATTAGATCTCATTTGTTCCTTCTTTCATAACTATTGAAATTTAACGTATGTAGTCTATCCATTACATACAAACTAATCAATGATCCCTCTACTCACCTTGCGTTTTGGTGCAAATAAAGTCAACGAATATAAGAAAAGCAAGCAGATATGAGGGTTATTGATCCAGATAAGATTGCTAGCAACTCCTTAACGGTGTAGGTTTCATCCGGATTTTCTGTCTGCATAGTATCAGTCCTCCAGCCATCTCATTTCGCATGATATACAAAGTTGCATTTTGGGCTTACTTGTTACGTCTGAAGTAATTCTTTGACTGTCAGAAGTAATAAAAACTATTTATTGTTTTCCCATATGCCAACCTTCTCATCTCAGAGCAGCACTTGTAACCTAGGTGCTCAGTTATTTGTTGGACGTATTGCAATCAGTCTTCCTCCACACTTTTTATTCTCTACAGCTCCGTATAGTACCATGGAAATCATCCCTTGATTTGTGAAATGTTCTATCATCCTATCCGTTCTTCTTGTCAGTGGTTTCCATACGTTCCTTTCTTCACCGATTTTGCAGAGAACCTCCTCATTCCTTACTTTGTCGCCTCCGCCTCACTTCCAACATTCTTCAGTGGCACCACACCTCAAATGCTTAGACTCTCTCATGCTCTTCACAATGCTCTGTTACAAACGTAATCTTAGAAATTTACTTCTCAAATTAATACCCACGTTTTGCACTAGCATACTTACCGTTGCCAGGAACACCCTTTTTGAATTTAATAATGTGCTTGATATTTTACTTCCGAGGTAGCAGTATTCCATAATTCTTTAACTTCATGTGGTTCGCGATCAGCAACTCTGATGTCAAACTTCTCGCTATACCTATTTCTGTTACTTTTCATTGCTTTCGCCTGTCTTCGTTTTACTCTCAATTCGTATTTTGTAATCATCAGAATGTACATTCCATTCAATAGATGCTGTAATTCTTAACCTTCACTGAGGACAGAATTGTCATCAGTAACTCGTAGATTCATAGATATCCTTTAATCCTGAATTTTAATCCCACTCTTGTCATCGCTGATCCGATGTATAAACTGAGCAATAAAGGCAAAAGGCTTCATCCCAATCTTACACCGTCTGTAATCCGAGCACTTCTCTCTTGGTCTTCTAGTCCCCTGTTGCTTCTTGTACATATTGCATATTAGCCGTCTTTCCTTAAAGTTTACACGTATTTCTCTCAGAATTTCGAACACCTTGTGACTTTTTTACACTCTCAAGCGATTTTTCTAGGTCGATATGTCCTATGAACGTGTCTTGATGATTCTTAAGTCTTGTTTCTATTATCAAGTGCGAAGTCAGAACTGCCTCTCTCGTGTCTTTACCTTCTCTAAAGTTAAACTAATCGTCATCTGACAGAGCTCAAATTTCCTTTCCCTTTCTTCTGTATAAAATTATTGTCAGCAATTTGGTTGCATGAGATGTTAAGCCGACATTGCTACACGTCTCTCACTTACCTGCATGTGCCGTGTGTGCATGATATTTTCCCGAAAGTCTTATTCTGTCTTGCCTGCCCCATACTTGCCACATAGTACTTGAATAGACACATAGTTGCCGCTACCCAGTGATTTAGAAATTGTGGTGTAATGTTATCTGTCCCTTCTATCCAATTCCAAAATTCTTTTTAAATTCTGATTCTAATACTTGAGTCAGCTGTCTCTTCCCTATCGACTCCTCTTTCTTCTTCCCCTCGTAGGGTCCTTCAATGCACTCTTTCCACCCATTCGGTCTCTCCTCTGCGTTTAACAATGGGGCGACGGTTGTTTCGACTTTTCTATATGCTGATTCAGTCCTCCTTCCGACAATCATTTATTTTTCGATTTCTTCACATTTTTCATGCATCCATTTCGCTTTAGCTTCCCTGCACTTCCCATTTATTTCACTGCTAAGCCTTGTAATTCTGTATCTCTAAATGACCATGAACATTTTTGTACTTCCTTCTTTCGGCGATAAACTGAATTATTTCTACTGTTACCCATGGTTTATTCGATGTTACCTTAATAGTATTTATGTGTCTGTCCCATATTTGTGATTGCTCTTTTAGAGATGTCCACTGCTCTTCAACTGAACAGCCTACTGTGATATGAAACATACGTTTCTACAGTCATTACTACTCTGCCCTTCAATAGTCCTACAACTACCCACGGTCTGCCAAACTTTAATTGGAGGCTATTTTCCTAGGGTTTTGCCTATGAATTTGTATCGGAATTATTGAAGATTGTATGCTTCAAATTTCTTTGGAATTTGTATTCGGCTTGTAAATTCTGTCAGCATGAAATAAATAACGAATAGACTGAAACTAATCCGTTTTAGTAACGGTGTCATCTGTTTAATAAACGTGCGAGCGTTACCCTCTCTTTGGAACAATGAACAGGTTTGCATGTTGAAACTTCATGGCAGATTAAAACTGACTGCCGGACTGAAACTCGGAACCAATATCTTCAGCAGGCAATTGTTGTACGAGCTGAGCTACCCAGCTTCCTCATAGCTTCCATTCCGCCAGTACCTTGTCTCCTACCTTCCAAACTTCACAGAAGCTCTCCTGCGAACCTCCATCCAAGATGCACAAAAAATCAGATAAATTACGAGCTGACTCTGAAATATGAAGCTAATACCTTGTGCAATATCAAAACTCGACACTTACACCTTCAGACTGCATCCTCACCGCGGAACTAAGACCGACAAGGAACTGATAGTGGGCACAGGTAGACTCCTATTTCCCAGGAAATGAGTTCCCTGTTCTCAGCCCATCCCCGCTGTCCCCGCGACAGCAGTGCTTGTAGGCAATGCTTCGAAAGACATAGCCTCGATGTAGAAAACGAAGGGGAACACTGCAAACGTTTCCGTGATATGGCATATAAATACGCATAAACTCTTTTCATGTGTTCATGGATATTTACAGTGCGTGGATAAAATATGGAAAAACCGCGAGAATTGCATGTTTGAAGATAATTTCAGATGCTAGGCTGCAGGTTGCGCTACTGATCACAATCGCCAGCTGTGCGATGTCCTTAATACCGTGCATGTGCCAGTAGTGGTCAGAACAGTTGTGGCGACATTATGTCTGAGTAATGTGCACACAGCTGGTGACGTAGGTAGACAGAGGAACATGCCCATGGTGTCAATTTGCGGAAGGAATCGCAGTGGCGAAGGTCAGTGCCAAAGGGTCCACTGAACTTTGATTTGAAGAATCACCCCTAGGCACTGCTCGCTAGAATTCACAATATAGATACAACGTAGGACCACCGACAAAGTTTGTTATTAACAATGTGAATGTGGAAGGGGGGTAAACGCTGTTTTTGCAAGGGGGAGAAGGAACGTTATTATGAACAGAACATAGAAAACACATCTTCTACGCAACATAGCATCTGCAACAGCTAATGGGAAAATGGAGGGAGAATCCGAAAATTACGCCACCACTGACGGCATGAGACCCTGCTCCGATCAGGAACTACAGAAGCCAAATGTTTAATATAGTGTAAAAACAGCAAGGATTGGCTAACATAAGTAGTTTAGTAATCAGAGAGGGGAAACTCGACTGTGCTACTTCATTAGCTATTTTTATTTTTTTTTCGTCATCAGTCTACTGACTGGTTAGATGCGGCCCGCCACGAATACCTTTCCTGTGCTAACCCCTTCATCTCAGAGTAGCACTTGCAACCTACGTCCTCAATTATTTGCTTGACGTATTCCAATCTCTGTCTTCCTCTACAGTTTTTGCCCTCTACAGCTCCCTCTAGTACCATGGAAGTCATTCCCTCATGTCTTAGCAGATGTCCTATCATCCTGTCCCTTTTACTTATCAGTGTTTTCCACATATTCCTTTCCTCTCCGATTCTGCGTAGAATCTCCTCATTCCTTACCTTATTAATCCACCTAATTTTCAACATTCGTCTATAGCACCACATCTCAAAAGCTTCGATTCTCTTCTGTTCCGGTTTTCCCACAGTCCATGTTTCACTACCATACAATGCTGTACTCCAGACGTACATCGAAATTTCTTCCTCAAATTAAGGCCGGTATTTGATATTAGTAGACTTCTCTTGGCCAGAAATGCCTTTTTTGCCATAGCGAGTCTGCTTTTGATGTCCTCCCTGCTCCGTCCGTCATTGGTTATTTTACTGCCTAGGTAGCAGAATTCCTTAACTTCATTGACTTCGTGACCATCAATGCTGATGTTAAGTTTCTCGCTCTTCTCATTTCTACTACTTCTCATTACCTTCGTCTTTCTCCGATTTACTCTCAAACCATACTGTGTACTCATTAGACTGTTTATTCCGTTCAGCAGATCATTTAATTCTTCTTCACTTTCACTCAGGATAGCAATGTCATCAGCGATTCGTATCATTGATATCCTTTAACCTTGTATTTTAATTCCACTCCTGAACCTTTCTTCTATTTCCATCATTGCTTCCTCAATGTACAGATTGAAGAGTAGGGGCGAAAGGCTACAGCCTTGTCTTACCCCCTTCTTAATACAAGCAGTTCGTTCTTGATCGTCCACTCTTACTATTCCCTCTTGGTTGTTGTACATATTGTATATGACCCGTCTCTCCCTATAGCTTACCCCTACTGTTTTCAGAATCTCGAACAGCTTGCATAATATTATTTTGTCGATTGCTTTTTCCAGGTCGACAAATCCTATGAACGTGTCTTGATTTTTCTTCAGCGTTGCTTCCATTATTAGCCGTAACGTCAGAATTGCCTCTCTCGTGCCTTTACTTTTCCTTAAGCCAAACTGATCGTCACCTAGCGCATTCTCAATTTTCTTTTCCATTCTTCTCTATATTATTCTTGTAAGCAGCTTCGATGCATGAGCTGTTAAGCTGATCGTGCGATAATTCTCGCACTTGTCAGCTCTTGCCGTCTTCGGAATTGTTTTGATGATGCTTTTCCGAAAGTCTGATGGCATGTCGCCAGGCTCATATATTCTACACACCAGCGTGAATAATCGTTTTGTTGCCACTTCTACTAATGATTTTAGAAACTCTGATGGAATGTTATCTATCCCTTCTGCCTTATTTGACCGTAAGTCCTCCAAAGCTCTTTTAAATTCCGATTCTAATACTGGATCCCCTATCTCTTCTAAATCGACTCCTGTTTCTTCTTCCTGACTAATGTCTTGAACTACAGCCTACTCTTCATCACTACCATATTGTGATCTGAGTCTATATCTGCTCCTGGGTAGGCCTTACAATCCAGCATCTGATTTCGGAATCTCTATCTGACCATGATGTAATCTAATTGAAATCTTCCCGTATCTCCAGGCCTTTTCCAAGTATACCTCCTCCTCTTGTGATTCTTGAACAGTGTATTCGCTATTACTAGCTGAAACTTGTTACAGAACTCAATTAGTCTTTCTCCTCTTTCAATCCTTGTCCCAAGCCCAGTACTTTCCTGTAACCTTTTCTTCTACTCCTTCCCCTACAACTGCATTCCAGTCGCCCATGACTATTAGATTTTCGTCCCCCATTACATACTGCATTACCCTTTCAATATCCTCATACACTTTCTCTATCTGTCGGTGTTGGTCTGCTGTCGATTCTGATTAGAATAAACCGGTCACTGAACTGTTCACAGTAACACACCCTCTGCCCTACCTTCCTATTCATAACGAATCCTACACCTGTTATACCATTTTCTGCTGATGTTGATATTACCCCATAATCTTCTGACCAGAAATCCTTGTCTTCCGTCCACTTCACTTCACTTCACTGACCCCTACTATATCTAGATTGAGCCTTTGCATTTCCCTTTCCAGATTTTCTAGTTTCCCTACCACGTTCAAGCTTCTGACATTCCACGCCCCGACTCGTAGAAAATTATCCTTTCGTTGATTATTCAATCTTTTTCTCATGGTAACCTCCCCCTTGGCAGTCCCCTCCCGGAGATCCGAATGGGGGACTTTTCCGGAATCTTTTGCCAATGGAGAGATCATCATGACACTTCTTCAACTACAGGCCACATGTCCTGTGGATACACGTTACGTGTCTTTAATGCAGTGGTTTCCATTGCCTTCTGCATCCTCATGTCGTTGATCATTGCTGATTCTTCCGCCTTTAGGGGCAATTTCCCACCCCTAGGACAAGAGAGTGCCCTGAACCTCTATCCGCTCCTCCGCCCTCTTTGACAAAGCCGTTGGCAGAATGGGGCTGATTTCTTATGCCGGAAGTCTTCGGCCACCAATGCTGATTATTTATCAAAATTTAGGCAGTGGCGGGGATCGAACCCGGGACCGAAGACGTTACCCCTAGACCACGGCTACACCCTATAGCTATAGACACACCCAAAAATTGCACAGACTCCCTTTATCGGCACCGAATGTCAGCAAGGGTACTGCTGGTTCACCACCTGAAGCAAGACTCAGGGAAAGGAAGCAGCTTCTTCTAATTTATCTTTTTACTGGTTGGTGGTTGAAACATTTGTAGTTCAGTCAATCGAAGTAATATGGCGAACGCAACCGCGAAAATACGAGTCTTCTCTTAGGACGCATTCGGTACTAGATTACTTCACCGCTGCGGCTCTTCGCCACGAGACTTCTTCCCCACACCTCATTATCCTTCTCTTTGACCGAATGAATAAGGGCTGAGTTAAACACAGTTACACGTGACGACGTTACCAATAACTTATTTTGTTGCCACTTCAGCCTCCACCTACAGATTAACATGGTGACATCCAGATGCAACGACGAGATGAGCCATAGCTACATTCAAATTATTTTTACTGAGTTTCAGTAATTTCAAAATTCGTTCCGAAGGCTTGCTTGACAATTTTTCGATCAATATGCTTTCAACTGCTACCACAGATTCCAACATACATCCTCAGCTAGCACTATCAGCCTTTAATGTCAACATTTCAGCAATCGTAGTATGTAATTGTTTTAGAAGATACTCGTTTTTAGAACGAGGCCCATGATCCTTTAACCATCGTGGCCAAGATATTACTTTTGATTTTTCAATCGTTTTCAAATGTTTTATCGTGGACTTTTAATGTAATAAACTCAATTAATTTGATTCTTCTTTTGTTACGTAGATGACGACTTCCTTATACATAGTTTTTGGAGTGGAGTGATTAACAATATCAGAGTAAAACGGCGACATCGCATACCTTTAGGCAACATCCATATTGTACCACTATAATACCAGCGAGCTTCCTACACCGTATTAGGCATGTTGTTTTTGGTGTTTTCATATTTTTCTGCACCCCTAGAATATGTTTAAATGTTCTCAGCTAGTATTCCATTTTTTGGAGAAGTAATCGTGGATGAATTTTGGATTGTAATTGCGAATGGATGGGTGGATGCGAGGAACTTTTTAGGGACAGTTCCCAGGACTTATAAGTGCTCACTTCCTATAGAACCGCTATTTACAATAATGCTCCAGGAGGTTTGGGGTTTTAATAAAGAATCAGGAGTGGAACTGCTTTCAGGAATGGTAAGCTGGGCTCCTTATCAACTTGTGGAGGATCACTAAACTGACGCCACTATTGGAATCCTGGAGGAATCAGCTATGAATGGTTACTGTAGAGGAAATAATGTAGAGCAGTAGAGAGAGGTTTGGCGAATTTGTTTGATGATTTTTATCATATGAGAACGCAGATCTTGGTTGTTACTTTGTTGACAGATTAGGCCTTTGTCGGCATCGCCTTTCAAAGTGTGCAAAAACCAGAAGAGTCGTCGATCTATGTACTCACAGAAGAAACATTATGACCATACATCAGAGACCGGCAGCGCAAGGCCTTCAGCGCTGTGCCAAATCGAAGAAATGATCATCACAATCCTGTGCTAAAATCTGCAGACAGTTAAATAGAGCAGACACGCTGGTACGATAGTGACTAAGGTCCGTGACAGTATAGCTAATCGTGAAAAGTCTGAGAGATCGCTCTGTTTCAGCATGAAAGAGGTCAGTAAATCTAGAGTGACGGTATTTTCATCGCAGCAACATACGCCACATAAAAGAATACAAACCACAAGCAAGTGAAGTCGTCAGAATAGACTATAGTAGCGAAAATGAATTAAAAACTTTAGAGAAATATAAATAAGGCTTCACCAATGAAAAAATTAAGCAAATCAGATGATTTTACTACTGAAATCTGTCTTACTATCACCGTGAGCTTCTGGTAAAATCCTTTACCTACAAAACCAGTTTCAGTGGTGGGGCATTCCTCAGAGCCATAAAAGTATTCACAGCATCATATTAGTCAAAATATAAAATCATTATCGACGTATGATAAAACCATGAGTAATAGAACCTAATCTTTTTCATATCCTAACATAAATTACATCGTCAGTGTTTACAAATTGTGCTATATAGTGTACTCATTCACATTACAACTAACTATGAACTGATTCGTACTACATAGAGCCAACTGCACAGCTGATCACTGAAAACAGTGATATGATAGCAGTGTATAATTCATGGTTGTATGATGGTTTTATCGTCTGGTGATAGAATATTATATTTCGCCTAATATGATGTTGTGAATTCTTATATATACCTCATGTTGTCACAAAACTGAAACTGATAGTGTAAATAAAATATATTACCACCAGCTGTAGGCGGTTGCTATGTGACAGGAATCGGGTTTTGAATTGAAGGATACTGGGCCACAAATTTATTATCATATTTATTAAAAACACAAAACGCAGAAAATGAAGCACGAAAACTTGAATAGCTGCCCCAGGACTTAATTAAACTAATTTCTAACAACACAATAGTTGGTAGGTATTACATAATTTTCAGAAATGACTGTATCAAATAAAAAATTATTTTTTGAGAACAACATCATTGGGTAAATAAATTGATAGATGCGTATCACAAACGTCTAAGCAGATTACAAGTCTAAGGCTTCACTGTGTTGTGCCACGTAATAGAAGGACGAAACGATGGTTGCGGAAAACGCGTATCTTCTCTGGGGAGCGAGAAATTATGACGGAATAAGGAGTATATTTCAGAATGTGGCAGCCCTGACAGAAACTGTGATAAATTAATATGTCAAAAATCCGCCTCAGTTGCTAAATGTTACTGATCGTTACCCAGGTTTCAGCTAGATTAATCTAGCCTTCTTAGAAGGTCAGTTCCAACGTAGCGTCCGCGGCTAACCGACCACTTTCTACGAAGTGGGACTGGGCCTGTTTTTCGGTTAAGTAACGTAGATTGACGTGGTGCGACAGTACTTTAGCTTTTTATGTTTGACCGTGCCTTATTCTGGCATGTATTAGTTTATTTTATGCTTCTGAAGAAGGTTAGATTAATCTAGTTGAAACCTGGGTAAAGATCAGTAACACTTCGCAACTGAGGCGGATTTCTGACATATTAAGAACATTTCACATTGAAAATAAAATTTTAATAAGAAGCAGACAAAGATTCAATGCCATAGGAAAAAAAATTACGTTACAGGTGAAGCTAAAGAAAAAGCACTCTAAATATAAGCAAAAGATTACTGCAGCCCCAGATTTAACACAGCAATGCGCTAACAACTATGACCTCAGAATTCTTTAAGCGAAAACTTTGAAGCTTTTTAAATAAAACAAACATTATTATCGTTCCGTATATTTATTCTTCATGCCAACATATTTATTTCTCAACATAGACACTCTGGAGACAAAATCAATGAGATATCTGTTTGTTGACACCGTCACCTTATTAAGTTGGACCTTGTTGACGGTACCACTTCTCTTTGCACAGCTTCATCGGTATGAAAGTGAAGAATCTCTTGTGTTTGCACCTTTTTTTTCTTTATTGTAATTTTAAAACCTGTACAACAGGCAGGCTGTCAGCAGCGTTCTATGCTGCTCTTCAGCCAGAGGATACAAGATGAGAAAAAACAGAAAGATTACACATAGGTTACAGAACGGTGGGCAAGAAAACAGTTGACACAGAAAGGCAAACACGGAGCCGTTCACACTTGACGATAGTCCAGACTTAAAACTGGTGACACGACGCACAAACACGGAAGACGGCGATGGCACAGGTGAACGATGGAGTGCGACGGTGAACACTGAACACTAAACACGACGGCACACATGAGACAATGCGGCAGAGGCATTACTGGCACTTTTTTCATTGGGAGAAACGAACCAATCTTGGAAAAATTTGTCGCCATAGAGCACGCGTTGAAGATGGACCAGAAAATGAGTGGTTTCATGCAAGATCGAGCCAAAACACATCGTATCTAACAGATGTTTAGCTTTCTTGATGAATAGTTTTTGGAATACAGTTATTTACATTGGACTATTACAAATTTACTGGTACATGGATAGACTGTTTGCATCGTTTCAACACTTTCAAAGTGAAGTCCCCGTTGGTATTCTTCAGGTTTGGGAACAGATAAAAATCGGATGGGAACAATCGAGACTGCATAGAGGATGATCGATGACAGTGAAACAAGGCATCGAACTGATGCAGATGTCGCCGCGTTCTTGTGTGATCTATCATTGACATGTGGAAGGAGAGAGTTTGGGAGAACTCATAGAATTCGAAACTCTATTACAGCGCACTGATTTTCACTGATCGACATAATTACAGTACATATCACCCTGCCACAAGCTAGAGAGGCACCCTCTAGCGGCAGGACCCCGAAAATTTCTACACACGAAGAATAAAGATGTAGATTGTTAATAACGTTTATTTTATGTAGAAAGCTTTAAGATATTTCACAGAAAACGTTCGAAGTCATTACTTTTCAGCACGCCCTCGTATATCTAACACAATTTTACTATAGCCGAGATTAAATTTTTCTCTAGGAAAATATGACTTTAACTTGTTATCTATTAGCATTTGATATAAAAGCAACATGCGGTGGTTGAGAGTTAAGTAGCTTTTGACAG
The DNA here is from genome assembly GCF_023897955.1 of Schistocerca gregaria. Classification (NCBI taxonomy): domain Eukaryota; kingdom Metazoa; phylum Arthropoda; class Insecta; order Orthoptera; family Acrididae; genus Schistocerca; species Schistocerca gregaria. The sequence goes on from NC_064921.1 coordinate 559,560,645, forward strand.
CCGACAAGAGCAGAAAAGGTTAATTTCGTGGTGATTAAATAGCTTTATTCTGCCTAGTACGGAAATTGTCGCTTACACCGAAGATTAGTGAGTGGTGCAGCATTGAGTTCGCTGTGTAGAATATAAGTATGAACAGCAGAAAATTAGTTACAGATTTCGTCCCATGTTAAGCACATTGTCCAACGGAGGTGTTGCGTTGTCATCAGTGCGTACATCTTCAGAGTTCCCTGCAGACACGGATCCATATCGGGTTCATAACGGTGTGCGACCGAGCGACGTGGTGCAGAAGTTAACACATTTGACTCGTATTCGGGAATACTGCGTTTGAAACCTGCGTCGGCCATCCTGATTTAGGTTTTCCATGATTTCGGTAAATCGCTTCAGGCAAATGCCAAGATGGTTCCTTTGAAAACCCATGGCCGACTTCCTGCGCCATCCTTCCCTAATACGATGGGACCGATGACCTCGCCGTTTGGTCCCCTCCTACAGATCAGTCAACCAACGGTGTGCGAATGAAATGGTGTGGCAACTGGAATCGTACTGCAAAGTTGAACTACGCGTATCGGATGTCTGGTGTTTGTCCAATTGTGCCTTTATTTTATTTTAAGAGCGGGTTTGTATTCTAACTTCGTGGTTAGGTGTTATTCCGCTTTTTATTTATGATTCTTTGGCACTATATAACCGTTGTTAGCTGTATGGTCCTTGTAACTCAAAGCTAAAAAGAAATAAAATTATGCGTGACACTGCGATTCTTGAGAACAAAATGTGAAATCTGTACACTGTTTTGCCACGGAATTCTGGCAGTATAAGCACCAAATGCAATATTGCACCAAGCCTAGTGAAATAATGTCCACAATCTGATCAAGGCAGCACAGACCTGGCTAATGCTGATCTCGTAGGAAATCCATAGACATCGACAAAAGACAATGCCGCGGCAATCGAGGATCTTTTCGGCAAGTCGGAATAACATCTGGAGGGAAAAAGATTTCTCACACAGAAGGTTCTAAATAGTTCTGTGAACTGAGGAATTGGTAGAGCGTTCTAACCGTTGTTTGCAGAAACGTGATGACTGTTTTTTTTAAGTGTCATGTATCTCTGTCAGTTTTAAGTATAATGCAGCATTCAGTAAAAGTTACGTGGCCTACCAGAAAAATGTGTGAGTTACTTTTGGAATTTCCCTCGTAGTGGAAGTGCAAATTTAACTTCATTGGCGGAATATGCAGATGATGTGTTGTTCGTTAGGAGTAAAGACTAAAAAAGAGCAGCAGATCACATGTGGATCGTGTCTGATTGCATAAGTGTCGTAGAAACTTTAAAAAATGTAGCTGAGGAGGAACTATCAAGGAATCTAAAATAATCATTAACACTGTATGCTGACAAGGATTTTAGGTGTATTACAACACTCAAATATAATACATACCCAACACAGACTAATCACACAGAAGAAGAAATAAAGGAAATGAAGTCATCAACGTAGTGAATAATTTCAACTGACTGTAAAAGAAACCAGTCACTGGCCTGCTCTGTTTCGATGATCCCATCAACCCTTTTCTCGAGATGACCGCAACTTGCTAATCGCCAGCTACACTAGTACAGCATCTATCAGAGTGCACTAATCAGATACACCGACTTGGTCGTTAGTTAACTGCACGCACTGGCCAGCTCTATTCCTGCTACGAGCCGAGCCTGCAACTAATGGAATAATGCCGTTGGCGCCGACGTGTCCAGTTATAGTGCTTCAGTATCTTGACTACACCCTGAACTAACAAGAAGACCATCAGACCTATCTATCACTTACTCTGATGAGGCTCAGGTATGTTGTGCACTGACCTGTCATGAGTACGTGGCTAGTGGCTTTTCATGTGGCGGTCCCTACTTTACGAGAAAATAGACATTGACGTGATAAGTGTGCCACCTGCACCCGTGACGTTCGACATGTTGCCACTAGTCATTAGCAGTACAGCGGCTAAGGTTCACGGCTATCGCACTGAAAGTACAGGTTCAAATCCAGCCCGTGTACCTTTTTTTCTCCAACTTCAACCTACAGGATATCATTAAAGAATACAGTTGAAACCTGCTAGTCAAGGGAAGGCAGGACTCGGTTACGATAGTGGACGGGGCCGTAATCAGTTACTGTTGGTTGCCTTTTATAGTTACAAAAAATTATTTTAACCGAGTAATGCCAGATTCAACAATAAATAAAAATAATAACAACTGTGTAAATAATAGTGTTTTCAGTGAGTTACAATTTAGTAAATTACCATTAAATACAGATACAGCAGATAATGATTTAAAAGCAAGCCACTGTGATGTGGAAAGCAGACCTTACACGCCAGAAATGGCAATACATCAAGAATTGTTTAAAACTCGCCGCAACTTGTAAAAATACAGGTATGGAAATATTAAAAGCAAGTCACTACAAACACAGCACACGGCATGGGCTGAAGGAGCGTTACACTGAACTACTGGCCGTCAGACGTCCTCCGTCAGGCCTCCTTTTAAAACACACATGTCTTATGAGAACCAAGGGGCCTTAGACGGTGCTCCAGGAATCGACCTCTGAGAAGGTTCGGCAACAAATACTTTCACGAGCGATGAGATAGGCAACCAATAGATGCATTCACTTCACAAGATGGTAACTCAGACTGGTGGCAGTCTAACGTAAGGCTAATGATAATCTTGCTAAACCTGCCTGACGTTCGATAAGCCAAAATGCAGCGTTGGAACAACACGCCAAAGCCGGAACCAGCGGTCTGCACTACGTCCCCAGAATACTGTGTTTGCAGAGCCCAGAACGAGAAAGGAACCACTACCACCAGAGTAGAAAGCACTTCACTCGCTGTTCTTCGCCTCGGTGACATTATAAGCAGAAACACTAGCCCAAGTCACTGGAGAATCATGAGATATCACAATGGTGTAGGTTTCTCTACTTCGATTGAAATGCACTCATCTTAAAGCTTGCTGGACCCGGTTTACGACGAGGTCGTGCACCCTCGTGACCACAGCTTCCATCCGGCGGTCCACGCGTGCCGCCAGCGGCCGTAGCTTCTCCGGAGTCCCCAACCGAACTGGCCCACTCACAGGAGCCGGCAAAACAACGACGTCGCCTCAAAGATAGTGCAATAGTTACTACGTACCGATAACAGCCGCTGCTGTCACTGAAACACAGGCAACGCTTGCCAAACCGAGTGGTGCCAGTCAACACGAGAAGAGGACAAACAACCGCAACCATGCCAACTAAACGATATCGTCTGGCCTCCAACAGAGAGCGAAAACCTACAAACAGCATTAACGCGAGCCACAGCAAGGCTCATATGTCATTTAAAATTATTCAAAAATAGTCTTTTGCCGCAGTAATTTCATTAATAAATCCATCACTACATGAAATTCCTTTTATATGTGTATTTCGCCGATACAAAATGGATTACAGAATTGCCTTAGTCGTGTCATTTGCATCGCTTGTGAGCTAGGATAGAATGGTATTTAGTTCTCGTAGAAACAACCGAAACCTAAGTTTGCAGAGCGTCCTGTGCATTTGATGGTTCGTAATACGTTGCTGGCATACGAATTTCTTCAGATGCGGTTCAACAAGACGCAATTCGTTTCAATTCAGAAAGGTTGTTCTTTTCTCTGTCAACTTCGATACTAACTACTCCTATTTGATCATTCCTGCCGAAGCAAGTGCACTAAACTCTTGAAGAATTATAGAATGTTATTTCATAGAAGGTTCATTCGAGACGAATTCTCCGTTACTCGTTAGAGAGTTACGAGTATTTTGAACCTATTTAACGAAAATTTTGACCTACCTGTGTAACTAAACATCAAAGGGTCGGTAAAGTGGAGTACATTTGGTGAGATAATTTTTTAGGTGCAGGCGATTACTTTCATTTACAAAGATTTGATCTTGAAGTGTCTGATCACATTGGCATCCCCACGAATCAAGCGAACATTATCGAAATATATGGTATCTTAATTACGAACCACAACTGGACTACGCGTATGAAGTACGTTTCCTGTGATTGTGGTATAGATGAAATTACTCAATTGAAAATGACTATTTTTGAACAATTTTGCTTGACATATACTGTTTAATTATATTCCTTGCGAGGAAGATGGAAAAAATGAGAGGGGTGGGATTCGAACTCGTAACTTCCGCGTAACAGCCATTTACCTAAGCCACCGCCAATATTTCGCTTCGTCAAAACGTGATAACGTTATAAGTATAGAGGGAACGCACAAATATTCGACATCGGTTTTCCCACACACTAAAAGCATTAAAAGCCCCAAATCAGGTAATCAGGACAGGTCATTCTACAACAAAGACATGAGAGTCTTTAAAATCTGTGATTAAAACGTTTGATGGCCCCCTTGCAAGCTGAGACCCTGAACGAGGCAATATGATCATTTCCAGAAGATCGAATAATTCTGCCGTGTTCAGTCATTAATATGCTTATACCTCACCCTTTATCATCAACGAGGCACCTTTCTTTGTAGCCAGTAGGTTACTTGTACCTCGGTGACTTTCTTTGATAGCCAATCACCGAGATATGTGTAACCCATTCGTTACCATTGGGCCCAAATGCACATCCTCTGTGTGTATTCTTATGTATTTATTACAGCATCGGACAATTCGTCTGAGACCATTGTCTCTATGTACTGCAAATTTTACTTACTGTAGTATATTAAAGTGCGAAAGATACTACCAGGATGGGGAACGTAGTAGTAATGTATCAGCTGTATTGTAGTTCAGTTTCGTCACGTCACAGAGTCGTCTGAATACCTGCCGACATATCCAGAGCGTTTCGTGCGCATCGCCGGTGAAGAAAACACGCTGGCCGCAGCTGCTGTGGACGCTCCGGGTGTCGCTTTGGCGGTCCGGCTTTCCAAGTGCCTCCTTCTCTGTCAAGCCACCAGCAAGGAAACATGATGTGCCATCACCCCAGCACGGCGCTGAGTTGGTTTAGTGACATTACCTGGCAAGAAACTGGACTTACTATCTGGGGTCCCCGTCGGCTTGTTACCCCGGAAACTTCTCGTGTGACAGCGAATCTGGGTACAGAAATCAGTTCGTTAAAAGGTAGTATTAAGCTTCACTGCTATCTGGGTGATGATGCACGCCCTCGTGGATGCTATGCATGAGACAATGGTATCTTTCTTTCTAATGTATGGTCTGTGGTATATTTTGGGGAGGAGGAGGAGATTACTGTTTAACGTCCCGTTGACAACGAGGTCATTAGAGACGGAGCACAAGCTCGGATTACGGAAGGATGGGGAAGGAAATCGGCCGTGCCCTTTCTAAGGAACCATCCTGGCATTTGCCTGAAGTGATCTAGGGATATATTTTGGGTGGCAGCCTTTACTTGTATTTTTTAGTTTTTAAGCACTATGGGACTTAACATCTGAGGTCATCAGTCCTCTAGAATTAGAACTACTCAAACCTAATTAACCTAAGGACATCACACACAGCCATGCCTGAGGCATGATTCGAACCTGCGACCGTAGCAAAAGCGCGGTTACGGACTGAAGCGCATAGAACTGCTCGGCCACAGAGGCCAGCCGCTCCGTTTACACTAAACGTTGTTCCCTCAAGTCTCTAGTGGCTACCGTTCGGCGTCAATCCTTTGGGAACAGCCAGTCTGGATTCTAAATCCACTCTAAGACAAACAAACAAATAAATAAACTTTTTAAAAATAAACACCGCGGAGGAATTATCCAAACCCGACGGTGATCGGTAAACGTAGCGTGCATGTACGGATAAACAATTGATTTCAGTTTTTAAAAAAAGGATGATTTACTCAAGAGAAAGGGCTTCACTAACTGAGCAAGTCAATAACGTCTTGGTCCACCTCTGACCCTTATGCAAGCAGTTATTCGGCTTGGCATTGATTAACAGAGAGTTGTTGAAAGTCCTCCTGAGGTATTTTTCTGAGAAATTCTGTCCAATTGGCGCATTACATTGTCAAAAAGTGGAGGGCCCTTCCCATAATGCTCATAACACTCTCAAATAGCGAGAGATCTGTGGACCTTGCTGTCCGAGGTAGGGTTTGGCAAGCACGAAGACATGCAGTACAGACTCTCGCCGAGTTACCGGGCATTATCTCGCTGAAATGTACTCCCAGGATGGCTTGCCATGAAGGGCAACAAAACGGGGTGATGAATAATGTTAACGCACCTCTGTGCTGTAAAGCTGTCGCGGATGACAGCTAGATGGGCGCTGTGAAATGGCTCCGCAGACTGTCGGGCCGTATGACGGATGAAAGTCAGGGTTGTATTCCACCGCTGTTCGGACCGTCTCGCAGATTATCTGGGTTCCGTTCAAAGTGATTCTCGTCACTGAAGACAATTCTACTCCAGTAAAAGAGATTCCAGGCTGAAGATGTGTCTGGAGATGCCCTGGACAGCGATGGGATACCGAACTGACTGCGTCGGCCGTATAGCTGACAGCGAGGAATGACAGAGTCTATTTCTTTTCATAGTAGAACCCCTTTGGTTATTATCCGCGTCACCCATACGGCACAACTGCACGTCGACAATATTCTTTACCCCGTCATATTACCTTTCATGCAAACCGTCTTGAGCTTACAATGCAGCAAAGTAATGCCTGCCAGCACACAGTGAGAGTTTCTATTGTGAACTTCATTGTAGATTACCATCAGCTGTCAATGTTTATGTTCAACGCTACCGGTTTCGACCAGTAGACCATTATCAAGTCGAAGCAAAGCCGGAACGGCCTGATAAAGGTCTACTGGCCGAAATCGGTAGTACTGAGCAGTTGATGTTCCATCTACAATGAAGTTTCACAATTATCTAACAGCCTACAGAGTCCCACCTCACCACCAATCTAAGCAGGGTTTGTATTGTTTGTCTTCGTGTTTGCCAATAGCTACCTTCACCAGCAACATCGCCGGATCTCACCCCAACTGAGATCGTTTGCTGCATTATGGGCAGTGCACTCCAACAAGCGCGGGAATTTCCACGATCCAACGCGCCAGTGACACATGCCACGCAGCATGTGAAGTTTGCTGTGTGTGGACGGGCTACTACTGTAACCGAAATTGGAGATCTGAAGATGGTTCTAGACGAACCAAAACCAGTCATGTGAATAAACATTTTTGAAATCAAGACGGATTATAATTAACATTGTAATTAATTTAATCTTGTCCTGACCATCTCTAAGCGAGCGATATGTAGAGCGTTCTAATATATTGCTAGGGTCATCATTTAAAACCGGTTCTTCAAACTTTGTGAGCATACTCTCTCGGGACAGATTATGTCTTTCTTCAAGTGTGCTAGTTCTTTTAGCGTCCGTGTGCCACTCTACTGAGTGTACTGTACCAATAAACCGAAGACTGCTACCTGTTTGAGCCGCAACTGAGACTATGTAATTGTTCCATTTCATATCGCTAGTAAAGTTCCACCCAGCTATTTATGTGAGTTTACCGATAAAAACTGATACTCTCTGATGCTGGGTCAGAGGACACTAGAATTTTCGCTTTTTAAAGTGCACTATTCTTTTTTATGAGTGCTTAAAACAAGTCAAAAATCTGTGCAGCTCTGAAATCTAACCGACATACCATTGAATATTTGTGCAGCTTCTTCACAGTTGAAAACTGCATCACCTGCAAAAAGTCAGAGATTACTATTAATTGAGTCCACAAGGTCATTAAGATACAACGTGAACAGCAAGGGACCCAGCACACTTCCCTGGACTACGATCGAAGATACGTCTACATATGTCGATGACTTACCATCCAAGATAACTAGATGCGTCCTCCGTTCCTAAACATCCTGAGTCCAGTCAGAAATTTCGCTTGACACCCTGTATAATCGTAATTTCGATAGTAAGGGTACCTGTGGTACTGAACGGCATGTTTTTTTGGAAATCGAGAAATAGTGTATCTACCTAATGCACTGGTCCATAGCTTTCAGTGTATCACGTGAGAAAAGTGAGAGTGGGGCTTCAAATGATCGACGGTATCGTTATCCGTGCTGGTTGACTTGGAGGAGATCATGTGCTGCAGTCGGCAAAACGTTGTCAATACTCTGTTTAATAGTCTTTTAGATCATGTATCACACCGCAATAATTATTAAGTGGTATCAGCTTAAGAAGAAATATTATCTAAACCCAGTTTCAATTTATATTTTGGAAAGGAGGCAATGGAAAAATATTATGCAGCAATATTTTTACAACAGATGGGGCCCCACAGCTGTTACATATTTGAAAATGTGTGGTATGTTCAGCGTACTGTTCAATAGCTGTAGGTCCTCCATGAACCCTCAGACACGGGGCATGATCAGTATCAACTCACTGCAAGCGGCCTGAGACGTATCATCCCACTCCTCAATGGCAGCATTCCTGATAGTTTCAATCGTCAGTGGAAGATACTGACGAATAGAAATCGCACTGAGCAAGCTCCATGCATGATCTAATCAGTTCATATCCGGTGAGCATGCTGGCAAAACCATTCTTCGGATCCCACGTCTTGTCAGATAACGACACACACTGCGAGCACGATCATCATGTAGAGTGAACCCTTCCCCTACAGTCTCTGCAAAAACCACTATGCAGCCACGTTGCTTCAACTGGAACCAGTGGTGTGCGGCGGCCGTACATAGTACCCGCCCAGAATACGATCATCATCATCATTCGTGACATTGGATAGGTTGGACTATGTGAAAATTGAGACTTTGTACGGGCGCTGATGACCGCGCGGTTGAGCATCCCAGAAACCAAACCATATCCTTGCAGGTATCGATATGTATACCGGTCGTAAGCTGCTGGAGTTTTGCATAGGCGGCTTTCACGATAACGACACGCCACTAAATGCGTTTCCTGAAACTTTTTCCACAGGCTGAAGACCACTCTTTGATTAACGTGAACAATATTCGCAATTACTATGAAATCCAGACCTTTAGCAGCTTACAGATGTTGATAAATGTCAACTGGGGCAGTTGAAAATGCGTACTCCGAACGGGCCGCGAACCCGCGCTCTCCTGCTTACATGCCAGACGCTCTATTCAACACAGCCACCGAGGGCACACAGGACAGGGTGACTGCAGGGAATTGTCTCTTGCACGAGCGCCGTCAGACACACACTTCCAACTTGCTGTCCACACGCTACATTTGTAGCGCCCCTGCTCACAACTCGCTAATCGCGGCAGTCAATCTACCAATTCTCGGAAAAGTTCAGGCAATGTGGGTGCATACGCACTGAAGAAGATCATTGGCAAGTAAGCCTCATTTATGTGAAGATGGTATCTATTCCGGGTTCGAGTCCCAGTCGGGGCACACATTTTCAATTGTCCCCGTTGATGTTTATCAACTCCGGTTAGCAGCTAAATGACTGAATTTCACTGTAATTTCATTCTTCGAGAGCTGCAAGATCACCAATGGTATCTGCTCTATCTGACATCTCCGAAAGAACAAATGCCATCTTCACATTGTTTGCCGGCCGATGTGGCCTAGCGGTTCTAGGCGCGTCAGTCTGGACCCGCGCGACCGCTACGGTCGCAGGTTCGGATCCTGCGTCGGGCATGGGTATGTGTGATGTCCTTAGGTTAGTTAGGTTTAAGTAATTCTAAGTTCCAGGGGACTGATGACCTCAGAAGGTAAGTCCCATAGTGCTTACAGCCATTTGAACCATTTTTCCACTTAGTAACTGTTTTGATTTCAGCACATTTGCTTCGGTAAACGACTACGTTCTTCTTCAGAATGGTTCAAATGACTCTGAGCACTATGGGACTCAACATCTGAGGTCATCAGTCCCCTAGAACTTAGAGCTACTCGAACCTAACTAACCTAAGGACATCACACAAATCCATGTCCCAGGCAAGACTCAAACCTGCGCCTAGCACCGCTCGATCACAACGGCCGGCACATTCTTCTTCATAGGAAGCAAATGCGCGCCGTCGAGACGGAGTTGCGGAATGGAGTCGCCATTGTGTTGTCACGGTACGCCCGCGGGCCGTACAGCTGTGATCCTTGCGCAACACAACAGCGCCGCCAGCAGCAGTAGCAGCAGCGGTCATCCGACGTGGCTCTCTCTTCGGGTACCGCCACCGTGGCGGCCGCAGCATTTTTACAGCTGCCGGTTGGGCAACGCGGGGGACGGCGTGCGTGTAGCCCGCGGGTGCGCGCAGATAAGCCGGCGTCTTCAGCCTGTCTTCCTGCCGTCGCCGCCGCTCCAGTTGGCAACGACCGGCCGACGCCCACCCGACGGGATTCCGGTTGCGCAACTTGCGGTCAGGATAGCGGCAGGACGAGGCGGAGGCGGCGGAGGAGAAGAGAGGAGAGGAGTGGAGAGGACAACCAGGGCGGCCTCCGCGAGATGTTGTCAGCGCGCGGAAAGGGAAATTAGGGCCGGGGGAGCGGAGGGGCGGGGGAGAGAGCGACCACGCCTGGGGCGGGGCGGCCGCGCCGCTGGAAACTGTAACAGCGTCGGCTGGAGCTGGATTCCGGGCGCTGGCCTGCCCTGCCGCAACAGGACCCACAGCGCCCGACCGCCTCTCCGCCCGCTATGCTGCGACTGACCGCGGCTGCGCTTATACTGTACTGCGAATAGCCATCTGAGAGCTTCCATTCCCATTTTTTTAATGGCCAAGATAAAAAAAGGCTTTCATTCGACGCCACATGACTTTACAGGATGACCATAAATTTTGAACTGATTCCTAATGTCCAGCGTCGAATAATGTTTAGGGTATTGATGAAATGTAACACTTTGTAATGAGAGATGCTGCAAATATGCGCATTTAAAAATAAGTATTTTGACAGTTAAAGACGTCCTATGTATCCAGAATGAGATTTTCACTCTGCAGCGGAATGCAAGTGCCCGCGAAAGGCAAGGTCCCGAGTTCGAGTCTCGGTCCGGCACACAGTTTTATTCCGCCAGGAAGTTTCATATCACCGCACACTACGCTGCAGTGTGAAAATCTCGTTCTGGAAACATCCCCCAGGCTATGGCTAAGCCATATCTCCGCAATATCCTTTCTTTCAGGAGTGCTGGTTCTGCAAGGTTCGCAGGAGAGCTTCTGTAAAGTTTGGAAGGTGGGAGACGAGATACTGGCAGAAATAAAGCTGTGACCACGGGGCGTGAGTCATGCTTGAGTAGCTCAGTTGGTAGAGCACTTGCCCGCGAAAGGCAAAGGTCCCGAGTTCGAGTCTCGGTCCGGCACACAGTTTTAATCTGCTAGGAAATTTCACGTCCTATGTAAATACACTGTCCAGTCATATTATTCTGGGCGCCGCCTGTGTTCGACGTCAACATGCCACAACCACTATCAGTCGAGGGTTTATAAAGCATGACGAGAGGGTGGGGGTGAGCAGGTTGTCTTCGTAATGCAGAAATGGAGCGATTTATCTGACGTCCGAAAGGGCATTATCGTTGGTTTTCCGCCGAAAGGTGAAAGTATTTCTGAAACGAGTGGGTCTGTAAACTGTTCGCATGCCGCCGTGGTAAAAGTATACCGTGCATGACAACATGACGCTATCCAAAACAGGCTCCTAAGGCAAGTGTGGTACACAGCAGGTCATAGATGACGGCTATGAATGGCGGCTGCAGAGATGTGAACTGGGACATGCACTCGTTGAGCTGCTGACCGTCCAAATGATCCTGGGGGCTACCAACAGTGTCTTCTTAACGACCGTTCAGCTAACGTTGCTGCGTGTGGGTCTCTGCAGATCCCTAGCTGTTGTTTATCAGCGGCGAAAGCTGAATTTTGCACGCCAGTATCACAACTGGACGTCCACTGAGTGATAACAGGTGGCCGTTCCAGATGAATCACGTTTTATCAGACAGCTAGCTGTTGGCGTGAAACGTCTGCAATCAAATACCCTGCAATAATCGTTGGAACGACCCACGCCAGAGGAAGGAGCGTTATGGTCTGGAGAATGTTACCGTTCCATTCCCTGGGTAAAATCGTCTTTCTGAATGGCAACATGGATCAAGTACGAGATATATGTATCCTTGGGAATCATGTCGACCTTTGCGTGAAATCTGTTAGTCTTCGCACGATGGCACGTATCAGGAGGGCAGTGTGTCACAGCTCGCAGTATATCTGCGTTGGTCGAAAAGTACCAACATGAATTAACCGTACTCGGCAATGCTTCTCCACGCGGGCTACTCGCTTGGTCTCAGCGCCTTGTCACGGTTCGCGCGGCTCCCCCCGTCGGAGGTTCGAGTCCTTCCTCGGGCATCGGTGTGTGTGTCGTGGCACGTATCAGGAGGGCAGTGCAACGTGTCACAGCTCGCAGTATATCTGCGTTGGTCGAAGAATTGAAGTAACCATACTCGGCAAGGCTTCAACGCGCGAGGTAGCCGAGCGGTCAGGGGCGCCTTGCCACGGTTCGCGCAGCTCCCCCCGTCGGAGGTTCGAGTCCTCCTTCGGCCGTGGGCGTGTGTGTCGTCTTTAGCCTAAGTTAGTTTAAGTTAGATTAAGTAATGTGTAAGCCTAGGAAGCGATGTTATCAGCAATTTCGTCCCACAGGAACGTACCACAAACTTTCGGCAAGGCTTCAGGCTTCTGTCTGTTTCTTACTGAAACTCATTTACTATAATCCTGCAGTTCTCCTTGTGGTCCGTACTGCAAAATATGGTTGGCTATTCATGATTCTGATATACGGTCACATTAATGTGATTGGACAGTGTACATCGACATCTTGTAGAACCAATACTTCTTCATTCAAGGAGTCATTTACGTTGTACACGTCGCACTTCATGCGCTGTAATCTATCGTGATTATGTGTACCTAACTCGCTGAGAGACTCCGATTCCGAACATAGTTGACTGGCCTGATGTGGAAAAGTTTACGACTATTCAGCAATGACCGAGCGAGGTGGCGCTGTGGTTAGACACTGGACTCGCATTCGGGAGGACGACGGTTCAATCGCGCGTCCGGCCATCCTAATTTAGGTTTTCCGTGATTTCCCTAAATGCCTGGATGGTTCCTTGCAAAGGAACGTAAGTATGGAGATCGGTTCATACATCTATAATTAATTAAAATTTGTATTTTTAGTTAAGTTTCAGCCAATGAGATAGCTGGATCACCTATTTAATTGTGTGGGAACTAAGGGACGGAACTATGACACGACATGTTAAACAGCAGTTTTGTGGTACACACTGAAATATCGTGAAAGTTGAAACGTGCTAAAAAAAAAAATTATACACGACTGTGCTTAAACTGAGACACAATATTTTTAGCGCAACGCAATCTGACTTTCAAAAATCCCTACGAAAGAATGGCCCTGTTTAACATTAACCTATACGTTTCACAAATCACTTACCTCACAAAAATCTTCGTTACTCAAGCTACTGCAATACAGCGAGCGCCACTACTGCCAGCTAAATAAAAGATTCAAACTACTGAAGGCACTAACTACTGATAGCTCTAGTTAGCAAATGAAAGATTTTAATACAGAAGAGACAATGTATTTACCTTAATAGTCATAATATATATGATAGTTCATGACATCCAGTCTTACAAATTACAAAACTCCGCCATCTCTCTCCCCACGTCCACCACTGCTGGCGGCTCACCTCCAACTGCGCAACGCTACGCGCTGTTAGCATCCAGCTGCCGCTGCCCGACAATACAATGGCAGACAACAATGCAAACTAAGCACAGACTGCGCACAGCACAGCCAGTGATTTTTCATACCGAGCGCTATGTGGCGTTACCAATAAGAAAACCTAAACAGCCTACTTACAAAGTAATTTTCTTGGAGTGGGTACCTAACGTACATTTTCAGCATTGTAGTACCAGACTACCTTCTATATTCTCATGCACGATACTTTAGCCAATTATTGTCTCTGTAAAGAGCTTGCTGTAAACATAAGATGCCAAAACCTTGAATCTGTAGATGAACTGTAAAGATTTGTTGCTGCTGGTGTTGAAGCGCATCACTCACTTGTAAAAAAGTGTTTCATGATGTTAAAATAATGACCGAAATTAAGGAATGATACAAAAAGCCATTTCCTTTTCTGAACGTCTAAGAACATTGGTGTGCTAGCGTGCTGCATGTGGACGGTTTAGTCGTGATCCATAGTTTCAATTCGAGGCGTTGTGGCAGACTGGGAAATAGGTTTAATGTGAAGCAGATATCGTAAGCTGTAACTCTAGCAGTAGTTCAGGATGTTGACCACAAAGTAAATAAGATAAGATAAATATCGTATTATGTATTTTGTTTGAGAGTGTATTTTCTTTGAAGCTAGGCCATTAGCATCGCCAAAGTGTAGGGATCGTTTGACATAATCGTTCTTGATATCTTGATCTTTGCTTGTAACTTGACGTATAATAAATCCCTATTCTTTTGCATCTATATCAGATTCCGTTTATTGCTTTTATGACTTCCTTCTAACTGTGGATCCAAAGAATCGAGATTCAATTCCTGACGGGCCTCAGACTTTTTCTGGTTGTTAATGTGACGTTCGCCTGAGGAAATGTGCTTTTCACGAGGAAAGATAACTTGAAATTCCACCGTGGTTTGGATTCACGTTTAGCTTGGATGCTTCCACCACTGGGTGCATTAATTGGTTGTCAAGTCGGAAGCAGGCACCTTCTTAAATAGGATCATAGCTACAAAAACACTTCAGTGTTCAAATGAAACGTGCCTAATACTCATAAATAATAAATTATGTCTCTGCAATTCAAAATTTATGTTTCCTATCCTCAGCTTCCAATCTGCTGTTCCTTTTCGACGGAAGAAGCGACCTGTGTTATTTGGCTTTAACACGTTTTTTTTTTAGGAGTCAGCTCTGCCACAGCTGGAGACTGTCACTATTGTGTTTGGACGTATACGTAACCAAACGGTGAATTTAGTTGCCAGATTTCTTGGTGTACTAATACAGACTTACCAACACGTCTACAAGGAATAATATACCACTCGCAACCTTGTAACAGCGTATGAACGATGAATGTAGGAAGATCGTAACGGACAGGGATGGGATACGAGTGTTGAAACTTGGCAGTGACAATCAGTTTCAAACACGATAGGACAAGAAGAACGGTCAAGACATCAAGAAATGGCTTCCATGGTACTAGAGGGACCTGTAGAGGGTAAAAATTGTTGAGGAGATTGGAATATACCCAGCAAGTGACTAGTGTCCTGATTTAAAAGAACAAACTGCTGTTTCCCCGTCCTGTGTCTAATTCACGATATAATCATACACACTGCCAATAGATGTTACGATCGTGTCCTGCACGGATGGTGGCATTCCGATCAATGGACAACCACGCCATCAATGACTTCAGGGCACCTTACCAACACGTCTACAAGGAATAATATACCACTCGCAACCATGTAACAGCGTATGAACGATGAATGTAGGAAGATCGTAACGGACACGGATCGGATACGGGTGTTGAAACTTGGCAGTGACAATCAGTTTCAAACACGATAGGACAAGAAGAACGGTCAAGACATCAAGAAATAGCTTCCATGGTACTAGAGGGACCTGTAGAGGGTAAAAATTGTTGAGGAGATTGGAATATACCCAGCAAGTGACTAGTGTCCTGATTTAAAAGAACAAACTGCTGTTTCCCCGTCCTGTGTCTAATTCATGATATAATCATACACACTGCCAATAGATGTTACGATCGTGTCCTGCACGGATGGTGGCATTCCGATCAATGGACAACCACGCCAGCAATGACTTCAGGGCACCTACCAAGCGGGGTTAGTGTCTGTAGGGTAGTCCTACAGCCATAATCGCTGTGCAGTGTGGCGCAGAGAAGCCTACATACTCTCTGCTGTGGAGGACCATAGGAAGAATGCAAGTAGGGGCGTCACAAACTGATGTGGTCTGATGGCATAATGTGAATCGCCCTCTTGTTTCTCGGATGATGCGACAGTTTATAGATACCGAAACCGTATCCCAGAGCCCAGGACAGGGCCGACATCAAGAGGAGCGGATCTTTATTTGGCTGTAAGGGCAAGACTGGCATACACTGCAACTGGCATATGACCTCGCGGCACCCCCTGAATGTATTGTATCGAAGCAAACAGTGTACTGAAGTCTTCAGCAAAGTGGACTTTATTGTTTGTGATCTGCTGTCTGCTTACCTCTGGCGTGTCTAGAGTGGAGCCGTCAATATTCCACCTGGACAGTCGAACGGTGAGCCAAAGTTTTTTTTACAGATGAGTCCCGATTTGAACTCGAGAGTGATTCTCGACGGATTCGAATCTGGAGAACACTTGGAACATGATTTCGGGACCCAAACATTGTGAAAAGGGGGACCGACATGGAGGAAGATCCCTAATTGTGTGTTCAGGGATTGTGTTGACCACCCGAACACCTTCTAATGAAATTCTACAGGCAAATCAGCAAAATTTAAGGGGCGTTGGAACACCCTAACTAGACAATGTTAAATTTAGTGACTTGGCTTCCCTGTATTTCAGGAACCACTGTAGCCATTGACATGAAACTTTTACAAATGGTTCAAATGGCTCTGAGAACTATGGGACTTAACTTCTGAGGCCTTCAGTCCCCTAGAACTTTGAACTACTTAAACCTAACTAAGCTACGGACATCACACACACCCTTGCCCGAGGCAGGATTCGAACCTGCGACCGTAGCAGTCGCGCGGTTCCAGACTGTAGCACCTAGAACCGCTCGGCCACCCGGCCGGAAAACTTTTACAGGATGTTATTCTGTATGTTCTGGGTCAACTGAACTACAATAATTACATTACAGCCACTGAATTCGGAAACACAATATTTTAAGTTCACGGTTAAAATTCTGTTTACTTTTTTTGTACGTTATCCTAAATAATTTTAGTTATACATAACCTTATGTTTTTCTTGTAGTTCAGTAGACTCAGGATATGTATGTTGTTACTCCCTGAAAATTTGAATATTCTACTCGAAGTACTTTCTGAGATATAGGGAAAAATGTAACAGAAAATATAAATTTTCAAAACGGCTTCTGAAGTTTCAAAAGACTGTGACTAACTTAACATATGTTTTTTTTTATTTTTAGTCACTGAGGAACACCCTTCACCATACTGTGTATCATCCTGTTGATATTTTCCCAAGTTTTTCTTCTGTTCTTCTTTCTGGAGTCCTTAGTGGCCAACTGTGCTGCATACTCTGCTTTATCAATGCGAACCTTGTCCATCCCTTCTAGCTCTCTATGCAGTTTGTTCCAGGATAAATTCGCATGTGCTGTAGCTCTTTCACCCTACCAATGTTACCATCATTAAAAGCAATAACAGCTTCACTGACCCCCCACTTTAGTGTCTTCATTCCAACAAAAACATTTTTTACTTAACGAGTCCATATAGGTTTATTGAACTGCTCACTGGGATTTTGAGTGTGACCTTGCAGACACTTCTTCAGTAATTCAGGATTTGCCAGATTTCTGTAAATATGTTTTATGATATCTATGACTGCTGCTCTGATGGAATGTTTGTGGCTGTACGAACTATTTGAGTACTGGCATTGCGATAATTGCACCATGAATCAGGTCCAGGAGAGCAAAAGTGGTGTACAGATTTTTCATAAGTCGACAGTTTGTGGAAGAAGGTAGCCCCTATTGCCTGTTTCATTTTCAACAAATCCTCAGTATTATTTCTAATGGTCATCCCATAATAGTGCTGTAGTTCATCAATTATTTTGTCTGTCAGTCTGCCTCTTATAGTTTTATCATCATCAAGTTTCTGGTCTCTCAAACTTTGTTAAAACTTCCTCAACCTGGTGCCCATCCTCTTCTGGATATGACCAATATATTTCAGTTTTGTGATAATCTTCTCAGCATAAGTCTCAGTGGCTACTGTTACATGCTTTTGAGTCTCCATCACCTAAGAACGTACTGTAACACGCTCCCCTTTTGTTCACAACCTGACTAAAAAGTTCAGCAGCTACAGAGGCCTCCATACCACCACTTGTTCCTTCATAATTTCTGTCTCAGATGTGCCCTTCTTCATTCCCTGGTTTACACTTATAACAATGTTTGATTAAAATCTGAAAATCTATTACCTTTCCATTATCCCCACTGGTCACTGTAGCAACAGAATTCTTAGAAAAATCTATTACCTTTCCATTATCCCCACTGGTCACGGTAGCAACAGAATTCTTAGAACTGTAGCTGCACTTCTGCCAAGTGCCATCAAATGCTACTGGAATGTCAGTCACACCAGCATTTATTTCAACACCTTTGTTCGCAGCCCCCTTCATTGGCTCACGTGCAACAGATTCCACAGAACCTCCAATAAATCCTGCATATTTATCGCTTTTATAAGGTGGCGTGGCATATTCATCACGGCACACATTGTTTCTGCTGCAGTATGTCCTTTGCCAATAGCTCTCAGTCCATAAAACCACCTAACATTTACTTCAAAATAATTATCTCCACACTTACCAGAGTTCCAAAATAAACGAGTATATTTACAACTGGCACAATTAATGATAAATTTCCTGCCTAGTCCATTTGATTCCTCACTGTCTACATGTTAACTAACTGGCCCTCCATATATTTTATAACACACTCTCTCCCCTGTTAGGATGTGTAAATCTAACAGAATATAAAACTAACCTACCATTTACATCACTTTCGTTTTGAGAAAACTGTGTACCAGAGCGTTTTTTTTTTTTTTTTTTTTTAATCTCCGAAGCACTACTGGATGTCTGTATGTTATTGTCTGTAACTTCACATGCCACATGTTGAACACCATGTTTCCCTTTATTCGAAAATCTTTTACCATAAAACACATGTTTCTTAAAAACACTTCGTTTTGGCGTCATACTTTACTTTTTGAGAGATTCACCAATCCTTTCGTAACTTTTCCTCGGAAAAACGCAAGAAGTTCGACATACAACGCGTGTTTATACTTCGAAACGGTACTATAGTGTTTTTGACAGTGGTACTAATACAAACACGTAATTTAACCTTGATAACATAGCAAACCGCAGGCTTCTATACAAAAAAATTACCGATTTTGTTAGATCTTGAAGTAATGCACGTAAGAATTTCAACACTTTCAACCGCTATTGATTATATTTAAAAAAATAAAATAAAATACTTCCCATGTGATTTTATAAGTATATATACACCATTTTATTTGGAAAATTGTAAATTTTACAATGAGATAAAACTCCGAAAATGTGAAAAAAAAATTCCTTTCTAACTTCTCTTTACTGATTTCATGTACCGTGAGGAGATCTTGGGATCTTATGCGAGGTTGTTGCGAGGTGCTGTGAGCCCAGAATTCGTGTTGATGGACGACAACGCTGGACCTCATAGAGCACAGGTCGTAAGGTTTTTCTGGAAATGGAAGATATTGCACGCATGTCGTGGCCTCCTCACTCTCCCGATTTGAATCCCATAGAGCATGTCTTGGATGCACTAGGAAGACGAGCTGCATCCAGTAACCACTCTTCAACACTTGTGAGCAGCTCTGGAGGGAGTATGGGCATTTGTGCCTCAACATGAGGTTGTCAGGCCTATATTGGCGCAAGACGTGGTCACACCTCACAGTGAGAACATTAACCTGCTGTCAGAATGTCTATGCAAATCCGTTAAGTTAGAAAAAAATGAAGAACGTTTTTGTCTACCGTCATGCATCACGTTCTGTATTCTTTGTAAAGTACAATTGTAGTTTACTTTCACCTGTTTATACAGTTCTGTGGAAAAATAAACGCAACCTTGCATGTTGCTATAATTTTGGACACCAGTGTAACTGAGGACGTAGGTAACAAGTGCTACTTCAAGATGAAGTGCTTGGTACAGGAGTGGTGGGTCGCATCAAACCAGTCGCTAGACTAATGACTCAAAAAAAAAAAAAAATACGGAGATGCTTCGTCAACCAGGTCTCGCACAGAAAAATTTAAGTGTTCGTTCTTCCCGCGCGCCGTCTTATAGTGGAACGATGGAAAGACAGATTGAAGGTTGTTCATTGAAACCTCTGCCAGGAACTAAATTGTGAATAGTAGAGTAATCACATAGACGTAGACGTAGAACTCAAAGGGGAGTCCTTGGAGAGAAGATTACTGGAAAATTTTGAGGAACCGGCATTTGAAGCTGACTGTAGAACTATTCTACTGCCGCCAACGCACATTTCGCGTAAAGACTACGAAGATCAGGCACAAGAAATTAGAGCTCATACGGAGGTGTATAGACAGAGGGATAGTCGTGTTTCCCTCGCCATATTTACGAGTGGAGCAGGAGAACGAATGACTAGTAGCGGTGCAGAGTACCCTCTACTATGCATCGTACGGTAGCTTCCTTAGTATGTATGTAGATGGTGATGTCTATTTCAAACTTTTCCGTGACCACGTTTTGTCCTTCCTTCTACAACTTTCTGATGACTTTGATGTCTTATGAGATGATAGCCGTGTAGCCTGGTTTGGGAAACGCTCAGGCACCCTATCGTATCTCGACTCGCTAAGTGATCCGATCTTCATTCCATAGAAAATGTTTGAGACGGCCGGTGAAACGAAACAATCAACATCCCCGGAGTCGGGTAACTCTGTGCACCTGTGTGCTGCGATACATTGTACTCTCAACAGTGTTCCTGTACTGTACCTTGTGTTTTGATACGATGATGGCCACCTGCCAAAACGCATAATCTATTTGGATAAATAAAGAGCTATTCGGAAAGTTAATTTTCTAGCTAGTGTTAGATGTAGCAGTTATTAAATAATACTTCGCAAGAGATAGGTGATATTTTCGTGTTCAACCTAAGGAGTATATATTTCAAACTTCTCGACTCCACAAAGCGAATGAGCACCGTTGCTTATAACTAGATTGTTACTAGTGACGAGCTTTCATATTGGGGTTGTATTCGAAAGACGATGCTTCATGTGGAACGGTAGTTTCGTGTCACTGGAAGTGAAGGCGAGGAAGGAGTCTCGTGCCACCCCTGAAGTTTGCTTTCGACTCCGACATTAAGTAGACAGCTGGGATCTGAGAAACTCGTCGAGTTTTCGGCGTTCCGTGATGAGTTGTAGAATACAAGGATTCTACAGCGCATCTATTGCAGTTATAATATGGTCTATGAAACTAAAGCGGAGTCTCTATACCAGTTCGTATATGTAGAGAGAAGGCCCAATTTTCATCAGCAAAACTATCAATACTGCATTATGTCACTGTTAACGTACAAACTCGAAACAGAAACAATCGGTGCTGAATGCAAGCTTGAAGACGAATAATAAAGTGACCGTCTCTCTCAGTGAACAGCTAGCACTGTTACATGAATGGAACAAGTTTGTTCGCAAACAAAACTCATGATGCATTAGAACGACATTTGATCTTTTGTGCAGATATTTTCAGTGGCAAACAATACAGAGATATGTAACGAGCCTCCAGAGACATTGCGTCCCTACACCAAACTACTTTAAAAAATTCTCTGAACGAGCTCCGACATTTTTGTCTCTGAAGTTCAATTCCACTATGTAGAATTAGTGACTCAATAATCAAATTCATTCTTCGCTTATGGTGTCTGTTGAAGAGCGCGGTGTTAGTAAAAGACATAAGTGTAAACAAGTTCATCTAATCAAGATTGGCTTCAATGAACGGGTCTGGAAGTATGTTCCAATCAATTTGGTATCAGTAGGGTGAATCCATGTAGTTGCAGAATTGAATGCAAGTAATCTCTCACTATAAATACGAAGTCGTACAAACTTAGTTCAGTGAATGAGATCGCACACAGAAATGTTGTATCATGGTAAAGTGGTGTTTTGGTTGTATTTAGAAGATTCACGCTGAAGGTAATAGTTTCGGTTGTAAACATGCCAGAGCAGGAACATCGAAAAATGTTCAAAGTGATAGTTAAACACTGGTGGCTCTGGAGTCACCTGTACCACTGCCAACAAACTTACACGAATGGAAGCTTGTCCAAAAGCTGGCTCGTAATCTAAAGAGAAAGTTGTTTCACAACCTACCACTATCCTATTAACGATACCGTTGGTACTCTAAGAGAGCCTCGCAGTTATTCAACTTATTACTTGAAAGCCTGCCAATTACACAACAGTTTATTCCCAGTAGAAACAAGATTTCCTTCAGAGGTGATAAGCTCTCCAGATTATTGTACTTTTCTACTTATTCCTACCTCCTTTAAACTTAAACCTATTAACTGTGAGCAAACACTTCTTTAATTACTTTCACTTGCTAACATAAACATGAAGTTTAGAAAATTAGCTCTCGAAAATAAAACACTGCACGAAAAAATTAAAGGACCACTTCTTTGAATCACCGTCATTTTCACCCTTTACGACTCAGAAGTGTGAAATTTGTCTAAAAGGTGCCTGCAACCCATTTCTGTAATGGTACAAGAGCGTGGAGCCCTGCGACGTCCCCCTCGGACACGGCGGGCGACATTTCAAATGGTTCAAATGGTTTTCTATGGGGCTTAAGATCTGCGGTCATCAATCCCCTAGAACTTAGGACTACTTAAACTTAACTAACCCAAGGACAGCACACACATCCATGCCGGAGACAGGATTCGAACCTGCGACCGTAGCAGTCACGCGGTTCCTGACTGAAGCGCCTAGAACAGCTCGGCCACCGCGACCGGTGGCGACACTTCAAACAGCGAGACGTAGACACGGGCAAAAACTGGCCAGTGCTTAGAATTGCTTATGAGGTATAAGGTAGCTTAATGACGTCCCACGGGCACCAGATTGCACTACATTTCTGCCGAACGCCACAGTCGATTTGTCACACAATGGGAAGGCTGTACCACCAACCCCCGCCCCCTTAACTTCATCTCACCCCTTCTCTTGACGACATTATGATGGTGGTGAGAAGCGCTACGCCCAGCGTTGAAATCACGCGGTCTTATTATGGATGGCTGAGGAAACATTCCAGATACACGCCACCCAGAAGCGACACAAAAATGCCTCAGGAGGTAGCATAAAGAGGGTCAATGGAACCTCCCCTTCCTTTGAAGCGTTCTTTTACATACATTTTGCGATGAATCTTCAACAGAGCTACGTTCATGACAGCTTTAGACACCGTCGACACCTACCGGACGATTTACCCCTTGTCTCAGGACATCGTAGGGTGCAACCACATTGAATGTGCTCTGCCTCTTGATAGCTACCGCTAGTGTTCCTCTCGTGTACGGGGTGGGCTCACGAGAGACCATTCAAAGCCATTGGGCGAAATTTGAACGTGTTCCGATGCAGCAAATGGTGTTGACCCTTTTCAGCTCTCCTGTTTCGTGATCTTCTGTTTCACGCCCTCCAGTGCCGTAGGAGGGTGCGACATCCATATTTGTAAGGATAAAATGGCAAAGGGACTCTCCAAGACCCTCCATCCCCTCCCTCCAAAAGCCCAGCTCGGCCACATCCTTGGTGCCACACGCTCACCTATGTTAAGCACTTTGCAAATGTACCTTTCCAATAGAACCCTTGACCGACTATTAGGCGCCTACACTCGTGGGCAATCCTTTCAAAGCTCGGCAGCTGAAAGGCACTACATGCTGCTCCAGCGGCTGCTTTCGGTATGCGGAATGTGAGGGGTGTCGGAGGTTTCCTGCCCGCAGGCGCCTACGAATCAACCAAGGGTTGTGTCTCTAGAGAGACGTTTTTAAAGTGTTCAACAAAGCTGCGCAGGTGATATAGATAGTGTTGACAGAAGAAATCATTATGTTTGAAGTGGTCACTAGTTCGATTACAAGTCCTTCTCGCTTCAGTTAAAGTTTCAATCTGAAATTATGGGATAAATAAGGAACCTATTGTGCAACAGACTAGGCGGAGTGTGTGTGGCACACAATTAGGGACTGAAAAAAATCATTGGTCTTCTTGCAAAGTAACCTACCTCCATCAGTAACATCCCAATATACATTCACTACCCACAAGTATCCTTTGTAAATATTGTCACGCAATACACATACGTAAATGCAAGTCAAAATCATTGCAGGCTGATCAGCTATGAGCTGATTTGGCTGATCTGGCTCTTTCAGAAAAAAACGTTATACAATTCATTACAGCTATTCGCTTTATGAGGCTCACCATTCCTGCATTACGTAAACGAAGCTGGCCGCCTTACTTTCCAGCTCATCCTAACATACATACTACCAAATTCAATACAGCTTCCTCTCCAACAAGTTCAAAGCAGAGGTTTAACCCTACACATAAACATCGAATACCACGGCATGAAGTCATTCTGGTCCACACAGTACACTTCCTCACCCTCCCCAGCTCTCTGAATACACAACTTACGCTGCTATGATATCTATGTCTTTATTATCAGTAAAGCATACCTAAAACAGTACTTCAAAACCACAATTCACTCTACATCTCAATGCCTGGCCCCTCATTTATACTATTCACCAGGTGATCCCCGTCGTACCTTGTTCTAAAATTTATACCCTTCTATCAAGAGGTCTTGCCATCGTGAAAACTTGCCACAGAATAAAATTTACAGGTCGACGAAACTGAACATTTGGAGAACAGCGTTGGTTGTAATTAAATACGGGATATCCGTAAATTCCCGTTACCATCTTATGTGACTTGTAGAGCGGATTGATTACATAATATTTTGTCCGGAAGGTATAATGTCCGGAAACGAGATGTGTAACACACCCTAGTCTGCTTTGGGAAAAAGAAAAGTCTCAGATTTGCTAACTGACCATGCACATTCGATCTTCTGACATAGCTTACTGGACCTGTTCTCGGAAGCTGTGCCACTGAATATCCATCAGGAAATGTGGTTTCACTGACTGTACACTACCTCACTTCTCACGTGCCGTTCAGAGACATCTCAGCAGCCGATGTGGTGGAAGATGGATAGGCCGAGGTGATCCAACCGTGTGGCTGCTGCGATAGCTGGATTTAACTCCTATGGAATACTTCTTGTGGGGTCGTATGCAGAATTTACAACTTCTTTCTGTCTTGAAACACAGAAGAAGATCTGTTAACACGAGTTCTGGCCTCTGTACTACAAACTGAAGAGACACCAAGAGGGATGCAGAGTGGGTACCGGAACATTCTCCATAGATACAATGTCTGTAATCACGTTAGTGGTCGCCACATCGATCTGCTGTTGTAATGCATTAGTGCTGCTCTGTACTTACAGTATGCTGGGTGCTGTTTTGTTTTGTAATAATGCAAACATTTAATGTTTAAGTATTAATTCAAATGAATGTGCTGAAGTGAGAATTGGATGTTTGCTTTCGAACTGTTACCTAACAATTATAATGTTCCATGTCTAATTCAGGCATTCAAGCAGAAGTCGATGAGTTAAATATGTGAACTCAAACTGTCGTAGGACCTAGTTTCCGAAAATGGGATCCAATTCAAAATATTATATACTCGCTTCCCTCTAGAAGTCCTAGAAGCTTGTAAAGGGAATTTAGGAATCCACTGTACAGTGAGTAAGATGGCCGTAGAAGAAGGCACTAGAGTAATTTTGATCGTTGTGTGAAAGTAGCCTGTTAAAAATTGGGATGTTAAGTACAACCTGAAGAGGTTGTGGAATGGAAATGAGAGGAAGAAAATCTGTGGTAAGAAAGAGATAAGTAGAGCTGAGCAATTAGTAAAGCAACCAGAAACGTTCATATTCAGTCGTACAGCAGTGCAGAGGAAAAATTACAGTCGCAGCGAAAGATCAAATACTATACAGTGCAGAATATAATAGCTGGATAGTGAGCGAAAAAATAAATCTGGAAGACATGGAGGATGGCATAAAATACGTCGAAACACATGTGTCGTGTACAGAATTACTTTGTAGAAAGATTTCAGTGTTCCTTTGCAAAATGATAGCGTACTATGAGTTTTACAATAGGACATCAGCGCAACGAGCGATCACGTTAAACATTGGCCGATATTTTGTTAACATTTCGTAAGAACGTCTCTTGCAGGCCGACTGCGTCGGTTGTTAAACAGTTTAGGTTTCACCGTGCAGAAGCGTGCGGTGTGGCCATTATACAGACTTTTGCCGCTGACGTGACCCAATCAAGTGGCCTGCGTCTGCGTCTTTTTTTGCAGCACATCTGGTTGCTGGAGCGGCTGCGACGAGGACGAGGCGGCAGTGGGAGGCTGGCGGGCGGTGGCTGGGCAGGTTTCCGGGAGGGGCGTGGCGGGCTGCCGGTGGTCGGTTACGCAAAGTGCCGGTGCGTCCCCGCAGCGCCTCAACTGGAGCGCGAGCACACACTCACACACACACACACACACACACACACACTGAAGTACACTTCCGCAACCGCGCGTATGGTGAATCTAGGGTTGCCAGGTACAATTTGCAAAAAACCGGGACATAGGGAAAAAAGGGTAAATTTCCAGTCGTAAAATGAAGAACAAACAGCCTTCAGTCACAAGTTGCGTTTATTTACTGCACTATGCATTTCGAGCCCTGGAGGCTCATCTTCAGGTGCTTGTTAGTGATTTAAATCAGGTTTTTTTAGTTGTTTGCCTGTTGATATTACATTTTTGTGTTACAACATGTTATATTGTAGATATACCTTAAAACACCGTTAATAATATGAAATTAACGAACCGTTTTGTATGATGTCTGATTCTGTAGTGCAGTTGGTATACGCAACACACATCTTTAATTTTGCAGTACATACTGGGATATATACATAGTCACACACTTTTTCGCACATTGTAATAGGAGAACGTAAACATGCCAAAGATTCTCGTTCACACAAAAGTTCTACTTCTAAATATAATATATTTTCTTGTTTCACAGAAGATAATATGAAATAGTATTACTAGTACACAGGTATTATTAAAATAATTATTTGGCACCATGTTGTAGGTTGTCAGCTGTTTGTATGGTGTGTCAGGTGGCAGTTGACGCTAAATAACGAAAAGTGTGAGATGATCCACATGAGTTCCAAAAGAAATCCGTTGGAATTCGATTACTCGATAAATAGTACAATTCTCAAGGCTGTCAATTCAACTAAGTACCTGGGTGTTAAAATTACAAACAACTTCAGTTGGAAGGACCACATAGATAATATTGTCGGGAAGGCGAGCCAAAGGTTGCGTTTCATTGGCAGGACACTTAGAAGATGCAACAAGTCCACTAAAGAGACAGCTTACACTACACTCGTTCGTCCTCTGTTAGAATATTGCTGCGCGGTGTGGGATCCTTACCAGGTGGGATTGACGGAGGACATCGAGAGGGTGCAAAGAAGGGCAGCTCGTTTTGTATTATCGCGTTATAGGGGAGAGAGTGTGGCAGATATGATACACGAGTTGGGATGGAAGTCATTACAGCATAGACGTTTTTCGTCGCGGCGAGACCTTTTTACGAAATTTCAGTCACCAACTTTCTCTTCCGAATGCGAAAATATTTTGTTGAGCCCAACCTACATAGGTAGGAATGATCATCAAAATAAAATAAGAGAAATCAGAGCTCGAACAGAAAGGTTTAGGTGTTCGTTTTTCCCGCTCGCTGTTCGGGAGTGGAATAGTAGAGAGATAGTATGATTGTGGTTCGATGAACCCTCTGCCAAGCACTTAAATGTGAATTGCAGAGTAGTCATGTAGATGTAGATGTACTATTATAGATTTGATTCCTCAGGAAAAAATAAACTTTTAGAGCTGAAGAAAAAATTGTGGCTGTTAAACGCTGTTTGTTCATTCAACATTCCACACACGGTATAAAGAACACACCGACGCCTTTCGACTAAATCATTTTGAAAAATCTACAATCGCTAACCACATGTATATTAATAAACACAGACTTGATGACATCCACAACAGCCTAACTGTACCTCACAAAGATCCCAACAGTAAAAAACTTAATCTACTAGAACAGTTAGAAATAATGCTACACAAAGAAAAATATTCCGAAAACTTGTTGAATGAACAAAAGTAGAACAGTCGCGGACGAAACACTGGAAAACAATGGATAAAATTAAATTTCCAGTCATGTGATATTTTATTACAAAATACTGTGAAAAAGTGGTGCGCTGGTACAGCTACACCTACAGGCCAAATATAGGCTCTTTTATATTTCTACTGCGACAAGTTTTTACCACAACTCAAACCTCACAAAACTACGCAAGGTAACTCATAAGAGTGAATTTCCTCGCTCTGTTACAAATTAGAGCAACAGACTGTGTGGAACTTAAAACACTTATCGTTTCTACAATCTATTATATTTCTACATATTTGGAAATATGCAGCAGCGATGACGATGGCTGCTACGAGAAAAATATTGTTGCTAACGGAGCTGCGACACAACGAATTTCAGCTACTCTAGTGAGTGGTTATGTGTAGTATCTTTGCACACTTACATCATCAACGAAGATAATAATACTTGACAAATAATAAATTGTAGTGAAACATTATAAAAGCCACGCTCGATAAAGAACTGTATGCTTTGCGTTTCTAAGAATCATAATGAAACTGTAAAATGTGAAAGGGAACGATGTTTTGATTTGTTAGTGTAGTTACGTAACACAGCTGGCATGTAGGTTCATTACAATTCTTTGAATCTACTGATTGAGACTACGACTGGGGTGTTCACCGAAACCCTATGGAGCTAATCAAAAAATGGCTCTGAGCACTATGGGACTAAACTTCTGAGGTCATCAGTCCCCTAGAACTTAGAACTACTTAAACCTAACTAACCTAAGGACAAACATCCATGCCAGAGGCAGGATTCGAAACTGCGACTGTAGCGGTCGCGCGGTTCCAGACTGTAGCGTCCAGACCCGCTCGGTGGCCTAATAGTATACGGGTCGCCCAGCAGTGAAATGTGAAATTAATTAATGAAAAGTGACATAACGGAGACTACTGAAATCTGGGTTAACAGCAGGGGTAGTCCTAACGAACATGACAATATCGGTCCGTAGCTAACACAGATATATTAAAGGAAGGGTTCATCAAGTTACGGAATGAAACTACGGATCAGGCTCAACATAAATTTATTACAAGAATGAAGAAGTTCGTTAAGAAGCAATGACTGATTGTGTAGTCAACATAGATTGTAGGGTGATTCAATGAGATTCAGAAAAGTAGCACACGGAAACAGGACTGCGAACAAAAATGATTGATCCTTAGACTTGTCGAAATCTACATCAATTTACCGGACAGTTATTTGCAACGGTTGTCTACGTGATTCCTATGTTGAAACTTACATATGGTTTCTGATAGACAGCCGTATTTAAAATTGCAACTTTTATACCGGCCCAGGTGTCTTAGGTTGTATCAAAATACAAAGACATAAGAAGAAAATTGTTAAACACTGGTATAGCTACTAACTTTAATAAGCATCGAGAAGGAAATAGACTTTTACCATAATACGATAAATCCTATCTTAACATCAGACAGTGCATGAAGAATCCTAAAATTTTTCAATGCCTGCTTCAAAAAACTATTTCTGACAAAACTGGTGCTTTATACATGAAACAGGCGATATTAAATGAAGAGGCCTTGAGCTCACTAAAGAAAACATGGTAGCTCATGATGTATGTAGTTTTTTTGAGAAACGTGCAATTAAAAACTTCTGTCACTACGATTGTTATAAAACCGTTTAAAATATTAATTTCAAGCTAAAAATCAATGCCCCTGCAAATTTGTAATTGTCTTCATGAAAAAAATCTGCTTCATATGTGAGTTAGAAAATAACGATCGTCACATTCATTACTTGGACCTTAGTATTGCTACTTATAAGAGACATTATTTCAGTATTTTTCGTAGAGACACTAATGCAGATCAGATTGTGTCCGTCTAGTTCAGTGCATCCTCATCCAAGCATTTTTCCATTCAACTATTCATCGTACAATTTCTGTACCTTTGTTACTGACAAGTTTAATGAAGAGAGGAATATAATAAAAACTATTGCAGTTAATAGCGGATATGATCCCCCATTAGCCGAAAAGATCTTCAAATTAAAACTGACGGTCAGGTGACCACTTTAGGCAGCAGTGCTAACTATGACAGTAACGATTCCATTATCATGCCCTATGTCTTATAGGATTCGTCATCTTGTAGTTAAAAATATGGACGCAAAGTTACCTTTCCCACTAAAATTAACTTGCAAAAAGATCTTATTCACAATTTCAAGTTCACTGTCGCTCCTACACATAGTTCAGGAGTTTAAAATTCACCTGTGAAACATGTCCCGTTTATTATGTCGGACAAATTGGAAGATACAAGAACCATTTATTGGGAAACAGAGAGACGTATGTACATAATTCCATTTTTGCTGATCGTTTATCAATTACCGGTGACAAACAAAAAAGTGTTGAAGAAATTTCCATTTATCATAGGGAAAAGAAAGGCCATAGGCTCGACGTATTCGAAGATATTTTCAGGCATATTTTGTAAGAATGATGGCTCATCCTCAGTGAACTTCTACAAAGACTTTTTCTGTAGTTTAAGTCCACGAGCGTCACTGTCACACACGTCACTGTACGCGTCCGTTAGGTGCCGCCAACTTCTGTGTTTTCGTAGCTGCAATGTACGTCACTGGGACGCCCAGTCTGATGTTTTTCCTATTAAGGCATTCGTGCCGAAGGCTGAAACCTGATTGACTTTAGACTTTCGAGGATCTGTTCTAAACTTTGACCATTCCCTTCTCGCAATGTAACTTTACATAAGTAACGTTTGTATGACGTAACAGTTGTCATCTTGGTTAATGTTTTTGTCAAACTTGATTTTTTATGTGTTATATTACAAGGTTTGTTAAAATTTCATCCTGATGAAGACATCTTTAGAGATGTCGAAACCTATGTCAGTGTACTAAACAATTATCTGCAGCCAGTTGGCTATGTGATTCCAATGTTGAAACATACATACGGTTACTGACAGACAGTCATGGTTAAACCTGTAATTTAGAATACTGTCTAACCGCTTTCTACGTCGACAACTTGCTGGCAGTACCACGCTCAATGTTGGAACCCCGCCGGTGCCTCTATCTTCCCTTTAGCCAAACTGATCGTCAGTTAACAATCTTCTATTTTCTTTGCCATTCACCTATTATTCTTGTGAGAGACCTGGATTCATGAATTGTTGAACTATTTGTGTAAAAGTTCTCTCACTTACCTGCCCCTGCTATCTTCGGACCTGTGTGGATGACATTTTCCGAAATTCTGATAGTTCGTATCCAATCTCAAGCATCCTGAATACTGACTTGAACTGTCATTCAATCACCACGTTCCCCGCAAGGAATTTAGGAATTGCTAAGCAATGTTACCTAACCCTTCTACATTACATAATAGCAAATCTCTTCCACAATCTACACTCCTCGAAATTGAAATAAGAACACCGTGAATTCATTGTCCCAGGAAGGGGAAACTTTATTGACGCATTTATGGGGTCAGATGCATCACATGATCACACTGACAGAACCTCAGGCATATAGACACAGGCAACAGAGCATGCACAATGTCGGCACTAGTACAGTGTATATCCACCTTTCGCAGCAATGCAGGCTGCTATTCTCCCTTGGAGATGATCGTAGAGATGCTGGATGTAGTCCTGTGGAACGGCTTGCCATGCCATTTCCACCTGACGCCTCAGTTGGACCAGCGTTCGTGCTGGACGTGCAGACCGCGTGAGACGACGCTACATCCAGTCCCAAACATGCTCAATGGGGGACAGATCCGGAGATCTTGCTGGCCAGGGTAGTTGACTTACACCTTCTAGAGCACGTTTGGTGGCACGGGATACATGCGGACGTGCATTGTCCTGTAGGAACAGCAAGTTCCCTTGCCGCTCTAGGAATGGTAGAACGATGGGTTCGATGACGGCTTGGATGTACCGTGCACTATTCAGTGTCCCCTCGACAATCACCAGAGGTGTACGGCCAGTGTAGGAGATCGCTCCCCACACCTTGATGCCGGGTGTTGGCCCTGTGTGCCTCGGTCGTATGCAGTCCTGATTGTGGCGCTCACCTGCACCGCGCCAAACACGCATACGACCATCATTGGCACCAAGGCAGAAGCGACTCTCATCGCTGAAGACGACACGTCTCCATTCGTCCCTCCATTCACGCCTGTCGCGACACCACAGGAGGCGGGCTGCACGATGTTGGGGCGTGAGCGGAACACGGCCTAACGGTGTGCGGGACCGTAGCCCAGCTTCATTGAGACGGTTGCTAATGGTCCTCGCCGATACCCCAGGAGCAACAGTGTCCCTAATTTGCTGGGA
The DNA here is from genome assembly GCF_023897955.1 of Schistocerca gregaria. Lineage (NCBI taxonomy): Eukaryota > Metazoa > Arthropoda > Insecta > Orthoptera > Acrididae > Schistocerca > Schistocerca gregaria. The sequence continues at coordinate 559,592,692 of NC_064921.1, forward strand.
AGTGGCGGTGCGGTCACCTACGGCACTGCGTAGGATCCTACGGTCTTGGCGTGCATCCGTGCGTCGCTGCGGTCCGGTCCCAGGTCGACGGGCACGTGCACCTTCCGCCGACCACTGGCGACAACATCGATGCACTGTGGAGACCTCACGCCCCACGTGTTGAGCAATTCGGCAGCATGTCCACCCGGCCTCCCGCATGCCCACTATACGCCCTCGCTCAAAGTCCGTCAACTGCACATACGGTTCACGTCCACGCTGTCGCGGCATGCTACCAGTGTTAAAGACTGCGATGGAGCTCCGTATGCCACGGCAAACTGCTGACACTGACGGCGGCGGTGCACAAATGCTGCGCAGCTAGCGCCATTCGACGGCCAACACCGCGGTTCCTGGTGTGTCCGCTGTGCCGTGCGTGTGATCATTGCTTGTACAGCCCTCTCGCAGTGTCCGGAGCAAGTATGGTGGGTCTGACACACCGGTGTCAATGTGTTCTTTTTTCCATTTCCAGGAGTGTATATATCGTTTCCTTGCATGTATTATGGAATTCATAGAAAACACAGGATTCCTACTTTATCTGGTTAGTAGCTTTGGGATACTCGGTGTGCTTACTGAAAGGCTTACTAAAAGGCTACAAGGCTCTGTTACCAAGATTGCTACAGGCGGCCAGTACTGGCAAAGCTGACGACGATGTTACGAGGTTTATTAAGGTCTGGAAAACACAGTGAAAATCCTATGAAGCTTTCCACAGATGGGTAATGTCTAGTATGCCTGTCGATCGCATCATGCAGGTGTATATAGATCTGAGCACACAGTCAGCATGCAGACATGCTGAGAAGATTGTGGTTCCCGCCAAGCATGAAGTGGCGGCTAAGAGATTTCGTATGATTCCTTGCAGCCCACATAACGTAACTGTCGTCATTTCCTTCTTCATGACAATTCTCGACTGTACACTACAGAGGAAATGAGACGCACCTCTAAGATTTTCGTCGGGAGGTGTCTGATCACCCACCATTAGAGTTACGCTCTACAAAAAATACGGTTAGTTCGTTTTGGTACAATACATACACGACGTAGTAAATGGTAAGATTACCGGTGGTGTTGGTAACATTGGTGGGGAAAGAGACATAAATGAACGTGTGAGACACAAACTGGGAGCCGCTGTCTTCTTTTTGTTTTTTATTTGATTTACAAATAAATAGAGCCGCACATCTTTCAGTATTAATCCATTGTCTATTCTATATCCTTAAATTAAACAGCATTTTATAAGTAATAAAAACTAGTTGATGGCACATTTTCTGCGCTTTTTTTTTAACCGAAACAATTACTTTGATTCGAGTACAGTTAAATACAGTAACATAAAAGAAATCTGTATCATTACTATTGTTTTGTACTCAACAGAATGTTGTCATGGCCAAAGGCAAGAGTTTGCTGTAATCAGTGATAAATGCAAAAGTTTGTTTATGAATAACAGAAATATTTTATATAAACTCAACAAGGCATTGAAACTATGTTTGATTACTGACAGTTTAAATATTGTTATAAATACATTTTATTTAAAATAACAGGCAGGAGAATAACTGTGCAGAGCAAAAATGTTCTTGAGGTTATGCGGATCTACATCTTTCCTCTTTGAATTTCTAGACGGTTCATCGCTTCCACTTTCTATGGAAATCTAGTTAGATACTGATCGCATATTCAAACAAAGCGCTAGACGCCCGATACGTATGCAACACACCTAACTCATACGTAAAGCGATTACGATCTTTCCGACCAAATCTGTACTCTGGTCAGCCGTGGATATTAGTGCGCAGTTGCTAGTACGTGAGTCACAAGCACTTGATAGTCACATGCACCTCTGTTACTCGTTGTACATAGTTTCTGCTTTGGTCAAAATCAATGTAATCATATTTTTGCGGTGAAGGTGGAAGAAATGTACAAGTGCATAATATGAATTTAAAAACATTTTAAAAGCAATGCCATTCAGTTCTTTATTGGCAGTCTACAGTTTGTAAAATTGTTATAGACAACATTAGATATTATATGTTTATATGGAGTGTAGATGCACGTAAATCACTGACAAAAACGCGTATGAAGTTAAAAAATACTGTAACTTACGGAGTTTAAAGCAAATGATCATGCTGGCGACAGTACATAATTGCTCAAATTTGGCTATGTTCATTTCCGAATGGTAATATTCTAAGGTGTTTGTTTTACTACATCTGTAAACTAATGTACTGTCCTTACGAAAACCAGTCTTCGTTGACCCCTCATACATGACAGTCAGCTTGGCCCCTTTCCCAATAGATGCATTAAGGTATTCACTTTGGCCGGCATTCTGCCATATGTAGTTTAGTACAAGGTTATGAGTATCCCAACTTCGCCGAAGTAGAATAGATCGCATGTCACCGGAAGCACGCAAAGACTTCATCGTCCACAGAAATTTAATTCTGGAGGCCACTATGTCATTGCTCTAATTATAAATTGTCTGCCGTCGTTCTGACACTTGTATTTAAATCATATATCGTTTTATATGCGTCTCGCAGACCTCGGCAGATATAGTAACATTTATCTGTTCAGTTAACTCCTCTATTTTTCTTACGTTTGGTACTCACCATCGTAAAAAACATAGACCGTCCGACTCACAACGTCTTCCGACAAGTCGTTTAGTTCAGTTAAAGAGCCACGTTGTTTAATTTTTTTCCTTGCAGAATGGAACGTTGCGCATCTTCTTTCATGACACATGCGCTGAATAGTTCTTAAACCAATGCCACGAATAGCCTGTATGGCAAAAAGCCTTTTTCTTACAATGATCTTTTTTTCCGTTAACTTCTCACTGGACTTCTTCATATAATTGTTATTGATTCTGTGTACTTCCTGCAAATCTTTGCTAACGAACGTGCATGAAGATGTTAGTAGTAGGGAGGTGGGGACACAACCCCAATATGACATCAAATTCATATCAAACTGATATGCAAATTAATTAAACAATTAATAAACCACCACCACCAACAACCCCATATAACCCAGCCTGGATGACGTCATGTGTTTGTCGCAGCCTGCACATAGATCCCCACATTCTACCCATTCCCCACCGTCTCCACCTACCCTATTTCGAATTTTGGCGGGAATATCTTTGCCCCAGGGCTGTGCTGATGTCCCACCCAAAACCCAAGAATTGGCGAGAAATTAAACCTGGAGGTGCCCTTTCTGGAACTCGAACATTGGTCCTTGTGGATGGAAGGGGCAAGGGCACCCCTCAACACATCTAAACTGTCCAGATGCAGGAGAGGAAAGTTGGGCTAGTGTATAATTTATTTTTCTAGGAAAACTGCAGTAGATATTGCTCCTAATTACAGAACTATAGGCATAGTGTTACACAACGACTGCCTAAAATCGCAATGCACCTCAAAACTTGACGACTCCATAAAATTGACGGTGTCCTGCTGAGAAAAAATTTCACAGTACGGCTCGAAATTAGTGGCAGTCGTACTCAAACTCTATCTTTGACCTACAAGTTGGCAGAAAAAGTGTGGGGTCCAAGGTAACAGATGGTTACGAAGAAACATGATGGAGCTCCACACGGATGGAATTTGAAATATTTTACGTAAATCAACTGTGCTATCAATTCTGAAGCATTATTCCAGTATCTGGAGTCAGTAACAGGAAGGCATCGGCATGAGAGAAATGATCATAGAGCATAAACACATACTCCGATGGTTGCACCGTTCTGCACCTAAAAATGCAGTATTGTTAAAGCCATATGGTTTACAAAGTATTAGTCTGCAGAACGCAACTCTCTTAATTCTCTAATGCAGAATATATTTGCCCAACGTCAGACATACAACCACCCCACAAATTTGCTACCCCAAACGATAAGTGAAAAACTTTAGTTTAAAAAACTACTTCCTTCTACACTGTTCTGTTGTTCTAGGCATCGCGAGTGTATATCCACTGCTTGAGTTGCTTATAAAACAACTAGAACGAATTCTGGAGACTGCTGTTCCGTCTCTAAGAAAATTAATGGATTTTATTCATCCTTTTATATCAGAAACCCTCAATCACACTTCCCACAACAGTTATACTTACCAGCAGTGGCAGTGGTATCAGTTTCGATGAATGTGGCTATGTCTCACTAGGAAACACAGCAAAGAAAAACCGACATGAATATTTTCAGTATCTGATACATTGAGGTACCACCCACAGCCTGCTGCACGAAAATGCACACGAAGAAGTAGCAACTTCTTACGAGGGAGTAAGTACCACAGTCAGTTGCCACAGGAGATTTAGCAGTCTTATTGCTGTTTACGGTAGCATCACCGCAGCTATGGTAGCATTCCTCTTGTACAAAAAAGACCTAGTCTAATGTTAGTTAGTTTTTCTTATATACAGTATAATATAGCAGTTTCCTCCTAATACCACATCTCCTGAGCACCCCCCCCCCCCCTCTCACACTATTAAAAGTGATATATGTGTCATCGGTCCACTCTCCTACAGAACACTCTAGGGAAAGGCTTAAATCTGATAAATTCATTGATTCTTCTCCTTAATACTTAAGGAATTACATTGGATATGAGAACCAGCTATAATTCGGTAATATCTATATTCGACTGCATGTGTGAGAATACAATTATGGATTGGGATACATATATTTGATCTGCTTTAATGTGGCACTTCTGTGTAATACTTATGTCACCTTTGTTGGAGTACGTGTTACGAAAACCCACGTAGTTTACAGGGGGATGGGGAGGTTTAAAAGTAAATGCAGCAATGGCATAATATTTAAGCTTTTCTCAGTCATGAGACCCACATTTCGTGGTACTTTTCTCTAATATTATGTATTCTCAGTCAGTTTAAGTAGTTTTGCAAGTTTTTCCGATTTTACATTTTCGACATATGTCCATGAATTATACATTTTTCCCATACATTGTTCCTAATTATACTAGTTTTTTCTCGATTTTTCCGATTTTATATCGATTTTTCATATTTATTAGATTTTTTAATGTATATGGTCATATTGCTGGCATATTCAAGCATTGTTTGATTTTACATGAGGACATTTTCATGTCACATACACCAGCGTACTAAAATTGCTACGAATTCCCCTGTTCCATATGATATGTATGCATGCATTGTGGATAGGAAGATCATGAAAAGCATTGTTAACACTCGCCTCATACCTATATGAGACACAGTGAATGGTGCAGATTGGAAAGTCAAGGTCTGCAAAAAAAATGTGTACTGATACGGCACATCAGGGAGCTTGTCTGCAGACTCATGTAGCGAAGCACTTGATGGAATCTCAGTCTGGCACAGTTCTACACATTCTCTGACTTCCACTCTACTACGCATTAGGAGTGATTTAGGAGTGATTTAAAATTGAATGATCATATAAAGTTGATCGTCGGTAAAGCAGATGCCAGACTGAGATTCATTGGAAGAATCCTAAGGAAATGCAATCCGACAACAAAGGAAGTAGGTTACAGTACGCTTGTTCGCCCACTGCTTGACTACTGCTCAGCAGTGTGGGATCCGCACCAGATAGAGTTGATAGAAGAGATAGAGAAGATCCAACGGAGAGCAGCGCGCTTCGTTACAGGATCATTTAATAATCGCGAAAGCGTTACGGAGATGATAGATAAACTCCAGTGGAAGACTATGCAGGAGAGACGCTCAGTAGCTCGGTACGGGCTTTTGTTAAAGCTCCGAGAACATACCTTCACCGAAGAGTCAAGCAGTATATTGCTCCCTCTTACGTATATACGTATATACCATGAGGATAAAATCAGAGAGATTAGAGCCCACACAGAAGCATACCGACAATCCTTCTTTCCACGTACAATACGAGACTGGAATAGAAGGGAGAACCGATAGAGGTACTCAGGGTACCCTCCGCCACACACCGTCAGGTGGCTTGCGGAGTATGAATGTAGATGTAGATGTAGATGTACTATGTAGGGATCTGCAACAGTGAGTTGACATGTGTACAGACTTGATTTCTTCTGCTGCTCCGATATTTTTTCCCTATCAGTGTATGCGCTTATTGCTTACCAGATGAGCTTTGCTACATTTATTTACAACTTCCAACTCTTATACGTCCCGACGACGATGTCAGGACATCTACAAACTGTAGATTTCAGGATTTTTTTCCCCTAGGAATAAGTCAGTCGATAGCTGCACTTTGCATCCTGGACAGTGAGCGTTTCACCTCCACATACCTACAGAGCGCGCACCCCTGGTATCGTAATTTACAGACGAACAGATAGCGAGTTATGCATCCAATCTACAACTGTCCACTGCTGAGAGTTCTACACACACATACATATAGAGACGATGCATGCATATAACCAATCGCGAAGCCACGATTTCAACAGTTTGTAGATTCTTTTCGACAGTGCTAGAGCCACGGAAATTCTTCATAAAACGATTATGTAGAGGATGAAAGCACATTTAAATGGATTTTGCTAAAGCGTCTAACATCTTCGGTGTATGTTATATTGCAGATATTTCGTAACAGTATTCTTTCTCCAGTAATTACAAAAAACCATTGCAAATTTTTGAGCTATATTGTGATTTTAGGCAGTCTTTGTGCAATGCTATGGGTACAGTCGTGCAATTAGGCCCATTCTTTAAGACTAATTACGCGATTAGGACTGATTTCTGCTTCAGTTCACCAGCCAAAATAAATTAAGCACACTAACCTAACCTTCCTCTTGTGCATCTGGACAGTTTCCATATGTTGGGGTTGCACTTGAGCTTTCCACCCAGAAGTATCAGGTTTCAAGTCCCAGAAAGGGCATCGCCATTTTTAATTTTCCTCCAATTCCCGGGTAGTGGGTGGGGACGTCAGCAGAGCCTTCGAAAATGAAATTCCCGCCAAATTCGAAATTGCCGGCAGAATTTAAAACCCCCGTCAAAATTCGAAATTCCCCCAAAAGTCCAAATTTTCGCCAAAACTCAAATTCCCGCGTAATAGGGTAAGTGGGAGGTGGGTGGCGTGGGGGACCTACATGCTGGCTGAGGAAAACGCATGAAATCATCCGGGGTTGGGGAAGGGATTAGGGTGGGCGTCGTCAGGGGGTAAGTAACTGACATCAAAATTGGGGTCGTCCTCCCATCTCCCTATTACTGATGTTCACCATCAGCGTCTACAGATGTTTTAAATGTTTATAGACACTGTGGATTGTGTGTTTGCTTTGCTGCTGAAACTCAGTTGCAGTTTTCTGTCGCATTCTATAATGCTGTCAAAGTTGTTTAAAAAACCTACCCTCATTCCACAGCGGAAATCTTCCTTTCTTCCTGCTTACCCATTTTCATGTTACACTAACTCTTCCACTCAATAACGAATGAAAAGCAAGAAATGCGTAGGAATCTAGACACTGTCTCGCTAATGACGGTCTATTGTCACTAGAACTAGGCAACTACGGACTCTGAGAGCGCCATTTTCGAATGTGCGAGAGAGAGAGAGAGAGAGAGAGAGAGAGAGAGCAGCTCTGCGCGAGACAAGGCGCAAGTGCGGCATCAGCCCTCCTGCAGCCAACGGCTAATACTCCCCGTTAGGGCTGTAACAGGAAAACTACCGCCGACTACGAAGACAGAATTTTGGCGCAATTAACGAACTGCAGACAAGCGTAGAGAGTTGGAGGAAAGAGCAGAGAGTTTCTTCTTCGGCGATGATATTGGGCCGGCCGCTGTCGCCGAGTGGTTCATAGCCCCTTCAGTCTGGAACCTCGTTGCGGCTACGGTCGCAGGTTAGAATCCTGCCTCGTGCATGGATGTGTGTGATGTCCTTAGGTTAAGTTTAAGTAGTTCTAAGTCTGGGAGACTGGTGCCATAGTGCTTAAGAGTCATTTGAACCATTTCTGATGATATTCGAAAGGTGGTGCGACAAAGTCTAAGTCGGAGCGGCTGTTATGTGGAGAAGTAACTGGAAGCTGTATCTAACTGTTTCAGATACGAGGGTCACTCCAAAAGAAATGCTCACTATTTTTTTTAATCCATCTTTTATTCTACATGTCTAAAAGTCTTACAGCGTGTAGATACATCCTATAGGAACAATATTTTCATTTCTCCACATAATTTCCATCCCTCTCAACTGCCTTACACCATCTTGGGACCAGCGCCTGTATATCCGCACGGTAAAATTCTGGACCAACCTGTTGGAGCCACTGTTTGGCAGCGTGCACAAGGGAGTCATCATCTTCAAACCCTGTTCCACGACGAGAGTCTTTCAGTTTCACAAAGAGATGATAGTCATATGGAGCCAGGCCAGGACTGTAAGGCGGATGCTTCGGTCCGAGTTTTGTGATCGCGTCCGTGGTGTTTTGACTGACGTGTGGCCGTACATTGTCGTGCAACAGCAAAAATCCTGCTTTTGCCGATGTAGTCGAACACGACTCAGTCGAGCTTGAAGTTTCTTCAGTGTGATCACACATGCCTCAGAATTTATGGTGGTTCCACTTGGCGTGATGTCCACAAGCAAGAGTCCTCCGGAATCGAAAACCACCATAGCCATAACTTTTCCAGCAGAAGTTGTGGTTTTGAATTCTTGCTTGTATTTTCATGATGCCACTCCATTCACTGCCTCCTCGTCTCTGGTGAAAAATGATGGAGCCATGTTTCATCACCTGTCACAATTATTCCTAGAAATTCATCTCCACCATTCTCGTACTGTTCAAAAAAGTTCGCTGCATACCGTTTTTCTTGTTTCCTTGTGAGCCAGTGTCAACAGCCTGGGAACCCACCTGGCACAGACCTTTTATAAGGCAAACACTTTCAGTATTCTGCAAACACTTCCTTCCCCTATCCCAACGTAGCGTAACAACTCGTTCACTGTGATGCGTCTGTCAGCAGTCACCAATTCGTTAACTCTCTGCTCATTGTCTGGAGCGTGTGCAGTACGAGGCCTGCCGTGCCAGCTTTCATCACGTAACCTGCTTGCCCACCAACTGACTGCACTGGGATCGACAGCAGCACCTCCGTACACTTTTGTCAACCTCTTGTGGATGTTTCCCACTGCCTCGTTTTCACACCACAGGAATTCTATGAGAGCACGTTGCTTCTGACGAACGTCAAGTGTAGAAGCCATCTTGAAGACATTCTGTGACGGCGACACTCACGGAAACAGGTTGAACTATGTTTGAAAAGAAGCGGGAAGGATGTATCTACACACTGTAAAAGTTTCACGCACGCAGAATGAAAACTGTAGTTTTACAAAAATAGTGACACTGGTAAAACATTTTTCGTTTTCGTGTTATCTTCATTTCGAGACCAGTCTGACCTAAATAAATGAATAACTGCCGGATAGAGTAACCTTGGCAGCAATACAGTTGTGTTATAATAGGTTAGCTACTATCGATCGCTGATCTTCTCAGAAGCATATCAACTTCCTCGTGACTATTCTAATCTAGGAGTCGTACTCTGGACTCGGGTTCCTGGTGATGACACCGCTTTGAGTCACGGACGCCTCGATGTGCACGCGGTCAGCTGCCGGTCGCCCGCGACCTCTGGGGGCGGGCTGAGCCGATGAACCGTGAACGCTGGACGGCACGTCGTGGCGAGCCGCCGCGCTCTCTTCCGCCGACGTGACCCCGGCGCACTCTTTCTTGTTGTCGCCGCAGGCGCCTCTGCCTCGCAAACTGCGCAACGCGGCCGGAAAGCTGCAGAGCCGCCGGGGCAGGCGTCGCCGCCTCCCTGCTAGAAGACGCCCGCCTGCCTCCGCCCCGTGTCGCAACAGCCTCGCCCGCCGGCGGCAGAGTCCAGACAGCGCGCTGCCGCTACTGTGTGTCGCCCCTTTTTGCTCCCGAGAGGGGGACCGCAGTGCTGGCTGGAGCTCTTCCGCAGGAAGACTGCACCGTCCGGTGCGAAACCTTAACTGTTACCTCTAGTGGAACATCCTCTTCCTGCAGCAAACAACGTTTCCGTTTCCCTTACAATTGTTACAGCAAGTTATATATGGCGCATCTAACCGTTGCTCACGAAGTCTAATAGCCGTGTTACCAAAGGGATAACTTAACGAAATTTTAAGCCATGTTATAGAAGTGGAAAATTAAAGATGAACACATTCGATGACATGGCGTAGGAAAGTTCACATCTGCATGACGTAATAATAACAGCAAAGGATATGGTGTGCACTGCTGTAGAACTCTTGAAATCAGCCGGCTCTAAAACCTTACAAGAAATTACATTACTCATGCCAAAAGTCCGATGAACCGAGAAAATTACGGGTCACTGGACAGATGCATTGATACTGTGTCCTGCAGACTGCGCCTATTGAAATTGTGTCCAGTGGAAGTTTCTCCCGAGAACTCTCGAGGAAGAGTCTACTGATCCCTGCGCCCGAACCCGGCAACTTATCCGTTCGCAGAAGCGCCGAGAGCCCTTACGTGTCATTCTCACGGAGTGCACTGGAAATGCTCAAACAAGAATTGTACGGCCTGATGTGATTAAGTGATAGCACCACTTTAACCAGTATAAGCTGTCAGCTTAATTTCTTTAACTAACCAAGGCCTTAGGCCTTTTCAAATCTCTGATACTGGTGGGGTGTTTTCCACGTTTAAGAAATTTGTTTTATGTTGTGTGGGGAAGAACTTAGTTCGGTTGAAAAAATGCAGAACTTGTTGTAGGACTTTGTGGAACATTAATGCTTCAGATCCTAAGTTTCCTGAAGTTCCGATAAGTGGCGGCGCTATACGCGGTCTTAAGAAGGCGCATCTAAGAAAGGCGCGTTTGATGCACAGAGCCATCATTAGTTTCCCTTTGGGCGGAAAACCGGAGCATAGTATATGTTCACAGCCACTTGCAGGAGGTCTACGCAGGCATGGCAGTCAATAAAAGCATAGTGAGACATCTGTCAACAGGGCAAAGAAGTCGATCAAATCTGTTCGATCTTCCACGCGCCGACCGGCCACTTTATCTGTTCCTGAGACACAGAAAATATTAGATACAGACTCCCAGGTAGATGCCATTTTCCTTGACTTCCGGAAGGCGTTCGATACAGTTCCGCACTGTCGCCTGATAAACAAAGTAAGAGCCTATGGAATATCAGACCAGCTGTGTGGCTGGATTAAAGAGTTTTTAGCAAACAGAACACAGCATGTTGTTCTCAAAGGAGAGACGTCTACAGACGTTAAAGTAACCTCTGGCGTGCCGCAGGGGAGTGTTATGGGACCATTGCTTTTCACAATATATATAAATGACCTAGTAGATAGTGTCTGAAGTATATGCTGTAGTATACAGAGAAGTTGCAGCATTAGAAAATTGCAGCGAAATGCAGGAAGATCTGCAGCGGATAGGCACTTGGTACACGATGTGGCAACTGCCCCTTAACATAGACAAATGTAATGTACTGCGAATACATAGAAAGAAGGATCCTTTATTGTATGATTATATGATAGCGGAACAAACACTGGTAGCAATTATTTACGTGCAATATCTGGGTGTATGCGTGCTAAACGATATGAAGTGGAATGATCGTATAAAATTAATTGTTGGTAAGGCGGGTGCCAGGTTGAGATTCATTGGGAGAGTCCTTAGAAAATGTAGTCCATCAACAAAGGAGGTGGCTTACAGAACACTCGTTCGACCTATACTTGAGTATTGCTCATCAATGTGGGATCCGTAGCAGGTCGGGTTGACAGAGGAGAAGAAGAAGATCCAAAGAATAGCGGCGCGTTTCGTCACAGGGTTATTTGGTAAACGTGATAGTGTTACGCAGATGTTTAGGAAACTCAAGTAGCAGACTCTACAAGAGAGGCTCTCTGCATCGCGATGTAGCTTGCTGTCCAGGTTTCTAAAGGGTGCGTTTCTGGGTGGTATCGAATATATTGCTTGCCCCTACTTGTATCTCCCGAGGAGATCACGAATGTAAAATTAGAGAGATTCGAGCGCCCACGGAGGCTTTTCGGCAGTTGTTCTTCTCGCGAACCATACGTGACTGGAACAGAAATGGGAGGTAATGACAGCAGCACGTTACGTGCCCTTCGCCGCACACTGTTCGGTGGCTTGCGGAGTATAAATGTAGATGTAGATGTAGCTGTGACTCCTGGAGTGTTGAAAAGTGCGGACACTCTCATTCGAAGTGTTAAACGTATCACAAGCGAATACATCGCTGCAGACTGGACGTATCTGCCTGTAGTTCTGACACACTCGTCGACAGATAGGGTACTCAGTGGTGTCTGCCTGCTGGGTACCTTGCGGCCTAACGGAAGACCGTTAAGAGCAACCCAAGATCATCTGCGCGGAATTATGTCATGGGCGTTACGAGGTTCATTGTGACATTTTTTTTTTTTTTGTGGAACATTGTCACAGGCTATGAAACATTGGTTCATTAGTTTGAATAAGAAACAAAATGGCAATCCATGGAGTGGCGTCACAGTAATTCTCCGAGGAACAGGGCTGCTCTCTCAGTCGATAAAGTAATGGCGACAATCTTCTAGGACTCTGAAGGAGTTATTCTGTTTGCTACCTACCTCTTAGTGCAATGATCGACTCTGAAATGTATTTAAGAAACAACTTCAGCATGTTCATCGTTACAAAACTCTAAACGAAAGCTCCTTTTTCATGACAACAAAAGGCCTCACACAAGTCTTTGCACTCGACAGGAGCTCACTGAACTTCCTGGACTGTTCTTCCTGGTTCACCCTACGGCTCGGATATCACACCATCCAAATTTGATCTTTTTTGCCTAATGAAGGATGCACTCCGCGGGAACCAGTTCGTGGATGATGGGGAGTTACTGATATAGCACGACATTGGCTCCGACGTTGACTTGTGGGGCGCGTACCATGCGGGCGTACAAGCCTTCCTAGTAAGGTGGCGAAAGGCCGTCCATTGATCGATGATTACGCTGAAAAATAGGGCTTTGTAGTCAGAAGAATCGGGAATAATACGGTGTATGGAATTCCCGAATAAGAATCAACCTTCTTCCATCGAAAAGTGTGATTCGTTACTTATTGAACGCCTCTCGCAAATTAATCGTGCAAAAAATTTGATAATCTAAGAAAACTGCGTCCAGTGAAATTGTGTTCAGTGTAATTTTCGCCCAGAAAAGGTGCAGGAATGATCTACTAAATCCCACCCCCGAACTTGGCAGGTTGCACGCCTCGCGGAAGAGCCCGCCCTTACGTGGTGTTCTCACCGAGAGAACTAAAGATGCTCGAACAAAAATCTGAGTGCCAAAATTTTACAGTCAAAAGAAGCAAAATTTAAAAAGAAATAACCGTTTTAACCACTGTAGGCTTTCAGCCTAATTCCATACGTAGTCCTTATGCCCTATGCTCATGAATTACTTTACTCGACAGTTTCTGCCTTAGGCCACTTTGAAATGTATTGATATTCGGGAGGTGCTTAGCATATTTAAAAAAAAAGTTGATTCGTGTTCTTTGGGAACAGCAATGTTCCAACACATACTTATGTGGAATCTTAAAAATATAGTATTTCATATATCGGTCAGCTAACAAGCAGAACATGTCATGTAGGCAAACAGTTACCTTGCTTTTCCTCGCATATTCGTTTAACGTCAGACCACTTCTGAGAAAAACGTTAACAAAATGACGCTTGTTTTTATATATTTGTAACGAATGTAAATGATTTTAGTATTTGACGGCAATTTGAACAATTCTAACAGTATTCTAAATAATTTTAACTGTTAACAGATCGGTGTGACAATGTACTTTCATCAAATGTAAGGCCTGTCCTACTAAAGTGCCGAGGGAAAGTAATTTTGTGCCGTTCTATAATTTGTGTAATGACAACGTGCATAGAGACTATTGTCAGCAATCTCTATTGGTCGATTACGGCCAGGAGACATCGGCTGGTACGTACTTTTCAATTCAATAAACTTTACTAACGGCCCAACACTTTGAGATATTTTATTTTATTGTGAAAGGAACCAGTTTCGGCAATTCATTTTGCCATTTTGTGGCCCCATATGCTTCTTTCAAATCAACGAACTTATAGTATAGCATTAAAAACTGGATATCGTGAACTCCAATCGTTGTGCAGTTGTCGTATGAATTACCTGCCTAATAACTGGAATTCATTATATCCAGTTTTATAGTGCTATACTATTAGTTCGTTCATTTGAAAGAAGCTTATGTTGCCTGAAGATGGCAAAATGAATTGCCGAAGCTGGTTGCTTTCAGAATAAAATATAATATCTTAAAGTGTGCGGCTGTTGGTAAGGTTTATTGAATTTAAAAATTGTCAGTAATGGTTTAGAAGACAATTTTTAAGAAGGTTGAATTAGACCATGTAGCATCACTGCACCAATAAAGAATGTTTGATTATGCCTGTAGTAGTTGTAAGTATTGCCAAAGTCCATTATGTAAGAAGGTTAATTATAATTAACGACATTTGTCCAAGACTGTCATCACATGAGTGCCACTCCTTCTGATGATATCTTTGTTTCTGCAAATTGACTTAGTCTTCGGATGATGCTTGTTTGTTGCGATTTGTAACAGTTATGTCTGTGTATGAATGCGGAAAGACACAAGGTATACTGGTACTGTACTAGAACTAGTACACTGTCTGTCAACAAGATTTTGCCCACATGATGTGTTTTGAAAGCTTTGATTGTAAGCTGACTGCTATATGTAAGACTATATTCGTAACATTCGACATGTGTATGTGTGGGAGCTTGCTTGTTTCTACGC